>NW_026606065.1:235000-1475000 GCF_029834395.1 Sorex fumeus | reverse complement strand
GAGTCATTAAGTATGTGACAACCATCTGTTCTCTTTTCAACTAAGTTCTGTGAAAATAATGCCAAAATAGTACTTGAATATTTAGTTGTTTTTTATTTATAAAATTCTATTGTCTGATTATTGCTTTGTATAATTATAACGGGAAGTACTAAATAAAGTCTGTTTTACATTCTACACTCTCATCCTTTCCTATAATTTGAATATTGCTTTAAAAATCTATGTGTAAGTAAAAAAACCATTACACTTTATTTAAGAATTCAACATATCTGTTGGTTTTAAGTTCAAAATAGATGAGAATTAAGAATGCATTGTGGTAGGGCCAGAGCGATAACACATCGGGCAGGGTGTTTGCCTTACACGCAGCAGATCTGGGTTCAATCCCCGGAATCCCATATGGTCCCCCGAGCACTGCTAGGAGTAATTCCTGAGTGCAGATCCAGGAATAATCCCTGAGTATCTCCAGGTGTAACCCAAAAAGCAAAAAAAATAGAAAAAGAAAAGAATGAATTGTGGTATTAGAAGAAAAGCTAAAATATTAATTCTTTACACAGATTACAGAATTTTGACACTCTATTTACAATCAAGTTTATTTATTTTTTAATATTAATGATAGCTGGAGCGATAGCACAGCGGGTAGGGCGTTCGCCTTACACGCGGCCAACATGGCCGACCCGAGTTCGATTCCTCCGCCCCTCTCGGAGAGCCCGGCAAGCTACCGAGAGTATTCAATATGCCAGACACAGTAACAACAAAGTCTCCAATGGAGACGTTACTGGGCCCGCTCGAGCAAATCGACGATCAACGGGAGGGGCCTATTAATGATAGGTACTTGTGTGAGTCTCTCTAGTGACTATAGCCTTAAGGTAGAATGATTGCAGATTGCAATGAGTCCTTGACTCTTTCAGCATCCTCTTCTTGATTTGAGTTTTTCACCCTCTTTAGTTACTTAAAGCACAGAACCTGTAAGACTTCCAACAGTAGCTGAGGCACACACAAAATAAATATAGAGAATGTTATCATTTTCAAAGCATTTCACACAGAAAACAGGGAGGAGTGGACAGTTTTCATGTTGTTCAATAGATGAAGAAAAGCTGAGTGATTGCCATTAGATCCCAAATTTTACTAACTAAACTTGAATTCTAACACAAGTCTTAGGCAGAGTTACCTGTGCAAGAGTTACCTTTATAAAGACCACTAAATAAGCTCGGCTGTGTCAGCAACTCAATGCTTGAACATTTTAAGATTTTCTCAGTATGTAGGATTTATAATATCCTTCTTCTCAGATATCTAATTTAATCACATATTTTCATGTGATGAGCAGGGAAGACTCATTCAAACAAATCATTTGCCTAAACCCTCTTAAATATGAAAGATGTTCAACTTCTGTGTCAGAGACCGGGTTGGAACACGTATATTTGGTCCTAAGTATCAAATCCAAGTCAAAGTAGCCAAATAGTCTGGGATTTCCACATTCTAATTTTACCCCACCCCACGTGACTCTGGTGAAACTTAAATGCTACTTATACCACTCCTAGCTCTGCTTCTAGGAAGGCTGTTTAAGTTTTTCCAATTTTAGTTTCCTGGTCTCTCAAATGTGGATAATAATACCTCATCAATAAGATTTTATTTGGTTTTCTGGAGGCTGGAATTACTGCTAGAGCTGCACTTCCTTTCAAAACTACAGGGGAAAATCCTTCCTTGCTTCTTCTGGCTTCTGTCACTCCAAACATTCCGAAGATGGTGGCTTTATAAGAAATCTCTGCCTCTTTCTTCAGATGGGTTTCTCCTCTGTCTTCACCTCAAGTCTTTCACTGATCAAGCTATTTGTCGTTCAGGTTAGGGCCCACACAGGTAATCATCTCAAAATCCTTAGCTTGGGGCTGGAGCCATAGCACAGCGGGTATGGCGTTTGTCTTGCACGTTGACTTACCCGGGGTTCGATTCCCAGCACCCCATGTGGTTCCCCGAGCACCGCCAGGCATAGTTCCTGAGTGCATGAGCCAGGAGTAACCCCTGTGCTCCACGGGAGGAGACCCAAAAGGAAAGAAAAACCCTTCAGGACTCTTTTCCAAATAATGTTGGGTGTACGAATGAAGATATGGAGACATTTTGGGGGAGTTCCCATAATACATTTGTCAGAACACATTGTTGGCCCTACCTCCATTTTCTTTGATTCTGACAAAAAGGGGTTGGTTCTGAAGAGACTGGGCCAGGGGTTCTCAGTTTTGATAGCGTATGTCTCCTGGGGCAACTTTTAGAATCACTAGATAATGAGCTGCATTATAGAATAATATGGTAGTTTCTCAAATAACCCCATTGTATCTTTTCAACACTGATGGGAAAAAGATAAAGCGGTTGAACAAAATGACATTATTTGTCATTATTTTAATGACCTGTGTTGGTTACAGCTGTTTTGTTTAAAGTCAGTTTCCAGGAGCCTCCTACTGACACTAAAGATTTCCTGAAAATATGAAAGCCTGAGAGCAGAGCATAAGCATCAGGAATTTTGTTTGTCTGTTTTTGTTCCACGCTGAGTGAAGGTGAGGGGATTATGTGGTGTTGGGGATCAAACCTGGGCCTCCCATGTGTGAAGCAGGCACTCAGTCCTTTGACTTACCTCCGCAGTCCCAACATCTGCATTTTAAAAAGCTGCTCAGGCAATTCCAATGAATGGTCAAAATTAAGAGCAACAGGACTAAGGTATAATTGAAGCCTGATACTAGAGACGCTGTCTTTTCTAGAGCAAGACAGAATCTTTGGGCTTAATCTCTTTAACAAATAGAATCAGCTGGCATATAGAAACAAGGATACATGTATTGTTTTATCAGTTCACCCAGAAAAATTATTCTGCTTGAGTCCTGCACAATTTTTTGTTATGTAGTTAGTGCAAAATCTCATCCAAAGAAGTAGAATTTAATAGAACAATTGAAAGAAGGACTTGATAAAAAAAAACTGCATCACGTAAATTAATTTTCAACCCATGACCTATTTTATTCAAGAGTGCTCTGTCTTGTGGGGCTGGAACCAAATCCAGTATTTTGTCTCTAGTCCTAAATTAACCCAAGATTTTGTGCAATATTGGGAGCCGTTGCTAGAAGGATCCTTTTCTAAAGTCTCTAAACACATCATGCTAATATAAACATCATGTTGCATTTTTTAAATGTTCCTCGGGTGTTAATTAGTGAGGTGATATTTGCTGGGTTGGGCCAGTCAGTGTGCTGCCAAACTTTTCTCAGTTATTTTCTTTTACAGGCTGACCTTTACAGATTTCCTTTCACAGCAAAATTCCAGAATAAACTTGGGAAGGAAACTTGTATAGTACCACCTGCCTAAGGAACCCAGCATGTATCACAAACACCCTCACCATCCCGAGCTTAAATACAAAGGCCCCTGCTGCCCTGATTTTCTTTTCAAAGCATCCATACTCAAATCTGCTTGGGTAGAGGATGTGTATCCTGGAAAACTTCAATCTTTTGCCAAGAGAAAGAAGTGGGAGTATATGAACTCTAAAATTTCCACCCTAAGATTAAAAACATGCGAAACCATTCAGTTTCCACTCACATTGATAGCAAAATCGTATTTTTGAGGAAATGAATGAACATCACAGAAATCAAAATAAAAGTAACCTCAGTGGTAGGGGAATTCATATATGAAGTGGAAGTTGAGGTTTCTAAAGTACAGCATCTTTATACACTATACAATATATAGTTGTATAAATATTTTATCGTTATGCTTTACATGATCAACGTTTCATATATTTTCACTATGTGCTGTTTTTTAAAAAAACATTCCACAATTTCAAGAAAGATATCAAGGTTAAACTGAACTATGAGTTATAAAAGACTTTTCCCCTCCTATTTATCGTGTATTATTTTAAAATCTAACAATGCAGTTAACTTCTATACTTTTATGTTAATAATCAAACAAAAGTGTTATTAACAAGCATTGTCTTCCGTTAAAAAAATTCCATCCACCGTTTTTAAAACACAAGGGGTGAGTTTTGAAAAATGCAATGACTCTACTTATTAAGAACACTTTATCATCACGATTTCTGAAAAAGAGACCTCCTGAGACCGGCATTTCTGTTGACACAAAAGAAGTATTGATAGAGAAAGTTTGGTGCGCAGGCAGAAAAATGCCATTTAAAAAGCCTTCCTGTCCAATTTTCCAATTTTCCTAGGAAGTGTTCCATTATTTAACTTTTTATTTCCTTCATAGAATTTCTATCTTCCTCCCAACTGCTGCTGGTTTTCACCCCAATTATGCCTGCAAAAGCCATTTGTGAAGTAGATTTTTTGGAAAACTAGAATATTTTTTGGAAAAAGGAGTATGCAGGTCTAGAAATGTTGGATTGTACTCCTGAATCGGTTTCTTATCCTAATTCCTATCCATGGGAATCATTTGAAGAGTTGCCCTGTCAGGACTTGTAGCATTTATAAAGGCTTTTCCCCCCCCATTGTGTGGGAGTCTTGAGGACTTAATACTAAAATACGTCACAATGCGTTGTTCTTAGATTTTACTAACATGGATACATAAATATTAAGTAGACTTTCATTTATATTTTCCCATTACAATTTAAAAATTAAGTTGGAAACCCAAGCACAAAAATTTGTGAGTCTACAACTGTACCTCATGGTGTTTCACTAATAAAAATTAAAAAATAAAAAAATTAAAAATTAAAAATAAATAAAAAATAAGTTGGAAATGAACACAGGCAAGTTAATGTTTTCCTTATATATGTATATAAATACATATATATATAAAGATTATAGTGAAAGTGAAGCAGATGTACAATGTAGCAGTTACAATAGTTTCAAATCTATGCAAGAACTTTGAATTTTGTAATAGGTTGCTAACTTTCTTGTTCACAAGCTTAATGATGCACATTTAAGAATATATATATATATATGCATATATATTCTTGCTTATTGGTTTTGACAATCTTAGCAAACACTCTGTTTCTTTTGAAAAATAGCTATATAGGAACACTATGAAATGCTCATTTTAAATCTTGCAACTTAGAAAGTAGAATTTTTGTGAGTGAATTTGGTAAGGCGGACTTGGTTGTGATAGTTTTAGTTTTAAGAGATCCTTGCACATTTTTCCTAAGGGGAAAAAAATTTTCTTAGGGGAAAAAAAAAGATAGAAGGTTGCTCTTCAAGTAGCCAGAGAAGTTCCTAAATCCAGTTATAATTCGGCCATCAGCGCAACGGATGTAAACTACTGAGAAATGCTAACGTTTTAGATAAACCCTGTGAACTGACGCTTCAGGTTGACATAATAGAAAACGGGAAAGTGCCCGGCACACTCCGGCGGTGCCCTGCGTTCAGACTGCCATGGGGTGGCGCTCTGAGGCCCAGATTTGTCCACTCTGGCCCTCACTGCGCAGTTGTGAGCAGTTGAGCGTGCACCTTGTCAAGCTCTCCCTCACACTTGTAGCTCTTTCTCACTGTACATGTAAAATATTTACATTAAAACCCACTAACGGTGTAGCACTGACGAAAGCAAAGAATTCACTAGAAATCAGTTGGGTGTTTGTATGCTTAACTATCCCAAGTATGTTTATACAGGTGATAAAAGTGGAGATCTGGGTAAAGGAGTAGTAGCACTCTGATTTCTAAATTTAAATTACAGGGTTTTTTTTTTTCCCTGAAGATATTTTAGTAGGCTAAAAATTCCTCATCTCCTAATTCACAGGATCGACTTTTAATAAGTTATGCCACGCGATGCTATTTAAAATACAATCATTTAAAATTAGTTATTGGCATTGTTGAAGTCGGAATTGGTGTGTGTTTGTATTTTCATGGCAAATGAAGAAAGCTACTATATTTTAAATAAATAAATATTTCAAGCTAGCACCTATGGTTTCCTTTAGTACCTATTAGAAATATTAAAGAAAAATACAAAATCTTGGAATGAACTATAAATTAACTTCTTTCACTGAATAATCTCAGTGACTGTTATTGATATTTGGGCAGATATACTGCTCTGTGTAATTGGGAAAGAAAGACAGTACTCCGTTTTCAGAGTAAGAAGCACAGAGGTTAGGTTCACAGCTACAAAAATACATATTATTCATTTTGAAATGAAATCTTCTTAATTAACAGTGGCCACCTAGTAGAATTTTCCAATGCCAAGAAGAAAATACCCTTATATATGTGTCCTTTGTCATATCTGCTATTTTTCATAGATAGCATTTTACTGAATAGCATATCAGGCATTTTCCTGATTTTTTAAATGCTTCTATGAAACAATGGATGCTAAGTTTTGAGATGTCACACTTCTGGAAATAGAATAACCAACCTCGGAACTATATAATATTTCAGGTCTGCTAAATGTGTGGATCTGTCACAGAGACAGTTAATATACCACATACTTAACAGATGTGAAATAGTAAATGTAATTGTATACAAAGGTTTATATTTTACATTATGTTGCAAGGAAGTATCCTGATTGGAAAGAAAAGCTAAATTGTATCGTCATCACTTTAGTAATTTGTTTCTTAATCATTGTGTTGGGTATGTATATTATTGTGACTAATAGCCTAATAATTACTGTCAACACAACTTCTATAGGTATATATTTAGATAGCATTTTACTGAATGGCTATAGACTCATAGAAAGACATCCATAGAATCTTGTCAAGCACGTTTTCATTTTTAGAGAAAGTTTTCTTTTGGCAGGAAAGGTAGTACAGAGGGTGGGGGTGTTTGCCTTGCATGTGCCTAATTCGGATTTGATCTCCAGCATCACATATGGTTCCCCATCAGGAGTAAGCCCTAAGCACCTCTGGGTGTGGTCTAAAAAAACAAACAAACAAACAAACAAACGAACAAAACAGAAAAAGTTTCCTTTTGCTACAAGTATATATCTGATCTTCCCATTTAAAAGACTAAAAATCAATCTTCATGCAAAATTAGACCAATATAAGTTTATATGCTGTAAATTTGTATATAAACATGGGCTTTCTTTTGAACTGGTTAATCAATTCCCTAACAAGAGTAAATGAAAACCATCAGAACGATTTTGATCAGTTTTGAGATGTCACGCTTCTGGAAATAGAATAACTAACCTCGGAACTAGATGATATTTCAGGTCTGCTAAATGTGTGGATCTGTCACAGAGACAGTTAATATACTACATACTTAACAGATGTGAAACAGTAAATATAATTGTATACAAATGTTTATATTTTATATTATGTTGCAAGGAAGTATCCTGATTTGAAAGAAAAGCTAAAAGTTTTGCTGGAAAAACTTTTGTTGTCTCTATCCCTAAGAAAGTGGGAGAGGACCCTGTGCTTTTTGTGGTTGAAAATGAGTTTTGCACATGAAAGTGGACAAACACAAAGGACATTTATTTCTCTATTACCTCAAAATAATGGGTGGACATCTGAAAATCTAGAAGATTTCCATACACTTGAATAAAGAAGTAAACATGGTTTTTGCTTTGAAATTCTTTCCAGAGTTGCATCAACTTTTGCATAGACTTTCAAACACAGTCTCTTTTCTTTGACTTTTTCCCACATATCATAATTTCCCGTCAAGGAATACTTTTTCTTGAAACAAATTACCAATAAAAAAAAACTAAAATAATTTTCAGAGTAAAACTAATAGGACAGTTGTTTTTCACTAACACAGAGTTCGCCAGTAACTCCCCCAGCCCTCTTATCTAAATTGCTTTTAAATATACTCAGATAGCAGCTGAAGAAATTAAAACATATTTACAAGAAAAAAATAGAGTAATTTCTTAAAAGTCTGTATTAAATTGAAAACCTTTTCAAAGGCAATGAATGTTCAGTATTTCTTCTTTAATTGAAAACTCTTTCGAAGTCAAGAAATGTTTAATCTTTCTTGTTACTTTAATTGAAAACTCAAAGGCAAGAAGTGTTACGGACTCTAGACTTTCACTATCATTGCCAAAGCAAGACCTGTAAACAGAAATCATCCCAGTTTCCAGAGAGGGCAGCAAACACAATGAATAATTTGATTTCTAACAGTCTCCAGACCAGAGCCTCATGCAGGTGGGGTGTTTTTCAACCTACACTTTTGACAGTAGAATGGGCCACAATGGTGAAGTCAGATCCTCCTGGTCTCCATCTGTGGATGTCTGTCACGGGGGGACAATGACCAACACCATATTTTCTTAACCCAATATGGACAGAGAACTTGTTTAGATTGTATTGTGTGACATCCCCCTTCTGCATGGAGCAGGCCCAAGAGGAGAAGGGGGTAGGACCTGGCTTTTTATGGGTGGGTCTGATGTGTTCAGCTGTTATCACACTTTGCTGATTGTAATCACTCGTTTTATGGTCTGTTTTACAGCTGCTCCAAAAATTCATTGCAATGTCTTCTAGGTTTATTTTTAATATCCTGCAACTCAAAGATCTAAGAAAGAAGACTTGAAACAGAAATCCATGTCCTGATTTCCTCTTTAATTTTTTTTTTCTCATGGGGCAGAGATTTAGGATTTCGTACATTCTTCAAAATCCTTTCTGGAGAAATACGTTCTTTTCTGGAAGATAGGAGCCTGCTAAGAGCACAGTTACAGTCTTATTCAGTTGATGAGAGAGTTGGGGAAAGATCCTATGTGAACTTTTTTAAGTTAAAAAAATTAATTCTTTCTTTAGAGCACTTATAATTAAAACGGTTCCTTTTTGAGTGTGGTAGCAAAACAGCATACTCTGCTGGCATCTTGGCATCTTAGGATTTCACAATGTCTTGAATGAAATATTTTCTTAAAACTGTGCAGTTTTAAACTTACCTAATCAAGTTTAAAGTATGTCACTCTGTAAGCTGCATAATATTTTCATTCTTAGGAAAAATTAAAAGATGGGGACGTTTTCACATGTATCTGAAAATAATTTGACTAGCATTTTAAAATCATCATTTCAGAAAAGTAGTAAGTATTTTTTTTTACAGTTTTTTTTCCAGCTTAATTCTCTGAAGAACTGGATCTGAGAACTGATTTAGCTGGAATGGCCATTGCTATTTCTACATTTTCTGCTATGTAGTATCACTTACAGTGTAGTGAACAGCAAAATTCAGACATTTAAAAATCCTTTAACCAAAAACAAAAGACGACAAAGTCTGCTAGTGGATCAAAAAGACCCAGTTTCTGAATTTCAGTGAGGGATAGTTTATTGTCCAGTTGCTGTCACCATGGCTGTCAGCAAGATGCCTAAAACATCCTCAATTGTCACCAGGGATCAGATTATTCCTGCACTGATTGTTTAGATCAACCAACCTACATCCATCATCTGCCAAGGCTGGGCAGTCCCGAGCATCCTGTGGTTTAGATAAAACTCCAGTCCTGGGTGTAAGCACATTGTTTGGGTGCTAAGGGTCATCAGACCAGAAAGCCTGCCTCTGAGTTATACAAGAGTGTGAATTGTAAACTGAGGATGCAGTGAGCTCCCAAGCTTCCAAGTACAGACCCCCTGCATTTGTCCGCTTGAACAAGGCTGGGCAAACCCGGAGAAGATTCCGTTTCACTGGATTACAAAATGCAATGAACCCAAACACCGCAGCAGCCTGTCAAGATCGCGTCTCCATCCAGCTATGGTGTCTGGGCTTGTTCAGATTTGGAAGAACCTCTTTATGTCACAAATGTCCACTGAATCTTGACTCATTTCCAGGACTTTTTTTGAGTTAACTTTTTGAATCATGTGTCAGTGTGCTACAGATTATACACGCAATCACACACTCATGGCAGAAGGCAGCCTACCTTCTCAGAATCACAATTGTAGCCAGTTTTCCAATATGTTGATTCCTTATTTAAATGGTGAATGGTGGAATCTTTTTTTTTTTTTTTTGCCTTTGTCTGCTTGTTTTGTTTAGTAAAATTTTATTGCAAACACATATGAGCGAGGTAACAGTTTTTGTACCTCAGAAACTAAACTGTTTAGAAGAGCATTTTTATATTTTATGAAACATTTTTATATTTCAAAGTGCTCAAAAAAAAAAAGAAAGGACGTATCAATCTTGAAAGCAACCAGGTCTTTGTTTTCAACTTACCCAGCAAAGGAGAATAGAGGGAGAAAGAGAAATCTATGGTTAATTATAAACACATCAGTTTTGACGAAAATAATTCTAAGATGCTCTAAGAAAAATGTTCAAGTTTTTCGTTTTTGTTCTTTAGTGGACGTTTGAAAAACTCCTCATACTCTAATTCCCTCAATTAGAGATAATATAGATCCTATGAGCTCAATTAGAGTTAGTATTGATCCCCTATGGTGGAACTTCTAGCAGTTAGCAACTTAATTTTGTCACTTTCACCTATTGCTATTTAAAAGTACTTGGAAAATCTGGAAATTATTTTTCTTCTTGGTTCCCTGTGTTTCAAGAATTGTCAGGCGTGTTTCAAGAATTGTCAGGCGTGTTTCAAGAATTTTCCTTTCCAACTACAAAGGTAGCATGTTTTACTATAGAAAATCAGAAACACATAAGGAAAGTAAAATGGAAACATAATTGTACATATAATTGTACATCTTAGGAATAACTATCTTCAGTATATAAAATAAAATTCTCTGAGCTTTTAAATAGGAACAATTGAACATGAAATGTGGATAGACTTTTCCATTTTCTTCCTCTCAAGTGGCTTGATTTTCTGCAGACAGTGTACTATCATTGTTCCTGATTTTCCTCATTTCAGATTGTTTCTTCATTATACCTTTGTATAAATGACTCAGTAAATCAAGATTATGTATATATAAATATATGTACACAAATGTATTTTAGAATGATTTTAAAATATCTATTGTAAATAGGGCTGGAACGATAGCCCAGCGAGTAGGGTGTTTGCCTTGCATGCAGCTGACCAGGTCGATCCGGGTTCAATTTCTCCACCCCTCTCGGAGAGCGTGGCAAGCTACGGAGAGTATCTCGCCCGCACTGCAAAGCCTGGCAAGCTCCCCATGACGTATCCGACATGCCAAACACAGTTACAACAAGTCTCACAATAGAGACGTTCCTGGGCCCGCTCTAACAAATTGATGAACAATGGGAGGACAGTGCAACAGTGCAGTAAATATCCTCCAAAGAATGTCCTACTTGTCTGCTTTAAAACAAAGAATAAGAAAACCATTTACTCAAACACAAAATGCACAGGGTGCAGATGTTCCTATTGGAAAAAAAAAATTTTTTTTGGTAAGAATCTTTTTTTCCCCCTTTTTTTCCCTTTTTTTTTTTTTTTTTACTCGAGTCACGATAAATCACAAAGTTACAAAGTTATTCATGGTTGAGTTTCAGGAGTACCGTGTTCCAATACTAATCCCGTCACCAGAGTCCACTTCCCTCCACCAAGATTCCCAATTCCCTCCCATA
Organism: Sorex fumeus; assembly: GCF_029834395.1. Lineage (NCBI taxonomy): Eukaryota > Metazoa > Chordata > Mammalia > Eulipotyphla > Soricidae > Sorex > Sorex fumeus. Next base: position 1,463,676 of record NW_026606065.1, on the reverse strand, counting down.
CCCCAGCCTGCCCATGCTGCCAAACTTCTGGTTTAGGAACTTTGCCCAGGAAGAACTAAGTCATGGCTTGCAGCAAAGGCAGACCACCTCTGCTTGTCACCAACAGATGGCACTGGCTGCCACGTGGAATGTGCGACTAGTTCTTGAATTCAAGTAGTCTTTTAGACGTTAACCTCTAAATATCATTATTAATTTGAGGATGTAGAGAGAGTACAGGGATGGGGTGCTTGCCTTGACGCGGCTGATCTGATTTTGGTCTCCGACATCAGAGGTCCCTGAGCTATGCTAGGAGTGATTGTCAAACTCAGTGTCAGGAGTAAGCTCTGAGCACCTCTGGGTGTGGCTCCCCAAAACCAACCATATGATCAAATAACCCGTCCCCAAACAGAAAAAAAAATAGTCAATTGTTGAGTAAAAATGGTATGTTCTTGTTTAGATTATGTTTTTCTTTAGTGACTAAGGAAACTGAACAGTCTTTCTATGCTCTTCTGTATTAAAAAAACTGTTTTGTAATTTCTTTGTCCATCCTATGGGGATCTTGACCTTTTTCACATATTAATTTAAAATTATTGTTTCCATGTATCCGTTTGCCTTTTGTAGGTATCTTTCAGTTATATAATAAGAGGAGAGCTATTCAGCTTTAAATGTTCATATGGGCATTCCTATTTTATTCCTCACAAATTTTTTATACCTAAAGTTAGACAATACTGAAAGGGCTCACTTCTCTGTGGTGGTACATAGAATGGCACAACGAGGAGACAGAAAGCACCACTTTGGCCCTACATTGCAGAAATAGAAAGACCAAGGAAGGAGAGAAATGAAGTGGAGAAGTAAGAAGAAGTGGACTGGGAAGGAGGTATCAAGGGCAAGGGTCACTGATATTATAAGCTTGGGACCCAAACTAAAAACCATAAAAATGTACTTATTAAAGAGTTAGGCTGGGGGTGGTTGTGGTGGCATAGAAAGATAGCAGGTGACATTGGTGAAGGAAGTTGACACTAGGTGTGGAATAGATGATTGTATCCCTGAAGCTCTATTATAAACATATTTGTAAGATAGGTGCTAAATTTAAAAAGTATTTGAAAAAAATTAAGTTAGAGAATATTGTTTTCCATTTTTTGGGGGGGGAGGTGGACCACACATAGCAGTGCTCAGGGCTTACTCCTTGCTCCTGATTAGGGATCACTCCCGGCAGTGCTTGGGTACCATATGTGGTACAAGAAATCCAAAGTGGGGTCAACTGTTTTCAAGGAAAACTTAAATCCTGTACTATCTCTATGGTCTCTTTCATACATTTAAGAAGTATCTAACTCTTTGGTGCATCTCATTGTCTTTATTTATATTTATTCCAATATTCAGCATGGGGAAAAGAAATTCAACATTATTTTTTTCCCTAAAGAGCTAATAAATGGGCTCGAGCCTTAGCACAGCAGTAGGGCATTTGCCTTGCACGCAGCCAGCCCGGCTGAGCCGGGTTCGATTCCTCCGTCCCTCTTGGAGAGCCCAGCAAGCTACAGAGAGTATCTCACTCGCATGGCAAAGCCTGGCAAGCTACCCATGACGTATTCGATATGCCAAACACAGTAACAACAAGTCTCACGATGGAGACATTACTAGGCTCGCTGGAGCAAATCGATGAATAACAGGAGGACTGTGACTGTGACATTATATTAAATTATATTAATATTAAATTATATTATATTCTTATCTGGGTTGGAGCGATATCTCAGCAGGTTGGACTTTTGCCTTGCGCACGGCCAACCTGGCCAACCCAGATTTGATTCCTCTGCCCCTCTTGGAGAGCCCAGCAAGCTACTGAGAGTATCTCATCCTATGGCAAAGCCTGGCAAGCTACCTGTGATGTATTCTAAATGCCAAACACAGTAACAAGTGTCACAACGGAGACATTACTGGGCCCGCTCGAGTAAATCAATGAACAACGGGAGGACAGTGACAGTGACAGTGACTATATTCTTGTTCCTAGGTACATAATAATTTCTAAGGTACATCATTCTATATACAGTGACATGTCACATGGATGCATAGCATTCTATAGTGTAGTGTCATATAATTTAATGCATGGTTTTCCCTGTGATAAACATTTGCATTGTTATTTCTGTTACTCAAATACGATGATGTAATTGTCTCTAGTAAATTTTAATTTTATACTGGTAAATTTATTTCTAGGAAGAGTTGCTAGGTAAGGATATGTGAAATTTTGTTTCAATAGAAGGAGCAGACTACAATTTTCCCACAGCTCTGTTTAAGTCTCTCTCTCTCTCTCTCTCTCTCTCTCTCTCTCTCTCTCTCTCTCTGTATATATAGGAGAATTGCTGTTTATTCAGCCGCCAATTAGGCTGATTGAATTGGGCATGAACTCCACCTTACTTTTTTTTTCATTTTTTATAATTTTATTTATTGAGTCACCGTGAGAGCAGTCACAAAGCTTTCGAGTTTAAGTCTCGGTCATACAATGAAACACCCATACCTTCACCAGTGGCCATTTTTCACCACCAAAAACCTCAGTATACCCCCATTCCACACCCTCCCCCTTCCTGTGGGGCAGATGATTCCCACACTATTTACTCTCTACTTTGATTACATACAAAATTCCAACACCAGACCCACCATTATTATTTAGGATTTTACCCCAACACTTAGATCTGCCAAAAAAGGGCAACATTAGACAATTTGTTTTCTATTGCTGGTTATAAATAACATATGATGTCGTGAGGCTGCAGTAGCAGCCACACGATTTTGAAATTCTGAAATTTTAACAATTGAATCTGGAGGGATTTCTGCCAAAACCTACTGGGTTCCAAGATTTGTTCCTGAGTCTCTTGGACCATGGCCGTTAAGCAGCTTGTTCAGGATCCAGAGAGGCCATTCATGGGCAGTGACTCAGGGTCTCGTTGAGGTGGGGAGGAAAGGGCCAGTTCCACCTCTATCCCGTGAGGTCCTGCATCTCTCGCCACTGCGGGCCCAAACCCGACTGTCCAATGGCCTCTGGAGGATGGTGGCCACCGGGCTGCCAGGGGGAACGAGCCAAGGCATGAAACTTCTTTCCACCTGGGGTGGCCCAGCACCGGTAACCTACTGCAGGGAACGGATGCATTTCTGCCAAAAGCCGTTGGGTTTCGAGATTTGTTTCTGAGTCTCTGGGATCATGGCCATTAAGTGGCTTGATCAGGAGCCAGAGAGGCCATTCGTAGGCTGTGACTCGGGATCTCGTTGGGGTGGGGAGGAAAAGGCCGGTTCCACCCCTATCCTATGAGGCTCCGTGTGTCTCATCACTGGGGGCCCAAACCTGACCAGTGGCTTCTGGAGGATGGCGGCCACTGGGCCGCCAGGGGGAACAGGCCAAGGCATGAAACCTATTCCCTGCTTGGGTGGCCTGGTGCAGATAACCTACTGCAGGGACAGGACGCATTTCTGCCAAAAGCCTTTGGGTTCTGAGATTTGTTTCTGAGTCTCTGGGATCATGGCCATTAATCAGTTCAATCAGGAACCAGAGAGGCCATGCCTCCAATTATATAGCTGAGCCGGAGGTGGTTTGTGGGTGTGTCTCCCACATACCTAACTTTGGCCATTTACTTCCTTGCTAAACTTTGCCCCCAAGATTTTGGGGTCTGGCCAAAGGCACAGCAGCAATTTTGGGGTATCTGAAAGTCTGACGGCGCCATGAGCTGCTGATGCACTCACCTCACAGGTACAGATTGACCTGCTGGCGGCACCATACCCCCCATCAGTCTCTCTTCTATTGAAGTTCCACAGGTAGCCAGCTCTGTTCTCAAGACAGGGACATGATGGTGTGTATTGCAAACACTGTTTCTTTTCTCTTTTGGACACCACCTTATTTTCTCCATTCCCCAAAGCACCACGACATACTTAACACCATAACCTAACCTAACCTAAACTAACATAACATGATCACAACACAATCAAAAGCCAAAAAGAAGAGAATCTTACCAAGACCCCATTCCGTGCCTGTACAATCTTCTTTCCACATCGCCCCCCTTTCTTGCTTTAAGTGTATCCGTGCGGCATGCAGGACTTCCCCTCTCGTGAGACCCCAACGAATAAATGAAGACTGATTGATGCATTTCTCTGTTCGTGGCTTTCGTTTCAGAGCCCACCAAGGAACCACCTTTCAACAAGAACAGCAACTACAAGTATAGTTCACGGTTTTCTCTACCCCTCCCTACTTACCTCTGTCCCTCGTCCATCTGAAATGAAGGAACACTTTGCTCCCAGGGTCATTTTCAGTATATTCTAGAATATGGCTTAAGCTACAATGAATACTTTCTTTCTCATAACATCAATATGTATTGCTCAAGATTGCACTAAAGTGATAATAAAATAATATTCTCTCTCAACAGTCTGCATACATCCTTTACTGTCAACTCAGGTTCTGAGGCCTCTACTTCTGTGAGGCCTTTTGTGCTTACTCTAAATCAGCTCACCCCTCTGATTTTTTGATTGCATAAGATACTTTTTAAAATTTTTGGCTTTGACATAAAGAGTGTTAATCATTTTTTGATTAACATTAATAATCAGATTATAGCCACTTGACATCAGGGATGGACTGGAGCGATAGCACACCGGGTATGGCATTTGCCTTGCATGCAGCCAACATGGCCGACCCAAGTTCGATTCCTCCGCCCCTCTCGGAGAGCCCGGCAAGCTACCGAGAGTATCTCGCCCACACGGCAGAGCCTGGCAAGCCACCCGTGATGTATTCGATATGCCAGACACAGAAACAACAAAGTCTCACAATGGAGAGGTTACTGGGCCCGCTCGAACAAAGCGATGAACAACGGGAAGACCGTGAATGTGTCCCAGGGATAATTCTCAAACATCTTTGAATTTTAGAATTTATAGTTTGCTTGGTGAATAGTAAATACAACTAATATTTTAAAATTGAATGTTAAATGGAAAAATATTAATCATTTCCCCTATATGCCCATGGAATTAACCTTGAGAGTATTACAATGAAGCAGTGATGACTGGATTCTCTTTATATGTTAATATATTATATCATATCACAGAATAAAGGCATCTGCTAAATGATCAGTGCACTTATATTTCAGCTTGTGAGCCAGTCAGAGACATTTTTTCCTCTGTGGACAGGCATGTTTACCAGAAATATAATATTCCAGTGTATCCGGTTCATGGAATATTATTCAACTGATACTTGCCAATGTTTTAATTTTTTTGGTAAGGAGTTTTCTTTAAGCATTGCTTATTTGAGAGCATGAGTAAACCTTCAAAAAAATGAAATTATGCCTGAAAAGACATTGAACAATATTGGAAAAACCTGTATGCTTTTCCACACTATGCACTATGAAGAAGTGGTGCTAATTTTGAGGAAAGATTTTGATCTAAAATGGAACAGAGTAGATGAAGTGGAGACTCTTACACATGCTCAAGGAAAACTCGAGCACTTCAAGATTGATTTTCCCATAAATGCATGGTTTAGAGTGGAGGGAAACTTATCTCCTGACATGCATCAGGACTTTCTGTTTATCCTCAAGTGAATGAATTTATAACTCCAGTAAGCACAGAGGACTGTACCTACCTCTCTTTACATTCCTTGTTTATAAAGACAGACACTCTAAACAATAAAAGACATGCTTTATAAAGGATCTCACCTAGTATTTCAAAAAATTCAAGTTAAGGGGACAGTCACAAGAAAAAAATACAGCACGTAGAGTAGCTTGGATACATGAAACAAATACTATCAATATTATTTTCCTGACATTTCTATTAGTAGACATTATTAACATCATCTTTTAAACGGAGACATTTAAGGAATAATTACACATTATTTTGCTTATAAACTTTTGGTTACCAATTTTAAAACATGGTCTTGTTCAATTTCATCTGTAATGTATTCCTGGGTTCAGCTGAAGTTTTTCCTTCCTTTTTAACTTGCAGTGACAGTAGCAGGAGTAATAGAAATGATAAGGATCATTCCAGACAAGTATTAGGAACTTTAATTTTTATTCTTGCTACTATTTGTTATGACATGAAACACCTAATATCATTTAGTTAATAATAGTCTTTCAGCTTAATGCTCTCTTCTATTTTGTGTTTCTAAGATGTGTTATGCTTTGAATTAATGAAATAAAAGAAAAAAATTTTTACAAATAAAGTGTTTCAGTTTATAATTTTTAAAATATGGAGATTATATGGCCCAAGAAATGTAAATGGCTAGTTCAAAGTTAAACAGATAGAATTGGACCACATAATTCTCTACCCTCAATCTCATCGGCTGGGGTATTTATTTCTACCTTTATGATTATGAGCACCATTCTACAATAAAATGTGGTCTATTTTATTTTGTTGTGGATTTTGTTCTGTTTCTCATTATTTATTCTATTATTTGGGAAACAGTATAATATAAATAACACTGGGGAGCTGATCATTGCAAATTCAGCACTAAATTCTTCAAGTCTTTGGTGTCTACCTTCATCCATTTCTACATATTTTGTTCAATGCCTGTATCATTATTGGATTTTAATTTCCTTGAAAATAGGGATTGTGCCTTATTTCTTTGAGCTTTCCCTAGGGATTTATATGAGTCTTTCATACATAGGTGATGTGTGGAGAGATAGTATAGCAGGTAGGGATAGCATAGCACCTTGCATGTGGCCGACCCAGGTTCTTTTTCCAGCACCACATATGGTCCCTCTAGTCCTGCCAGGAGTGATTCCTGAGCTCAGAACCCTGTGCAAGATTTGGTATAGTCCAAAAAGAAACAAAAGAAAAATGTGTTGCACATATGATAGATAATAAATGGTTTGGTGTATAATAAATGATTTTAATGTTTAAGAAATAATTCACAATTTCAATAACTTTGTTCTCAATTTTGGGGGGGGGTCAGAGGACACACCTGGCAGAACTCAGAGGCTACCACGGTTCTGTGCTCAGGAGATGTGTGGAGGACCAGGTGATGCCAGGAATAGAGCCAGAGTTGGTCACAAAACAAAGTAAGTTTCTTAACCTTTGTACTATTTTTCATTCTCTGTTATCAACTAAAAAAAAGTTGCTTGAATTTTAAACTCTGTGATTTACAATATTTCCAGGGTTCCAACACCACATCCTGAACTAGAGTGCCCTTTTCCCTCCCCAAGGGGTCCCAATTCCCTCTCCCCAGCCCCAAACCCTCCCTTCACACAAAGGCTCACCTAGATGGAACTGGAGAGTAGCACTGTAGTGCTGTCCTCCCCTTGTTCATCGATTTGCTCCAGTGGGCACCAGTAATGTCTCCATTGTGAGACTGGTTTTTGGCATAGCAGATATGCCACGGGGAGCAAGCCAGGCTCTGTTGCGTGGGCAGGATACTCTCAGTAGCTTTCCAGGCTCTCCAAGAGGGATGGAGGAATCAAGGCAAACACCCTACCTGCTGTGCTGTCTCTCTGGAGAATAAAAGGCTCTTAATTTTTAAGGTCGCTGACTGGTTGACTATTGGAAATTGCAGGTGCTGATGAAACTCCGGAGGAAAAGCAACTCTGAGGCCACTGCTGGTAAAACTGTAAATTGGTGCAGTGTCTATGGAAAACATTATGAAAGTTCCTTAAAAAACTAAAAATGTTGGCAAAGGTTTGGAGTTGGCAAAAGACAGAAGGGCATGTCTTGCATGCAGAAGCCTCAGAATTCATCTCGAGTATTGCACAGTCTTCCAAGCACCATCCTCTGTCACCTCCCCCCAAAAACCCTAAAAATGGATATATCTTTTGATTCAACAGTATTAACCCGTGTATCACCTTTTGCAACAACACTAATGAAACTTGGTATGATTATGCTAAATAATGTCAGGAAAAAGGATGAATTCAATCATATGTGGAATATAAATAATGAAAGTCAACTAATTCAAGACACTGAAACAACAAAAATTTTATATTTTAAAATACATGACACACTGGAGGTATGGTGCCACCAGCACGTCAATCTGTACCTGTGAGGCGAGTGCATCAGCAGTCTGATGACACCGTCAGGCTTCCAGATACCCCAAACTTGCTGCTGTGCCTTTGGCCAGACCCCAAAAACTTTGGGCAAAGTTTACCAAGAAAGTAAATGGTCAAAAGTTAGGTATGTGGGAGACACACCCACAAACCACCTCTGGCTCAGCTATATAATTGGAGGCATGGCCTCTCTGGTTCTTGATTGAACTGATTAATGGCCATGATCCCAGAGACTCAGAAATGAGTCTTGGAACCCAAAGGCTTTTGGCAGAAATACATCCTGTTCCTGCAGTAGGTTACTGGTGCTAGGCCATTCCAGGTGGGAATAGGTTTTGTGCCTTGGTCTGTTCCCCCTGGCGGCCTGGTGACCGCCATCCTCCAGAAGCCACTGGACAGTCAGGTTTGGGTCTGCAGTGACGAGATATTCGGAGCCTTACCAGATGGGGGTGGAACCGGCCCTTTCCTCCCCATCCCAACGAGACCCCAAGTTGCTGCTTACAAATGGCCTCTCTGGCTCTTGATCAATCTGCTTAAAGGCCATGAACCCAGAGACTCAGAAATAAATCTCAAAACCCAACAGCATTTGGCAGAAATGCATCCGGTCCCTGCAGTAGGTTACCTGTGCTGGGCCACCAAAGGGGAGAATATGTTTTGTGCCTTGCCCTGTTCTCCCTGGTGGCCAAGTGGCCCGTTGACCATCATCCTCCAGAGGCCACTGGACAGTCAGGTTTGGGCCTGCAGTGACGAGATATGCGGAGCCTTACCAGATGGGGGTGGAACCGGCCCTTTCCTCCCCATCCCAACGAGACCTCAAGTCGCTGCCTACAAATGGCCTCTCTGGCTCTTGATCAATCTGCTTAAAGGCCATGAACCCAAAGACTCAGAAACAAATCTCAAAACCCAACAGCGTTAGGCAGAAATGCATCCGGTCCCTGCAGTAGGTTACCTGTGCTGGGCCACCAAAGGGGAGAATATGTTTTGTGCCTTGCCCTGTTCTCCCTGGTGGCCAAGTGGCCCGTTGACCATCATCCTCCAGAGGTCACTGGACAGTCAGGTTTAGGTCCGCAGTAATGAAACACGCAGGGCCTCACAGGATGGGGGTGGAGCTGGCCCTTTCCTCCTTGTCCCAACGAGACCCCAAGTTGCCGCCCACGAACGGCCTGTCTGGCTCCTGAACAAGCTGCTTAACGGCCATGATCCCAAAGACTCAGGAACAAATCTTGGAACCCAGCAGGTTTTGGCAAGAAATCTCTCCAGATTTGTTAACATTTTGAAATTTCAAAATCACAGCCACTACTGCAGCCACGTGACATCATATGTTATTCATAACCAGCAATAGAAAACAAATTGTCTCCTGTTGCCTTTTTGGCAGATCTGAATGTTGGGGTAAAATCCCAAATAAAAATGGTGCGTCTGTTGTCAAAATATTGAATGTAATCAAAATAGAGAGAGAGTAATTTGGAAATCATCTGCCCCACAGGTAGGGGGAGGGAGTGGGATGGGGTTATACTGGGGTTTGTGGTGGTGGAGAATGGGCACTGGTGAAGGTACGGATGTTTCATTGTATGACCGAGACTTAAACATGAAAGCTTTGTAACTGCTCTCATGGTGATTCAGTAAATAAAATTATTAAAAATGGGGAAAAAAGTATGGTAGAGTTCGTGTACAATTCAATCAGCCTAATCAGTGGCTGAATAAATAGCAGTACTCCTACATTAAAAAAAATTAAAGACATATTTCTATCATCAAAATAAGTAAATAAATGAATATCAGATTTTAAAAGTGGAAAAAAATACATGACACTAAAGAAAAAGGGAAGGAATGGTAGAATGATAGAGGGCATGAAGTTCATTGTGTAATTTCAGTACAACTTAGGAGGTAGGTGGGTGAAACACACAAAGCAATTGAGGTGTGTGGACCAAGGGACTTATACTCACAAATTATATGGAATAATAAAACAAGCAAATAAATTAAAACTGATTAAAAGTAAAATGTAAGTAAGTAAGTAAAGTAAAGGCCCTCCCGTTGATCATCGATTTACTCGAGCGGGCCCGGTAACATCTCCATTTTGAGACTTGTTGTTACTGTGTCTGGCATATCGAATACGTCACGGGGAGCTTGCCAGGCTCTGCTGTGCAGGCGAGATCCTCTCGGTAGCTTGCCGGGCTCTCCGAGAGGGGCGGAGGAATCGAACTCGGGTCGGCCATGTTGGCTGCGTGCAAGGCAAACGCCCTACCGCTGTGCTATCGCTCCAGCCCAAAAGTAAAATGAAGCATGGAAATTGTTCCAAAAAGTTACAGAAAAGAAAGGAAAAATAAGGGGAAAAAGCTAGTTGACTCTATAGAAGGAATATTTTGCTTAGTTTTTATTTTTAGGTCATTTGTTCTTGAGGCTAGTGCTCAGGAGACCAAGTGTTTCTAGTGCCAGCAACCATTTAAGCATGTACATTAGTCCTAGAATGAACGTTTTTATATTAAGAACTGTTTTAAGAACACGACAGCAATTTAATTATTTATTATTTAGCTAGTTAATGATTTATACTTTTAAAGAAATTTTTAATTGAATTTCTAGAATAGTAGATTGACTTTGAGATTAAATTAAAATCCAGCTTTAGTTTTGAATGATGAACAAATTAGCATTGTTGTAGTATTGGTATTGGTTTGATGCTCAGTGTAATTAAGTAAAGAAGGGGTATATTCTTTTTTTTTTTTTTTTTTGGTTTTATAATTAACTTGGGGCCCTGATTTTTTTTTCCTTTATTTTATTTTATTTTTTTTAAAGTTGTAGATTTACAATTTTTTGTGCTTTGGTTTCAATTATACAATGATCAGATACCCATCCCTCCACCAGTGCCCATTTTCCACCACCATGGATAATATCCCTCCCACCCCCATCCCCCCATCCCCCCATCCCCCCTGTCTCTGTGGCAGGGCAATCCCCTGTGTTCTCTCTCTCCAAGAAGGGGTATATTCTTGCTCGAACAAAATGTCATGAATGTTCATGTGAATCCTACATATTAAGCACCATATTAATTTGCCAAGGTTGGTGAAAACCAAACATCTCCCAGAGTAATAGCTAGGGTGGAAGAGTTCTCATATTGTGCATTCCAATGAATGTTGTATATGTAAAATCAACCTAAATTAAGACATGTAAATCTCCTACAGTTACAACTTTTGTATCTATGAGGCTATGTTTTAGCACCCATATTTTTTTTTTAAATTAATTAATTTATTTATTGAATCACTGTGGGAAAGGTTACAAAGCTTTCAGGTTTAGGTCTCAGTCATGCAAACATTCAACACATTTCCCTTTACCAATACTTATTTTTTACCATGAAGAACCCCAATAGAACCCCACCCCCCACCCCTCCCAGTCCCTGTGAGGCAGATGAATTCTAGTTAACACTCTATCTGCTTTGATTAGATTCATTGTTTCAATAAAAGATTCACCACTGTTATTTAGAGTTTACCCCCCCCCAAATCAGACATGCTGAAAAAGCATTGTGAAGTGATTTGCTTTCTACAGCTGGGTTCAAGAATTAAATGTTGGTTTTGGATTTAGGCTATTTTACCTATTGACCCTGGAAGTATTTCTACTGAAAGTCAGATAGTTAAGAAATTGGTTTCTGTGTTCTGGAGTCGTGGCCGTGCTGGAGAGCCACTCGTGGGGGGCAACTGTTGGCCTCGGTAGGGCGTGAAGGGTGGACCGAAACGCCCCCCTTCCCATGAGGTTTTAGTCGCCCCCACACCCCCGGCTCATACCTGCTGTCCACAAGGCTCCCATGCGGCCGCCATCTTTCTTTCCAGAGAGGAGAGGGTGAATGGGACAACACCCTTTCCCCTCCGAACAGACATGATGGCCTGGATTAACGCATAGTCCGTTCACTTTTCTGCTCCAAGCTGCTGGGTTCTGCATTAAATCCTTGTGCTTCTGGGACTGTGGCCGTGCTGGAGAGCCGCTTATGGGGGGCAACTGGTGACCTCGGTAGGGCATGAAGGATGGACCAGAACGCCCCACTTCCCATGAGGTTTTAGTTGCCCCCACACCCCGGCTCATACTTGCTGTCCACAAGGCTCCCATGCGGCCGCCATCCTTCTTTCCAGAGAAGAGAGGGCGAATGGGGCAACACCCTTTCCCCTCCGGGCAGACATGATGGCCTGGATTAATGCATAGTCCGTTCACTTTTCTGCTCCAAGCTGCTGGGTTCTGCACTAAGTCCTTGTGTTTCTGGGGCTGTGGCCGTGCTCCAAACTTAACTCTGATTTTCAGGGAGAAACGTTGGGTGGTTTACTTCCCATTGATCACTTTGTATATAGAGAGATGTCGCGTGGCCGCGTAAGCGGCCGCGCGGTTTTGAGGAAAAGTCCTAGTTCCCGCATACTCGAGCTGTGCTTGTAGAGGCTTCTGGTCACTGGGGTTCCATCTGGGGGAGGCGGGATGCGGTACCTACCCCATTTGGGACTTGCCGGTGATCTCGGCTCTTTTTGGAACCTGTTTTTCTTTTTTTTTTTTCTCTGGGATCTGTGGTTCCCGCCCTCCATGTGGTCCTTCTCTTAGGCTGTATGTTGTCAGCACGCATATTTTTAAAAAAGTGCAGGGTTTTACTTATTTGTCTCATAATTAGCATGCTTTGGCTATAAAATAATTTATAAAAATATTTCCTGTGGAATAAAAGTAAGTACATAAGGCTATTATCTTAAAGAGTTTATGCTGGTTTAAAGCTTATAATCATTGCTAGAACTTATGAGTCTTATAATCTCAGTGCATCAAGATATCCTCAATAGCTGCCCATTTTAGTACATGTATGGCTGCAAAAATTTGTAGATTTGTTTTTTCAGCCAGTGTTCTTCCTATCCAAGCCAGCAGAATCCTATCCTAGCAGTCACTGTTTGTTGCAATCTCTCTTTAACGTTAAGTCCCACAAGCTGTTGGGAATAAATAATCATGCCTATTTCTTGGCATGAAAATGTCTATTCATTCACCAAATATTCCATTTCACTTCCACCATTAGCAGATTTTCTTTGTGAGTAAAAAGGTAGCTTCCATGTCTCCTCCACTTCAGCTGCATCCCAGCTGTGTTTATTAAACAGAGATTCCACATTGTCTGCTCTTTTGTTTTCTGTTCCATCGGTTTCTCCATCTGGCTCCCTGCCCCCGGCCTCCGCATATCCTAGTGAACATACCCCTATTTTTACTGACAGTAGGTTTTCTGAATATCTTTCCCTGATGATAGCAGTTAACATTCCTTTGAAAGCTTACATTTCACCTCTGTTCCCCTGTTCACATTTCAACTATGTAAAATTGGGTGGTTTAAAACAATTTTAGCAGCTTCTCACTCAAATATAATCTCTTACGACTTGCGATGGTTTTGGGTTCTTGGCAACCACCTTTTATGCCACTTAAGGCCCATGTAAAGGAAGAATTGTTAAGAAATCACAGAGACAGTGCTTTCGGAAACAAAGAAGATACGTTTTATTTCTAGAAATATAGAAAGGAGTCTCGCAGTCTACAGCTCGGGCTTTCCTACTTCCCCAAGTGGAAATAAAATGGGGTTGAAAAAACACATCTACAAAGGCTTTGAGAAAACCATAGTTCAGGAAATTTTCTGGATCAAACACGTTTTTTACTAAGAATGTGAAGTTATTAATCTCTGAATGTTTTTTCCATTAGTATTAATAATTGCGATTTTCTTTGATACTTTCCCAATTAGAAGAATAAGTAAAATTCTCCTTCTCTTTCCATATTAGCCCAAAAGTCAGGTTTAGTCATTGATTAAAAAAAAAAAATAAAAACAAACCAGGGCTGGAGCAATAGCACAGCGGGTAGGGCGTTTGCCTTGTACGCGGCCAACCCAGATTCGATTCCCAGCATCCCATATGGTCCCCTGAGCACTGCCGGGGGGATTCCTGAGTGCAGAGCCAGGAGTAACCCCTGTGCATTGCCGGGTGTGACCCAAAAAGCCAAAAAAAACCCCAACTTTGACTCATTTGTGCAAATAAGTATGAGTAAATAAATTCCAGATATTTAAAAGTGTGTCTGTTGTCTTATTTTTTTACAATAAAATAATGTCTCATTAAATTTATTAGAAAATGGCAATTTGTCATTTATGTGTGAAAACATAGACCCTGAGAAGTTAATTATTAATTCTGAATGTAAAGTTGTAAATTAAAAAAATATATAATTACTAATAACATGAAATTAGAGTTTTTACCAAATAGAGGAGTTAAGAGATCAAAATCAGATGACTATCAAAATCATGAAGATACTAATTATCAGAATCTCTGGGATACTAAGGGGAAATTTCATAGCAATGAAGGCCTACATTTCAAAAGAAGAAAAAGCCCAAATCAATAACCTAAGCACAAACTCAAAATTCTGGAGAAGGAATAGCAAGCAAACCCAAAAAGTACTAGAAGGAGGAAAATTGTCAAAACTAGAGGAGAAATGAGCAACACAGAAATCAGTAAAGCAATTTAAGCAATCAATGAAATCAGGAGCTGTTTGAAAGTATAAACAAGATAAATCTTTAGCTATACTCACCAGGAAAATAGGAGAAAATGTTCAATTAAATCAGATCACAGATGAAAGGGGAGAGATTACAATGAATCCTTCAGAAATTCAAAAAATATAATTAAAGATTACTATGAACCATTACTATTATTATGCTCTCAAGCTGGATAATCTAGAGGAAATGGATGGATTATTAGAGTATAAAATCTCCCAAAACTAGACAATGAGGAAGTAAGAAGCCTGAATGGGGAAATCACAAGCAAAGAAATGTAAAGAGTAATGAAGAATATCTTCAAGAACAAAAGTCCTGGTCCATATAGGTTCACTTGTAAGTTCTATCAAACCATTAGAGGAGATTTATTGCCCTTTTAAGCTCTTTCAAAAGTATCAGAGACACAGGAATCCCTCCTAATACCTTTTATGAAGCTAATATTACATTAATACCTAAAACAGGTAAAGATACTTCCAGAGAAGGAAATTTCAGACTAATTTTCCTGATAAACATCAATGCGAAAATCCTTAACAAAATATTAGTTAAAAGAATTCAGCAACCTAACAACAACAACAACAACAAAATCGTATGCTCTTCTTAAGTGGCATTCATCCCAGGAATGCAAGGATGATTCAGCATACACAAATCAATTAAAGTAATGAAACCACATTAGTAAAAGTAAAGATAAAAATCATACGATCATATCAATTGATGCAGAGAAAACTTTTGACAAGATCTGACATCATTCAAGGCAAAAATCATCAACAAAATAGTGGTAGAAGGAATTTTCTTCATCATAGTAATGGCCATCTGTATTATTCTTAATGGTGAAAAACTGAAATTATCCTCTCTGAGATCAGGTACAATGCAAGGACGTCGCCTATCTTCGTATTTTTTTAAGTTATACTATTAGAAGATCTGATTACAGCAGGTACAATGCAAGGATGTCTCCTGTCTTCGTATTTTTTAAGTTATACTATTAGAAGATCTGAATAAAGCAATCAACACAAAAACAAATCAAAGGGATCCAAACTGTAAAAGAAGTCAAATTATCATGACTTATAGATGACATGATAATACACATAGGAAACTCTGGAGTTTACAAAAAGCTCCTAGAAACTATAGACTATATATATATCTATGTATCTGTATATGTAGAGCACATATATGAAACAATAAACCATGTATTTAACAATATTAAACAGAAAAAATGAACCATATATAATATATAATTATATATATAACAAAGTATCTAGCTACAAAGACAATATGCAAAAACTGGTCTTATTTTTATATATAAAGAATGAACCAGAGGACAAAGCTATCAAGGAGTCTATGCCATTTAAAATAAGGTAAAGGTAAAGGTAAAGGTAAAGGTAAAGGTAAAGGTAAAGGTAAAGGCCCTCCCGTTGATCATCGATTTGCTCGAGCGGGACCAGTAACGTCTCCATTGGAGACTTTGTTGTTACTGTGTCTGGCATATCGAATACTCTTTATCCCAAAATATCAAGTATATAGAAATCAAAGAAACGAAAGATGTGGAAGATTCAAACCATGAAAACCTTAAAACATTTAAAAAGAGATAAAAGACCTTGGAAATGGAAAATTATTGCATGCCCATGGATCAGAGGAATCAATATTGTTAAGATGGCTATCCTACCTAAGCTATAAAGATTTAAAGTGATCCCCATCCAAATTTAGACAACATTCTTCAAGGTAGCCTTTTAAATAAATGGTTCTGGAAAAATTAAAGTTGGGTTACACTTTAATTTTTTAAATTAAAATCTTACACTTTACACAAAAGTCAATTCAAAGTAAATCAAAAGTCTTGAGATACTCCTGAAAATTGTAAAGTACACTGAGAAACATATAGGCAGAACACTCCGCAATGTGTACCTCAAAGGCCTCTTCAGTGATATGATACCACTGACAAAGACTGTAAGATAACACTGTTCTGTCCTTCCTGCATAACCTCAGGAATAGTTGATAGTTTATTGGACTGAGGAAAAGAGAAAAACACCTTAAGAGGTATCTTGCCCTTGAGCAGTCAGGAAGGGCTTTCTTAAGTTTTAGCAACCATGCGAAAATCTTGAGGTACCCAGTAAGCCTTTTTACTCCAGTCTGTAAGATACTCCCTACAGTACGGAGATGTAGGCCCGTATGAGGCACAGGCCTTTTTGAAACGACCGAGAGAATCCATTCTTAACCTGCGATAAGATGGAAGCTGCTTCTTCTCAGCCTGTACTGGGCGATTGGGAGCATGTCCCGAGCGGTCTGGAGGCCGCTTTGCTGAGCTACTCTCGGACTCATAATCCGAGTAAGTGCTAGCAGACTCATAATCCATATCACTTTCATCTGATGCATTGGAAGTGAAGCTATATTCATCAGCCTGAGAAATATTTTCACTATGAAAACCCTTTCGAGACTTAGGTAGGGGAGGAGCTGAGGCCGTATTATCGCTAATATTCTCCTCCTCCTCAACTGTGCTTTTCCAAAACAAGAGAATAGAATCAACAATCTCCCATGTAAACCAGAATTCCAGGGAAATCTTAGTCCCTTCCTTAGATGCCTTATAGACATTTTTCTTAACTTTTTCCCAAATCTTGGTTTCTAGAGTCCCTTCATCTGGGAACCATGGGTTAACTTCATAAACTACCTTAAGGCAGGACCGGAGCTGGTCTCTGGAAATGGAGAATTCTGGGTTCCCTATCTTGTGGGAGAGACGCTGAATCAAATCCATAAATGTCTTGGCCTGTTCAGTCTGGCTCGAGACACTACGAAAGATCTTGGGAAGGCCCAGAATCTGTCCCATCTTAGTGGGGGATTGCTGTTAGGATTCTAACTCCCAGCAAACTAAAAAATCCTATTCTCCCACTCACTTTCTACAGTGGGGGTGCACCGAATGCAATTCTTATCTTTAGTTGGTAGCTCGAGCCCGCCCAAGGGATGCCAGCTGTAAAAAACTATGCACGCAGAAAGTTGCGTGTTCGCGGGCTCTCTGGACGGCTCTATCTCACCGCCCGCGTTCGGTGCCCTAGAGCCGCTGTGTGTGGCCTGCATCGGGACGGCTGTTGGCCAAGGGCAGATGAAGGAAGAGACGAGGGCCAGGCCGGTTGATCTTAGTGGCAGTTTATTACAAGGAAGTTTATCCCATAGAAGAACTTACGTTACGGAGGGCCTAGGTTCTCTCAAGCACATGTTCCCCTTGCTAGTCTCTTGGTAGTCCATCTTTCAGCCCCCTGCTCTCTCCTCCTTCAGCTCCCTTCTAGTCTGGCTGACACTCCACCCAGTCAGGTAGCCAAATCAACATAAGAAAGCCCTTCCTGACTGCTCAAGGGCAAGATACCTCTTAAGGTGCTTTTCTCTTTTCCTCAGTCCAATAAACTATGAACTATTCCTGAGGTTATGCAGGAAGGACAGAACAGTGTTATCTTACAAAAGACAACAGAATAAAACATTTTTAAAAGGGGGGCTGGAGCAGTAGCACAGCGGGTACAGCATTAGCCTTGCATGCGGCTGACCGGGGTTCGATTCCCAGCATCCCATATGGTTCCCCAAGCACTGCCAAGAGAAATCCCTGAGTGCAGAGCCAGGAATAAACCCTGTGCATTGTGGGTGCGACCCCAAAAAGCAAATTAAAAAGGGGGGACACATTGAATTAATACATTTCTTCATGTCAAAAGAAACACAGGCTAAAACTAAAAGACAGCTAGATGAATGGGAAAAATTTATACACACCCAGCACATCAGATAAAGGGTTTATAGCCAGGATATAGAAAGCACGCACAAAGATGATCAACAACAAAAATCCAAAAATTGTATTAAAATCAGTTAGTTGAAATGAGCAGACAATTCTCAGAGGAAGTGAGGCAGATGGGCAGTAGGCACATAAAAAAGTGCTCATCATTACCTATCATTAGGAAGGTCCAAGTTAAGATGTCAATAAGTTACCGTCTCACTTTGGTGAGAATGGCACATATCAAAAATATTAGGAACAATCTTTATTGATGGAGATATGGTGAAAAAAAGACTTACATTCACAATCAGTGGGAATATTGTCTAGTTCAACCCCTGTGTAAAGTATATGGGGGCTTCTCAGTGAATTTATGTTGAGCTACCAAGCTACCAAACACTTAAAAAGAAATAAAAGACCCAGAAATTCCACTTTTGGGACTCTACTCCCAGGACAAAAAATATATATCGTTCAAAATGACATATGCATACCATTACTCATCGTTACACATAGCCAAGAAGGAATCAATCTAGCAGTCTAATGAGAGAAGAAAGGATTATGACAACTGACATAAGTACAGAATTCTAAACAGTTGCAAGGAAAATGAAATAATGCAATGTTCTGAAATTGTGTAAAAAACTAAGCACACAGAAGGTTGTGTGTTCGCGGGCTCTCTGGACGGCTCTGTCTCACCTCGCGTTCGGTGCCCTAGAGCTGCTGTGTGTGGCCTGGATCAGGACGGCTGTTGGCCAAGGGCAGACGAAGGAAGAGACGAGGGCCAGGCCGGTTGATCTTGGTAGCAGTTTATTACAAGGAAGTTTATCCCATAAAAAAATGACCAAAGATAACACACCTTAAGAGTCTGTCTAAAAAGTTGAGTTTGCCACAACACCCAATAGGAGAGAGAGAACAAAAGGGAATGCCCTGCCACAGAGGAGGGGGGGATAGGGGGTGGGAGGGATACTGGGACTGGTGGTGGTGGGAAATGGGCACTGGTGGAGGGATGGTGTTTGATCATTGTATATTTGAAACCCAAGCACAAAAATTTGTAAGTCTACAACTGTACCTCATGGTGTCTCACTAATAAAAATTTAAAAAAATAAATAAATAAAATTAAAAAAGAAATTTGTGTTATGGAGGGCCTAGCTTCTCTCAAGCACGTGTTCCCCTTGCTAGTCTCTCCGTGATTCATCTTGCAACCCTGCTCTCTCTCTCTCCAGCCCCTTTGTCTCTCCAACTCCCTTGCTGTCTGGGCTGACACTGCCCCCAGTCAGGTAGCCAAATCAACATCAGAAATCCCTGCCTGAGGGTCCACCTAAAAGGTATTCTAAAGCCCTTCCTGACTGCCCCAGGCAAAATTCCTCCTTAAGGTGTTTTTCTCTTTTCCTCAGTCCAATAAACTATCAATAAACTATCAACTATCAACTATTCCTGATGGACAGGAAGGACAGAACAGTGTCATCCCACAATATTGGAATTGGAAGATATCATCTTGAGTGAAGTAAGACAGAAGAAGAAGTATGAACACAGGATAATCTCACATGTTTGTGAAATATGGAATAAATGGACCAGGAAATATAATGTCGTAAAGGGATCACCTCTGACCCTGAGTATAGGGAGAAGGTCAGAGAAGGAAAGCAATCAAGGAGGGATGGGAGAAGAAGAGACAGGGAAATGATGGGGAACAAAGACCGAGGTGTTGGCTGTACCATGGTGTGGAGAGTGGTATTGCTTCATTTCCAAAGAACAGACTCAACAATAGTGAAAACATGACAACTAACTTACGGTCACTGAGCTTTAAAATGTACCTGTCAAGGTGACAAGTCCAGAGAGAAGGTTGGGGGTGGGGCAGGGGTTGGAGCTCGGGAACATTGGTGGAGGGAAGATGATACTGGTTGTGGGATTAGTGTTGAAACATTTTATGCCTAAGACCCAACTATCAATCACCTTCTTTCATTAAGTGAATAAAGGTCCTTCAATCCAATTTTTAAAAAACTGAAAAATCAAGAGCTGGACAAAGTGAGAAATGTCTTTGGAAACAAAACAAAGTAGTCTCAGCTTTCTAAACAGTAAAAGAACCAAAGGTAAAAATCATGCTCAAATTCAATTTTTTAGTTAAAAGAATTAAAAACAAAGGTAAAAAATAATGCAGCGATTTTTGGATTATAAGAACAAAGAGAGCATTCTGATATTATGAGAGGTAAGCTATTCTGAATAAAGACAAAAATAAAAATGGCAAGGGGATAGAAAACCACCAGAGTGCAGAAATAGGGGTAGTAGTAATATGCTGAAATGGAGAACTTGTTAAACATGATTTTTTGGCTGCGTTACATTTTCCTTGGAGGGAGTGGAATCTAGGCTACAGCAGGTGTGCTCAGGGTTTACTCTCGGCTCAACCTCAACAATTGCTCAGCAGTCACTACCGGCAAAGCTAGGGGTGGGGTACCATATGGGATGCCAAGAATTGAACCAGTGTAAGTCATGTGCAAGACATGTACTCGCTGTACTATCTCACTGCAACACAGTAAGAATTTTTTTCGTGACATTTCAAAGTTTACAGTCAGTCTATCGCACTGTGCTCTACGGTAAATGGTTCTCGCCTTAACCCCCTTTCCTATCTGTTAGGAGAACAGAATGAAGTATGCACAGTGAAGTAGAATCAGGGTAGCCTGTGGCTTTGTTGATGGAAACCATTGTGTGGTAAACAGGAACAATGAGTCCGGGAGCAGAGGAGGGAAATCTCTAAATTTAGCATTTTCATTTCTAAAAAGAGTCTAATCGACGATTAACAGGATGATGAAATGAAATGAAAAATTTCTAAAAAGTCATCTTCACAAATTGAGTGTTACCAGTTCATGGTTGGTTGAGTCCTACTCCTTAAGAAAAGGTCACGAATCACGACCATCCTGTTATTCGTTGATTGCCTCGAGCAGGCCCCAGTAACGTCTCCTTCATCCTAGGCCTGAGATTATATTCAAGGCTCTTTAGGAGAATGAGACCCATCATTGTTACTGGTATTTGGCATATTTGGTACGCCACGGGGAGTTTGCCAGACTCTGCCGTGTGGGCAGGCTACATTCGGTAGCCTGCCAGTTTGTCCAAAGTAGGAATGAGATAATAAGATGTCATAATAAAATGTCCGGGAGCTGGTTTTTATAGTCTCTGAGTCTTGGCCGTTGATGGGATTACACGGCGCCAGGGGGCCAGTTGGTGGGTGTGACCCCCGCCTACTGGAATTTGGAGGATCTGAGTGGAGGATGCGTGGCCCCAATCCGAGTAGGCTTGGAGATCTCGGCCCCGGAACCAGCGTGGCTTTGTCCCTCTGCCAGTACCTTCATGTGTGCAGAGAGTGGTTTCAGCATGGTGGTGGCTGGTCCTGGAGGTCTTCGGCTGCCGGAGCCCTGGTCGGGGAGGGGAGGAAAAGGTTACCCTTCATTAATTTTAGAAACACTGTCGTTGTTCATTGATTTGCTCGAGCAGGCCCAGTAATGTCTCCACTTTGAGACTTGTTACTGTGTTTGGCATATCGAATATGTCACAGGTAGCTTGCCAGGCTTTGTCCCACTAAAGTCCCACTAAAACCTTGGAAGGAAAGGACAAAGCTGAGATCTTTTGTACAAATTTTAAGGTATGGTCTAAGGGTCAGAGAAATAGTAGCTCTGTAGCACTGTCATCTCATTGTTAATCGATTTGCTCAAGAGGGCACCAGTACTGTCTCCATTTGTCCCTGTCGCATGCTAGTGTAACCCAATGGCATCTGCTCGATCAAGGAACATGGAGTGAGACTTGTAATTATTTTTGGCATATTGAATACTCCATGGGGAGCTTGGCAGTCTTTGCCGTGCAGGCGGGATACTCTTGGTAACTTGCCAGGGTCTCTGAGCGGGACAGAGGAATCGAACCCGGGTCAGCTGCGTGCAAGGCAAATGCCCTACAATATTTATCTTGCACGTGGCTGACTTGGATTCAGTACACAGCTCTATATATGTGCTTCCCAACATTACCAGGAATGAATCCTGAGCACAGAGCCAGGAGTAATCACTGAGCACCATTGAGTATGGATCCCAAACAGACACACACACACACACACACACACCCCACATACACATATTAGTAGGAAATTTGGATTTGGTTACAGTTGGGAAGGAAATATCTGTTGGATATAGCTGTCACTGTATCACTGTAACATTGTGATCCTGTTGTTTGTGGATTTACTCAAGCGGGCGCCGGTATTGTCTCTATTCATCCCAACCCTGAGATTTTAGCAGCCTCTCCTTACTCATCTTTCCCAATGATTGGAAGCTCTTTCAGGGTCAGGGGAATGAGACCTATTATAGTTACTGGTTTTGGCGTGTTGAATATGCCATGGGGAGCTTGCCAGGCTCTGCCATGTGGGTGGGATACTCTCAGTAGCTTGCTGGGCTCTCTGAGAGGCAAATCTATCTATTATCTATCTATCTGTCTGCCTATCTATCTATCTATCTATCTATCTATCTATCTATCTATCATCTATCTATTGTTTGTTGCCTACTGTCTGAACTCCATCAAACATGGTGTGGTAATTATGGAAGATGGGTAGGGAGTGTCTTACGATATGTCTGGAAAGTGGCCTAGAGTGTGGTGGTGCTTGGGTAGTGGAGGTTGGCTGGCAGGGCTGGGTCCCTTGGGGTGGGGAGGGCTCTACCCACCCCCCTCTGGGGCACCCAGAGTGAAAATAGCCTGGTGCGGATATAGCGTGGGTTCAAAATAGCAACTTTTCAAAGAGCCCTCCAATGCATCTTTTTCCACTGGATTTTGGTACAATCTCTACTATTTCAATAAGTGACTTAATTTCCTACTGGGTCCAACATATGCACCTTAAATAATTTTTACCCATCAGAAAGTTCTTGAGGGGCAAAGAGATGCACAAGGCTTAAAATACATACTTTGCATGAATTCAGTACTGGTTTCAATCTTCACTGCCACAAGTTCCCGCGAGAATTTACAAGCAATGCCAATGCCCTTGGTCATTTCTGGCACAATGGGACCCAAGTTTTAGTACATCTTGGCAGGTCAGTTTGCCAAAAATCTCAGGGAGGGACCCTGGGTCCTCTGAGCACTGACTGGGAATGCCTCCCTCCCATCAGTTATTGATTTAGTTTATTCTTTCCTCTTTTCTTAGAGAACAAGATATTCTTCCTTTTAAATGTTTGTAGCTCTGTTTTAACCCATTGACCTCCTGTAGCCATTTATCTATAAATCATCTATACTTTGTTAGATAGTCATCTTACTTTCTATGATTCCTCTCCTTTGACCTAAGACATGTACTACACATCCTTTACTATAAAGTTTTATATTCTGATTTTGTTCTCTCAGAGAAACCATGGTTCTCTCATATTCTTTTCCTTCTACCTTTGTTTGTATCTTTTACTTTGCTGACAACTACTGAAGCCTTAATCATGAATTTGAAGAAAGGAAATTTTTTTCTCTCTCCTAAATTGCTTTGTAGGCATCATCTTGTTTTCCAGTCTTTTCTTTCCTGACAGGAATTTAGAAAACATCCTTAATATTGAGTGTAGCACTTTCTCACTTCTATTTACTTTTCATCTCACTATAATTTAGCATTTTTGGTAAGGTTCAAAGTGATTTTCTAAGTTCCAATTTCAATGTAAAATTTAAATTCCTTACCCCTTCACATTTGACACATAATCACTATCACTTTATTGAAATCTGCTTCTTTTTCACCCCTTCTTGGTGCTTTCCTGAGCTCACAACATTCTTTTGTTTTGGTTATTCTTTCTATATTTGATCCTTAAATGTCACTATTACATAATACCTTATGTTTTGATGTAGA
Organism: Sorex fumeus; assembly: GCF_029834395.1. NCBI lineage: Eukaryota > Metazoa > Chordata > Mammalia > Eulipotyphla > Soricidae > Sorex > Sorex fumeus. Next base: position 1,439,641 of record NW_026606065.1, on the reverse strand, counting down.
CTCCCTATTTTTAAGCATGGTATTTGAATGCTAGGGTAATTTCAACCATTATCAATTCTTATGACTAATTTCCTAAATTAAAAAATTTCTAGCACAATTCTTTGTTTAGTATCATATCTAAGTTTCACAAACAAATGGGCTCAAGTTGCAGACTTATAGTAACCAGAGGGGTGGAGGCAGCACAAAGGGACTATGGTGGAAGGATTAGTGATACTTTGGTCGGTAGTTGTGTTGTATTAACACATAATTTGGAGAGGTGTGAAACTTTGAAACATACACAGTCATGTAAGCTAATGCTATCTCAATTAAAAAAAATATATATATACCTTAAATATATCCACCAAAATATTTTTAATGTCCAGTTACCTATTAAACATTTACTTTGGAATAGAATTCACTATTTCCAAAATTAATGCCACTATTTTTGGGAATCTCTTTTTTTCTATTCTTAACTCAGTTACTGGACTGGAGCGATAGCATAGCAGGTAGGGAGTTTCCCTTGCACGTGGCAGACCCGGGTTTGATTCCTCCATCCTTCTCAGAGAGGCCGGCAAGCTACCAAGAATATCCCGCCCACATGGCAGGGCCTGAGAAGCTCCCCGTGACGTATTCGATCATGATCACGACCATCCTGTTGTTCGTTGATTGCCTCGAGCAGGCCCCAGTAACGTCTCCTTCGTCCTAGCCCTGAGATTTTTAAAAAGTGCCATATTCAAGACTCTTTCAGGGTTAGGAGAATGAGACCCATCATTGTTACTGGTATTTGGCATATTGGGTATGCCACGGGGAGTTTGCCAGACTCTGCCGTGTGGGCAGGTTACATTCGGTAGCCTGCCATTTTGTCCAAAGTAAGAATGAGATAATAAGGTGTCGCGCGGCCGCGTTCACGGCCGTGCGCTTCTGGGAGCTGGGTTTTATAGTCTCTGGGTCTTGGCCATTGATGGGATTACACGGCACCAGGGAGCCAGTTGGTGGGTGTGATCCCTGCCTACTGGAATTTGGAGGATCTGGGTGGAGGATGCTCAGCCCCGATCCAAGCAGGCTTGCAGATCTCAGCCCCGGACCCGCATGCCTTTGTTTCTCTGCCGGTACCTTCATGAGTGTGACGTATTCGATATGCCAAAAACAGTAATGACAAGTCTCACAATAGAGACGTTACTGGTGCCCACTCAATAAAATCGATGAGCAATGGGACGACAGTGCTTCAGTGCTACAACTCAGTTAATGTGACCACTATCCACTACCCAGTATTTTCCCAACTTTTCAAAAAAGAAGCTTCTCTCTAATAATCTTGTAGATGAGACTGCAAAGCCGCCAACCTAGATAAGCATGTCAGTTGATCCTCTTGGATCGCTTTGGAGGCACAGAGAAGACTAAAGAATCATTCCGTCCTCTCTGTCTGCTATAGGCTGACCCATTTACTTGATCACTGAGAACTGCTCGCTTTATCTACTGTTTTTTAAATCACACAATTCTTTTCTCACTCACTATTGTTACAAAGTTGGTTCTGGTACTCTTAAATGTTTTGGTACATTTATTTTAAGGATTGTTTTCTCCTTATTATGAACAAAATCGAACCATCCACTCTCATTTTACTGATTTTACTGATAATTTTTATCAGACAATGTTATTTCTTATTTGTATTTCTTCTTACTAAAATATAAGTCCACACACAAACTTTTAACTGTCAAGCTAGTCATACTTTAAGTCCCCAGCTGGGACATGGTAAAAACAGTGATTTGTATGACTACATGATAATGCACTTCTTTTTTGAGTTTTACCATGAAATTTGAAATTCTTGCCAAGTCAATAATGTTTCGATACATATAGACTTGAGTTTAATTCCCATTATTTCTAAATATTAATCAATGCTTTAGAGAGAACTTCTAAAATTTTTAAGCTTCAAGTCCTCCTCTATAAAAAAAAAACACTAATAGTAGAGAGGGCTGAAGCGATAGCACAGTGGGTGGGCCGTTTGCCTTGCATGTGGCCAACCCGGGTTTGATTTCCAGCATCCCAGCGTCACCTGAGCACTGCCAGGGGTGATTCCTGAGTGTAAAGCCAGAATTAATCCCTGTGCATCGCCACTTGTGACCCAAAATGCAAAAAAAAAAAAAACCCACTAATAGTAAAGATTAAATCAAACAGTGGAAACAATGTTTTGAACCTAGTTTTTTGACACAGTGGAAGCCCAAATTTTGAAAACCAAGATTGTCAATGGCTAAGAACATATGGTTACTCTCCAAGTACAGAAGAGATGTTCAGAATTCAATGTCATTTCATGAAGAGAGATGACAGGTTTTTCAATTTACCATAAGGCTATTCAGAAATTTTCATAAAGCTATTCACAATAGCTAGTATCTGGAAACAACCTGAGAGCCCTAGAACAGACAACTGGATAAAGAAACTATGGTACATCTACATAATGGAATACTATGCAGCCATTAGGAAAAAAAGAAGTCACGAAAAAAGAAACCGTGAAATTTTCTTATAAATGTATGGACCCAAAGAGTATCATGCTGAGTGAAATGAGTTGGTAGAGAGACAGGTATAGAATGACTGCATTCATTACTCATTTGTGGGGTATAAAAATAGTATAAGATTAATATCTAAATTTAGAAAAAACAGGGACGAGGAAGACTGATTGATGGTTGGAAACTTGCACAAGTGAAGGAGTAGTGAAATGGGCTTTCGTGTGATCTATCAATATTGCTTCTGGGAGTATAACCCTGGAGCTCAAAAACACACAGCAGAAATGAAAAACACAGAGTCCAATTTCACTGCAACTTTATTCACAATAGCTAGAGTCTAGAAACAACCCATTTGCCGGAGACCAGAAGACTGATTACAGAAACTATGGTACATCTACACAATGGAATACTATGCGGCTATTAGGAACATGAAGCTATGAAATTCGCTTATAAATGGGTGAACAAGGAGAGAGTCATATCATGCTGAGTAAAATGAGTCAGAAGGAGCGGGGTAGACTTAGAGTGATTAGACTCATTTGTTGCATATAAAAGATAATAATATGACAATATCCAAGTACAGTAGAAACAAGGGCTAGGGGGATTGGTCCATGGTGGGAAAAAGTGGTTGGGATGGAGAAGGGACCACTATGACAAAGATAGTTGGAAATGACTATTCTGGATAAGAACTGCGTGGTGAAAGTAGGGAAAGGAATGAACATGATGACCTCTCAGTATTTGTATCTGTATTGCAAACCGTGATGCCCAAAAGGAGAGGGGATGGGGAAGTATCTGCTATAGAGATTGGGGGCAGAGGGGCAGGAGGAGAACTGGGAATCTGGGGACTTCAGGGGTGGGAAATGAACACTGGTGGAAGGAATGGGTGTTGTATATATATGACTGAAATCTGACCATGAACAGCTTTGTAACTCTGTATCTCACAGTGATCCAATGAAAAAAATTATGTATTGCTCTTTTAAGTGACAAAGAAATTAAAAAAGTCTAACAAAAGCACAATAATTTCCCAAAGTTTTCCTAGTTATGGAATTGCAAGGCTAAACTGGCATTTGGGTTTATCTGAATAAGGTCAAAACTTTCTTCAATTAAAAATTATTGGAATAAACTTTGTGCTCAGAATGCTTGGAATAAAGTCTATCTCCATTAAAAGCTAAAAAAAATTAACCCTAAAGGGGCAAATGATTCTAGTGGGAGTGAGAATATGAACAAAATAACAAGTAGAATGAAAGAAATCAATGATGGAAATATTCACCAACTGTTATGGAAGCACAAATAAAGGTTGATTTAGCCAGCCTACTTGGAGTACAGAAGTGGTGAGAGGGAAATTATGCAGGACTTGCTGGAAGGAGAACTCTTAGCTAGACGTATGAAATGCACAGGAATAAGGAAGAGAGTGTATGGGGAGAAATGATGAAATTTACGTAAAAAGGAATCTTAAAAAAATCTACAGGATAGTGACATTATTGTGTTGTGTGATATGGTGCTTTTAGCCACTGAATAATGCTGTTGCATCCATTTCAGGTAAGGACAAGAAGGGGTAAAACTGAAGAAGTTACGGTCAGATCATATAAAAAATTGTGACGCGATCCTCTCCAGATACCAAACTGATTTACTAAGGTGGACATTGTGTCTAAGTGGAAAGGGTGTAGATAAATATTCGTATGTGGATATAAGGGGGAGACTTGATAAAGCCAACACAGGCATCCAACCTTGGTGATTGGGTAACTGGCACGAAAATGAGACCACCATGGCTGAAGATATTGCCTCTGGATCCAAACCTGAGCTACAGCCTCTGTTTTGTTGCTGCTAATTGTCTGACTAAGGGCAAATCTCTCTGAATCTCAGTTTCTTCAGCTATAAAGTAGGGATGATTTAATAATCTCTTAAGAAACCTTCTAAGATTGCTGTGATAATAAAATGAAAACCAAACCCATCAGATAGAATCATGCACATATTTAACACATAAGACTACATAAGAAAAGAACTTTAAACCCTTTGGAATTGAGAGTTCATGTAAAGAGCTAGTTGCTAATTAGGTAACTATATTTCCTTGGAGTTTCAGAGAAACTAGTGGGAATTCTGACTGGTCAGCTCTTTTGGAAAACAATATGGACAATGCTCAAAAAAAAACATTAGAAATTGAGCTCCCATTTGACCCAGCAATACCACTCTAGGAATATACCCCAGAGACGTGAAAAATTACAGTTGATATAACACCTGTACTTGTATGTTCATTGCTGCACTGTTTACAATAGCCAAAATCTCAAAAAAAAAAAAAACCCGAGTGCCCTAGAACAGATGACTGGTTAAAGAAACTTTGGTACATCTACACAATGGAATACTATGCAGCAGTTGGAAAGGATGAAGTCAGGAAATTTGCATCCAATTGGTTCTACATGAAAAGCATCATGCTAAGTGAAATGATTCAGAAAGAAAGGGACAGACATAGAAAGATTGCACTCATCTGTGGAATGTAAAGTAACAGAATGGGAGACTAACATCCAAGAATAGTTGAGATAAGTACCAGGAGGTTTGCTCCATGGCTTGGAAACTGGCAGTACATGCTGGGGGGAAAGGCAGCTTAGATAGAGAAGAGAACACCAAGTAAAGGGAACAGCATGCTCGGGATGGGAGATGGGGTGCTGAAAGTAGACTATAGACCGAACGCGATGGCCACTCAATACCTCTATTGCAAACCTCAACACAATAAAGGAAAGAGAGAGAAAAAGGGAATGTCCTGTCGCAGGGGGAAATGGGGTGCCAAGGTGGGAAAGCTACTGGGTTCATTGGTGGTGGAGGATGGGCACTGGTGGAGGGATGGTTACTTCATCATTGTATAACTGAAACCCATGCACGGAAGTTTGGAAGTCTACAACTGTACCCCATGGTGTTTCACTAATAAAAATTAAATTAAATTACTGGGGCTGGAGAGATAGCACAGCTGGTAGGGTGTTTGTCTTGCACGTGGCCAACCTGGGTTTGATTCCCAGCATCCCATATGGTCCCTTGAGCACCACCAGGAGTAACTCCTGAGTGCAGAGCCAGGAGTAACCCCTGTGCATCTCCAGGTGTGACCTAAAAAGCAAAAAAAAATTAATTAAAAAAATAAAGATAAAAGCACAGTAAAAAAATGTTTGTTTCTGTACAATAAAAATTATTGATTAAAGAAGGATATTAAGAAAATAATTTCTGTTAATGAATGGACACTTCTCTGAGTATGACCAACAAACACATCACTTTTTAGAGAAATCCAAATCAAGACAAGAGATAACATCTTACACCAGCAAGATTGGCATACATAAAAAATCCTTGGAAGGATCTCTGTTGGCAGAACTGTGGTGGAAAAGTAGCCCTTATCTATTGCTGGTAGGAGTGTTGTCTAGTCCAATCCCTGTCAAAAACAGTACGGAAGGCACCCAGTAAACTCAGAACTGAGATCCCATGTGGGAAGCTTTGGGTATCTATCCCGAGGACTGAAAAAGATTCATTCAAAAGAACATGCACGTTATTATGTATTGCAGCACTTAGCACAATAGCCAATATTTGGTATAAGGCTGGATGTCCAATGCAGATAAGTGGATCATGAAGATGTGATTTATATACAAAATGGAATACTACACAGCTGTAAGAAATGATGAAATCATACCTTTTGTCATGACATGGATGGAAAAGGAAGACATGTTAAAGGAAGTAAGCCAGGAGAAGAGGCACAAACAGGATAATATTACTTGTACATGGTATTTAGAATAACTGGGACAGGGAGTGCAATGTGTAAAGGGAGGATGCCCAGATCACCCGTGGCCCCAGGGTATAGGGATAAGAAGGAAAGAAAGAGTGGAGGGGAGGTGAAGAAGAGACAGGTGAGAATTCACGGGGGGGTGGGGGAGAGGGCAGAAGGCAGGTCAGAGAATTAAGAAGAAAACATGGTGTTTTGGTGATAAGAGCCAAATATATAAAACACAGTCACAAACACTGAAATCACTTCACCCAAACTTTATTTTTATTTATTTATTTTTACACCATGAGGAACAGTTGTAGACTTACAAATTTTTGTGCTTGGGTTTCAGTTAGACAGTGATTGAGTACCCATCCCTCCACCAGTGCCCATTCCCCACCACCACCAGTCCCAGTATCCCTCCCACCCCCCAATCCCCCCATCCCACCCTACCTCTGTGGCAGGGCATTCCCTCTTGTTCTCTCTCTCCTTTTGGGTGCTGTGGTTTGCAAAAGAGGCATTGAGTGGCAATCTTGTTCGGTCTAGAGTCTACTCTCATCACATTTCCCATCCTGAGAAGAAACTCCCAACACCCTTTATTTGGTGCTCCCTTCGCTCTCTGAGCTGCCTTTTCCCCTAGCGTGTGCGGCTGTCCTCAAAGCCATGGAGCAATCCTCCTGGTACTTACCCGACTATTCTTGACTCCACCCAAACTTTAACAATGAACTTAGAAAGGCGCCTGTCAAGAGGGCAGGTTTGGGGTGGGTGGGGGAGGGGGGAAGGAAAGGATCCTGGGAACATTGCCCGAGGGAAGTTGACTCTGGTGGCCGGATTGGTGCTGTAGTAGAGTATGTGAAAACTCAACTATGAATAACTTCAAAAACCATAGTGCTTCATTGTGAAAACAAACCAGAAGTGAGTAAATAAAATTTGTTTTGATTTCTGTTGTCGATTTTACATAAGAAAACAACGCATTTTTTTTTTTATAATTTTTTCTCATTTTTTTTTTTTTTTTGCTTTTTGGGTCACACCAAGCAATGCTCAGGGGTTACTCCTGGCTCATGCACTCAGGAATTGCTCCTGGCGGTGCTCAGGTGACCATATGGGGTGCTGGGAATCGAACCTGTGTCGGCCATGTTGGCTGCATGCAAGGCAAATGCCCTACCTGCTGTGCTATTGCTCCAGCCCCCCAAACAACGCATTTTAAATCTGATTTGTATTGATCATAAAGTGCCCTATATTTTACATCACACTAGGAAATAAATGGTGCCAGTTCATTTATTTATTTATTTATTTTTTAAAATCTGCTTTATTGAGAAAGCATTAAAAGTAAAATATTCTTTTTTTTTTTATAAAATTTTTATTAGTGAAACTCCATGAGGTACAGTTGTAGACTTACAAATTTTTGTGCTTGGGTTTCAGTTAGACAATGGTCGAGTACCCATCTCTCCACCAGTCATGGTGCCAATTTAAAAAAAATCATAGTGCTTTAATAAAAATAAATTAAATATAAAAAGAGGAAGTAATTCCTGTTATAAAATATGCAAAATGATAAAATGAGAAAGTTAACAAACTTGGTGAAAGGAGTGCACACTGAAAATGATGAAATTATGAAACCTCGTTGGCTCAAAGTAATCAAAGAAAATACAAAGGAATGAAAGACATGGCTTGTCTGAAGGGACCTTGGGACATGAGTCTGACAATTGTGGCAGACAATCTAGGCTACATGGCTGGCACTCCGAAAACCCTTTTTCTATCTCTTTCCCTCTCTTACAAACCTTCTTACAGGACTTACAGTACACTGCTCTGAATGACCTCAAACATTCTGAAATAGAAATGCCAGCATCGGTGAAATGTTCTGGGCACGTTGCAACAGGTGGCCAGAGAAAGAGGTGACAGGCAGGAGAAGGTAGCATCTAAGTTGTGTTTTGTTTAAGAAACATTGCTCATTGATTCGTTTTTTTACCACACTGACTGTGTTCGGTGCTTATTTCCAGCTCTGTGCTCAGGGATAACTCCTGAAAGTGTTCAGGGGCCGTATGGGATGCTGGGGATTGATCTCAAGTCAGCTGCATATAAGGCAAGTGCCCTACCTGCTGTGCTAGCTCTCAAGTCCGCTGCCCCCCTAAACTGTGTTTAAGAGTTAATAAGTTAATTGACTTGGGACAATATCTACTTGTCATCCTACCCGCTCTACTCTTACATGACCTATATCCCGAGTGACTGAGTGGAATGATAAAAATTCTCGTGTATTCAGAAATAACACAAACTTCTTTAAATAATCAGAGCTCGCAGGGCCATCAAATTAACTCCCTTTACAGGCACAAAATTCATCAGCTAAACATTAAACCTTCAAGCAAACATTTGGGAGAAAGAATGGAGGGTGAACTGTGCTGAGTAACAGAGATCAGATTTCAAATAATTTTGATGACCGTGTGCATTTTTATCTTTGTTTCAGATGAGGTAAATGCGATTACACTTCCTGCAGTTGAGAAAGTGATTTTTAGCATTTAATACATGAGTAGAGTCTCTATGGGGGCAACTTTAAAATAACAGTATTTTTTTTCTTTCATCAAGTTCTATAGTTGCCCCCCAAAATCCTATGTAGGTCTCAATGTAGACACTTGAAAGTAAAATTCCAGGCCTTTTGAACGGGGAAGTTAGATACTCAAAGTTCTTGGAGCTGTTAAAGGTGAAAGGAAGTATTGGCTCATATCACCCAGGGCTGTGTCAAGGGTTGTTTTGTTCTTGAGTACATTTTGTCTTGGGTCTGAAAAAAAAGGCCATTTTCTTTCTTACTCACGTCTCTGCGAAGGGGGAAAAAAAACCTATAGTAATCTTTGATGCTGCTCTCAGGGCTCTTGAATAAGCATTTAGTTGAGAACTTCTTTTTGATAAGTGTTCAAATTTGAGGATGTCACCTGGCCCATTCCGGCCTCCATGCATTACTAGCACAACTCTTTGCAAATAAACAAAGCTTTGAGTTCCTGGGGAAGAATGCAGCTTACACAGCACTTAGGAGCGCTCAAAGGGCCTCTGTTCCCTCTCCATACTAATGTGGTTTCACAAGAAGACCAAGATTATTTTATTGCCCCAGGATGCCAGGAAATTTTCATTGGGCTCCCTCAGATCTTTGGGATAAAAGTGGGACAGTAAGGAAAAGAATTCCCTTTGCTGTCTTAGATTTCTGTTCTCCAGGAAGATGTGTTATGTTTTCTAAGATCAGATACTATGTCGTTTATTTTTAGCTTTCGTAACTGTATTATTTTACATTTCCTGGTCCTCCCCCCACAATTTTCTTTTCCAGTGGAGTATCTACCCTTCAGCTTCTTCCTGTTTTGGATGGCTTCATGGGATTTCACTTTAGTTAAAATGCAGGTACTGCCGGTCATACATCATAGGTTGCTTGAATGGTGTAGAAATAAAGAACCCATGTGAACCCTATATACTAAATACAATCATAATTTAGAAGTAACCGAGCAAGTATAAGTTCTAGCACTCCTTAAAAAACTCCTTAAAAAACTCCAAGCTCACGCTTGGAGTTTTGGAAGCATGGACCTTCAGAATGAAGTTGAAGTTATCTAATCGATTGCTTTTGAGACTGCTTCTTAGATTGTTCTTATAACATTGCACTTCTGCATCTAGATTTTTCAGACTACCTCAACACTGAGCATCACAATTATTTGTCTGTTTTTTTAAACTAAAATGAGAACTCCATGGATAAAGGGGAAAAATTTTCATCTCTACTGCACTTCTGTTGCTCATAAACTGTCATTTTTCAATTAGCTTATTTGTCTGTTTAAAAAAAATGGAATTACTGACTGTAAACTTTCAATTGGTTTCTAGAACCCAATTATTTCATTTCCTAAACTCTCACTTAGGTTGTTCTAGGTCAGCTTTGTCATGAAGTATTTTATAAGTTCCATAAGGAATAAGAAAAAAAACTGGAATTTCACTTTTTTATCTGAAGTGAAAGACAGTATTCTCTCTTTTTCTTTTTCTTTCTCAAATTTAAATCTGAACTTGGTCGTCTGTGGTTTTCATATCCAGGTACCAAGAACTTACTTCTTATTAGAATATAAATGTCTGCTTATATGAGTTTCTCTAAGTTCTCCGAGATATTTTTCATAGTTTAACCATAAATATTAAAAATCGTTTTCTTGATTTTGAAAATTTGTTCTTCATATGTTTACAGCTTACCGGTTTCCATAATTTTCTGGGAAATTGCTTATATGTCATTAAACTTGATGCTCACAATAAAATGAAAAATAGATGCTTTCTAAATGAGGTGTTCTAAAGATTGGAAAGCTAAGTCGCACGACACATTATGAGCTATGCAGATAATAACATGAAAAACCAGTATTCTACCTCAAGCTACCTCAACTCTCAATCCTCCCTATATCTGTTAGAACTTGCAACTGACTTTCCACATTTTTTACTCATTATTTTTGGGACAGTGTGTTTCTCCAGGATTAGAAAATGTGGTTTAATGAAAACAGCACTGGACTAACAGAAAGGTGTTCTGTAGGACATAGTTTCCTTACCTGAAAACTCACAAGAGAATCTTTAAGATTTCTTTCAGCCCAGGAATTCTATGTACTAAAATAGTTCAACGGGAATCAATACTAAAATGTTATTTAAAACTATAAGTAGTTTAGGACTATGACATATAATCTAGGCTCTGGGAGTATATTCCAAGTGTAAAAACATTTTTAAAAGTTCATATTAACAGGCAGAGAGACAGTACAGAGATTAAGGCACTTGACATACTGAAGACCCAGGTTAATCCCTGACACTGCTTAGGGTCTTCTGAACACTGCCAGAAGTGATTCTTAATCAGAGAGCCAGGACTAAGCCCTGAGCATTGCCGGATGTGGCCCCCAAAGTCCCCTGTCCTGAAAAATAAAATCCTGTCATGTATAGCTATACATTAAAATATAAATAAAATATTTTAAAATTTGGTCTAAAATCGATTTGCTGGTGCGGGCCCAGTAACGTCTACATCATGAGACTTGTTGTTACTGTGTTTGGCATATTGAGTATGTCACGGGTAGCTTGCCAGGCTCTCCTGTTCTAAAATCAGGACTAATATAAATATATAGCCCTGATTTTGCTATATACGTATGTGTGCAGATGGATATGTGTGTATCACAAAGTCAGCTAGAGTTCCCTGGTTTTTACAGTTTGTGTAAAGGTATGAAAAACTTCCTAGAAAAGATTTTAGAAAGGATTTTAAGAGACCTCTAGTGCCTAAAAAGGCACTTGACAAACACAATGCGACTTTGGGTTTTGATAGGCCAGTTGTATGGATGGGGAAATGAAGGTTCACAATGCAGCCTCCTGGTTGCCATTTTGTTCTTCAAGGTATCTTAACGACCACCCCTTCCCCTCTCAATCTTTGCGAAAAAAGAATACTCTGTCATGTTCATAGTGGTAAAATATAGAGCAAATTTTAGAGTCTCATTTTTATTTTGAGTTTGATTTTCCCTGATGTAGCTATGTTTTTACTTTTGAATGATTGTGCTTTTCTAAAAAAAAATGCACACTGATTGTCCTGTTCATTATAATTCATGTTGAGGCTTTCCTTCTTGTAATCATGTCGAACATTAAATATTTTCTGCCAGAAGTTTACAAATTTGTTATAGATTTATTAATAGACTAACAATATCTTAAAGCACCAGAAATACAAGCATCTAATGGCACTATATTAACCAAGCTAAAAAATGTTAAGATATATTTTGAGTACTTTTTTTGAGACTGTTACCTTTTCTGTCAAATGGAAGTTTTATTTTTGAGGTGAGTAGTGGACAAAAAATCTTTGCAGACCTTTACTATCAACATAACTTTATGGAGCCAATGCGTTGTACTAGAAATGAGAAAAACAGAGAACCATCTCATTGAGAAGACACATAAATTACTACCTGGATTTTTCAGATAGTACTGACAGTGTGAAATCTGACATTCAGAATTGCTAAAATCTCAATGTACTACTCAAATATTTAAAGATGGTCCTCATTTTCAAAGACCGTCTACCCAAGTTGTATCTTTCATCCAGAAATTCTGTTATCTAAACATTTCAGAGACTTTGAAATGGAAATTGTCTCCATAATGCAATATTTTTGTAGGAGACCAAAAATTCAGAAAAAGGTTCTTCCTTGAAATCTTAATAAAAGCAAATAAAACATTGAATGGAAATTTCCCATATATTTTATATTAAGTCAAATCCTATTCTGCCCACATGTTTTACTGAAATGATCTTATAGGATACAATCTTAATCTCATGATTTTTCAAAAGAATTATACCTAAAATAAAAATTTATTGAACAGAGAACAAAGCATATCTGAAACAAAACATTTCTATGGAGTCTGCATTTGTCATGTGTTTGGTAGAGGGAATCTGTACATGGCGATCATTGGACAATAGTGAACAGGTTAAATATTTTAATTATGATTTCATTTCAAAATAACAGTGATTGGATTAGTCATGTCCACAATGTCCCCATGTGTGCTTATAAGAGCACACACATGCATATAAGCACCCATTCACTCAGATACACAATGTACATGCACATTACCCAGATGTACACATATACGCACCCACACATCTGCTCCCTAACCCTGTCACATTTGCCTAGGATCTGGAGAGTAAGATTTCGTAGGGTTATGGAATTAAACCCAACTTTACTTTCTTATATTAATCTTTTGTTCTGACGTGTGCATGTTTTCCTTCCAACCTTGTTGGATTTTTTTTATTCCATTTTTATAGGATGGCTTTGACTCTGCACTAAACCATGCCACTAACACGTTACTTAATCTAACTGGCACATTGTAAAATTTTACACATGCGCTCATCCAGATAATTACACAATTAATTTTCACTTAGTTCAGCTGAAACGGGGATAATGAAATTTCCACTGGTGTACTGTTACGTCCAGGGGCCAAGGGTCAGTTTCCTGTTTGGATAAGGGTAAGTTTAAAGAGGATTTCTGACAGTCTCCTTACTTCAACTAGTTCTAAAAACATTGCAATGGAATTTCAATTTACAACTCAGTTCAATGAAAGGAGCAGATGTTGGGAGTGTGCCACTACACAAGAGACCCTCCTTCCTCCACGCAGGTGTGCGAAGGAAACTCAAGCTCTGCGGAGACATGTCCCTTCTACCTACCTTCCATTCGGGAGGGAGAAAGTGACAGACACTTGGAATTCATTTTTCCCTCAAGATTTAGACATCTGCTGAACTGCGATATGAAACAAAGGCCTCAGTTCCCATTGCTGTTAATTCTAATGAAAAAAAAATTCCCATGATTGAATTGTTCTTTATTGTAAAGGTTGATCTGTCCTTGACTATTGAGGAAATTTCCATTCTTATGAATTACTTCAGAGCACAGGGTGGCTTAAGATCTAGGTTTTCCTGGTGGTGAAAGCAAAGAAACTTTACTTTGAAATAAAGCATGAATCTTAGCCATTTTTTAAAAACCGTTTTTCTTATTTTGCCAAAATTACAAGGCTCAAATGTTTTATTCATGGTACTAGGTGGTAATGTTAAAAGCAGCATTGAAAGATGTTCAATGATGAAATTATGGGTATCGTGATGTATCTGTTTTTTTTTTCCCTCAAAATATTCTTTTCACTAAAGAATCTTATTTTGAGAGAGAGAGAGAGTGACAGAGCTCAAAGGGCTGAACAGATTGAACAGATGCTTTTTATGCAGGAAGGCTGGGCTGGATTCTTGGCACCACATGGTTCTCTAGCACAGCTAGAAACAAACTCTGAGCACAAAGCCAGGAGTAGTCCTTGTGTACTACCAAGTATGGCCCAACACACACGCACACACACACACACACAAGCACACACATAAGAACACACAAGAAGAAAGTACAAAAATAAAATTTTTCCTTAAAAAGCTTTAAACTGGAGAATCCTATGGACAAAACTATAAATGTGCCTAAAAGAGGCATGAATTCTAACACCAGATAGTTTATGATACATTATCATGTATTTAAAAATCCATCTTCTGATAAGTGATAAAAATGCCTACCTATTAATTACTGAATTCTCTGTGGGTGCTATTTCGATGTCAGTTCTTGCAAAAATGCAGGTGCAGTGACATTTTTAATAGATGACTCCAATTGTTTGAATGTTGGCATGTGAAGAGGCTGATTTGCTTATCTATATAGATGTAAAAGAAAGCTGTGAAAAGAACTATAGAAATTTCAGAACATTGCTATTAATAGCCATATATTGCTACTTTCTGTAAATGTATTTAAAAAATTCATGTTTAAACTCAAGAAGAGATTTTTATGTAGTAGCAACTTAATTTCATATTTTCCAAAGAAATAACTTCAGCTTCTAAAATAATGAAACTTGCATAGATTTAAAAGAAATTGGGAGAAAATAACTGCCAATAGATTTTACAAGAACATATATAAGTGTATATTTCTCTTTCAAATTCAAGAGAGTAAGCTGGACTTTGCTCTTCTTCCAAAAGACCTTTGGTTCTTTGCAAAGACTATTTTTTAAATCTGGAATCGTTGTGCTTCTGAGAGCCTCTGGTGAATTTTCACTTTCTTCAAGCGTCTGTACAGATCTATTTCTATAATGAAGTCTACTTTGATAATGCTAACTTGAAATTGCAACTCACTGTCCTACCTCCTTTGTTTTCCAAGTTGGCAAAAGTGCTTCCATGATATCTTATACGAATACGTTTTTCTTTCTCATAATAGTTATCACATTGAAGCCTACTGTAATGTGATATATACCCCTACCCTGCCTCTGTGGCAGGTTTTCTCTCTCACACACACACATTCTCTCTCTCTCTCTCTCTCTCTTTCTCTCTCTCTCTCTCTCTCTCTCTCTTTTCCCCTCCTTTTCAGCATTATAATTTGCAATACAAATCCTTAGGGGTTATCATGTTTTCTCCTTTACCTTATTTCAGCACACAGTTCTGATCCTGAGTGATCGTTTCCACCTATCTTTGTCATGGTGATCCCTCCTATATTCCAGCTGTCTTTTCCCCAAGCAGTTGAAGCAGGCTTCCAACTGTGGACCAATCCTCCTGGCCCTTGTTTCTACTGTCTTTGGGTATTAGTCTCATGTTATGCTTTATTTTATATCCCCAAAATGATTCCAATCATTTTATGTCTATCCCTCTCCTTCCGACTCATTTCATTCAGCATGACATTCTCCATGTCCATCCATTTATAAGAAAATTGCATAACTTCATTTTTTTCTAACAGCTGTAGATGTACCATAGGTTCTTCAACCGCATATCTGTGTTTGGGTACCCAGGTTGTTTCCAGATTCTGGCTATTGTGAACAGTGTTGCAATGTTTTGAGGTCTATGGAGTATATTCCCAGAAGTGATATGCTGGGTTGCATGGAAGCTCAACTTCTGGCTTTTTGAGGAAAGGCCATATTGTTTTCCCAAAAAGGCTGGACCAGTTGGCATTCTTATCAATAATAAAAGAGAGTCCCTTTTTATTTTTGTGCAATGGAAGATAATATGGATATGTTCCTTTCGGTTAGATTTGAGAAACTCATTTGAAATAAATTAAAATCACTGTCACTGTCACTGTCCTCCCATTGTTCATCGGTTTGCTCGAGTAGGCCCAGTAACATTGTGAGACTTGTTACTGTGTTTGGCACATTGAATGCATCAGGGGTTGCTTGCTAGGCTTTGCCCTGTGGGCGAGATACTCTCGGTAGCTTGCCGGGCTCTTCAAGAGGGGCGGAGGAATCAAACTCAGGCCGGCCATGTCGGTCACGTGCAAGGCAAATGCCCTAACCATTGTGCTATAGCTCCAGCCCAAATGAAAATATTAAGCATAAAATATTTAGATACCTTTATGAAAAGTATCATAAACTCTTAGTCATATTTATTGCAAACAAGAACAGAGTGAACAAATTTCTAGAAACTAGTTCACAGTCGTGCCTTAGGGATAAGAAAATCTTTTTCTTTAAGTGATCTTGAAGTAGCTATTAGAGTTGTGTAATACTTGGTTGCTGCAGAACAAGTCACGGCTCAGACACCGGCAAAGCACCGAAAAAGCAGCTACTGAAATATGGGTGACTCTAACTTTAGGATGATGAGAAGTTCTTGGTTCTTGTAAATGATCAGCAAAGAATTGACAGTCGAACATAGTTGATGACAAAGCTAGTTATTTGCAGGTACATTTTTCTTTGTGTTAATTCTAAGAAAAGTATTGAAAACACTAGACTTTGTACTTTTGATTAAGACAATCAACAAAAAGAGGTAAATGAATTAAATAGATTCTTTGATGGACTATTAAAAAAAGAATTGACTGTCACACACACATATTCACACACCAGTTTCACAGTGACAAAGCAAGAAAGTTTATTCAAGCAAAGAGCCTTTAAAGAGAACAAGAATCAAGGAAGTGAATTGTAAGCAACCTCCTTAAGCATAGGACACTCAGGAAAGGAGAAGTGTAATAACTATGGAACTGATAGCAAACCCCAATATGCCTAAATAATAATGTTTTATACTATATCCCTAGTCTGAATCCAATGGCAACGCCAAGTTGGAGTGGGATTTTGGATGGCACCTAATGGATGATTTACATTTGCAGACATCTTCTGTGCATATGACTACATATAAGAGCTCACCAACAAGTCAAATCCCTCGTGATAATCATATGTAATCAAATTTAATGAGGTAAATAGACTGATGCCATGTGATGGGACAGAGACACCTTGTTGTTCTATGTCCTCGACTCCTATCCTATCACCTGAGCATAAGCCTATCTCTTTTGGAACCAGGGGCATCCCTACTTCCTTCACCTTGCCTTGTTCTTTTGTTCCATCTCACTGACTCTCTCTAAAACTAATCCTTCACTAGCTATAACTGCATCTTATTGATTTGAATAAAATTCAAATAAAAAATAGATAGTTTGGATAGCTGCTGTGTTCCATCTCCCACCAAAATACCATACTAGAAGGGCTCACATTTCATGGTAGTGCTATCCTTGTGGAAAAGTTCAGGCCAAACAAGTTTGGTAAACCCCACAACGAGGATGTACTCTAGAGATCAATAAAATAAATTTTTCCATCAGTCAGTAATTCTTTGCACTTCTGTTATTACCTCTGGCTCTTCTTTTCTCTACTTTCCACCTAGCTGGGCCTTCTGAGAGACAGGAATCTACAAGTCTTTCTTGACTTGCAAATAAACTCAACTGTATTCAGCTCATATGTTTTCTACATCCCAACGTTGCCAGACAGCTGGGAAAGTTCTGTCTAGAAAAATTTCACCTGTGTGAAATTTCTCCGTGTCTTGAGATCCAATTCTCCCTTTCTATATTTGTTAAGTTCATTCGACTAAAAATTTGCGATAACACATTTTGTACTGTTAGCTGAGGTTCTCAGGGAATTTAGACAAGGCGAAAAACATCATGCATAGATGAATAGTGTCTTAGGGTCTCTGGTCTTTATATATATATCACTGAAAAATGGGTGATGGATTTGTATATCCCCATGGCCTTATCTATCACTTCTTAATAGAATCAGTACATTGCTTCCACATGTTTGGTTATTAGATTTCCTCTATTTCATTTTGGCCTTTATCCATGCTGCTTTATGACTGAGTATCTTGGAAGAATCTAGTGACTTTTCAATGAAATGTTTGACACATCATTGAAAGTTACATACTGTACGTTAAATTTATTTCCGTTTGAAATGGTATCATTTCTATTAATAGGGAAAAAAAGCCACCTAAGAGATGACTATGATTCTCTTTCTAGCGCCCCGCCCCCACCCATCTTCTAATTTCTAAAGACCAATTGAGTCAATTTGCTCATTTTAACTGGAGGTTAAAATCTGTAGTTTTCAAATCACTCAGAGCCTGGTCATCATCATAGTTATCAGGTACACATGCCATATGAAGGTCTAAAATCGCTCTTCGCAAGAGGAGCAATAATGTCTCTCCTCCCACATGCATGCCCACCTTCAAATTCATGTCATTTGATATGATAATGATGGTTATCATATCAAATGTTATCATATCAAATAATAATACATGTCAATGATAAGCATTCTTATCATTCTTTTATGAGACAAAAAAGGTGGGAGCATTCGCAAAGATAGAAAAGGTGTGTGAATATGGAAGCAGAGATTGTGGTGATTAAATCATATAAAAACAATATTTGCCTACAATCACCAAGAGCTTGAAAAGAGGCATGAAACTCTCTCCCTGAAAACTTCTAGAAGAAATAATATCCTTTGATAGCTTGAGTTTGAATTCTGATCTCCAAAATTCTGAGAGTATAAATATCTTTTGTTTCCAATCATCAAAGTCTGTGGTAATTTGTTATCTCGGCCACAGTAATTTAATACCTTTTTTTTTTTTTGTAAAACCATGATTTTCTCTTAATTGTAAAACAAAAATCAGACTGACAGTCACTTTGACATGGTGGTGAGGAGGAAGTTTGAAGTAATGGAGCAAATAGTAATGAATCTGGGAGATGAATCTGGAAGGACAAACCTGGTAACTTCAAGCACAATGAAGTTTTTTTTACGTCATCTCATTTTCTCTCTCTCTGTATCTTATCAACAAACACTGTTACTCGTCTCACTAAATTTAGTTTCTAGAATATTACTGCTGTGTCTGAAATTGTGTTTTGGAATATGGGTGAGCTGGAACTCATCTAAGAAGAAATAAGAATGGATATTGAGAAGGTTAAGGGAGACAGGAGAGCCTTTGAGATGCATTGCTGTGTGAAAGCAGAATTGTATTGTTATGTTTAGAAAGAGCAGGAGATCACATTAACCTAACCTTTATTAGAATATATTTTATTTTTCCTACTTTATTATTGTTATCTTCTTACTGTTTACTTTATAACTCAAACTCTGTCAGAGGTATTTTAAGTAGGAAAAACATGCAGCATACATAGGTTTCAGTGTTACCCAAAATTTCAGGAATTCACTCGGGTCTTAGAACATATAGTCCAGAGAAGAGAAACTATTGTGATATGTACTATGATAATTTAAATATAGTAAAATAACACATACATAATAATTATTATGGTTATTACTGACCCAAAATGCTATGTTAGAAACATTAAAAGTTAGCTATTACAAAATATTTCAAGAAAAAGTGGTTTTGATTGGAATATTTTCCTTTTTTTTTAATACTCCTGAGTATAAAAGGAGGCTAAAAGGAGTACAAAAGGAGGCTCACAGAACCATGCCACCGGACTCCGCACCAGGCTGTGGGGCGGGTGAGAGCCCTCCCCACCCCAAGGGACCCAGCCCCAGCAGCCAACCTTCACTGCCCAATCACTGCCATGCTCCAGGCCACTTTCCTGACCATGCAGCCGTAAAGCTGCCATGCCATGCGACACATTATAAGACACTTCCTACCCATTTGTGCCTCTTGGAGAGCCCAGCAAGCTACCTGGAGTATCCCGCCCACATGGGCAGAGCCTGGCAAGCACCCTGTATCGTATTCAATATGCCAGATACAGTAACGACAGTAGGTCTCATTCCCCTGACCTGGAAAGAGTCTCCAATTGTTGGGAAAAGATGACTAAGAAGAGGCTTTTAACATTTCAGGGCTGGGAGGAATAGCATGCTGGCGCCTGCTCGAGTAATATCAGTGGGATGATCGTGATAGGGACAGTGATTTTCCTTTTATTAAGAAAGTAAACTTCCCCCAGATATCAGTACTTTTTCTAGATGTTCTTAAGAATAAGATGGCCATCAGCATAATCTATAAATTAATACTTCCAATATTAACTGGCTTAGTGGTCTTTGACAATTGATTCATCTTCTCTGAATCTACTTCCTAATATGAAAAATAAGATATAAATATTAACCATTTGGCACAGTTCATGTGAGAATATGAAAGCATTTCTCAAGCTTCATATCCTCAAGACAAAACATAAATAAAAGAGACTAGGTTTGCTTTACATTTCAAAGTTAAGTTATTCTGTATGACTTCATTTCCTAAAGTCTCTTGGGATTTACAAGTGTCTGCTACTTTTCTTCCTAGAGAACACAGGACTTTCTAGTAATCCTTGTTGGGTCCTTCTTAGTGCTTCGGTTACCTGCTATCTTTACAAGAGACCCTTTAGTTACTGGTCTTTCATGTAACCAGCTGACGCTGTATATACACGACCAAAATTCTTGTCTTTCTCTGAGTTGTATTTCTACAAACAGTCCCTTTTTATCCCAATCTTTGACACTTTTTCCCCCTTTGCTTTTTCACAGGCTGGAGCGATAGCACAGTGGGTGGGGTGTTTGCCTGGCAAGCTCCCCATGACGTATTCGATATGCCAAACACAGTAACAAGTCTCACAATGCTACTGGGCCCGCTCAAGCAAACGGATGAACAATGGGAGGACAGTGACAGTGACAATTGCTTTTTCACATTTTAAAAAAAAGCTAGTGCAACATTTGTGTTTTTCTCACCTTACATTGTTATCAGGTTTATAAAGTCTGTTGACCTTTTATTTCAGTTTTTAAAACAAAGTATCTTCATTCTTCTTTTCTTTAATACTTGTTTTTGGCTTGGGAACTACATTCTATGGCGTTCATAATTTTTCCTGCCTTTGTGCTCAGGACTCTCAGCAGAATTCATTTGGTCTATATTTTAATAAATGGATGCTTTGAATTTGGGGTGGGCTCTAATTAGTGGGCTTTTAAAAATATTTTTAAGAATTTGTAACTAATACTTAAATAAATGAATGTCTGAAACCCGATGAAAATATTTTCTTTAATAAATTATAAAAATTGGAGGAGATAAATCAAATTTTTATTTATACCTAATTCTACACATTTTCAAACTTGGGACTGCATAAATGCCCAAATTCTCCTTTATCACTAACATTTAGTTAGTTATGTCAAGTTTTCTTGAGTATAATTTCCTAGTAATACACTTTGTAAGTCTTAGTCACAACCTCCAAGGAACTAGTATGCTTACTCTTTAATAGAACGTTATAATAACCTTCTCCATTTTATCCTACCAAAAGGAGGTCTTTCACATTTGAGAAATTGTTTTTTTTGCTGCTTCTACACTTGGCAAATTAATTTGGCTTTTATAATGAGGTGGAATGTTTCAAATCTAAGTTAACACCTTGGCTTTACTTTCTGAGAAGAGCTACTCATTACTCTCTGGTAACTAATGACTGTGCTATTCTATGAACCAACATAGTTTAATGTAATCTGACATTTATGACTTCCACATAACATCAACTGCTAAAGTTCGAAAAAGGTTTCTATTCAGAAAAAAACTCAAACTAATAAGCATGCACCCAATATTAAAATCGGGTCAGAGATCCTTTTCACTTTCATTACATATAATTTATGCTACTTGAATGTAGTTTAATAAGGTCGTAAAAATGCCAGTTGTGGTATCTCATAATACTTTTTATAAACTGGTTTTACAGTGTCTCCTTTGTTCCAGAGTTCAAAGTGACAATTGAAAGGCACAGGTTTCTTAGAAATTCTCCAATTTATTTTCTTGAAAAATTTATGAATTTATAAATGTATGTTCATATGTTTAATGCATAGAATATTTACATAGAATATACTGGAGCTTAAAATATGTCATTTTCTTAAATTAGTTTAAAAATGTAAAACGTTTAGAAAATTCTTATAATTTACTAAAGCATGGTCCTGACTTTCAGGTGTATATAGATTGTATTTTTTATTTATGGGGATTTTAAAAAAAGCCAGGATTCAAGAAAAGGCTGTTTCTCCATTAGTTTATATAGTAAGTCAGTTTTATCTGGCTCATTTCTTTAGTTGAAGATGAAATGAAAATTTCCCGACGCTTATTCCTCACTTGGTCAACATCGAACAATACTCCGAGGTCCTCTCACAATAGTGGCATTGTCCTCTCTCCATGACTTCATTTGCTGACCACTGCCTAACTTCCTGGCTGAGGTAAATAGGGCTTTGCAAGCACTTCCCTCA
The DNA here is from genome assembly GCF_029834395.1 of Sorex fumeus. Lineage (NCBI taxonomy): Eukaryota > Metazoa > Chordata > Mammalia > Eulipotyphla > Soricidae > Sorex > Sorex fumeus. The sequence continues at coordinate 1,417,510 of NW_026606065.1, read as the reverse complement.
ACTCATTTCAGAGGAGATAAATTAAATAATGATTGCAATGTAATATTGTGATAGTGCTAAAATATTTCCTTCAAGTTTCAACTTTGAGCACAAGTTTCCAATAATATGCAATTTTTCATTTGCCAGCTCAAACTTTTCGTTTTATTAAATTCTACAGCTGCACCCAGTATTTATGTATTTGGTGGCCAATCCTGATATATTACAATATTATGAAGCTAAGGCTTTTATTTAAGAATATAAAAACATTTTGAAAATCACTATTGAATCAATCATGGATACTTAACACAATTTGTTTATACATCACTAATAGAAGCAAAGAAAAAGAAAATGTTTTTGTTTTGGAGCCAACATTAAAATTGGTATTCGCACGGCTAGTTCCGTCTTTGAGAAATCCTCATAAATTTATTTCTGCTATCAATCATTCTGTAACTCTATGGTAATTGGTTCCTACTTGGTAGTCAACTACTCCAAAAGCTCTAGTAAATTCATTCTTGGTAACTATACAGATGTTCCTCAGTAACTTAATTTTAAGAAGTTACTTTATTTTATTTTATTCATTAAAATGTTTTAGTATAGATTAAGCGATAGCACAGCGGTAGGGCATTTGCCTTATGCGCAGCCAGCCAGGCCGAGCCGGGTTCGATTCCTCTGCCCCTCTCGGAGAGCCCGGCAAGCTACCGAGAGTATCTTGCCCGCACGGCAAAGTCTGGCAAGCTCCCTGTGACGTATTCAATATGCCAAACACAGTAACAACAAGTCTCATGATGGAGATGTTATTGGGCCCACTCGAGCAAATTGATGAACAAGGGGAGGACAGTTTGCTTGTTTTGTTTCGGACATCATAGATTAAATAATATGGTTACAATACTGTTAAAGTTTATGATATTGGTGCACAAAGTTACCGGACCCCCTAAACCACGAAGTACCCATGACCTCCCACCACCTCTGGTCCGATATTTATTCCTTCCTCCTTTTTACCCTACATGCTAATCAATTTTGTAACCCAAGGTCAAGGATTTGCCATTATTCAATACCATTACTCTCCATAGATGGGTGAGATTATCTGGTATTGGTCCTTCTTCCTATGATTTATTTTGCTTAACATGATACCTTTCAGTAAATCGCCTAATTTCATCTTTTCTTATAGCTGTATGATATTCTATTCTGTATAGTTACAAAAACTTTTGTATCCTTTTATCTGTAATTAAGACATTTGGGTTGTTTCCTTATCAGAGTTATTATAGTAAGTTCAGTGAATATAGCTGTGCTTATATCTTTTTGAATTAGTGGTGTTTTTTTTTTTGTTTAGTGGGGTAGATGCCAAGAAATACTCTGGTATCTGCTAACGACAGCATGGCACAGGATTTATATTGTATTTTGGAGTTTGCTTAAATTTTGTTTTTTGTGCCACACCTGCAGTGCTCAGAATCTCAGATTGTTTTTCAGTTATGAGAGATGGAATTAAATCTTGTGACACTGTAAGAATTGAAAAAGGAAAAACTGTTAAAATGTAGTTAAGGAGGAGGAGTTTGAATGAAAAGATAGGACAGTGGTAAGGTGCTTGCCTTATCTGACCAGGAGTTTTATCCTGAATACCACATATGATCCCCTGAGTCCCACTAGTAGTAGTTCCTCAGTATACTGCAGTAGTAAGTAAGACCTGAGCACATCTGGGTGTGTCCCAAACCCTCCTCTCTAGAGTGGACATAGAAAAGGCACTATCTAAAATATCTGCGATTAAATTTGGAAAGGAGTCCTCAACACGCTTATGCAATAATTTTTTTTTTTTTTTTTGCTTTTTGGGTCACATCCAGTATTGCTCAGGCGTTGCTCCTGACTCATTCACTCAGGAATTACTCCTGGCAGTGCTCGGGGGACGGCATGGAATGCTGGGAATCAAACCGAGGTCGGCTGCGTTCTCAACGCAAACGCCCTACTTGAGCTTTTGTTTCAGTACCACTTTTACACAATAATTTAACACACGCATAGACACACAAGTGACTGTCGCTAAGCATAACAGAAATTTTATTTATATTTCTTGCCACTGTGGCTTACTGTTAAAGATATCAACCTTATTCGAAATGCTTATAAAATACAGTAGCGTACCTAGCAGAGGTTTTCATGCCTTTGATAAATAGATTTTTACTGAGAGAACTTCAGAGATTACCTTACGTTTGCTGAGAAGCACTAACCAAGTTAAAACAAACAAAACAAAACAAAGCAGATAGTTTCTTTAGTGAGCCATAAAGAAAAAAAAGTTGCACGTAGAATTTGGTCTCACGTCCCCTTTTCTTATTCAAGCACTGAAATATTTATGTCTAGTCGAAAAGAAATGAACTGGGGTTTTACAAAGTGAAAATCATAGCAATTGATCTGGTAGACCATGCGCAAAGATGGCCGTTGCTTTGTTCTATCTCGGCGTATGCACATGGCATCTGGTCTGGCCTTGATCAAAAGAAAGTAACAGAAGTGACTCTGGGTTACTTTGGGTCCAGATTATAAAAATGAAGGAAAGATAATAGGTTTTAATGTCATTAAAGTTATACACATGTTCACATGTTCTGATATCTAGGGGACAATCAGTTGAAAACAGAGAAGAAATGAGGCATCTTTAATGATAATCAGTGCTAACACTCCAAATTTGTGTGTGTAGCACATTGGCTATTACATCCCATATGTACTTTCAAAATGCATGCAGTCACAGAGAGAACAAAAGTATCACACAGCACATAGTGGTTACTTTCCTTTTTCCTACAGAAAGGGAGATATTTTGTTTACCAACAAGTTTTGATGTGATTGATTTTACAACACAACAGTGAATATACCTTAAGTTCAGAGTCAGAGAAGGAAAGATCTTCAAATTGAAGTTTTGTAAATCACCTAGTCTTGAACACACAATTCTAGCAATGTCATGCATTATTAATTCAGGCTTATTTTTCCAGAGAAATATTTATTTGATTGTTATACTTGCTTTCTCAACATGATTGAAGTAATGGTCATATTTCCATAGTTTCTTGCAATGCTTTCTCATGACTCCAAGATTACAGACCAGAAGCTTTTCCAATAGCTCCTCAGTCTACACACACAAAGACACACACACACACACACACACACACACACACACACAGAGAAAGCGAACATTCTCCATCACTGTACATCTCAATGCTTGAAATGCAAATAATAGGATTGAATATACAGTTGCATTCCAGCACAAGTACGTGAATGAGACTGGGTAATAAAAAAGATGTCACTGACATTTTTCCAAAAGAGTAAACCTCTCATTATTCCTTCACATGTTCAGAAAGTTCTCATATTTTGAATGATTAAAGAAAGCAAAGTCTATAAACAAACTGGCATTTGACTCCTGACGTTTGCAGATCTTTGAAAAACTTATTTACCTTTGAAATTAAATGGATGTTTGTAAGTCTTTGTATTAAGGTCTTTGTTAATCAGAGTTCAGACAATACTCATCAGTACTGGGCCACTTGCCTGCAGGGGTTGGGCGTACGTTAACACTGAGGAAGGCCAAGCCGACTTCTATGTTATTTGCACTTTTTTTTATTCTGAGTCTTTGTTTGGGCGTGGATTCTCTTGGCTAAGTCTGGACTGCTCAAGGTAGTTATCAGCTCTGCTCATTTACCAACTTAGTAAATGTTGGTGTGACATTCAAGCCATTGCAGGATGCCATTTTTAGAGAAGGTGTTAGGTAAAGGTGAGCTCATGCTCACTGTGGCTGCTCTGTGTTTGCTGCTGCTGTGATTGCTGGCACTGGCAACGCTTGGCCAAGGTGCTGGTCTCAATATGGGGAAATGTAACTTCACTCTTTCCAGTTCTTGTGACTGACAACACTCTAGGCAGGTTAAAGATGAGAAAGGGAAGACATGCAGAAACAGGAGTCGGGGGGCTTCAGTTATACCAGTGATGTGGGAGAGTGGTATAGTTATATTTCCAAAGTAAAGCTTCAACAACATTGAAAACATAAGATCAAAGCTGCAACCACTGAACTTTGTAACGAGCCTGTTAAGTTGGTAGGTGGGGGGTAGGGGTGGGTAGGGTGAGGGGGTATTGAGCATAGGAACACTGGTGGAGGAAAGTTGACACGAGTGGTGGAATTGGTGTTGAAATGCTGTATGTCTAAAACTCAACTCTCAGCATCTTTGTAAATTATGTTTCTTTAATAAAAATTACTTTTAAAAAAAGCACACAAAGAAAAAATATTAGGACCCCAAATAAATAAAAGAAAAAAAGCGGTAAAGAAATTGTAAACTAGAGAAAGATCCTTGTGAAGAAATCTCAGATTTCAACTCAAGAGTACTTTGAGATAGTCTTTAAATCAAATTTACAAATGGTCACGGTCACGGTCCTCCCGTTGTTCATTGATTTGCTCGAGCGGGCCCAGTAACGTCTCCATTGGAGACTTTGTTGTTACTGTGTTTGGCATATCGAATACGTCACGGGTGGCTTGCCAGGCTCTGCCGTGCGGGCGAGATACTCTCAGCAGCTTGCCGGGCTCTCCGAGAGGGGCGGAGGAATCGAACTCCGGTCGGTCATGTTGGCTGCGTGCAAGGAAAATGCCCTACTGCTGTGCTATCGCTCCAGCCCCAAATTTACAAACTAGAAAGAAAAATTAATTCATAACTTGACAATTAGACCAGAGTATGAGAACAGCACATAGGGATATGTAAATTTAAGATTACATACAAAAATACAATTTTGGTTATTGACTCTAAAAAGTAGCTGTGTGATGAATAATACTTGTTATTTTATTTTCAATATTAAAGTAAAAATAAGGATGAAGAACTAATAGAAAATCCTAAGTAATATAGAAGAGCTTTGACAATAAGATAGTTCAAACTTTAATAGGAGTAGGAAAAGAAGTTGATTCTTCAGTTATGTAGAAAACGTTTTTGCTCCTTGGAAACCTGGATGTATGTTTGTAAATATACAAATGAATACCTAACTTATGATGTACATTTAGAACAAATATACTATTTTCAGGGTTCTTACACATCAAGAATTTTTGCAATGTCTTCCACTATTCTTGCTATTATAGTTTCTTATAGTGATAATATAAGACCCCGTGCCAGGCTGCTTTCACTCAGAGTGCCCCAGAATGGGGTGGGTGAGAACCGTCCCAGCCCCAAGGGACCCAGCCCCAGCAGCCAACCTCCACAACCCAACCACCGCCATGCTCCAGGCTGCTTTCTGGACACATTATGAAACAGTTTCTACCCATTTTCCACAACTACCACACCATATTGGATGGGGTTCAGACAGTAAGCAACAAATGATAGAGAGAAATATATAAATATATGCGTCTCGGAGAGCCCGGCAAGCTACTGAGAGTATCCCGCCCACACGGGCAGAGCCTGGCAATCTACTCAGGGTGAACTCAATATGCCCAAACCAGTAACGACTACAGCTCTCATTCCCCTGGCCCTGAAAGATCCTCCAACTGTTGGGAAAAGATGAGTAAGAAGAGGCTGCTAAAAATCTCAGGGCTGGGAGGAATAGAGACGTTACTGGCGCCCACTCGAGTAAATCGATGAACAACAGGATAACATTGATACAGTGATAGTGATCGTATATAGCTTTTTTTTAATTTCCCCAAGTGTTTTTTTTTTTGTTCATATTGACATAGAGGGGTTTAGTAATTTGAAACGACACTTAAGCTACCAACATGAAAGAAATCACAGTGTCCTTACGGATGCCCTATCGGAAAGGAAGTAAGCTCTGCCTCCCTTCTCCCCACCTCCTTCTCACTATTGCCATAGGCGAAAAAGAACTTTGTGACTTATATGACCAATGGCAAGAGAAATAACTTGTCATATACCAAGAACACATTATAGCACTGTAGCACTGTCCTCCCTTTGTTCATCAATTTGCTAGAGCGGGCCCAGTAACGTCACCATTGTGAGACTTGTTGTTACTGTGTTCGGAATATCAAACACGTCATGGGTAGCTTTCCAGGCTTTGCCGCGAGGGTGAGATACTCTCGGTAGCTTGCTGGGCTCCTCAAGAGGGGCAGAGGAATCGAACCCGGCTCGGCCGGGCTGGCTGCATGCAAGGCAAATGTCCTGCCGCTGTGTTATCGCTCCAGCCCCAAGAACACATTATGTACCTATATAGTAGAAATAACATTTTATATAATATTTCACATAACCATAATAGAAATTTTATTTCATCTATGCAGCGATTCTTCACAACAGGTTATGATTCTCTATTTTTTAGGTGAGAAAATTGAGGCTGAGAGAAGCTTTGAAGAGCACATGAAAGGCACACAGCTGGAGTGAGCAGGTTGGTCTGCAATGCCCATACCTTTTTTCCTGTATCCATGTTGTAATCCGCCCCTCTCAGAGAGCCGAGCAAGCTACTGAGAGTATCTCGCCCACACAGCAAAGCCTCGCAAGCTTCCCATGGCATATTAGATATGCCAAACACAGTAACAACAAAGTCTCATGATGGAGACGTTACTGGGCCCGCTCAAGCAAATCGATGAACCACGGGAGGAAAGTGACAGTGACAGTGACATGTTGTACTGTGAGAGAGCTCTTTTCCAGTAGAGATCATAAAGTTACTATTCCAAAATAGTATTTCTCATGACCACCTAAGGATAACTGTGTACTTATTGTTTGTGTGGGGGCGGGCCACACCTGGTAGCACTCAGGGTTTACTCCTGGCTCTGCACTCAGGGATGACTCCTGGTGGGTTGAGAGGATCATATGGCCATGTGCAAGGCAACTACCTACCCACTGTACTATCACTCTAACCCAATAACTATTTCCTGTTGAAGAAAATATATTCATAATCTTGTGACAAAAACAGAAACTGGTGTGAAGAACAGAACTGAGCTAAGTCTCAGTGGGGATATTCCCAGTTTTCCTATTGGCACAGAAGAGAGAAATGCTGGGGGCCAGAGCGACAGTGCAGTGGGTAGCGCATTTGCCTTCACACGGCCTTCCTGGGTTCGATCTCTGGCACCCCATATGGCCATAGTGGCTAGTTCAGAATCTCAGTGGGTTCGGGCTCCAGAGATGCCTCTGGATGTCTGGCACTTGACCTGGGAGTATTAATAAAGAGGAATATTGCCTGCAAGACTCCTAAGGCATTCAAGGAAGTCAATCGGAGAGGAGATTGACTCCCCATCCCACCAGTAGTGGGCGCTGAGCATAGAGCCAGGAGTAAACCCTGAGCACAGCTGAGTGTGACCCCCAATTCCTCACCACCTCAAAAGGAAGAGTGAAATGCTATCTCCCCTTTTATTGACAGCAAGGCACTGGGTCAAGGAATATCAAGGATCTGGACAAGAAAGTGAATTAAGGAACATCAGGGAATGTGTGAATGGGAGGGAGTTGTGGGGGATAATGACACTTCCTGCCAAGGATAACAGCTCTGTACTTCTCTTCATGAAATTCACCATTTCTGACCCTAACCAGCACGTCTTTCTCACTCTCACGGAGTGTATGCAATCACATGCAAAACTTTCAGTGTATTCTGGAGTAAAAGAGTGAAGAGAGGCTTAGGGCTATGAACTTAATTAGGGTTTCCTCAGGAAACTCTAGGTAAGGCAGGGTGATGAGTTTGAAAGTGGCTAGTTCAGAATCTCAGTGGGTTCGGGCTCCAGAGATGCCTCTGGATGTCTGGTACTTGACCTGGGAGTATTAATAAAGAGGAATATTGCCTGCAAGACTCCTAAGGCATTCAAGGAAGTCAATCGGAGAAAGCCATATTTCAAATGGACTGAATTATGGAAAGGTGGATAAGGCAATCACCAACATAACTTTCTATTTCTTTATTTGCCAATCTAGCTTGAGGGAGATGATAAAGAATTCTTTGGTTTAATTTTCTTTAATTACTAATTTGAATAAAGTTTATAATGTTGAAATTTCTAGACTTTCTCAAAGAAAGAGTCTCTGGAATACATATTTTGACAAACCTGTAAGTGCAAATATTTTTTCAGGTTTTGCCTCTAGACCCAAAAGATCTTTGAGGTTCGCAGTGAGTTAAAACTAAGCCAGAGAGGTAAGCTGTAAATTACTTAGTTGGCCAAAACGAACTGTAGGTCAGTTATTTCAAACCTTGTTCAATTTTAGTGTTTGAAAAACATCAACACTTTATTATGCTGTTAGTATTGAGGGGGGAAAGTACAGTGGAGTCTCTTCTAAAGAGAAAAAGCTTGAGAGGTAGAAAAACGTTCCATACGCCATCACACAGAGGGTGTTTTAATAAAGTGGATAGAACAAGGCCTTTGAAAGGGAAGTGTTGATTGCAAAGCATGTATAGAGGAATTTTTAAAATAAAGCAGTCTATGTGGATAAATGATTAGTGACGTTATTTGAGAAGTAGAAGCTTAAATACTGGCATGAAAAACTTTACTCATGTTAATCTGTTCATCAGTTAGCTCTATTTTGCAGTTGTCAAAAACACTGTTTGGATGGGCTCAGAAATTTACACAGAAAAAGTGGTACTGTGACTTTGCCAATAAATTGTGTATTTCACCATGTGCTAATGATTTTTTTCAAAAGAGAATACATTGTGACCTCAATAAACTTTTATATGTCAAAATAATGAAACAGAACCTTATTTTCTGGTGCCAACTTTCTATAAAATCACTCTTTAAAAATTATTAATCTTACTGCTGCTTGTAGAATTTTATGCAAACTTCAAAATGAGTCTGGAACTATATATATTTATAATGTGAAAAAACTTGGAATAGATTCAAGATTCACATGGCAAATTTTGTATTGGTACCTAAATTTTCTTTTAAAATTATGTCTATAGCATATGTTTGCTACTATATGACATAACACAATCACCTCTTAGATGACATCAGTAAAATAATATTCCTCCTCTGTTTCATGTTCCAAAGTGTACAATTTTATAATATAATGCAGAATTTAGTAAATATATGTGTCTTTTGTGATCAGGGTTTACTTCTGACTCTGTGCTCAGGGACCACTCCGGGAGAGATTTGGGGGCCAATGCAAAGAATTGGGGATTTGCCCCAGATCTGATGCATGCAAGACAAAGTTCCTGACCTGCGTTATTGTATCTCCAGATTTGCCAAAGTTTCCTGTAAGCTTAAAGATAGTACAAGTTAATTGTACTTAAAAAATATAAATTTCCATCATTAGACAGGTTAATTTGTCTACGGTACGATTTAAGACCTAGGAGCTCAGGATACTTCAGTTCAAGTCTTAGTTCTACTAATAGATTATAAGTTTGAATTCATTATTTAATTTGTGTCTACAAGAGAGTTAGTAAGCGCAGAATCTTATAAGTTAGTATTTGTAAAATGTGTTAAATAGTGCTTGGCACCAAGCAAATGCTATAAGTTCTTATTATTCTTGCATGGACATGGAATGTAGAAGAGAAAAGAAAACCTAATTTTGTAGGAGGGTTTAGCTTGGCAGAAAAAAAGTAGATTAATAAAATTATATTAAATGATTGATCACATAGTTTAACTGAAAAAAATTTAAGAATTTCATCGATGAAAGAGAATCAAGTTTGAGTGAAAAAAAAAGTTTGAGAAGCTGATAGAGATAGCACAATGATCTTGGTATGTGCTTTGCATTCAGAAAACCTGGATTCAATCCTGACATCACCTAGTTCTTTTTTTTTTTAATTTTTATTAGTAAAACACCATGAGGTACAGTTGTAGATTTGCAAATTTTTGTGCTTGGGTTTCGATTATACAATGATCAAGTACCCATCCCTCCACCAGTGCCCATTTTCCACCACCATGGATCCCAGTATCCCTCCCAACCCTCATCCCCCCTTCCCACCCTGCCTCTGTGGCAGGGCATTCCCTTTTGTTCTCTCTCTCCTTTTGGGTGCTGAGGTTTGCAAAAGAGACATTGAGTGGCAATCATGTTCAGTCCATAGTCTACTTTCAACATGTATCTCCCCTCCTGGGAGGATCCTCCAAACACCATTTATTTGGTGCTCCCTTCTCTATCTGAGCTCCCCTTTCCCCTAGAGTGTCCGGCTGGCGTCTAAGCCATGGAGTAATCCTCCTGGTACTGATCTCGGCTATTCTTGGGTATTAATCTCCTATTTTGTCACTTTATGTCCCCCAGATGAATGCAATCTTTTTATGTCTATCCCTCTCTTTCTGACTCATTTCGCTTAGCATGATACTTTCCAAGCCTACTCGGACTGGGGCTGAGCATCCTCCACCCAGGTCCTCCAAATTCCAGTAGGCGTGGGTAATAAGTAGGAATGAGATAATAAGATGTCATCTTATTATGACATCTTATTATCTCATTCCTACTTTGGACAAACTGGCTGGCTACTGAATGTAGCCTGCCCACACGGCAGAGTCTGGCAAACTCCCCGTGGCGTTCCCAATATGCCAAATACCAGTAACAATGATGGGTCTCATTCTCCTAAAGAACCTTGAATATAATCTCAAGGCTAGGATGAAGGAGGCATTACTGGGGCCTGCTCGAGGCAATCGATGAATAACAGGATGATTTGTGATTTTTGTGATTGTTATACTTTCCATGTGGTACCACTTGTATGTAAAATTTATGACTTCATCTTTTCTAACAGCTACATAGTACTCCATTATGTAGGACATCACCTAGTTCTAACATCTCTTTGAGCTACTTCAAGCACTGAGTTGGGAGTAGACCCTGAGCTCTGCCAATTGTGTTCCAAACTCCAACCCTGTGAAAAAGAGAAAGAAAAGAGTGAATATATGAACAGAGCCAAAGAATACCATTCCATGAAACATTGCAAAGGATACCAATGACGAGAAATAATGAATATAAAGAATGTTTGAAGAAATAATGTCTAGAATGACTTCAACTTTGGGCTGTCCACCTATGAAACTTTAAAACTTGAAAAGGAGAAACTCAGATATTCATTCATCATAATCACGATCATGATCACAATCATCCTGTTGTTCTTCGATTGCCTCGAGCAGGCACCAGTAACGTCTCCTTCGTCCCAGCCCTGAGATTTTAAAAGAGCCATATTCAATGCTCTTTCAGGACTAGGAGAATGAGACCCATCATTGTCACTGGTATTTGGCATATTGAGTATGACGCGGCAAGTTTGCCAGGCTCTGCCGTGCCTATTCATTCATAGGCCATCGTAATTAAACTGTCAAAATGCATAGACAGGGAGACATTCTTGAAAATAGCAAAAGGGAAGTAACTCATCATGAACATGACTCTCAGTAAGACGAACAGCAATTTCTTTTTGATTTGTTTGATTTTGGTCCATGCCCAATGGTGATCAGGGCTACTCTCAGTGCATTGCTTGGGGCTTACTTCTGGTGGTGCTCAGGGGGCCATGTGGTCCTTGGAATCAATTCAGGCCTCCAGCAGGCAGTGCACATGTTTGCGCCCTTTGATCTATCTTCTTGGCCCAATAGGTGATTCCTAAACTGAAACAACAGTGGCCAGAATGCAGTCGGAAAACATACTTACACTACTGAAGGAAAACTAACGTAAACCAGGAATTGTGTCTAAAATAAAAGAGAAGCAATACTAACCACAACAATAATAAGATGAAGAAAGAATTATTAGTTGAAGAAACACTAAAGAAGAAATACTAAAACAAAACATTCATTGATGATAAGACAGTAGAGAATAACTTGAATCTGTGAGAAAAAATAACAGGCATAGCGAAGGTAACTATGGAGGCCATTGGAAGTAACAGCATAAACTAAAGATTTTAAATTGTCGTTTTTCTCCTATTTGACTCAAAGGACAACTGAAAATGTAATGATAATGAATTTATTTGATGGGTATGTAATATATAAAGATCCAATGCGTGTAAATATAATAGCATGGAGGAGAGGAAAGGCGGTGGAACTATTTTAAAAAATAATGAACATTATTACTATTAATTATTCTTTTTTATTTAATTAATTAATTAATTAATTTTGAATCCCCATCCCTCCACCAGTGCCCATTTCCCACCACCACGGATCCCAGTATCCCTCCCACCCCCACCCCCCCATCCCACCCTGCCTCTGTGGCAGGGCATTCCCTTTTGTTCTCTCTCTCCTATTGGGTGTTGTGGTTTGTATAAGAGTTAAGCCCGATTTTCAGGGAGAAACGTTGGATGATTTACTTTCCATTGATCACTTTGTATATAGGGAGATGTAAGCGGCCCCGCGGTTTGGAGTAAAGGTCCTGGTTCCCGCATACTCAAGCTATGCTTGTAGAGTCTCATGGTCATCAGGGTTCCAACTGGAGGAGGCAGGATGCAGCACCTACCCCATCTGGGACTTCCCAGTGATCTCGGCTCTTTTTGGGACTTGGTGCATTCTCCGGGAGCTGTAGAGCCGTCCAGCGGCCTCTCTTCTCTGCGGCTGTGTCTAATTATTCTTAATATAAACTCTATTACTATAAAATAAGATGTTGTCATTAAGTAAAAATACTAATAAATAACTAAAATATTAAAATGATGGGGCTGGAGCAATAACACAGCGGGTAGGGCGTTCACCTTACAAGCGGCCAACATGGCCGACCCGAGTTCGATTCCTCCGCCCCTCTCGGAGAGCCCGGCAAGCTACCGAGAGGATCTCGCCCGCACGGCAGAGCCTGGCAAGCTCCCCGTGACGTATTCGATATGCCAGACACAGTAACAACAAAGTCTCCAATGGAGACGTTACTGGGCCTGCTGGAGCAAATCGACGATCAACGGGAGGGACTTTACCTTTACCTTATTAAAATGATGATAAGGGAATAAAATTAGTAAATGACAAGATATATATGTAAAGTAAAGAAGGAAGGAATGGAGAAATAGAAGAACAAAAATATGTTAGATATTCATAGAATACAGTTTCCAAATGAAACGTAAACCATACCTTACGAATTATATTAAATGTAAATTATTATTCTTATTGAAAGACAAAGATTGATAAAATGAATAAATTGTGCTTCCTGCCTGTAGTATATCTATAAGAAGCACAGAAATGAAAGAAGTAGGCAACTTAAAGTATATAAAGTTTTAAAGCATTTTTTTTGCTGCTAATAAGCAATTGGAACTATAAAAAGATGAACCATAGAAGAGCAGGAACAATAATACAGCATTTACCTTGCACGTGGTCAACCCGGGTTCGATTCCCAGCATCCCACATGGTCCCTTGAGCACCTCCAGGAGTGATTTCTGAGTGCAAAGCCAGGAATCACCCCCGTGCATTGCCAGGTGTGACCCAAAAAGAAAAAAAAAGATGAACCATAGAACGAAAGATAATATATACAAAAGCATATGTCTTATAAGGAATTTAAATCCAAAATATATAAAGAAGGTCAGAAAGAATACAGAGGGGAGGGCACTTTCCTTGCACATGATTGACGGGGGTTTGTTCCCTGGAACTGCATCTAGCTCCCCTCAACTTCTAGCACCACCAGCAGTAATCCTTGAAACCACAGGTGTGGCCTCCAAACAAACAAAAAACACACAAAGAATTCTATTACACACTGATAAATAATAAAAGACAAGTCACTCCATTAAAGCAGAAAAAAATTAATAGCTATTTCTCAAACAAAAACCTCTCAAATGGTCAACATATAATGAAAAGATTCTCAATCTGGAAAACATGAAGTAACGTAATGGGAGGCTAACACCCAGGAGTGGCCGAGACTAGTACCAGGAATTTTGCTCCATGATTTGGAGGCCAGCCACACGTGCTAGGGGAAAAGGAAGCTCAGATAGAGAAGGGAGCACCAAATAAAGGGTGTTGGGAGGATCCTCCCAGGATGGGAGAAGCATGCTCAAAGTAGACTATAGACCAAACATGATTGCCACTCAGTGCCTCTCTTGCAAACCACAGGACCCAAAAGGAGAGAGAGAACAAAAGGGAATGCCCTGCCACAGAGGCAGGGTGGGAGAGGGGGGGATGGGGGGTGGGAGGGATGCTGGGACCCGTGGTGGTGGAGGATGGGTGCTGGTGGAGGGATGGATACTTGATCATTGTATAACTGAAACCCAAGCACAAAAATTTGTAAGTCTACAACTGTACCTCATGGTGTTTCACTAATAAAAAAATTAATTAATTAAAATTTAAAAAAATAAAGGAAAATGGAGATTAGAGTCTCAGTGGAATGGTACTTCTGACAGATTAGGGTGGTTACAGTCAAACAGTAACAGGGAGTGTAGTGGGTATGGGAAATTGGAATGTCCATATATTGCTGGCAGGCTATAAGATTCTGTAGCATGGGTTTGGACCATACCAGGGAGTGTGCGTGGTCCTGGCTCTGCGCTGGGGGATCACGCCTGACATCCCAGCAGTGCTTGGATGAGCAGATGCAGTACTGCAAATGCCTAAACCCGTTATCTTTCCAGCCCCAAGATTGTGAAGCATCTTTGGGTAGATTGACAGTACAAAAAATATAAACTGTGGTTTGTAATGCCCTAAAGGAAAGAGAGAGAGGGAGAGAGAGAAACAGAGAGGGAGAGAGAGAGCGAGAGAGAGAGAGAGAGAGAGAGAAGTGCTGTCGAGTTGTAGAGGCAGACAGGAGGTGGGAGGTGGATGGAGGGAAAATGAAGGCACTGGTGCTGGGAAATGCCCACTGGTGAAGGGACAGGCGTTGGCATATTGTGTGACAAGAAAACCCATTCGTGAACAACTTTGTAAATGTGTTTCACACAGATTTGATAGAAAATCAGAATTAAATAAATAGTAAAATATTTGCCAATTTACAGAAGCATCTTGCTGTTTTAATCAATAGTCGTTTTATCTAGATCATATAGATAAAGCATATCTATATGTTCTAGAGAAAAGTTCTTATCAAGCGAATGTTTTGCATATTGTTTTCCCTAGCTTGAAATTTGAATTTTTATTCTCTTAGCAGTATGCTTCAGGAAATAAAATATATTTTGTTGAATTTAAAAAATTAATTGTGGTTCGACTCCACTTTCCATTCCTAGGTACCCAAGGGAAAAGAAAATATAAATTCACAGAAAAACTTGTACATAAATGCTCATTGCACCACTATTCCAAATAAATAAATTAATTTTAGGAACACTATACAAAGTGTAAGAAAACAGTCACAAAAATCCTCATATTGCATGGTCCTATTTTGTGACACATCTAGATTGACAAATACACAGAAACAAAAAGATAGTAAGTGTACAGCTTCTAATATTTTAATATTTAATATTTTAATACTTTTACCTTTTATATACTATGTGTCATACTGAAGATGTGACTGAGAGCATTCTAACTGCTAGTAGGTACCAGGTTTATTTCGAGCATGATGAAACTTTTCTAGAATTTAGCAGGAATGAGAGCTGCAAAACTCTATAACTATTGTAAAAATCACCAGTCATATATATTTAAACTGTTTAAGGTATTTTATAAATAATAAAATAAAAATAAGCCATTTAGAAAATAAGCTCTCATCAAATGTTAGTTGCTATTAGTAACACCAAATTGAATAGATGCTACCATCTCTCTTTTTTTTCCTAGTAAAACTATAAACACAAAGGTAGAAACAGCTACATTTTCAGGGAAGAAAACGTTTCATAATTTCCTGACACTTAGTAAGGGTTTCTGGGAGAGTGAACAGCTCTTATGCCAAGTGACGACTGAAGAAAACAGGATGTACTATATGCTTGTAAAATGCTGACCACTCCCAGCATTACTCAGGTGAATAAAAAGTCATCGTTAAACAAATAAATGTCTAATGCTTCGCCCAAGGTGACTGCCACATAGACTTGCATGCACTTGATTCCAAAGTAATGCTTTCTTTTGGAAAAGTCTGCCATTTATAACTTGTATTCAGGGCGGTCATGGTGAAGACCTGGCTATGATTTATTTCTCTTTCAAGGGCATCCATAATTGCCTGGCCCCTCAATGAACTCTTTCTTCAGCTGTCCTGGAGGGTGACGGCATGTTTCTTTGAGGTATATCCACAGGGCAATTCCTCATAGGTTACACAGCCTATATTTTAAATCAGAATAGCACAAACACACGCTTTAAGTTTGGTGGTGATTTCTTCAACGATAGCCAGGAGGCAGAGACGCGGAATGCAATTTATTCGTGTTACATAATGTTTCACTTTTCATTCAATATGATAAACAATAGGAAAACTGCTGAGGAAGGGAAGTCTACCTATATCTGAGAGTCTATTAGCATATTCTCAGAGTTAGTTTTCCTAGACCAGGGCAAGACCTGCCTAACGAGGAATAAAACATTGGCAGACGAACAAAAGCTAGGTCATACAGAAAGACTTTTTTTTTTTTGAATGGCTAGCAAGGAAAGAATCTGGGTGGGAAAGGTCAAGAATTTTAGGTCCTAGCAATTATCTGCATAATAAGACTTCTACCATCTTCACGCAATTGTTCTAAACATGGGATCCAAGACCCAGACAAGGAAAAATGCACACAGCCACGCAGCTCCACTGAATTTTTTGTGGCCATTGATGCTAACCCTGAGAAGGTCAAGGAATTTATGGATGAAATCATTGTCCTCCATTTTCCACCCCCTCAAAAGAGAAACTCCAAAGTCCTTATTATGGCAGAACAAAGACCCCGGATATTTCATCCTGTAGCCTTTATTGCGTGGGTGTTTCTCTGCCACTGTGATTATTAATATGTCTGTTTCCTCTAAGGCTTAAAATTAGAACACCAGGCCCAAGTTTGTTTACAATTCCGCATGTGCAGGACCCGAGGCACGCAGCATGGCCAACAGGAAGTGTGTGTGGAGGGCCGCCCTGCTCTCCACACTGAGAGCATCACCATGGTGTGTTTAGAGAGCAAAGCCCACAAAAATGAGCACACCATAAACGTTCCCAGTAACTCAGACGCAGAGATATCTGGAAGCGATAAAAACCACTATTGATAAAAGCTTCCCTTGTTAAAGTTGGGCCACACATACTCTAAATAAAATATACCACTTAGGAAATGATTTGTGTTGATAAAACTTGATGGAGTTGTTTTTCCAAATGTCTTCTCCCTGCTGGGAATTTCACACTTTGGCAGGCTCTCCATGGGCCTCCCCAGTTGCCTGTCTTCTTCCCTGACCTGACCTGGTGTTGTTTATACGGCTGTTTACACATTTCTTAACAACCTTTGCAAAGGGCCTTTAATGACTTTCACTCCTGGCAGGGCTTAGCTTGAGGCAGAGCTCCGAAGGCTGCCAGGGTTGTTCTGCTTCTGCTGTGTGCCCTCCCCCAGCTCTGCACCTTGCCTCAGAAAGAGGCCTGGAGAGCATGTTGCCAGTTAGAGAGCTGGAGATGAGTTTTAGGATGTGGCTGTACTTGTGCACGGCGGAGTAGATGAACATCATTTAAACAATTAGGAAGTAGCATCACGTTTCAAGGGGCAGCGTACCTAACCTAACATTAATAACTGGAGTCTCCAGAAAGAAAGGGATAGACATAGAGAGATTGCACTCATCTGGGGAACATAAAGTAACAAAATAGGAGACTAACACCCAAGAATGACTGAGATTAGTACCAGGAATTTTGCTGCGTGGCGTGGAGGCCAATCACACATGCTAGGGGAAAAGGGAGCTCAGATAGAGAAGGGAGCACCAAATAAAGGGTGTTGGGAGGATCCTCCCAGGATGGGAGAAGCATGCTGAAAGTAGACTATAGACCGAACATGATTGTCACCCATTGCCTCTTTTGCAAATCACAACACCAAATAAGAGAGAGAGTACAAAAGGGAATGCCCTGCCACAGAGGCAGGGTGGGATGGGGGGTATGGGGGCTGGGGACTGGGAGGGGTACCGGGACCCATGGTGGTAGAAAATGGGCACTGGTAGAGGGATGGATATTTGATCATTGTACAATTGAAACCCAAGCACACAAATTTGTAAGTCTACAACTGTACCTCATGGTGTCTCACTAATAATTAAAAAAAATAATAACTGGAGTCTCTTGAAGGACTTGAGGAAGTAGCATGATAAGGTGTTAACTCCAGGACTCTTCAATTATATTTAATTATCTTTCTCAAGCCTCTGTTCCCTCATCTGTTAAGTGAAGCATATGAATCAGGTGACTCTCAAGGTCCAACCACCTTAGGCTGAGTTCAGTGATTCCTACCTGTCCTGTCCTGTCCTCCCGTTGTTCATCGATTTTCTCGAGCAGGCCCAGTAACATCTCCTTTGGAGACTTTGTTGTTACTGTGTCTGGCATATCGAATACATCACGGGTAGCTTGCCAGGCTTTGCCGTGAGGGCGAGATACTCTCTGTAGCTTGCCGCGTTCTCCGAGAGGGGCGGAGGAATCGAACTGGGCTTGGCCGGGCTGACTGCGCACAAGGCAAACACCCTACTGCTGTGCTATTGCTCCAGCCCAGTGATTCCTACAAGACCTACAAATAATTGACTATAAATATTAGTGGGGGAATGAAACTTTCTCCTTCAAATGTCTTGGAGAATATGTTTTCAGGAGCACATTTGACTTTTAAGCAAGATTGATATTTTCTAGTATGAAAAATATCGTTGACGATCAGGTATGTAATTCAGGACATGAAAATGCACGATTTGGAGGAAGGAATCACGCCTGGCACCTGGGAGGCCTCAGACCATGATTACCAGCTTTGGTTGGTTACCACCCTGGAGAGTTGCTCCCAGTGGTGCTTAGGGGGCCATGGGATGCCAGGACTGAGCCAGAGCTGGCCTCATGCATGACAAACACTAAAACCCTGATAGTATGCCTCCTGACTTCAGGGATGATTAATTATTATTATTTTGTTTTTTAATTGGGGGAGAGGGCACAGCTGGCAGTGCTCAATGCTTACTCCTGGCTTTGCACTCAAAGAATAGTCCTGAAGGCTAGGGGGACCATATGGGATTCTGGGGATCAAGCCTGGGGGTTGGCTGTATGCAAGGCTAGTGACCTACCCACTGTACTATCTCTCTGGTCCCAATTATTATTATATTATTTTTAGATCACGACCATTCTGTTATTCGTTGATTGCCTCGAGCAGACCCCAGTAACGTCTCCTTCGTCCTAGCCCTGAGATTTTTTAAAAAGTGCTATATTCAAGGCTCTTTCAGAGTTAGGAGAATGAGACCCTTCACTGTTACTGGTATTTGGCATATTGGGTATACCACGGGGAGTTCGCCAGACTCTGCCGTGTGGGCAGGTTACATTCGGTAGTCTGCCAATTTGTCCAAAGTAAGAATGAGATAATAGGATGTAGCGCGGCCACAAGCATCCTCCACCCAGATCCTCCATATCCCAGTAGGCAGGGGTCACACCCACCAACTGGCCCCCTGGCGCCGTGTAATCCCATCAACGGCCAAGACCCAGAGACTATAAAACCCAGCTCCCTATTGTTAGAATTTTTAATTAATTCATCATTTTATTCTAGGCCCCATAGTTTACAATAAAGTAAATGGTAGTTTCATGCATTACACGATCCTGCACCACATTCTCCAGCACATCCAGTTCACCTCTCTCCACCCCTGTCTCCCTTTAATGCCCCGTCCCTCCTCTGGTAAGCTTCCTACTAAAGACCAGTTCTCAATTTCTGCAGGATGCCTTTAAAATCATTTTTAACTTGTACTGCTATCTCTCCCCTAGTACTTTCTATCAAGTCATGGAGAAGCCTAGAATGCATCATAAAATGAAGAGAGAGGTGCCTTCCTAAAGACCATGGGCATCTGTCTGGTTAGGGCAAAAAACGTCTGAGAACCTGGGTTCCCAACGCCTATAACAAAGCTATGACCTAACCACCACAGCACTCACACATGGTGAGCAGGGTACTGTGAAAATATGCTGTATTCAAAATTACCACAGTTCTGATGTGAGGACATGCCCTCAATACAAATAGCAAAGAAAATGATCAAAGCTGAATCCATTTGGCTTTAAAGCAGTTTCAAAAACTCCTCATTTTGAAGCAAGAATAAGGTATATAGGGATTACATGACATTTCAAAACATGCCTACTTACTGTTGCCACGAATGGATTCACATACTTGAAAGTTTCCAAGTTGTTTTAATATAGATAAAATATGTTAAAAGGAATTAGTTCACATGTGGAGATCCCCACATTTACATATTGACTGCTGGGGAAATATTGTCCTTTGATTTTGTCTTTCTAAAATCCTTATGATATTGTGAGGATTTTGTTATTTTGGATGTCATTATCTTTTTTTTAAAAAAATTTATTAGTGAAACACGATGAGGTACAATTGTAGACTTACAAATTTTGTGCTTGGGTTTCAGTTATGCAATGATCCAGTACCCATCCCTCCACCAGTGCCCTTTCTCCATCATTTACATTTTTTTAAAACTTTTTGTTAGTGACACCCAATAAGAGAGAGAGAACAAAAGGAAATGCCCTGCCACAGAGGGAGGTGGGGGACGGGGTGTGGGAGGGACACTGGAATCCGTGGTGGTGGGAAATGGGCACTGGTGGAGGGATGGGTATTTGATCATTGTCTAATTGAAATCCAAGCACAAAAATTTGTAAGTCTACAATTGTACCTCATGGTGTCTCACTAATAAAAAATATTTTGTTAGTGAAACACCATGAGGTACAGTTGTAGATTTACAAATTTTTGTGCTTGGGTTTCAATTGAACAATGATGAAACACCCATCCCTCCACCAGTGCCCATTTCCCACCGCCACGGGTCTCCCATTCCCCCATCCCACCCTGCCTCTGTTCTTTTGTTCTCTCTCTCCTTTTGAGTGTTGTGGTTTGCAAAAGAGGCATTGGACGTCATTATCTTGATTAAGTTTCTTAAAACAATGGTGTGGAAAGTAATAGAGAAATATTTTTACGTAATTTTTCCCTCCCCCTTTTGGGGATGGTAATGGATCTACCCTGCAGTGCTCAGGGGCAATTCTTGAATATGTCCTCAGGGGTGACCCTGGTGGCTCTGTGTGATCCTTTATGGTGCCAGGGATTTGTAGGTCCCAGATGAGTCACCTACAAAACAAGGGCCTTATCTCTTATATACCTTTCCAACCCTGTGTTTTTTTTTTTCATATATATCACTTGATCGCTTGATTCCCTGTTATTCATTGATTTACTCGAGCGGGTGCCAGTAACATCTCCATTCATCCCTGTTGCATGCTAGCGTAGCCCAATGGCATCTGTTCATTCTAGGAACATGCAGAGCCTCAAACCGATCATTCAGGGTCTTGACGAAGAAGTCTGACCATCTTGTAGGTGGGCGTCCACGTGATCTTTTGACGTCCGTGGAATCCAGTCAGTAATGGCTCTAGTCCAGCGGTTGTCTGTAAACCTCATTACATGTCCAGCCCATCTGATTTTTGATGCCTTGGCAAATGAGACAGTGTCCCTGATTCTTGAGCGTTGATGGAGATCAGAACTCCAGATTCTATCTCTCATTTGAGTGAATCATGATATTTCAAGCATAGCTCTTTCGATTCCTCTTTGAGAGACATGAATAGTGTTCTCATCCTGTTTTTGTAGGGCCCAAGTATATATATATATATATATATATATATACATATATATATATATATATATATATATATACTTTTATATATATAAGTTCCAGAAAATATTTAGGCCCGATGAGTGAGGCCTCTACTATTCAAATGAAGAATATATGAATATGATTTGTCTCTGCCTAAAAGTCTAGACAGGGAATGCAAGGTGAGATTCTTATGCAATGAAATAATCATAGACAATAGTAAATGCATCCATCATCTTTTTTTTTCCAGAATCATGTAACTGAGTAATATACACTCTGATACATTCTACATGTTGCACTTAATCAGATACATTTGGGTAATTGTTTAACCTGGATAATTCGAGTAAATTTATTTAGGACAGTTGCTGATAGGTGTTTTCTACAAAATTGCTCAGGGGGGTGATACTTTCAGAACTGAGGTGTCTAAGTTCCATGAACCTTTCTCTTCTAGTGATCTGTCTCTCTCCACCAAGTTGTTCTTTGGATCATTACCAATAACATCTTCCCAGCAGGATTTATTACTGCTATGCACCAGAGACTGCTGTAAATATTCCTCTCCCTTCTTTTTAAAATGAGAGTTTTACTGCAGGTCAACTATCTTTACCTCAGCATTGTATTTCGTAGATCTGTTTGTGGTGTGGTGAAGTGGAGATCAGAGACACTTTGTCTTTGTATTCAAACGTTGATGGCGCACAAGGGACCTGCACAATGTACTGTAGGGTTTGGAGAAAAATTTAATGAATATTTATTTTTATTATTGTTAGAAAGAGATGAATGGTTTGGAGAAAAATAAACAGACAAGGGGATTAGTTATAGGGAAGATAAAATTCTGCAACAGCTAGAAAAGATCATTTCAGGCAAATTAGATAAAAACATAAAAGATACTGATTTATAAGAAATTCTGTGTGGGTTGCATGACACTTCATACTACACACCCATATTCCCCATACTACAAGAGTATTGCATCATATTTGATAGTATTTAAAGTAGAAGGCAACCAATCTTAGAGGGAATTTTTTTTTACAAATATATATGGATATATATTTGTAAAAAAGAAAAAAAGAGTTTTCAGAAGTCTCTCCAGTCAGTGCTCAGTGGATCAGGTAGTGCTAGGAATCAAACTCAAGATACCAGCATACAAAAATACATTCACTAGCACTGTGAGCTATCTCCCTGACAGTGGGCATCTAATTTTTATGCTGAATATTTATTAATCTAATAAATTTTATTAATAAATAAAAGTTATTAATCTAATACAAAAAATAATTTTTAACTTTGAACATCAATTTGGAATTTGCAGTATATTCAAACATAAAAACATTCTACAAATTAGAGATATTTTTCCTAGTTTACAATTTTAGGTTGAGATCATTGACAGACATCATTCAATAAGGCATATATCATGATAGCTTGATTTATGCGTATTGAGAAATGGCTACCACAATAAGTTCAGCTGACATTCATATTACTGAACCTATAGACCAAGGTACAAAATCATAGAGATTCAGTGGTGTTTGTGGGAAGAGAGAGGGAGAGAGTGCGTGTGTGTTTGCGTGTGTGAGAGAGATAGAGACAGAGAGACAGAGAGAGGTAGGATGCTTAATTAACCAAGTGTGGATATGGTTAACCCCTTCCCTTGAAAATGAGTGGCAGACTGAACATCAGAGTCAGAATAAAATCTTGATATGAAGGAAGAACAGAGGGAATTAAAGTTTATGCACATTGAATGCATACTAAAGCGTTTGGAGATGCATCACCGGGGTTGGGGTGGGTGGGTGGTGGTGAGGGTCTTGCTTTGTATGCAGCTGACTCAGGTTCCATTTCTGGCACCACATTTGGTCCTACAAGCCTTCCAGAGTGATTGTTGAGTGTAGAGCCACAAGAAAGTGTTGAACAATGCTGGGTTTGACCCCAAAACAACCACAAAAAAGAGTATGATAACTATAGAAGAAATAAAACTTGATGACATTAGATTAAATGAGGTTTTTTGCAGTTCAAAACACTTGGAGAGAGGGTTTTTTAATTTCCGTATTTTGGGTCACACTCAGCAATGTTAAGGGGTTACCTCTGCCTCTTTGTTTAGGAATTACACCTGCCAGTGCTCCACAGACCGTACAAGATACTGGGTATTGAACCTGGGTCAGCCGCATGCAAGACAAAGCCCTACCCACTGTACTATCGCTCCAGCCCCAACACTTGGAGAGACTTAAAAAAATGCCCCTATCCAGATCACTCCACATACCAGTGTGGAGTTCTTTCAAAGAAAATTTTATGCATCCCCATTTTGAAATTTTCGAAAGTGATTACATAGCACTCAAGTTCAGAGCTACTAGACTCAATAAACCGGTTTATGCTAGAAGATGCTAAAGATCAAATAGAATGGACCCTAGCAAAGAAGAACAACTGATTTGAGCAACAGTGAGATGCCTTCTATGGCATTGGCTGGTTCCTCCTGCTGCCCCTTCGCCCTATTTCCAAAGGAGGAAGCTTGGGTTAGAATGAATTTTATATTAGAAAATATGATTTCCCAGTATAAACAGAAACATATATAGAAGAGAAATGGATTTTATCCAGGTTAGCAAAGCAGTGTTATGAACAACAAAAGAATATGCTGATCTAGGGGATTACTAGAAAATTTTAGAAAGATTAAAAGTTAGGTTCTGGAATGGGTAGAAACACACAAAGTTAGAGGGATGTTGGTACAAGGTAGTGGGAATTATGCAAAAATGCAATTTGATAAGTGATGGATTCCTATTGGAGGGCTGTGATTAAAACTTAAGACATTAGCAAGTTAGATCACCTGCAAATCCTTGGCATAGCTATAATCCTGAGTGGGTATAACTGAGTGAAAATAGAAGATTAAATAATAAATATTTTCGACATTAATAAAACTCACACACACAGCGGTAGGGCATTTGCCTTGCACGCAGCCAACATGGCCGACCCGAGTTCGATTCCTCCGCCCCTCTCGGAGAGCCCGGCAAGCTACCGAGACAGAGCCTGGCAAGCTACCCATGACATATTCAATATGCCAAACACAGTAACAACAAAATCTCCAATGGAGACGTTACTGGGCCCGCTCGAGCAAATCGATGAACAACAGGAGGGCAGTGGCAGACTAATAAAACTCAAAGGAATGATGAAGTAGTGAAGGTCTTAAGAAAACATTACAGGCACAAAGAATTCTGTGAAGGTCAGAGAAAGATGGACTAGGTCCTAATGTGATGTTTCTGGACCTTGTTAGAGAATGCTAAGAGAAATGAGAACAATTCAGAATGTGAATGTGTTAGGGGCTAGACAAAACATGTTTTCCCAGGATTGTACCTCTAAGAGCTTGTTTTACCAAGTCAGTAAAATCATCTTTAGGAATTTGTACAAAAAATGCATAAGCATCAGAAGCATCATAATAACCAATGTATATTTGTTACAGTTCTGTAATGTAAGTGAAAATAAGAAATATGTTCTATAAATTAAACACTGGAGCACTGTCCTCCCGTTATTCATAGAGTTTGGTCGAGCGGGCCTAGTGACGTCTCCATTGTGAAACTTGTTGTTACTGTGTTTGGCATATTGAATACATCACAGGTAGCTTGCCAGGCTTTGCTGTGCAGGTGAGAAACTCTCTGTAGCTTGCCAGGCTCTCTGAGAGGGGCGGAGGAATTGAACCCGGGTCAGCTGTGTCAGCCGCATGCAATGCAAATGCCCTACCCGCTGTGCTATAAGTCTAACATTCTGGTATTTGTATATGATCTCCACTGCTTGCTAAGTAAGGAACAATAAATCAAGCATACCAAATATCCATTAATAGTAGTATGGATGGGGCTGGAGCGATAGCACAGCGGGTAAGGCATTTCCTTGCACCTGGCTGACAGGACAGACCCAGGTTCGATTCCTCCACCCCTTTCGGAGAGCTCAGCAAGCTACCGAGAGTATCTCACCCTCTCGGGAAAGCCTGGCAAGCTTCCTGTGATGTATTCAATATGCCAAAAACAAGTAACAACAAGTCTCACAATTTGTTCTGAGACGTTACTGGTGCCTGGTCAGGCAAATCGATGAACAACTGGAGGACAGTGCTACAGGCAGTAGTATGGATAAAATAAATATGAGAAATTAATGTGTGGAATGGGCTGGAGCGATAGCACAGCAATAGGGCATTTGCCTTGTGCGCAGCCAGCTCGGCTGAGCCAGGTTTGATTCCTCCACCCCTCTCAGAGAGCCCGGCAAGCTACCGAGAGTATCTCGCCCGCACGGCAGAGCCTGGCAAGCTACCCGTGACGTATTCGATATGTCAAACACAGTAACAACAAGTCTCATGATGGAGACGTTACTGGGCCCGCTTGAGCAAATTGATGAACAATGGGAGGACCATGACCGTGAATGTGTGGAATGAAAATAAAAATATTATACAGTGCATATTATTGTCTAATTATGAGTTGAAGGAGGATATTGCAGAATAATACACAATGGCATTATTTTTATAATTTTAGGAAACTAAATGTTATATGCCATAATAATAGCATAAAAATATTTCAGTACCAAGAAATTATAAAACTCATAGTAGTGGAGTTTTACCTTAGTTTCCTTAATTTAGAGGACTTTTGGTAATTTTTGGCAATTTTAAACAAGACAAGTGGATGCTTTGCATGCAAGAGGCCTGGGTTTTATTCCTGCTGCCATATACCGTAAACCTATTTCGTGAGCCATTATGTGCATATACCTGTAAAAATTTTATATATGTTTACATATACACAGGGCTGGAGCGATAGCACAGTGGTAGGGTGTTTGCCTTGCATGCGGCCGACCTGACCAACCCGGGTTCAATTCCTCCACCCCTCTTGGAGAGCTTGGCAAGCTACCGGGAGTATCTAGCCCTCACAGCAAAGCCTGGCAAGCTCCCTGTGACGTATTCGATATGCCAAGCACAGTAACAACATGTCTCACAATGGAGACGTTACTGGGCCTACTTGGGCAAATTGATGAACAACGGGAGGACAGTGCTATACCTCTGGACATGGCACCTGAGCTCTGCCAGTTATGACCATAGCCCACCCCCAGATCCCCTCAGAAAAAGAAAAGCAAAAATGAAAGAAATCCAAATCAAGTTTCTGGAGAAGGGTGAGAATGACGCTAGAGAGGACACAAACAGGATTTAAACTGTATCTGCAATGATTTTTTTTTTATAATTTATTTATTTATTGAATCACTGTGGGAAAAGTTACAAAGCTTTCAGGTTTAGGTCTCAGTCATGCAAATATCAAACACCTTTCCCTTTACCAATACTTATTTTTCACCACGAAGAACCCCAACAAAACCCCACCCCCCACCCCTCCCCGTCCCTGCGAGGCAGATGAATTCTAGTTGACACTCTATCTGCTTTGGTTAGATTCATTGTTTCAATAAAAGATGCACCACTATTATTTAGTTTACCCCCTCCCCCAAAATCAGACATGCTGAGAAAGCATTGCGAAGTGATTTGCTTTCTACAGCTGGGTTCAAGAATTAAATGTTGGTTTTGGATTTACACTATTTTGCTAATTAACCCTGGAAGTATTTCTACTGAGAGTCAGATAATTAAGAGATTGGTTTCTGTGCTCTGGAGTCGTGGCCGTGCTGGAGAGCCGCTCGTGGGGGGCAACTGGCGGCCTCGGTAGGGTGTGAAGGACGGATCGGAACGCCCCCCTTCCCAGGAGGTTTTAGTTGCCCCCACAGCCCCGGCTCACACCTGCTCTCCACAAGGCACCCATGTGGCTGCCATCTTCTTTCCAGAGAGGAGAGGGCGATTGGGGCAACACCCTTTCCCCTCCGGGCAGACATGATGGCCTGGATTAACGAATAGTCTGTTCACTTTTCTGCTCCAAGTTGCTGGGTTCTGCATTAAGTCCTTCTGTTTCTGGGGCTGTGGCCGTGCTCCAAACTTAACTCTGATTTTCAGGGAGAAACATTGGGTGATTTACTTCCCATTGATGACTTTGTATATACAGAGATGTCGTGCAGCCGCGTAAGCGGCCCCGCAGTTTGGAGGAAAAGTCCTAGTTCCCGCATACTCGAGCTATACTTGTGGAGGCTTCTGGTCACCGGGGTTCCATCTGGGGGAGGCAGGATGCGGCACCTACCCCATCTGGGACTTCCCGGTGATCTCGGCTCTTTTTGGAACCTGGGTTCTTCTCCGGGAGCTGTGGAGCCAGCCCTCCATGTGGTCCTTCTTCCCTGTGTACTGCAATGATTTTTAATATTTAAAATTTTAATCATTTGACGTAAATATAATAAAGTGATAGTATTTGCTAATACTTGAAGGTTAACCAAAAAGCTATTTTTTTTTGCATTTTTCAACTAGTATACCGATAAAGTTTAAGTATTTGTAGAAACATTTACATTCCAATAAAATTCCTCTTTTAGTAATATCCGCATTTATAAACACTAACTCCTTTGCTTCTTCTCAGCACATTTGAGAAGAATCTTGTCCTATTCCTTATTTTACTGCTGAGAAAGATGAAACTTTTTCAATAGAGAACTAGATAAAGGGAGATTTGGGGCAAGATGCTGGGAGTCTGGTAAGTATCTATTCCAAAATTTTTTCTGGTACAGAATATCCTTTATCTTATGCTTCCATTAAATAACATGTGCACACACTTTCTTTTGAATCGTTCTATTGGAAGGTTAATTTTGAGTGGTGTGTGTGTGTGTGTGTGTGTGTGTGTGTGTGTGTGTGTGTTTATGTTGGACCAATGAAGACTCAGATAAACTTAGGCTGCACCATGAAACAATATAGTGAAACTGGGGCTTAAAATATGAGACAAATTGGAGCTAATTTTCTTTGTCTCTTTTCCAGAGCCTTTACCTTTTCGAGGGAAAGGTAAAATCTATGTTCTGCATAACAACTTCTCTTAGTTCATACACTGTCTCTCAAACATGAGATTCTTCATATTCTTTTTAAATACTTCAACTTCCCTAGAAAACTGAGTGTTTTATCAGTCAGCAAGAAGGCAGGAGGAAAGATTGAAAGAACATCCCACAGGCGTAGGGAGGCAGATTCAGTGCAGTTTTTATCTTTAGGTTGAAGCTACCCCCATTCTACGACAACTATTTGTAGGCCTGTATTTCATATCCATCATCAGCAAAAGGAGTGAACCTTTAAGTGGCACCAAATTAAAGCGTTGAATGTCTCAATTGACTCGCTGTGCTTAAAGAGCCAGTTGCATTCTCTAAGCTCTAAATTGCCTCAGTAGTTCTTTAAATCCAAGTATGTGAAAGACTAAGAAAGTTATTTATTATGTCCTACGGGCAGAAGAAATAAGTTAGTTATATATTAAAGCAAAAATATTACTTTTATTAGTTTCATTTAATTAACCAAAAATGCGATATTTTGATAGATTAATTTCATTGGAAGCTATAGTGCTCCTCATGCAATTGAAGTCATTTGGATTAGTGAAAAGTGATCTAACTCTGATTATTTTATTGCAGTCTCTGGGGTAGATGATTGAAAATGAATTTTCTTTTCTCCATCTTTGAGAGAGAATCAGGAATTTAAAGTTAAATGAAATAGTAGTCAGCATGAAAATTCTTTGAAAAGTTAAAGTACCACTTTAAATTTAACCCCTTCTGTCTAAGGATGGCAATGATCAGTAATTATATAATTTTCATATCCAAGACATTTTTGGACACGCATTGTCTCACTTAAAACAGTGGCTCTCTGAGACTGATTCTGTGATTTTGTCCATTTTACAAAGGAAGTGATGGAGGATGGGTGAGTTTTAGGAACTTAGCTCAAGGTCTCGAGAGATGTAAGGGGGGTTGGCACTAGGTTGCTGGATTCCGAAGTCCCAACTTTTCTCCATTTTCTGTACCAGAGAGTTAAGAGAGGTGTCTTTTGTTTCCCCTTTCTCAACTGTCTAGGTAATTGGTGTAGCTGTAGCATTCATGATCATTCATTGTATTTCATGGATCTGCATACACAGCGTGGTTGTGGGTAGAATTAACAGAGGCACAAAAAATGCCGTCCTTGTTTTCCAGTTCCTTGGAGGTCGTTGGGAGTCAGAAAGAGACACACTTGATTTAATGTGTTGATGCTGTGAAATTTTTGGTAATTTTAAAGAAGACTACAGTCCTGTTTATCTTTTCCTGTCCCCACAAATTTAGTAACGGATCCTGGTTTTGACAGAAACGCCAAGTGGTACACCATCCGGGAGAAGCAGATGGTTAGGAAAGGAAGTAAGAACTCATTGTACATCCAAGACAAAGAGTCCTCCTGGAGAGTGTCTGGATAGAGGAAAATCTTTGCATTATTGGATAATAAGCTGAAGGTGTGTAGCTAGGAAAAGGGCTCAGGTTGGGGAGGTGGCTAGGAAAGGAATGAGAGTTTGGGGGCAGATGAAGATCAAATATCCAGCCCATTTGGTAATCTGAATGTCAGACATTTTACAGATCTTTAAGGCAGAAACTGGGCTGTAGTACTAAGAACTTACCTTGAAGGAAACCAAGGGTTCAGTTGCCTTAGCCAGAGTAGAATTTGCAGAAAAGGCACCAAGTTTACCAAAAAAAAAAAAACCACTTGGGTTTCACTTTAAGACAAAGAGATGGACATTAACTACTTCTCAATTACTATGTAATACTAAGAGTTAATAACTTTCTAATTTCTTGCTAAGGTTCAGGATATATTCTAAGTGGAAGGTGACATAAAGTGAGTGTTGTTTCAAACCATTACATTTTGTGGCAATTCATTGCATTGAAGTAGGTGTTAAGCTGGGTTTTCTCTTTTTGTTAGAGTTGTTCTTTTATTTTTTCTTTTTGGGTCACACCTGGCTTTGCACAGTGGTTACTCCTGACTATGCACTCAGGAATTACTCCTGCCATTGCTTGGGGACCATATAGGATGCTGGGAATCAAACCTGGGTCGGCCACATGCAAGGCAAACACCCTACCGCTGTGCTATCGCTGCAGCCCCTAGAGTTGTTCTTATGTTCCTTTGCCTTAAGCAACTTTGCTACAAAGATGTTATCCCGCTGTATCTTCAACCTCATCATGATGCTGTGTCACGATAGTTTGTTTATATGCCTTTGGATACACCATTTCTTTCTATTAGAGGCATCAACACAGTTTTACATTTTTTTTCTCTAAAGTATTCATAGATTGTTTTTTTAGCTTGTGGGCTTTTTTATCTGAGTTTTTAACCACTCAATTTCTTGGATATAGATACAAGTGACAGTACAGAAAAAATGTAAATGTCTAAGTCCCAATACACCTTATATACAATAGCAAGTAGTTCCCTGTCTGGATTGTGCCTGAGAAGGATAATCTGATAATCTCCTCCAACACTGGTTCTCAAAACTGTCAGCACAATAGAATCTCTCTCTCTCTCTCTCTCTCTCTCTCTCTCACACACACACACACACACACACACACACACACACACACACCCCTCTTAAACTAATTACTATCGTTATTATCACCTTACCATTAAAATCACAAACTCTGTAGAAGCAGAAAACAGGTTTCAAGTAAAGCCAAAGGGCCAGAAAGTTGGATCGCTACTGTCTAGCCTCCCCTCAGTTGTCACGATATACTTTTGAGTGTATATTTCTTCTCTTTCACTAAATGGTAAATGTATGAGCTTAATTTAAAACCCTTTTTCTTTTTTTTGGTTTGTTTTTTGCCACACCCAGTGATGGTCAGGCGTTACTTCTGGTTCTGCATTTGGGGATCACTAGTGGATCACTAGAAAACTGCATGAGATGCCAAGGATGAAACCCAGGTGAGCTGTGTATAAGACAAGTGCCTGACCTGTTGTACTGTCTCTCCCCAAATTCCGTTTTTCTGTTGTTTCTTTCTCTATTTCTTTTTTGGAGGGTCTTGGGGGCCATACTGAGTGCCAGGGATAGAACTGGACCCCAGCATGCAAGCACCCTACCCTTGTACTGTCACTCAGGACCCAGAAATTAGATTCCTTGCCTAAACAGAGCCTCATGCATGAACTGCAACATATGAATTTGTTAATTAAGCACATTATAATAAATTTTTGCTGACTAATGTGTTGATTCTCAAACCTTAAACTTTTAAATGTACCTTAGGATTCTATTCATGTATTCCTTTTCCCCCATTTGTTCAGGATCACCATCATAGGTTATTATTATTATTATTATTATTATTATTATTATTTTGCTCTTCCTTCCTATTCTTCCCCAAATTCTGTTAGTCACTAAAAGGACAGAGCCACCACATCAATCACAGTTAGCCATTCTTCTGTTTTTACATTATTGGAATTCACCTTAATTCACATCTGTATCTTTTTCCTTGAATTTTGGCAGAAATTGACTACTCAGAAACTGTTTAACACCACTTACGCCACTTGGTGGGAACCAGTCATGATCACACAATAGTCATCTATCCCTTTCATTAGCTTTTCTGACGAAAACAGATGCTTATAGATGCTCAACACAGATCTCTCCCTTTCAAATAAAAACATCATGAGATCTAAGATTGGCCTCATTTTGCTCATTATTGTTACAGTTGTAATATCCAGAGTGTTTTAGAACTTAGTTATTTGACTCCTCCCACTTACCTTGATGCATCTCCTTCAACTCTATTCATACCCTGTGTTTTATTTAGCTCTTTTGTTGTTGTTTTGTTTGGAGACTGTACCCAGCGAGGCTCAGGGTATAATCCTGGATCCATGATCAGGGATCACTACTGGTAGTACTTCAGACCACTGGATATCAAATTTGGGCCAGCCATGTCAAGACAAGGGCCTTCCCTGTTCTACTATCTCTCTGGCCCCATATCCTTTGTTTTAATCAAACGAAATAACGCATTCCTCCTTTATGTTATGATCTGCAGATTTTTCAATGCTTTTCCTCTTTGTTTCCCAACCTCTTATGGACTCTGACTTTTGTCAGTTTCATCAGACTATCATATTATTATCAATTCATCCTACTATCAGATGACTTTTGAGGATAGATTTGTTTAATTATATTTTTAGGGAGAGAGATTTAATCTAGAAGTTTAATATATTTTGTGTGTACATCTTTCTGGGCCACAGATTTCATGAACTAGATCTTGGAATATGCTTTGAGTAGATGAATTACTCTAGTTCTCTTACTCTGGGACAAAGAGATTCCCTTAAAAGGAAAAATCCTGGCAAGAAACCATGGTTTGGAAGTGATCCAAACTTGTAGTTCTGAAGTTGAAACTGGATTCCTCAAGTGCCAGTGGCAAAGACAAACTGTGTGGAGAACAAATGCACCTTGTTTGTAAATAGAGTTTACAAAGATAAACCTGTTCGTCGCCTGTGTATGTGTTTTCCAGCTGGAGCTCAGAAGCCATTTCCCCAGGGTTCAGCCTGTAGCACGGAGATGTGCCCCCTGCAGGTTAAGTCTTGCTGCCTTAATGCTTAACACACCTCTAGATTAGGTTACAATGTGGAGGCTCCACATGCTGCCAAGAGGTGTGGTGTGGGGGGTCGCCTATAGGGTGCAAGTAACGCAACTCCAGAGATCCTTCTGTCTCCATCCCATTTCTCATCTCCTACCAAGTCACTGTAGATGCACTGAATATGATTATAACATTGTAGATTTCTTACTCTGCCCTAATCCTGGGCAGGTATGAGAACATAATGGTCTCTCTACTTTCTTATTGCATACTGTTAGTGACAATAAAATGAACTAAGCTGATTTTGTGACTCAGAGCAATAATGTTGGCCAAAATTATAGAGTAGCAACATTTGACCTATACCAAACTCTCGCGTGGCTATAGATCTTCTTGTGTTCCCCTAGTTATTATGACATACCTGGTCATTAAAAGATTGGTCAGCTATAAAGCAGAATTTTGATGAGATTTTTCTATGATACATTCTGAGCCACAGGTTAGCACCTAACGTAGAGCAAGTCACTACTTGGATGCTGATTCTGTACATAGTTTTTGCAAAACTTTAGGAAAGTGGCCACCCTGGGTTGTCAGAAACTAGTGTTTCCCAGGATGTGGAATTTTTAATGCTTAATTAGAAAAGTCTTGGGAAGTTAGCAAGAACTGGTCACCTAAACAGTAGCTGGTAGTTTTACTGAGTTTTACTAATGTCAACTCCTTATCAATTTTTCAGTCATGTTTATATGTTTATGTCTCAATTTCATGCATTTTATATCTGTATGCACACATTTATCTTAGTTTGAATAATATGAAATTGCCAATAGTCATTTTTTTTATAAAAAGAGTGAAATTCATCCTTTTCATATAGTTCAACCTACTTCTATGTACATCTGTTTTCTCTAGTTCTATGTTGAGCATCTATGCACATTAGTTTAATTATATTAATTGTCACTGTTTCTGAGTGGGTGGTCACTGGCCTACCCATGGTGACCCGAGGATCCTCTTGATACATTTGGGTTGATCACCTCCCCTCCCCCCTCATGACCCCACCAGCCAACCTCAATGGATGAACAAAGGAGGGAACAGGAAAAGAAGGAATGGGGGCTGACTGGTCATCAGTGGCTGTTAATTCAATCTCGCAGCCTTAGTTCTAGAGAAATCAAGTAGGGTTGGGGGGTAGCAATTACACATAGGTGTGGTTGAACATAATCATAAACAATGAACAGATGTAAAGCCCTTCCTTGGGGAGTAGTTCTTCTGGGAGATATACTCAAGGACAAAATCTAGATGCTCAGCACTCTAGATTTCTGTAGGGAAATCTGCCTGAGGTCAGAATTCCATCGAAGGGTGTATTGCTTTCTCCTTTCCTTAGCCAGAATCCATTTAAACAGTCATCAGTCATCTTAAATTTACTTCTTAATATTTCTAGTCATTTTGTATGGAGAGCCCGGCAAGCTACCAAGAGTATCGCGCCCGCATGGCAGAGCCTGGCAAGCTACCTGTGACGTATTCGAGATGCCAAACACAGTAACAACAGATCTCACGAAGGAGACGTTATTGGGCCCGCTGGAGCAAATCGATGAACAACGGGAGGACAGTGACCGTGATTTTGTATGGACATAATAAGAGATACATTAAGATTAAAGGGTGGCTTTTCCTGGGGGTATCTTGATATTTATCGTAGTCTACAGTCCTCAGGCCAGGTTAGTCTTTCCTAACCCACACAGGGTCCTTATTCAGTTAAATCTTTGGGGTCATGGCCGAGTTTGTTCCATGACAGCACTCTTAACTTATAATTCTATGGTGCTTATCTTGTCCCTTATCAATGCAAGGGTAGCTTATGGTTTGCCAAGTCCCTTACTGGGACCTTCCTTTTGGGAATGTTAGGAAGTAAGTACAACTGAGACTTAAGTCAGGGAAACATGACACATGCTCAGGACTAAATCTTACTTGAAGTCAATCAACTCCCATGTTACAAAATCTATCATTAACTTTTTTCCTGTGTCTATACAAAAAGAGCACTGTTCTAAAATAAACTACACAAAGGACATAAAAGAAAGAGAAAAGCAATGCATCATTTACACAAACTCCAGAGCCCTCAAAAGAATTTGACTTTACAAGATACAGGGTCTGATCTGGGGATAGTTGTGATCAACAGATAAGGAAAGAAGAACACAAAAGAGAGGTTAAAGATACGCACAGAGGACTGGGAGGGCCTGATGGAATTGGGTGTGCTTTGGGAGCATTGCGTTGGGAGTTACTCAACAAACCTAAGCTCCCCGTGAAGGGAGAAAGGACAGATCATAATTATTTCTTAAAATGTTTATAAGTGTAATTCAATACTAATAAATTTTAGATTAAGAATTGCTGTGCCATTGGTAAAAATAGGCTGAGAGGTTCATATCAAGCATTTCTTATATCAATAAGTGAATAGTTATTTTCATTATCCACTGAATACCAAGTATCATCCTTATCTGAAATTTGCCAGGTAGGTACATATTTCACACTTATTTTATGCTCGTGAACTCAAGTAGGAAAAAGGTTGCACAATGTGCTTATGGTGTTGGCTCCGGTGGTTTATATATATATATATATACAGGTAGCACACCTCTATGCCAATGATTTGTCCAAGGTCCTGATCCTCGCCCCTATGTTGTATCTAGACCACCTCTTTTTAATGTGCCTCTTCATTTCTATCCTTATACAGTGTTTTCATTTTATATATCTATTGGCCATTTGTTTGTCTTCTTCAGAGACACATCTGTTCATTTCCTCTCTACATTCTCTGAGGGGAATATTCTTATTTTATTCTTTCTACATTGTTTAATTTGCTTCTTTTAACATTTTTAAATGCTGATTTTAGGTTTTTGTCTAGTAAATCCAATATCTGGGTTGTCTCAGGAACAGTTTTAATTGATGAATATTTTTTCTGTTTACGGGTCCTTATCAGTTAGGGTTCTTCAGTAAACAGAAGTTAACGAACATATATCCTTTGTGAAGAATCAACAGCTTTTCAAATTAAATAAGTTAATTTGAAATACACACAACATTATTTTCTAAGCTCTGTTCTTGTTTCCACTCTTACACTTGTTTCTCACTTTGATCCTTGCTCTTAAGAACAGAATTCAGGTCATTTTGCCTTATTGATGTATCTATATGAAAATAATAAAATTCCTTCTAGCAATGCTCACTTCTCCTTTTTAACCTTGCCTACTCTTTTGACAATCCTAAAGTTCAACCATATTGACTATCTTGTCACAGATTTAATACAACCCACACTCCTGGCTGCTATTTATTATTTTTATATTTTTGATGCCTCTAGTTCCTTCTACTGGAAAAAGCTCTTAATTTCCCTTTATAATTGATATTTTATAAGATAGCCAAATGCTTTTTCAATGATAGGGCTTTCTCTGTCTGTGTGATACCTTACTTTCCTTTCCTAAATCATTTTTTATTTCACAAGTCAAAGAAACAAAATACTTGTATGATCTATGTGGAAACTACTACCAAGGTTTATAGTGTGGCTATTTTTATGTTTCACTACACTGTTAATAAACAGCAATTGGCTACTTTAGTTTTTTGTACACCAGCAAAACCTAGGGGCACGTAGAGTAAAAACCCATTTTAAGAGCTATCTATTTGAAATTGTCAGTAAAGAAATTCAAACTAGTAAGACCTTTCCTTTTCCCCTCTACATGCTTCTCTGAATTTGAAGATGTGTCATATAACACATATCTGAGATAGTATGAGGGCGGCTTGGGAACGGTAACTGCTTTCCTAAAACAACAAAGACGTCATGTAGCACTCTGGTGTAGATAAGTGAACATTTGGGCTGAAGACAAGATGGCAGAGGATACTAATGCTTCAACTAATTAGGGAGTTATCACTTGAAAAGTTACATAGCTCTGGGTCACTGAAATAACAGCTATCAAAGAAATATTCTGGGAGCCATCTTGCTTTCATTTTATAATCTTCTGATGACAGAATAAGCAGTGTGCTATGGTAGCACATTCCTTAAAGTATCACTGCCCTTTTCTTGTCAATGACAGAATAAAAATACCCTAAATAAATTCACAGAAAACATTCTAAAAGTTTGAAATGCTTGTGCTTAAAATTGAATTTTTAATGTAACTGACCTGACTCAGGTCAAATTGTAGGGAAGGTCTCAAGGAAGGAAGAAAAGAAAAAAGGAAAGAAGGTAAAACAAAGGTAGAGTTGTTACTGCTAATGGTAAGTTTTACATGTGACTCTTAGCATTTTGGCAACAGAGGTTGGGAGTTGTACAACATTCACACATCCTTTGAGAATTTTTAATATTATCTGTTGGTGACTACTTTGACATAGTCAAAAGTATATATTACTGAATAAAATGCAGGCAAGCCTGAATTTTAGTCATAGTTTTGAGAGTAATTGCTGTACAAAGTTAATTTCATTAGGCCTTAGTTTCCTCACACCTATGAAAGATACTCCATTTGAATAACTGATAAGGTTCTTCCTAGCTCAAATATTCTACCATGCAATTGCATTACTTCTCTGCAAAATATATCCCTATTAAAATCCAACTCAGAAGAACTGAAAAGTGAAATAGAAAATAGTCAAGTATTAATTTTCCTTAGTGCCTGGATATAAATGTATTAATATTAGAGAAAACAAAAAAATCAAATTTCATCATTTATTCATACATTGAAAGAACTATGAGATATTGCCATATATGACTTACGTTTATGATTCAAATATTATCAATTTCATATGGCTCAACTCAATAAAAGTAAAAGGTAAAGGCCCTCCCGTTGATCGTCGATGTGCTCAAGCGGGCCCAGTAACGTCTCCATTGGAGACTTTGTTGTTACTGTGTTTGGCATATCGAATACTCTCGGTAGCTTGCTGGGCTCTCTGAGAGGGGAGGAGGAATCGAACTCGGGTCAGCCATGTTGGCCGCTTGTAAGGCGAACGCCCTACCACTGTGCTATCGCTCCAGCCCCAATAATTAAAATAAAATATTAAAATTCTGATGAATTACATTTAGAGAAGTTTGGGTTGGCCTAAGCTAACTAGAGGTTGGCCTTCTGCTGTCCACATTATTTAAAAATCACAGTGTTTTTGCCATCTTTTAAATCTCCAATGAAACTGTGTATGAAGTTCATGTAAATACTGAGTAGTTTGTATTTGTACACAGACTTTTAAATCGCATATATAATAAATTTATAGCAGGTGATACTATAGTAGGAGCTGCTTTATTTTATTTTCTTTATTTCAGACAAAAAAAGAAGAGTATAGTCAATAAAATTGGATACATATTTTGGACTTTTCTCTTCTGTCAGTTGTCAAATTTCGATATTCAAAAGTCACCCTGCCTGGTTCAAATCATAGCTCTCCCTCTTTCTATATATGTTAATTTAAGAAAATGATTTAACCCCTATAGGTCACAATTTCCGTTTTCTTAAATAGAAAGAATTTTAGCAAAGTTTGATTGCTAGGATTATTTTGATAATTAAAACACTTAGAATACTATCTAACAACTAATAATTGTTCATTTAATTTGAGCTGTTAGCTGTATTTATTTAGCTACTGGGTTGGTAACCCAGTAAGTTGTACACGCAATAGTATATAGCAACAATCAGAAAACTTAAGTGAGAGATGTAAAAGAAATACTCAGGAACTATGCTATCAATTCACATTATTCATGCTATTATGAAGATTTAGTCACTTCCAGAAATTTGTAAACATATTCAAAGTCAGAAATACAAATCACATCTTGGCTTACACACACACACACACACACACACACACACACACACACAATGTGTTTCTTCATTTTCATCTCCCTTCTGCACATTTCAAAATATTGATCCCCAACCCCTAAATTGGTTTCACAACCCAAGAAATGATTTCAACCCAAGGAGTCACATTTAGAAAACTACCAGACCAGGTCTTACTTAGATTTGAGAAAAAAGTGTGGGCTTTTTGGCCCAATAGGAAGGAGAACCAGCTCAGAAAGGCTGCGTTCAGGGAGTGAGAAGCTGTCACTGCTGCACTTTCCCCTAGTTTTAAGATCAATTCCAGTTTCCATCCACCACATCTCCAATCCTTCCACACAAGCCACAAGGAAAAAAACTAGTTATGCTTTAGCCAAATCTTAATGTGTAGACACAAGCAACCAAATCCATTTTTATTCAGCCCCCAAGATAAAACTTTCCATCATCAGATGTAGGAGTAAAGTGATATCTTAAATATGTGTGGTTCTTCGTCTATTGGGATTTTAGTCTTCCACTTATCACTGGGTTAAAAGTGCAACCAGCGAATGTAACTTTTCCTGGCACGTTGTCTAGCAGAGTATCCACGATACACCAGCATGTAAGTAATATTTCTCAACATATTACACATTTTTAATAATAGCAATTTTCCTTTCAATTGAAACACTTCATTATCATGCTCTTTGGGCTACTGAAATGCCTTTTTAAAGATCAAAATGCAGACAGATATTTGATTATTTCACAAAAAAACATGATAATTTGATAGTATTTTTATTTATGAGTTTTCAACAAAGTTCACCTGTACCCTTTCAAAATATCATTAAAAAACATCTTCAAAGGGACACACAGCCAATATAAATAAAGCAATAAAGAATCATTCTATTTTGCCCTGAATCTGGAAGTCCACCCATGGTTGATGAATTCAAAATGGAAAAGGAGAATTTTGAGGCAAAAAACATACCTCCATATCATTGCAGAATTCTCTCACAATATTCTAGATGTTTAAGAAAACCAGCACAGGGTCTTAAATCACCCTAAATTTACGTCGACATATTCCTCCCTTGCCTTTCAATGAAGAAAGACTTTTCCTAAGTTCAGTGAGAGAAAAAAGTTATCTCAGCAATGAAAATATGACCATTTGTATCACTGAGCAGTTATCACTGTACTGTTTTCCCTTTGATTTACTTAGGCATTCTGAGGGACACATTCAAGTATTTTCCCCTTGTCGTGGGTGAAAACTTTGGAGCTTAGAGAATTCAGTAACCAAAATCAGTGGAAGAACTCAGAATGATCCATTAAGTGGAATGAGAAACAAAATAATTTGCAATTTGATTAACCAAGCAGTTCTTAACAATATGACCCAGAGCTTATAGAATAAGTTTATGTTCTTTTTTTCATTTGGGTACATACAGTTACATAACGTTCCTATAAGAATTGGGGAAATACAAAAAAGTTTCTCCATAATAGACTGTTTAGAATTTTATAGATTACTGAAAGTGCCTTTCCTTCTTAAATTGTTGTTTAAAAAATAACATTGTTTAGAAAAGCCATTGTATTCTGCACATGGATTTTGTAGCCAACATTTTACTATACAAGTTTGTTCTTTCTAGAAACTTGACTACGGAGGAATTAGGGTTTTTTATAGTGTAATGTCATCGGCAAATAATGAGTTTGACTTCTTCTTTTCTGATCTGGATACCTTAATATCTCTTTCTTGACTAATTGTGATAGTAAGTACTTCCTGTGCTGTATTGAGTAGAAGTGGTGAGAGTGGGCAATTCTAGTCTTGTGCCTGATTTTAGCAAGAAGACTTTCATATTTCCACTACTGAGGACAATATTTACTGTGGGCTTGTGATAAAAGGTTTTGCCTATTTGAGAAAAGTTCCTTGAACTCTCATCTTATTGAGGGGTTTTATCATGCTAACTGGATGTTAAATATTGTCAGATACTTTCTTTGTGCCTATTGGTATGATCTCATGACTTTCACTTTTCCTTGTATTGTTGTCATTTATTATGTTTAAATGACTTTACTAAGTCATCCTTTCACCTCTGGGATGAATCCTATCTAGTCATTCCGTATGATCTTAGTGATGTAACTTGGGTTTTTGGTTGTTATCATTTTATTGAGGATTTTTGCATCAATATTCATCCGCAATCTAAGTCTACTATAGTTCTCTTTTTTGAGTGACCTTTCTAACATCTTTTTCTATCAGAGTAATGTTTGCCTCATAAAAGCTGGGAATAATTCCATTTCTCACTCTTACTGAAAGAGCTTGAAGAATATTGGGAGTAGAGTAGGCATTAATTAAATATTTGAAAGAATTCACTAGGTAAACCCCTTTTAGACCTGGGCTTTTATTTGGGGGGAGAAACTTGATTAAAATCTTGATTTCCTTGATAATAGTTGGTCCATTCAAGTGACCCGTTTCCTCTTGATTAAACAGGGAGAGACTGTAGGAGTGCAGTTAGGTTATTTATTTAGGCCTTTTCTTTGTTCCTGATGAACACTTGCATTGCTATGAACATTTCTCTTAATACTGCTTTTGCTGTGTCCCATATGTTTTTGTTTCTTAGATCATCATTTTCATTTGTTTTCAGGGATCTTCTGATTTTTCACCCACTGCTTTTTCAGTCGTGACTTGTTTAAATTCCAGCTGTTCTAGTTTTTTCCACATTTTCATTAGTAAATTATGTTCACTTTCATTGTATCATGTTCTGAGAAGAGAGTTGATACAATTTTTATCTTCTGGATTTTATGGGACTGTGTTTTGTGGCCTATCATGTGGTCATTGTCACTGTCACTGTCCTCCCGTTGTTCATCGATTTGCTCGAGTAGGCCCAGTAACGTCTCCATTGTGACAATTGTTACTGTGTTTGGCATATCGGCTTCATTACGGATAGCTTGCCAGGCTTTGTCGTGTGGGCGAGATACTCTCCGTAGCTTACCGGGCTCTCTGAGAGGGGTGGAGGAATCGAACTCAGGTTGGCCATATTGGCCGCTTGCAAGGCAAATGCCCTATGCACTGTGCTATCCCTCCAGCCCGTCATGTGGTATAAGATATATCACATGGGATGTGAGAATATCCCATGTGAAATGGAGAAAAATGTGTTTGACTTTGAGAAACAGAGTGGCCTATACATGTCAACTCAGCTATGCCTCTCATTTCCTTCTTCAAAGTCAGTTCTTCATTGTCAATTTTCAGTCTAGTCTATCCAGGAGTGATAAAGCAGTGTTGAAGTCCCCAAATACTATGTTTCTATCAATATCTTCCTTCTGATCTTTTAGCAATTATCTTGAATATTTTGATGGTCCCTCATGAAGTGAGCAAATATTTAGGCATGTGTGTTCTTCTTAGTGTATATATACCTTGATCATTAAGAAATGACCATCTCTGACCCCTCAACAATATTTTTAAATTTTGAAGTCTGGGGCTAGAAATAGAGTGCAGATGGTAAGATGTTTGACTTACATGTGGCCAGCCTCTGGTTCAATCCCTGGCACCACATTGTGTCCCGTGAGCTCCACCAGGTGTGATCCCTGGGTACAGAACCGGAAGTACACACTGAGCACAGCTGTCTCTGTCCCAAAAGCCAAGAATTCACAACAAAGTAAGTTTGAAGTCTATGGTGTCTCTATAAATATGGCCACCTCAACGTTTTTATCCTTAAAAACATCGTTTATCTTTGTTTCCTTGAAATACTCCTTCTTTACTGACTTTTAACTTTGAGCCTTTGTTTGCCTTGGCTGTTCAAATGTCTTTTGTAGGTAGTGGAAAGTTGGTTTAAGTTTTCTCAATTAATTCTGCTCCTTGATTAATGCAGTTAGACCATTGACTTGGTTTCGTTTTTTAAATTTTTTTTCTTATTGAGTCACCAGGAGATACAGATACAAAGCTTTCATGATTGAGTTTCAAGTCATACAATGTTCTAACAACCATCCCTCCACCAGTGTACAATTCCCACCACCAATAAGCCCGTATCCCCTTCCACCAGCCTGCCTCTAGGTCTCTCTCTCTCTCTCTCTCTCTCTCTCTGTGTCTTTGTCTCACCCTCCCTCTCTTCTTTTGGGTTTCAAAACAGAAACTTAGAGGCCATCATGTTTGGTCCTTTGCCATTTTGAGCACATATCTCCCATCCAGAGAGATCTCTTTCAACCATCATTGTCATAGTGGTCCCTTCTCTATCCTAACTACCTTCTCCCCCAGTCTTTGAGGCAG
This sequence comes from Sorex fumeus, assembly GCF_029834395.1. Lineage (NCBI taxonomy): Eukaryota > Metazoa > Chordata > Mammalia > Eulipotyphla > Soricidae > Sorex > Sorex fumeus. The sequence goes on along the minus strand of NW_026606065.1, from coordinate 1,374,816 downwards.
ACTTCCAACCATGGACCATTCAGCCCGTCCCTTGTTTCTACTGTCCTTGGGTGTTAGTCTCATACTATTTCTTTAAGATCCCATAAATGATTGCAATCATTCTATATCTGTCCTTTTCCTTCTGACTTCCTTCACTTAGCGTGATACTCAGTCCCAGAATTAATTCTCAGTTCTTAGAAATCCTTTCACTAAGGCGAGAAATCCGTAGCTCATTTTTATACCTTCCATCTATTTATTTGTGCAGTTTTACAACTTCTTCTATTTTAAATAAAAATTCTCATTTGATTTTGTGAACCAAGAAGATTAGGTATTATTGAATGAATTCATAGAAAGTAATGCATTTATCTATTTAGATCATCCATCTACATTTTGTCTTATTCATGGGAATAGTGGTTGCACTGATTAGCAATGGGTAAAGAGCTATTGATTATTTTTTCAATAATTGGGATGACTTGAACTCAGGCTTCCCAACTCATTTCTTCTATATAAGATAGAATCTATTATCTCAATTAATATATTTAGCCCTGATGGGGCTAGTCATGAATCATTGGTTGGCTAGGAATTTATTTTTATCTATGTAACATTTTAAGACACAGCTGGACAAAACTGTTCCTACATTTTCCCAATTAACATAAGTAAACATTTTCCACTAGTTTACTTTTATATCTTTCAGCAAACAAAACCTATAGCTTTTAAGGATTATTACACTAGATCTTTGAATCTTCTTTCATTTTGATGTCGTGCCATATTTTCCCTTATACTTTCTACAGCTTTACTTCTGAAGGACTTATTCTAATCTCTCTAAGAATAAAAACTTACAGAATTTTTTCATGAGCATGCCAACTACATAAATATTTGATTAATATCTAAATTATGGGTGGAGCGATAGCACAGCGGTAGGGCGTTCACCTTACAAGCGGCCAACATGACCGACCCGAGTTCGATTCCTCTGCCCCTCTCGGAGAGCCTGGCAAGCTACCGAGAGTATCTCGCCCGCACGGCAGAGCCTGGCAAGCTCCCCGTGACGTATTCGATATGCCAAACACAGTAACAACAAAGTCTCCAATGGAGACGTTACTGGGCCCGCTCGAGCAAATCGACGATCAACGGGAGGGCCTTTACCTTTACCTTTATCTAAATTATAAGACTCAATTTTTAGAAAATTTTAAAAATAAGTCATTACAGTGAATGTATATCCAAATATACATTAGAAAATTTCTTCCTCTTCAAATTTCTTGATAATGTGACTAAATAATACTTCCATACATTTAATATGACTTCTCACCTATTATCTAACATTCATTCTTGATTTCTCTGATAAATTTAGGATGTTATCTATAGTTATGGGTAATTATAAAAAACTAATAAAATATATAATTGAATAAATATATAAGCTTTAGTTTCTATGCCTATAACTTGAAAAATTAATAAAAATGTGGGGCTGGAGAGATAGCACAGCAGGTAGGGTGTTTGCCTTGCATGCGGCTGATCTGAGTTCATTTCCCAGCATCCCATATGGTCCCCAGAGCACTGCCAGGAGCAACCCCTGAGTGCAGAGCCAGGAGTAACCCCTGTGCATCGTCACCAGGTGTGACCCAAAAAACAAAAATTAAATAAATAAATAAATAAATAAAATAAGCATTTAAAAATTAATAAAAAGATATAATTGAATAGATTTTCCTTAACTTTTTGTTCATACATATTTTTCAATGTCAATAATTTATAAAGTTGCATGGATCAGTTCACTTTATTCAAGATTAAATTGGGCCTTGTTTTCTCAGACCTTTATATAGTTAAAACGTAAAATTTTTAGATATACTGCATTTTCTACCCAATCTTATAATCTCTTTTCTTTTAAAAGATCCAGAGAAAATAAAAATGCATCATGTTTGAAGTCTACGCCATTGAAGGGTAAACTGTGTCTCACTTTGAGTCATGTTATACATTCATTATATCTAGAAAAACAATTTGGATAATAAAAGTGCCAAATGTTAACTCAAGCTATAAACATACAATGGCATATTTATACCATGCATCAAACTTTTCTAGGTTTTTTTCTTAATGTTTTTCATCTTGCACTAAAATTCTTAACCCATTTCTTCCATGATTTATGGGATAGATTAATTATTTTTGATTAATAAAATTGGAAACTTTAATTAGACCCTATTAGAGGGTTTGTTGCATTAGATAAATCCACTAGTGATCAAAAATATATTTTTAAAGGGAGTTTAGGCTAATATATCAACAAATGAGGAGCTATAAACATGATTAATATACACATTAGACTTTCTTATCACATTTTGCTGGCAGTTTTTATCCGGTCCCAGCTGAAATTCCATTGAGTTCTTTCTCTTTTTTGTATAAAATACAGATTATGTGGAGACAGCCGTCTGAGCAACTGGAGTTTCATCTTGTCTGTCCATTAATTATTAATGCTGTTTCAGTGCTCCTTATCTAACACTGCTGAGAGATGAGGGCTGTATTTTTATAGTCACTTTCCAGTAAGGAAAAAAAAAATGACTCAATGGTGCTTGTGTACTTGGAATTAAAGAACCAAAAATACTTCCGTTTTTATTAAACTGTTACAAATTAATGTTTTAACTTACTAATTTTATTATGGTACTGAAGGGGAAAATAATTTTTGAAGAGTAAACAAAAGCTGAGAAGTAAATTATAGAGCATCTTTTGCAGGATACTTTGGTTTCAAGGCATTGAATCTGGGCCACTGAGTATTGGAAATCATGCATTGTCCAGATTATCTTGATAAAACTGTGTGAGTAGAATTTAATTTTATATCTCAATTATATGAAGAATGAACTTTATGCTCCAGCCAAGTTACAGTATGATTTAGAGCTCAGGGTGTAATGCAATGCACATTAGTCTGATCATTTTGGGCATGGACTAAGGTGCTAAGTTTCAGTTACATTGTTCTGGAACACCTTTTTCCCAGGATAGGGAAAACCTGGATTTAGAGCAAAGTCCATTTAATGGTCATAAGCCTTGAAACTTATTTGCTTTAGCCTGCCTTATTTACTAAAATCAGTGAAATGCACAATCCAAAGTTTCAATGAGAAATGAAACAATGGGGATATGGTGCTGCCAGCAGGTCAAAGTCCCCATCATAGCCAGATATGATCAGGTGACCACATTCTTGCCATTTAATTGGGAGTAAAAGTGGTGCATATCTATATCTATATCTATATCTATCTATCTATCTATCTATCTATCTATCTATCTATATATATATATGGTTGGAGTGATAGCACAGCGGTAGGGCATTTGCCGCAGCCAGCCTGGCCAAGCCAGGTTCAATTCCTCTGCCCCTCTTGAAGAGCCTGGCAAGCTACTGAGAATATTCAATATGCCAAACACAGTAACAAGAAGTCTCACAATGGAGACGTTACTGGGCCAGCTCAAGCAAATATAATATATATATATATATATATATATATATATATATATATAGAGAGAGAGAGAGAGAGAGAGAGAGTTTCTGAATTTTGTCCTTAAAAAGAAAGTTGCTGGGGCTAGAATGATAGCACAGCGGGTAAGGCATTTGCCTTGCACTCGGCCAACTCAGGTTCTATTCCCAGCATCCCATATGGTCCCACAAGCACCACCAGGAGTGATTCCTGAGTGCAGAGCCAGGAGTCAGCCCTGAGCATCACCGGGTGTGACCCAAAAAGCAAAAAACAAAAAAAAGTTACGGGCCCCAGGGAATCTGAGCACATTAGTGATGTAAAGGAGTGGTACAGCTTCATAGCCAAACCCTAAAGTGAACAACACTGAAATCAAGAGATCCAAACTTCAAGAACTGAAATTAAAAAGGAGCCTGTCCAGGTGGCAAGCTGGGGATGCGGACTGTGGTGGGAGGGAACCTGGGACTCCTGGTGGAGGGAAGATGCTGATGGTGGTGTTGGTGCTGAAACACAGTATGGCTAAAACCTGATGATGAATAACTTGGTAAATCAACAAAACAAAAACACTGTCCTCCCGTTGTACATCGATTTTGCTCGAGCGGGCCCAGTAGCGTCTCCATTTTGAGACTTCTCGTGACTGTGTTTGGCATATCAAATATATACATATCAAATATATCAAATATGTCTTAGTGAGCTTGCCAGGCTTTGCCGTGCGGGTGAGATACTCTCGGTAGCTTGCCAGGCTCCTCTGGGAGGGGCAGAGGAATTAAACCTGGCTCAGCCAGCCAGCTGGACGCAAGGCAGATGTTCTACCGCTGTGCTATCGCTATTGGACTTTAATATAATTTTTTTAAAAACTTAGAAACAACAAGAAACAGACAGGAGAAAGAGGAGGGAGAAAGAGAGAGAGAAAGAGAAAGAAAGGAAAGCAAGCAAGCAAGCAAGCAAGATGCTTGCCCTACACAACTTTCTTTTTTTTCCATCCTACCTGCTAGCTTTGAGATAGTGACCCTCTCTCAGCCATGTGGGCAAATATAAAATCCTAAGATTTTTTTAAGTAAAAATACAGAATCACTGGGTGACCCTGAAGAAAGAGGCACTTTGCTGTATTTGAGCCACTGCATTTGGAGTTTGTTTTTGCAGCATTGAATGTTAAAACCTAACAACCTAACTAGATTGTTGGTCAGAGTCTACATAGGCATTAGGGATCTTTCTGTGGATGATTTTGTTAGATTTTGGTAATTGAAAGAGCTACTCTGATTCATCGTGAAATGGCTTTGGCCAATCACTGTGACTTAAAAAGAAATTTGGCTAATAGTTAAAAAATATATGCAAATTTTATTGCACACTCAAAATCTGTGATATCTGTTAGTTCCTTATCCCTTATATTTAGAGGAACAGATAAAAGAAGGAAAAACTGAGGGTCATACAAATAGAGATTGCCAGTCTCCACACTTTTGTGATGAAAATGCCATTTAGAAACTCGAGAGCAGCACGCAAAACAGTTGGGCTTGAGAAATAATAAATTCGCCTTTACATTCCTGACCCCAGTTGGATCCCTGGCACTGCACAGGCCTCCCAGAGCACTACCAGAGAGTGATCCCTTGATGATTAGAGATGGATATGGTCCAAACGCATTCTCCAAAAAGAAAGCAAAACTGTCAAGTCAGACATACATAACAGTTAAAAAAACCAAAAAGGGTTTCTAAGGAAGGGTATTTTCATAAATCTCCAACAATTTTTTGAATATGCTGCTACTTCACAGACACTTCTATAATTTTGTATTACAATCATATTTATCAGAAAAGAGACAGAATAGGAGCTAGAGTGACAGTACAGTCAGTAGAGCACTTGCCTTCATGCATCAGATGGAAATTCAATCGTTGTCACCCCATATGGTCCCTCGCATGACGTCTGAGAACATGAGCCAAAGTAAGCCCTGAAGACCACTGGATGTGTCCAAAAAACTGAAAAAAGGAAGAAAGAAAATAATAATAAAATTTATCAATAAAATAAAATAATAATATTATCAACAAAATTATATTAAGAAAAATTTAACAGAACTAAAACTAAATAATTTTTGTTAAACTTAATATTTAAGATTAATGATATAAAATGATAAAATCATTGCAATTTTAGGATTAATAAAAGCATCCTTTCACTTAAAAGACAAGAAACTAATTCACTGCAAATAGCTTGAAACAATTTTTTTCCTTTTGGTACTGAATCTATGAAGGGCCAAATTCCCTCTTAAAATAAAATTTGTGAACACCTGTAAGTTTTCTCCAGCTAGAAATATTTTGTACAATTAACAGACCTCCTCATAGAAGAAAGAAGGAAAAAAGTCTAAATAACAAAGCAAACCAGACCATCTATGTTAAAAATGTAAAGAACCCCCATGTTATTATATACTTTATTTCCTGTGCTACAGCACTTCATAAGAAATTAACAGAAGAATTATCCTGAGTATGTCTCTAGATTCTGGAGGGACATTAATGGAGAGATATTTCACTCTCTTCCTGTGAAATTTATGGAGAAAATAATAGCTGTGTAAGTGATCTATGCTGTATCTGTGGCCTAAAAATTACTTGACAACAAAATTTATGTCCTATGGTTCAACTACTAAGTGATCTTCCTGCATTGATTAAATGTGTACTATTGCTAAAACTCACAACTAATCTAAAGATGTTAAAAATCTCATGCAAGAAGTCCGAACTATTGCCGAGTTCCTTGTCACAATGATTTTTTAATGACATCTGAATTGCTTTAATGGGTGAAGTTATAGTGACCTACGAAATGTGGTAGCAAGGGACCTGGCTCAGTGACAAAAAGTCCCAAATCAGGAAATTAGGGAAATAACAACCTAGAGAATAATGGCCGAGAGAAGAACATTAATACCAAATAATGAAGAAGAATGTAAACAGATAAGAGAGTCAGAGAGCCCGAGATCTTTAAAAGACTGAAAGAGGGATGGAGGAGATAAAAAGTGATAAGACCTGTCAAGAAGAACAAAGTCAATGTGTGTACATTATTCAGTTTAAGGAATTAGAGTCACGGGGTCAAGTGTGGGTAACATTAAATATGAATAATGGGGGATAAAATAAGTAAAAAACAAGCTAGCTTCATAAATCAATTCCAGAGCAACTGGCTGGGGGAAGGGGAAAAACTGGACGAAAACCTATTGAAGCCTGTTGAAATGTCAAGATTCGTGCAGAACCTCAGTGTTTGGAGACATGAGATCGGACCTTCTACAAAGCAGTGGGAACTAGAGGCTTTGCATGTTCAAGTATTTTCAAATAAAAACAAACAAACAAACAAGAACCACCTGGCATATGGAGCAAGAGGGGCGTGTCTGTTGGAAGGTGGGTGGTGAGAAAGAACAAGTGACCTCTCATTGCAGGGTGTTATTCCAGCACTGTCTCTGAACGGATCGACTGGGGGTCCTGTGTCTTTTTAGCTGACTGTACAGCCAACACCGAAAGAAGCTGTTCTGAAAGAAAAGCAAAAGAAGGAGGTCTGGATGAAGATTTGGGCAAGAGTCCATAGGCCAAGGTTAAGAATCAGAACTCCTGCTCTCTCACTGTACGGACGAAGACCGGGGATGGATCCCTTGGCGGGAAAGGGTACACAAAAGCAGCCACTAACAACATCTTAAAGCCCAATATAAACAGTACCCTGGACACATGTGTATTACAGAGAGCGGTGATGAATAAGCAGACATCCAGACAAGGACTTCAAACAGGAGGCAGCTGAGTGATGCTGAAAATGATTCAAGGCCTTCAGAAATAACTCACGAGAGGCACAGAATGTGAAGAAAATTAAGAAGTAGTGTTCACATTCATCAAAACATTAGACAGGGACTGGGGGATGCTCAATGAGGGAGAACAAATCATTATGGCAGGGTAGGAGAAAGGAGAGAGACTTTGGGAGGTATGTAAAAAGAAGAATCAGTGATGTAACAGCATAGCTACAATACAGCAGGTTAAGTCAGGCTCTCTGAATCACTGACAACAGAAATTAATCTTTAATTGTAGTTTTTGGAGCGTGGTCTCAGCATGGTGGTGGCTGGTTCTGGAGGTCTTCAGCTGCCGGGGCTCTGCTTGGGGCGGGGAGGGAAACTCAAGCCCCCCCCCCCCCCGGGGCCCCAGCAAGGACAGCCAGGCATGGGGGCAGGAGACTCTGCACCATTCTATTCCAGGAGATGGGTTTTATCGTCTCTGGGTCTTGGCCGTTGCTGGGATTACACAGCGAAGCTGAAGACCTCCAGAACCAGCCTCCACCATGCTGAGATCACTCTCCACATGCATGAAGGTTCTGGCAGAGGAACAAAGCCATGTGGCCCCCGGGGCTGAGATCTCCAAGCCTGTTCAGATTGGGGCTGACCGTCCTCCACCCAGATCCTCCATCTTCCAGTAGGCAGGGGTCACACCCACCAAATGTCCCCAGGTGCATTCGCAGCCACGCGACATCTTATTATCTCATTCTTACTTTGGACAATCTGGCAGGCTACCGAATGTAACCTGCCCACATGGCAGAGTCTGGCAAACTCCCCGTGGCGTACCCAATATGCCAAATACCAGTAACAATGATGGGTCTCATTCTCCTAACCCTGAACAAGCCTTGAATAGGGCACTTTTTAAAATCTCAGGGCTAGGACGAAGCAGACGTTACTGGTGCCTGCTCAAGGCAATCGACAAACAACAGGATGATAGTGTAGTTTTTATTTAATCCAAGGGAGACTACTCTGGTTCTCACTGGCCACTACCCTCTTTGTGAAGGGCTGACACCCACAGGTCTGCAAAGACTGAATCTGTTCAGCCTAGGACAAAATGAAAGGACTGTGGTTTTGTTTTGTTTTGTTTTGATAGATGATATTTGTGGCTACCTGTTTTATCATCTCCTCCTTTGTGTGTGTTTGATCATCTGAACCCATTTGAACTAAGCTTTTAAAAATGGCACAATACCTGTGTTTTTAAACCAATTGTTCTAATTCTGGTATCTCTCTTTTTACTTGCTTCACCAGTCTACATATTCTTTTGTATTGTGTATTCTGCTTGCTGATATAAATGACTAAAGAAAAGTAGAGCACCCTATCAATTTATGTTGAACATGAAGCATGATGAAAGAGAAACAAAAAAACAACTTTTGTGTTAAGGAACTGAGGCTTCATGGTAGATTTGTTAACTGCAGCAGATAGCCTAGTCTATGTTGGTTCATAAATCTGCCCTGTTAATATTATATATATGTGTGTATGTGTATGTATGTGTGTGTGTTAAAATATATGTTTGTACGGAATTAGAATCACATTTGAGTCCTTGTTAATATTGCAGATAACCTATATCGCCTTGATTCATATGGTTCAATTACTTTACATTAAATTTCTTAAAAATAAATAAATTCACACTCAGCTCCTGGGAGAGAACAAGACAGAGTCTCCTACCCTATGCCTGACTATCTCCACCAGGGCCCAACAGCTGAAGACCACCGAGGCCCAGCCAAGGCCATGCTGGGACCACTCTCCACACACTTGGATGAGCCTCACGCATAAAAGAACTGACAGAGGAACCCAGGTGTGTGGGACCCGGGGCTGAGATCTCCAAGCCTGCACAGTTTGGAACTGGACCTGCCAGTAACTAGACAGTTACACCCACCAACTGCCGTGTAACTCCAACAACGGCCAGGATCCAGAGATTATCACACCCAGCTCCCGGAAGCGCATGGTCGCATTTGCGGCCACGCGACATCTTATCATCTCATTCCTAATTTGGTCAAACTGGCAGGCTACCAAATGTAACATGCCCACACGGCAGAGTCTGGCAAACTCCCCATGGTATACCCAATATGCCAAATACCAGTAACAATGATGGGTCTCATTCTCCTAACCCTGAAAAAGCCTTGAATATGGCACTTTAAAAAAAAAAATCTCAGGGCTAGGACGAAGAAGACGTTACTGGCACCTGCTCGAGGCAATCGACGAACAACAGGGTGGTCGTGATCGTGATCATGAAATAAATTCATATTGTTTACTTCTCTTTTATCTACTGAATATATACATATATTTAATAGTGAATTGAATGTATATTTCAAATGTGGTTGATTTTAAATAAGCTATTGACTTCGATACTGCAATCTCACTAATATGATAAACATGTATAACTTTTTACCAACTTACCAAAAACTATTTATACAAGGAAAATATTTCAATATGACATATTTTAGACATGCAAAACAGCTGAAAACTAAAAAGAGGTGAGTAAATCCAGAGAATCCTGTTTGCTTAAGACAGGGTAATAGTAATTTGCATGGACCTCAGTGATCCTTTCCCCCAAAGGATGGGAAGTTGTTAGCTCTAAATTTGGCCACAAGTCTCAGGTAAATCCATTTTCAAACCTCACAGAACTTGGACTCATGCTTATTTTGAAACTATTTTACAGTTGAAAACGTGCGATTCAATTTCTACATACCATCTACCAGAGATAGAGCATAATACGCCCAAAAGTGAAATTCCACGGTCTGACACGAGGATAAGAAGTGCAAAGAAATATTAGTGGCATGATAATTTTATAGTCTGAGGTGATACTTTTGTTTCTACAGATCCTAGCATCTTGTCAGTTCTAACTTCTTACCTATATCACTAAAATTTTTGAGGTTATGTACTTAAATGAACAGTATTTAGTACATGGAATATATTTTTAAATGAATTTGTTGAATTAATTCATTAAAATGGTACTGTGACAGTACCAAAGAATATCTGAATGACAGTAAAGTTATTCCTAAAATTCTTAGAGAATTTGATAATTTTAAGGAATCTTAATGATCGACTAGTGCAGATACCTCCACCATTCTTTAATACGGGGCATCTAAATTCCTCATACATCTGCAGTACCAGGAAAGTCATCACCTAAAGGTCCTTTCTACTTATGACGGCCTCGGACACTAACACATATCTGCTTTCTCTACTTACAGAACTTTGTTACAACCAAAGCGGAAGCTCAAGGAAGAATTTAATAATAATTTTGCGTTGGATTTTTAACCCTTCAGCTTTTCACCAGCTTTTCCTTCCATTCCAAGTCTGTTGTACTATTGCATTACTGGCCTCCCCAAGAACTGTGGTTCCCTAGAGATGCCACTAGAACTTGGCATCTCTCACTTTTTCCAACCTTCAAGCTGTACAATGTCTGATTTTCAATTTGAAATAACTCTGATAAACTATTTTTAAACTTTAACGGAGACTTTTTGGGAAGTCTGTCTTATCCTGGGGAGTTTTAATGATTTTAAAATTCTTCAGGACATACAGCAGCCTCTTTGCAGTTCAAATCCTGCTCTGTAGGCAGTGTTGTACATTTGTATGAGTTTCTCTTCACTTTGTTTTGTCCTGATCTTCCACTAGGTGGACCACTGAAGCACTGTGCTCTCATGCCTAATCCCAAATTCTCATGCAAAAACTCATGAGCATATTTAAATATCCAGATAGATACTTAAAGAGTTATTTTTTGATATTTAATATTAATGACATTAAATTATGTTTTAAGTTGAAAAAGAGGATGCTATTATTCACAATAGCCAGAATCTGGAAGCAACCCGAGTGCCCCAGAACAAACAGCTGGTTAAAGAAACTTTGGTATATCTACAAAATGGAATACTATGCATCTGTTAGGAAAGATGAAATCATGAAATTTGCTTAGTGGGTGGTCATGGAGAGTACCATGCTAAGTGAAATGAGTTAGAAAGAGAGAGATATAGAATGGCTGCACTCATTTGTGGAATATAAAATATCATAATATGAGACTAAAACCCAAGGACAGTAGATTCAGGGGCAGGAAGAGTGCTTCACAGTTGGAAGTATGCATTATGAGCAGGGGGAGAAGGCAGCTGGGATAGAGAAGGGATCACTAAGTCAATGATGTTTGGAAGGATTGCTTGAGATGGGAGATGTGTGCCGATAGTAGATAAAGGATCAAGCATGCTAGCCTCTCAGTATTTGTATTACAAACAATAATGCCCCAAAGTAGAGAGAAAGAGGCAAATTGTCTGCCATAGACACAGGGGGCTGGGTGGGATGAAGAGGAAGAGGGACACTGGGGACATAGGTGGTAGAAATTGGTGGAAGGGTGGGTATTCGATCATTGTATGACTGAAGCTTAAGCATGAAGGCTTTGTAAGTGTAGCTCATGGTGAATCAACAAAAAAAAGAAAGAAAAGTGGATGCTATATCTTGACATTTTTGTGAGTTTCCTGTATACAACAAGTGCAAAGGAGTTAAATGGCAAGAAACTTAGTTTGGTAGTCAGGTTCCAAAAATTATAATAATGTTTATTTCTCTGAGAAAGTAACTGTCCTGAGGCTGTTTCCTCACTTACAAATTGAGTGTGGGATACATATAAGGATGTCATGGAAACTCAAATAATCCTGGGACATAGAAGATAGTCTACTTTTTCTCATTCAAGAGAATTTTTTGTCGTTGAAAAACGTTGAAATAATTAATTTCCTTAAAAATAAACCTTTATTGATCAATATATTAATTGACAATGAGAAGAATAAATCCCAACCATTCCAGAAATTTTTATAAATTTGAAAAAGGCTTTTCATCAAAGACCATCCCAAATTGATTTGGCAATGGGATATTAATAAGTTTGTAGCTAGCTGTTCCTCAACCATGCATTCAACTACCACATTGCTCTGCCTTGATTTACACGAAGCTTTGACTTAGAAATCTGATTGATTTCTGAAACATAAAATTTATTCCAGCAACAACATTGAGACACTATGCTAAGTTATCTGAGTTCATTCTATGACAAAACCATTTACTCCGAAGCCAAAATATGCTTAGGATAACCCTAAAATTATTATTTGCCAAAAGTATAGTATTCCAAAAGAGAATTACTTACTATCAAGCCAATTCCAGTGAGGATTTATTCCTGACTCTCAATTTTATTTGTGGTAATTACTTTACAGATAAATTATTCTCTTTTGTACTAAGCCATTTTAAAGAAACAACTTTTAAAGTACTGAAAAATGTTATTTTAATTCAATAAAAAAGATTAACATCTTCAGACTCATTGGTCTACCCTGTAGGTCTGTCAAAAATGAGGTGGTTTGGGTTTGTGTATATTTGTTTTATTTATTTGTCTCACTTTTGGGGAGTAATCATGTCTCTAAAATATTGTAGGTTAAATATTCCACAAATCAGGAATTATTTCTTTGCTACCCATGTAAATTTCTTTGATGTGCAATTCAATGTACATTTATAATAAGATTAATTCAGTGACTTAATACAGTTATTATCCATTATTCATTTAAATGCTTTCATCTCTTAATATCTCTTTTATTTAATTATTCTTGTATAGGAAAACCATGGGCATGTGTGTGTTAATTTTGGGCCTATTGCTTTACTAGATAAACATATTGTTTCTAGAAACTTTTAAAAGAGTCTTTAGCAATATCTAAATATGGTACGTAAACCACAATTAGTTAAATCTTGACTAATTGCGATGGCAATATTTCCGGAACTATAGTGAAGAAGCGGTGAGAGTAGGCAACCTTCTCTTCTGTCTGATCTTACAGAGAAGGTTTTCAGTTTTTCCCCATCAAGTGTAATGTCTCATATGTGGGATATAATAATAAAACTTTATGAGGGAATAACAAAGCCCAAAAGATGATAGAAAAGAAAAACAAGAAAACTATTCTTCAGTAAAAGATCAACTCTAGATTGGTGATGGGGGAATAAATTAGGAAGGAAACACTAAGACAACGGTCGGGGGAAAAGTGTCTGTTGTAAAGGCAGGTTGGAGACATTGGTGAAGGGACTGGTGTTGGAACATTGAATGCCTGAAATTTAACAATGGATAAGTTTGTAGCTCTGTAATTCATGGCAATTGAAATTTTAAAATGATTAAAAAATACTTTCTTGCCAAAAACATAATGCAGAAAAGTTATCTGAACTTTTATGTTTATTGCAGCACTATCAACAACAGTCAGAATCTGGAAACAACCCACGTGCCAAAGAACAGAGGAGTAGATAAAGAAACTATGGTAAAACTACACAACAGTAAACTGTGGAAAATCTTGCATCCATTGGGAAAAATTGAGTCATGAAATTTTTTTATACATGGATGGACATGAAGAGTATCATGCTGAGTGAAATGAGTCAGAGGGAAATAGACAGTCCATTTGAAGAATATATATATATATAATATATAATATATATATATATATATATATTGGAGGGGAGCGGGTTGAGCTTTTCTCCCCACCCCGACCAGGGCTCTGGCAGCCAAAGACCTCCAGGACCAGCCACCACCATGCTGAGACCACTCTCCGCACACATGAAGGTACTGGCAGAGAGACATAGCCATGCGGGTTCCGGGGCCGAGTTCTCCAAGCCTACTTGGATTGGGGCTGAGCATCCTCCACCCAGATCCTCCAAATTCCAGTAGGCGGGGGTCACACCCACCAACTGGCCCCCTGGTGCCGTGTAATCCCATCAGCGGCCAAGACTCAGAGACTATCTTATTATGACATCTTATTGTCTCTTTCCTACTTTGGACAAACTTGCAGGCTATCAAATGTAGCCTGCCCACACGGCAGAGTCTGGCAAACTCCCTGTGGCATACCCAATATGCCAAATACCAGTAACAATAATGGGTCTCATTCTCCTAAAGAGCCTTGAATATAATCTCAGGGCTAGGATGAAAGAGATGTTACTGGGGCCTGCTTGAGGCAATCGACGAATAACAGGATGATTTGTGATTTGTGATATATATATATATATATATATGTATATATATATGTATATATTCTCTTTTGTTGTACCTGGAAGCTGCAGGAGAGCAAAGACTCTGTCTGGTTCATGTTCTTTGTATGCCAGTATCTAAGACAGAATTAACTCAAAGAAAATAATCAAAATTTATACGTAAATGAGTAAAATTATACTATCACTTGTATCACTTGTCATCCTGTTGCTCATTGACTTGCTTGAGCAGGTGCCAGTAACGTCTCCATTTGTCCCTGTCGCGTGCTAGTGTAGCCCAATGGCATCTGCTTGCTCCAGGAACACCAAGAGCCTCAAACTGTTTATTCAGGGTCTTGACAAAGAAGTTTGACCATCTTGTAGGTGGGCGGCCAGGTGTCTTTTTGACATCCCATGGAATCCAGTCGGTAACAGCTCTAGTCCAGTGGTTATCTCTAAACTGCATTACATGTCCGTCCAATCTGATTTTCGACACCTTGGCAAACAAGACAGCATCCCTGATTATCCCTCATCAATGGAGGTTGGAACTCCGGATTCCTTCTCTCACTTGGGTGAAATGTGATATTCCAAGCATAGCTCTTTCAATTCCTCTTTGGGAGACCCGAATAGTGTTCTTATCCTGTTTTTGTAGGGCCCAGGTCTCTGAGGCAAATATTAATGCAGGAAGAATGGTGGAGTCGAAAAAATGTGCCCAGAGCTGGAGGTTCTTTGCCTCTTAAATGCTTTGATGCTCTTGAAGGCATTCCGTGCTGCTCTCTTCCTCCTACGCAACTCAGGTGCCAGGTCATTCATCATGTTCAGTTCTCGACTTGGGTACACATAACTTCTGGCATTTGGAGTTTTCCGTTCCCTTGAGAGCAAATGGCACAACAGGGACTAGTTTGTTTCTCATGAACAATGTCTACGTGAGATTCAGCTTCAGTCCGACCTTTCCACACTCAAGGTCGAAGCTGGCCAGCATTTGTGCCACTTGGCTAATGGTGGGTGTTATTAGAACAATGTCATCAGCAAAGCGGAGGTGGTATAGTTGCCGACCGTCTATCTTCACTCCCGTTCCTTCCCATTCCAGTCCTCTCGTGATGTTCTTGAGGGTGGCACTGAAGAGTTTAAGTAAAATAGTATGGTTCTGCCAAACCCCTCTCTTGACATGGATGATCACTTCCTTGTAGAATGGTGAGATCCTGGTGGTGAATCCATACTACAGCTCACGGAGGGTCCTGATGTACTGAGTTTGAATGCCCTGTTTGGTTAGGACTTCAATGACTGCTTCAGTTTCAATAGAATCACAGGCCTTCTTTAAATCGATGAACGTTAGACAGAGCGGCACCTTGAACTCCCTAGAAACCTCAATGAGATTGGTTACCATGTGGATATGGTCGATCGTGCTGAATCCTTTTCGGAACCCAGCTTGCTCGCATGGTTGTCCTTCATCTAGTGTTCTGCCAATCCTGAATTCAGGATGACTCAAGTGAAAAGCTTGTAGACGACAGAAAACAGGACAATTGGATGATAGTTGCCAATGTCGTGGGTGTCTCCCTTCTTGTACAACAGAACGGTCCTGATGGTTTTCCACTGGGACTGAAACTTGCATTCAGACAGGTAGCGTGTGAAGAGTTGAGCCAGTGTATTGATGAGTACTGATGGCAGATCCTTCAGGTATTTGGGTCTGACCTTGTCTGAACTGGGTGCTGTACACTGCTTTACCAACAAAATGGTGTGTCAGATTTCAGAAGGGAGAATGTTGGGAATGACATATCCATCCTGCGGAATTTGGTATGTGGGCAGGTGGACGTGGCTATCAAAGAGATCTAAGAAGTCATGGATAATCTTCTCCATTGCCCTTCTGGAAGGTGTGATAGATCAATCAGTACATCAGAGGGCAGTCATCTTGGTCTTATATAGCAAATTATACTATAATACACATAATATATATAAATATAATATACATAAAATATACATAAAAATCAAAATTGAGTGACAAATCTGAACAAAGATGATAGCATTTTGAAATAGATGTATTTTTTTATTAGGTAAGGATTTGTTTAGAATCCATCTTAACCTTAGCAAGTAAAAATCTGTTTTACAAGTAATTTCAATTATTTACTTAATCAAAAATATAGCTGTTAATTTATCATCTATTCTATAGGCTGGACCACTGTGAATAGAAGAGAGAAATCCCAAGGAATATAGTTTTGAATTCTACCTATTGTATTTCTTCTTCCTAGACCGTCTTGGATGGCCAATCTAGAACTATAAAAGTAATTAGTGCCTGTCACACAGGTCTGTCTCTTGGTTATTTCCCTTTTGTTCAAATGAATAATCTTAATTCCTTCTGATAATATAAACAGAGATACTAGAGCCAAGTTCTTAAATCACAGAAGTTTTTATCCTTATAACTCCCTTTAGAAGTAAATTTAATAAGCATCATAAAGATTGTCAAATTTCTAGATCAACAGCTACATGGTCAATAGAAAAGGAAATAAGTCTAGTTAAAGGTCTCCACTGCCAGATGCCCCTTTGTGACACGTAATCGCTTTGGGCAAAAAGAAGAGTCTCTGTGTGCCCGGCTGTTTGTCTAAGATTTATTTGCGTCTTCTGCCTATTCCTTTCTATGTCCCATATTCCCAGCTTTTGCACTGTGCACATCTCCTCCTGTTCTCTTCCACTTTTGTATTTTATGTCTGCTCTTTTTATTGTTGATTTATTTCCACTTCTTCAAACTTGCTGATATCAACTTGATTCCCAGCTGACAATATTTACCAATATAAATTGGACGTCGTTTCAATTTGTTTACAACTATTGCTCATATCTAGTATAGTGGCACTCAATAAACGTAAAAATAAACACATACAACTAAGCAAATGATCTGTAGTGCAAACTGATGTTGACAGATAGACTTTTACTGTTTATTGTATTAGTAAGTTGCTTGGCAGTATCTGGGAAAAACTAAGAACTGAAGCAATCACATCCCTTTTTTGGAGGGGCTCACACCTGGTGATGCTCAGCGGTTACTCCTGGCAGTGCTGGGGGAACTATTTGGTGATCAGACTAGACCAGGAGCATGCCAGGCAAATTCCCCACACGCTGTATTATTGATCTGGCCTAGAGCAATCACGTTTTCTGAGATCCCTCAATAAAATGCTCTTTGTTGAATACAGATTTTCTACTCTAGTTTTTCTCTGAGGCACCTTATTTACCCAAGTTTGTAGGTATATTTCTCTTCTAAAATGACTCTCCCTAAAGACAAAAGTCATATCTTGTTATTAGAATACCAATTTTATCTTAGGAATCTTAATAGTAAAGAAGTTAATTGGAAGATTCTGACACACTTGGTAGCCTACTCTTAACTTCCACTAGCTTCAACAAGTACAATTGCCACTTGTAACATTTGTCATTTCAAAAGTGGGCAAAGACTTTTCTCCCGCCTGTTCAGTCTTCCATCACCTGTCACTATCAATTAAAAATACAGTTTTAGGAGATTCATGATTGGGTTAAGGATTGTCAGCATCACATTTTATCTATAATTATGACAGATGAAAGAAAATGACAAGTTTATATGGATTCTTCTAGAAGAGTTTACAGGCATGAGTCTTTGTTCAACTAAAGGAACTAATCAACATTTTCTTATTTGGGTAATTATTTTTCCACACAACAGATAATGAGCTTACAAAAATAGAAAGGAGAACAAGTAAAAATAGAATTTTAAAAGTCCATTGGTAATTCTATCATTCAGAGAAATATTTGTTAATATTTAGGTCTATATGTGCAATTACTTTTCTAGGCATAGTTTAGTATATATATAAAATATATGAAAATATGAAAGTGCAATTAATGGAATGGGAGAAAATATTTGCAAACTAAATCTGATAATAGTCAAAATACACAGAACTTGTGCAGCTCATTAACAAAATGCCAAATAACCCACTTAAAACCAATTTAGGGAAAGGACCTTGGTTAGAAGAAAAGTATTTTTTCAAATAAGACATTCAAACTTACAACGGTGTAAGAAAAGGTGATCAAAATAAGGAAAATGCAAGTCAAAACTATAATGACATATCACTTCTTAACTCTTAAAATGACTTTTAAAAATATTATGAATTAACAAATTTTGTCAACAAAGTACTAAAAAGGGTGCCCAGGTATAGTGTTAATGGGAATGTCATCTAAGAAGAATCATTTCACTATGCAAAACACTATAAAAATTCTTGATCATTAAGAAATTACCCTCCCTGGGGCTGGAGCGATAGCACAATGGGGAGGGTGTTTGCCTGGCACGCAGCCAACATGGCCAACCCGGGTTCGATTCCCAGCATCCCATATGGTTCTCCCGAGCACCGCCAGGAGTAATTCCTGAGTGCATGAGCCAGGAGTAACCCTGAGCATCACCGGCTGTGACCCAAAAAGCAAACAAAACAAAACAAAACAAAAAAGAAATTACCCTCCCTGTTTCTTATTGCCTTTCTAAATTTAAATTCCATGTTTCTTGAAAAAAGTATGGCCACTCCAACCTTTTCAAAGCAATTGTTCACATGCAAAATGGTTTTACAGCCTTTGGGTTGGATACTGTGTTTTTATTGACTGTTCAGAAGTGTTTCTTGTAAGAAACAGAAAGTTGGGTTTAGGTTTTTTTTTTAATTTTGTTTTATTTTTATAAAGTTGCTCACAACAATTGATTACATTCAATATTCCAACACCAATCCCACTACTATTACACCTTCTCAGCACCATATTTCTAGTTATTCCACCCCAATGCCCCAAGCTTGCCCCCAAAGCAGATCACAATAATTTATTTTGTATTGCTTCTTATGAATAATCCACTGACGGTCATGGTCCTCCCATTGTTCATGGATTTGCTCGAGCAGGCCCAGTAACGTCTCCATGTGAGACTTGTTGTTACTGTTTTTGGCACATCAAATACATCACGGGTAGCTTGCCAGGGTCTGCCTTGTGGGCGAGATCCTCTCAGTAGCTTGCCGGGCTCTCCGAGAGGGGCGGAGGAATCGAACTCGGGTCAGCCATGTTGGCTGCGTGCAAGTCAAATGCCCTACCACTGTGCTATCGCTCCAGCCCCAGCGATATTAGAATTCTCCAGGAATTCTAATATTTTAAATAGGGTGATACAGCTAGAATTAAATTTTTAACTGGATGGTGACTTGGGGTCTCGAGGCACCTCTGTAGGATGTTGCTCTCTTCCTCTTCTGAGATTTATTTGTGAGTCTCTGGATCATGGCCATTAATTAGCTCAAACAGGACCAGAGACAGTTTGTGGGCGTGACTGCCAGGCTCCCGGAAGCACAGGGAGGTGAGGGAGGGTCACCCATTCCAGAGTCCATTCCAGCCTGGAGATTTCAGTCACAAGTCCTGCATACCTGGATTTTTTCAGCAGATTTCCTCCTGAATGAGGCTCATCCTAGCCTGTGGAGATCGGCTGTGGGCATGGATGTGATTGAGTTATTGGCTGCCAGGGCCCTTTTGGGGTGGGTGGTGGGACGAATCTGCCCCCCTCAGCATTGTCCTAGATAAGACAGCCTGGTGCAGGGTCCACAGGCATCTCTCTGGTGTGTTACTTTTGTCCCCTTCCGAGGTTTATTTGTGAGTCCTGGGTTTAGTTTTTTGATCCATCCTCTGTGTTTCTTTATGGGTGAGTTCAGGCCATTAACACTGAGCAGTATAATTAAGATTGTGGGATTTATTACTATCATTTTGTGAGATTTATGCATGCTTGTGAGGTTTGTCTTATCTTTCAAGGAAGTTTCTTTAATACTTCTTGCTGTGAAGTTCCTGAACTGTTGCATGTCCATAAAATTTTGTATCATTATATCAAATCAGTGTGATATACTAGCTTGAGAGAATATTCTTTGTGAAGTATTTATTACACTGAGGTTTGTGTTTTCTTTAGCTATGTTACCTAAAGCAATATACATATTCAATGCAATCCATATCACAACCCCACCGACATTTTTTACAGAAATAGAAAAATTCGAAAATTTATTTGGAATTACATAAATCCCCAAATATCACAAACATTCAACAAAAGAAGCACAAAAGTGAAGGTATGTTTTTGCAGCATCAAACTAAACTACACAGTGACAGTAATTAAAACAGATTAGTCTTTAAATAGAAACAGACACACAGGCAAATGAATCAAATTAAAAGTCCAGAAAAACATACACACACACACACACCACACACAATATGGACAACCAATTTTTGGCAAAGGAGACAAGGAAACTCTCTTCAGTAAATAATGCTAGGAAAACTGTAGCCACATTTAAAAAAACATTAAATGAGACCATAGTATAGTATTCACAGAGCAAAATCAGGACTTACCATTCTTGACTTTGCCCTAGTGATATGTTTGTATACTCAACGCTGAGGGGAAGAGAAGGGATAAAAAAAATTTTTTAAATGGTACTACACCAAACCAATTCTACAAATTGGAACTCCATATGGTCCCCGGACCACCACCGGGGTGATTCCTGAGCACTGAGCCAGGAATAACTCCTGAGCACTGTGGAGTGTGGCACAACCCCATCCTTCAAAAAACCCATAAACTTATCAGCTTATTATAAATGTTACTGATATATGTGACATAAATTTAAAAATGATAAAATACACAATATTACTTATTGTAAATTCTAATTCATTCTCAGAATATTTTCTTTTAATGTTGCTGAACTGTTATGTTTGTGGCCAACGTACATTTGCAGTCCAACCGTGTATTGAGAAAACACCATGTACCCAAGCCCAAATCTTTTACATAATAAAATTATTTTCACAAAATGTGACAAGTGCTATTAGACTACTGCTCAATTTCTATTATTTTCTATACAAAAATGGTGTTTAAATTTAAAATCTTAAAAAATGTATAGGCACTAAACATCATACACATTAAAAATTAAAGCGTATTATTAACAATTTCTTGATTACTTTTGATAGGGATTGGTTGGGCCGCACCCAGCTATGCTAAGAGCTATACTGGTGGTGTATTCAAGACTGACTCCTAATGTTCAGGAGGCCAATTTTGGTGTTGGGTAGTAAAACCATGGTTAAAGGGATGCAAGGCACATTCCTTAATCCCTGTACTATCTGTCTGACCCACCATAATTTTGTTATGTCTTTAGCACTTTAAATACTTTTTTTATATTTTAAAATTTATTCTAATGTAGAAAAAAGCCACGACTGTTGATAGAATTAAAATTGATTATATAACAAAGCTTTAAAATTAAAACCAGTAGTTGTAGAAAATCAATTTATGTAAAAATTATTATATCTGATCTCACGAGCTGGAGCGATAGCACAGCAGGTAGGGCGTTTGCCTTGCACATGGCCAACCGGTGTTCGATTCCTCTGTCCCTCTCAAATACCCAGGCAAGCTATCGAGAGTATTCCACCCGCACTGCAGAGCCTGGCAAGCAACCCGTTAAGTATTCGATATGCCAACAACAGTAACAACAAGTCTCACAATGGAGAGGTTACTGGTGCACATTCAAGTACATAGATGAACAACGGGAGAACAGTACTTCTGGTTGTTAAGTCATTATCTAAGGTCTTAATAAGCTATTTGTTGCTTTAGGAGGTCCGGATCTTTCAAGATCTATGGTCTGGGCCAATGAGCCAACAGGTGGTGGCTGTGGGCGGTAGGGCGTGACTGCTAGGAAGTATAGGGGTTGCCGGGAGGTGACCCCCCCAATTAAAAGAAAAAATCTGAAAACCCCACAAAAAAAAAACATCACCATGTGCCTAAAATCATTCAGATTGGCGTCTCTGCAGAGAATATTCATGGAGCTGTGGACCTGAGCCCTTGTTGAGGCTATGGTGGTGGGATGAGGGTACTGCTGCTGGAGCTTCAGCTGTGGGTATTGACTCCGCCCGACTTCCATGGAGGCTCCGGAGTTTTCAGCTGCAGGTTCCTGTGGTTCCATGAAGTTTAGCTGCGTGGTGTGCATCTCTTGGGGGATTTGGATGGGAATTGATGGAGCAGGACCAGTCTGTGAGTGAACATGGCGCCAGCTTTCCTCATTGCTTTCTTAAGCAACAACATAAACAGCAAGTTCCAGTTTGTAGAATTTGGCAAATTATGTGAAGATACTCTTGATACACTCATGATGGCTAATTATAAGCCAGCTATGGCTTACCACTAAGCATAAATTTGAAAACAAATGCACAGTGACAATCCATGACATGATATTTTCTACATTTAGGTACAATATAAACCCAAGAACATAGAATGAATTTAGGGTATTATTATTATTGTCCAAATGCTTATATTTTTGTTTTTTAGCATAATTTATTAAATGATGATGAAATATATTTTACATTTTAATAAAGAATACATTCAATGCTTGACTTACAAAATTCTGAATATTTATTTATTTTGTTGTAGGGTCGGGGGGAACTACACCTGGCCGTGTTCAGGATCTACTCCTAGCTGAGAATTCAGAAATTACTCCTGGCAGTACTCAGGGAAGCTGGGGACTGAACCCGGATTGACTGATAACAAGGCAAGCCCTCTACCACTATACTCTTGCTCCAGTCCCCAAATTCTGAACAGTTGAACTGGTTTGAGTCAACTCCTACACCTCTTTTCTTAAATGGTGGGTTGCAACCCCAAAGGGGATGTGTAACTAATTGTGAGGGTTATAAAAACTTTTTTAAAATAAATTTATGAGTTTTTAATCAGTAATATTTGACTTTCATGTTGGTTTTATATGCTTAGAGTCATGTAAGAATTTCTCAGGCAGAGGATTGCAAGGGGGCCTAGAGTGACAGTGCAGGATATAGGGTGTTTACCTTGCAAGCGGCTGACCTGAATTTGATCCCTGGCACCCGATATGGTCCACATAGCCAACTAGGAGCCCTGAGCACACATCCAGGAGTATGCCCTGAGAACCATGAGGGTGGTCCTAAAACCAAACAAGGACTGGAGCTGTAATATCAGTGGACAGGGCATTTGCCTTGCATGCAGCAGACCTGGGTTCAATCCCCAACATCTCATATGGTCCCCTGAGCTCACTATGAGGGGTTCTTGAGCACAGCACTAGGAATAACCTTTAAGCATCACCGGGTGCGACCCAAATGCCTAAAACAAACAAACAAACAAACAAACAACAAAATGGTCAAAACTTTATAAATCAAAAGTGAAAAGATGTTAAGAAGCAACGTTGTAAGACTAATCTCAGAATAGTGCCATGCCAACAAACTCCCAGGAAATTGCTCTCCAGGCTGAAAACTCTGACCCCTATGAACCCTTCCCCTAATTTCTCACCTCCCCCCCCACCCCGCCCCGTTCCAGAACCTCTACCAACACCCTCTAGCCTCCCAGCCTCTAGCACATAGAAGGGCCCAGCTTCACAGCTTCCTTACAATGCCAAACTGATGAATCCTCCTTGTTCTAAAATGCCTCTGGAGCATTATTTCACAATACTGACCGCCCAGTAGGAGCATAGAAAATTAGATGGGAGAGTTAAACAGAAGCCCAATAAGCTCAATAAGAGAAAACAATAACACAGAAGGCTGAAGTGGTAGCAAACAGCTTAGTAAATCCTCAGACAATGACTTTAATAACACCATTGTGAGATATAACAAATTTCACAAATTTTCTTTTGCTCAACTACTTTTTGATAATTCCATTAGCCATTTTTCTGTCATAGGCAATATAAAATAAATTATTTTGTGTCTGCTGAGGGGGAATACTTGTGGGGGGGTGGGATGGAAAGACAATGGTGGAGGGAATGTCACACTGGTGGAAGGATTGGTGTTGGATCATTGAATACACTGAATCAACTGTATTATAATCAACTTTGTAAACAAGGGTGTTTGAATAACTTTTAAAAAATGTCCGTGGATACGAAGAAGATGAAGCAAGTCATTCTCCACATGAGAAAATAAGAAAGGTTAGAATAGGACTTCTAAAACACTTTCCACTCATAGCCTCTTTTTCTCAGAGCAACACAGTTAGCACAGGCAAATCCTACCAGAAGCACCTTGGACTCATTAAGACTGATTTTTCACTTTCAGATTGTGTGTTCAGAAAATATTTACTGTTACTAAATGTGGGGTGTGTGTGTATGTATGTGTGTGTGCTCACACATCCGCGCTGTGTGTCACACCCACAGTACTCTGAATTAACTCCTGGTTCTGAGCTCAGGTATAACTCCTGGAAGAGTTCAGGAAACAACAACAACGACAAAAAGCAAAGTTGTAGCATATCACGTTCCCATGTGTTCAACTTTAGATGACAGCTAAGAGTTGAGGAAAAGTGACTTGCTCTTTGGGTCATATTGAAATCCAACATCACAAAAACAAAAAGTTAATCTTTACAATATGTGTGGTAGTCTTGAATTCATATCATGAATCAATATCATCACGGAAAAGTACTACAGGATTAAACAAGTTAGAAATTTGGGTTTTCTTCCCCTCAGGTAATAGAATCCAGAGGGAAACTGCCTAGGTTGAAAGGATATCTACATGGTAATTAAGTTCCTTCTTTATGCTTCACCACCTAATGATGCAAGATGACTGCCCAAGTTCTGATTATCGGACACACTCTGCCAACATAAAGGAAGAAATGGTCAAAGACAAAGGCAATTTTTTGGAGGTAGCAAATGTGTTTCCATTTAGATAATTTAGGTATCATTAACCAAAACATAGCACGTATAGATTTCTATGAAGTAGTACTACAGCTGGATCAAGATTACTGTTATTAGAGATAATAAATGAATATCAGGAAACAGCTTGTTATCTCTAACCCCAAATCTCAGGCTCAAAATATCAAGTCTTCATTCCACCCCCAGCCCACCATCTTGACCTACCAATAGCAATGAGCAGAAGCCCTTAAAATAGCCTAATCCATGTCAGAGTACCACATTTTAGTATCAAAGTGCTCTAGTTCAACCTGGTATGCTATCATCTGACCTGGCATGGGCTGTGCCCCCAAAGACTGGAGACATTTTCTCCTCATTATCACCTTGTTAAGCAACCCCCTGCCTCTGAGGCATGTTCTGGGATCTTAACGAGGTGATAATGAGGAGAAAAATGATGTGGCAGTCCTTGGTCTGTTCTAGTCTTCATAGTTTAGAGAAGAATCACGCTTTAATTAAAAATGCTTTGATATGAAAGTTGCAGAAGAGGTATATTTTTGATGTGCCTGGATAGAAACAAGGGGAAACGTTTGCTTTCATTCATGTGTATGCTGGACACATTTTTTCCTTTTCACTCCAATGAAAGAAGTATATTTCTTCAAATGAGGAATTACAAGAGAGGACACAAAGTTGAATAGGTAAGAGTAAGAACGATGTGGGGAAAAAACAGATAATGCCTAGGCATTATGTATCTTAGAGATGGATATGTAGATATTAACTCCATTTTCATTTAATGGTCTGTGCACTATTCTCTGTAGGAAAGAGAATTATTATATCAATATCTTTGGTCTACTTGTATAATCTAGGCAATCCTTTCAAAATTTAAAGGAAATGTTGAGATATTATTTGAAAATAGTTTGCACAAATATGTAGTTTGTTTTTATTTCTCAAAGTTTTATTTAATTTTTGATTGTTTGCTAAATGTGAAAGGTCACATCTTTACTGCCTGTGAGTGAATTCAGAATCAACAACACACATGACTAATGTCAAAGATTTTCACTATTTCTTCTTTTAATGCAGAAGTACACCAGTCAATGCCTATATTAAACAATCTCAAATGGTTAATCCAATTTCCTAACTTATATGTGTTCTCAAGTTTTCTCACTGAGATAATTTTTTTTTAAAAGAAAGAAACTTATTGATACCATGTTATATGTGGTGACACGGAGCACTATTCTACACGAAGCAAAACTTTGGATCACAGCCCAGAAGACCCATCAGCACTGTTCCCAGGGACCGTCTATCTTCATGACAAATTCTGACCACCCAACAGTCCATTTGGTTGTGGTGAACACAGGGGGAAGAAGAGAAATGGGTAAAATTCGCCATTCTGACATACAATCATGCCACAGTCCATTTGTTCATTTGTACTTCAAGACTGAAGCAAATGGAGTTGACGGGACTTTCCCAAGCCTAACTCCTTCTAAGTGATGTATTGACTTCTTACCCTATTTGGTCACATTACAGAGTTGATAGAGCTATTCCCCAAGTATTAGAAAATCAGAACACCTTTACCTGGTTTTATTATCTGGTCACTCTCTTAGGGTTCAACAATGTCATTATTCTTCTTTATACATTCTCAAGAAGAGAAAAAAAATTTAGTCAGTGTCCTGCTATTTGTGACGTATCAATAATACATTTTCAATATTGGTGATGCATGAGAATTTTTTATAACGTCAGACTCTGATTCATTTCTAGTTTTCTAAAAATTTGGTTAAAATTTAAGAATAGTTCTATGATTCTATTTGCATTGGTATTTGGAAGTTGGAAATCCATCCATTCCAAATGAATAGATTCTTTTCTAGTTTGTTTTTTTATGGGGAAAACAGAAGGAAAACTATTCTAAGCAGAAGATTATCAAATATATAATGAAGCTTACTATAATAATTGTAATTTTCTTGTGTAAGGGCTATAATAACTTTTGTCCCTGTGATTTCATCAGTTTACTGTGAAAAAATGAAGAAAAAAATCACTATTCATGTGGCAAGAGGAAAGCTTAAAATTTTCCCAATGGTGCTACAGATTGAACCTCAGTGGAAGATAAATTTTATTTTATGTCTTTATAATTTAAAGCCATATTATTCTTCTTTAATGAACAGCAAACATAAATTTGGTAAAAAAAATGAACATGAATAGCGTTTCAACTTAACCTGAGTCTGAAGAAATAGCCTCTATTTCTGAAAAGCTTTCCTATCCAGTAATGGATTACTAGTTTTCATCTTATAGAATATTTCCTCTACTAACTGATGTATTTAATCAAATGAAATATTTAGTTTTTAGCTAGCTAATTATCCAGAATTCAAGATCTTCACTAAAAACCTAGAATAGCATAGAAAATTCCCTAGCACATTTATAATCTGATAGGTTATTTCGTTATCTGAAGGATAGGGATGAAGAATACTCCAGTCAGCAGGCAATTATGAACCCTTGCACTAAGTCACTCTTTCAACGTCAACTGGAGCATGAAATAGGAAATATAAACGACACTAGCGGTTAATATCAGATTTCATTCCTAAAATCTTCTGATATTAATGTCAGATACCAAAGAGACACGTGGCTCTTGGCAAATCACTTCACTCATCTTGGCCTCTGAATCCTCACCTATAAAATGTGAAAGCTACATTAAATGATTTTTAGCCACTTCTTTCATGCCCAGGAGGAGAAAGTGGGGATGGCAGATTACCAGAGGCAAAGTGCTTAGTTTTTACAATATAACGGAGTCCAGAATCATCCTCTCCCTTTCCCCTAATTATGTCCATTCTTTCCCACATACTCTACTGACCACCATTAGGAAATAAAATGAGGAGAAAAGAAAACCTCCTGTTGCATGCAGAAGGCAGATCTGCCAAAGGGAAAGGCTTGGGTTAAATGGGACCTTCGCGGATGATACCAGATGATATTTTAATTAAATGTCAAGTTCTAAGACCCTGGGAGCTGAAATGATGGAGAGCAGACTATCAACTGTCCCAATTAAGGAGCCCCAAGTATCTCTAAATTTATGTACTGATAATCTCCTGGTAATTCCCTGGGCACTGTCACGGAGTAAACATTACCCTTTCTGTCCTGTCTCGCGTGGATTTGTTCTCCAGGCATCCCAGACTTTCCCATTATACTCAACCTGGCTCATTGAGAACAACTGCCTTACCTCAGAGCCAGCCCGCCAGCCTCGGCTGGTTGAAGGGAGTGGGCCACAGCTGATCTGCTGCGGAGCCTTTGCTGGAAGTGAGGCCAATTAGTCACACGTTTGGTGTTCTAATTAGGCGAGGCTGCAGCTTCAGAAAATGTGCTGTTGATTTAGGTACTTCCTCAAACAATGTTGAATTGTGTTATGCGAAATTCAATTAGTCTTTTTCTGAGCGTTTCCACATCTGTTCTTCTTTAAGCATAAAGTGATGAGGAGAGAGAGAGAAGTGAAAAGCCAGAGTCTCCACTGGTGAAATATGTTGGGCCTTAGGGACCAGCCCTTTTCCCAGCTTTTGACCCTGAACAGTGATATACAGGAAGGAACAAAGTTGGAGAGCTATCATGGTGAAGCCCTTTTAAATAAATCATTGCAGAAGAAATACGGCAACTGCACGGGAATGGAATCTCGCATGATGGCCTTAAACTCAGCTCTGTTTGGAAATGGATGGCATGGGGGAGGAACCATTAAGAAGCAAATGATTATAAATTCTGTCTTAAAGGTACTATTCATGGTCCTTCTGCTTATATTTTTTAAGAGTTTAAAATTCTTTTTGGTTTAATATTTCATGTCTAGGTCCAACATAAGTTTTTGTCCCCTATCGATTGAAATTGTTCCATATAAAACTGAGAACAGCCTGAAATCCCAGATCACTAACAGATTAAAACAAAACTCCAAGAAAGAAGAGGAGAGATAAAGAAGTGGCAAAAACAGAGGAAAGATTCTGAAATGTTTTATGGTTTTCATTGGAGCCGCGATGGCCGGTTTTAATGATGGCATGTTGCTTTGATCTTTCTGGCTTTCTGGCTGTTCCAACCCTCAGTCCCTGGTTCTCCAACTTGTAGAGATGTGCATTACTGCTTCCAGCATGCCCAGTTTCACTCAGGCAGTGTCCCACACTACGTGCTCAGTGTGTCTTCAGATTCTATCACGCTTGACATAGCCACTCACCGTGCTGAGGGGCCAAATGGCAATATCTCTTACCAAAGTGGCATGACTTAAAACCTCAGGTGTCCAAAGGTGAGGGTGTACATGCATTTGATCCTTTTCTTCTGTTATCACCTTTTCACTGACTAACATTTCAAGCCTTATCTGTGGCTGGCAGGCCATATTTCGGATTTTGTCAAAGCCCGGATATGAAGTGTGTGGTTTTGGATGATATATCTCCATAAGATTTGTAGAATGGTAAAGACGGAGTTGTCAACACTATTTTATGGCACCTCAGTGCGTGTCAGAAAATAAAAATATTTTCAGAAGTGATAGAATCATTTTGACTAATGACATGCTCTTGTGAGACAAAAATCCGTTCGAATAAAATTTTAAAGAAAACACTCCAAAATAAGGCATTTCCAGTAAGTCAGATGATTTATCTGATATTTCCTCTCACAAACAAGAGACAGGAAGATTTCAGAAATGTGATAAAATTTCTTAAGCTAGTATTAGTCTGCAATCTTGATAAACAACCACCACAACAACAGCAAAATCCTGGATTTGACAATTACTTAAATTTAATTTTTGTTTTGTTTGTTTGTGGGGGGCCACACCCAGCAGTGATCAGGGTTTACTCCTGGCTCTGCTCTCAGATATCACCAGGGCACAGAGGACCATATGGGATGTCCAGGATTGAGCCCGGGTCAGTTAGCCAACTGCAAGGCAACTGCCCTGCCTGCTGCACTACTGATAGTCCCAATCCCTAAAAATTTAAATTTTTAAAGATACCATGCTTCCCTGAAAAGAATGGATATCATTATATTACAAAGAAAAAGATTAACATAAAAAGATGCAAACAATTATATCTTTTTACACTATTTACATTTTACCCTTAAAGCAAAATGTGACCTTTATGGTTTTAGAGTCAGTTGTTAATTCTTTGTGGTAGTGTGTATTGAAACATATATAAATGAATCTTTTTTTCTAGATGATATATATATATAAGCCTTAGAATTTCTACATAATATTCAAAATATGATTATGCAGGAAATTGGTTTATAATTTCAGTCTATTATCTTTTATTATATTTTCTACCTAAACAATTACCTATGTGCACAACTATTGTTGAATGGAAATTTTTCATTAGTTAAATATATTGGTCTGCTTTATATATAGAACTAATGGGAAAAATTTAATTAATTAGTAAAGTTGAATTAACTTTGAGACAACAACATTATTTGATTTTTAAAAGCTTCACTAGAAAGAAAAAAATTTGACTAGAAGAGAGCATTAAGTCATAGTTTTTTAGCTTTTTTTTAACAAAGTTTCAAGGAGATTTACGATTGAGTTTCAGATATATGATGTTTCAACACCAATCCTTTCACTATTGTCCAATAAATTTCATCAATGTCCTAGTTTCCTTCCTGTTAAGTCATGGATTTTTTTTTTGGCTTTCTCTCTATCTTTTTTTTTTTTTAGTTACATCACCGTGAGATACAGTTACAAGCATTCATATTTGAGTTTCATCATACAATGATCAAACACCCATCCCTCCACCAGTGCACTTCTCCACCATGAATGTCTCCAGTAAACCCCCATTTCCAAGCCTCCTCCTGCTGCCATGGCAGACAATTTCCCACATACTCACTCTCTACTTTTGGGTATTATAGTTTGCAATATAAATACTTAGTGGTTATCATGTTTGTTCCTTTCAGCACACATCTCCCATCCCGAACAATTCCTCCAACCATCATTGTCTTAGTGATCCCTTCTCTATTCCAGCTGCCTTCTCCCCCAGCTCATGAGGCAGGCTTCCAACTATGGGGCCATATTCCTGACCTTTGTGTCTACTGTCCTTGGGCGTCAGTCTCATATTATGTTACTTTATATTCCACAAATGAGTGCAGTCCTTCTATGTCCATCCCTCTCTTTCTGATTCATTTCACTTAGCATGATACTCTCCATGTCCATGCACTATAAGCAGATTTCATGACTTAATCTCTCCTAACAGCTGCATAGTACACCATTGTGTAGATGTACCAAAGTTCCTTTAGCCAGTCATCTGTTCTTGCGCACTTGGGTTGTTTCCAGATTCTGGCTATTGTGAACAGTGTTGCAAAAGTCATGGCTTCTAACACTTAGACTCAACCAGCAAATCCATCATTGACAAAATTATGTTCTTCCTAGAGCACTTTTTCTATTTGCGGACCTTTCAAGCAGTGCTCGGAGGTCCTGGTGGTCAGTTTCAGCTGAGTATCCACAGCTAACAGTGCTTGGGGACAAAGTGATATTTTGTGTCCAACAGGCATCCCTCTGATCTCAGCACTATATTCCTGGATTCTTCCTATAACATTTATTTATTATTTTTAAATTAAATCACTGTGAGATACAGTTATAAATTTATTCATTTGTGAAAGGCCATCACAGTCATCCCATATATGTGCTATGTATATGTATATATACTATGTACTGTGATTAGGACAAGTCAAAGGACTAGAAGCTATCACAAACACAGAT
Source organism: Sorex fumeus (assembly GCF_029834395.1). Classification (NCBI taxonomy): domain Eukaryota; kingdom Metazoa; phylum Chordata; class Mammalia; order Eulipotyphla; family Soricidae; genus Sorex; species Sorex fumeus. The sequence continues at coordinate 1,343,376 of NW_026606065.1, read as the reverse complement.
TCAAAGACATTCTTACATGTAGTTGTCCAATTTTCCCAGCACCACCTGTTAGAGCTTTCCTTCCTTCATGTTTATCTCTCCCTTATCAAAGATTAAGTGACCATTTATTTGAGAGTCTTTGACAGGATATTCAACTGGTCTGCAGGTCTGTCTTTATTCCAATACCATGCTGTTTTAATTACTACAGCTTTGTAGAACAGTTTGAGATTGGGGAAGGTGATGAGTCTCATCTTCTTATTCCCAAGGATTGCTTTAGCTATTCATCAATAACTGAAAATTACAAGTGTGTTGAGGGTGTAAGGTAGTTAAGATAGAGAAGGGTTCATTAAAAGTAGATAAAGAAATACACACGATAACCTTTCAGCATCTGTATTGCAAACTATAATGCTTAAAATGAGGGAGAGAGAGAAGAGGTAAGAGAGAGAGAAAGAGAGAGATAGAAAGAAAGAGAGGAAGAGAGATAGGAATAGAGAGAAGAGGAATAGGTGCCAGTTATAGAGGCAGGCTAAAGTGGGGAGGATTTGGGTTGGGGGAGTTGGAGGGAACCTGGAGACATTGGTGCTAGGAAATTACCCTGGTGGAGGGATGGGTGTCGGAATATTGTATGACTCGAAACCCAATCATTAACAGCTCTGTATTGTTCCATCTCACAGTGATTCAATTTTAAAAAATCATTCTTAAAAAATAAAGGGTGTTGGATGGGAAAAGCGTGATGAGAGTAGACTATAGTCCAAACTAGATTGCCATTCAATATCTCTTTTGCAAACCACAGCACTCCAAAGGAGAGAGATAACAAAAGGGAATGCCCTGCCACAGTGGTAGGGTGGGATGGGGGAGGGGGGGAAGGGGGGTGGGAGGGATACTGGGACTGGTGGTGGTGGAGGATGGGCACTGGTGGAGGGATGGGTACTTGATCATTTTATAACTGAAACCCAAGCACAAAAATTTGTAAGTCTACAACGGTACCTCATGGTGTTTCACTAATAAAAATTTAAGGAAAATAAAATAAAATAAAATAAAATAAAAGGTGTTGGGAGGATCCTCCTAGGATGAGAGAAGCATGCTGAAAGTAGACTATAGACCAAACATGGTTGCCACTCAATGCCTCTTTTGCAAACCACAACACCCAACAGGAGAGAGAGAACAAAAGGAACGCCCTGCCACAGAGGCAGGGTGGGGTGGGGAGGATGAGGGATACTGGGACCTGTGGTGGTGGGAAATGGGCACTGGTGGAGGGATAGGTCTTCGATTATTGTATAACTGAAACCCAAGCACAAAACTTGTAATCCTACAACTGTACCTCATGGTGTCTCACTAATAAGAATTATAAATAAATAAATAAATAAATAAATAAAGATTACATAAGGAAGAGAAAAAAAAGCTGGAGAAACGGTAGAGTTGGTAAGCCTTGCATGTGGCTGACCCTGGTTTGATTCCTGGCACTTCATATGAACCCCAAATCCTGCCAGGAGTGATTCCTGAGTGCAGAGCCAGGAGTATTTCCTGAACACGACTGGGTGTGTCACTCCCCTCCACTCCAATTGGAAAACAACAAAATCATCCTGCCCTCTAAAATGACAATCTTGGGTAAAAGCATCGGTAATGCATAATCTACTAAAAAAACAAATGTTTGATTTTCTCTAGGTTATTAGCTTCAAGCCAAAATCAACGATGGCTAGAGACTCATTATGGATCTCTCGGAAGAGAACATAAAACAACTCACCATAGTCATGCCGCCAGGTTCCAACCCAGGGCACCTCAGAGTAGGGCAGTTGAGGCCCTTCCCCAACCCTAGGGACCCAGCACTGGCAGTGAAAAACCACCAGAACTCAATGGCCGCCATACTCACAACCGCTCTCCACATGCTCAGACCAAGCCTCACCCGCCAGTAAACCCATTTCTGGACATCTCATACCTCACACTACTCATATTCCAAGAGTAGCACACCACATTTGATGGGGTTTAAAGTAAAAGGCAACCAATCTTAGAGGGAAAGATATTTTTACAGATATATATGTATATATATAAAATATGTATATGTGTATATATGTATATATTTATATACATATATATATATATAAACACAGGGCTCAACCTTTAACAACATGTTAGTAATCTCTTATAAAAGGGTTAATAGCCCCTGAGTTAAATAAAGCAATTTTCACACACTTTCCCCTAAAGAAACTTTTTGGGAGCATTTTCAGCAGTTTATTCACAACAAACAAAACAAAATAAATTATTTCGGTTCTGTTTTGGGGAGAGGTTGGAGTTGGGATGGAAACATACAAAATATGGTGGTGGGAAGGTGTAATGATGATGGGATTGGTGTGCGAATAGTAAATGTAATCAAATACTGTGAACTACCTTATACAAGTAAATGAAATTTAAAAAGAATTAATGATGGCATATTTCTGGGGGCAGATGCTGCCACTTCCAGGCTGCCATTTTGCTGGTCATCTGAGGGGTATCCTTATCCTCCTTATTTTCACACACTGGCCTTCAGAGTCATTTACATTGTGTCCCACATGTGTTTGCCTCTTCCTGACTCTAAGTCTGCCTTTTGATAGGCCAGGTCTGGATCAGGAGTTATCATTTATTTTGATAGACAGGGAGTCCTGTTTTCTTCCATGCTGGAAGAACAGTGGTCAATGACCTCAGACCAATGTGTGGAACAATATCTTGGAACTAGTAAAGAGAAACAAATTCAGTTTCAAACATTTCAAATGGCTTCTAAATTTCTTAACCTTCAGTCATTTATATATTGAATCTATTTATTTTTTTCAGTGGCAGAGATTGAACCCTGGGCCCATATGTGTGAAACAAATGCTCTTCTTCTGAGTGACATCTTCAACTCCAAATTCTTCATTTTGCTGTTAATTTATTTTTGGGGGGGCTTTCTGGCTCTTTATTTTTTTATTTTATTAGTGAAACACCAAATTTCTCTGTTAATTTAATTGTCACTTTTTCCTCCAGTTTATTTACGGTGCTGGAGAGTGGATTCTGAGGGCAGGAATTTTGTTTTTTAATAATATGTTAAAGAATTTTAACCACAGCACTCAAAAGGAGAGAGATAAAAAGAAAGGGAATGCCCTGCCACAGAGGTAGGGTAAGATTGGGGGGGGGGGGGACTGGGGATGGGAGGGATACTGGGACCAGTGGTGGTGGAGGATGGGCGCTGGTGGAGGGATGGGTACTTGATCATTGTATAACTGAAACCCAAGCACAGAAAATTGTAAGTCTACAACTGTACCTCATGGTGTTTCACTAATAAAAATTTAAGGAAAAAAATTTACTAAACTTTCAGAAAAAAATAAAAAATGAAAAAATAAAAAATTATGTACTGTGAAAAAAGATATTGATTATAGAGTTTAAGGCACTTAGTGTTCTATCTCAAAGCCCATCCCCAATGTCATTGTCCCTCCACCAAGACCCCAAAGTCCCATCCCTTTCCCTACCCCATATCCTCATCAAATACAGGATTTTTTTTAAAAAAAAATAATATACTTTTGGTCACATGCTTACACTAGTGTTGACTCATGGCTTTTTAGTTTTTTTTTTTAAATTGAATCACCTTGAGATACAAAGTTGTTCATGATTGGGTTTCAGTCATATGATGTTTCAACACCCATCCCTTGACCAGTGTACATTTCCCACCACCAATATCCTCAGTTTCCCTCTTGCGACCATCCCTATGCCCAGTCTGTCTCTTTGGCAGGTACTTTCTCTCTCCCTCTCTCTCTCTCTCTCTCTCTCTATCTCTCCTATCTCTATTTTTATCTATCTTTACTTTTGAGCATTATGCCTCACAGTACAAGTTCTGAAAGGTTGCCAGGTTTGTCTCGACCTACTTTCAGCAGTTAGTTCTTGTCCAAAGTGATCATTTCCAACTCTCTTTGACCTTCTCTGTCTTAACTGCCCTCCCCCTGACCACTTGTGGCAAGCTTTCAACCATGGACCAGTCCTCCTTCCCGTTATTTGTACTTTTCTGAAGTATTTATCTCATACTATGTGTGTTTTTTTTTAATATCCCACACATAAATGCAATCATTCTGTGTCTGTCCCTCTCCTTCTGACTCATTTTACTCAGAACTGTACTCTCCATGTTCATTCACTTTTGGGCAAATTTCATGACTTCATTTTTCCTCGTGGCTGTGTATTATTCTATTGTGTAGATGTACCATAGTTTCTTTATTGTCTGTTCTCAGGCACTCAAGTTGTTTTCAGATTCTGGCTATTGTGAAGAGTGCTGCAATGAGCATAGGAATGCTGATAGTTTTTTGTCAGTGTGCTTTTAGACCCAATGATGCTGCACCCAAAGATGTTATATTGCTGAGTTAAATGGGACCTCAATTTCTCATTTTATGAGGAATGTCCATATTGTTTTCCAAAAAGGCTGCACCAGTTGGATTTCCCAACAACAATGAATGAGATTCCCTTTCTCCCTGAATCTGTACTGGCAATGGTTGTTCTTTTGAATGTGTGCCAGTCTCTGTGATGTGAGATGATATCTCATTGTTGTTTTAATTTGCATCTCTCTGATAATTAGTGGTATAGAGCATTTTTTTCATGTGCTTTTTGGCCATTGGAATCTCATCTTTGAGGCAGTTTCTGTTCATTTCTTCTTCACAATTTTCAATGGGCTTGGATTTTATTTCTTAATAAGTTCTACCAGTGCCTTATATGTCTTTGATGTTAACCCCTTTCATATTGGATATTGGGTACATAATTTTTTCCTGGTTGGTTATATATCAAGCTTGCCAGGGGGCGAGATACTCTCCGTAGCTTGCCAGGCTCTTCGAGAGGGGCAGAGGAATTGAATCCGGCTCGGCCAGGCTATCTGCGCACAAGGCAAATGCCCTACCACTGTGCTATCCCTCCGGTAGGGCATTTGCCTTATGCACAGCTGGCCCGGCCGAGCCAGGTTCGATTCCTCCGCCCCTCTCGGAGAGCCTGGCAGGCTACCGAGAGTATCTTGTTACTACATATATGATAAAGTTTCTGCATAAGGTTTTATTTCTTCTGAACATCCTCGCAATCCTGTTGCTAAGCAGGAAAAGCACTCTGAATTCCTATTTTTTGAGTATAGACAGCTGTCTGAAACTCTTGGGCTGAAAAGCTTGGTAGAATTGGAACTCTAACTCAGACTTTCTATTGTCAAACCTGAGTTATTTTCATAAGCAGTGTCCCCGGAGTCAGACTGCTGTGTCTGTCATTGGAGGGGAAGAAATGCTCCTCTTAATTTGGCAGACTGCTGTAATTAAGTCATTAGAATGAAAAATTTTTAGGGATGCTCTGGTCCATATATCGCATGACAACTTTATTTTTAGATAATAGATTTTTCCCCACATACCAAACTGTTAAGAACAAATATTTCTTAATCATGTAACAATAATGCCTGTAACAATTAACACATTTTATATTGTTCATATAATCCTTTTCCTTTTCTCATATTTTACAGCACATTGAAAACGACTGCCTCATAAAGAATTAGTGATGGCCTCTTTCCCAGACATTTTTCAAATTTTGTTTTGTTTTTTTTTGTTTGGGGGACACACCCTGCAATGTTTAGGGCTCACTCCTGGCTTTTCCAAATATGTTGCAATAATGGATGAGTAAACCTATAATTCTTTGAGTCAGCTCAGGGTTTCCTGTTACTAGAAATGCAACTACTTGATCACTGGGGAGACTATTTCTGTGTATAGCTAAATGGAATGTTTTACATATCATTCTGGGTATCTGTGTACAGGTAGATGTTAGTCAAAGCTACAAACTGGACCATAACATGCCTTCCAGACTTGGACATTCCAAGTCTTGTCTTCAGTGCAACAGTTGTAAATTTGGAGAGACTAGCTTTAAGGGTATTACAATTATCCTATGAGAGAGAATAACCATTTAACCTATAAAGTTTGCAGTAATTGGTATAAAGATTCTGTCTTGAGGGAAGAGTGAAAGTACAGTGTATGTTAGACACTGGTAAGAGGGGAAATGAGAATTTGAACATATTCTAAATATTTTCATAGGATCAATTGAAGAAAAGGCTCTATGTTGCGATTAGAATGAGTTGCTATAGGCATACGTGACAGTTTCTACATTTCAGGCATATGTGACTAGAGGGTCAAATAAGACTCAAGGCTGGACACATGGTGCAGAAACCCTGTTTTGCTCACTGGGTCCAGTTACTTCCTCTTGCAAGGTTTCACTTCAGGGCCGCTGTGCAAGGTCAGGTTTTTTGTGCATTATCACCCATCACCTTCCTCCGCAGTGTAGGAAATGGCTACTCATGGCGAGGATTTCCAAACACATTGCAATACTTGGTCTTGCTTGGGGCCACCGACTCCAGGGGATTCTGAAGAACCGAACTTGGTTAAGATGACTCTGGCTATACGGTAGAGGATGGGATGGCAAGGGTTATCTGTACCTCTTAGGATTATTGATAATCAACCAGGAAATCATTGCTGTTATCTTAGAACATCGTGACTGAAAAAGTGTGACTAAGGTCTAATAGCATGAGCCTCATTTTAGGGTCTGTTGGAAATGCAGTCCTGCTATAAGAGAATGTGCATTTACCCAGCTTCATCAGTGATACATTCAAGTGCATAGTAAAATTCTCATTGACACTACTGGACTGAAAGAAGGAAATGGATTCAGGAAATTGACACCCATGAAATAAGGCAGTGGCTTAGAGTATTTGCCTTGCGAGCATGTGGCCATGAGTTCAAATCCTCAGTGTCTCACCGGTGCCAAGTGCACAGAACTCCAGGGAATTCTGCTGTTGGATCTTGGCAGCCATGCTGTCTGTGAACCCCAGAACCATAAACAGTCTGGTCACAGCGTAGCCAGATGTGTGTGTGTACCACATAGAAGGTGTGTGTGTGTGCTGCAGCCAGGCTGTTTGCTATGATCCCTGGTTGTCACAGCAACATCAACAATAACAACAAAGGGAAGGACAGAAGATACAAAAAAAGAGAGATTTAGAGGACAAAGACATATATACTGTCAATAGATGATATATAGAAGAGTGAGGGAAAGAGGGAACATGAGAGAAGTGGAAAAATTCCTATTTGCATCACCAAATTGAAAGAAATTTCTGTAATATTTGTACACTGAAAATAGACAAGTGATAGTGACTTTATAGTAGGGCTCACAGTGTTTGAAATGATTCTACCGTCGTCAAGTACTTAAACTGATGTTCAGTTGGATATATGGTTTTGAAGAGATATATAGACTAAAATAACAAATATGGGGTACGCATAAAGTAAAAATTCATGCTTCAAAGAGGATAAGTGTGTTTATATCAGCGGCAAAAGCAATGGGCGCTCTTTAATCAAGAGAACACCCTTGAATCAAGGAATTGAGACATTCAGACAAGCATGAAGCAAAGAATGGGGGTCTAACTTTATAAGCAACTTTATGCAACATGAACAACAATAGCTTTATGCAGAAGGATGGATAAGGGTCAGTGTGATCGGACCCTTTCACTAATGCAAAGTCTGGGACTAGCCAAACATTTCTCTGAGGAAATTATGTGACTGGGATTATTTTTAAAAGATTATTAAAGGTATTTGTTGTAGAGGCTGGCGCCCTGGTGCCGTGTAATCCCATCAACGGCCAAGACTCAGAGACTATAAAAACCAGCTCCCGGAAGAGAACAGTGCAGTCTCCTGTCCCCACGCCTGACTGTCCTCGCCACTGGGACCCCTTGGAGGGGAGCGGGTTGAGCTTTCCTCCCCGCCCCGACCAGGGCTCCGGCAGCCAAAGACCTCCAGGACCAGCCACCACCATGCTGAGACCACTCTCCGCACACATGAAGGTACTGGCAGAGGGACAAAGTCACACGGGTTCCGGGGCCGAGATCTCCCAGCCTACTCGGATTTGCTGCGGCCGCGTGACATCTTATTATGACATCTTATTATCTCATTCCTACTTTGGACAAACTGGTAGGTTACCGAATGTAGCCTGCCTACACGGCAGAGTCTGGCAAACTCCCCGTGGCATACCCAATATGCCAAATACCAGTAACAATGATGGGTCTCATTCTCCTAAAGAGCCTTGAATATAATCTCAGGGTTAGGATGAAGGAGACGTTACTGGGGCCTGCTCGAGGCAATCGACGAATAACAGGATGATTTGTGATTTGTGATTTTGTCGTAGAGGAAAGGACTAAACAGGGCCATCTATCATCTTCTGAAGAAAGAACACTGATGCCCTTAAAGACTTCTGCTGAACCACAACATCTCCATGCCTAGCAGTTCAGCAACTTCTATTTACACCATTTTCCAGTGAACAGAGCTTGGATTCTTCTCCCCCGTCCAATCCCAGACCAGTATTAACTTCAATTTTTAGATCACAAAACAGCAGTACTTCTGACCTGAGATTCACCTAGAAACTCTGAGATGGTAGAAAAAGTACTTTCTTATGGTAGTACTTCCAAGATAGGTCTAGAACATAGACCAATTATAATTTAATATATCGCTGTTCTCTAATGTATCAGCCCATTCTTTGTACTTATCAAACTTGTTTTGTGCACAAATCCACATTCTTTAGTTATAGCTGTGCTTTCTTAATCCATCTAGTCTGGTTTCTTAGTTTGCTTGTGTATTGTTTGTTTTCACTTGAAAGTGAAATGAAAGTACAGATCATAGAGGAGCATTGAACCACTGATCCAAACGGATATTTGGTTTCACCTAAAATACAATAAAAAGGAAGGGAGCAGTACAGGGCTGACTGAGACAGTGGCTAAGGACTGGGAGTAATCACTAATAAGTAATAACCTTTTATACTAAGCAGGTCACTCATTTATTTAATTAAGTTAAATTATTTAACTACAGTTAACTGTATCACTGTATCACTGTCATCCTGTTGTTTGTCGATTTACTTGAGCGGGTGCCAGTAATGTCTCTATTTCTCACAGCCCTGAGATTTTAGTAGCCTCATCTTACTCATCTTTTCCCAAAGATTGAATGCTCTTTCATGGTCAGGGGAATGAGACCTGTTGTCCTTACTGGTTTTGGCATATCGAATACGCCACAGGGAGCTTGCCAGGCTCGGCCCTTGCGGGCGGAACAGTCTCTCTAGCTTGCCTGGCCCTCCAAGAGACATATATTTATATATTTCTCTCTATGATTTGTTGCCTACTATCTGAACCTCATCAAATATGGTGTGGCAATTATGAAAAATTGGAAAATGGGTAGAAAGTGTCCTAGAATGTGTCGCGGCCTGAAACGTGGCAGCAGTTGGGTAGTGGAGGTTGGTTTCCACGGGACTCCACACCAGGTTGTTTTCACTGGGGGAAAACCAGAGAGGATCAGGTGAGAACCCTCCCTGCCCCAAGGGACTCAGACCTGAGAGCTGACCTCCGCTACCCAACCACCGCCACGCTCCAGGCCACTTTCTGGATGCTCAGGCTGAGCCTCACACATGAATGAAGTCCCACAGAACCCAGGTAATGCAGAACTTTGTGACTTTGAACTCTGGACTCAACAGAACCTGGGAACAGAGGTCCTCTGCCTGCTTCCCCCAGTCTCGGGTGACCCAGGGATCATACCCATAAGTCACACCCCGCCGGCACCAGATAATCTCCTCATCAACCACCCTGCAGAACTCACGGATGCTCCTCCCAGAGGGGAGTATAAAATAAAGGCCCCATGGCCATGCCACCAGACTCTGCACCAGGCTATTTTCACTCATGCGTCCCAGAGTGGAGCGGGTGAGAGCCCTCCCCGCCCCAAGGAACCCAGCCCCAGCAGCCGACCAACTACACTTAACTAGGGTAAATAAATAAGGTAAGTAACTACTTGCACTTCTAGGTGCATTGTAGCACAAAATTGATTTGAAATGTGAAGTAGAATCTGTGTATGAGGGTAATACTTAAGAGTTTAGACATTGGAGCTGGAATACCCAGGAATGAATTCTGACTCCAATCCTTATGAGCTGTGGAAATTCAGGGAAAGTACTGGTCTTTACCTCAGCATCCTCAGGTGTATGCTGGAGAAATTACAGTTATTATGAATGGTGAATGAGATGACATTCACAAAGTATTTAAAAGAGTGACTGACACAACAATGTGAAATATTTTTTTTTAATTTTGTAGGGGCAGGAGATAGTTCAGCAGTTAGGGTGTGTGTGTGGCTTGTGCCTAACTCAGGTTTGATTTCTGGTGCCACATGGCCCCCAGAGAACATTAAGGTACATCCCTGGAAACCTGAGCACCACTGGGTGGTCCTGAAGGTCCCAACACCACAGATGTAGCCCAGGTCCCCTCACTACGGGCCCACACAGCATCTCATTCTCAGGCCCTCATGCGCTGAACTGAAGCTTGTTGGCTGGGAGTTGCTGGTCTCCCACCCCAAACTCCTGAATGTTACTTGGGAGACTCACCCATTCCAAATTAATGTTTTTTCAAATAATCACATTACTTGTTCCTGAAATAGAACTTTTATCCTCATCCATCTTCATTATCTTAACGAGTTATAGCTTTAGGTTAGGAAGATATAGGAAGGTTTTTACAATACTAACAAGATTAGAAAGCACCATCCCTGGATGTTGGCCAATTGTGATTCAGATTGGTTCTTACAAATATTAACTTCAGTGTTTTTAAAATACAGGATTGGGGCTGGAGTATCGTACTGTGAGCAAGGTACTTGCCTTGCAGGAGACTGACCTGAATTCCATACCAAGTCATGCCACACAAGGGCAAGAGTGATCCCTGAGCACAGAGACAGGAGTAAGCCCTGAGCACTGCTGGGTATAGTCCAAAACCAAGAAAATAAATAAAGAAAAACCCAAATATATAATAATGAAGCAATAGGACAGCAGTAGGGCATTTGCCTTGCATGCAGCTGGCCCGGCCAACCTGGGTTCGATTCCTCTGCCTCTCTCGGAGAACCCAGCAAGCTACCGAGAGCATCTCCCCTGCACAGCAAAGCCTGGAAAGCTTCCCTTGACATATTCAATATGTATGATTCTCATAACCAGCTAGAGAAAACAAAGTATTTCACAATGCCTTTTCAGCAATTCTGATTGCGGGGGGGGGGGGGAATTCTAAACAATAATGGTGCATCTTTTGTCGAAATAAAGAATGTCATCAATGTAGAGAAGAGTTAAGTAGAAATCATCTGCCTCACAGGCATTGGGAGGGGTGGGAGGGGGGTATATTGGGGTTCTTGGTGGTGAAAAATAAGTCCTGGTGAAGGAAAAGGTGTTTGACCATTGTATGACCGAGACTTAAACCTGAAAGCTTTGTAACTTTTCCCACAGTGATTCAATAAATAAGTATAAGAAGAAAAAAATAAATAAAATTATGAAAAAAAAGTAAGGTGGAGTTCATGCCCAATTCAATCAGCTAATCAGTGGCTGAATAAATAGCAGTACTCCTACATAAAAAAAAAAAAACAGTAACAACAAGTCTCACAATGGAGATGTTACTGGGCAAATCAATGAACAATGGGAGGACAGTGCTACAGTCCTATTATGTTAATGTATATCAATATAATATATTGTTTTTAAAATTATAAAATTACAATTTTTATAATTATTTATATCTGTGTTGTTCCAATCACTTGTATCTGTAGCAATTCACTCTATGCCTTTACAATTTTACTTATCATTTAAAAGGCTTTTTTTAAGGTAACATGATTTAAATAGTATTGATGTTTAAGGTTTTAGTATAGAAAGTTACTGCACCATTTCCAACAACAAAGTACTCAAACCCCTCAAGCACTGTACCAAGATCTTTCCTATTCTGTCCCACCCCTTGATTCCAAACTTCTTCCTTTCCCACCCCTGGTTTGTGATCTCAGTGTCCAACTGCTTATTTTCTTTCGGTTGCTCTCCACTTTTCTGTTCTGTTTCTTTATTTGTCCCACGTGAATAAGATCATCTGGCATCTGTCCCTCAATTTTGACTTACTTAGCTTACTGGAACACCTTAGTACCTTAGTACCAAGTTATAGCAAAAGGGAGGATTTTATCTTTTATCTTACCTGAGTAGTATTCCATTGTGTATATATGTCAAAATTTCTTTATCCACTCATCTCTTGTTGGATACGTGTATTGTTCCCTGATATTGTAAAATAGCAATGCAATGAATATAGGTATGCAGTTATTTTTCAAATTCATGGTTTTATTCTTGGGATATATGCCAAGAAGTAGATGTTACATGATAATTTTATTTTTACCTTTTTGAGATATCCACAGTTTTCCTTCAAATAGGATATCTTTTCCACATAAATAATTGTAAATATTTATAAATATTTGCCCACTCAGTGTAGTATCTCTGAAATTTTAGTCATAGTATTTTTTGTTCGGTTGTTTGCAGTGAAAGAACTCTTTGGTTTGAGTTGTATCACTGTTTATTTTATATTGTTCTTTTTGTTAATGTAGTCAAATTAATAAAGGAACACATTAAGTAAAAATAGAGAACTATGCCAATGCTTTACTAAATAGTCAATATATTTTATATATTCAGACCTAATATAGAGGTCTTTAATCCATTTAAAAAGAATTGTGAGTGGTATAAAATGGGGCTAGAGCAATAGCACAGCGGTAGGGCGTTCGCCTTGCACGCAGCCAACATGGCCGACCCGAGTTCGATTCCTCCGCCCCTCTCGGAGAGCCCGGCAAGCTACCGAGAGTATCTCGCCCGCACGGCAGAGCCTGGCAAGCTCCCCGTGAGGTATTCGAGATGCCAGACACAGTAACAACAAAGTCTCCAATGGAAACGTTACTGGGCCCGCTCGAGCAAATCGATGAACAACGGGAGGGCCTTTACATTTTACTGGTATAAAATAGGGTTCTAATGTCTTTTCTTTTGTATGTGACTATATAGTGTTTCCAATAACATTATTTATTATAGAGACGATTACGCAACCACTTACGGTACCTAGTTTTCTAGTCATAAGTTAATTAACTTACCTTTGCTCTAATTCTTATTTCCTCCTTCTACTTATATTGGGTTTATTTATTGATACTTCTCCAGTTTCAAAGATGTGTGATTGGCTTTGGGTTTTTTGGCTTTTTCTTATTTACTTATGCAAGCTTGCACTACTAGGAATTTCTCTCAGAATCTTTTGAGTGAATCCCATGGTTCTGATAACTTGTGTCTTCATTTTCATTTATTTCTAGTATTATTTTTATTTCTCTGTGATTTTCTCTTTAATGAAATGATTATTTCATAATATGCTATTTAGTGTCAAATGGTTGAAGTCTTTCCAATTTTCTTTTTATGATTAATTTTTACCTCCTCAAACCTGTAATTTGAAAGGATACTTGATACTTTGTCCGTCTTCTTGACTTTGTTGACAGTTGTTTTGTTTCCCAACGTATGATCTATACTGGAAAATTCACTTTGATATCAGTCTTATGTATAGCAATAAGCTTTTAGTTTCCTCCTTAGTTTCCTCCTCTTAGATTCTCTAAGTAGCGTGTGTGTGTGTGTGTGTGTGTGTGTGTGTGTGTGTGTGTGTGTAGCAAGGTAGTATTTTTTAAATTGAAACTTAGAAATACAAGAGAAGAGAGAAAGAGGGAAATGTGTTTAAGAGAGAAAAGAGGCAGCAAAGAAACATAGAGACAAACAATAGATGTTCATGTCCAAGGGTGATTTGAGGTCACCATGCATTTGACATCTAAATTTCTAAGTTCATTTACTCTCTAAAATGTAAAACAAATAAGTTTCAGATTTATTCTGGAATGTTATGTTATATTTAACTTAATAGAAACATAACGAAACATCCCTCATGTAATGTTTATATTTCTGTTGTACACCTTAGAATGCTAGAGCAATAGCACAGCGGTAGGGCGTTTGCCTTGCACGCAGCCAACATGGCTGACCCGAGTTCGATTCCTCTGCCCCTCTCGGAGAGCCCGGCAAGCTACCGAGAGTATTCGATATGCCAGACACAGTAACAACAAAGTCTCCAATGGAGACGTTACTGGGCCCGCTCGAGCAAATCGATGAACAACGGGAGGGCCTTTACTTTTACTTTACTTACCTTAGAATACTTTAAAATGAAGACAAAATCATTCTGATTCTGTAACATATAATAACCATCTGACTTAATTTTTAGATCTCATTGCATTAATGCACACACAAGTTTCTTTCCAGCAGTGTTTTCTATGTACAAAAATGATGACCATGCTTTTTTTCTGCCAAGATATCACAATGTACCATTTTCTTTCAACTCAGACCTAGGAAAGAAACATGCTAAGGAAATGGGCCAAAAGTAGTTTAACTTGTCATTATCTTTACTAAAAGACTGAATTGCAGTGTTTTTCCTAAACCACTTAAGCAAATTTCTTGTTCTTGCTGCACATACCCTTCTGCTGTAAATATTATATGGTAAAATGCTCAAGTTAGAGGTCACTTGAAAGTACAGTGATCCCATAGATAAATATGTTTACTACAAAGGAACTACATGATTGTCAAATTAAGGCATATTTTTATATACCAGCCCAAAAAATAATTACTTGCTGCACAGTGATGAAGCAATCTGCAAATACAAAAACTGAACTATTTAGAATTTTGGAAATATTTTTCTAACTTTCCATTGTCAAGCACTTTGGCAAAGTTCTAAGGAATAACAATTTGTTCTATTTTTGAAAGCTTAAGTAATTTTAAGAATATTCGAGGAACTCCTTCAAACTTAAATTTAGACATTTCAGAAGTAACATGTCAGTTTTAAATGTAATATTAAATATGTTTCCCACTCATTTACTTGATCAGTTTAGTCTAGAAGTTTTCACAGTATTCACTTGGGTTTTTCAATTTGCTTGACGTTCATGGTTTGTGTCTTATCTCTCTTCTAGTCTCCAACTACCTTTCAAACAAATTTTTGTGTGTGTATTTACAAAGCTAAGACCAAATCTATATTAACGAATTGAAGCTTAAGATTAAGGCTCTTTTGAGGATAAACTCAAAGAAAATGTCTTTTTCTAGTTACTAGCTTTCTAAAATTTCTGACAAATGTTTTCTGCTGGAGGGATTATGTTCTCAGTATAACATGTAAAAATTCCCTCCCTATAACGAAATTTTGAAGCATGTTTTAGAATTAAGGCCTTACATTTGTTGATACACTTCAAACAAACCAAGATATACACTTTATGTCTAAGAGATTAAATTTATTAACATGTTTTATTGATGGATAATGTACATCATAATTCATGTTTTAAATGAGACTTTAGGGATCATATCCTAAATTCTTGGATACTATACAAATTTCATTTTATTTAAAGCACCTTATACTGATCTTATGCATACCATTATTCTTTGCAGTACTAAGGCAGGATATGGAATATCTAGGATATGGAATAGCTAGATATGGAATATCTAGGATATCTAGAATATGGAATAGCTAGGATATGGAATCAACCCAGGTGTTCAATGATAGATGAATGGATAATAAAGTATACTCACTTTAGCTCGAAAATAATTCTCAAGACTTAAAAATGTGTAGGGAAATTTCAAATCTTACATTAGAATTTTTCTTATAAATTTATGATTATTTAATAAAAATTTGTGTCTCTCATGGCTCTTAATAAAAACAGAGATTCAGTTTCTTCTATTCTTCTTTTCCACCTGTGTTGAGATCTCTTAATAGTTGCGTGATGAGCTCCAGACATGTGTGGGTATAACTGAGATGATGGGCTCATGCAGACCATCTGGAGCCCTGGAAGGACACCTCCAGGACGCTTTAAGTGAGAGGGAAGGTCTGGCTACTCATGATTCTAATGCAGACATCTGCTGTATGATAGGAAGATGCCATTTTGCCTCACTGGTACAGCGTAGGTGTACAGTTAGGACTAATGCCTCTCTATCTCTGTTGCCCTTCTATTTTTCTCTTTTTTCCTCTTTTTCTTATTTCCCCCTTTCACCCATCCTCTCTCCCTTCCTCCCTCTCTCTTTCTCTCTTCCTCAGTGAGCAGTAGAATTTAATTAACTGATACTGGCAGGTAACCTTCAAAGACCAGTATCATTTCCATGAGCTGATTAAGTAGATGTGCAAAAACCACACCACACATCTTTCCATGTGCCTCTTGTGAAGATGAGTTAACTGGCTCAGTAGTTGATAGCTTCACCTACTTTGAGCTGACATTTTTCTTTTTCCCTTTTCTTTATAAGCCCTCACAGTGCAGGAAATGAATGAAAAAACAAACAAACAAACAAAAAACCTCCCAATTTTTGTTTTCAGAGGTTATAAAGAACATTTTATGAAATTTATATATAAAATATTTACAAAGTATTATAAAAATATACAAATGTAGTGATTTGGCAACAGAGCATTTAAATATGTTTTTAGCATTTAAAGGGAAAAATGACATCTTAAAATATTTTATATAATTTTATTTAAAAATCTCTGTTTGTTTTATGGACCTTAGCTGGAAGTGCTCAGGAATTACTCCTGGCTCTGTACTCGGGCATCATTCTTGGCAGGACTCAGGGACCACACGAGATAATAGGGATTGAACCTGGATCATTTGTGTGCAAGGCAAGTGCCCTGCCTGCTGTACCCACTCTCTCTGTGTCTCTCTATCTGTCTGTCTGTCTCTCTTTCTCTCTCTCTTTTTCACTCTCTTTCCTGGACCTCTATTAAAATATTTTTAATTGGATTGATTTTATAATTGCTCACAGTTGTTTTTTTCCCAAGCCCACTGGGAACAACTTCCCTCTCTGAGATACCTTTCTTTTCTCAAAACAGATATTTCTCCCTTCTTTTTAGAGGTATGTAATTTGTTTTAAAGTGCAAAGCAAGGCGATGAGTCAGTCTCCAAAAGTCGCAGAAAGTAGAGCCTTCCTTTCCTTTGTGCAGCCCGGACTCCGGTGCTCTCTGAGAACACCTCCCCTTGCACTTGAGATAAGAGTGTTGAGCACATAAATTCATTAGCAAGGCAGGAGCAGCTTCCCGTCTGTCCTTTCACAGGGCTCGGGTTTCCTTCTGTGCCAGGAGTCATTCATCACACTCAACAGTGTGCTCCAGAGCCAACTGAGGAAAGTGCAGAAAAACTACTGTTAACAGGGGAGTAATTCCATTTGGCCTAAATTAATTATTGGCCGCCGAGGACTGGCGAGCAAGGGCCACACAGATGGCCTCTGACTTAGTTCCCACCTTTGAGGAAAGAAATATTCCAATTTGGTGCACATGAGCGCATAAGATAACAAGACGCAGGCTATTTCTGGTCTACTGGTCTTGAATTTGCCATATTTGCTAATATGACATGGAGCTTATTTGTGTTAACACTGTAGGTACATTGTATTTGGGGAGAAAAACATGAATGATAGTCACTTGGGACGGAGGTCATTTCACGGCAGCCAGAGTTGGGACCAGCAAAGTCAAGCCTGGGACCTTTAAAATGCAATTCAGTCAAAAGAACAGGACATGGATCAGTGAGCAGGTGATGGAAGGTGTTCGTGAGGAATTTAGATTAGAACAAAATTCAAACACACCACAAGAAACAGGGAAGAGAGAAAGGGCAACCTAGCCAGAGGGAAACCAAGGTCTCAGCAGGGTGGAGAGGAGGATGGAAGACGGTCAGAGAACTCCTGGAATCTATGCTCCAGGTGGGCAAGAATTATGATTTCTCACTTACGCTCTGTCATCTTCAGAAGCCAGTAGAGTAGGCACACATTCCATGTTAATGGTGCATAGATTTTTGCATTGCCAATCAATTTGATTGATTTGCAGTTCATTTGTAAAATTCCAATCTTATGTTAGAGATCTAAAAAATGGATTAAATTCAATAAATATTTTAGAGCAACTACTATGAGCTTAAGAATTATGATAGATACTAGAAAATACATAAGCCATTGTTTCTGTTTTCAATGCTTATTTAAGTTTTGTCTGAGGCAGAATGTAAATAAACAATTATTAGCCGTTAGCTATAATGGTAGAAGCATGGGAGTGTTAAAAGGTGAATAAAAAGGAAATTATTCATTGGTTCTTTTAGTAAAGTTTCACAATTTCAAGTTATAAGTGGGAACATATCAGATGGACAACTTGGAAGAAGCAGAGTAGACTAAGAAACGGCAATTACAAAGGCAGCCAGGACTAAGCAACATAGGAAGTTTAGGGAAGAAGTTGTTTATTGCTGGAAAAAGCTAGAGAGACATTCAGATGAAATAGTTCCCTATACCTCAATAGAAGAAGACTGAACTTGAACGTGGGTAATGGAAGATTGAGGGTCTTGGACCCTCAATCAGTGGCAGGACACAGTAACACGGTACATCATTAATAGTATAAATGTTATGTTATTGATATTGTTATGTTACACAAGCTAATGATCTAAATTTGATGATTAGAAGAACAGTAGAAAACAGAGAACTATCATATTTGCATTTGAAAAAGAATTCACTAATAGATGAAAAGTCTGTAAAATATTACTAGACAGAATTAAGATGTTAGTAACAAAAATGACTTGGAAGGTCAACATCGAGAGTTATCTAAGACAGGATAGATAAGATTTGATGTTTAATTAGATGTGTTCAGAGTCTAAAGGAAAGATTTAAATAGTAACTGTCTTTAAGCTTCCGAGGCTAGCTAGATGTTGCATTAGCAATGGGAAGGAAAATTAGATAAAATAGATAATGGGGGAGAGAATATGTTCTGGACATGATGAATTTGACCCCCACCCTCCTAATGTTATATTTAGTTAGACAGTTTTAGCAATTAATTAGAGTATCAGTCAAGGTCTTTCTTAGAGACACATTTTAGGAGTTTATAATGACACAATTTAAAAAGGCAAGAAGATGAATGAGATATAGATAAGGAGAAGAAAAGATTGAAGATGAATCTTGGTGAATATTTACGTTAGTGATGATGAAAAAAATTGTGAAGACAACTCAGATGAATCAAAGAAGTGAAAAAAAAGCAGCATGGAGCATTATTTGTTAGAAAAGAAAAAAATTCAAGAATGTTTAAAAATATTAAAGAAGTTAAAGAAATCAAATAAGAACTAAATTCAATGTTACTTAAAGCAATTAGAAAAATGTTAATAAGTGAACTGATAGATTTGAAGACAGATTTCAAAACTAAGAACCTTTAGAAAATAAGATTTTATAACTTATGTGCTATTCTGTATTTTTAAATTTTTTTCTTTAAAAGAAATGACTAAAGAAGAGTAAGATTATAGGAAAATGAAGTTAAAGCTTCAAAGAAACTTTTGGTTTGGATGGTACAGAAATAGAATGAGGCTATGCAGAAAAGAAGGAAGGAATAACAACACAGTGATCCAAAGATGGGCCAGGGAGGAGCAGATCATTGCTTTTGGGATTACTTTAAAGGGTCTGTTGTTTCTTTTTTAGAATTTTAAATAAAAGTAGAGCATTAAAATGCATTTGTTTGATGACATCGTAGTTAACACAGATCAAGATTAATCCAAAGAAGATAGTTGTCTCAGTGATTATTTTGATGCACAAAGTGACTCATAATCAATTTAATCTCCATCAAAGGCATCTTTTCCTAGAAGTCTTCCACAAATACAATAAATACATAAGTACAATGCAGAAAAAGTTAAAAGATTTTTACTCAATCATAAATTAATGATCATTATTATTTTATCTATTCTAAAAATCTATAAGTAGAAGCCTATTATGAAATCATCTGTGCATTAGATTTTTTGATTATCATGTTAGCCATAATAGAATTTACTTTGCTCAATTTAACAATCAGCAAGGGTTTTGCATAATTAATTATTTTAATCA
The DNA here is from genome assembly GCF_029834395.1 of Sorex fumeus. Classification (NCBI taxonomy): domain Eukaryota; kingdom Metazoa; phylum Chordata; class Mammalia; order Eulipotyphla; family Soricidae; genus Sorex; species Sorex fumeus. The sequence goes on along the minus strand of NW_026606065.1, from coordinate 1,323,687 downwards.
CTCGCTATTATGCAGAAATTATCTTGTTTGTTGAATTACCCAGTCAGTTACCTACTTGTATGTCATTATACAGAACTAATCTCAGATGTCTTGTCCAACAGGAAGACCTATTTCCTCAATAATCACTCAAAATATATAGAAAACAAACATTGGTGGAGGGAAGTTAACACTGATGGAGGGATCAGTGCTGCGATATTGTATGTCTCAAACTCACTATGAATAACTTTGTAATTTATGGTGCTTTAATAAAATAAGAAAAGAAAAAATATATAGAAAGCACCTCTAATAATGCCAGGAGATTCCATAGTCTGACTTACCTGACTGATATTCTCAGATTTTGATTGCAATTTTTTTAATTTCCTAAAGCATAACTTTAGGTAAATAATCTTTACAATAGTATAATAAAAAAAAAACATGGTATTATCTTCAACATATCATGATCTTTGTAAACACTTTCATAGAAAAATTTTCCTTTGTAGTAATCTTATATTTTGATTAGATTTATTTCTGTTTTGTGTTTTAAGATTACGATGCATTTTTTACATTTTTTATGTACAGGTACTAACAGAAAAAATTCTAAGTCATTTATGAATGCAAATGAATTCTATGAGATTATTTTGTATTTTCTGAATTGAAATTATGTTGTTTACAAACATTGGAGCTTTCGTTTGGGAAGTGATGTCGTCCCAAGCATGTTGAGGAGGTTACGTAAACTAGGGTTTGCTCTCAATTCTCCAGTGCAGGCAAAGGTGTCTCCGACCAGTGAGGTGTCTTTGCATCCCCCTGAAAGCTTTCATTCTTTCTTTCCCATACTAATGATTTTTATTTCTTCATCTGACTATGATGTTTAGGAATATTAGTATGATAATCAGTGTCAACATCCTTTTTCACCAAGATTTTACAATTTTCCTTGTAAATGCACTACCTGCCACGAAGCTCTATTTATGTATTTACTTTAGTTTTTGTTAAAATGCAATTGTATAAAGGGGCTGGAACAATAGCACAGCAGGTAGAGCATTTGCCTTGCACATGGCCGACCCAGGTTCGATTCCCAGCATCCCATATGGTCCCCCGAGCACCGCCAGGAGTGATTCCTGAGTGTATGAACCAGGAGTAACTCCTGTGCATTGCCGGGTGTGACCCAAAAATGCAAAAAAATATGCAATCGTATAAAAAATATAAACATTTTAAACATGCAATGCATTAATTTTTCAAAAGCAGAAAAATACACACCTATATTATCACTCTTTATACTCTTTCCCAGACTTAACTGTCTTCATGATCACCCATGATTTTCATAAATATAGCCCATTCTATTCCTCTTCTTCCACCTTCTTTTATTCTTTCTCCTCTCCCTTTGTTCTGAGACATACCAGGAAGAGCTCAGGGCTTACTCCTGGCTCTGTACTCAGAGATTATTCTTTTTTAAAAATTTTTATTAGTGAAACACCATGAGGTACAGTTGTAGATTTACAAATTTTTGTGCTTGGGTTTCGATTATACAATGATCAAATACTCATCCCTCCACCAGTGCCCATTTTCCACCGCCATGGATAATATCCCTCCCACCCCCATCCCTCCCATCTCACCCTGCCTCTGTGGCAGGGCAATCCCTTGTGTTCTCTCTCTCCTTTTGAGTGTTGTGGTTTGCAAAAGAGGCATTGAGTGGCAAACATGTTCAGTCCATAGTCTACTTTCAACATGCATCTCCCCTCCTGGGAGGATCCTCCACACACCCTTTATTTGGTGCTCCCTTCTCTATCTGAGCTGCCCTTTCCCCTAGAATACCCGGCTGGCCTCTAAGCTATGGAGTAATCCTCCTGGTAAAAATATGGAACACTTCACGAATTTGCGTGTTATCCTTGCGCAGGGGCTATGCTAATCTTCTCTGTATCGTTCCAATTTTTAGTATATGTGCTGCCGAAGCGAGCACGAGATTACTCTTTGAATTGCTCAGGGGACCTTTTGTGGTGCTGAAGATCAAACCTAGATTGGCTGCATACAATGAAAGTGCCTTATCCACTGTACTGTCTCCCTGGACTTCTAACACCCACTTCTTAAGGTAGAAAATATTAAATATCTTGTTAGCATATTTTAGAAATATTCAGGTATGTCTTTCCATTTATGTAGATCTTTAAGTTATGTAGACCTTAAATTTCTCTCAGCAATTTCTTTAACGTTTAATGTGTAGACTTACAGATAGTGTGCTTAACTTATGCCTAGTTCATGTTTTCTAGAAATGCTTCATGGACTATTTTTTCTCTTTCATAATTCTAAAATTTTCACAATTCTACTAAAAAACTACAGTTATTCTCATTATTTTACCTGATATTTTCTGATCTTGCTAAATTAATGATCAGACTAGCCTTACTGTGTACTATTGAGGATTCTTTAAGTATATAATCACATGGTCTTCAAATAAAATGAACATCTCATATTATTCATAGTAGAGTCAAAGAACTGATGATTATTTTAACAGAGTGTATATGTATATGTATATATTTATGCTATATATTGAAGACTTAAAATGACAAAAACGACTCATACAATGGCAATAGTTGGAAACAATGACGACATTCAAGGGAGAATGAACAGAAGAGTTAGTGAAGTGTGAAAGCAAACTTGGAGAGGGGTATAATGTTGAAATCCAGGATTGAGAAAGCGGTGATGCTCAGTGGGTGTTGGTATCTTTACCTTCAAAGGGATATTTCTATGGAACTGTAACCCAAATCTCAGAAGGTGGCCAGGTGGCTTGCCCTGGTGTTTCTGAAGGAGCACAATCAAGCTAGTTCATTCAAGTGTAGAAAAAAACTGAAAACTAGATTTGATTGCTGTGGAATGAATGGAGACAGTCAAAAACAGAAACTAGGAGTCGCTGAGGGAATGAAAAGCAAACAGGAATAAACTATTTCTTCTCCTCCTCCAGAATTACCCTTTAGATTTTGATTTCTAGATTTATTTATACTACTAAAATTCCCTAGAACACAGCACCTTCTACTGGTTTTATTAGAAGCATTCAATAGGTTTCCAGCTGGCAAGTAAAAAGTAAGATCTCACTGTTACAAGCAGATTATATAAGAACAGTTTTAAAGTTGAGTAATATTATTCAAATGTATGGAATGTAAAAGAAAAATCAGAAGAATACTGTAGCATCTCAAATTCAATACAAGTACTTCTTTTTTTTTTTTTTTTTTTTTTTTTTTTATTTATTTATTTATTTATTGAATCACTGTGGGAAAGGTTACAAAGCTTTCAGGTTTATGTCTCAGTCATGCAAATATCAAACACATTTCCCTTTACCAATACTTATTTTTTCCCATGAAGAACCCCAATAAAACCCCACCCCCCACCCCTCCCCGTCCCTGTGAGGCAGATGAATTCTAGTTAACACTCTATCCACTTTGATTAGATTGTTTCAATAAAAGATTCACCACTATTATTTAGAGTTTACCCCCCCCCCCCAAATCAGACATGCTGAAAAAGCATTGTGAAGTGATTTGCTTTCTCCAGCTGGGTTCAAGAATTAAATGTTGGTTTTGGATTTCTGCTATTTTACTTATTGACCCTGGAAGTATTTCTGCTGAAAGTCAGATAGTTAAGAAATTGGTTTCTGTGTTCTGGAGTCGTGGCCGTGCTGGAGAGCCGCTCGTGGGGGGCAACTGGTGGCCTCGGTAGGGCGTGAAGGGCGGAGCGAAACGCCCCCCTTCCCATGAGGTTTTAGTCGCCCCCACTCCCCCGGCTCATACCTGCTGTCCACAAGGCTCCCATGTGGCCGCCATCTTTCTTTCCAGAGAGGAGAGGGCGAATGGGGCAACACCCTTTCCCCTCCGGCAGACTTGATGGCCTGGATCAATGCATAGTCCGTTCACTTTTCTGCTCCAAGCTGCTGGGTTCTGCATTAAGTCCTTGTGCTTCTGGGGCCATGGCCGTGCTGGAGAGCCGCTCGTGGGGGGCAACTGGTGACCTCGGTAGGGCGTGAAGGACAGACCGGAACGCCCCCCGACCCATGAGGTTTTAGTCGCCCCCACTCCCCCGGCTCATACCTGCTGTCCACAAGGCTCCCATGTGGCCGCCATCTTTCTTTCCAGAGAGGAGAGGGCGAATGGGGCAACACCCTTTCCCCTCCGGCAGACTTGATGGCCTGGATCAATGCATAGTCCGTTCACTTTTCTGCTCCAAGCTGCTGGGTTCTGCATTAAGTCCTTGTGCTTCTGGGGCCGTGGCTGTGCTGGAGAGCCGCTCGTGGGGGGCAACTGGTGACCTCGGTAGGGCGTGAAGGACGGACCGGAACGCCCCCCTTCCCATGAAGTTTTAGTCGCCCCCACACCCCCGGCTCATACCTGCTGTCCACAAGGCTCCCATGTGGCCGCCATCTTTCTTTCCAGAGGGAGGAGGGCGGAAGGGAGCAACACCCTTTCCCCTCTGGGCAGAAATGATTGCCTGGATTAACGCATAGTCCTTTCACTTTTCTGCTCCAAGCTGCTGGGTTCTGCATTAAGCCCTTGTGCTTCTGGGGCTGTGGCCGTGCTGGAGAGCCGCTCGTGGGGGGCAACTGGTGACCTCGGTAGGGCGTGAAGGACGGACCGGAACGCCCCCCTTCCCATGAGGTTTTAGTCGCCCCCACACCCCCGGCTCATACCTGCTGTCCACAAGGCTCCCATGTGGCCGCCATCTTTCTTTCCAGAGAGGAGAGGGCGAATGGGGCAACACCCTTTCCCCTCCGGCAGACTTGATGGCCTGGGTCAATGCATAGTCCGTTCACTTTTCTGCTCCAAGCTGCTGGGTTCTGCATTAAGTCCTTGTGCTTCTGGGGCCGTGGCTGTGCTGGAGAGCCGCTCGTGGGGGGTGACTGGTGACCTCGGTAGGGCGTGAAGGACGGACCGGAGCGCCCCCCTTTCCATGAGGTTTTTGTCGCCCCCACACCCCCGGCTCATACCTGCTGTCCACAAGGCTCCCATGTGGCCGCCATCTTTCTTTCCAGAGGGAGGAGGGCGGAAGGGAGCAACACCCTTTCCCCTCTGGGCAGAAATGATTGCCTGGATTAACGCATAGTCCTTTCACTTTTCTGCTCCAAGCTGCTGGGTTCTGCATTAAGCCCTTGTGCTTCTGGGGCTGTGGCCGTGCTGGAGAGCCGCTCGTGGGGGGCAACTGGTGACCTCGGTAGGGCGTGAAGGGCGGACCGGAACGCCCCCCTTCCCATGAGGTTTTAGTCGCCCCCACACCCCCGGCTCATACCTGCTGTCCACACGGCTCCCATGCGGCCGCCATCCTTCTTTCCAGAGAAGAGAGGGCGAATGGGGCAACACCCTTTCCCCTCCGGCAGACTTGATGGCCTGGATTAACGCATAGTCCTTTCACTTTTCTGCTCTAAGCTGCTGGGTTCTGCATTAAGTCCTTGTGTTTCTGGGGCTGTGGCCGTGCTCCAAACTTAACTCTGACTTTCAGGGAGAAAGATTGGGTGGTTTACTTCTCATTGATCACTTTGTATATAGAGAGATGTCGCGCGGCCGCGTAAGCGGCCGCGCGGTTTTGAGAAAAAGTCCTCGTTCCCGCATACTCGAGCTGTGTTTGTAGAGGCTTCTGGTCACCGGGGTTCCATCTGGGGAAGGCGAGATGCGGCGCCTACTCCATCTGGAACTTGCGGGTGAACTTGGCTCTTTTTGGAACCTGTTTTTTCTTTTTTTTTTTCCTCCGGGATCCCGCACGCTCCATGTGTTCTTTCTCTTATGCTTACGGCTTCAAAGATGGCGCTGGGGGGCGGGCTGTGGGCATGACTTCCGGAATCAGAGGTTACCTGGGAGGTGTAGTTCGGCAGATTTGAGAAAAAGTCCTCGTTCCCGCATACTCGAGCTGTGTTTGTAGAGGCTTCTGGTCACCGGGGTTCCATCTGGGGAAGGCGAGATGCGGCGCCTACTCCATCTGGAACTTGCGGGTGAACTTGGCTCTTTTTGGAACCTGTTTTTTCTTTTTTTTTTTCCTCCGGGATCCCGCACGCTCCATGTGTTCTTTCTCTTATGCTTACGGCTTCAAAGATGGCGCTGGGGGGCGGGCTGTGGGCATGACTTCCGGAATCAGAGGTTACCTGGGAGGTGTAGTTCGGCAGATTTGAGAAAAAGTCCTCGTTCCCGCATACTCGAGCTGTGTTTGTAGAGGCTTCTGGTCACCGGGGTTCCATCTGGGGAAGGCGAGATGCGGCGCCTACTCCATCTGGAACTTGCGGGTGAACTTGGCTCTTTTTGGAACCTGTTTTTTCTTTTTTTTTTTCCTCCGGGATCCCGCACGCTCCATGTGTTCTTTCTCTTATGCTTACGGCTTCAAAGATGGCGCTGGGGGGCGGGCTGTGGGCATGACTTCCGGAATCAGAGGTTACCTGGGAGGTGTAGTTCGGCAGATTTGAGAAAAAGTCCTCGTTCCCGCATACTCGAGCTGTGTTTGTAGAGGCTTCTGGTCACCGGGGTTCCATCTGGGGAAGGCGAGATGCGGCGCCTACTCCATCTGGAACTTGCGGGTGAACTTGGCTCTTTTTGGAACCTGTTTTTTCTTTTTTTTTTTCCTCCGGGATCCCGCACGCTCCATGTGTTCTTTCTCTTATCACAAGTACTTCTTTAAGGGCATTTGTCACAGTGCAAAGTGTCCGGACCAAAAATAGAGTTTTCTATAATCTTATCAATTAAGAGTAAGAGCTTAAGACTTCACGCTTGGAGTAGATCACTCATGAAGGCCAGGAACAGTCAGATGTAGAATGACTATTACCATACCAATAATTCAGTTTTGAATTACATCATCCTTAATTTATACAGGGGATTAGCCAGAAGAAAGTACTGCAGCAAAATGGGTGATCCCATTACATAATATAAATACAATTTTGCATGGATAATGCTGATATTCAAGTAAAATTCACAGGTTATACCAAAACAACAGAACTGCTTAGTTAAAAATTAAGAGAAAGAGCAAAATGACCAAATCAAAGTAATTCAAATGCTGGAATTATTTAATAAAATTTTCTAAAGAATTATTATGCTTAAATAAATGCAATAATATATGGGAAATTGTTAGAAAAATTAAAGTAACCAAGAAATGGAAATATGACATCCAATCAAATCAAATCAATTACCAGTACCAAAAAATCTGATCTGTAAATTAAGAAATCATTCTCTGGATTTAATAGCAGATTAGAAAAAACAAGGAAGAATTATTAAACTAGAAGAAAACCAAATAAAAACTAACCAAATTAAAGCAGATAGGGGAAAGGCAGAAAATGGATAAGGTGCAAAGTCAGGCCAGAAAGGTGGTAGAACTGGTAAGGCTTGTGCCTTTCTCCCTTGGCCCCTGATTTCTGTCAGGAATGATCCCTAAGTGCAAAAACAGGAGTAAGCCATGAGCATAGTTGCTTGTGTCAAACAATATTAAACACTCAAAAAAAATCCCGATAAATAGGTCTATCGGAGTTTCAAAAGTAAAGGCTAGTGAACCAGGGTAAGGGCGGGGGGCGGGGGTGGTCAGGAATACTTAAATACTTAATGACCAATAATCCCCAAAGCATACGTTATCTCAATTTATGAGTTCAAGAAACTGAGTGAATCCCAACCGGTATAAATAAAGCAAAATGACCATAAAAAATAACATTCACGGTCACGACCATCCTGTTGTTCGTTGATTGCCTTGAGCAGGCACCAGTTAAGTCTCCTTTGTCCCAGCCCTGAGATTTTAAAAAGTGCCATATTCAAGGCTCTTTCAGGGTTAGGAGAATGAGACCCATCATTGTTACTGGTATTTGGCATATTGGGTACGCCACGGGGACTTTACCAGACTCTGCCGTGTGGGCAGGCTACATTCGGTACACTCGGTAGCCTGCCAGTTTGTCCAAAGTAGGAATGAGATAATGCTTCCAGGAGCTGGGTTTTATAGTCTCTGAGTCTTGGCCATTGATGGGATTACATGGGGCCAGGGGGCCAGTTGGTGGGTGTGACCTCTGCCTACTGGAATTTGGAGGATCTGGTGGAGGATGCTCAGTCCCGATCCGAGCAGGCTTGGAGATCTCAGCCCCGGAACCCACATGCCTTTGTTCCTCTGCCGGTACCTTCATGCGTGCGGAGAGTGGTCTCAGCATGGTGGTGGCTAGTTCTGGAGATCTTTGGCTGCCACAGCCCTTTATAATGAACATTAGCTTCATTATAAATATGTTTTCATTGTTAAAAAATGCAGACTTAAAGTTTCAATGAGTAAGATTTTCCACACAACATCTAACATGCAGTTCTTGGCCACCAACTAGGTATTTGACACTTTAACACATTGCATCTAACCAGAGATGGTATCAGGTTGGATAGGTTAAAGACTCAGTCCTTTATGGTTGCCTTCACTCCATTTTGGACACTAGCTATAAGCCCAGAAAACCACCTGTACTTGACCCATTATTGCTAGAGATTGGGTTTACAAATTTTTACTTTTTTGAAAATAAACAACTTGGTAGATCAGCTCACAGAACTCAGAGAAACATCTTACTCATAAGATCACTAGTTTGTTATAGAAGGATATAACATAGGAACAAAGAGATGGAAAGAGACATAATGAAATATCAGGTAGAGGGGTAGGAGTTCCCACGCCATCTTAAAGTTAACCTCCAGTCCCTCTGCCCTCCTTGGAGGTCAAAAGACAGAACTTAAAGTTTCAACCTTCTGATCCAATTAATAGGTTCCTCTGGCATTCAACCCCAACTTAGGTGTTTTGCAAAACTTACCTCATTGAAGTAGGCTCAGTTTTGACTGAAATGATTATATGAAAATCAAGACACCCATATGGCTTGTATCATTTTATAAGAGCTTTAGGAACATCATGCCTGAACAAGGACAATAATTGTATGTGTATGTATATAGTAGACATATATATAACTACATATATATTATATGCAGTTACTATCAATTTTTATCACAAAGGTCTCTTCTTATTAATTTGAGATTATATGATGGCCAGAAATGTTGCTAGTTTCTTGATTGGGAACTTATTGATTTATAGCAATAATTTTATAAATTGACTTTTTGTTTAGTTCCAGGGGCCTTGCAGGTTGTATTCAGCAGGTCTAGGAAATCACAGAGACTCTCAGGGATTTGATAGATGTTCCTAGACTATGAGATACTGGGAATCAAACTGAATTTTGCTCAAGCAAGGCAAATGCCTCCTTAAGTACCGTTACTCTGGCCCCTCATAATTTGACTCCCCACATTGGTCTGTTGGCGTTCTTTGTATCTTCATCCCACTGAAACCAGAAAAGGCTGCTTCTTTTATTACAGTCTTTAAATATATGCCAATACTTTCACTGTGTCACTGTATCACTGTCATCCTGTTGTTCATCGATTGCCTCGAGCAGGCCCCAGTAATGTCTCCTTCGTCCTAGCCCTGAGATTTTAAAAAGTGCCACATTTGAGGCTCTTTCAGGGTCGGGAGAATGAGACCCATCATTGTTACTGGTTTTTGGCATATTGAATACGCCACAGGGAGTTTGCCAGACTCTGCCATGTGGGCAGGATACTTTTGGTAGCCTGCCAGGTTCTCCAGAGTAAGAATTAGATGATAAGATGTCTCACAGCCGCATTTGCGGCTCTGTGCTTCCGGGAACAGGGTTTTATAGCTCTGGGTCTTAGCCTGTGATGGGATTACACGGTGGCGGGGCAGTTGGTGGGTGTAATGCCTACATACTGGAAGATGGGGGATCTGGGTGGAGGAGGCTCCAGTCCCAATCCGAGCAGGTAATACTTTCATTATTTCATTTTGTTCCTGACTATACAAGATGGAAAAATTGTGGAAATCTAGTATGGAATCATATGGAGCTTTATCTCCAACTGGGACTGAGGTTGTTCAAGGCTGATTTGCGTCAATCTCATATAATTCAGTCATTTTATGGAGGAAAAAACTACCAGAAGAAAATATTTTGTATACATCATTAGCCATAGGTAAAGCCAATAATTTCTCTGTAATATTCCTGTCTTAGTCATTATTCTTACCCAACAAATGTTTCATAAGCTCAAATGTGCAGAGTCAAAAACCACAGACAGAAGCAGATTGGCAGGTAATCACTTTCAACCTCAAAGAAAATCTTGTCCCAACACTGCCAAGTGAGTTAGTTGCCCAACATAAAGGCTGAGGAATGGTCCATCACCATTACCTTTGCAGCTTCTTTTCTGAGCTGTACTCCTGGTGAACTATGCCTAATGAAATGTGACCCTCAGAACTCAAAACTGTTCATAAAACTGTAATTTAAATTACAAAACAAAATTCTGGTGTCTAAGTTTATAACTTCTAGAAAGATAACGTTTCAGTGAATGTTGAATAGCACGTAGAAAATTCTGGAAGATGATAGTGAAGGGTTAAAGAAAGGACAAAAAACGAAACAGAGCTGTTTCACTTTCCCAGATGATTGACTTCAAGAGATTATTTTAAGAGAGAAAATATTCTTGAATTTTAATCACTTCACTTCTTAAACTCAAAGATTCAGTTATTAAAATTAATAAATCAGAAGAGGAGGAGGAGGAAGGAGAAGAGAAAGGGAGACTACATACAAATGTAAGTCTGGATGGTTTTTGCATTTTTTCCACATACAGAACTCAAATAATTTCTCTCCCCATTCCCTTCCCCTTCCTTTACTTCATTCACCAAGAGTATCTTAAAAATAGCAAACAGCCTTATGGGACACGCAGTTCTATAAGATGTAATTATGGTGTCTTATTTTTAAGACGTTAAAAGTGCATCTTTATGGCCCTATGCAGTCACAATACGTTTTATATGCTTTATTGACATAAAACATGCACGGGCATAAAAAATTTCCTTGACTCATATAAATGTGGAGATTTCAGTCACTCTATTTCCCCCTGCTCCAAGCGATATTTCCTGTTCTTTCTGTTCCTCCATTTTTCAGCAATGTTGATCAGCTAGATTTTGGTGACCCCATTACAGGTCTGCTGGCCATTCTTAAATCTAAAATGAAAAGAAACAACTGCATATAATTCATGAACTGCACATGCTTGTGGAACCCAAAATTTATAAGATTTACAGAACAATTTTAAATGCATAAATAATTTTAAATTCATGCATAATGTTTTATATCACACAATCTAGTGTGACTTGGTTTTGTTTCTTAAAGTAAATAGATCCAACCTTTGGTCTCAGATAGAAGAGGTTTTTTTTATAGTTGAAATAAATATTTTTAATTTTTAATAGGGTGTCTAATACCCTACAGAATAAATCAAGCTGCCAAATTCCTTGATATATTTTGCTAAAACTCCAAACGTTGGCTAAAAGGAATCAAAGCAAAATCCTAATCTTAGAAAACTTCTTTCTATCCGGGCACAATTAATATCTATGTAATCAAAGAATATGTATTCATCTCTTTCCCAAATATAATAGGCTATGCTCTAAGAGATATTCAAGTATGCTAATAGTTAACTGTATTTTATTATTTTTTTAATTATTGGTCTACTTTTTAATGTTTCCAAACAAATAGACATTAGTAATCTGATTTGAATTTCTTAAAACAAAAGTAAATACTTCATGAAACTATGTCCCATTTGTGAGAGCAGAAATGTTTCAGGGAGAAAAAAAAACTCTTTGGCATGGTATTTTAAAAAAGTAATTAAGATTTCAATGAACTCTGAAACTAAGGATTTTTTTTCTGATTATTTCTGAAAAGGAAAAAAAAACTGACTTCAAACACTCCCTTTCCTTATTACTGAAGAAACTGTATTTACTGAAAGTAGCATCAAAATTTCCTCTTTGTTCACGGCTTTCCTGGCCAGACGTCTATTTTCAGTTACTGCCTGTCACTTCACTTAATCACTTAACTTCCCGTTAGTCGTCGATTTGCTCGAGCGGGCGCCAGTAACGTCTCCATTTGTCCCTGTCGCGTGCTAGTGTAGCCCAATGGCATCTGTTCGCTCCGGGAACATGAAGGGCCTCAAACCGATCGTTCATGATCTTGACGAAGAAGTCTGACCATCTGGTAGGTGGGCGGCCACACGGTCTTTTGACATCCCGTGGAATCCAATCAGTAACAGCTCTAGTCCAACGGTCGTCTTTAAATCTCATTACATGACCAGCCCATCTGATTTTCGACACCTTGGCAAATGAGACAGCGTCCCTGATCCTTGATCGTCGACGGATGTCAGAACTCCGGATTCGTTCTCTCATTTGAGTGAAACGTGATATTCGAAGCATAGCTCTTTCTATTCTTCTTTGGGAGACCTGAATAGCGACAAAAAGTCGCCTATCTTCGAAAACTCTTGAGCTAATTCGCCAGCGTGGTTTGGCGCATGCCTCAGGCAACCGCAAGCTAACGTCCGAGCTCGCAAAGCAGTGCAGAGATGCGATCAAGGAAGACCTCAAAGAGAGAAGAGCAGAAGTACTGGTAGATGCGGCAGAAGCCGGGAAAAGTATTCGTAACGCCCGCCTGTCCTTCGCCAACTATAAGACCAAGATGACTGCCCTCCGACGTCCTGATGGATCCATCACATCCTCCAGAACGGCAATGGAGAAGATTATCCATGACTTCTACTCAAATCTCTTCGATAGCCATGTCCACTTGCCAACATACCAAATTCCACAGGATGGGTATGTTGTTCCCAAAGTTCTCCCCTCCGAAATCCGACACGCCATTTCGTTGGTAAAGAAACAAACAGCACCCGGCCCAGACAAGGTCAGACCTGAACACCTGAAGAACCTGCCGTCAGTACTCATCAATACACTGGCTCGGCTCTTCACTCGCTACCTGTCTGAATGCAAGGTTCCGTCCCAATGGAAAACCAGCAGGACCGTACTGCTGTTCAAGAAGGGAGACATCCATGACATTGGCAACTATTGCCCGATCTGCCTATTGTCTGTCATCTACAAGTTGTTCACTCGAGTCATCCTGAATAGGATTGGCAGAACACTAGATGAAGGACAACCATGCGGGCAAGCCGGGTTCCGCAAAGGATTCAGCACCATCGACCATATCCACACGATAACCAAGCTCATTGAGGTTTCTCGGGAGTTCAAGATGCCGCTCTGCTTAACGTTCATTGATTTAAAGAAGGCCTTTGATTCTGTTGAGACGGAAGCGGTCATTGAAGCCCTAGCCAATCAGGGCATTCAAGCCCAATACATCAGGATCCTCCGTGAGCTCTATTGCGGATTCACTACCAGGATCTCACCATTCTACAAAGAAGTGATCGTTGATGTCAAGAGAGGGGTGCGGCAGGGTGATACCATTTCACCGAAACTCTTCAGTGCCACCCTCGTGAACATCATGCGACGACTGGAATGGGAAGGAATGGGAGTGAAGATAGATGGTCGGCAATTACACCACCTCCGCTTTGCTGATGACATTGTTTTAATAACACCAAACATCAGCCAAGCGGCACAAATGCTGGCCGACTTTGACCGTGAGTGTGGAAAGGTAGGACTACAGCTGAATCTTACGAAGACAATGTTTATGAGAAACAGCCTTGTTCCTGACGCCCCATTCGCTCTCAATGGAACGACCATCTCCGAATGCAACAGCTATGTCTACCTAGGTCGAGAGGTCAACATGAGAAATGACCTGGCACCCGAGCTGCGCAGGAGGAAGAGAGCGGCTTGGAACGCCTTCAAGAACGTCGAAGAAATAGCTAAGAGGACGAAGAACCTCCGCCTCCGGGCACATCTCTTTGATTCCACTGTTCTTCCTGCATTAACATATGCCTCAGAGACCTGGGCCCTACGCAAACAGTTACTGCCTGTAGCCACTACTAACTCTTGCCACAGTAATGGAGGCAGCACAGGGACCTGCAAAACTTATTTTACCTCCCCATTTTTCCACAGGTCAACCAAGAACTGTTGCAGGTGAATCAACCAGCATTTGTTAAATGCCTGCAAAGTGAAAGTGATCTAGGTACTTAAAACTTCTGTTCAATTCATTCTAAGATAACACAGATTTGACATGGAAAACCCACATTTCTCATTCTCTAACTTCCCAGTTCTTCAGTCTTTTAGAATAATTTCAGGCCTAGACATTGCCAGAAAAACAAAAACAAATACACACACACACACACACACACACACACACACACACACACACACACCCAGTATCCTCCACGCAGCAGTTGGAAATTTCCCGTAATTTAAAACGTGACAGTTTAGAAGAGCTGTTGTTGGTCCGTTCATGAATCTGGAGAAAAAGAGCATTTTGACTGGCTCTTGAGATGATGAGGGACCATTTGTACCACCCATCACCAGCTTTTTGCCTTAAGAAACAGGAAGTAGGATCAAAGCTGTGGTACGGCTGATAGGCTAACTGCCTCACATGTCGCTCACCTAGGTTCCATCCAGAAAACCCATATGGTGCTTGCACCTACCTAAAGTGACCCCTGAGTGTAGTCAGGACTAACCCCACAGCACTGCTATGTGTGCCCTCCCCACCCCATTAAGCCCCCCCGCCCCCAAAAGCAGTAAGTAGAAGAAATAGCAAAACAGAAAATACAGAGAAGAAAGGTGAGAAAGCATCTTAAGAAAGTCTTCACTGGTGAGGTGATTTTCTGAGAGTATTAATAACTGAATTTTTTCTTGTAATTTTGTTGTTTCTTTCTGTCATTAATGAAATTAGCAGACTGTTATTCCCTTAGGAAAAAAGCAAGTAGCCAGAAAGACTCTGGATTTAATGATCATTCTGGACAAGAACTGAGTGTTGAAAGTAGATGTAGATAAAAGGATATACATGATAACCTTTCAGTATCTGTATTGCAAACCATAATGCCCAAAAGGAGAGAAAGAGAGAAAGAGTGAGAGAGAAAGAGAGAGAGAGAAAGAGAGAGAGAGTGCCTTAGAGGCGGACAGAGGAACAGGGTCACAGGAAGGAAGGCAACTGGGGGGCCATTGGTGATGAGAAATGTACACAGGCGAAGAGACAGATGTTGGAATGTTATATGACTGAAACCCAGTCATGAACAACATCGTATAAAAAAAAAAAAGACTGCATTTACTTTCTAAAATTTAGTGGTGGGTTGTGACTTGAGTGTAAGTCTTGAGTACCAGAAGGCCCAAGAATTTCCAGGTGTGATCTCCAGGACAACTACAGCAAATGAGAAACCCATTATTCTTGAATATTCTTTTAACAATGCTCTCAAAAAGATTCAAGGGTCAATTATTTCTGGCAGACAAAACAGTAACTGGACATCACAAACACACAGGTTCCTCAGATTAGACAGGAGGGAAGGAAGGGAAGGAAGAGAAAGAAAGGAAGGAAAAGAAAAACATTTTCCATCATCAAGTGCTTTATCAAATTCCAGAATTTCTTCAGAGGTTTGTGACCTTTTAACAAATTTGTGTTGACATTCTATCATAGGCAATTACAATAGCAGTCAGAAAAAGATTAAGCTATATTTAATGAATGTTGTTAATATAGTGATAATTTTCATGTATCACTGCACCTGTGTAAATTGGTAAAAAAATAAATTACTGTGAAGAAAGTTGACAATTTACATTATAGCACTGTAGCACTGTCCTCCCATTGTTCATCGATTTGCTCGAGCAGGCATCAGTAACGTCTCCATTGTGAGACTTGTTGTTACTGTTTTTGGCATATTGAATATGCCACGGGGAGCTTGCCAGGCTCTACCGAGCGGAGAGAATACTCTTGGTAGCTTGCTGGGGTCTCCAAGAGGTATGGAGCACTCAAACCCGATCAGCAGTGTGCAAAGCAAACACCCTACCCACTGTGCTATTGCTCCAGCCCCTCAGAGTTCACATATATATATATATATATATATATATATATATAAAATCTTTCATGGTAAATTTCAATACGTTAGAATTTTTATTTGTCAATTATATCTCAAGAGAACTGAAAAAATGGGGATGGAGAGATCGTATAGAAAGCAGGGTGTTTGCCTTGCACACAGAGCATAAGTTTTTAAAAAATTCTTGCATTCTATCATTCAGAATCTTATTTCTTAGATTCGTAGAATAAGGTACATTCATGGAGATGCTAACACAAACATGAAAGTTTGTAAGTCTACAACTGTACCTCATGGTGTCTCACTAATAAAAATAAATACATAAATAAATAAATGTTATTCGTTATTCATCGATTGCCTCGAGCAGGCCCCAGTAATGTCTTTCATCCTAGCCCTGAGATTATATTCAAGGCTCTTTAGGAGAATGAGACCCGTCATTGTTACTGGTATTTGGCATATTTGGTACGCCATGGGGAGTTTGCCAGACTCTGCCCTGTGGGCAGGCTACATTCATTAAATGTGATACATGTAATTAGAGAAGAATTTAATAGTCCATCGTAATACTTATTTTTACTTTTCAAATAAAAATGAAAAGGTTTTGAAACATAATTTCCAAGCATTAAAATTAACCCTTTCACTAAAGCATACAATTATACTTAATTGTTTTCTCAATGCTATTTTTTGTTTTTTTTAATTAAATGTTGAAAATATATAATTAAGGAATTTAGGGTATCCTATTTCCTACAATATGTTTTGCTTTTTACAGGAAAAAGGTGTATATTTCATTTCATTTCATTTCATCATCCTGTTATTTGTCGATTGCCTCGAGCAGGCCCCAGTAACGTCTCTTTCATCCTAGCCCTGAGATTATATTCAAGGCTCTTTAGGAGAATGAGACCCATCATTGTTACTGGTATTTGGCATATTTGGTACGCCACGGGGAGTTTTCCAGACTCTGCCGTGTGGGCAGGCTACATTCAGTAGCCTGCCAGTTTGTCCAAAGTAGGAATGAGATAATAAGATGTCATAAAAAGATGTCCTGATAAGATGTTGCGCGGCCACCAATGGGGCCGCGCGGTTCCGGGAACTGGATTTTATAGTCTCTGAGTCTTGGCCGTTGATGGGATTACACGGCGCCAGGGGGCCAGGTGGTGGGTGTGACCCCTGCCTACTGGAATTTGGAGGATCTGGGTGGAGGATGCTCGACTCCAATCTGAGTAGGCTTGGAGGTCTCGGCCCCGGAACCCACGTGGCTTTGTCCCTCTGCCAGTTCCTTCATGTGTGCGGAGAGTGGTCTCAGCATGGTGGTGGCTGGTCCTGGAGGTCTTCGGCTGCCGGAGCCCTGGTCGGGGCGGGGAGGAAACATAACAGTAAAATTTAATAGAAATTAATTTTAATACTAAAATAAATTCAGGCTGGACCGAGAAAATATAGGTATTAAGATACTTGCCTTACTCACAGCTAACACCAGTTTGATGCCAGCCCCACATATGGTTCCCTCGGCAATGTTGGGAGTGACCCTGAGCAGAACCAGGAGTAAGCCCTGGACAGGTGTAGCCCCAAACAGACAAAAAAACTAAAATAAATTAATCATTCTATTTTACAATTGTTTCATGTTTAAATTTGTTATCTTTTCACAATTTAAGAAATTAATCTTGAGATATTTTGGAAAACATGAGTATCTAGAATAATAATCACATGTTCCACTTAATCAAATTTTTTAAAGTGCATAAAATCACACTTTTCTACTAATAACAATTGCTATGTGCACTTTAATTGCTGCAAATATATGAACACATGTTGCACATGTGTGAAAAAAATCTGCAATTTACCACGTTGATTTATACTTTTTTAGCGACTTATTTATTTACCTCCTAACAATAGAACTGATATTAACATTTTATACATGCGGTACTGCTAAACCATGCCCACCACCACAATGCCTGAATTCCTCCGATCTTATCTATACATCCTTTCCCCTAACCTCCTAAGCCCCAGCAGCCAAGTAAGACTTATATTCACTACGTCCAGGTTGCTTCTACTGGGAATTCTGTAATTCCATGATTTTTGCCTCATAGTTCACAAATGAATGAGATCTATGAGATTTAGCTTTTTCTTTCTGACTTGGTTTTTGGACATAATCGTAATTATAGTTAAATTTTTTACTCTCTCTTTTATGTTCTTAACATATAAGAATGCAAGAGATTTCTGTGCATTAATTTTGAAAACCGCTATTTACTATGTAAGTTTATTGTCTCTAGGAGTTTTTTATAATAATATTTAGGGTTTTCTATGTTCGATATAATGTCACATCTGCAGATAGTGATAGTTTGACTTCTTTACTAACATGAATTTCTTTAATTTTCCTTTCTTTCCTATTTGGTGTGGCAATGACTTCCAATACTATTTTGATCAGTAGGGCTGATAATGGACATCTGTGTCTTGTGCATGATTCTAGCAGAAAGATTTTTAGTTTTCCTCATTAAGGATGATGTTTGCTGTGAGTTTGTCATGTATGATCATTACATTCTGATGTTCTTTCAATCCCTATTTTTTGAGGATTTTTATTATGAATGGGTTTTGGATCTTAACAAGTGCTTTCTCTGCGTCTTGAGAAAACATATGATTTTGTCTTTCCTATTATTGATGTGGTATATTAATTGATTTGTGTATTTTTGAGTCATTATTTCATTCCTGAAATGAATCTAACTTGGTTATGATATATGATGTGTTTAATATACTTTTGTTTTCTGTTGAACAAGATTTTATTTAGGATCTTCATATCTTTCTTCATCTGGCATATTAGTCTGAACTTTTTGTTTTCAGTAATGTCTCTGTCTACTTTTGGTATCAAGGTGACATTAATCTCTAGAACTATTTGAGAGAAATTTTTTTTCTTTATCCTTTCCCTCTTCTCCTGAAATCCCTATGGTGTGGAAGTCATTCATTTTACCATAAAGCTCTTAAGTTCTCCTCATTTCTAGTTACTCATTCATTTTCTTCTTTATTTCTGATATCATATTTCTTGTTATTGAGGTCACTGATTCAAGTTTCAGCTTTTGTGCTACTGCAGGTACACCAAAGTATTATTTTTAGCTTAGCTATTATGTTCTTTATCCCTTTTATTTGTTTGGGTGTTGTTTTCCCCCATTTTCTAATGCAATTTTCTGAATTCATTGATAGTGTCTTCCATTGATTCCTTTACATTATGTAATATTAACTGAATGTTGCTTTGAACTGTTTCTCAGGTAATTTATAAAGTTCTGATGCTACTGAGGATATCCTTGGGCTTTTGTCCCCAGAATTGATGCTGCTGACTTCCTTAATTTTTTCATTATTCTTTGTGCTAAGAAAATAGCTGAGGGGCTGGAGTGATAGCACAGTGGGTAGAGTGTTTGCCTTGAATGCGGCCGACCTGGGGTCGATTCCTAGCATCCCATGTGGTCTCCCGAGCACCGCTAGGAGTAATTCCTAAGCTCATGAGCCAGGAGTAACCCCTGTGCATTTACGGGTGTGACCCAAAAAGCAAAAAAAAAAAAAAAAGAAAAGAAAATAGCTGAGCTAGAGGTGGTTTGTGGGTTCCATCTTTCTATTTTCTTTCTTTGAAGTCTAGCTGTGGAGTTTTGAGTACAAGCTTGCCTGAGCAATAATATGGTAGTCACGTTGGCAAGATTAGACTCGTACTTATGGTTTTGAGGTTTGGTAGGCCTACATGACTGTCAGGTGTTTTTGTCCACAAGTGCCTTCTAGGTATTACAGTGCTACAGTGCTGAGATACAGATAGCCTGGAGTGCTGATCAGGCTTAACGAGTGCTGATCTGTTAACTTATATGGCTCAAAGTTCAGCAGACCTAAGAAGCGCCTGGGAATTATGATGACATATACTAAATAAATAACAACTTTCCCACAGGTTGGCTTCCATAACCCATTGAAGGGTTGGGGGTTTGAATTTTCAGAACCTGGCTGCAATTATAAAGCCAAAATCTATAAACCTGGTAGCAACCTCTGTATGATGCTGCGTTTAATAGGTCTGTTGCACAAAGTTTATGTGGTCTACCACAACGTTGACTTGCGATTGCTTGTGAACCACATTCTTTCTAACTTTAAGGGATTGTGTTTCAAAGAGGGATTCTCCAGAGTGCCCAAGTATCTACATTCAGATCTGATTGGAAAATCAGGGTTTTTTGTCATTAGAGCTTGGCAAACTTCTATGTTCCCTGCTGTGTTCTGCAGGTCTGGGTAACAGTCTCTTGATCACTGCCATTGTTTGAGGAGACCTGATCTTAGTTGCTAACCTATCAAATTGCATCCAGAGGCAGTGAGTCAGTTGGCTGATCTAAGTAAGTGTCAAAAGGCTGTCACTAGTTTGGCGAAGTGCCATTCTGTCTGCCTGAATCCTTTGTGCTTGATACCTGATAGGGAGGCTTGCATCCTGCATGGAGGTACTTGCCAGTGGTAGTAGGCATCATCAGTGTCTGCACTGGCTTCTGCTGTCTGCTAGGCTCTTTTCTACTCACTGTGCAAGAGCAGAGTTTGACTTCTGTGGCAATCTATACACTCAGAACGCCTCTGTCTCTGTCTCATTTTACAGTACCTTAGAAATTCATGAATGAGTGCTCTTCCTGACCCTCCAGAGATCCAAGATGAATAGGTTTTCTCCCAGCTGCTTCTTTCTATGCCAGGAAGCCAGGCTTACACGCTGCCTGTTGCAATCCTTCAATGAGTTCATCTCATGGGTATATGCCAGATCCAATGATTTTTTTTCTCTTCAGAAACTGAGATAAACTACACTCTATAGTGTAATTCTTGACTTTTTTCCTATTTTTTTCAATTTTATTCGGTATTTTGAGCCCTTTATTCTTCCTTGTAAATTTTAAAGTAAGCATTTTTGAATTTTAGTAGTTATTACATCAATTTATAGATAAAATTGGAAAGATTGATGCATTTGTAATGTAGAAAGTTTCTAGTATACTGGTCTATTTAATCCCTTTAAGTTTTACAATGATGTTTTATTATTTCCTTAATAAAGATTTAATAAAGGGCTTGAGCGATAGCACAGTGAGTAGGGCATTTGCCATGCATGTGGCTGACCCAGGTTTGATTCCTCCTCCCTCTCCAAGAGCCCAGTCAGCTACCAAGTGTATCTCGCCTGCATGGCAGAGCCTGGTAACCTCCCCATGGAGTATTCGATATGCCAAAAACAGTAACAAGTCTCAAAATGAAGATGGTACTGGTGCCCAGTAGAGCAAATAGAAGAAAAACAGGAGGGCAGTGCTGCAGTGCTAATCACTTAATCACTTAACTTCCCGTTAGTCGTCGATTTGCTCGAGCGGGTGCCAGTAACGTCTCCATTTGTCCCTGTCGCATGCTAGTGTAGCCTAATGGCATCTGTTCACTCTGGGAACATGAAGAGCCTCAAACCGATCATTCATGATCTTGATGAAGAAGTCTGACCATATGGTAGGTGGGCAGCCACGCGGTCTTTTGACATCCCGTGGAATCCACTCGGTAACAGCTCTAGTCCAGCGGTCATCTTTAAATCTCATTACGTGACCAGCCCATCTGATTTTTGACACCTTGGCAAATGAGACAGCATCCCTGATTCTTGATCTTCGACGGATGTCGGAACTCCGGATTCTTTCTCTCATTTGAGTGAAACGTGATATTCCAAGCATAGCTCTTTCTATTCTTCTTTGGGAGACCTGAATAGCGTTCTCATCCTGTTTGCGTAGGGCCCAGGTCTCTGAGGCATATGTTAATGCAGGAAGAACAGTGGAATCAAAGAGATGTACCCGGAGCTGGAGGTTTTTCATCCTCTTAGCTATTTCTTCGACGTTCTTGAAGGCGTTCCAAGCCGCTCTCTTCCTCCTGCGCAGCTCGGGTGCCAGGTCATTTCTCATGTTGACCTCTCGACCTAGGTACACATAGCTGTTGCATTCGGAGATGGTCGTTCCATTGAGAGCGAATGGGGCGTCAGGAACAAGGCTGTTTCTCATAAACATTGTCTTCATAAGATTCAGCTGTAGTCCTACCTTTCCACACTCACGGTCAAAGTCGGCCAGCATTTGTGCCGCTTGGCTGATGTTTGGTGTTATTAAAACAATGTCATCAGCAAAGCAGAGGTGGTGTAGTTGCCGACCATCTATCTTCACTCCCATTCCTTCCCATTCCAGTCGTCTCATGATGTTCTCGAGGGTGGCACTGAAGAGTTTCGGTGAAATGGTATCACCCTGCCACACCCCTCTCTTGACATCAACGATCACTTCTTTGTAGAATGGTGAGATCCTGGTAGTGAATCCGCAATACAGCTCACAGAGGATCCTGATGTATTGGGCTTGAATGCCCTGATTGGCTAGGGCTTCGATGACCGCTTCCGTCTCAACAGAATCAAAGGCCTTCTTTAAATCAATGAACATCAAACAGAGTGGCATCTTGAACTCCCGAGAAACCTCAATGAGCTGCAGTGTTAATAAATATTTTATCCATACTATGTCCACTGTGCTATGAGAAGCATTATAGTTTGTGTTGCTTGGAATCTCCCATTACTACTATGTAAATATTAGTGAATTGTTAGTTTCCATGGAGCATCAAGATGATTAATAAATCTCTAGATTTTGCTATGGTATAATCGCAGTTAATGGAGGTCTGAGACAAGTTCTAAATGTTTTCATTCTCCATATCTTTTCTATAGGCCCTTCTGACATGAAATACTCTCCATCCATACTGTACTATAACTTATCAAGGTTGCTAAGTCATTTTTGGTAGTTTTTTATTACGGTATTTCAATATCTGTTATTTTGTAATTGATGACTCAAAATACGAATCTAAAGTCTGAAGCTCTCTGTATTTTATCTTTTTTCTCATGTCTGTCCATTAGGACCCACCTACCTTTCTCCTTGGTTATATTTTTTTGCCATAAGCTACTTATTTTCTTTGACAAATTATTTGTGAAATCTTGGAAATCTCTACAGTTGTCTTTCACAGAGATTTAGTCTTATTTCTACATGGATCTGACATTTACTACTACTATAAAATGAAAGCAATTTGAATTTACACCTGAAGTATTTGGGATCAAAAAATATAAACTGATAATTCTTTCTTTTATCTTTTCCTCTTTTTTCTCTTTCTCCTCCTCCTTCCTCTCCTTACTCTTTTTGCATGTTTTTGGGGATCAAATTCAGGGCCTCATATATGTACCAGATATATCTCTAGCATTTTTATTTTTGTTATCTAACTCTGACTCTTTCTTATTTTCACTGGTATTTAGATTTATCAATATAGTTATGTTATTTGTTCACTGTTACTTTGTCTTTCCCACAATTTTGGCCTTAAAATATTTCTTAAATGGAGCAAACACTCCTGAAATTTATATGGAACAATAAGCCCCCACGAATAGCTAAAGCAATTCTTGGGAAAAAGAAAATGGGAGGAATCAGCTCCCGAACTTCAAACTGTACTACAAAGCAGTAATAATTAAAACAGCATGGTACTGGAACAAAGGCAGAACTGCAGACCAATGGAACAGGGTTGAATACACTGACATCTCCCCTCAATCCTATGATCATCTAATCTTTGATAAAGGTGCAAGTAATGTGAAGTGGAGTAAGGAAAGCCTCTTTAACAAATTGTGCTGGCATCATTGGATGGCTACATGCAAAAAAATGGGCTCAGAACTCTGCCTAACACCATGTACAAAAGTAAGATCAAAATGGATTAAAGACCTCAACATCAGACCAGAAACCATAAGGTACATTGAAGACAAAGTTGGCAAAACCCTCCATGACATTGAAGCTAATGGTATCTTCAAAGATGCCACGCCACTGGCCAAGCAAGTAAAAACAGAGTTAGATAAATGGGACTATCTTAAACTAAGACGCTTCTGCACCTCCAAAGAAACAGTGACCAAAATACAAAGACAGTCTACAGAATGGGAAAGAATATTCGCCAAATACACATCTGACAAGGGGTTGATATCAAGGTTATACAAAGTACTGGTTGAACTCCACAAGAAGAAAACATCCAACCCCATCAAAAAATGGGGCAATGAAATGAACAGAAATTTTCTCAAAGAAGAAATCCGAATGGCAAAAAAGCACATAAGAAAATGCTCTACATCATTAATCACCAGGGAGATGCAGATCAAAACCACAATGAGATATCACTTCACACCACAGAGACTGACCCATGTCTACAAGAACAAAAGTAACCGGTGCTGGCGTGGATGTGGTGAGAAAGGGACACTCCTTCACTGCTGGTGGGAATGCCAACTGGTTCAGCCCTTTTGGAAAACAGTATGGACGTTCCTCAAAAAATTAGAAATTGAGCTTCCATTTGACCCAGCAATACCACTCCTGGGAATATATCCCAGAGAGGCAAAAATGTATAGGAGAAGTCACATCTGCAGTTGTTTGTTCATTGCAGCACTCTTTACAATAGCCAGAAACTGGAAGAAACCTGAATGCCCAAGAACAGATGACTGGTTAAAGAAACTTTGGTACATCTTCACAATGGAGTACTATGTAGCTGTTAGAAAAGATGAAGTCATGAAATTTACATACAAGTGGTACAATATGGAAAGTATCATGCTAAGCGAAATGAGTCAGAAAGAGAGGGATAGACATAGAAAGATTGCATTCATCTGGGGGATATAAAATAACAAAATATGAGATTAATACCCAAGAATAGCTGAGATCAGCACCAGGAGGATTACTCCATAACTTAGAGTCCAGCCGGGTATTCTAGGGGAAAGGGAAGCTCAGATAGAGAAGGGAGCACCAAATAAAGGGTGTTGTGAGGATCCTCCCAGGAGGGGAGATGCATGTCGAAAGTAGACTATGGACTGAACATGTTTGCCACTCAATGCCTCTTTTGCAGAACACAACACCCAAAACGAGAGAGAGAACACAGGGGATTGCTCTGCCACAGAGGCAGGGGGAGATGGGGGGATGGGGGTGGGGGGGATATTATCCATGGTGGTGGAAAATGGGCACTGGTGGAGGGATGGGTATCTGATCATTGTATGATCGAAAACCAAGCACAAAAAATAGTAAATCTACAACTGTACCTCATGGTGTTTCACTAATAAAAAATATAGATATATACATATATATAATTTATTATGATGCTTTCTAAAAAACGGAAGCTATTAACAAAAAAAATTTCTTAGAAATGGGCAGGACCAGCCTTTCTGGAAAAAAATATGAACAGTCCTTCAAAAACTAGAAATTGAGCTTCCATCTGACCCCGCAATACCACTACTGGGAATATATCCCGAGGATGCAAAAAAGCACAGTAGAAATGACATCTGTACCTATGTGTTCATTGCAGCACTGTTCACAATAGCCAAAATCTGGAAACAACCCAAATGCCCTAGAACAAAAGACTGGTTAAAGAAACTGTACCTCATGGTGTTTCATTAATGAAAATTTTTTTTAAAATTTTAAAAAATAAAATTATCCTAAAAAAAATAAAAGAAACTTTGGTACATCTGCACAATGAAATACTTTGCAGCTGTTAGGAGAGATGAAGTCATGAAATTTGCTTGTAAATGGATAGACATGGAGAGTATCATGCTAAGTGAAATGAGTCAGAAAGAGAGGGACAGACAGAGAAGGACTGCACTCATTTGTGGAGCGATAGCACAGCGGTAGGGCATTTGCCTTGCACGCAGCCAACATGGCCGACCCGAGTTCGATTCCTCCGCCCCTCTCGGAGAGCCTGGCAAGCTACCGAGAGTATCTCGCCCTCATGGCAAGCTACCCGTGATGTATTTGATATGCCCAACACAGTAACAAGTCTCACGATGGAGACGTTACTGGGCCCGCTCGAGAAAATCGATGAACAACGGGAGGACCGTGACCGTGAACAATAACATAACATGAAACAGACACCCAAGGACAGTAGATACAAGGGCCAGGAGGATTGCCCCATAGCTGGAAGCCTGCCTCATGAGCAGAGGGGAGAAGGCAGCTGGAATAGAGAAGGGATCACTAAGAAAAAGATGGCTGGAGGAATCAGTTGGGATGGGAGATGTGTGTAGAAAGTAGATAAAGGACGAAATATGATAAACTTTCAGGGTCTGTATTGAAAACCATAATGCCCAAAAGTAGAGAGAGAGTATGGGAAATATTGTCTGCCATGAAGCTAGGGGGAGGGCGGGGTAGGGGGTTTATACTGGGGATATTGGTGGTGGGGAGTGTGCACTGGTGGAGGGATGGATGTTTGATCATTGTATGATTGTAACCCAAACATGAAAGCTTGTAACTATCTCATGGTGATTCAATAAAATTAAAAAGAAAAAGGAAAAAAGAAATGGGCAGGATCAAGACAAAACTGTGAGGAGAAATTGTTTGCCTCACAACAAATCTATACCCAAACTTGCATTAATTCATTCAGAAATATATCTGAAATTCCAATGAATCAAGGTTTCAAAATCAAGAAGAAAAGGAAGGCACTCAGACATCTCAAATGTATTAGAGACAGAGGACATCTTTACCAAGAAATAATGCTGACTTTGGAATAATAAGCTGCAATCAGACTTTTAAGTAGTAGGATTTTACCCTGGAGGATTGGTGGAGGAGAGTGTCAAATACCTGGGAATCCAATTCTATAATCCTCATCTTTTAAAAATAATTTTATTGAATCCAATTCTTTAATCATAAACTTAATTTTTTATTGAATCAGCAGGAGATAGGTACAAAGCTTTCATGATTTTCAGTCATACGATGATTGAACACCCGTCTCTCTACTTGTGTACATTTTCCACCACCAATGTCCCCAATATCCCTCTCACCAAACCCCATCCCCATCCCCTGTCTCTATGGAGACAATTTCCCCCATGCTCTCTCTCTGCTTTTGGGCATTATGGTTTGCATTACACACACTGAGAAGCCATCATGGTCGGCCCTTTATCTACTTTCAGCACGCATCTCCCATCCTGAGCTATCCCTCCAACCATCATTGGCTTAGTGATCCCTGCTCAATTCAATCTGCCTTCTCCACCAACTCATGGGGCAGGCTTCCAACTGTGGAGCAATCTTCCTGGCCCTTACCTCTACTAACCTTGTTAAATTTAGAAACTTTTAATATGAAAATGGGATGCAAGGAACTATAGGAAATAAATGGGGTGAAGTCTCTGCCAAGTGCCATTTTGATTACCTCTCCACATGATAGTGCTGATATTCTGTTAGTATGGGATAGCTATCTGTCTCTATATGCACACCTATATACATATACATCTCCATAGAAACATGACATGACAGCAAAATTCTGAAAGAACTCAACCCATTCTTAGCAAATAACTGAGCTAGTGATGAATAGAGACAACTATCAGAGTGCTTTCCCCTGGTAGACAAAGAAAACTGGCTCCTGTAAATCCGTATCTACTTCAAGTAAGCAAGTCATACCCATACAGACAGAAATCTACCTATGAGTATCTTAAAGCATGCTCAGGAAGGGGACTCCACTACCTTTTATGTTTCCTTGAAAATCTATGGCCAACCAATCTTTGCTCGGCTCTCTGTTAGTACCAGACTGAATGGTCTATCAGCAGTGAGAACAGAATTTCCTAGTCATCAACCTCATCTGCATGACCAAGTTAGCCCATTGAATGATGACCACAGGTGACATCAAATATCTGTCCATTTAAAACACCTGCTCAATTTCACTGCCACCGCAGGGGATTGGCTATAGGGACTATAAATCCCTGGGTCACACCCTGCTATACTCAATTGATGCTACAGTCATTATCAGTCACCTGTGATTGAAAACCTCTAGTCATTCTGTTTCCCTCTTGAAACTGGAATCATAGCTTTCAGTCTTATAGTAGAAAGACAACTATTACATACTTATAGTAGACAAACAACACTAATACATTAAAGAAACGTCCTTGAAAGAACTAGCTAGGCAAACTACTTGAAGATTTAAAAGCCACAGTCCTGCTAATGCTCACTGAAGTGATTATATTTAAAAAATGAATGAAATAAAACATCAGAAAAAAAACAGAGAAACATTTTGAAAAATTTACAAAAAGTTAAGGAAGGAAGATAGTAGCTGAACTAAAAATAAAATAGACTCAATAACAGAATGGAAGAAACAAAAATTAAATCTATGAGTTTGAAGGTAAAGGTATGAAAACAATTCAAAATGACCCAGAAAAAGAAGAAAAAATAAAACATAACACAGGAATTACGTGGATAGCAGGAAGAAAAACAGCATTGGCATTATAGAGGTTTCAGAAAAAGAGAGAAAGAAGCAGGATTATCACTTGAAGAAATATATGAGAATTTTTCTAAGCTTAGAGTTTTCCTAGACATCCAGATCAGGAAGCACAAGATGTTTCAAACAAAATCAACTTGAATCTCACTATTTATACTCAGGTATTTGTCTCCTCGTTAATGTGTCCTACTACTCTTACTTTCTGTCATTATTCTGAGCATTTTCTCTCTATTTTTCATTTCACTCATTTTATCTTCAGTTGTATCTAATTTTTTATACTTTTAATACCCACATTTTGAATGACTAATCCTGGTAAGTTCTTGACTTTAGCACAGCAGTAGGGCGTTTGCCTTGCATGTAGACAACATGGCCGACCTGATTTCGATTTCTTCACCCCTCTCGGAGAGCCCGGCAAGCTACTGAGAGTATCTCGCCCACATGGCAGAGCCTGGCAAGCTCCCTGTGATGTATTCGATATGCCAAACACAGTAACAACAAAGTCTCCAATGGAGACGTTACTGGGCCCGCTCGAGCAAATTGATGATCAATGGGAGGGCCTTTATTCATTTAGTGTCACACCTGGAAATGCTTAGGGGTTACTCCTGACTCTGCACTCAGGAATTACTACTGGGGGTGCTCAGGGGACCATATGGGATACTAGGAATCAAATTTGGGTTGGCTGCATGGAAGGCAAATGCCCTACCCACTGTACTATCTCTTCAGCCCCAATTTTTTTTTTATTAGTGGAACACCATGAGGTACAGTTGTAGATTTACAAAGTTTTGTGCTTGGGTTTCAATTATACAATGATCAAGTACCCACCCCTCCACCAGTGCCCATTTTCTACCACCATGGATCCCAGTATCCCTCCCACACCCATCCCCCCATCCCACCCTGCCTCTGTGGCAGGGCATTCCCCTTTTATTCTCTCTCTCCTTTTGGGTATTGTGGTCTGCAAAAGAGGCATTGAGTGGCAATCATGTTCAGTCCATAGTCTACTTTCAACATGTATCTCCCCTCCTGGGAGGATCCTCCAAACACCCTTTACTTGGTGCTCCCTTCTCTATCTGAACTGCCCTTTCCTCTAGGATACCCGGCTGGCCTCTAAGTTATGGAGTAATCCTCCTGGTACTGATCATGGCTATTCTTGGGTATTAATCTCCTATTTTGTTACTTTATGTCCCCCAGATGAATGCAATATTTTTATGTCTCTCCCTCTCTTTCTGACTCATTTCGCTTAGCATGATACTTTCCATGTGGTACCACTTGTATGTAAAATTCATGACTGCATACTCCATTGTGTAGATGTACCAAAGTTTCTTTAACCAGTCATCTGTTCTCGGGCACTCAGGTTTTTTCCAGATTCTGGCTATTGTAAAGAGTGCTGCAATGAACAAACAAGTGCAGATGTCACTTCGACCATACATCTTTGCCTCTCTGGGATATATTCCCCGGACAGCCCAAATTTTTAACTTTAAATGTTAAGGATTTTATATTAGAAACAGTTTGTTAATGACACTCATCCTTGTCTTCTTTTACATATATATAATAGTTGTATTTGCTTCATAGCCTTCATTAAACTATTCATATATAATGGATTTACTAATTTTAGTCAATATTCTTTTTTTTACTTTAATCAATACTTAAACCACTGAATATTTACAGCCAATGTTCTCTGGTCTCTATTTTGCTTATGTACATTCCTTTACACCATTAAATTTTATGCTTACTGGGAGTTTGTGGTGTAAACCTCTAAAACTGATCCTTTCTACCTTTATCATATATATCAGTTCAACATCAATGAGTCATTGAAATAGGTTATTTTGTGAAACTAGTTTAATCCCTTGAAAGATTTGATAAAAAGAAAATTGGAAAAGAATAATCTTATTAAAGTAGATATGGGACAAAAACTGTTCAAGATGTAAAAAACTTATTAAAAACAAGAGCACTTCCTTCCTCAAATATTTTATAATTGTCATTAAATGTACTCTCTAGTACTCTAGCACTGTCCTCCCATTGTTCATTGATTTGCTCCAGCAAGTCCAGTAACGTCTCCATTGTGAGACTCTGTTACTGTGTTTGGCATATTGAATATGTCACAGGTAGCTTGCCAGGCTTTGCCATGTAAGCGAAATACTCTCGGTAGCTTGCCGGGCTCTCCAAGAGGGGCAGAGGAATCTACCTCGGGTCAGCTGGGTCGGCTGCGTGCAAGGCAAATGCCCTACCCGCTCTGATATCGCTCTAACCCATTAAATGTATTAACTCCAAATAAATGTAGACTCAGAGTTTAGGTCAAGTATTATATATATGGTGTCCACAGGGGGGAAAACATGAGGTATTCCAAGACAATTCAGTCCAAAGGCCTGAACCGTTCATAAAAAGATTTGCAAATGAATATATATTTTAAAGAAAATTAAAGATTATAAAAATCATAATATATAAGTATCATAATTTTTCAATTTATAAGTATTATAATTCTCCTTTGCATGAAAATTTTAATTAACCAACGATGTTGTTCTAAGTTTTTTTTTAATTTTCTTTTTCCCATACTTTATTTTTGCTAAAGTGAGTTTCAAAGCTATTCATAGTTGGGCTTTTGACATTCAACGTTCCATCACTGATCCTCCCACTAGTGTCAACTTCCCTCCGCCAATGTTCCCAGGTTGCCTCTCCTCTGCTTACTCCAACCCCCTTTAGCCCCAGTCTTCCATCTTGACAAGCATCTTTTAAGTTTGGTTATTAAAATTCGGTTCTTGCGGATTTACATCTTGCTGACTCTGGTCTGGATATTTAGCTCTATCATTTCTTAACACCACCGATGTATTTGAATCCCCTTGGCCCTTGCCACTGCAACTTCTTATCTGTCTCTCTCCCCTTCTCCTTTATTTATTTCCTATTCCAACTTTTAAAATTAATAAATATACTCTTAAAAATGTTCTTATGGTTCTGGAGCAATAATACAGTGGGTAGCACTTCCTTTGCATGCTGCTGACCTAGATTGGTTACCAGCACCAACTATGGCCTCCTGAGCCCCATCTGGAGTTAGTTCTGAGCACCACCAGGTATGACTGAAAAAGCAAACAAAAGACTTTTTTTTTTAATTAGTGAAACACCATGAGGTACAGTTGTAGATTTACTATTTTTTGTGCTTGGGTTTCGATTAGACAATGATCAGATACCCATCCCTCCACCAGTGCCCATTTCCCACCACCATAGACAATATCCCCCCACCCCCATCCCCCCATCTCCCCCTGCCTCTGTGGCAAGGCAATCCCCTGTGTTCTCTCTCTCGTTTTGGGTGTTGTGGTCTGCAAAAGAGGCATTGAGTGGCAAACATGTTCAGTCCATAGTCTACTTTCGACATGCATCTCCCCTCCTGGGAGGATCCTCCTAACACCCTTTATTTGGTGCTCCCTTCTCTATCTGAGATGCCCTTTCCCCTAGAATGCCCGGCTGGCCTCTAAGCTATGGAGTAATCCTCCTGGTGCTGATCTCAGCTATTCTTGGGTATTAATCTCATATTTTGTTACTTTATATCCCCCAGATGAATGCAATCTTTCTATGTCTATCCCTCTCTTTCTGACTCATTTCGCTTAAGATGATACTTTCCATGTTGTACCACTTGTATGTAAATTTCATGACTTCATCTTTTCTAACAGCTACATAGTACTCCATTGTGTAGATGTACCAAAGCAAACAAAAGACTTTTAAGTTATCTATGATTCTTATAAATATGATTCTTCTGTTTGTGGCCTCTTCTGATTGATAAGGTGAGAGAGAATCTATTTTCGATAGAATTGGTATGCATTTTGTACATTTATGTGTTTTTGAAGTCCTATCAATATCACTAGTTCTAAACAAGTAAAGTAAAGTAAAGGCCCTCCAGTTGATCATCGATTTGCTCGAGCAGGCCCAGTAACGTCTCCATTGGAGACTTTGTTGTTACTGTGTCTGGCATATCGAATACTCTCGGTAGCTTGCTGGGCTCTCGAGAGGGGCGGAGGAATTGAACTCGGGTCGGCCATGTTGGCTGCGTGCAAGGCAAACGCCCTACCCGCTGTGCTATCGCTCCAGCCCAGTTCTAAACAAATTTTTATTTTAAACTAGATGTTTCGATTTTTCTGTGCCACAGTAAGTACCATTTTGCAGTTATGACAAGTAAAATATATCAAATTTGGCAGGTTGGACATAAATGGACTCTTCCACAATTTTGTTTGTGTGTTTGTTTGGGGTCACACCCTATGTGCTCAGGGCTTACCCCTGGCTCTGCATTCAGGAAATACTCCTGACTGTGCTCAGAGTATCATATGGCATGTTGGTGATTGAAGCTCAGGTCAATCATATGAAAGACAAATATAAAGAATTAATAAAGTAATAATAGAAAGAGTAATAGGAAATTGTCAGATATATGATCTGCATTTTGCAAAAAAAATGTACAGAAAGGGGGCATAAATTTCTTACATATAATAATCAATAACTCATGCTCAACATTCAAATGTGTTTAATTATTAAGACTGATTATTGTACTTATTGTCACTGTCACTGTCCTCCCGTTGTTCATCGATTTGCTCGAGTGGGCCCAGTAACATCTCCATTGTGACAATTGTTACTTTGTTTGTATTTATTAAATTAGTTGATTGATACAAAATGAGACTTTAGAAAAATTTATGGCACAAATTAGTATACTCTTTCTAACTAATATCATGGTATAACATTACAATGTATAGATCTGCATTAAGCAACCAGCATATGACATAATTCTTTCACAATATTTTCTTCAAAACAATTCATCTTACAAAAAATTTCCCAGATGTTTCTAGGATTTGCAAACATGTATCCATATGATTTTAATGATAAAAAAGTAAATGAGTAGGCAGTTTTACATATTGCTGGGAGCACTATAGACTTAAAATGGAAAGTAAAGGGATTGGGCTAGTGCCAATCTTAAGCCTATTTGCAATCAGGTTCATTTGTGATTCTCCTGCTCTCCTTCTTATTGCAGGTTTAAAAGGTGTGGATAGATGGAGCAGCGCAGTAGAGTGTTGATGCTTGAGTCATCTTCATAGATTTTATCCAAATTGGTTCCCAGTGTGATCTGGCCAATGGAGAACACAGTCAGGGACTGGAGGAACTATTTACTTTAGTTTCTACTAAACTAACTTACACGAGATGTCTCATTTTAAGCAGGACATCTTGTGTTTTAACTTTTAAGACATAGGGGGAAAAAAACAACAGGGGGTTGGAGAAATAGTATGGAGGCTAAGTCACTTACTTTGCATGTGACAGATCCTGGTCGGACCCCCGGTACCGCAGAAGTAAACACTAAGCACCACTAGGTATGGGCTCCAAACCCCAAATCAAACATAAAAACAAATAAAACCACAAAATATTTCTCCTGGGCCTGAGACTTGTCTCAAAGGGCTGGAGCACATGCAGGAGTCTTGGATGTAATTCCTTGCCAAATGTGGTTCATTGAGCTCTGCTGGGGGTGCTCCTCTCACTCACCCACCGCAATAAAGAAAGCTAACCAGGACTCTAAAATCTTTCTTATTTCACACCCTCAACAAAATCTGAAAGGGAAATACTAATGGAAAATAGTAAAGCTCATATAAAGAGGAGTTTAGAAGGGCAGAGAGAGGGGCTGGAGCAATAGTACAGTGGGGAGGGTATTTGCCTTGCTCACGGCAGACCTGGGTTTGATTCCCAGCATCCCATATGGTCCCCTAGGAGTAATTCCTGAGTGCAAAGCCAGGAGTAACCCTTGTGCATCGCCGGGTGTGACCCAAAAACCAAAATAAATGAATAAATAAATAACATAGGCAGAGAGAGAATAACCCCTACGCTTTTGTGTCATAAGATACCTGAAAGATATCTGAGCCTGAACACATGGCCCAAGATCATCAAGCTTTTTTAGATCCATATCTTGACAGGAGCTTCAAATGCCAATTGTTGAGGATTAGGGAATTTAATTTCTGTACTCACAATTTAAATACTGTGTTTTCAAAAATTCTGAGACAGAAATTTAGATGTATCCACATTTATTTACCCAAGAGAAATAACACTGGCATAGTAATAATGAGTAGGCCTGAAGGCACAAGAGAAAAATGCTCTTCATCACTAATCATCAAAGAGATGGAGATCAATACAACAATGAGATTTCATCTCACACTACAGAGACTGGCACACATCCAAATGAACAAAAGTGATTGGTGTTGGTGTGGAGGTGGGGGAAAGGGGACCCTCCTTCACTGCTGGTGGGAATGTCGACTGGTTCAGCCCTTTTGTAAAACAATATGGATGTTCCTCAAAAAACTAGAAATTGAGTTAACATTTGACCCAGCAATACTACTTCTGGGAATATATCCTGGAGATGCAAAAAGGCACCATACAAATGGTATCTGCACTTGTATGTTTATTGTGGTATTATTTACAATAGCAAAATCTGGAAAGCACCCAAGTGCCCAAGAACAGATGACTGGTTAAAGAAACTTTGGTATATCTATGCAATAGAATACTATGCAGCTGTTAGAAAACATGAAATCATGAAATGAGTCCGAAAGAGAGGGACAGACATAGAATAACTGTACTCTTTTGTGGAACATAAAGCAACATAATAGGAGACTAACACCTAAGAACAGTAGAGATAAGGGTCAGGAATATCGCTCCATGGCTTGGAAGCTGGTTTTATGTGCTGGGGAAAAAGGCAGTTGGAACAGAGAAGGAACCACTAAATGAATAATGGAGGACTCGCTCGGGATGGTAGATGGGTGCTCCAGGTAGAATATGAACCAAACATGAGGGGTGCTTAGTACCTGTATTGCAAACTATTAATACCCCAAAGGAAAAAAAGAGTAAGAGGGACTGTGCCTGCCACAGAGGCGGGGGGTGGAAAGGGGTGGGGTTAACAGGAGGGATACTGAGAACATTAGTGGCAGAGTACGGGCAATGATGGAGGGATGGGTACTTGAACATTGTATGACTGAAATGTAATCACAAAAGTTTGTAAGCCTGTAACTGTATCTCATGGTGATTCACTAAAGCACTGTAGTACTTTAATGAATCACCATGTAGTACTGTCCTCCTGTTGTTCATTGATTTGCTCGAGCAGGCACCAGTAACGTCTCCATTGTTGTTACTATTTTTGGCATATTGAATATGTCACAGGTAGTTTGCCAGGCTGTGCCGTGTGGGCAAAATACTCGAGGTAGGTTGCCGAGATCTCCAACAAGGGCGGAGGAATCGAACCCAGGTCGGCCACATGAAAGGCAAATGCTCTACCCTCTGTGCTATGGCTCCAGCCCTGCTATAGCTCCAGCCCTGCGATAGTGCAATGGATTCATTAAAATAAAATTTTAAAAAGAATAATAAATACCCAATCATATTGTGGCCATTCAAAATATTTTATCCTTCTATCTTTCTTGCTTGGTTTTGGGCCACTTACAGTCATGCTCAGGGTTTACTCCTGACTCTGCACTCAGGAACCACTCCTGGCAGGCTCAGGGGTTCCCCTGCTATACTATCACTCTAGTTTCTTTTTTTTATCCATAAAAAATGAATATTTGATAAAAGAGTAAACTATCATGATGTTAGACCACAAAAAAAAGGTTATTCTTGGATATTTCCCTAAAAAAGTTATAATGAAGACACTTAACCACTGATTCACTGAAGCAAATACTGTTCCCCACGAGAAAGCACATTTTAAGTCAATGAGATGCCAAAATGGAGAAAGTAGTTAGATATTACTTTTTCTTCCCCATTAAAATAACCGATCAGATGAATTAGAATCAGGGATATGTAGTAAGAATTGAAAGGAAAACTAAGTTGTTTGGCAGCCTGATCTCTAAACAACAAAGTGGCATGAATAATAATAATGTAATCATAGAATTACCTTAGTAGATGGTCACAGTCACGGTCCTCCCGTTGTTCATCGATTTGCTCGAGCGGGCCCAGTAACGTCTCCATCATGAGACTTTGTTGTTACTGTGTTTGGCATATCGAATACATCACGGGTAGCTTGCCAGGCTCTGCCGTGCGGGCGAGATACTCTCGGTAGCTTGCCGGGCTCTCCGAGAGGGGCGGAGGAATCGAAGTCCGGTCGGCTGTGTTGCCTGCCTGCAAGGCAAACGCCCTACCGCTGTGCTATGGGTGATACAGATTTTAATTTAAAAAGTCTAACATTTGTTTATCTGTGGACTGAATTCTTTGATCCAGCTATAATCCTGTTACAACATACCTAAACAGTGGACATAGGTTGTTTATATTCTGATGCAATCTAGTATAGCTATGAATATGTTCCTTCCCACAAGTGATACGTAGTCATGTCCTGACATATGAGCTCAGCGGATCTCAAGACTTCTAACTAACATCACTCCATCTTCAAATGAGTATCATTCAGACTTTCAAAACCAGTATGGGAAAAGGCATGTAATACAAGGTTGAGGTCAAGGTGAAGGTCAATATTATGTGCTGCCTAGACAACTAGAATAAACCAAAGGGTCTCTTATGGCTCAGTTGCAAGTTTTCATCCACATTCCATTCCATGAATCTAGAAGGAGTTCTGAAGCTCTAGCCAAACAACAGTCGTTGTCAAGGGGAAAGTGTCTCTTTGTTCCTAAGTAAGCGGTTTAGGTCACCAGCCAATCTGAAAAGTTATCCTTGATATGCACGTGAACCTCCTCTTTTAAGCTGAAAGTAATTTGACTAACTACTGTTGATCTCGAAAACATCATGCGACGACTGGAATAGGAAAGCATGGGAGTGAAGATAGATGGTCGGCAACTACACCACCTCCACTTTGCTGATGACATCATTCTAATAACACCAAACATCAGCCAAGTGGCACAAATGCTGAACGACTTTGACCGTGAATGTGGAAAGGTCAGACTACAGCTGAATCTTACGAAGACAATGTTTATGAGAAACAGCCTTGTTCCTGACGCTCCATTCGCTCTCAACGGAACCACCATCTCCGAATGCAACAGTTATATATACCTAGGTCGAGAAATCAACATGATGAATGACCTGGCACCTGAGTTGCGCAGGAGGAAGAGAGCGGCTTGGAATGCCTTCAAGAATGTTGAAGAAATAACTAAAAGGACAAAGGACCTCCAGCTACGAGCACATCTCTTTGATTCCACTGTTCTTCCTGCATTAACATATGCCTCAGAGACCTGGACCCTACGAAAACAGGATGAGAACGCTATTCAGATCTCTCAAAGAGGAATCGAAAGAGCTATGCTTGGAATATCACGATTCACTCAAATGAGAGATAGAATCCGGAGTTCTGATCTTCGTCAACGCTCAAGAATCAGGGACGCTGTCTCATTTGCCAAGACATCAAAAATCAGATGGGCTGGACACGTAATGAGGTTTACAGACAACCGCTGGACTAGAGCCATTACTGATTGGATTCCACGGGACATCAAAAGATCACGTGGACGCCCACCTACAAGATGGTCAGACTTCTTCGTCAAGACCCTGAATGATCGGTTTGAGGCTCTGCATGTTCCTAGAACAAACAGATACCATTGGGCTACACTAGCATGCAACCAGGATGAATGGAGATGTTACTGGCACCTGCTCGAGTAAATCAATGAATAACGGGGATTAAGTGATTAAGTGATTAAGTGAAGTGAAGTGACTGTTGATCTCACCTATCTACTGTTGGGCCATAATCCTATGACAGGAATCTCCTCCTCACCAAAAGAATGAAAAAAAGAATTAAAGTTAGTAGTTCTTCCGATCTGATTACAATATTCAAGTGTTGAAATTATATTCCAAATATGAGACTAGGTTTTTACCTTATCTGACAAAAACTTTGCTTTCATCTCTCTGAATATGTCTTCATAGTTCATAATAATAATTACTACTACTATTACAAGGCTGGAGCAATAGCACAGTGGGTAGGGCATTTGCCTTGCATGCAGCCAACCCGGGTTCAATTCCTCTGCCCCTTTCGGAGAGTCCAGCAAGCTATAGAGAGCATCTCGCCCATGTGGGGCAAGATGCTTGCAAAGCCTGGCAAGCTACCAGTGATGTATTCGATATGCCAAAAACAGTAACAACAAATCTCACAATTTGTTTTGAGACATTACTGGTGCCTGCTCAAGCAAATCGATGAACAATGTAAGACAGTGCAGTGCTACTATTATTACAACTACTAAAACACCATTATTTATTAATTTATATGCATCATACAATCATTATTTAACTTATTTTTTACTCCCAATCTATAGTTTAGGAAATTGAGAATTAGAAAAGTTTAAATAATTTGTACTTATATAGAGAATTAAAGTGTTAGAGACAGAAGTAAATCTAAATTGTGCTTGTTTTTCTTTTATCTTCAGAGTTTCTCTGCTTAACCTCAAGATTATATCATCAATCATCAATAGCTGTAATCACTATATAATTGACAGTGAATTTTCTTGGAACTTATAATGGTGATTAGAATACAGAAAGTGTTGCTTGTATGTCACCCGTAAATTGATAAAGTAATTCAACTTCAAGCATATTTGCTATGCAAAAAATATTGGGTATTATTTGGTTATTAAACCTAACTATTGATTCCTTATTAATTCTATTCTGCCTATAATTGGAAGAATATGTTATCAAGACAAATAGAACCATCAAGTATAATCAACAAATGTATGTGGCATGAAAGGACAAATAAAAGAGTGAAACTAGGGTTCACGTTCAACATATTCAGACTAGTATTTAAGTGCCTAAGATTGCTCTCAAATTAAATTGAACGTACTGACAAATGAGAGGATAAAAATAATAAAAGTTCAAGATAAAAGGAAAAACAATTAGTGTCATATTTAGTCTCTCACATAAGATGCTTCTAATTTTAAAACATTTTCTCCAGAGACTCTTTGACTTCCCCATCCCTGAGCTTTTTTTGGAATTTGAACTTTGTAACAAAGAGAAATTTTTCTTAGAGTCAGCAATTTAGAAAACAAAGTAAATGTTCTTGGTTAGATGGCCTGGCTTATTTCACATGGAAACAGGCAAATGAAGAAACAGCTTTTGTTTCTGTACTTTGCACACATAGAAGAGGCACCACAAAAACTACGATTTTGGTCCCAAATGCACTTTGTAACCATAGCAATTTCCCCAGTGTTTCTGGATTGGTACCTATTTGCTCCTCTTTGATATTATCTATAATGCTTTGTCTATTTCCGTAGTGGGCATACATCCAGGTACTTTGTAGGATAGTTATTAATTACTCAAATGATATGGGTGTATTGTATCTTGAGCAACTCTTTTCTGGTTGCCTGGTTTTGTAGATTTTCCGACCGCGTGTCTTCCACATTATTAAGACTGTGTTGCTATTCAAGTAGAGGGTCTTTTCCCTGCTATGATCAAGCCATGCACATTAGTTAATAATATTTGTACAAAACATGATAATCTCTCAGTGACTGTATTACAACCCATAATGCACCAAAGGGGAGAGAGAGAGAGAGAGAGAGACTGAATCAGAGTGTAAGAGAGACACAGAGACAGACAAGACACAGAGAGAGAGAGAGAGAGAGAGAGAGAGAGAGAGAGAGAGAGAGAGAGAAGGAAATTACCTGCTATAGAGAGAGGCCGGGGAGAGGATGGTAGGAGGGAAACTGGGGACATTGGTGGTGGGAAGTGTACAATGATAGAGGGATAAGGTGTTGGAAACTGTATGATTGAAACCCAACCATGATCAGTTTTGTAACTCTGTATCTTACAGAGGCTCAAAAAATAATAATACTTGTGCATGTGTAATCAGAATACAACAATATATGTAACAACAAGTAAACACCCATTGAATCGAAAGGACAATGAAGCAGAGTTTGAAATCATTAACTCTTTAATTGTTGGTTACAGAAAAGTCCATGGTTCCCAAGGAAGAAAGAGTGTTACACATAAGAGGCTAGTGCAACACAATTTTTCCATCCAGTACAATATTTTTTAATATTTTAATAAGAAATGTGATAATGCTTGTATATTCTTGTAGTTATTAGCTCCTGAACATATGTGTACATGTATATTATACATTGTGTGTGAAAGCTATTATCTATGCATACATTCATATTAATTAAGTGGCTTTTGAAATATATGTAAATATTTTTTACAATATTTATAAAAGAAACAGTATTGTAACTACAGGATCTTATCTTAATTAATTACACCAGAACTTTTTGGTGAGTCACAGTGACCAGTGAGTACTGATGAGGGAGTTAATCCAAGATAGATTAAAAGTTAACAACAACAACCAAAGAATTGAAATGTTTTGATGTGGCTCCTTTGGTTGGAGACAATCTTGGGATGAGAAAAGTGAATCTGAAAAAAAATGAAACTGTTGATGTTCTTTTCATCTTCATCATAATTGATTCTACCTGTGCCTCATGTTGGGACCAGTCTCCTATACATATTTGGAATGTGGATTTCATTTCCACAAAATGGGGACATAATAAATATAGGGTTTACTAACGATTGTTTTATGTGGCTGCCAATCTGCCAAGTAACATTCTTAATTATTGCCAGGAAACTAGGCATTTTCCAAACATATGTTTTAGATTTAAGACTAATATGTCATGTCAGCCCTCTCTACTGGACTGATGGGAGCCCAGTGGGACTTCTAAGTGTCTGCTTTGGTGGGTGACTTTTGGGGGTTAGATAAAAGCACTAATAGGAGGAGATAGAGCAAAGCATCAAAAGTTTCTGAAAGCAAATCCCACGAAGAATACATCAAAGAGTTATGTTTTCATTATAAACTGATATTTTTACTAGAGGAGGATACAGATCGATCTTCCTCTAGAAGCCTTGGAATAAAGGAAACCAGACCCAAACTTACATTAATGAATCTAATTGCAAGACTCTTGTATCCTTTGAACAGCATAACCAGGAGTTTTGCCTCAAAATTTTTAAGAAAGTATATGTGGCTTTTTTCATTAGCTTGTGCAAACCTGGTATGTTCCATCAAAGAATTTATTCCATGACTTGAAAAAAAAAACGGAAACTGAAAATCAAAGCGATCTGGTCCAAATGAGCTATATTTCTGAACGTCTCCTCTAAAAATGTTTTTCAAGTTCATGGAAATACCATCCAGTGATTGTAGTTTGCTCATCCAATACAAACTTTGCTCATGATCCATGGTTCCCTGATCTTGGTCAAAGAGGTAAGATACCTAAGTGCACAAATAGAATTTTAAAAATGTGATATGAAAATGTCTTCTTCTTGTAAATTGCTTTTTTGAAACAAATATATTTAGTGTAAGATAACTGGATTGGGCGTTTGAATGTCAGAGTGTTTCAGATATTTTATCAGGCTTAGAAGATATTACAATTTTACCTCTAGTTCACTAATATATTTTCAATAATATTTAGCAATGATTTTCTAGCCTTTACTTTTAGATGTTTAAAAAATATACAAGGGGCTACAAATTCGTACATGAGATAAGCCTCTTGACTTGCAAGTGGCCAGCCCCAGTTCTATCCCAGGAACCACTGGGCACCCGTATGGTCCCCCTGAGCATCTCCAGAGCACTACTGAATACGGAGCTAGGAATAGTTCCTAAGCACTGCAGGGAACTACCCACTCTCCAAACTCTCCCACCCACTCTGAAAAAACACGAGTATCATTGTTAACTGATACAATTTTGAGTATAGGTATTTCTTACTTTAGCATTTATAATGATAAGTGTTGATGCCTTTTTACCACCTTATGTGTATTTGTATGCCTGACTTCCTTAATAACAACATCAAATCTAAGAACAAATACAGTCAATTTTCTGACCATCAGTTTCTATTCAACATGTTATGCTCTTTTCTTGAGAAGTATGAGAATTTATTTGCAGTCCCCATCAAATGCATTGAACTTCATCTGCGGTAAATACTTTTAATAATGGTTTATGCATAAATAGATAGCAAAAAGTTGCTTTTGCTATTTTAAATAGAAGGAATGTCAAAATCCAGATACTTGCATGATCTACTAAAAACACAAGGAGTGTACCCTTAACCCCTGAGCTATCTTCCCGGTCATTAAATGCCTTTATTAACAGTAAAGGTATAATAAAATTCTTAAGCAACTGAATGGAAAACATTGACAAAACCAAGGCACTTTTTAAAATGCTCAAATTCATAATTAAATATTTTACAAATAAAACTCATCTCTCAAATTGTCTGAGGAATTTGTTTCCTCAGAAAATGTTGTTTCAGTTTAATTTTTTTTCTTACTGTGAACACAGGGAAAGAAAGCTAACTCCTTCCCCAGTGCAGTATTTTAGATCTTGCCATATGACAGAATTTACCAGGTATGTTTTATTAACAGGGTCAATTCATTTATTGGATGACTCGCTTGCTTAACAAGACTCTATTAGTAAGTTTAAATAACTCAAATAATATGCTATTAGAATTATCACAGTACAAAATGAAATGAACACAGGTACTGTGGATTGAATCTGACTTTTAAGATGACGTGACTCTGAGTCTAATTACTAACCATTTTTAGTGTGTAAAAGATATAAAGCTTTCTAGCATGAGGAGCAAGCCTTAGCAGTTGATGCAAATACTAGCAATATACCTGGTACTTCAAACATCAGGGGTTCTGATAGCAATCTGACTCAATAGCAATCCTTATGATGCCCAGTCAGTAGCACTGTTCCATGACATCCGTGTCTATCAAGCTTGATATTTCTATTAAGAATACTCTTGATTCAAAAGAAAGTTCGGGGATGACACTGATCACTCACAGGAAGTATAAAATTCTTTGGGGTTTTCTGAACTTTTATACAGTATGAGTTGAATTATTTTGTGGTAAAATATCCAAAATTAGCCCACCCGAGCAATCTACATATAGAAAATAGTAAGAGCATCTTGGCTGAATTTCAGTTTTTTTGTATAGATTCTTGAACTCTTCTTGCTTAAAGACCACAAATTGTTGAAGCCTGATTTATCATCTGGATTGCATCATCTAATATTTGTTTGTCAAACACACACACATATTCACTTTATTTCATTTTCATGAAACTTGTATATTACCAGCAACGTAATTACAACATTCAAGTCATATAAATTAAAATATAGTTTAGCAACAATAAATTCTTTCTTGGACTTTAATGAAATTACTTTTTATTCAAACATTACTTAATTAAACATCACTTATTATCTTAGTCTTTCATGTATTTATTTCTACCCACAGACCCACCAAACTCTTACCAATCTCTCTTTCTTCTTATAAGTCTGAAAAACGTCTCCAACCGAGGATAATATATCACTTCCTGTAGTAGTCTTCAAGCAATTCAGAAGACATCCGCTATTCCTGCTTTGAATGGCAATTTTCTATACTGTATCCTTTACATCTTTGCTCAAAGGCTTTCCATGTCTTGAAGGAAGAATGCCAGTATCTTTGTACGCTCCCTAGCATAATACCTCGTACATGTTGGTTTTCAAAAATGCTCATCTACTTCTATGGTTAGAAAAATGTGTGAGACTCTTTACAATAGCCAGAAACTGGAAGAAACCTGAGTGCCCAAGAACAGATGACTGGTTAAAGACACTTTGGTACATCTACACAATGGAGTACTATGTAGCT
Source organism: Sorex fumeus (assembly GCF_029834395.1). NCBI lineage: Eukaryota > Metazoa > Chordata > Mammalia > Eulipotyphla > Soricidae > Sorex > Sorex fumeus. The sequence continues at coordinate 1,280,170 of NW_026606065.1, read as the reverse complement.
GTTAGAAAAGATGAAGTCATGAAATTTACATACAAGTGGTACAACATGGAAAGTATCATGCTAAGCGAAATGAGTCAGAGAGGGATAGACATAGAAAGATTGCATTCATCTGGGGGATATAAAGTAACAAAATATGAGATTAATGCCCAAGAATAGCTGAGATCAGCACCAGGAGGATTACTCCATAACTTAGAGGCCAGCCGGGTATCCTAGAGGAAAGGGCAGCTCAGATAGAGAAGGGAACGCCAAATAAAGGGTGTTTGGAGGATCCTCCCAGGAGGAGAGATGCATGTTGAAAGTAGTCTGTGGACTGAACATGATTGCCACTCAATGCCTCTTTTGCAGACCACAACACCCAAAACGAGAGAGAGAACACAGGGGATTGCCCTGCCACAGAGGCAGGGGGAGATGGGGGGATGGGGGTGGGGGGGATATTATCCATGGTGGTGGAAAATGGGCACTGGTGGAGGGATGGGTATCTGATCATTGTATAATCGAAACCCAAGCACAAAAAATAGTAAATCTACAACTGTACCTCATGGTGTTTCACTAATAAAAAAAATTTTAAAAAATGTGTGAGAATATTACTCCAAAGTGAGAATTTTTTTTGCCAGCTACATTATTTTTGGGTGTAGTGGTGGTGTTGGGTGGGTTTGTGTTCCATATCCAACTGTGCTTAGGGCTTACTCCTGCCTCTTTGTTCAGATATCATTTCTGTACTACATACAATGCTGGAGGTCAGCGTCATGCAAAGCAGGAACCTTACCCATATAGTATCTCTCTGGACCTCTAGCTACATTATTTATGCTATGTTCTAAAAGTAAAGATAAAATAATTCTCTGATTCATGCTGAAACTACAGATAAATTCTTCTAGGGGAGAAGAAGATACAAGGGGAAAACATAGAGAGCCAAGATTATAGCTTTCTCATTGAGAATCATGTTTGAAATCATCTGTGTTGTGCATTTAACATGTCATCCTACATCATAGAATGCCTGGAACAAAGTCTGTCATAACGTTAATGCTGAAGGATATTTCATTCACTTTTGAAAAAAAATTCTTAGCTTTAAAACGTCACTTTTTGTGACTGTCATTTTCCAGATTTTTCCCCCTACATAGCCAGAAGGTATCGAGATCTGTGAAATAAAAGATTCACGTTTTTTTTAAAAAAAAGCCAAAAGCAAAACTTGCTGAGAGAGAGTAAAATTTGGCTTTTAGAAAATAAAAACAAATAATAAACCACACAAGCAACTCTAAAAGCTCATAGACCTACTAAGAAATCTGATTAATAAACTTCATGCCAATAAAAATGACCCCTGAACAAAAATTGCAAGAAACGGAGACCCATACCTGGCATTATCACCACCTGAGATGAATACTAAAGTGCACTCTCTCCCTATGCCATCTTTTAGATGAAGACATGGGAAGCTGTGAAGAAGAGAATAAAAGAGGAGAAAGAGGGGAAGAAAAGAAGAACCCACAATGTGGAGGGGAGGCCTTTCAAACAATTCAAGCATGAAACTCACAGGGGAAAATTCAGCTCAATGTGATTGAACTTAAGTGATTAAGTGATCCAGGATAGGTTCGGACCAAATGTCTCAGATGCAAAAAAAAAAAGCAATTTATGTCCATAAGAAAAATTAAAATTTTGGTATAATACCTTGAGGAGCAGTGTAGTACCATCAACCCTAGAATTCTGTTCAAAAAAATAAACTTGGTTTACTTGGTTTGGGCAATTGGCCACCTTCCCAAGGTTCATTGCCAAGACTGATTTTGTAGAGGAACACCTCATAAAGTACCCATTAATAAAATAACTTTTCTTAAAATGAAAGAAAATATATATTTGAAGAAAATTAATTTCCAGGTAAAAAGTGAAAATTGATTTCCACAAAAGTGATTTGATATGTCTCTAAAGTTTTAAGATTAAAATTCAAAATATATACCTAGAGCAAATAGTAGGCCATGAGTATGAAGTATCAAATAAAGAAGGGTAACTTGAGGAAGGGCATAATAACTTCCTTACAATACTGATAGGAAGTGTATTTATACTAATCATTATCATTTCTTTTTGTAACTTACATTACTCATTAAGATTAAAGACCACCAAATTATGCTGAAAAATATTGCTTGTTTAGCTTATAAATGGACAAATCAATGAATGTATTAGATTACTGTATTTTTCCTGGTCCTGTCCTAGATCCTTTGACCATTCTCACCTCATTTAGATCGCACACCACTCCTATAAATAGGAATTATTATTTCACATACATGTGCAAAAACAGACTCATAAAAGTTAGATAAGAAGTCCCAAGGGCTGGAGTGATAGCACAGCGGTAGGGCGTTTGCCTTGCACGTAGCCAGCCTTGGCCGAGCCGGGTTCGATTCCTCTGCCCCTCTCGGAGAGCCTGGCAAGCTACCCAGAGTATTCAGTATGCCAAACAAGAAGTCTCACAATGGAGACGTTACTGGGCCCGCTTGCGCAAATTGATGAACAACGGGAGGACAGTGTGACAGTGTGTGACAAGAAGTCCAAGGGACACACAGGTAATAAGGAGCAGAGTTAGATTTCCAATCCAGGTCTTTTGATCACAAACAACAGAATGCTTAGTTTAATAAGAAAAGCATTAACATTTTTTTCTCAGAGAATCTCATTGTTATTGGCAAAGTCATGCCTTGGGTGGACATATTATTATAAGTCTTGTCTGAAGAAGTTCTGGATCCACCGTGAGACCTTTGGAATCAATCATCAAAATGGAAACAGTTTAATGACAGGCTGGGCAATTACCCCATTGTCATTTAATGACATTCTGGGCAATTACTCCCCACAAACTGAAGAGAATGAGCTTTCAGCTTGACTCATGAATTGAACTGTTGTTACAGGAACGCCTGAAAGGAAAAGAGGTTATGTCAATGGTGTTTTTACAGAGTGACTAAGTTGTGAGCATTTCCCAAAGCTATTTTTTCCTCCAGTTTTACAAGCTTTGGAGACAATGACTCAAGCACTTCTCTGTTGCTCTCCCCTCTAATTTGCACCTTCTAAGACACCACCTTCCTTCGGAAAGAGGGTGAAAATTGACTTCCTGTTCTCTCCAAATCTCACATCTTTCTCCTAAATGAACTTTCAGGAATGCTGTGGAGTCCTTAAAGCAAGTTCAGCAAAGAAGACAGCACCGGCCAGTTCCAGCAGCTTCCCCAGAAGCACATGCCCAGCCCCTGACACTATCATGATTTCAGACACACATTTGATCAAACACCTATTTACTCCGTGACCCTCCGGAGTAGCAGTCAAGTGCTGGTGGGCTGTGAGATACACAGTTTTATCACCACTTTCCTATCGTGAAGAGAACCAGAACCAGAATACAGGGGGGTGGCGGGGAGAGGAGAGGAGGGGAAAAGGGAAGAAGACTTCATCCAAATGGACCCAAAGCAGGAGTGAGCTGACTGTTGTCCGTATCTGTATTTTTGGTCTGAAGACTTGGGAGCTGGGGGAGGAGGAGCCCATTAGTTATCTGAGGAGCCTTTGGGGGGAAACTGCCTCCACGCCACACCCCCTAGGCCCAGTGCAGGGTGACTCCAGGCCAAGGGCATAGTGGAGATTGCAGCTGAGTGCTTGCTGAGCGGCCGCAGTCCAGGGGATGGTTCTGATAGTCCCAAGAGAGATGGATTGTAAGGGCATTTAGGTTTCATCATTACCGAGGCGTTTTCCACGGAGCAAAACTGCTGATTGCAGAGGAATGTGACAAGGTTTGTGTTACACGGTTATCACACACTTGGAACATTCTAAGAGACTGAGCTCCGAGGCTACCCACCGGCAGAGTGTGGGGTGATGGTACTGATGAGGAACTGCTCTTTAGGGCAATAAGTGAGATGTGCTTTGGAAGTACTAAAACGGTGTGCGCAGACCATTCACGGGGCAAGTCACTCCAGACTGTATTTTTCAAGCTTGTGAAGTTTTATTTTTAGTTTCGTTGCATTAAAAAAAAAAACCTCAGAATTCACATGTCAACACATGTAAATTCACATGTAAACATGAGAATTCACATGTAAAATAGAATTCACATGTAAAAATTTGCTTCTCTTAAAATCGAGAGATCTGGGAACATGGGGTTTCAGCATGATGTCAGAAAACACATGACACAGGTAGGCAAATGGGAGACAGCATTAAGGTTCTCGGTATTTGCCTGTGGACGGTTACAGAGACCTCTCAGTACAGGGCTACCCAGTAGTGGTACTCCAGTTTGAGACCTTAGTAAAGACGTTGAAGCCAATAAATATGACCTCCAAGTCTGGAAGCTTTAATTTCCACATAAGAAGCAGCAAATCAACAGCTCAATAGCAGTGCAACAAAGACTACTGAAACATTTAAATAGTAGAATTTACACTATTCTAGGCCTGCACCTTTCAACTTGGGAATTGTCTGACAAATGGGTTGGAGTAAAACTTGTGTACTAAAAAGAGTCAAGAGCTGGGGCGGTAGTACAGTGGGTAGGGCATTTGCCTTGCACCTGGCTGACCTGGGTTGAATCCCTAGCATCATCCCATATGGTCTCCCCAGCACTGCCAGGAGTGATTTCCTGAGTGCAGAGCCAGGAGTAACCCCTGAGCATCGGCAGGTGTGGCCTCACCCCCCAAAACCAAAAAATTTAAAAATTAAAAAAAATAAAAATAAAAGGAGTGAAGATATAGAAACACTTACCTTAGGAAAAGGAAAATAGAAAGAAAATCACTTTGAAAATAGAAAGGAGAACGTTGTTTTCCTTACTCTTGAAATGCAAAATAGAATCACAGTACGTATAATACTTCACAAGGTAAGAATTATTTACATCAAAAAGATTCAAAACAAGTATTTGAAAAAATGCGAAGAAAAAAATCTGTATATTGTTATTGTTAATATAATGGTGGACATTTTTAAAAGGGAAATGGTGTGAAGAATTTCTAAATAAAGCTGGAAATTCCATATGATCTAGTCATACCATTGCTAGGGATTTATAATCAGGATACTAAGACTCCAATTCAAAAGAATTTTACAGAACATTATTCCAATAGCCAAAGCATGGAATTAGCCTACATTCTCATCAACACATGACTAGGTAAGGAAGCAGTTGTATATGTATACATATTCTTGGACTACAACTCTACAATTAAAAATGATTATATTTTTAGGATAAACAGTTGGATCTAGAGATGAATTTTATTAACAAAATAAGGAGGTTAAAGACAATTTCCGATGGTTTCTCTCATAGGTGAAGATAAATCGCTAAAGCAAACAAATTGGCAAAACCCAACAAAATAAGGGTTACCAGTAGGACATGGAGGAAGATGAAGAAGACGAATCTTTTTGGGAATGGATGGCTTTGGAGCTTTTGTGGGTATGGTGATAAAATATATATATATTTAGCATTTTAAAATTTCATAATATTAAAAATATATCAATTAAAAATTAGTAATACAAAATAAATTGTGAACTATCCTGAATTTATTTATAAACAATAAAATAATAACTTCTTGTCTCAGTCAAACCAATGATGTTGTACTTGATCTTTCGTGCTTGTACATCAGGTCCTCAATGGATGCATCTGATGCCAGCATACGTGCATTGAAAGTACTGACAATCATTTTTGTCTTTCTTTGTTTTGGCAGCCTAGTTCGGCCTTGAGATTTTATCAGCCTCTCCTTTCACATCCTTCTCAACACTGCAGTATTGGTGACTCCTTCAGGGTCAGGGGAATGAGACCCATTGTAATTACTGGTTTTGGCATATTGAATACACAACGGATAGCTTCCCAGGCTCTGCCGTGCAGGCGGAGTACTCTCGGTAGCTTGCCGGTCTCTCCAAGAGGGATAGAGGCTCTTGGGGCAGCCTCCAATCGCCCTTGTAGGTGTTCCCATGGTTCAAACCATATTTGAACCCTATCAAATATGGTGCGGCATTCCTAGAAGATGGGTATTAGGTGTTTTATGATGTGTCGTGTGGCAGCAAAGCAGTCACAAAATGGCCGCGCAGTCTGGAAAGCATCCTGGAGCGTGGTGGCAGCTGGGTAGTGGAGGTAGTGTAGGTCTGCTGGTGAGGTATTTATCTGGTACTGGTACAGTGGGTCTTTTGTGTGTAAACCAATCCCTGGGTTGCCGGACATCATTGGTCTGACCAAGACAAGAAGGTATCAATCATATCCCACCATTTTCGACACTGGAGAAGAACTGTTCTTCAGAACATGTGACAAAAGAGGCATTGGAAGCATCAGTGTCCTTGTCAACACAAACTTGGCCATAAGCATCGATTTATTCGAATGTCTAACAACCTGAATCTGACGATTACATTTGAATAGATGTGGCTCACTGCTGGCAGTTTCTATCTTCGTTGTCTACGCACCAAAATCCAACTATGATGAAGGAGAAATTGAGAAGTTCTACATGGAGCTGGAGAAGTTCTATAAAGAAGACCACATCTTCTGCAAGATTATTGTTGGTGATTCTAATGCCAAGATAGGACCAAGAAGATCAGCTGAAGAACTCCACATAGGGACTCATCACCTAGAATGGAATGAACAGGGTGAGAGACTGTCTGAGTTCATCATGTCGATCAAGACCATCCATGGTAACTCAGAGATCCAGAAGGACCAATTTAAACGTTGGACATGGGAGTCTCCCGGTGCACGGTTCCACAACGAAATTGGCCACATCATATTTCAATCAAGGGTTTTACCTGACCGATGTCGCTATTGTCCCAAAATTCAAAATGGGATCGGACCACCATCTCCTTCATGCAAAATTCTACTTCACAGAGCGGGGAGAAAGGGCTGCAAAGTTTAAGAAGAGAACTCCCAGAATGACCACCAACTGGGAGCTCTTTGGTACGATTGCTGCAACATGGGAAGATGCCGTCATTGACAACATTGACGAGGAATATGATTGACTGGTTCAGCACCTCCATCATTGTGCGGGGAAACGCCAAGAGAGAGATAGCCCCCAAAAAACGCCTGTCTTCGAAAACTCGAGCTTATTAACCAATGTGGTTTAGCACATGCCTCAGACAATGGCAAGCTAATGTCTGAGCTCACAAAGCAGTGCAGAGATGCAATAAAGGAAGACCTCAAAGAGAGAAGAGCAGCAGTGCTGGTAGATACAGCAGAAGCCGGGAAAAGCATTCGTAAAGCCCTCCCCCCTCCTTTGCCAACTACAAGACCAAGATGACTGCCCTCCGACATCCTGATGGATCTATCACATCTTCCAGAAGGGCAGTGGAGAAGACTATCCATGACTTCTACTTGGATCTCTTCAATAGCTACATCCACCTTCCCGCATACCAAATTCCGCAGGATGGATATGTCATTCCCAAAGTTCTCCCTTCTGAAATCCTACATGCCATTTTGTTGTTAAAGACATGAACAGCACCTGACCCAGACAAGATCAGACCTGAACACCTGAAGAACCTGCCATCAGTACTCATCAATACACTGGCTCGGCTCTTCACGTGCTACCTGTCTGAATGCAAGGTTCTGCCCCAATGGAAAACCAGCAGGACTGTACTACTGTTCAATAAGGGAGACATCCACGACGTTGGCAACTATCGCCAATATATGTCTGTTGTCTGTCGTCTACAAGCGATTCACTCAAGTCATCCTGAATAGGATTGACAGAACACTAGATGAAGGACAACCATGTGAGCAAGCTGGGTTTCACAAAGGATTCAGCACGATCGACTATATCCACATGATAACCAAGCTCATTGAGGTTTCTTTGGAATTTAAGATGGCGCTCTTTTTAACGTCCATTGATTTAAAGAAGGCCCTTGATTCTGTTGAGATGGAATAGGGCATTGAAGCCCTAGCCAATCAAGGAATTCATATTTAATACATCAGTATCCTCTGTGAGCTGTATTGTGGATTCACTACCAGGATTTCACATTCTACAGGGAGGTGATCATTGATGTCAAGAGAGGGGTTTGGCAGGGTGATACCATTTCACCGAAACTCTTCAGTGCCACACTCGAGAACATCATGCTATGACTGAAATGGGAAGGAATGGTAGTGAAGATAGATGGTCGGCAACTACACCACCTCTGCTTTGCTGATAACATCATTCTAATAACACCAAACATTAGCCAAGCAGTACAAATGCTGGCTGATTTCGACCATCAGTGTGAAAAGGTCGGATTACAGCTGAATCTCATGAAGACAATGTTTATGAGAAACAATCTCATTCCTGACGTTCCAAAGGAACGACCATCTCTGAATGCAACAGTTATGTGTACCTAGGCCGAGTAGTCAACATGACAAAAAACCTGGTACCTGAGTTGCACAGGAGGATGAGAATGGCTTGGAACGCCTTCAAGAGCGTCGAAGAAATAGGTAAGAGGACGAAGAACCTTCAGCTCAGGGCACATATCTTCAATTCCATTGTTCTTACTGCATTAACATATGCCTCAGAGACCTGGGCCCTATGCAAACAAGATGAGAACGCTATTCAGGTCTCCCAAAGAGGAATCCAAAGAGCTATTCTTGGAGTATCATGCTTCACTCAAATGAGAGAAAGAATCCGGAGTTCCGACCTCCGTCGAAGGTCAAGAATCAGGGATGCTGTCTCGTTTGCCGAGGCATTGAAAATCAGATGGGCTGGACACGTAATGTGATTTGGAGACGACCACTGGACTAGAGCCGTTACTGACTGGATCCCATGGAATGTCAAAAGACCGCATGGCTGCCCACCTACAAGATGGTCAGACTTCTTCGTCAAGACACTGAACTATCGGTTAGAGGCTCTTCGCGTTTCTAGAACAAACAGATGCCATTGGGCTACACTAGCACATGACAGGGACAAATGGAGACATTACTGGTGCCCACTCGAGCAAATCAATGATAAATGGGAAGTCAAGTGATCAAGTAATCAAAATAATAACTTTTTATATGCTTTGTCAATTTTAATAACCCATCATTTTGAGTAAAATTTTTCTAATCAGGTTCTCTAATACTTTCTAGGTAATGAATTCCAGTAGCTGTTCAGACCTTATCGTACCCTACCCCATTCATCAATACTCATTAGTGGTCTGTGGAAATGGAGATCAACATTTGGCCACCCTCTTGATAGAACTACTTGGGCTTCCCTTGCTCAGTTGTAGGTGGAACTTTTAGCCTTCCTCCAAACCTTGTTCTGTAACATAATTTTTCATCTTAAAAAATGGTCCCCAAGTAAAGGATGCTTGGGAACCCACTCGGGATGGGAGATATGTACTGAAGGTAGACTATAGACTGAACATGATGCCCCCTTAATGCCTGTATTGCAAACCACAACACCCAAAAGGAGAGAGAGAATAAAAGGGAATGCACCTGCCACAGAGGCGGGGGGTGGGTAAGGGTGGGGATGAGGTAAGGGTGGTGGGAGGGATACTGGGCACATTGGTGGTGGAAAATGAGCACTGGTGGAGGGACGGGTATTCGATCATTGTATGACTGAAATGTAAGAATGAAAGTTTGTAAGTCTCTAACTGTACCTCATGGTGATTCATTAAAAAAATGGTCCCACTACCTCCTCAAAGCCTCATGAGAAAAGTTTGGTCATCCAGTTGGCTTCGTATTTTCTTCATATCCACATGTGACAAATCCTCTATGTTTTGTTCTTAGTATATAGAAGTAGCCTCTTTATTTATCTCTTTATACTTCATTTCTTTCTATAGTATCTAATACGTATTCTTTATTGTTTTTATAAACAACCTGACAATTACGAGTCCATTTAGAACTGAGCATAACTTCCATTGTTTTTAGAACCATTTAAAAAATTTAACATGGCCCTCAAAGCTTTGCCCTGAGTCACTTTCCCCACAATTTATATTATGTATGCCAATCATAATAAACTTCTTGTAGTTTTGTCTCACCTCAGTACCTTTGCACATGCTGTTTCCATTTGTTAAATGGTGCTCTCTTCTCCATCTGTCTGCTGCAATATTCACTCACTGATTCCTTATCTTTCTCAGGATGCAACATAATGTCATTTCTTCAGCAAAGCTTTCCCCAACTTCCAAAAATATAAAGTTCATAAAGCATTAAATGTTCCATAACTGCATATATTTCATTATAATTATTTGATTTCCTATAAAATTTTAATGTATTTCATTACATCCAATATATCCCCTTTATTTATTTTTAAGTAAAACAAGTGTTTTGAGGAAAAGAGAGAGACGTGTGCTCAAGAGAAGTGATGGGCTTTTCCAGAGTGGAAAAAACTTAAGTACACACCCTAAGCAGGGATGTACAGACTATTTCCCCAGAAGGGAGAATATGTTCTAAGGTAATAAAGTCCACGTCTCAGTCATATGCAGTCCAAGAAGGTCAAATAAAGGTCAAAAGTAAAAGAAAAGAAATCACATCTCAGACAGAGATGTAGGCAAATGCCTCTATCTTCTATAAAATTGCAAGATTCATAAGGTTAAGGAGTGTCTATCCTTTTCACCGACAATAGAATCACATTTCTGTTATTGTCCTATAGTGAGAGCTTATACATTGAGTAAATGAATAAGTGCACAAATGCATGGATAAATAAACATTACCTATCTGTCAGATATCAATGTAAAAGGAAGAGATCCGTAATTTAAGATACACTCTTTTCAGGGGCCCAGAAGAACAATAGAAATATGGGAAGAAAATTCCAATTCTATATTGACTTGTAACTCCATTTGCTTGCTTGACTAATAAAATGATCAAAATGGCATAGATGCCCCTCAAATTAAAGCAGAAATATTTATATCCTATAAAATCATTATATAGAAATAAGGTGCATATAAGAAAACTTTGATATCTACATTTTCTTAGCCTGTTTATTGTCTCAATAACATCAGGTTTTAGTTTCACTCTAACTAGTGGTATTCCATATATGTCTGTCATATGTTGGTATTTCCTATGTTACTTATTGCAGTAAAGAGCTCAATGATTTCAAACAAATTCCTTTCAATATTAAAATCTATATATGTTTTAAGTCAAACGTGCTCATTAATCTAACAAAATAATGGTTGTTTGACATTTTTGAATAATTTTCAAATATGATTGCCTGAAGAAAGCTGGCTATTATCCACAGAGATGGCTCATTTTTCTTTAATTGTTCATAAAAACTTTTTCTTTCATCAGTAGATCTTCTGTAGTTCCTGATTGTTCAAAGATGTTCATAGTTCTAGTTGCTGCCACATTTATTGAGTGCATACTCTGTGCCAGGTATTATTGTAAGTATTTTAATATATGCATATAATTCAATCTAAAGAATCTATAAAGTACATTGTTAATATATTGCCAATATGTACTACCATAAAAGAAAACAAGAACAGGTTGAGAGGCAATTTGTCCAAGTCATACAACAAATAAGTCATGAGGATGTGATGTGTACCAACTCCTCTATATACAAGGCCTTACTCATTTTTAATCTCTGTGTATGGTAATGGGTATTTAAATGCATATCTTCATTTTCACTTTTCACTTTTGTTTCTATTCACTATAATGTTGCCATATACTATCTTTAATTTTCAGGAATATGCTTATATAATGTTATAGGACATCCTCTTTTTTCACATGTGGTGTTAATGTAATGAATATTTAAATACTATATCATTTTTGGTCAGAATTTTTACTTTATGTTACATATATATGTCATAAATAGATCACCAGTATATTGTTGATTGATTATTCCAGTTTCTTAACATTAGGAATAGAAATTAGTCTGCCTTCTTTTCTGACTACAAGATTAGAAGAGTCATACAACTGTTTTTTTAAGGTCAATGATACCTTGTTCTCCAGATGAGTCAAAGTTTCTTAACTCAGAATTCTGAGATTTCCTGGTAAATCACATCGCACTGAATTCCAAGCTATAGCATCTCATGTCAGACCCTTTGGTTACCTGGTAACTTATCAAATTTTTGACATCCAAATCAACAGAACCTAGAGAGAGAAAACTTTCTGATAACTTGAAAACTAAAAGACAAGGTCAAAATGTGCTTTGAGGAACGTTTGCTTCACATTTAACTCCAGAGACTTAAATAAATTCCCAAAGATTGTCATAGCCTCTGTGAGGTCAAGCCTGTTGTGAAAGGAAAAGATGACAATTGACCTTTTCTTACAGCAAAATCTGCTGCCTTCCATCCCACCAGTCAACCACAAAGTTGAAATTCTGTGAGGTGACAGCTGCCTCTTAGATGCGTTCCAGCCAGCCCCAAGTGAGCCACGTACTCACAAAACCAAAAAAGTCATCAGAGACGTCTGGGACCATCTAGCATAAGCAGTTTCCAAACACTCCTCAGTTAAGATTCTATTTATCTCTTGCCCCTCATCCCAACATGAACCATGTAGTGAATTTTTTTCAACTATACAGAATATGTTAGATAGAATTAGTTGTATTTGCCGATATTTTTCATCTAAGTTCAATATATAGTATAAGCTTCTGAGTCAATATAGTCATTCCACAATTATTTGAAAGCAAGGAAATATGAGGTCATGAACATTTGGATTAAACATCTAAAAACTCAGTATTGCTCTCAGAACCCAACTATTCTCATCAAGCGTGTTTAGATATTCATATCTTGATAAAATTATGTCCGAATATAATATTTTACTGGTGACCCAAGAAATATACTGACTTGAGATCAGATCAACATAGAACCAAAATTATACATACAATGGACCCCTATTCTAATCAGCTCAATAAAGTACAAGCCAAGTCATTAATGAAAATATTTACTAAAAATTAATATTAGATGCTAAGTTAAAATCCAATAACTGCAATCATTTAATGACAAAAAATGAGCAACAACAGGTAAAATTAATTAGGAGTTGGATACACATAGATAATATTAGTCTGGAAAGGGGAAGGAAGAAAAATCAAGAATTATGATGAGAAAAGGCTGGACTTGGCTACGAACTTTCACAAAATGTATTAGATTAGCATTTAGCTGACAAAGACTAATGCAAGAGGTGAGAAATATTCAGAGTGAATGGTCATGCTCTTACGGAGGAGGAAACCTAATGAAAACAAATTGCATCAGTTAAGGCTAACAGGATAGAGATAAGAGAAACAGAAAAGCCAAGGAAGATAAGGTAAGCCCAAAGGGTTAAAGAGTATTAGGAGGGCAAATATATCAGGGTGGAAAGGATGATGAAGAAAGAAAATGAAAACTAAGCCTCTAATAAAGGTAAAGGGCACAAGATTGATCACAGCTTCAAAATTAGCTAGGATGCGCCACTCATTTTTTAAGTCAGACTTCATGGTGAGACATATGCACAGGTAAGAAACACAGAAAGATCGATGATGAATGTGAAAGGAATGAAGGTCTTAGGAAAAAGTCCACTGATAAAAAACAGAAGAGAATTTGCCATATGTCTTAGCATGCAGATTTCAGTCCATTTCTCTATGTGGGAGGATATAAGTTCATGAGGAAACTAGTTTTACATTTAGTCAAGTAACTTGAGACTTCTAGTTTCTACATTAAACTATTAATTTAATTAAAGCACTTTTAAATAATAGATCTCAATTTTAGATTCAGAGTAAACTTTAGAATGTTTTGGTTTAGCCCATGAAATTTTAGACAAGCAAATTTCTATTCAATCTAGAGATGAAGTCAGGTCACAGGTCACAGTCCTCCCGTTGTTCATGGAATTGCTTGAGCGGGTCCAGTAACGTCTCCATCGTGAGACTTGTTGTTACTGTGTTTGGCATATCGAATCCGTCACGTGTAGCTTGCCAGGCTTTGCCATGCGGGCGGAATACTCTCGGTAGCTTGCCAGGCTCTCCAAGAGGGGCGGAGGAATCGAACCTGGGTCAGCCCAGTTGGCAGCGTGTAAGGCAAACGCCCTACCCACTGTGCTATCATTCCAATAAATATATATTGTCAATATTTTACCTGAAAGTATGATATATACACATATGTATGTATTATATATGCATTGTATAAACATATATATATATATATATTTACATTTGTTTTAAGAAATCATTTCAACCCAAAGAAGGAGATATTAAAAACTAGATCCTTAAAAATGGTGCACACAGGGGCTGGAGAGATAACACAGCGGGTAGGGTGTTTGCCTTGCATGCAGCCGACCTGGGTTCGATTCCCAGCATCCCATATGGTCCCCTGAACACCGCCAGGAGTAACTCCTGAGTGCAGAGCCAGGAGTAACCCCTGTGCATTGCCGGGTGTGACCCCAAAAAAGGCAAAAAAAAAAATGGTGCACACACTGTGGAAGAATCATGGATGCTGGTGAAAGGATTGGTGCTGAAGCGTTGAATATTTAAAACTCAATCATAAACATCTTTGAAACTTTGTAATTCACAATGACTCAATAAAAAAGTTAAAGAAAATTTGCTCACACATAAGCAATTATCGTAAGATTTCTTTATTGTATGTCTTGAATTAATTTAAATATCTTAATGCCCGTAGTAGAACTTTGCAATTATATTATTTAAAATGTTATGACAAACGAAACAAACCTGTATATCACCATACTAAATTTAAGACATACAGATCAAACTGTAATTATATTCAACTTTTCAAACTTATGTCTATCTCAGTGATGAAACATATATTTCCATCACTCTAATGAAAATTAAAAATTAAGATAATATGACACTTTAGTTCTGAAGCACCTCCCTCCCCCCAGGATAATTTTAGGTGTTCTCCCAGACAAAGTTGGATAAGGGAGCGGAGAGATGATTTCCTTTCCTCCTGGGGCAGGAAGTATACAGGTGTTTCTATTACTCCATAGCTGTTCAGGGGTCACTTGAAGCACTGCAGTCATGAGTTCACTGATTACTCTACTTGTCATCTACTTGTAAACCTGCTACTCACCATTCCTCTCTCCAGCTCTAAGATATAGGAAATTATTCTTGTTGCAACGATAAAGAAAGATTCCAAGTATGGCATGAAGGAAATGTTAACTTCTTGAATAACTTTCCCAGGTGCAAAGAAAATTAACTCTATTATAGTTTATTTAACAATGCAAATATTTCACTCAAAATGAGTAAGTCTTTATGTTTTGTCAGAAAGCACATGTACTCTAAAGCATCATTTCCTAAAGTAATTTTCAGAGTCTTTTATTCTTGCCTACAAAGTAATTTGCTTCTAAAGCAGTGTGATTAGTATATAAGAGGCATAATCTCTGGAGTTGGATGAATACTGGTTGAAACTCCAGTGTCCTCACATGTAAAGTGAAAGTAATAATGCTTCTTATTTCATGATTGTTGTACGAATTAAATGGTGTGCAATACTTAATTTGATGATATACATGCCATGTCCTTAAGCATGATACTTAGATAGTAGATGCTTATCAAATGATAGAAAGTATAATTACTTAAAAAATTAAATCCATATTCAAAGTATTATTTTCTATCTTAAAATAATTTAAATTCTCTTGTTTTTCCTTTTCATTTCAAGTTTCTCATTTTCTTTGGTAAAAGGTAAAGGTAAAGGCCCTCCCGTTGATCGTCGATTTGCTCGAGCGGGCCCAGTAACGTCTCCATTGGAGACTTTGTTGTTACTGTGTCTGGCATATCGAATACTCTCGGCAGCTTGCCGGGCTCTCCGAGAGGGGCGGAGGAATTGAACTCGGGTCGGCCATGTTGGCCGCTTGTAAGGCGAACGCCCTACCCGCTGTGCTATCGCTCCAGCCATTCAGTAAATTAAATATTAAAACGTTGAGATGTAGCTTGATGTTTGTCAACCCTTCAGTTAATGCATTCACTATATTTTGCTTTTCATGGTATCACGGTTCTCCCATTGTTCATCATTTGCTCGAGCGGGCCCAGTAATGTCTCCATCATGAGACTTGTTGTTACCGTGTTTGGCATATCAAGTACGTCACGGGTACCTTGCCAGCCTCTGCCGGGCGGGCGAGATACTCTCGGTAGCTTGCCGGGCTCTCCGAGAGGGGCGGAGGAATCGAACTTGGGTCGGCCATTTTGGCCATTTTGGCTGCGTGCAAGGCAGACGCCCTACCCGCCGTGCTATCGCTCCAGCCCTATTTTCCTGTTTTTCTTTGGTAAAACAGGAAAATATTTCTTTTGCACATTTGGGGTCCTCTATAGTAGTCTCTTGGGGTCCTGTCTACCACTTCTGGGAGCAATCTGCCTGAAAGTAAGGACTGCCTGCCGGCTTGGTGTGAGGGCGTGGCCATCCAGTGCTTCTTAGATCCATCAGTGGTAGGGGCTCTTATAGTCATAGCTAGTGGTGTTAACGGGACTGACAATGTCAGGGATTGAATTTAGGACCAGGTATGGACTTCGGCATTTCGAGTTATTCCCCTAGTCCATGTTTCACATGTACTTTAGGAAAGAAATTATACAAATGTTCTTGGTATATTTAAAGATATATGGTTATCACAGGTATAAAACAGACAGTGTTAACATACTTTATTTTATCTGGGCACATCAATTGAATTAAATCTTGATCCATGAATAGAAACACTTTCATTATAGTTAAGACCCAGATGGAAAATAATTGCCTAAGAAATGCCTCTCCTGTTGTGTAATAATGAGAGAAATTAAAAAGACATAACTTGTGTTCTAACATTGTATAACTGAAACTCAATCATGAAAGTTTTGTAATTGTATATCACAGTGATTCAATAAAAAAATTAAAAATAACTTGGGGACAATCAAGAAATACCAGTGTGTTAGCCTGGTGAGCAGATAGCCCGAGAAACTGTTTCTCAGATGTCTCAGAAATTAGTTATAGGCGATTTAGCGCAATTTGTCGACTTCCAAATTATCATCATGATAAAATTAATGAAATAACAAAAATAATATCCATTAATTAAATAATATTAATAAAATAATAAAATGTAATATCTGTGCCACAAATAAGGAACTGATTCCACATATTCGTCTTTGCTATAAATCTTTTAGGGAAATGATGTTGCCTCTCAAGTGCATTGGCACATATTTTAAAAGCAAATGTCCAAGGCACTTACCTTTTGGCCCTGTTATTTCCCAGGATAGAGGTGCGATATATCTCTATATCTACACCACAGAACTAACAAAACTGAAATTAGAAGATAGAAACTACAACATGACATCCGTTCCCTGCCAACCCAACATGTTTAAAATGTCTTTAAAATTTTTCTGAAGGTAATGAAAAGAAAATTTAGAAGCACATTCAGCACCATTCTTGCTCACTGGTTTTCCTTTACTATGACATTCTGCACTGTTATTTCTCTTAATGCTACCCTACTACAGATATTGTGACTATATCTAACACAACAAGCCTATATAACTAGCTTTTTAACTTTCCATATTTTTTGTTTGTTTGTTTGTTTAGTTAAGAATTGATCATTGAAATAATGATCAATTATTTCAACGTTTTTATAGTACTGTCAACAGAAACACAACTACATGCAAAAAGTCAAAAGCACGGAGAATGCTTTGAGAAACTAAATGTAATACGTGGTATTTCCATTATGACTTTCATATTGGGATTATGTATGTAGATGCAATTTTCAATCGGCAACTGTTTTCAGTCAGGAATTTCATAGCTTAGGCTTTGCTCCAGCTGCCCATCAGAAACATGAAAAATTCCTCAGCAGAGTTTAGTGTGATTCTAGGCCAGAGACCAAACATATTTTCTTCTTTTCTTCACCACTCCTATTTAAAGCACAAGCTTATGAGCATTCATTGTGCATTCAGAAAACATTTCTGCAGGTCTGGTGTGGTGTCTTCCTGCACAAGATAGCAGCTAGGGAGATCCTTTGCCTCTACCCTCATGCAGGCTGGTTCTTTTCTCAGCCATTTGCTTTTCTGGAATGTCCTCCCTGACGCAGGCTCACCCCAAGATTGCTGTTATCAGAGCTCAAATACCAATTCCTCCCATATGAAGTAAGAAAAGATATGCCTGGCAATCCCAGTGAGGCAGGAAAACGCTGGCATCTCATCAGTTTTAGAGACAGAATTTCACTGTCAAGCTCAGTATCTACAGGGCCTTCCTAGATAAACAGTGGATGGGGGCTCACGGGACATTCCTTTCATGCGCTCTAATTTCAGAAGAGCACTGTGAGCTTGAACACTAGTGTCTCTCTTGAAGCCTGTTGCTCAGTTCAGATGGTGTCAGTGGCCTCCTGGTAGTAACAGGAAAATGCTCGTCCTGACTTCTCAGTTGTAAAGTGGTGACAAATAGATAACCTTGTTAGTTAATATTTAGGGTTGACCATTATACACTCCTGACAAACTGTAATACTTTTTAAAGATAAATTTACATTATTTAAAAATAGGATAGAATAGGATAGGCATTGGAAATGATATTTCTACTTCTAGAATTTATAACTTAAAAACAAAAGAGTGTACTTGTTCTTCCTCAGAAGTTAGTATATCAATGCTGATTTTTAGTAATGCACACAAAACACACAATGTTTGAATTCTATCTTATGCAAAGTTATTTCAATAAAATATTTATAAATGACAATGAGATTCTTGGGGGAAATAGATACACTGAATAAGTGATAAAATTAAGGGACTGTTTTGAAGGTTCAAATGTAAAAATTAAAAGAATTCTTTAAGGGGTAATAAAGTTAAGGATTTAAAAGTCTCCCATGCTACACAAATTGGCTCTAAATAATGTTGCATATTAATATAAGCTTTCCTCCTCTTCTGGTTACATTCTACCCTTAGACTGCTTTCCAGTAACAACAAAACTCATTCTTCAAATGCGTCTTACAACTTGGCTCTCTCTCGCCCCTCTCCGCAAGTGTCCTGCCAATGAAAGGCAAGTTATAAACATCGACTAGAGGTAGCTAATAGCTTATAATGTCTGCCTTTCTCCTTAGTGCTTTCCCTGAATCTGAGATAGGCTCCTTTTCCTAAGTCTCCCCTCCCCATATCGTTGTTCCTACCCTGATTCCCTTCCATCTTCTTTGACCACTGGTTTATCACCTGTGGACTTTCTACTTGACCTCTGTCTCATCCCACCTGAAACGTTTTCCTTACGTTGAATGCAACTTCTTACCAGTTCTCACAGCTAACAGGTTGAATAAAATTCACTTCACTGTACCTATATCCAAACTTCTTCCCTTCCTTATTTACCTCTTTTTTAGCGATTCTCCTCCTAGCAATCCCTTCCATACTTGAAATTGAGCATGAGTTTGGAGTTACTTTTTTATTCCCCACTCAGTTTTACCTCTAATACCTACCATACTCCCTTTCTATGTCCTCAGTGTCCTTCTTGTGTCTTCTTTCCTTAAATTCGTATCATCTATACTCCAATAAAACTCATTATCTCTCTCCTGCCCTACTAGAAATACTTTTGGTCAGGTGACCACACTTCCAAATGTGCACTCCTCTCCATTTTCTTTATTACTGACACAGTTCATCTCCTGCTGCATGGAACTGATCTTGTTCTGTCCAAAAGCATTCGGTGTCTCACCATTCTCTATGGGGAAAAAACACTCCAAAGTCTTGTTCCTGATAAATAGACCCTCTGTGGTATTTGTTCCAATCTTCGTAACACTTCATTTTTCATTCCAGTAACTATTTTTTTCCAGTCCAAAGGAATTCCAAGTACTTAAAGATATACAATAGTCTCCCAGTTCTGAACTTTATTTGGCTAAGTTTATTCCAACAAGAAGCCTCTTCCCTTTTCTGCTTTTTGAAATACTACTATTCTTCAGTAATCTAACTAATTCCTGTTTACCTGATGAAAGATAATCCATCTAGTCTGTATTGGTCCGAGTATATTGTTCAGAGATATCTTCATTCTGCCTTTATGAAAAGAGGCACAAAAAGGTTCTTTATAGTAACTTATTCACCCAATTAATCACATCTAATGCATTATAAACTTTAGAGTAAGAACTTTTCTTTGTATATACCATGGTGACCAGGACAAAAACACAAATTTAGCGAGAGAGAGAGAGAGAGAGAGAGAGAGAGAGAGAGATGAAAAAAATGCATCACCCAAACATGCAAATCTTTTCAGACAGAAGGGCATTCTACCTGGTCCATACAGTATTATTATTATTATTATTATTATTATTAATTATTTGGTGTTTGGGCAATACCCAGAAGTACTGATGGATTATTCCTGGTTCTATTCTCAAGGTTCACTGCTAAGGATGGTGCTCAGGAGACCATTCATGGTGCCAAATATCATACAAGTGTAGTGTGCATATATGATGAATACATTGACCCCTGTACAGTCTTTCAGGCCCAGGGCTTAATATTTAAATAAGACACAACTTATTGCCAATATCTGTGTCTATCTTTTTTACCTTAACCATAATATAGTATATGAATGGGGAAACGACAGAGAGCTTAAAAACATGCAATTTTGAACACACCTTAAATATTAAATGTGCTTAATTTCACTTTTTAAAAAGGCTTCCTAAGAATAATGACTCCAAAGAGACACCAACCTTAATTCCCAGAACTTGTAAGGATGCTACATTATAGGCAAGAGACATTTAGTAGATGTTCACAAATCACAAATCATCCTGTTATTCATCGATTGCCTCGAGCAGGCCCCAGTAATGTCTCCTTCATCCTAGCCCTGAGATTGTATTCAAGGCTCTTTAGGAGAATGAGACCCATCATTGTTACTGGTATTTGGCATATTTGGTACGCCACGGGGAGTTTGCCAGACTCTGCCCTGTGGGCAGGCTACATTTGGTAGCCTGCCAGTTTGTCCAAAGCAGGAATGAGATAATAAGATGTCATATTAAAATGTCATATTAAGATGTCATATTAAGATCATATTAAGAAGATGCTCGGCCCCAATCCGAGTAGGCTTGGAGATCTCGGCCCCGGAACCCGCGTGGCTTTGTCCCTCTGCCAGTACCTTCATGTGTGCGGAGAGTGGTCTCAGCATGGTGGCGGCTGGTCCTGGAGGTCTTCGGCTGCCGGAGCCCTGGTCGGGGGGGGGAGGAAAGCTCAACCCGCTCCCCTCCAAGGGGCCTCGGCGAGGAACAGACAGGCGCAGGGGCAGGAGACTGCACTGGTCTCGTCCGGGAGCTGGTTTTTATAGTCTCTGAGTCTTAGCCGCTGATGGGATTACACGGCGCCAGGGGGCCAGGTGGTGGGTGTGACCCCCGCCTACTGGAATTTGGAGGATCTGGGTAGAGGATGCTCGGCCCCAATCCGAGTAGGCTTGCAGATCTCGGCCCCGGAACCCGCGTGGCTTTGTCCCTCTGCCAGTACCTTCATGTGTGCGGAGAGTGGTCTCAACATGGTGGTGGCTGGTCCTGGAGGTCTTTGGCTGCCGGAGCCCTGGTCGGGGCGGGGAGGAAAGCTCAACCCGCTCCCCTCCAAGGGGCCCCGGCGAGGAAAGTCAGGCGCGGGGCCAGGAGACTGTACTGTTCTCTTCCGGGAGCTGATTTTTATAGTCTCTGAGTCTTGGCCGTTGATGGGATTACACAGCGTCAGGGGGCCAGTTGGTGGGTGTGACCCCCGCCTACTGGAATTTGGAGGATCTGGGTGGAGGATGCTCGGCCCCAATCCGAGTAGGCTTGGAGATCTCGGCCCCGGGATGTTATTAGTAGATGTTATTAAGGTTAATAATCAGATTGCTTTAAAATAGGTAAATTATCTTGGATTATCTGAGTGACCTAATATAATATCACATGAATAATTAAATGTAGATTAATCAAAGAGATGTGATGAAAGAATAGAGGCATTAAAACATATTTTTTGGTTTTGGGGTCACATCTGACTTATACGTTTTGGGCCACAAAAGTCATTCATAGTGACTTACATATGAGTTGTTTGTGGTAATTTGTATAATAGCTATAGAATACTAATATACTCTAAGTGATTATTAGAATGCATTTTACCCATGAAGGGTTTAATTAGCTATAGCTAATTATGTAGTGTGCAATAATTAAATTAGCACCTAAAAGCATGTTTTAATTTTTATATGACCTACACCAAAAACTTTAGAAGTAATATGGTCTATTCATTCATTTATTAAGTCACTCTTCTAGAAGCATTTCCCAAATACCCATTCTTTGATCACACATCACATTTTCTATGAGTGATTGTAAGTCTTTTTGAACGTAATTCATCACTGATCATAAGGTATAATTTATAAAATATTTAATAAATATTTAGTGATTATGTTTCATTGTTATTTTGTCACTTAGGCTCTCTCTATATGGAGTTCTTCATCTATAAGATGAGGATGGTAATTCATCTCACTAACAGGATGTCTTTAAAGTCATATGCCCAAGCACTTTAAGGCAGGTCATCAATCCCCAAAATAAATACCCAAATTTTATTTCTAAAATTTCAATACTGATTCTTGTACGCCTAGATTTATGAATGTCTGTACTTCCTCTTTAGTTTTCTTATTCCATGAAATAGCTATCCTGAAGAACAATATCTCCACCACCACCCCACTTTTTGTTAGTACTAATAAGTTTTATTTATTCATTGTACTTTTCCAGGGTACAGAAAGGGAATGGAAAAGGGTCAGCATGTATGTGGCAAAATGATGGCAAAAAGAAATGGAAGTAAACAATACAGCAAGATCAACTATCAAACAAACATTTCCCAAGGATGGGGTCACCAAAGCCCATGGGCTCCAGTCCCCTGCAGTTCAGGAGTGAAGAAAGGGGATCAGGGAACAAAAAGACAGGCACGTGCCTTCCCTAATTTCCCACCTTCCCTCCCATAGATTCAAGATTTCACACAAAGCTTTGGTTTCTAGCAGTAGACTTGGAGTTACGTTTGTCCGTCTCCTATTAAACAATCTTGCAGTCACTTTGACCTAAGTTTCTTGCAGCTGCACCAAAGTTCCTGAGCAGTCACTTTGGACATACCTCTGGATATCCCTTCACTTTCCCTTTCCTTAATCTGCTGATTCCACTTTTTACACGGAAGGCCCCCTCATTGCTTCTCTTTAAGATTCAAAATTAAAGTAATACAGTAGTGTGTGTTTGGCAAGAAAGATAGCAAATGCTAGTCCTCTCTTCAGAGATTGGGTACAAGGAATGGAGTGTTCCGAGATCCTAAAGAACTTCTGGAAAATCTATTTTAAAACTTGTAGAGATGCAGAGCAAACATGCAAATTCGTATGGGGTTTTTCCTGGTTTTCTTCAAAAACAGTGACCACCCTGTTTTTTAGGCATCATATTTTACAATAATACAATTCAGTGTTCCATGAATACAATGTTCTAATAGTACACCGACCACCAGAGTGACACTATCTCTCCACCAGTATCTGAAGTTCCCCTCCCACCCCTACCCCATGGAATACTGAGTTATGTCAGCAACTGTCCGGTACGATTGCCACAGACCATTTTTAATTCCCTTAATATGTTTATTTGTAGCCCAAATATGAGAGAGACCATCCTGCATTTATCACTCTCCTTCTAATTGACTTTACTTGACAACTGGAAATGTTACTCTGGAAAAGTATTTTAGTGCTGAAAGAAGCAAACCATAAAGCCCAAGAAGAGAAAGAGAGAGAGTGAGAGCAAGAGAGAGAGATGAAGAGAGAGATTAGAAATCGGTCTACCATAGAAGCAAACATCAGTGAGGGGTGGAAGGAGGGAAATTTGACACATTGGTGGTGCGAAATGCACATTGGTGAAGGGATGAGTATTAGAACATTGTATGTTAATACCCAAGAATAGCTGAGATCAGCACCAGGAGGATTACTCCATAGCTTAGTGGCCAGTCGGGCATTCTAGAGGAAAGGGCAGCTCAGATAGAGAAGGGAACAACAAATAAAGGGTGTTTGGAGGATCCTCCCAGGAGGGGAGATGCATGTCGAAAGTGGACTATGGACTGAACATGTTTGCCACTCAATGCCTCTTTTGCAGACCACAACACCCAAAAGGAGAGAGAGAACACAGGGGATTGCCCTGCCACAGAGGCAGGGGGAGATAGGGGGATGGGGGTGGGGGGGATATTGTCTATGGTGGTGGAAAATGGGCACTGGTGGAGGGATGGGTATCTGATCATTGTATAATCGAAACCCAAGCACAAAAAATAGTAAATCTACAACTGTACCTCATGGTGTTTCAATAATAAAAAATAATAATAATAATAAAAAAAGAACATTGTATGACTGAAACTCAGTCATAGACAACTTTGTAAACTTTGTAACTGTATCTCACAGAGATTTAATAAAAAGAATTTTTTAAATCCCTCTAGTTCTTTCCAAATAGTAATAATATACATGCTTTCAATGTTTCTTAGCGCTGAGTGGTGTATTGGGGCTGGAGTGATAGCACAGCAGTAGGCATTTGCCTTGCACGCAGCCAACAGGGCCGACCCGGGTTCGATTCCTCCGCCCCTCTCGGAGAGCCTGGCAAGCTACCGAGAGTATCTCGCCTGCACGGCAGAGCCTGGCAAACTACCTGCGATATATTCGATATGCCAAGCACAGTAACAACAAAGTCTCCAATGGAGAAGTTACTGGGCCCGCTCAAGCAAATCGATAAACAACGGGAGGACAGTGACAGTGATATATATATAATCTTTGACTTTGGGTTGTTTTCAGATCTTGACTATTGTGAATGGAGCTGCAATGATGCCAGTAGTATAAACTACTGTTTCAAAATAGTGTTTTAGGGCCTATGGGTTAGATGACAATAAGTAGCATTGTTGGGTCATTTGGAAACTCAATTCCTAATTTTAGGGGACATCTCATTACTGTTTTCTATAGTGGCTGAACCAGTTGACGTTTCTACCAACAGTAGATGAGAGTTCCCTTTGCCTTACATCCAGACCAGCTCTAGTTGTTTCTGTTTTCACTATTAAGGAACAACTTTGATTAGTTAGTTTCTTGTCCAGAATTCTCAAAAATCTCTCAAGTTGGCACGAAAACTCTACAATAAGCACATCCAAAGAATCTTACTCCTATTATTTTCCATTCCCAAAGCTCTCAAATTTACTAGGAACTTTCTCTGGCCCTTAAAAAGTCACCCTTGACTTAAAAACAACAGCAAAATTGCTATGGTTCTGTGCTAGCAAGTCTGCAGTTTTAGCAAGAGTCAATGTTTTTTCCCTCGCCATCTTTGCCTACCCCTCAGGAAGTTTTTTTCCTTCCAAGACATCTTTTCTAAACATACCAACTTAGAGTAATTCCACATTCCCAGGTGTTTCTCCTCACCCTATTATAAAAAATACCTGGTCCTGCGTCTTGTTCTTTACTGATTCACAATTATTGTTATCTCTACTCAACCAGATCATGTACAAAATTATTCACAACATGAGACTTTTAATACCTGTGTCCAACCCCAAACCAGTTCTATTGTTGAGCACAGTATAAGTAATAAAAAGTACTCACATTTACAGTGACTACTATATTCTAGAAGAGGGTTTCTTAAATTGTTACACCAGCAAATTTTTTTCTCCCCAGAAACAGGTGAACACTGCCAGAAACTCCTTGGATTCAAAACATATCTGATTTTGATTCTATTTTTGGTCATTTAACTTCAGAAACATTTTATTGTTGCAAAAATTATTTTTTCTTGCCTATACAGTTAAAAGATCCTATAATGGAGTCATGTATCATAGTTTAATAAAACAGACATTATTTTAAGTATTTACAGTTTGTAAGTTTTCTACAAGTTTTAGACCATTTCAGTCTGTGTCAAGGAATAGCTCGGTGGGAGAGCCTCTGCCTTGAAAGGAGGTGGCTGTGAGTTGAATTCTACACCATTCCACATGTGAGTGCAATCCTGGCAGCACTGTTTTTTGTAATCTCTAGCACCACAAGAGAAAGCGCTGCAATAAAGTCATTGTCATCTAGAAACTGCCCCAACTATACCATTCAGCCCCAAATAAAGTGTGAAACTCAATCAACCTGTCAACCTCAAAAAAAAATTCAAAATATATTTCCTAATTCTACTATGACAATCTTATTACTGGTATAGAATTATAGAACATAATACATAACACATGGATATTAAGTAATATTACTAAATCGTTGTGCTGTAGATAAATGGATTAATTTGGAACATTGCATATGTTAAATTTTCACAATTATGTTATATCAGTTATATGTTATATTATGTCAGTTATATCCCGATTGAAATAAACCCATAACTACCCTATAAAGTAGGTTTTATTTTTATCTTCAGTTTTACGACTTAGGAAACTGGCACAGACAATGTTATAGAAATAAAAATATGGAAGGAGGCCGGAGTGATGACTCAAAGGACTGTACTTGGCACATAGGTGGTCCAGGTCTGAGACTCACCACTACATAGACTCCTGAGCAGCGCTAGGTATGCCCTCCAAAACTGAAAAGGAAAAATTGGCAGAAGTCTATAAATTGTAAAATTATTGGAATCGATATAGTTGTTGACTGAAACAAAATAGTTTATTTCAAGGAAAATTATTTGGTGTAGGGGAAGTGAGTGTAACAAGTATGGTTTAATAGTTAATTAATGGCACAAATGCCAATATTGAATTGTGGTTTATATTCGTTACAAAGGAATGCCTCTCTAAGGCTAATGGACTAGATTTAGATATCACTTGATCACTTGACACCCCGTTACTTATCGATTTGCTCAAGCAGGTACCAGAATGTTTCCATTCTTCCCTGCCGCATACTAATGTAGCCCAATAGCGTCTGCTCATTCTAGGAACAATGAGAGCCCAAAACCGATCATTCAGGATCTTGAAGAAGTATGACCATCTGGCAGGTGAGTGGCCAGGTGGTCTTTTGATGTCCCATGGAATTCAGTCAGTAATGGCTCTGAGACAGTGTATTGATGAGTACTGACGGCAGGTTCTTCAGGTGTTCAGGTCTGACCTTGCCTGGGCCGGGTGCTGTTTGTTTCTTTACCGACGAAATGGCATGTCGGATTTCGGAAGGGAGAACGTTGGAAACGACATATCCATCCTGTGGAATTTGGTATGTCGGCAAGTGGACATGGCTATCGAAGAGATTTGAGTAGAAGTCATGGATAATCTTCTCCATTGCCGTCCTGGAGGATGTGATGGATCCATCAGGACGTCGGAGGGTAGTCATCTTGGTCTTGTAGTTGGCGAAGGACAGGCGGGCGTTACAAATACTTTTCCCGGCTTCTGCCGCATCTACCAGTACTTCTGCTCTTCTCTCTTTGAGGTTTTCCTTGATCGCATCTCTGCACTGCTTTGCGAGCTCGGACGTTAGCTTGTGGTTGCCTGAGGCATGCGCCAATCCACGCTGGCGAATTAGCTCAAGAGTTTTTGAAGTTAGGCGATTTCTAACTCACTACCTGTCGATTTCTTCACTCACTACCTGTCTGAATGCAACGTTCCGTCCCAATGGAAAACCAGCAGGACCGTACTACTGTTCAAGAAGGGAGACATCCATGACATTGGCAACTATCGCCCAATCTGCCTATTGTCTGTCATCTACAAGTTGTTCACTCGAGCCATCCTAAATAGGATTGGCAGAACACTAGATGAAGGACAACCATGAGAGCAAGCCGGGTTCCGCAAAGGATTCAGCACCATCGACCATAGCCACATGATAACCAAGCTCATTGAGGTTTCTCGGGAGTTCAAGATGCCGCTCTGTTTAACGTTCATTGATTTAAAGAAGGCCTTTGATTCTGTTGAGATGGAAGCGGTCATTGAAGCCCTAGCCAATCAGGGCATTCAAGCCCAATACATCAGGATCCTCCGTGAGCTGTATTGCGGATTCACTACCAGGATCTCACCATTCTACAAAGAAGTGATCATTGATGTCAAGAGAGGGGTGTGGCAGGGTGATACCATTTCACCGAAACTCTTCAGTGCCACCCTCGAGAACATCATGCGACGACTGGAATGGGAAGGAATGGGAGTGAAGATAGATGGTCGGCAACTCCACCACCTCCGCTTTGCTGATGACATTGTTTTAATAACACCAAACATCAGCCAAGCGGCACAAATGCTGGCTGACTTTGACCGTGAGTGTGGAAAGATAGGACCACAGCTGAATCTTACGAAGACAATGTTTATGAGAAACGGCCTCGTTCCTGACGCCCCATTCGCTCTCAACGGAACGACCAACTCCGAATGCAACAGCTATGTGTACCTAGGTCGAGAGGTCAACATGACAAATGACCTGGCACCCGAGCTGCGCAGGAGGAAGACAGCGGCTTGGAACACCTTCAAGAACATCGAAGAAATAGCTAAGAGGACGAAGAACCTCCGGCTCTGGGCACATCTCTTTGATTCCACTGTTCTTCCTGCATTAACATATGCCTCAGAGACCTGGGCCCTACGCAAACAGGATGAGAACGCTATTCAGGTCTCCCAAAGAAGAATAGAAAGAGCTATGCTTGGAATATCACGTTTCACTCAAATGAGAGAAAGAATCCGGAGTTCTGACATCCGTTGACGATCAAGAATCAGGGACACTGTCTCATTTGTCAAGGTGTCGAAAATCAGATGGGCTGGTCACGTAATGAGTTTTAAGGATGACCGCTGGACTAGAGCTGTTACCGACTGGATTCCACGGGATGTCAAAAGACTGCGTGGCCGCCCACCTACCAGATGGTGAGAATTCTTCGTCAAGATCATGAACGATCTGTTTGAAGCCCTTCATGTTCCCGGAGCGAACAGATGCCATTGGGCTACACTAGCCCGCGACAGGGACAAATGGAGATGTTACTGGCGGCCCGCTCAAGCAAATCGACGACTAATGGGAAGTTAAGTGATTAAGTGATTAATGGCTCTAGTCCAGCGGTCATCTCCAGATCTCATTACGTGTCCAACCCATCTGATTTTCGATCCCTTAGCAAACGAGACAACATCCCTGATTCTTGACCATTAATAGAGATCAGAACTCCGGATTTTTTCTCTCATTTGAGAGAAATGTGATACTCCAAGCATAGCTCTTTTGATTTCTCTTTGAGAGACCTGAATAGTTTTCTCATCCTGTTTGTGTAGGGCCCAGGTCTCTGAGGCATATGTTAATGTAGGAAGAACAGTGGAATTGAAGAGATGTGCCCAGAGCTGGAGGTTCTTTGTCCTCTTAGCCATTTCTTCGTCATTCTTGTAGGTGTTCCAAGCTGCTCTCTTCTTCCTGCACAACTCAGGTGCCAGGTCATTCATCATGTTGACTTCTCGACCTAGGTACACATAACTGTTGCATTTGGAAATGTCCATACGGTTGAGTGAATGGAATGTCAGGAATGAGATCGTTTCTCATAAAGATTTTCTCTGTGAGATTCATCTGTAGTTCAATCTTTCCACACTCATGGTCGAAGTCGGCCAGCATTTGTGCTCCTTGGCTGATGTTTGGTGATATAAGAATGATGTTATCAGCGGAGCAGAGGTGGTGTAGTTGCCAACCACCTATATTCACTACCATTTCTTCCCATTCCAGTCATAGCATGACATTCTCGAGGGTGGCACTGAAGAGTTTCGGTGAAATGTTGTCACCCTGCTGAACCCCTCTCTTGATGTCAATGATCTCCTTCCTGTAGAATGGTGAGATCCTGGTCGTGAATCCACAATACAGCTCCAGGAGGATCTTGAAGTATTGACATTGAATGCCCTGTTTGGCAAGGGCCTCGATGACCACTTCCATCTCAACAGAATCAAAGGCCTTCTTTAAATCAGTGAACATTAGACACAGCATATCTTGAACTCCCAAGAAACCTCAATGAGCTTGGTTATTGTGTGGATATGGTCGATTGTGCTAAATCCTTTTTGGATACCAGCTTGCTTACATCGTTGTCCTTCATCTAGTGTTCTGCCAATCCTATTCAGGATGACTCTAGTGAACAGCTTGTAGATGACAGACAACAGGCAGATCGGGTGATAGTTGCCAATGTCGTGAATGTCTCCCTTCTTGTACAGTAGTACAGTCCTGCTGGTTTTCCATTGGGACGGAACCTTGCATTCAGACAGGTAGCGAGTGAAGAGCTGAGCCAGTGTATTGATGAGTACTGATGGCAGGTTCTTTAGGTGTTCGGGTCTGACCTTGTCTGGGCCGGGTGCTGTTCAGTTCTTTACCTACAAAATGGTGTGTCAGATTTTGGAAGGGAGAACTTTGGGAATGACATATCCATTCTGCAGAATTTGGTATGTGGGCAGGTGGATATGGCTGTCGAAGAGATCCAAGTAGAAGTCATGAATAATCTTCTCCATTGCCCTTCTGGAAGATGTGATAGATCCATCAGGACGTTGGAGGGCAGTCATCTTGGTCTTGTAGTTGGTGAAGGACAGGCAGGCGTTGTGAATGCTTTTCCCAGCTTCTACCATATCTGCCAGCACTGCTGCTCTTCTCTTTTTGAGGTCTTTCTTTATCGTTTCTCTGCACTGCTTTGCAAGTTCGGAAGTTTGCTTGTGTTTGCCTGAGGCTTACACCAAGCCACATTGGTGAATGAGCTCGAGAGTTTTCGAAGACAGGCATCTTTTTGTGGCTATCTCTCTCGGCATTCTCACACAATCATGGAGGTGCTGA
This sequence comes from Sorex fumeus, assembly GCF_029834395.1. NCBI lineage: Eukaryota > Metazoa > Chordata > Mammalia > Eulipotyphla > Soricidae > Sorex > Sorex fumeus. The sequence goes on along the minus strand of NW_026606065.1, from coordinate 1,249,825 downwards.
ACCAGCTAATTGTATTCCTCGTCAATGTTGTCAACAATGGCATCTTCCCATGAAGCCAGAATAGTGCCAAAGAGCTCCCAGTTGGTGGTCGTTCTGGGAGTTCTCTTCTTAAATTTTGCAGCCCTTTCTCCCCACTCTGTGAAGTAGAATTTTGCACGAATAGATGCTGGTTTGATCCTGTTTGGATTTTGGGGACAACAGCAACATCGGTCAGGCAAAACCATCAATTGAATATAATGTGGTCAATTTTGTTGTGGACCATCGACCGGGAGACTCCCATGTCCAACGTTTAGATTCGGCCTTCTGGAACTGTGAGTTACCATGGTTGGTCTTGGTCGACATGATGAATTTGGACAGCGTCTTACCCTGTCAGTTCCATTCTACACCATAAGTCCCAATGTGGAGTTCTTCAGCTGATCTTCTCGGTCCTATCTTGGCATTAAAATTACCGAGAATGATCTTGTAGAAGGTGTGGTCTCCTTACAGAACTTCTCCAGCTCCAGGTAGAACTTCTCAATTTCTCCTTCATCATAATTGAATGTTGGTGCATAGACAACAAAGATTAAAACTGCCATCAGTGAGCCACATCTATTTAAGTCTGATTCGGATTGTTAGGCATTCGAATGATTCAACTATGATTGACAGAAATGTAAAGTTGTAACCTCTCTGTCTTACTGAAGTCTGTGTTTTACCTAAGTTATGAATCTTTTCTGTGCAGAGTTAGGTGGTTAGGTGGAGGTTTCTGTCTGTGTTCATTGTTGGTGGTAGAAGCACTTCATTTAAAAAACCACTAAAAGCCATAAGGAAAGCCCCAGTGGACATTGACATAAAGCAATAAAAGTCAGCCCACTCCAAACATAGCCGTTTTCAGCAAAGATTCATAAGCGCTTCCTGTCATGCAATTTGTGCTAATACATGCCTAAAACAACCATGGTCCACAGCCCTTAAGGAACTAGCACAAAATATACAAAATCAAATTTCTGACTCCTTGAGCAATGTTTATATTGTTGCCACGAAGCAGGTGATAATTCTCAGCTCAGAATTCTCCATCAGTTATTTTTCACTTTTTAGTGATTTTTTTCACCCTGCTTATGATTTATAAGCTCTTTCTAGCTCATCGTATGATAACAGAAATAGTCTGTCTCAAAAGTAGTTTAAGTAAAGGTCAAGAAAATCTTAGAAATTTAGCTTTACTGAATCAAAGCAGCTGTGCAAGCTTTTCCAATCAGGATGACAAAACTGTTAACTGGCTGAGCTCCTGTAAGACACTATTCTTATCTCCTGTGCCATTCACCACTGGGAGAATCACAAGACGTGGTGTTAAGTCCTGCAAAAGAACATTTTTCCAGTTAATAATGAATAGGAGAGCCTTTCCTTCCAGCAGGGGATTCTTGAATCTCCTTGTTTTTCCTCTGCAGGAAATGAGGCAGAAAAATACTGAAGTTCTTCTGAAATGTCCTGAGATTTACTGGAATTGGCACGTCTCCACTCTGGAACACAGACCACTAAGACCAGAGGTAATTTGCTGCCCTCCCTCTTTCCTGGCATCATCTAAGTCCCAAGCAGTCATGCAGGGACCTACTGATCTTTCTACCACTTGCTAAATGAGGACCTGAGATGATCTGACAATGATAAAAAGGATTATCAAATTGCAGAATAGAGTCTTCTGCCAACCTTACAACAGTCATGAAGAAAGGAAAGAATAACAACTTGTTAATGAAGGGGAACTAACTTCAACTTTAAAAATAAGTAGTGAATCCCCTTTTGCAGAGATCTTTTTTTCTTTTTTCTTAGGATACACTCTGCATTCCTTATTCCAAAAGAACTTGACAGCGTGAATAGTATGGCTACTTGTTAGAGAGTTCATGAAATTGACAGTTATAAATTGGCTAAGAGGAAATCATCTCTATTCATCTTTGCCAATATTTCAATAATTTTGCTGCTCTAGAAGTATTTTGTGTGTGATGGCTATTCAGAGAAAAAAAAGCAAAATTGCTCTTCATTTCAAATATTGCACTCAGTCTTCACGTTATAATACAGCAGACTTCCCAAAGCAATCATGGGACTTGAAATAAATTAGAACATCATTTTCTTCATCTCTATGGAGAGAAATGGGGCAAGGAAGAGCACCCAATCAGAAGACCAGTCTAGATAATAACAAGGCAACAAAGGAGAGGATGGAAAGATCTAAGAGAGATTGTGTGATATAAAAGACCATGTTGTCAGCAGAACACACTGAGACATATTTTCTGCCTGAAACAATAACAATCATAAATGAACTATTGTTAACATAAAAATACCAAATACTGGTAAGAGCTGTCAGTTTGGTTTTCTTTAGACATGATAAATTACATTTGCAAGTTAGTGTCTGATCTGAGATGACATGGAACAAATGGTAATATTTACATTCTGCACATTATCCTTGTCAGATTAAGCTGCAGTTGGCCAGTGTGGATATAAAGAGGCCTCAGGAGGCTTGTCTGCTGAACCAGCATGTAAATTGTCTCTAAACCATCCACACGTCTACATTCATTATCACCTTAAACCAGTAACAACCATCCCATTGACATGTCAGTTTTGCCATGTTAAGGGTGCCTTTCCAGAGGAAATAGAGAAGCAGGTCTAAGAAAACAGTACAGAATGTGCTCAGGACTACAGAACACATTTTGTAAGATGTTAGTAAAACATTCTTAATTATCAGTTTAATAAGAAAGAAGAGATAAAAGAAGGAGCATATAAATGGCCACAATACCTTGTCAAGGTGGGTCATGTAGAATTCCGGTTTATTCTCATAAATTAGCATCTACCATGGGCTTGTTCTACCAATTTTACATATATATAATACATATGTGTATACACACAAAGATATCAAGTAATTTGAAGCTAGAGGCAGTTGAGGACAGAGTATTTGAATGTAATTGACTGCAAAATCTGTAATAAAGTTTTTAACTCCAAACTCTGTAGAAATAAGCCTGAATGGGATATTCTGATGGAATGGATTTCAGTCTTGTATGGAAAATCTCTAGTTTCCACTGTCCCATTGAAATACTTTGAAAACATGTGTTGCAAAATTAGAGGCATGGGGCTGAGTAGGCCAAGTAGGCTAAGCTCCTTCTGAGATACATGGCAACAAAATACTTCCAAAATCAGCTCCCTCCATTCTCATTAGAAAATTACAAGTGAGGTTTAGAGTATCATTGCAAAGATAGTTTAATACGACTTCACATTCATTTCACCTTTAAAATTAAATTTCAGGGTAGGGCAGATAATATGGAGGTTAAGACACTTGTCCGCATGCAGCAAACCTGGTTTCATCCCCACCACTGCATGGTCCTCTGAAAACAGAACTGGAATTAGCCTTCAAGTCATGCTGAGTCAAGTTCAACCTCCTTACTGCCCGCCTCACCAAAATTAGACTTTACAGACTTTATGTGGTTGTCTTCCTTGATCCCCAGGTTTGTAGAGGAAAGAGAAGTTTCAGAACAAAATCAAATGCAACATTCTGTTCTTGCTTCAGATAAAAAAAAATACCAACTTTTACAGTCAGATTATGACAGGAAATAGAAAAGCAGGTCTAAGAAGTGTCATAAATCCAACTTCAGTTTCATTCAATTAAATAATTCATTCATTAATATATAGAGATTATTGTAAAAAACTTCGAGGGCGGCCAGGGGTTGGCCCTGTAGGCTCTTCCCCTGGCTGCCCAGGTTCTGAGGGGCCAGACTGCCCCTCCCCACCCAGGTCGGGCCCTGGGGCAGACGGCGGAGGAGACGAGGGCCAAGCTGGTGGTTTAACCAGATGCTGCTTATTCCATTCTCATCCCCATTCACTCCTGTCTCCCTCTCTCCTTCTCTCCCGGCCCCAGATCTGGAACCCCTTTCTCCCTCTGGCTCTGCCTCTGGATCTCGATCTGATCCCTGGCTCTGGCTCTGAATCTTGATCTGATTTTCACCCCCAGCCCACTCTTACAGACTAGTTAAATCCCCAAATCACGAGGGGCTGGGCTTACACATAGGTGTGGTAATAGGGTTAAAGTTCTTCCCCTCAGGGGATGCTGCTTCTAGGACAGATTCTCTTTCAGCAGGACGACCCACCCTAGAGCAGAATACCATGGGTGTGTTTCTCCTCTCCTTGTCCAACAAACATATAAGCGTTCATAATATTAATCATTTTGTATGGACACTGTTATGTCTGAGGCTCCACAGGACGCCCACCTATAAGATGGTCAGACTTCTTCGTCAAGACCCGAAATGATCGGTTTGAGGCTCTACATGTTCCTAAAACGAACAGATACCATTGGGCTACACTAGCACGCAACCGGGATGAATGGAGACATTACTGGCACCCGCTCGAATAAATCGATGAATAACGGGGATTAAGTGATTAAGTGATAAGTGAAGTATGGACACAGTAAGAGACGCACTAAGCTTATAGAATTGCTCTCTGGGGTCATCCCGATCTCAGACTACAGTGCTTAGGCCAAATTAGTTTTTCCTATCCCTAGCAGGGTCCTAGTCTCGTCGTTACTTTTGGATCATGAAAGCATTTGTCATGATCAAGCTCTTAACTTATAGTTAAGAATCGTGGCACTTTGGCCAGGCCCATCTCGATGCCAGGGTCGCACATGGCTTACTGCTTGCCCTGGTTCCATCCAGTACCTTGTGGGGACCCTGTTTTGGGTGGCGCTAGGAAGTGAGGCCAACTGAGACTTAAGTTGAGAAAGCAGATGCCCAGGAATGAATAATATTTGAAGCCAATTAAAGCCCAAGTTACAAAAGCATAATATTAATTGTCTTCTTGTGTCTATACAAAAGGACATTGCCTTAAACTATTCAAAAGACATAAGGAGAGGAGAAAGGCAATATTAACTTATAATACAAGTTCAGTGTCCTAGAAAGATCTTACTTTGTAAATGAACAGAATCTGATTAGGAGAATAAGCTGATTAACTATTTGGGGAAGAGAGCATAGAGAAGTAGTTAAAATAAACAAAAGAATGGGAGCACTGGGATGGGAGCAACCCAATAAACCTAAACTACCTGAGGCTATGCAGGAAGGACAAAACAGTGTTATCCTACAGGTTAGTATGATCCTTATGTTCACTAACCAGCTGCAAAAAGAAGACAACATCAGAAATTTTATTTTAATTATCAACCATATGCTACATGATATCCATGGATTAGTAATAAAAGTTATAGTAACTTAATAATTATAGCTTGTTAGATATTATTAATAACATTATGTTATGTTTGACACATAATAAAAAAACATTGGAGTTGGCATTTTTTCCACAAACTTAAAAAAAGTTAAAAGAAATTGAAGAAGCAAATGTGTAAATATTGGCAATCTCTTTAAATAGCAAATAGACTTAAAAGGATCATTTTATAAAACTCACTGCATATATATGTATATAACAGTTCATAGATTTAGAAAGTGAAGCCGTTTGGAATACAGATATTGCTCATGCAAAATATTTTAAAAACTGTGTGTTTGAAAATGCAGTAAATTCAAAATATATTTGAATATTAAGATTCATAAATTTCATTTATTCAGCTAGGGTAATAAGTGGCAGTCTGGGAGAACCTGGAGCAAAATTCTGCAGTCTGTCCATTGATTCAGCTTATTTCTTAACAAGAAATCTTCAGAAGTCACTGTTACTGACATGAGGAAGGAAGTGCTGAAGTTGCCAGAGTTAACAAGACAAGTTTAACTCCACTGCTCGGGAAAAGAGGTTTGTAAACTACAGAAGAGAGTGGCATTACTATAAATCATATTTTAGGGTCTACCCTTGCTGTGGGGACCTGGTGCTTCACAGGACACCTTCCATTGGTCCAATTTTCAATCAAAGCCAGGACATTGGCTACTTTGCTTACAGAGAGATTTTCTCTTGCTTCAAAAGGGTCATGGAAGGTACTTGGAGATGAGGCACTATGAGCTGAGAAACGGACTCTCTGGGACAAAGGTCATGCATGCTAAGCTGCTGACACATTCAGCTCAGGGAGAGCCCACATCTGCACTCCACAGGGCCTGCTGGCTGAAGCTTTCTCTCCAAAGATGCAGTGAGGTGGCGAAAGCAGAAACAGAGGTGTAACAGACACCATGACCTACACATTAAGCTTTCAAAACATTGAGTAATTTTACAATGGAAATACTTTTTCAGAAAAAAATAAAACATGTATACTAGTTTATTGCCATGGTAGAAAATGTGTAGACAGGATAACCAGAAAAAGACTATATATAGTTTGACAAAGACTTTTGACAAAAGTAATGCATTGAAGCTCCCGGAAGAGAACAGTGTAGAGTCTCCTGCCCCCGCGCCTGGCTGTCCTCTTCGGGACCCCTTGGAGGGGAGCGGGTTGAGTTTCCCTCTCCACCCCAACCAGGGTTCCGGCAGCCGAAGACCTCCAGAACCAGCCATCTTATTATCTCATTCCTACTTTGGACAAACTGGCAGGCTACCGAATGTAACCTGCCCACACGGCAGAGTCTGGCAAACTCCCCGTGGCGTACCCAGCATGCCAAATTCCAGTAACAATGATGGGTCTCATTCTCCTAACCCTGAAAGAGCCTTGAATATGGCACTTTTTAAAAAATCTCAGGGCTAGGACGAAGGAGACATTACTGGGGTCTGCTCGAGGCAATCGACTAATAACAGGATGGTCATGATCGTGAATGTATTGAAATAAGTTTAGCATGCAAACACTTATCAGAATCATTGGGTAAAGGTAAAGGTAAAGGCCCTCCCGTTGATCGTCGATTTGCTCGAGCAGGCCCAGTAACGTCTCCATTGGAGACTTTGTTGTTACTGTGTTTGGCATATCGAATACTCTCGGTAGCTTGCCGGGCTCTCCGAGCGATAGCACAGCGGGTAGCGCGTTCGCCTTACAAGCGGCCAACATGGTCGACCCGAGTTCGATTCCTCCACCCCTCTCGGAGAGCCGGCAAGCTACTGAGAGTATTCGATATGCCAGACACAGTAACAACAAAGTCTCCAATGGAGACGTTACTGGGCCCGCTCGAGCAAATCAGAATCATTGGGTATGCCTCATAAAATATAGTTTTTACATTTCCCAAAACCCACTGTATCAGAATTTATATGACTAGGATACAGGAAACTATATAAATTACTTTCCCAGATTCTCCTGCATAGTAAAGCTTGAGAGCTAATGCTTATCCCTTCCCCTTCGCCTACCATCTCTATTAATTTTTCCCTCCCTCGTGTTCCCCAGTTAAGCTTCATCTCTGTAGCTTGGCAATGCCCTCTCCCTATGACTTTCACTATATGGCAGAATTTCTCATATTTTATTTATGAGTCCTACTCCTTCACTAAGTGTCACCTGGTTTCCTTGGAACAAATTACCAAATTGTATTGTAATTTCTCATTTGCAATTTATAATTATAACAAATTATAACTTATTATAATTTCTCAATTATCCTTTGAATGAACTTCTTAATAAATGAGCTGCTTAATTAAAGATAAGCATTCAGTAATTGTTCATCCAATGAGAAAACGAAGGATTGTTTGTCCTCAGAATTGTTATTGTTGAACTCCTATTAAAGGAATTGCCCAATTAAAAAGCTTTTTAATTTCTTTTCTCCATTTTTAACAATACATTAATGATAATAGTAAATTCATTAATATTAGGAATAAGATGAGAAGCTTTCACTTTCTAACCTAGAAATACATATCCTATGAAGCATGCACTGGGTTTCTAAAAAATTACCCATATTTTTATGAAACTGAGTGCTCATTTCTGATGAGGCTTAGCTACTTTATTCCATTATTCAGCAAACAAGTAACACAAAATGTTTGACTTAGTGAATGGTTTTGAAGTCACAGGAAAGTAAACAGATGCTATTATCTAAACTTAGAAGCTGAGAGTCAAAACTGAGGTTTGAGCTAGTATTTTATTATGCATCCCATATGATTAAGAAGAATAAAAAGGATGAAGAAAGTTACAGATAAGAGACACAGTCAGTTAAATCATTTGAGAAATTTTAAAGATGGACTAAGGAGATGGTTCAGTGGTCAGGGTAAACACAAAATTCGGAGTTTGCTCCTTCATACTCCGTGTACTCCCTCTCACACCCTCCTCACAAGCCAGCAAGCAAGCAAGCAAGCAAGCAAGAAAGAAAGAAAGAAAGAAAGAAAGAAAGAAAGAAAGAAAGAAGGAAAGGAAGAAGGGAGGGAGGGAGGGAGGGAGGGAGGGAGGGAGGGAGGGAGGGGAAAGGAAGACAGAAAGTTGAAAGAAAGACAGAAAGAAGAAAGAAAGACTGAAAGAAGAAAGAAAGAAAGAAAGAAAAGAAAGAAAGAAAGAAAGAAAGAAAGAAAGAAAGAAAGAAAGAAAGAAAGAAAGAAGGAGGGAGGGAGGGAGGGAAGGAAGGAAGGAAGGAAGGAAGGAAGGAAGGAAGGAAGGAAGGAAGGAAGGAAGGATATCCAAAATTTATTTTAACATTTCATGGTGGTATCAGTTAAATTAACAAACTTAATAGAAAGCCACTAAAAAAATCAGTGTTTTAATATGACTCTTTCATATTATCTTATATCTTGACATTTCAGTTGCATATATAGTATTAGTGTCTGTACTTTTAAGTTTAATATCCATTTGTATTAGTCTAACAGTAAAAGAATTAATAATTAATTATTGACTTTATAACAGATTAATAACAAATCTAAACTTCACCCTAAGATTTTAGGGAAAAAATCTTTTCCTATCCATTTTTTTCTATCATCAGCACTTATTAGAATCATAGCCAAATTTTACATCCAAATCTTAAAATATTTATCAGTTAACAAGTAAGATAAAATAGAGAAATATGTTGTTTGAGCAATAGGACACCTAATTCTAGTTTTAAAGAATGTTCATGTACCTATCAAAAAAAGCATGTAAATTAGAACAAACCAAATGGGTTTTCCCAAGAAGTAAAACCAGGGAAAACTAAGTCCTTACTACATATAGCAACTAAATTAGAAAGCATTATTTTGAATGAAAATTGATAACTATGACCTTGTCCTCCATCAAGGTTGTTTTGCTGAGGTATATAATTTTGAACTGGACCTGGTGCTCTTTTTGTAATTGGTAGGTAATAATTAAAAAATTATGACTAACTGATAAAAAAATAGCAGAGGAAATTAGACAGATAATAGGCATTTCACAAAAGAGGTTTAAGGCCATTATAACCCCCTATAAGGCCCCAGTATATTCCAAGGGTGACACAGATAGAAAATTGTTTAAATAAGGGACAACAGCATAAGATTAGGAAACCAATTGGTAAGACAGGTGGGGAACAAGAAAGGAATCAAATTTAAAAGATGCCCAGGGCATCGAGATCACACCTGCACTTGTATGTTCATTGCTGCACTATTCACAATAGCTAAAATCTGAAAAAAACCCAAGTGTCCGAGAATAGATGACTGGCTAAAGAAACTTTGGTATATTTACACAATGGAATACTATGCAGCTGTTAGAAAAGATGAACTCATGAAATTTACATACAAGTGGTTCTATATGAAAAGTATCATGCTAAGCGAAATGAGCTGGAAAGAGAGGGACAGACATAAAAAGACTGAACTCATCTGGGAAATATAAACTAACAGAATGGGAGAAGAACACCCAAGAATAGTTAAGATAAGTACCAGGAGGTCTGCTCCATGGCTTGGAAGACGGCAGCATATGCTGGGGGGAAAGGCAGCTCAGATAGAGAAGGGAACACCAAGTAGAGGGTGTTTGGAGGACCTGCTCAGGATGGGAGATGCGTGCTGAAAGTAGACTCTAGACCAAACACAATGGCCACTCAATGCCTCTATTGCAAACCACAATACCCTAAAGGAAAGAGAGAGCAAAAGGGAATGCCCTGCCACAGAGGAGGGGTGGAATCGGGGGTATGGGGGGTTGTGGGAGGGCTACTGAGATCATTGGTGGTGGAGAATGGGCACTGGTGGAGGGATTGGTACTCGATCATTGTATAACTGAAACCCAAGCATGAAAGTTTGTGAGTATACAGCTGTACTTCATGGTGTTTCACTAATAAAAATAAATAAATAAATAAATAAATAAATAAAAGTTGCCCACTTGCCTGAGTCCAACCTTGAGCGAACACAACTACCTGCCTTCCCTCAGTGCCTGTGGGTGGAAACCAGGTAATTCTTGAGGAGGATTAATAAATTCATGATTACTGGTCTTTCCAGTCTCTCTATCCCTAGTCAGCTTGCCCTCCATTATGGCTATTTCTAAATGTCTTTGCTTTCTTCAGACTTCTACTGCTTCATCCTCAACTTCAGCCATTTGGTAAAATTTCTTTCATATCTAATTTGTTATTCTATACTAGAGCCAGCAAGCAGGATAGAACCCCATTACCCACTGTGAACAGGCAACCACAAAATACAGTTCTTGTCTGTGATTCCTAATCTAGGATTGTTTTCTTTGTTTTGGGTTTGGCTTTTGGGTCACAGCAGCTGTGCTCAGAGTTTACTCCTGGCTCTCTGCTCAGGGGACCATATGCAGTTCTTGGGATTAAACTGGGATTGGCTGCCTGCAAGAAAAACATTTTAACCCTGTATATATTTCTCTGGCACCCTAATTGAGGATTGAGGCTGGAAGAAGGGGTAGAAATAATTTTATTTCCAAATGGCATATCATTTTTTTTGTTTTGATAAAAACACACCTCTACAGTGAAGGAGTATAATTCATCAATCTTGATACAGATATCTCCAAAGAGTATTCAACTCCATTACTCTCATTTGAAGCTCATTAAGAGACCTTTAGATTTATAACTTAATATTAAGTTTCTAAATCCATCTTTTGAACTTGAAACATAATTTGAGCCTCTTCACCAAAATAGAAATAATAAGAAACTTCTAAATTGTAAATCTGGAGATCAAATTCTAAATTTAAGATAACCTCCAAATCATGCAACAGCATATGATTTTTAGGTTAAAATAATCAATAGGTCTTAAATGTTTTTATTATAAACATTTGGATTTTTTCCTGATTATTATAACCTTGGGAGTGGTCTCACTTAGAATATTAACTCTGACTTTCTAAAAGGCTAATTTATCAACTTCCCTCTTTTGTACTGATTAAGCCTTACAAGAAAAGCACAACTGTTATTTCTTTTATTTTCTTTACTGTTTCTAGTAGAAGTGATAAATGTCTCCTCTTCCTGAGTGTCATTCTTAAGTCAGTAAAAGGAGGTTGAAGTCAGTGGGAGTTCGAAGTTCATGGACCTTTAAGACTTGCTTTCCAGCGTCTTCTCAAAATAAAAATCTCATTTCTTAACCAATTCTTAAGCTCAAATTCACTGCTCTACCCCATTTCTCCCAAGAACAGTTTAGGCCATATTTTTTAATGACTGATTTGTCGTCAGTGTTTGTGTGTATGTGTGGGTGACGGGTCTTTTACTTTGGCCATTTTAGTAGATTTTGAATGTAAAATAATGGTCGATCAATATGTGTTCTACAAAATGAAAGGACGATTATCTCACTCCATGCTTAGAGAAAGGAGTGGACAAGAGGAACTTGTGAAGTCTCTTTAATAATTTGATTTTAATATAGAACTCTGAATTCTTAAGATCTGACTCTGGGGCTAGAGCCATAGCACAGCTGGTAGGGCGTTTGCCTTACAGGCAGCCAGCTGGGTTTGATTCCCAGCATCCCATATGGTCCCCCGAGCACCACCAGGAGTAATTCCTGAGTGTAGATTCAGGATTAATCCCCTATGCATCCCCCGGTGTGACCCAAAAAGAAAAAAAAAAGAACCCCTGACTCTTTCTGACTCCATTTTGGAGATGAATAAACTGGCACTTCAAAATATGGAAAGTAGGGCACTTGTGCTTGAGGTGAGCAGAACCGGAGAGCAGAGCCAAAGCAGAACTCGGGTGCTGACCAGATGACCAGGCTGCCCCGCAGGACCATCAAGGAAATCCAGCGTTTGCTGGCAGAACCAGTTCCTGACATTACAGCAGAACCAGATGAGAGCAACGCCCGTTATTTTCACGTGGTCGTTGCTGGTCTCCAGGATTCCCCCTTTGAGGGAGGGACTTTTATACTTGAACTACTCCTTCCATAAGAATACCCCATGGCAGACCCTAAAGTACGTTTTATGACCAAGACTGAGCATCCTAATGTAGACAAGTTGGGAAGAATCTATTTAGATATTTTGAAAGATAAGTAGTCTCCAGTTCTGCAGGGCAGCCTGGCCATCTTGTCTAAATAAAGTTAGATTTGGCTAGAGTATATTCTAAAGAACTGGTTAGTAGCTGCTTTTAACGCATTTATCTGAGACCTTGGCCTGCTGTACAATAAACTTCCTTGTGAAGGTCATTGGTTTCTTGAAGTCTCCAAGGCAATAAGACAGATGCAAGTTTCCTAGATAGGATCTAATTTGTCCTTGTTCTCCTTTATCTAATGTGTAATTTTTGTTGCTTTGTTTTTATAATAGCCTGCTGGCCTAGGGACTTCAGTTACAGAGACAATGGTCTTGGACTTCCCCCTAGCTCCTGTCTAATTCTAATTGTAAGGACTAATTCTTATAATAAATCCCTTATTTTTTGTCACTCAGATTTGTTTTACTTTCCTGATATAACCTTATTCTGCCCCAGTCAATCTGTATAATACACATATGTTAAAATAGAAGAGAATTGGGAAGTAGTCTTAGAGGACCACACTATAACTTACCATGATGGCCTTGCTAATTAGGAGTGAACAACACTATTTTAATATCATGATTCACTTATAAGGCTGCAGCATTTTCTACTTACATAAATAGCAGTAGATTAGCTGCCTGTGGAATCATCCAGAAGAAAGATGGCTTAGCTGTAAATGGCAGACTGACCAAAAGCTTCCTCGTTACATAAAATTACCATTTCACCTTGTGATGAACAACTGATCCATTTATATGCAACTATTCTTGACTCAATCCTGATGATATTTATAATAATTCATTGTAGTATATTAGTGGGAAAACAAAAAATAGTGTGTCTCTAAAGAGTTTGTCAGTCATTTAAATCAGAATAAATAAATTTCAGAAGTCAATAAATTTTAATATTCTAAAAACAGATATTCTGGAATATAGTTCTGGTTATGTGTCTTATTTTAAATAGTCAGTTCTATTAATATGTTTAAAACCACTCAAATATGTGAAATATGAAAAAGCAAACTCAAAGACTTGCTAAGTAAATGGATAGTCACCCACTATGCCGTGATAATCTTGAAGAAAGATTTCCTTAACATTAAAACCAAGACTAAAACAGAGATCCAGGACTATAGGGCTTTTATGAACATCTTTGAAACTTTCAAAGCGATCTTTCTCTACTTGAGGAAAACATGTCCTCACATATAATGTTCACTGATTCACCTGCATTGTTTAATACCAATCATCACTCTCATTCCCTCTCCTTGAGAGCTGGAATCAGTTCTTGTAAATTTTTGTTAACAAAGTGACGTGATATAGATGGGTTTGATTATTACTTAGCAAATTACTTAGTTCTATAGCCTAGAGAACTTATTAATTAGCAATTTCTATAACAGTATTTTAGCAGTTTCTATAACTAAGAGAACCTCATGGCTATCTGGATCCTAGTTTTTTTTTTCACCTCTGATGAGGGGAGTACGGGCAGTAAACACAGAGCACTTTAGTTGACATTTCTTTTAGAAATAGCTCTGCTGTTTGCATAAACTTCTTCCACTTTATCAGTATCTGTTTTTTCCTTCATCTTAAGAAGAGGCCTGACTATCTCGATAGCTCACAGAACATAGTTTTCCTATCAAGCTTACTGCAGTGGACTTATTAAGCATGCAATGCAAAGGCAGCTTCCAGCAGAGTTTGTTTGGTTTGATTAGATTAATTCCTGCCAGCTCCTACCTCTGAGTCCTCAGTGTAGTACCACCACAGTGGAATATCCTAGTCACCAAACCTGAGGTCACATGCATGTCTGCTTCTTTCTTTCTTTCTCAACTAGCCCGTGAATACCATTTTGCATTTAGCTAAAGACCATAGCCTCTACTAAGAGGTATCTATCTCTGTCTATCAGATACCTCCAGCACTGTGCTGACAAATCCCAGCAAACATACAAGTGGAGTGAATAAGTCAGTACTCACCCCTTTTGTATGTTTGATGGGATTTGTAAAGTTCATTGCAACACATTCAAAACTCCTAGGCTTAAATTCTTAGGAAAAGTTGAACTTATTTCAGAGAGAAGACACTTTGTTTATAGATCAGAAAAAGCAGGAGATGGTCTCCTGCTGACCCAAGAGGCCTAAGCAATTATAGCTTAAGTGTCTGCCAAAGAAAAATCCTAAGAAAAATCCATTCCAGAAAGACGAGAGTATCCAGGGTGTTTTTGGAACAGTCCCAGGTAATTTCATACTAATAAGAGACTTTGAAATATTATTGTTAATCAAGCTAAGGCCTTCCGGCTCAAAGATTGTTTATTTTTGTACACTGTGATAACTCAAAGGATGTTGTAGTAATATGAGATTTTTATGTGAGTGGCAGATGTCATCTCAGCTCTGAGGATAAAAACTGTTAGACCTAATAGATTTGCTTGTTTGCCTCATCTTGGGTGGTGAAAATCACTGGAATCTGTGTCCCAAAATCTCTGAATACCAGAGCTATATGAAAGTGATTAGTTCAATTTTCATTTTCCCTTAAAAAAATTTTACACATACAAAGAATACCTTGGTACATAAGTTACAAGGACCTCTGGCTGATACATGATTTATACTAAAAACACTGAGCATAGTCAGGAGAAAGAAATTCCTGCTATTTCCCCAGCTTGGAATTTGGATCCATTCCAGGAATTTCCCTCTGAATCAGGCCCAAGTATCCCATCTGGGGCACTAGCAAGCAAACTGATGGACTCTTCTAGCTTATAAAAGTCATATAGCTGTACAAAAGCAGAAGGTGATAACCTTCTCCTATAGGTCTCTGAACAAATTACTTACATTTGTTTCTAAGTTGAAAGCTTTGGGAGTTTTTATTACGCACCTTATTGAAGTGTTGAATGTGCACTTTATGTAATTTCTAGGACTAAATTTCATGCACAACATTTTCTGATGACTGAGTTTGCAAGGTCAAGTTCATTTTTCTGAAAGAAGTTGGTGCTATCAGATTAATGATTCATTTGAGCAAGGCTGTCTGGTGCAACCAGCAATCTTCTCAACAATTCTTAGACGTAGAAGCATATCAGCCTCCTGACTATTCAACAGGACTCTGATCATGATGGGATCCATTTCACCTCTAGAATCTTACATGATTCCTTGAATAACCAGGAGTTAGTCATTCCATTGAACTTGAAGCAAAATGAAAAATGTACCTTTATCAGGTCACTCTCAGTTTATTTTCACAAGTTTTATTTTGCAGAGTTGGAATTTCCAATAGATCATTTTGAATACCTCTGCTTCCAGTAGTCTAACTAGAACTAATGGGAGAGAACTTAGTTTTATTTTCACTTTTTAAATTTCTTTATTGTGTTTGAGAATGGTTACAATTGTGTTAATATGAATGATCTTGGTGAGCACAGTTACTGTACGTCTACCACCACCAAAGTTCCCAATGACCTGTCATGGTCCTTAAGTCAATTCTAGTTCCCAATTTCTTCCCCAGTCATAACTTACCTTCCCTACCATTAGGTAACTTCAGTTCTGTACTCGAAGTTCAAGGGTTTGTTATCATAGAATACTGCCTATTCCTTTGCGTTTTTTTTATTCACATAGAAGAAAGGCAATCTGGTATTTGTCTTCCTCCCTCTACCCAATTTTGCTTAATATAATTTCTTCTAATTCAATCCATGTTGTTGTAGAATGCCATAATTCACCTTTTTATAGCTGAGTAGTATTCCATTTGAGATATATTTGGTATATATTTCATATACATATATATGTGGGCTGGAGCGATAGCACAGCGGTAGGGCATTTGCCTTGCTTGCAGCCAATATGGCCGACCCGAGTTCAATTCCTCCGCCCCTCTCGGAGAGCCCGACAAGCTACCGAGAGGATCTCGCCCACACGGCAGAGCCTGGCAAGCCACCCGTGATGTATCCGATATGCCAAACACAGTAACAACAAAGTCTCAAAATGGAGACGTTACTGGGCCCGCTCGAGAAAATGAATGAACAATGGGAGGACAGTGACAGTGACATATATGTGTAACTTCTGCTCATCTGTCATCAGCTATTCCATTGGTTTGCTTCCAATTTCCAGTGTTATTGTTAACACTGCAATGAACGCAGATGTACACAGATATTTTCATCTTAGTTTTTGTATTCTTAGGACAGATGCCAAAGTAGAAATTTTGGGTGGGATGGGAACTCTATTTTTAATTTATTAGGAAGTCACCATTCTGTTTTCCATCTCAATGGTTACAGTCCCATCATCAGTGAACACCAGTTCCTTTTCACAGTATCCCTCTCTGCAGTGGATGTTTCTGTTGTTTTTTCATCTAGGCCATTCTCACTGGTGTGAGATGATATCTCAATGTCCTTTTTACTTGCATTCGCTGACAATAAGTGATGCTAAACATATTTTTATGTGCTTATTGTCTCTCAGTATGTCTTCTTCATGGATCTGTTCATCTCTTTTCTCATTTTTGGATGGAATTTCTTGTTTGCTTTTTTGTTAACTGTGGATTTGTTGAGTACGAACTTTAATATATTGAAGTAAGTTCATTCATCCCTATTTTTTGAGTGTTTTTATCATGAAAGTATTGAGTCTTGTCAAAAACTTTCTCTGCATATCTTTCCTTCTGTTGATACGGGGTATCACTTCATTGATTCATGTAAACTGAAGCATTCTGTATCTCTGGAAATAATCTCACCATATTATGGTGTACAATGCTTTATACATTCTGAATTTTCTTCAATAAAGTTTTGTTGAAGACCTCTGCATCTATGTTCATCAGGAGTATGATCTGTATTTTACTTTGTTAGTAATATGTATGTCTACTTTTAATATTGGGATAACATTGGTCTCATAGAAGCAGTTAGAAAGGATTTCAGTTTTCTTAAATTTTCTGAAAACGCTTGGTTTGGTAGAACCTATTAGTGAAACCATCTGGACTAGAGCTTTTGTTTTGGAGATATGTTTAATTACTATTTCAATGTCTTTACTTGAGATTGGCTTGTTCAGATTTTCTGCTTTCTCTTGATTCAATTTTGGGAGTCTGAATAATTCTAGAAATTTGTTAACTTGTTCCAGCTTCTCCATTTTAGTAGCATATTGTTGGAGCAACCTTTTATGATCTTCCTGGTATTTCTGAACTTTATATTGTAAATTCTCTCCTTAAATTTCTGATACAACATATTCAAAAGATTCTTCTCTTTTTAATGTTTCCATGAATCTAACTAGGGTTTGTCATTTTCCTTCATTATTTCTTAGTTTTATGGAGTCTTCATATTATTTTCTTGATGTCATTATCACTTGTTTTCTCTTTAATTTGATCATTTCCATCCTCCTACTACTTTGAGATTTAGTTTTTGTTCTTCTTAGTTCTTCAGTTTCTCAAGCTGTAATCTTGGGTTATTAATTTGCACTTTTTATTATTTCCGAATATAAGCCTGTATTGCCATAAACTTCTCTCTTAATACTGCTTTTGCTGTGCCCCATAGAATCTGATATCTTGCATCTATATTTTTGTTCATTTTGAGAAAATTTCTTTGAACTATCATTAATTTTGAGGACATATCTTTGAAATATCATTCATTTCGAGGAACTATTGTACCTAGTATTCCCAATTCTTTCAATTCCTTATTCATGGATCATGTTTCCTTATTAATTTTTTTGACTCACTGATATAAAATGATGAGAGTGGGGTTTTAAAGTTTTCCACTACTACTGTTTTACCACCAGTGTATCTCTTTGGGTCTAGCAATAGTTTATTTAATAATAGTTTAGGCCCCTTGATCTATTTATTTATTTATTGATTGGTTTGTAATGACTATCCTTATCTCTTATTACCTTCTTTACAATGCTATTGGTTTGATACACACAGGGGAAATTCTTCTGTTTTCACTTTACCATTTGTCTATCTTACTGTCTTTTATCCTTTCACTCGGAGTCTTTGTTTAAGAGTGTCTTCTATAAAGCAATCAGATGGTTGCTTTTTTTCCTGATATTTGCAGCCATTCTGTGCCTTTTGATAAGGATATTCAATCTATTGGCATGTGCAACAATCATTGTCATTTTTCTATGAGGATTTTGAGAGTTTTTATTTTATTCTGTTGGATTTTTCTTTCCAGCATTTTTTTTTGAATTTTTATTAGTGAAACTCAGGTCGGCCATGTTGGCTGCGTGCATGGAAAACGCCCTACCACTGTGCTATAGGGCGTTTGCCTTGCACGTAGCCAACATGGCCGACCCGAGTTCGATTCCTCCGCCCCTCTCGGAGAGCCCGGCAAGCTACCGAGAGGATCTCGCCCGCACGGCAGAGCCTGGCAAGCTCCCTGTGACGTATTCGATATGCCAGACACAGTAACAACAAAGTCTCCAATGGAGACGTTACTGGGCCCGTTCGAGCATTAGTGAAACACCATGAGGTACAATTGTAGATTTACAAATTTTTGTGCTTGGGTTTCAGTTATATAATGATCAGGTACTCATCCCTCCACCAGTGCCCATCCTCCACCACCACGGATCCCAGCATCCCTCCCACCCCCCATCCCCCCCATCCCACCCTAACTCTGTGGCAGGGCACTCCTTTTTGTTCTCTCTCTCCTTTTGGGTGCTGTGGTTTGCAAAAGAGGAATTGAGTGGCAATCATGTTTGGTATAAAGTCTACTTTCAGCATGTATCTACCATCCTGGGTGGATCTTCTCAACACCCGTTATTTGGTGCTCCCTTCTCTATCTGAGCTGCCTTTTCCCCTAGGGTGTGCGGCTGGCCTCCAAGCCATGGAGTAAACCTCCTGGTACTTATCTCGGCTATTCTTGGGTGTTAGTCTCCCGCTCTGTTACTTTATGTTCCCCAGATAAATGCAATTTTTCTATGTCTGTCCCTGTCTTTCTGACTCATTTCGCTTAGCATGATACTTTCCATGTAGTACCACTTGTATGTAAATTTCATGACTTCATCTTTTCCAACAGCTACATAGTACTCCATTGTGTAGATGTACCAAAGTTTCTTTAACCAGTCATCTGTTCTCGGGCACTTAGGTTTTTTCCAAATTCTAGCTATTGTATCACAGCAGGTAGGGCGTTTGCCTTTCACGCGGCCGACACGGCCAACCCGAGTTTGATTCCTCTGCCCCTCTTGAAGAGGCCGACAAGCTACCTAGAGTATCTCACCCACATGACAAAGCCTGGCAAGCTACCCATGATGTATTCAATATGCCAATCACAGTAACAACAAGTCTCAAAATGGAGATGTTACTGGACCCACTCAAGCAAGTCGATGAACAATGGGAGGACAGTGACAGCTATTGTAAAGAGTGCTGCAATGAATAAACAAGTGCAAACGTCACTTAGACTATACTTTTTTGCCTCTCTGGGATATATTCCCAAGAGTGGTATTGCTGGGCCAAATGGACGCTCAATTTCTAATTTTTTGAGAATTGTCCATACTGTTTTCCAAAAGGGCTGAACCAGTCGGCATTTCTTGCCTGAATTTTGATACTGGACATTTTATGTAATGATATCCTTCTATTAACTCTTTGTTACTTTCTTATAAGTATTTTTGTTTAGAGATTATTATGTAGCATAAGTCTGAAGTTCTAAGCTTATTTCTCTCAGAAATTTTAAGGATGTACATCAATATCTTGTACTGAGTTAATTTAAATAATTTCTATTTTCTTCCCCAATTATAGACTGATGTTTAACATTTGTTGCAGACCCACTTAAAGTCAACAAATGTCCTTGACTGTTGTTTGTATGAGAACATTTATGTTACTCTCTCAAACTTGAATGACAACATAGCGGGATAGACAGTAATTGGTTGGAAATTCTTTTCATTGTTTATTTTGAATATATCATCCCATTCTCTTTTTGTTTGCAGCTTCATTTGAGAAATCAATGTGAGTCTCATGCAGATCCTTTTTACATAACTCTTCACTTTATTTAGGTGTCCATTTGCCTCTGGTTCTTAATATTTTGATTATAAGGTCTCCTGGTTATCTTATGTTTGAGTGTGTTCTGCTCATAACACTTTGGATAGCCTACATCAGTACACATGTGTTTCTACTTAGATTGGGAAAGTTTCTTCACCAACAGTGCTTCCTCTTACTCTCTTTTCTCTCGTTTTGGTATTCCTGTTAAAGAATGTTCTTCTTGACGTCGTCAAATACATCTCTTAAGTTTTTTTAATTCATTTTCTTTTCCCTCTTCTTTATTGATGATGTCATGTATCTTGTTCTTGATGTCAGTAATTTGAATTTCAGCTTCTTCCATTATGTTGCCAAGTTCTGTTACTGTACTCTTCAACTCCTTCATTTATGCTTTGAGTCCTTTCATTTTTTTTCCCTGCATCAAACCTTCTTCAAATTTATTGAGTCTGTCTTCCAATGATTATCTCATCTCATTGAACCTTGAGAAGATTTTGCTTTGATATATTACTCGGAAACTTTCGGCAGTTCTGAAGTAGTTTAGGACCTCCCTGGCATGTCCCCTCTATTGATATAACTGAATTCCTTCTTTTTTCTCTCATTATTCCCATTGCTACATGAGAGCAATGAATGGAGTTTTGTTTTTTGTTTTTTTTTAATTAGTGAAGCACCATGAGATACAGTTGTAGATTTACAAATCTTTGTGCTTGGGTTTCGGTCATACAATGATCAAATACCCATCCCTCCACCAGTGCCCATTTTCCACCACCATGGATAATATCCCCCCCAACCCCCACTCCCACCCTGCCTCTGTGGCAGGGCATTCCCTTTTGTTCTCTCTCTCCTTTTGGGTGTTGTGGTCTGCAAAAGAGGCTTTGAGTGGCAAACATGTTCAGTTCATAGTCTACTTTCAACATGCATTTCCCTTCCTGGGAGGATCCTCCAAACACCCTTTATTTGGTGCTCCCTTCTCTATCTGAGCTGCCCTTTCCCCTAGAATACCCGGCTGGCCTCTAAGCTATGGAGTAATCCTCCTGGTGTTGATCTCAGCTAATGAATGGAGTTTTGAGTAGACTATTTACCTGAGCAATGACCCAGTGCTCCTGTTCATAAGATCAAGTTCACTTATAGCTATGCTAATTTTTTTAAACCACAGATATTCTTTAACCAATTTTTGTTCATTTTTTATAATTTTATTTATTGAATCACAGTGAGAGCAGTTACAAAGCTTTTGGGTCTAAGTCTTGGTCATATAATGAAACACCCGTACGTTCACCAGTGCCCATTCTCCACCCTCAAAAATCCCAGTATACCTTCATCCTACACCCTCCCCCTACCTGTGGGGCAGATGATTTCCACATTACTCTCTCTTTACTTTGATCACATTCAATATTTCGACACCAGACCCATCATTATTATTTGATATTTTACCCCAACACTCAGATCTGCTGAAAAGGCAACAGTAGACAATTTGTTTTCTATTGCTGGTTATGAATAACATATGATGTCGAGTGACTGCAGTAGTGGCTGCGCGATTTTGAAATTCTGAAATTTTAACACTTAAATCTGAAGGGATTTCTGCCCAAACCTGCTGGGTTCCGAGATTTGCTCCTGAGTCTCTGGGATCATGTTCGTTAAGCAGCTTGATCAGGAGCCAGAAGGGCCGTTCATGGGCAGCAACTCGGGGTCTTGTTGGGATGGGGAGGAGAGGACTGGCTCCACCCCCATCCCACGAGGCCCCGTGTGTGTCATCATGAGGGCTCAAACCTGACTGTCCAGTGGCCTCTGGAGGATGGTGTCCACCGAGCAGCCAAGGGGGAGCAGGCGGAGGGACAACACCCTTTCCCCCCTGGGATTGGTCGGCTGGAGAGATAGCACAGCGGGTAGGGCATTTGCCTTGCAAGTGGCCAACATGGACAACCTGAGTTCGATTCCTCTGACCCTCTTGGAGAGCCCGGCAAGCTACAGAGAGTATCTCGCCCACACAGCAAAGCCTGGCAAGCTACCCGTGACGTATTTAATATGCCAAACTCAGTAACAACAAGTCTCACAATGGAGAAGTTACTGGGCCCGCTCGAGCAAATCGATGAACAATGGGAGGACAGTGCAGATTGGTATACTACCCTATTCCTGTGCATATGCCCAGTTGCCTTGTCAGTCCACAGTGACCTGGGAAATGCTGAGGACATGTTCACAGCCAGGCTGTGCCCGCATGCACAACCACTGCCCTAAGGCATACCCACCAGGATGGCTCTCTGTGATCTGCTCTCCCCTAGAGCACCTGTGTTCTGTGCTTCTCTGTCTGCACTCCTACGTCAAGTTGACATGGGAAGTATTTGCTGCCTTATCTCTCTCTGAATGTTCAAGTGTATACCATAAACAGATGCAGGAGACTGAAGCTTTTTTTGCCCTCAAGATGTAATGGTAACACTTGCCTCAGAGCTAGTGTTTTCCAGTTCTCTCCACGATCACAGCTTCTCACCAAATATTTGGGAGCAGAATATACACTAATGAAGCTTTAGGCTCACTGCTGTGGCTGCTGATCCCACCACACCCCTGTACCTTCTCTTATCTCAGATCTGTCCCTTGCTCCTGTTCCTTCTCTGCTGGGGGAGGGTGGAGTTCCTTAACTGTAGCTCCAAGCGTTGTTTCACCATGCTTCCCAGTGGAAAAACCACTATAAAGGGCCACTGATGTTGAACCAAGTGATTCTATGAAGAGTGTTCACTTGTAAATGAGGGCTCAGTTAAAATTTCATGTTGTGGTTAAAATATGCATCCCGCATGAGAACACTAACGAGCTGCTAATTAAACTGATAACAATCCACTACTTTTTAAAAAATTTTTATTAGTGAAACACCATGAGGTACAGTTGTAGACTTACAAATTTTTGTGCTTGGGTTTCAGTTATACAATGATCGAGTACCCATCCCTCCACCAGTTACCGTTTTCCACCACCCTGTATTCCAGTATCCCTCCCACCCCCATCTCCCCCATCCCACCCTGCCTCTGTGGCAGGGCATTCCCTTTTGTTCTCTCTCTCCTTTTGGGTGTTGTGTTTTGCAAAAGAGGCATGGTCCTTGACATTTCTTTAGTACATAAAGAAAGATATTAACCCTAAACTAGGCTTCCCTCATCACAGGTGAGAGTAAAACAGTCAACATCTCCTGTACCAACAAATAAAATATTTATGATACCACAAAAGCAACAGGTTGAAGACTGCACTTCAAGTTGGAAAGTAAAAAAAAAATTAAGAAAGTTCCCCAGTTTCCTGCTAATTACAGAATTAGAGATGATCTCTCAGGTGTGTATGGTTACTGCTTGGGTCTTATAAAGTCTACCATCTGGAACTGTTGATCAATCTACTGGGTGTGGTTGTAGAGGGGGGGAAACATATGAACTTGTTTCTAGGCCATAAACATGAGATTTGGTTATCTTCATCCTCCATAATCTCCATCTGTGATTTCTATCACTGCTGGGTTTAGCTGTATCTTTTGTCCCTTTCCTCCTAAAGGGAATATAAACTTCCCATTGGGGGTTCTCTGAAGATTGATAAAAAGGGAGTCACAGTTGAGAAGCTGCTTTGGATTCAGCTTCTGAATCAGGCAGCATTGGTTTACCCAGTTTCCCAGCCCCACCCAGTGGCATAAATAAATTGTGAATAGATAAACTGAGGCACATTGAGGTTACTAAGATATCCCTTCAAATCTGGCTGTTCAAATATGGCACTAACCAGACTTGGTTACGAACATTCCACATCAAGCAGTTGGAGCAAGATTTTCATTAAAAATATGCTCAAGGAAAGCAAAGAAATTAATGAGCTATAGCTTAATCTGTTGCTAATTTAGGAATGCCTTGTCATCATTTTTATGGACCCTATTTCTTGGACTTATGTTTAGAGACTATGGCTTAGTTTGGGTTTCCTTAGGTCAGATATTAACACAATAGAACTGCCTTGGTTTTCAGCCGCTTGGAGCAGAAAGGCGAATGGACTATGTGTTAAACCGCACCATCATGCCTGCCCGGAGGGGAAAGGGTGTTGCCCCATTTGCCCTGGCCTCTCTGGAAAGAAAGATGGCGGCTGCATGGGAGCCTTGTGGACACCAGGTTTGAGCCGGGGGTCGGGGGCGGCAGGGACCTCATGGGAAGGGGGGCGTTACGGTCCGTCCCTCACGCCCTACCGAGGTCACCAGTTGCGCCCCATGAGCGGCTCTCCGGCATGGCCATGGCCCCAGAAGCACAGAGACCAATCTCTTAATTATCTGATTCTCAGTAGAAATACTTGCAGGTTAATAAATAAAATAGCAGAAATCCAAAACCACGTGGCCTCTATTGCGGCCGCGCGACATCATTTAATTCTTAAACCCAGCTGTAGAAAGCAAATCATTTCACAATGCTTTTTCAACATGTCTAATTTGGGGGGGGGGGGGTCGTAAACTCTAAATAATAATTGTGCATCTTTTATCGAAACAATGAATCTAGTCAAAGTAGATAGAGTGTTAACTAGAACTCATCTGCCTCACAAGAAATTGGGAGGGGTGGGGGGCTGGGGTTCTATTGGGGTTCTTCGTGGTAAAAAATAAGTATTGGTAAAGGGAAATGTGTTTGATATTTACATGACTGAGACCTAAACCTGAAAGCTCTGTAACTTTTCCCACAGTGATTCAATAAATAAATAAATTATTTTAAAAAACAATAAGAACTGCCTTGGTTTTAGCAGACTCTTTCTTTTTTTTTTTTTTTGATGTTATTATACAAATCCATTTATTGATTTTCATCTTAGTGAAGTAGAAGAGTTTTTTTTTTTATTAGTGAAACACCATGAGGTACAGTTGTAGATTTACAATTTTTTGTGCTTGGGTTTGATTATACAACGATCAGATACCCATCCCTCCACCAGTGCCCATTTTCCACCACCATGGATAATATCCCCCCCACCCACATCCCCCCATTCCCCCCTGCCTCTGTGGCAGGGCAATCCCCTGTGTTCTCTCTCTCCTTTTGGGTGTTGTGGAGCAGACTATTTCTTTAGTTACATGTTTCATCCTAGAGATCTGCTGCCCTCATATCTTTCTTTGGTTACTTTATTTATATGATACCTGAGACCTATTCAAAACCAAGGCTCATTGTACTCTTATCTTTTCAATAAATTGTGTCTAAGAATATGAACACTGACTTGATGACATCCTAAAATGCATGCTTATGAGGATGTTACTTTATGAACTTTCTCATATAAGACAAGCTTTCTCCTAAAAAATGTTTGTTTTAGGGTTTAAAACAAAATTTTATCCACTGTTGATCATAGGAAAAAGGTATTCTGTCCCAAGGCTTCATTTTAATATGCTGTAAATTTTCATTTCTTGGTTTCCATGCTATTTTCTTGCAAAGTATTTCTTAACGGGGGAAATTTAGCATAGAAGGATAAATTAAGAGAATGGACCCCACCATGGGAATTTATGGGAGATTGCTTCTTGCAACTTGTTTTTTCACTAAGTTCTAGGGACTTGTTAACGGCTTTAGTTGTCTCTGGGGTGTCATCAATTAATGAACTCTGGCCTTGAGGAAGTTGATTGATACACAGGTGATTGAAGCAATGACTGTGTCTCAATATTAATTACCCTTCCAGAAAACATCAACTTTTTCTAAGCCCCTCCAGAGAAATTTAGTGGTGAGAGAAATGGAGAGTCTGTTCCTTAATAAATCATATGTTAACCTACTCATCACTTGGGAGGTGGTGCTTGTTAAAGACAACATGGAGAAAGATGTAGAAAGAAAGAAATTTTAATGCTGCACCACTGTTAAAAAAACTTGTCATGATCCCATTTCCCACAAGACCTTACTTTGTTTAGGAAAACAAGCCTCTTGGGGTTTTAGCGCTTACATATGTGGAGGTGTTGAGGTCTATATGCAATTTTGCCCTGAACTTCCTTAAAATAACAGACCATCTTTTATCAAGTGCTTTATTTGTGAACAGTACATAAATGTGCAGGGTTTCCATATACTTTCTTAATTATTCCTTAATTCAATACCATTTACAGAGAATCAAACCAGTATTTCCATGGTCTCAGAGCAACAAAGTACAGTACTAAGATTCAAACTTATGCCTGCTTCACTTAAAATACAATAGAAAATTTTTAGGAATGTATTTTATTGCTGACTTTCTCACCTTAAGACATATATAGAAAGGGATGAGATGGGAGATGGTACAAGATTCTCCTGAGCAAAAATTTTATGAAACAGACAAATGATACCAAAGTAGGCCAATATGTATATGTACGCACTGGAAAAAAATTCTCAATGTTAGGGAAAAGTACATCAATTTTAATAATATATGACATATATAACATGTACATATACTTTTCTCTAGGGAAGTCCATAGCTATCTTAAGAGTCAAGAAAGAGAGGAAGTACTTACTGCTAAGAAAGGAGAAAAAGGCCCCATTTTAAATATATATCTTCAAATTTCCTAAGTACTATTTTTTTAATAAAAACCATTTTACGTTATGTGAGGCCTGATCTCATGCCTTTTCCACTTGCCAAATGGTCTCTGCTCTCGGAGGTGATGCAACATTCCTTTTGAGATTTCTGATATTGCAAGCAATAACTTCTACTTCCCTTCTTAGCCACTCGAGAAGATTCTTGCTCTCTGGGCAGAAATCACTCTCAACTTGAGGCATTGGTTGAGCTCTGAATAGTGATTTTAGATTTATCCTATGTGTAATGTGAAGAGTTTTCCTCTAGAAGCTGAGTATAAGAGCGGAACATTTCTTTTAAGGAAGATGCCATTCCTCAAGGCCTTTTACTAAGATGGTGTTATGCAGTGTAGAATGGAGCCACTGTATCTACCCAAATGAATGATTTCCTTTTATCATCACTTGTTAGCTCTTGAAATTGAAAGGATTCAGTCATTATCTCTAGCTACCTAGTAGAGAGTTGCAGTGAGGATTAGATAAACTCTTGCTTGAAAAGATTGAACCACCAGTAACTAAATCTCCATGACATCCATGACATTGGCAACTATCGCCCGATCTGCCTATTGTCTGTCATCTACAAGTTGTTCACTCGAGTCATCCTGAATAGGATTGGCAGAACATTAGATGAAGGACAACCATGCGAGCAAGCAGGGTTCCGCAAAGGATTCAGCACCATCGACCATATCCACACGATAACCAAGCTCATTGAGGTTTCTCGGGAGTTCAAGATGCCGCTCTGCTTAACGTTCATTGATTTAAAGAAGGCCTTTGATTCTGTTGAGACGGAAGCGGTCATTGAAGCCCTAGCCAATCAGGGCATTCAAGCCCAATACATCAGGATCCTCCGTGAGCTCTATTGCGGATTCACTACCAGGATCTCACCATTCTACAAAGAAGTGATTGTTGATGTCAAGAGAGGGGTGCGGCAGGGTGATACCATTTCACCGAAACTCTTCAGTGCCACCCTTGAGAACATCATGCGACGACTGGAATGGGAAGGAATGGGAGTGAAGATAGATGGTCGGCAATTACACCACCTCCGCTTTGCTGATGACATTGTTTTAATAACACCAAACATCAGCCAAGCGGCACAAATGCTGGCCGACTTTGACCGTGAGTGTGGAAAGGTAGGACTACAGCTGAATCTTACGAAGACAATGTTTATGAGAAACAGCCTTGTTCCTGACGCCCCATTCGCTCTCAATGGAACGACCATCTCCGAATGCAACAGCTATGTGTACCTAGGTCGAGAGGTCAACATGACAAATGACCTGGCACCCGAGCTGCGCAGGAGGAAGAGAGCGGCTTGGAACGCCTTCAAGAACGTCGAAGAAATAACTAAGAGGACGAAGAACCTCCAGCTCCGGGCACATCTCTTTGATTCCACTGTTCTTCCTGCATTAAAATATGCCTCAGAGACCTGGGCCCTACGCAAACAAGATGAGAACGCTATTCAGGTCTCCCAAAGAAGAATAGAAAGAGCTATGCTTGGAATATCACATTTCACTCAAATGAGAGAAGGAATCCGGAGTTCTGACATCCGTCGACGATCAAGGATCAGGGACGCTGTCTCATTTGCCAAGGTGTCGAAAATCAGATGGGCTGGTCACGTAATGAGATTTAAAGACGACCGTTGGACTAGAGCTGTTACTGATTGGATTCCACGGGATGTCAAAAGACCGCGTGGCCGCCCACCTACCAGATGGTCAGACTTCTTCGTCAAGATCATGAACGATCGGTTTGAGGCCCTTCATGTTCCCGGACCGAACAGATGCCATTGGGCCACACTAGCACGCGACAGGGACAAATGGAGACGTTACTGGCGCCCGCTCAAGCAAATCGACGACTAACGGGAAGTTAAGTGATTAAGTGATTTAAGTGTGACAAAAAATTCAAAGGATACCTATTTTTCCTTTCTGATATTTTTCTCTTAAATTTTGCTAAAGTTTCTATTTCCTCTTTCATCACTACTCTTTATTACTCATTTACCTTCACATTATGGTTGAATATATTTGACTTTCATATTTTTTCTCTATGTAAAGTTTATCTCAAATCAGGAATACTAACCAGTGCACAATAAATTATGTAGAGCATCACAATTTTTCTTATTCTTTTTATTTGTTTTTTTTTTTTTTTTTTTTTTTTTTTTGTTTTGAGGCCACATTCAGTGGTGCTCAGGATTCACTTCCAGCTCTGTGCTCAGGGTTCACTACTAGAAGGGCTCAGGGCAGTTTATGGGGTGTCAGCAGGGATTGAACCCTGGTTAGCCCCTTGAAAATCACCATACTCGCTGTGCTATTTTTCCAATCCCACCTGTATCACGATTTTTAAAAGTCATATTTTTCTTCTTTCTTTTTCTCTCTATCTTAAGAAATCACATACCTCCTCCAAATTTGTATATTTTAAAAGAGTTTGACATACCAAAACAACAGATGGTTTAATGTGAATTATCAACCAACACATATGCAAAACCTTTATTTTGGCCCCCCGTTTCTCATGATGTCCAAGTATCTGAGGATGATTCTGTGAACTAAAACTGCCTTACCTGAGTGATAAATGGGATGGGGAGGTGGTGGGTAACTTATAACAGAGTCTGATTTTTGAAATATGTAATATTCAAAGTAGTCATGTGTTAACACATGGAGTTTAATGACAGAAATAACCAAATGCCCCATAACAAGATGCCATGAGGTAAACTTATAAAATAAAATAATTATACCTTTTTCTCATGTGCAAAAAAATATACTGGTTAAAATACGAAATCTCACTTGCATTTGTTTACCATGTATTATTTTCCAAAACACACTTCAGAAGGTCAGAAAAGTATAACATCCCCAATATTTCCATAATACCTGAGCATGACTCTATATTTGAGGATTTATAAAATAAAAATGATTATTTATCAAGTTAAACTATAACTTGCTATAGGAAATTATACACTATAACCTGTTATAGGAAATTGGGTGTTTTTAGTCTTCATTGGGAACAAGCACTCCTTTCTTGCTTATGTTATTTCTTGGTAGACTTGTGACCATAATTTTTTCAGTATACATCTTTATTAGGACATACTAGTGAGAAATTAGGAGAACTGTCATAAAATGGTGAGATCATAACTCACAAAGAAAGTGTACAAAGAATCATGATGAAAATAAAAAAAACTTTATCTAAATATTAGTAATAAAAATGTAACATAGTTTCATTTCAATGTTATTTTTAATTATATAATGTTTGTGAAAGTGAGGTGATAATAATGGTTAGAGTTTAGTAGAATTACGTTGTTTGTTGTTAATACAGCATATCTCTAGGATCATTTTCAAGTTTACAAGGCCGTACATTTTCGAATTAACTGATAAAGACACTCACAGTCTCTGAACCCACAGAGAACTCTAATCAAATCTTGGGAATAAGAGAAGTCACTGAGAGTCTTTGTGTTTAGAATTGATTGAGAATATATATTTTCTCTCTTTATGTGCTGAGAATAAAGCAAATAAATGAGGCACAGTTCCTTTGCCTATTGAAAGACAGTTTTCTCATTGCCTACTGTTCATTTTGACTGAAACGCCCTACGCCATCTCACTTTCTATTTAACTTTCTAAAGTTAAACTCTCACTTTCTAGAAAGTGAGAAATAGAAACTCTCACTTTCTATTTTCATATTTATTCATTTAGCAAACCATTTCTGTCCTTCCATTTAACTGAATTCTCTCCTGAAAATAACATAAAATCAGAGTTTAAATTTCATCTTGTTTCTAACTTTGGCATAAATAATGTTACTACAGCTAAAGTTTCTATTTCCTTGGTGCTGGAGCGATAACACAGCAGGGAGGGCGTTTGCCTTGCACGCGACCGACCCGGGTTCAATTCCCAGCATCCCATATGGTCCACCAAGCACCACCAGGAGTGATTCCTGAGTGCAGGGCCAGGAGTAACTCCTGAGCATCGCCAGGTGTGACCCCCTCCCCAAAAAAGAAAGAAAATGTTTCTATTTCCTCAGTAAGTTAAAGGTAATAAAATTAATTGCTATAGAGAAATAATATGTGAACCAAATATAACCGTCAATATTAAGGGCTTGATACAGTCCCTAACACAAAATACTTTTGAAATGCTAACTGCTAGTATTATTACATGTGCCATGTTCCATCCTTGAAGACCCAGTTGATGTCCTAATTCTTCTATGAAGCTTTTATTAATGACAGCTCTGACTAATACCCTCCACTCAAATTGTAAACTTTTGCATTACCACACAATTTTAATCACACATGATAAAGTTGTAACAATAATCAAACAAAGATTTAATTCTTCACTTTTGGTTTTGCATTTCTTCATTCCAATAGAAGATAACGTTCTTGAGATTCAAGGCTAGCCTTCATATAATTTATCTTTCATTTTGAAACATGTCTTGTGCAAGTGAATGTGCTTATGAAACTACAGAAAGTGATTTAAGGCAGCATTTCTCAGCCAGGAGTCATATGGCTCCTGTGGCTCCCCAGTGGGATGGGAGTGTCACATGAAGAAAACAAGCTTGGAGGGGAGCCATAAAGGGATAGATATGAAAAGATTGGACTTACTTTGAAGATGTAAAAAAACATAGTATGAGACTAATGCCCAAGGACAGTAGAGAAAAGGGCCAGAAGGATTGGTCCATGGTTGGAAGCCTGCCTTAAGGGCTGGGGGAGAAGGCAGTTGGGATAAAGAAGGGAAAACTATGGCAAAGATAGTGGGAATGATCACTCTGGATAAGAAAATAGTACTGCGTACTGAACATAGGTAAAGAAACAAACATTCAAACCACAATCCAAAAGGAGAGATAGTGGGGGGAGGGGAGAGTAAGGAGGGAGGGGGGTGGGATGGAGGGGGTGGGGGATGAGAGAGAAACTGGGGACATTGGTGGTGGGAAATGTGCACTGGTGGAGGGATGGATGTTGGAACACTGTATGACTGAAACCCGTCCATGAACAGCTTTGTAACTCTGTATCTCATAGTGATTCAATTCTTAAAATAAGTTAACTCTGTGCTAAATAAGGAAACCATGAAAGATAAGGAAGTCTTATCTTTATGAACAATATAAGATATACTCTGCATCACTAATAACCAGGAAAGTGGAGACCAAACAACAATGAGATATAACCTCACAACACAGAGACTGGCACACAAAAAAAAGAATAGCAATAGTGCTAGTGTTGATGGGCAGGGGAAAAGACCTTCATTTGCTGCTGGTGGGAATGTTGGTTGGTACCGTCATTTTGTAAAGCAATATGGACGATCCTTAAGAAATCTAGGAACTGGGCTTCCATGCCTCCCAGTAATTCCACTCCTTGGAATCGACCCCAAGGGCCCAAAAGCACAAAGCAGAGAAGACATCTGAATTCTTATGTTCATTGCAGCACTATTCACAATAGCCAAAATATGAAAATAATGCAAGTGCCCAAGAGCAGAAAACTAAATAAAGAAATTATGATGCATATGCACAATGGAAGACTATTCTGCCATGAGAAAACATGAAAACATGCAAATTGCTGCTACGGGGATAGATCTGAACAGTAACATGTTAAGTGAAATTAGTCGGAGGGAGAGAGAGAGACAGACCCAGAATAGTCTCATACGCTGACTAAAAAAACATAGTCAGAGAATAACAAATGCTCAAAGGTGATGGAAACAGAGAACACGAGAACTGGTCTTCAGTAGAAAACTTGCCCCTGTGGGCATGGTGGATAGGGGGTGAAGAGGAAAAATAAATCTAGATCAGGAAGGGAAACAGTAAGAAAGTACAGGGAAAGGTGGTTCATAAAAGATAAAAGTGAATCAGGGGGATGTGGAATGTTTATGTAGATAGGTGGGTAGTGAAAAAGAAAGTAGAGTGGCAAGTGGGAGACTAGGATCTGAAGGACCCCCAAATTAAATTGTATTTGTGAGTGTAACATAAATCATGATCCAAAAGCAAACTTTCAAAGAGAACCTGTAGACGTTTTTCTATGTTGGACTCTTTTTGTTTCATTCTATTTTGTTTAGGGGTTATACAGTTGGAGTGATAGCA
Source organism: Sorex fumeus (assembly GCF_029834395.1). NCBI lineage: Eukaryota > Metazoa > Chordata > Mammalia > Eulipotyphla > Soricidae > Sorex > Sorex fumeus. The sequence continues at coordinate 1,217,291 of NW_026606065.1, read as the reverse complement.
CAGCAATAGGGCATTTGTGTTGCACGCGGCCGACCTTACCGACCAGGGTTCAATTCCTCCATCCCTCTCGGAGAGCCCCGCAAGCTACCGAGGGTATCTCGCCTGCACAGCAAAGCCTGGCAAGCTCCCCGTGACGTATTCAATATGCCAAACACAGTAACAACTAGTCTCACGATGGAGATGTCACTGGGCCCACTCAGGCAAATCCATGAACAACGGGAGGACAGTGACAGTGACAGTGACAGGGGTTGTGCAAGGTAATGCTCAAAACTTACTCTTGGCTTGGGGGACCATATAGAATGCCAGGAATTGAATCTGGGTCAGCTATATGTAAGGTAAGCACTCTGCCTGCTGTACTATCTCTCGAGTCCCATGACATTTTTACTCTAAGTTGTAAACTAGAATGGGTCGTTGAAAAATTAAAAGAATTATATTTGTACCAATATTTTTCATATCTTCTCTGTATAAATTACCAAGATTTTCTGATATCCAACTTTCCACTAAAACCCACTCCCTCAACCTACCATTCTCATTATAGTATAAGTTAACTCCATTGAACCTAAGATTTCCATGTCACCATACTTGTCAAGTAAGGAGAACATAAAGATTTTGTTGCTGCTGCTCCTTGGGTCATGTCGAGTGGTGCTCAGGGGCTTCTTCTTGCAATGTACTCAGGGAATTGCTTCTAGCAGTGCTCAGAAGACCATGAGGTGTCAGAAATCAAACTCAGAACTCCTGCACACATTGTGTGCACTCTAGCCCAGTGAGCCCTATCTCCAATCCAGGATAGAATATATTACATACTGGTTTATTAGCTCGATGTATTTTAATGTTTCAACACATGGTATATGTACTGCTTTTGTAGTTTGATTAAGGGTTTCAGCTTTTCAGGCAGGCTTAGCGCTGTGGGCTTATATGGGAGTTCTGATCCTGGAAATAAAAACTTGTCTGCATTCTTCAACTTAGTTTCTTTGTTTGCTTTCCATCAAGCTGATCACTGTACTTCAGCAAAAGAGAATGCAGCTTCACAATAGCAGGCCTCTTAGAGTATCACTGTAGCACTGTCCTCCCGTTGTTTATCGATTTGCTTGAGTGGGCCCAGTAACATCTCCATTTTGAGACTTGTTGTTACTGTGTTTGGCATATGGAATACATCATGGGGAGCTTGCCACGCTTTGCTATGCGGACAAGGTACTCTCGGTAGCTTGCCGGGCTCTACAAGAGGGGTAGAGGAATCGAACCCGGCTCGACCAGCCTGGCTGCGTGCAAGGCAAACGCCTCTTGGAGTTGTAAGAGAAATCACTCTTCTTTCTTTGTTCTACCGGCACAATATACACCGGGATTTCAATAACTCAGAGTTGAATTGTAATTGTCACAGTGAAGCTGTGGTCCCATGAGTATCCTAACAGTGTTCTAGCAGATGTTGGCATTGCTGATAACTATAATGGGGCAGAAAGTTAAGGAGAAGTTTATGTAAGCTTTTTATCCACATATTTGCAGTTCCCAGTAAGTCTTGACTTACCACATTCCTTATTTTTATAGGAAAAGAATTATGTTGAAGCCATGCATTTTATTGTACCTCATAAATGAAGTTTCTGGAATATCTCCTAGACAGCTACAAGGTGATGTATAAGAATGCTGGTTCTTGGGAAACACTTAGATGAGTTTGGCAGCTTACTGTCTCAAAAAAATGGCCTCAAAAAAAGAAGTCCTACTTCCTCCTCTCTACAAAACAGCCAGTTTCATGGGTTAAACAAATGAAAGTACAGTTCCATTACAGGGCAGGAAATGAAGAATAGCTTTATAACAGAAATGATGTGGAGAATTCTTTATGTTGGCAACAAGTGATTTCCCAAAATAGAAGCTAGCCAAAGTCATCTTAAGTGTCTGGCAATAAATACTGTGGCATTTTTACTTACTCAGAGTGGTTGGTGAAGATTATTCAAGGCTACAAGAAACAAGTGCCAAGGATGTCTTGCCCAGGCCGTAGAGTCTACTCTTCTCATTATACCCTGGAGACTTTGGAATTGACATTGAACTGCCAAGAATTATTTGACAAAAATTACTTTTTCAGATTACTGAAAAGATATTAAAAATGTGTGTCTTTATAGGTGTTAGGTGTTTTACTGGACAATTTGATTATCTCAGTTATGTTGGATTATTTGATTTAGCATTCAGTGTTTCTGCAAGAACTTGATACATTTTGTCTACTCCTTTTTTTTCTTTAAAACAATCCCTTTCCCAGTGTTTATTGTAACTTTAACTAGCACTAAACCAGATACCTTTAAACAGAATAACTGTGGTCAAGCTCTTCCTTTAGTGCTCAGGTTACCATCTGGGATGCTGGGGATTGAACCCATGTCTGCCGCATGCAAGGCAAATGCACTACTCAGTGTACTACTCTCAGTCCTTCTTTCTTTAATCTTTTTCTTTTAAATTTTTATTAGAGAAACACCATGAGGTACAGTCGTAGACTTACAAACTTTTGTGTTTGGGTTTCAGTTATACGATGATCGAGTACTCATCCCTCCACCAGTGCCCATTCTCCACCATCAATGATCCCAGTAACCCTCCTACCCGCCCACCCCTGCCCCATATCTGTGGCAGGGCATTCCCTTTTGCTCTCTTTCCTTTAGGGTGTTGTAGTTTGCAATAGAGGTATTGAGTGGCCATCATGTTCGGTCTAGAGTCTTCTTTAAGCATGCATCTCCCATCCTGAGCAGGTCCTCCAAACACCCTTTACTTGGTATTTCCTTCTCTATCTGAGAGGTCTGGATTTGATCCCTGAACTTTGTGTTCCTCTGAGCACTGCAGGGAGCCGCCTCTAAGCACTAAGCCTGGAGTGGTCTTTTAGCACCACTGGTTCTGGCTTATAAATAAATAAGTAAGTAACTGTAAGAATTTCTGTTGAGGAATCTAACAACTGGTCTGTAGAATTGAGCTTACCTTGGCAATAAGGTGGGAGATGGCCTGTTGGGAGGGAAGTGTCACATGGTGTGGGGAGAGTAAAGGAGGAACTCCGAAGCAAGAATCATATACTGGAGAGGGGGATGGTGTTAGAATATTTTATTCAGAGGGGCTGGAGAAATAGCACAGCAGGAAGGGCATTTGCCTTGCATGTAGCCGACCTGGGTTCAATCCCCAGCATCCCATATGGTCCCCCGAGCACCAGCAGGAGTAGTTCCTGAGTGCAGAGCCAGGAAAAACCCCTCAGCATTTCTGAGTGTGACCCCAAAAGTGAAAAAAAGAATATTTTATTCAGAAACTGTATTGATAGAATTGTAAAATAGCAAACCACACTGACTAATTTTTTTTTAAAAATTAATTAAAGAAAAAGAATTTGTGTTGAGAACTTATTCACCTTGAGAATGGAATTTTAATAAAAGCTTTTGAAATCAAAATAAGGAAATAGTCATATGAATCGTCCACTAGTCTATTCTTTTCTGAAAAATATTTATTGTTTTCAAGAGACATGAATTCCATCATCTTTTACAATCTCTAACAATGGTTTTGAGGCCTCTCTCTGTAGGAAGCAATATTCGAGAGTTCTTTTCAGTTTTTAGAGACAAATTCTATGACCTTAAGTTTCATCTTGAACACTAATCACACCCCTGATATGCCAACGTTACCAGTTGATTTGGAAGCTTGGGAACAAATCATCCTCTGATTTTTGGTGAAATGTTCACTCCCTGGCCTGTCAGCAAATTCCTCGTGAGATAGTGTCCTTTTCACTCTCATATCTAGCCAAGCTCTGTCTCGGCGTGGAACATCTTTCATGGCCTAGGGTTTTGCAAGGAATCTGGGAGCTGTGAATGTCAGGCATGTTTAAGTATGATCCTGAGCATAGGCGCTCTCCGCTTAGTCTTTGGTGCAGAGATAATGGTTCACGTTAGATTGATTATATGCAGACTGAGAAGTGTATTTTTTGCAACAACTCCGAGGCGTGCTGAAAGATAAAAATCCCATTTGCTGCATTTTATATTGGTGGTCTGTGACGTGAGTAACACAGACCTGCATAGTCCTTGTAAATCAAAGATATAATGAGGGCCAGATAGCAGCTTGCTTAACTGTTGAATGAAGTAAGTGTTTCGTTACTTCAGACTGAAAGATGGCATATTTGCTATCTAAAACATTATGATATCAGGTGGAGAGAATTCTTTTATTTATAACTGAATGCAGACTAGATAGCTGGTTGGTTATGTGGACATTTCTGATGTTGCATAGGCAGGTTGTAAAGGGTGTTTCATTCATTTGCTTTTATTTAATTTTTATAATCATCTCCCTGGAGGACCTTTCGTTCTAAAGATGAGCTGTTTTCAAATTTATTACTTTTCCTTTGTGTGCACCCTCTGAGAAAAGAACAAAGGCTACCCTGAGGTAGCTTGGCAACATAATTCTTTAACTGGTGACTGGGTTCTCAGTTGAAAAAGCAGTATAATTCCAGGAAGCAAGACCAAATCCAGACTCCGTAATCCTGCCTGAGTGGAACATAAGTCTCACAAGTGAAAACACCTTCACTTCTAATGTTTCATTAATCCCAGTTTTATAGGCAGCAGTTTATTTTATGTCTAATAGAGCTATTTCCAAGTGTTTTATACTATGATGCATTTTGATATCTATAGGATGAATGGCAACTCCAGTTTTATAAGTGAAGAAACAGAAGCCTGGGGAGATCACAAGGATCTTGGAGTTAGAGTCACCAGCAGAGTTGTTTTCTCTGTGTGCCATAAACTCAGACATTCGTGAACACATCTACAAAGACAGAAACACACTAATTACATACATATAACATCACCAAGAAATACCTAAATCACAAACATGCACACATACAAACTCACAGACTTGTACACACATATAAATTCATAATCAAAAGATAAAAATGAGAAATCTGTGTCATGTTAGTTAGAAAAATCAATCTTGTTTATGAAAATTTTGTAACAAGTTTGATAAGTTTTGTTCTTTTCAAATACATTCATTAACCTCAATAGTTAATGAAATACATTCATCAGCTTCATTGGACTTAGCAAAAATCTTCAGAAATTTGCTGTAATGGAGAAATAAGACATTCTAAATTTTATCTGTAAATGATTAAAAAGTCAGGAAGAAGCTCTTCACAAAAGTTTGATATTCAGTTGATATTTAATAATCATATTTTACATCTTTTGAAAAATATTATGAACATCAGGTTAAACATGGTAGACTGAACAAATATAATCATCTCTAATCTCTTCTGAAATTCCATTATAGTAAAAATAAATTAAAAATCATATAACCCTGAACCCGTTCCACTCACAGGGAAAGAAATGAGTAGCAAAGGAATTTTTTGGTTCAACTGTAATAGTTATCTGGTATGCCCCAATAATGGAAAACTTGAAAGTAGAAAGTCATATCTACATGTCATAGCCCACAGTCAACAGATCTATCATCTAAAAGTAAAAGAATTAAGCTGAAGCATCCCTGTCTAGCATATAGAAATAATAAATATTTGTGAATGAAAGTTATTTTTATTGTTCTTTATTTTTAGTTCACATTCATGTGTATCACATTCACATATATACATATGCATGTATATATACATATGTAAGGGCTATATATATTTTTTCTTTTATTTTATTTTCGTTTGTTTTTGCTTTTATTTTATTATTAAAAGGTAAAGGCCCTCCCGTTGATCATCAATTTGCTCGAGCGGGCCCAGTAACATCTCCATTGGAGACTTTGTTGTTACTGTGTCTGGCATATCGAATACGTCACGGGGAGCTTGCCAGGCTCTGCCGTTTCTTTTTAATTAGTGAAACACCAGGAGGTACGGTTGTAGACTTACAAACTTGCGTGCTTGGGTTTCAGTTATACAATGATCAAGTACCCATCCCTCTACCAGTGCCCATTCTCCACCACCACTATTCCCAGTATCCCTCCCGCCTCAACACCCCATTCCCCCACCTAACGCCGCCTCTGTGGCAGGGCACTCCCTTTTGTTCACTCTTTCCCTTAGGGTGTTGTAGCTTGAAATAGAGGTTTTGAGTGGCCATCATGTTCGGTCTAGAGTCTTCTTTAAGCATGCATCTCACATCCTGAGTGAGTCCTCCAAACAGCCTTTGCTTGGTGTTCCCTTCTCTATCTGAGCTGCCTTTTCTCCCAGCATGTGAAGCCAGATTCCAAGCTCTGTAGCAAACCTCCTGGTACTTATCTCAATTATTCTTGGGTGTTCGACTTCCATTCTGTTATTTTAATATACCGCAGATGAGTGCAGTCTTTCTAAGTCTGTCCCTTTCTTTCTGGCTCATTTCACTTAGCAAGATACTTTCCATGTCTATCCATTTATTAAAAAAGTTCATGACCTCATCTCTCCTCACAGCTAGCATGATACTTTCCTTGTAGAACCACTATGTAAACGTCATGACTTAATCTTTTCTAACAGCTGTGTAGTATTCCACTGTGTAGACGTACCAAAGTTTCTTTAACCAGTCATCTGTTCTAGGGCACTCAAGTTCTTTCCAGATTTTGGCTATTGTGAACAGTGCAGCAATGAACATAGATGTGCACATGTCATTTCAACTGTACTTTTTTGCCTCTCCAGGATATATTCCCAAGAGTGGTAGTGCTGGGTAAAAAAGAAGCTCAATTTCTAATTTTTTGAGAATCGTCCATACTGTTTTCCAGAAGGGCTGAACCAGTCGGCATTCCTACCGGCAGTGAAGGAAGGTCCCTTTCTTGCCACATCTGCGCCAACACATGTTGCTTTTGTTCTTTTGGATGTGGGCCAGTCTCTGTGGCGTGAGATGGTATCTCATTGTGGTTTTGATCTGCATCTCCCTGAAGATTAATGATGTAGAACATTTTCTCATGTGCTTTTAGCCATTCGTATTTCTTCTTTGAAAAAGTTTCTGTTCATTTTGTTGCCCCATTTTTCTTGTGGAGTTCAACCAGTGCTTTGTATATCCTTGATATCAACCCCTTGTCAGATGGGTATTGGGAGAGTATCCTTTCCCATTCTGTAGGCTGTCTTTGTATTTTGGTCACTGTTTCTTTTGAGGTGCAGAAACTTCTTAGTTTAAGATAGTCCCATTTGTCTATCTCTGTTTTCACTTGCTTGGCCAGTGGTGTGTCATCTTTGAGACACCATTAGCTTCAGTGTTGTGGAGGGTTTTTCCAACCTTGTCTTAAATGTACCTTATGAATTCTGGTCTGATGTTGAGGTCTTTAATCCATTTTGATCTTAATTTTGTACTTGATGTTAGGCAGAGATCTGAGCCCATTTTTTTTGCATGTAGCTGTCCAGTTTTGCCAGCACCATTTGTTAAAAAGGCTTTCCTTACTCCACTTCACATTCTTGCTCCTTTATCAAAGATTAGGTGATCATATTTGGGGGAGATGTCAGTATAATCAACTCTATTTCATTGGTCTGCTCTTCTGCTTTTGTTCCAGTACCATGCTGTTTTAATTACTACTGCTTTGTAGTAGAGTTTGAAGTTAGGGAGGTTGATTTCTCCCATTTTCTTTTTCCCAAGAATTGCTTTTGCTATTCGTGGGGGTTTATTGTTCCATATGAATTTTAGGAGTGCTTGCTCCATTTCTTTGAAGAATGTCATGGGTATAATTATGGGGATCACATTGAATTTGTACAATGCTTTATGAGTACTGCCATTTTGAAAATGTTAATTCTCTGATCCATAAGCAGAGGATATCTTTCCACTTTCTCATGTCCTCTTTTATTTCCTGAAGTAGCATTTTGTAGTTTTCTTTGTACAGGTTTTTTACTTTCTTAGTTAAGCTGATTCTTCTTCTTTGGAACTTGATTTTTTGGCACACAGTTGCAAACGAGATTGTTTTTTCCATGTCACTTTCTTCTCTCTCATTATTTGTGTATAGGAAAGCCATGAACTTTGGGCTATTGATTTTATAGCCTGCCACTTTACTATACAAGTCTATTGTTTCTAGGAGTTTCTTGGTAGAGGTTTTAGGGTTCTCTAAGTATAGTATCATATCATCTGCGAATAGTGAGAGCTTGAATTCTTCCTTTCCTACCTGGATGCCCTTAATATCTTTTTCTTGCCTAACTGCTATTGCAAGTACTTCCATTACTATACTGAACAGCTGTGAAAGGAGTGGGCAACCTTGGGCCCCTATGGGTACCTGTTGGGCAGGGTACAACCTGGGGGAGGAAGAAGACTGAGCACAGAATTGGGGAGAAACAGGAAGAGGCTCAGGGATGGTGAGCATCCTAGGGTCCTAGAGGCCTCCTGGGGCGTGTACACAGCGAAAGCCAAATCCAGAGTTCGAATAATGACTGACCTGGGGAGGAAGAAGACCAGGCATAGCGTTGAGTATGAACAGGAAGAGCCTCAGGAATGGTGAGTGTTCCAGGGTCCTAGAGGATGCCTGGGACGCATATGCAGGCAAAGCTAAGTCCCAGGTTCAAATTATATATATATATATATATATATATATATATATATATATATATACATACATATATATATATCACTGTATCACTCACATCCCATTGTTCATCGATTTGCTCGAGCAGGCACCAGTAACGTCTCCATTCGTCCCTGTTGCATGCTAGTGTACCCCAATTGATTCTGCTCACTCCAGGAACACAAAGATCCTGAGATTTTAGCAGCTTCTCTTAACTCATTCTTCCCAGTGATGCCGCATTGGGGGGCACTTTCAGGGTCATGGGAATGAGGTCCATTATTGTTACCGTTTTGGGCATATCAAATATTCACGGGTAGCTTACCAGGCTCTGCCGTGTGGGCGGGATACTCTGGGTAGCTTGCGTGGCAGGATATTCTGCCATTTTCTTAATGGCAATACTGGAGAAAGATCTTACTTGCCTCAGACATAACATGTGTATAACAGAAAATTTTTATGACAAAGTTTTAGAAAATCACAACTCTTCAGAATAACATAAGTACAATTTTATTTGTTAAAGAATAAATTAAGCATATATATACATTTATATACAAAGACATAGGATTATTATGTAAAATTTCTTCAATGACAAACTCTAAGATCCAAACAGTGGAGAGTTTACTTGGGAAGAGTGGTGATTTTTAAAATTAAGCCCTTATATTTCTATTGCTTTCAAGAATCACTTGTCATTTTCACAACTAAAATCTAAAGATATAAAATGTGGTTAGAGACTCATAAATAAATTTTTAAAGAGAGAAACAAGCTGCAGAAATGGTTCCGGATAGACTGAGTCTCATCCAGAATACCCCAGAGGGTGGCAGGTGAGGCCACCACCCGCTTAAACAGAGCATTGGCAGCCGAAAACCTCCAGAGCCCAGTTGCCACCATGCTCACAGCTGGATTCCACAGACTTGAGACAAATCTCAGACAGGAATGAATCTGTTGAAAAACTCAGGTATAAGGGTTCTGTGACCAAAATCTCCAGTCTCTCACAGAGTCAGAGACCTTCCCCCATCCTCCTGTTTTTCTGGGAACCCGATAGCCAGACCCATGAACTGCCTCTGGTGCCATAGAAGCTCATTAAATGGATAAGATTCACTCAACTATAAATCTAGAAAGAGAGCAAGAACCTGCAGAGATGCCTCCATACTCCAAAGTCATTATTCAGTTAAAAATTAAACTCTAGCTGTATGATATTCAACATTTTAGAATTCCTGCAGTGACATCTCATTCTCTACACCGCTGATATACCGGGAGTAACACACCATATTGGATAGGATGCAAAGTCGAAGGCAATTAACTTCAATCAAGAAAATACTAATACACAAGGCTAAACCTGTAACAACATGTTAGTAATCTCTTTTACAAGGGGGCTTAATTGGTCCAGGGTGAAATATAATAATCTTCACATACTTTCTTCCAAGGAAATATTTTTTGACCATTTTTAGTGAATTATTTATAACAAGCAATACAAAATAAATTATGTAGGGCCTGCTACTGGGGAAGGTCTGGGTGGTAGCTGGGAAAATTGGAAATAATGGTGCAAGATTTAATGGTGGTGGGATTAGTGTTGTAATATTGCTTGTAATACATCATCGTGAACAACTTTATAAAAAAATAAAATTTAAAGCAGTACTAGCACTGTAGCACTGTCCTTCTGTTGTTCATCGATTTGGTCATGCAGGCGCCAGCAACATCTCACAACAAATTGTGAGACTTGTTACTGTTTTGGGCATATCAAATATGTCATGGGTAGCTTGCCAGGCTTTGCCTTGCAGGCGAGGTAGCTTGCCGGGCTCTCAAAGAGGGGCAGAGGAATTGAACCTGGGTTGGCTGCATGAATGGCAAACACCTTACCCGCTGTGCTATTGCTCCAGCCAAAAATTTATTTTTTAATTTTCAGGCCCCAAATTGTTATCTTTTGTGTTACTAATACCTTTAGTTTATTAAGCCATTGTTTCAGTTGGGTATTAAAGTCAATCTATCTTTGGTTCAGAATAGATTAAATGAAACCTATCATGACTAGGAATACTTTGAAACCCTGAAAATACGTGAGTTGAGACAGAACTACCGAGACTGAATACAAAAATGAAAAACTGTGAAACTGCTATATTGTTAGCTATCAACCCAATAAAATCTTGACATGCCTATGTTTTCTCCACTTGTAGGCCAAGAACAGTTTGGTGGGAGCATGGCAAGCAAAAAAAATTAGTACTAAAATTTGAATATATCTCTCTGTACATTATCTTCTGCTTCTAATATCTCATATATAAGGCAATTGAAAGGTATAAAGCAGGCATATTCATAACCATTCAGAAACTTGCCCAGTGATTTCTAAACAGACACCACCATTGTATCATCTGAAATCCTGGGTGGGCTTCTTCACAAAAGAAGTATTTCACAGGGGAGGGGAAATATTGAAAAAAATCACTTACTATATTTGTTTTTTAATATATTTACCCCAATTTCAAGGTGTATTTCACTCTATTCTTTTTTTATTCCTCAAAAATGTTAATGTGGGGGCTGGAGAGATAACACAGTGGGTAGGGCATTTGCCTTGCACGTGGCCGACCCGGGTTCGATTCCCAGCCTCCCATATGGTCCCCTGAGCACCACTAGGAGAACTCCTGAGTGCAGAGCCAGTAGTAACCCCTGTGCATCGCCAGGTGTGACCCAAAAAGCAAAAAAAAAAAAGCTAATGTGGAAGAAAAAGTAAAACCAAGAATACTTGCACTTTAGACAGACCTTGTATTAGATGGGGGTAGAGAGCTGTTTTTGTTTCTGTTTTGTTTTTATTTCAAGTAGTGTTTCAGAGTAGGCAAGTATATAGTTATATGTACACAGAGTGGGGAAGTAAAACCATCACTGACTCTTCAGTGGGAAAAGTTTAAAGTGAACAGTGTTTCATCATTGTTATGTTAAGAGCAGAAATTATAAATACATATAGGAGGTAGTCTCATACTGCAAATAATTTGTTGAAACTACAGTTACAAATTCAACCTGTTCCTATTTGTGCAGTTGTTAAACATGACACTCGTAAACCATGCTGGGCTTTGGTAAGTGAGTGACTTGTCCAAAGCCAAGTTACCACTCATATCATTCCAGCTTAAGAGATTAAATTAGGCTAAAATACTGTTACTGCTCAAGGATCAGAACAATGATTAACTGACTCAACTTTCAAGGCAGACCCTAAATTTTACTGGCCATTCAAAATGGAAAATATTTCGCTGGAAGAGCAAAGGGTGTTCTGATTCTATGTCTTATCACATTAACAATGCTGCCAAGAAAATAACAGAAAAGCCAAAATCAAGATAAATGGGGAAAATACCAGAATGACAAAACTATTCATTACCTAAGCTTAAGTGTGTAAGATATTTAATAAAATGAACTTCATAAAATTTATTCATTAATAATTTCTCACATATTATTTTAAAATAATAATTAAGAATATTTTAAAATTATGCTTCTATTAAACTTGATCAATAGAAATTTTCTTATTAAGCTTACTAGAAAATAAAGGTTTAATTAACAGCTTAATTAAAAAATTAAGCTATTCTTGTCAGTTCTTTGGAAATGTCTAAGATGTGTGATACAGAAACCTAAGAACAAGCAACATGTAGGTTTTGGAGATGAAAAATTTTATTTGATTGTGTGTGGAAAAAATGAAAGTCCTACATATACCTTCCTCTAAATAGCAAGATAGTTATACAGTACTTAATACACAGTCCAAGGTAGTACAAAGTAGTTAGGACAGGTTATGAATGCTTTTGATTATATTCACTTGATCACACTTGATCACTTGACATCCTGTTACTCATCGATTTGCTCTGGTGGATGCAAGTACCATATCAATTCATCCCTGTCATGTGCTAGTGTAGCCCAATGGCATCTGCTCATTCTAGGAATATGCAGAGCCTCAAACCAATCATTCAGGATCTTGACAAAGAAGTCTGAACATCTCATAGGTGGGCGGCCACACAATCTTTTGACGTCCCGTGGAATCCAGTTGGTAATGGCTCTAGTCCAGCAGTCGTCTCCAAATCGCATTATGCATCCAGTTCATCTGATTTTTGACGCCTTGGCAAACAAGACAGCATCCCTGATTCTTGACCATGGATGGAGGTCGGAACTCCAGATACTTTCTCTCATTTGAGTGAAGCGTGATACTCCAAGCATAGCTCCTTCGATTCCTCTTTGGGAGACCCAAACAGCGTTCTCATCCTGTTTTCATAGGGTCCAGGGCTCTGAGGCGTATGTTAAGGCAGGAAGAACAGTGGAATTGAAGAGATGTGCCCGGAGCTAGAGGTTCTTTGTCCTCTTAGCTATTTCTTTGACGCTCTTGTAGGCGTTCCAAGCTGCTCTCTTCATCCTGCACAACTCAGGAGCCAGGTCATTTGTCATGTTGACCTCTCGACCTAGGTACACGTAACTGTTGCATTCGGAGGTGTTTGTTCCATTGAGAGCGAATGGAGCATCAGGAACGAGACCATTTCTCGTAAACATTGTCTTCATGAGATTCAGCTGTAGTCCGACCTTTCCACACTCACAGCCGAAGTCGGCCAGCATTTGTGCTGCTTGGCTAATGTTTGGTGTTATTCGAACGATGTCATCAGCAAAGCAGAGGTGGTGTAGTTGCTGACTGTCTATCTTCACTCCCATTCCTTCCCTTTCCAGTCATTGCATGATTATATTATTGATCATATTATTTTTTAAAAAAGCAAAATTTTTCTATTCTTTCGTTCTGTCCTTAACCCACTCTATTTGGAATTTTGTTTTTTTTTTTTCCCTTTATTTTATTTTATTTTTTTTAAAGTTGTAGATTTACAATTTTTTGTGCTTTGGTTTCAATTATACAATGATCAGATACCCATCCCTCCACCAGTGCCCATTTTCCACCACCATGGATAATATCCCTCCCACCCCCATCCCCCCATCCCCCCGTCTCTGTGGCAGGGCAATCCCCTGTGTTCTCTCTCTCCTTTTGGGTGTTGTGGTCTGCAAAAGAGGCATTGAGTGGCAAACATGTTCAGTCTATAGTCTACTTTCGACATGCATCTCCCCTCCTGGGAGGATCCTCCAAACATCCTTTATTTGGTGCTCCCTTCTCTATCTGAATAGCCCTTTCCTCTAGGATACCCGGCTGGCCTCTAAGTTATGGAGTAATCCTCCTGGTGCTGATCTCAGCTATTCTTGGGTATTAATCTCATACTTTGTTACTTTATATCCCCCAGATGAATGCAATCTTTCTATGTCTATCCCTCTCTTTCTGACTCATTTCGCTTAGCATGATACTTTCCATATTGTACCACTTGTATGTAAATTTCATGACTTCACCTTTTCTAACAGCTACATAGTACTCCATTGTGTAGATGTACCAAAGTTTCTTTAACCAGTCATCTGTTCTTGGGCATTCAGGTTTCTTCCAGTTTCTGGCTATTGTAAAGAGGGCTGCAATAAACAAACAAGTGCAGATGTCACTTCGACTATACATTTTTGCCTCTCTGGGATATATTCCCAGGAGTGGTATTGCTGGGTCAAATGGGAGCTCAATTTCTAATTTTTTGAGAATCGTCCATACGGTTTTCCAGAAGGGCTGAACCAGTGGACATTCCCACCAACAGTGAAGGAGTGTCCCTTTCTCGCCACATCCACGCCAGCATCGGTTGCTTTTGTTCTTTTGAATTTGGGCCAGTCTCTGAGGTGTGAGATGGTATCTCATTGTGGTTTTGATCTGCATCTCCCTGATGATTAATGATGTAGAGCATTTTCTCATGTGCTTTTTTGCCATTCGGATTTCTTCTTTGAGAAAGTTCCTGTTCATTTCATTGCCCCATTTTTGGATGGGGTTGGATGTTTTCTTCTTGTGGAGTTTAACCAGTATTTTGTATATCCTGGATATCAACCCCTTGTCAGATGTGTATTCGGTGAATATCCTTTCCCATTCTGTAGACTGTCTTTGTATTTTGGTCACTGTTTCTTTGGAGGTGCAGAAGCTTCTTAGTTTAAGATAGTCCCATTTATCTATCTCTGTTTTCACTTGCTCGGCCAGTGGCGTGGCATTTTTGAAGATACCATTAGCTTCAATGTCATGGAGGGTTTTGCCAACTTTATCTTCAATGTACCTTATGGTTTCTGGTCTGATGTTGAGGTCTTTAATCCATTTTGATCTTACTTTTGTACATGGTGTTAGGCAGAGTTCTGAGCCTATTTTTTTGCATGTAGCCGTCCAGTGATGCCAACACAATTTATTAAAGAGGCTTTCCTTACTCCACTTCACATTACTTGCACCTTTATCAAAGATTAGATGAGCATATGATTGAGGAGAGATGTCAGTGTATTCAACCCTGTTCCATTGGTCTGCAGTTCTGCCTTTGTTCCAGTACCATGCTGTTTTAATTATTACTGCTTTGTAGTACAGTTTGAAGTTCGGGAGGTTGATTCCTCCCATTTTCTTTTTCCCAAGAATTGCTTTAGCTATTCGTGGGGGCTTATTGTTCCATATAAATTTCAAGAGTGTTTGCTCCATTTCTTTGAAGAATGTTATGGGTATCCTTATAGGGATTGCATTGAATTTATACAATGCTTTCGGTAGTATTGCCATTTTGACAATGTTAAGTCTCCCGACCCATGAGCAGGGGATATCTTTCCATTTCCTCATGTCCTCTTTTATTTCCTGAAGTAGCGTTTTGTAGTTTTCTTTGTACAGGTCCTTTACTTCCTTAGTTAAGCTGATTCCTAGGTACTTGATTTTCTGGGGCACAATTGTGAATGGGATTGTTTTTTTCATGTTGCTTTCTTCTCTCTCACTGTTTGCGTATAGGAAAGCCATGGACTTTTGGGTATTGATTTTATAACCTGCAACTTTACTATACGAGTCTATTGTTTCTAAGAGTTTTTTGGTGGAAGTTATTGGGTTCTCTAAGTAGAGTATCATATCATCTGCGAATAGTGAGAGCTTGATTTCTTCCTTTCCTACCTGAATGCCCTTAATATCTTTTTCCTGCCTAATCGCTATTGCAAGTACTTCCAGTACTATATTGAACAGCAGTGGAGAGAGTGGGCATCCCTGTCTCGTCCCTGATCTTAGAGGGAAGGCTCTCAGTTTTTCCCCATTGAGGATGATGCTTGCTGTAGGCTTGTGGTAGATGGCTTTAATTATGTTGAGGAAGGTCCCCTCTATACCCATTTTGGCTAGGGTTTTCATCATAAAGGGGTGCTGGATCTTATCAAATGCTTTCTCTGCATCTATTGATATGATCATATGCTTTTTATCTTTTCTTTTGTTGATATGGTGGATTATGTTGATTGATTTCCGAATGTTGAACCATCCTTGCATCCCTGGGATGAATCCTACTTGGTCATGGTGTATGATCTTTTTGATGAGTAGTTGGATTCTATTTGCTAGTAGTTTGTTGAGGATCTTTGCATCTGTGTTCATCAGGGATATCGGCCTGTAATTCTCTTTCTTTGTGGTATCTCTGTCTGCTTTTGGTATCAGTGTGATATTTGCTTCGTAGAAACTGTTTGGAAGTGTTTTTGATATTTCAATTTCGTGGAAAAGCTTAAAGAGTATTGGGAGTAAGTCCTCTTTAAAGATTTGGAAGAATTCACTAGTGAATCCATCCGGGCCAGGACTTTTGTGCTTGGGGAGACTTTTTATTACCATTTCAATTTCCTTGATGGTGATAGGTCTGTTCAGGTATTCCAGGTCTTCTTGGTTCAGCCTTGGGAGTCTGTAGGAGTCTAGGAATTTATCCATTTCCTCGAGGTTTTGATGTTCCGTGGCATAAAGCTTCTCAAAGTACTCCCTGAGGATCCTCTGAATTTCTGTGGTTTCTGTTGTAATGACCCCCTTTTCATTTCTGATTCGGTTTATAAGGGTTTTCTCTCTCCCTTTCTTTGTGAGTTTTGCTAGAGGCTTATCGATCTTGTTAATTTTCTCAAAGAACCAGCTCTTGGTTTCATTGATCTTTCGGATTGTTTTTTGGGTTTCCATCTCGTTAATCTCTGCTCTGAGTTTTATTATTTCCTTTCTCCTGTTCGGGTTGTGCTCCTTTTTTTGGTCCTTCTCCAAGCTCTTAAGCTGTGACGTTAGGTTACTTATGTGTGCTCGCTCCTCCTTCCTGAGGAATGCTTGTAGAGCTATAAACTTTCCTCTTAACACAGCCTTTGCTGTGTCCCATAAGTTTTGGTAACTCGTGTTCTCATTTTCATTCGTTTCTAGGAATCTTTTGATTTCCTCTTTGATTTCCTGCCTAATCCACTCGTTGTTCAATAGTGCACTGTTTAATTTCCAGGTGTTTGATTTAGTTTTCTGTTTTTGTGTGTGATTTACTTCTAATTTCAGCGCATTATGGTCTGAGAAGATTGTTGATACAATCTCTACCTTCTTAATTTTATGGAGGCATGTTTTGTGGCTCAGCATGTGGTCTATCTTGGAGAATGTTCCATGTACGCTTGAGAAGAATGTGTATTCAGCTTTTTGTGGATGAAGTGTCCTGTATATATCTACTAAGTCCCTTTCTTCCATTGTTTCCCTCAAATGAAGTATGTCCTTGCTAAGCTTGAGTCTGGTTGATCTATCAAGAGGTGACAAAGCAGTGTTGAAGTCTCCCACTAGTATTGTGTTGCTATTGATGTCTTTTTCCAAATCTATGAGTAGTTGTTTTAAGTACTTTGCTGGTCTCTCATTAGGTGCATATACATTTATTATTGTAAGTTCTTCCTGTTGTACAGATCCTCTGATCAATAAGTAATGGCCTTCACTGTCTCTTATGACCTTCCTCACTCTGAAATCAATGTGGTCTGATATAAGGATGGCTACCCCAGCTTTTTTATGGGAGCTGTTTGCCTGTAGGATTGTTTTCCAGCCTTTGACTCTGAGTCTGTGTTTGCTTTGACTATTGAGATGCGTTTCTTGCAGGCAGCAGAATGTTGGGTTCAATTTTCTAATCCATCCTGCCACTCTATGTCTTTTAATTGGTGCGTTTAGCCCATTGACATTGAGAGAGATTATTGTTATGGGATTTTGTCCCATTGTTATGTTAAAATTGGGTGTATTTGAGGGGCCTTTCTTGCCTTAAAGTAGCCCATTTAGTTGTTCTTGTAACCATGGTTTTGAGTCTATGAAGTTCCTGAGCTGTTGTTTGTCTGTGAAACTGTGTGTTGTTCCTTCTATTATGAATGAGAGTCTTGCTGGGAAAAGTATTTTGGGGGAGGCATTTATTTCATTGAGTTTTTTTACTATGTCCCACCACTGTTTTCGGGCCATGAGGGTTTCATCAGAAAAATCAGCTGTGAATTTTAAGGATGCTCCTTTGTAAGAGATTTCTTTCTTCGATCTTGCTGCTTTCAGAATTTTGTCTCTGTCTAAGGTTTTGGTCATTTTGATCAGAATGTGTCTTGGGGTATTTTTATTCGGATTTCTTCTAGCTGGTACCCTTCGGGCCTCCTGAATGTGGTCACAAGTTTTCTTCAGCTCTGGAAATGTTGTAGCAATGATGTCTTTGACAGTTTCTTCTTCATCGAGGTTTTCTTCCTGTCCCTCTGGGACTCCAATAATTCTTATGTTACCCCTCTTGGCTTCATCACGATCTTCTCTTGCCATCTGTTCCCGAATTGTGAGTCTCTTTTCCATTTTCTGCTCTTTTCGGGAGAGTCTCTGAACTTCATCTTCGAGCTCACTGATTCTGTTCTCAGCCGCTGTTACTCTGCTGCTGAGGCCTTCCACTGAGCTTTTCAATTCGCCTACGAGATTTTTCAGGTCTGACATTTCTGATTGCATTTTCCTCATTTCTGCCTTTAGATCCTCTTGTCTTCTATTGGCATTGCTTTCCATTGTTTCTTTTAATTCCCTAAGCATCCTAAGTAGCTCCCTTCTGAATTCCTTGTCAGAGAGGTTGTCTAACACTACAGTACTGTTGGTGTCATCTGGGCTAGACTCTTCAATATGAATGTTTGGTGGGCTTTTGCGTTGCTTTACCATTGTGAGAGGTGTGGTTTAGTCCTTCACGTTCAGTGTTACTATTCTGCTTGATATGCAGTGTGAGTTAAGATAGGCTTATGAGTTATTGGCAACTGTATTTCTAGTGGCTGAGCTAAAATAGAGAAGTTTCCATCTAAGAAGTTAGCTTATGGTTCCTATGGCATATGTAGTGGGAAAATATTTCGCGGCCGCTAACGCGGCCGCGGCTCCGGAAAGAGTCCCTGGCACTGGGCGAGGAGTTGGGAATGTCTCCTGTTTGGAATTGGAGACGTTCAGCTTTGTTGCCCAGAGCTGGGCCTCTGTGCCCGTCCCACGCGGCTCAGGGGTTGAAAACCGGCTGTCTCGGGGCTGTTTCTAGCTGCGCGTGCCCAGAAAGGAACCCAGGCCCTTGGGGGCGGGCTGTACCTGTTGGAATTGGAGCCGTTCAGCTTTGTTGCCCAGAGCTGGGCCTCTGTGCCCGTCCCACGCGGCTCAGGGGTTGAAAACCGGCTGTCTCGGGGCTGTTTCTAGCTGCGCGTGCCCAGAAAGGAACCCAGGCCCTTGGGGGCGGGCTGTACCTGTTGGAATTGGAGCCGTTCCGGAATTTTGTTTTTAACTTTTCTTTGTAACTACATTCGTCAAAGTTACAACTAAACATCTTTCCAATATCAACTTTCAGTTTATCTTACTTGCATCTTCATTCTACTCAAAACGTGTGTTAGAGTCATCCAGGGATTTTTGTATTTTCCTACTTTACTGACTGGACTTTTCAGTCTTTTTTGACTACTTATCCTTCTTTCTCATAACTTAATTCATTCCCCTGGCACTAGGAAACAGTTGCTCTCCTCTTTAAAGGGATAGACCCTTTCCTCCTGACCACATACCCTCTGGTCTGTTTTATTTTTAAATACCAGGTTCCTATAGGCCTTTGAGAGGTGTTTTGAGGAAATCTAAGAAAATCAGCAAGCTTCTCAAGGGAAGAGGAATAGTTTCAGCTTCAGAATGCGGCAACCAGAAATGTAATTTTTAAGATAAGGAGTCAGGATAAGAAAAAAGGTTTGAGATGTAAGATTTATGGATCAATTTTGGAGATGTTGAGCGAATCTGTTATTAACCTAGCTTCCAGATAAGTGTTATAAGAGGAAAAAGCCAGTTCTATTGTAAGCTTTTACAAACATATGGCCTTCTATTAAACTAACCTGCTAAGTCTCTTTCATTCTACAAAATAGAAATCTTTGATCAAATAAGTCTCTGTGTAATGAGTGCATAAAGAACGTCATTTTAATCAAATTTACATTTGAAATGTCACAGGGAACTTTTATTCTTCCTGCCATTATTTATGTAAAGGAAAGTATTGCCAAAATTAAAAGCAAAGGAAATTAGTTTTTCTAGTTAATGTCATAGAATATGAAATATTTTCACTCTGATAGAATGAAGAATGGAGTATATTTTTGAATTCTTTAGTTTGTTTAATCTTACTAGAAAGGATTATGTAGCACAATATTGAAAGGTTGAATTTTTCCTTAATAAGGAAAAATGCCAAGATAAATTCTTTTTAACCCTGAAATTAAAAGCAGATTGTTTATGGAGAGTCCATAAACTATTATATATTCCAGAATTTTCTCTCTCTTTATCTCATAGTACCTTAAAGGTACTCATCCAGCCACATCTATTTCATTGAACTGTTATAGAATTATTTCGTCCTCATACACTTTCCACTCCTCTACATAATTTTTTCTTGTTTCTATAACTAAAACTTCAGCACTCACCTTTTTCCCCTTGTGTTTTCATTTGTCTTCTTGCTTCTCTGATAAGTTCACTGAATAAAGAAAACAGAAGTATGCATCTCTTGTCTTCAGAAAACCATACATATACTAAATGCTGTCCAAATTCTTTTATTGGGTTGAAAGATAAGATTGATAGACAATGTAGTACAGGTTCTAAGGTCAACTTCATCTCATTCCTTTCACTTATTACTTGTGGAATGTGGGGAAGTTATTTTACCCCTCTTCAACAATCTCATAATTGTTAAAAGATAATAACTGTGTCAGAGTGTAAAGGTTTTATTTTAGAAGCTAACACTTGGAATGCACCTGTGCTTGATAAAGAAAAATTCTCTATAAATGTTAGCTATTATTATAAATCTAGTCTATTAAATAAGTAGCACCTACTGCATAATTTTCTTTGTTATAATTAAAATGAATGCAGCACTGTTTACAACGCCAGAATCTGGGAAAAAAAACCTGAGTGCTTGATAATAGATGACTGGTTAAAGAAACTTTGGTACATCAACACAATAGACTATTATGTAGCTGTTAGAAAAGATGAAGTCATGAAATTTACATACAAGTGGTACTACATGGAAAGTATCATGCTAAGCAAAATGAGTCAGAAAGAGAGGGACAGACATAGAAAAATTGCATTTATCTGGGGAACACAAAGTAACAAAATAGGAGACTAACACCCAAGAATAGCCAAGAGGCTAAGTACCAGGAGGATTATTCCATGGCTTGGAGGCCAGCCACACATGCTAGAGGAAAAGGGAGCTCAGATAGAGAAGGGAGCACCAAATAAAGGGTGTTGGGAGGATCCTCCCAGGATGGGAGAAGCATGCTGAAAGTAGACTATAGACCAAACATGATTGTCACCCATTGTCTCTTTTGCAAACCACAACACCCAATAAGAGAGAGAGAGAGAACAAAAGGGAATGCCCTGCCACAGAGGCAGGGTGGGATGGGGGGTATGGGGGCTGGGGACTGGGAGGGGTACTGGGACCCGTGGTAGTAGAAAATGGGCACTGGTAGAGGGATGGATATTTGATCATTGTACAATTGAAACCCAAGCACAAAAATTTGTAAGTCTACAACTGTACCTCATGGTGTCC
Source organism: Sorex fumeus (assembly GCF_029834395.1). NCBI lineage: Eukaryota > Metazoa > Chordata > Mammalia > Eulipotyphla > Soricidae > Sorex > Sorex fumeus. The sequence continues at coordinate 1,196,028 of NW_026606065.1, read as the reverse complement.
CACTAATAAAAATCAACAACAACAAAAAAAATTCTTGAAATAAAAGGTAAAAACAACTTAGAAAATGAATTAAAATGAAGTAACACATGGAAAGAGTCTTTTAAAAATGCTTGGAATATAAGAGCTAAAAAAAGTTTAGTCATCATTGTTTTCACTACCATTTTTCTCACTGGGTATAAATAATTCTAACAACATACTCGGCATTTCTAAATAAGTCATTTGCAAAATAAGACTGCAAATTTTAATAATAAATGAATGTCTCAACAGATGCTGATAATTCAATTCACCAAAGTAAAGAACAATGATTCTTTTTCCACCTTCATCAAGTAATTATTGAAAAAAATAAGGCTTAGAATTCTCATTACAAGAGATCTGGGGAGAAGTTTAACCAAAATTTGTAAAGATAAAAAATACTTATTTTTTACAAATAAAATAAAAATTTGTAAAGATAAAAAATATTTATTTACTTCTTCAAATAACTTGAGCATCTGTGTTCTACAAAAACTCATTTAAATGTAGTAACTTAAGATTCTAATTCTAAATAACAAGTTTCTAAAGACCCATTATTTGGAATGATGTGTAATGTCTAGCCTTAATGACCATGAATTCTGAAAGCAATAAAATGCAATTTTGAAAATTCATCATAAACATGATGTAATTTCAAATTAATTTTATAAATAAATATAATACTGTTTTAACACCAACTACGTGTCTAGATCTTTATTAATATCATTTAACTTAACCAAGTAATGTTTCTTCCAGCGTCTATCATTATACCAGGGTTAATATGATAGGGCTTGTCTAGGGTCACCCAGATCATACAGTCCAGTAAGAATTAGAATCCAGGTGTGTCTATTCTAAAATCCATGTTCTTTTCCATATCACGTTGTGTTTAGAATTTTTTTTTAATTCATAAGTGTGTAGTCAGGGACCAGAGAGATCATACAGGGGAAAACGTGTTTAATTTGAATGTGATTAACCCTGGTTTGATATGCAGCACCACACTGAGCCCCTAAGTACTGCCAGGAATGACCCCTGAACAGAGCCAAGAGTATCCCACAAAACATTTGGGTGTGGCTCAAAATATCAAATTCCCTCTCACATGCACACAAAATGTGCTCTTAATTGTTTAAAACCTAAAACATTTCCTGTAATGTTACTATTTTTCTGATTTTTCTATTATTACTTCCCACTAGATGCAAGTTCCATGCACGGGTAGCACTGTCCTCCTGTTGTTCATCGATTTGCTCTAGCAGGCCCAGTAAGGTCTCCATCGTGAGGCTTATTGTTACTGTGTTTGGCATATCAAATACGTCACAGGGAGCTTGCCAGGCTTTGCCGTGTGGGCGAGATACTCTCGGTAGCTTGGCGGGCTCTCCGAGAGGGACGGAGGAATCGAACCCTGCTTGGCCGGGCTGGTTGCGGGCAAGGCAAATGCCCTACTACTATGCTATTGCTCCAGCCCATAGGAACAAGAAACTTACCTCAAATATTACATATATTTCAACCTAATGCACTATGCATAACATTGTCAGTGTTTCGATTTAAGAGAAAACTGAAAATTAAGACTCAGAGTTATTGTATCTTTTCCAAATTGCGATCCTGGCAAGCTCAATAGCACAGCAGGTTGGGCATTTGCCTCGCATGCACCCAACCCTAGTTTTATTCCTCCATCCCTCTCGGAGAGCCCAGCAAGCTACAGAGAGTATCCCGCCCGTAAGGCAGAGCCTGGCAATCCCCGTGGCATATTCCATATGCCAAAAACAGTCACAGCAAGTCTCACAATGGAGTCTCAACAAGTCTCACAAGTCTCACCACTCACACTGGTGCCCGCTCCAGCAAATTGATAAACAACAAGGGGCGGACAGTGACAGTGCTACAATGCCATCCGTGGGAAGAGCTTATTTAAAAGAGAGGCATGGAGGAAAGCTGACTGGGGGCAGGGGACAGGACCTGCCAGGAGGGAAACAGGGGCATTGATGGTAGAAAATGTACACTGGCGAAGGGATGGACATTGAAATATTATATGGCTGAAACCCAATCGTGAACAACTTTTTAACTGTGTATCTCATTATGATTCCATTAAATAAATAATAAATAAAAGAGAAAATAGCAATATCTGAAAGCAGAAGCTCAACAGATAACATAGCGTCATGGGAACTTGTTCATAAGCAATTGTTCATTAGTAATTGGGAAACAATAGATCTCTTTGACAAGAACAGAAAAAATGCTGGAGGAGTTTTCATTTTAAAGCTAAAAGCAACGTTAATAGTCCAAGAGTAACCTCTTTGTGGTGTAAGGATTTGTTTTGTAAATTGCCTTGAAATGAAGATGAAGAAAACAGAAAAGTTACTGGTTATTGGACATGTTGAGTAAGAGTGAACAGGTTGTTTAAATATGATTTTTCAAATCTTGCTGTAGACCTCTGCTTGATTCATCGCATACTAGCATACTTTATTTTTAGGAACTTTTTTTTAAGTTCAAGCAGCATGGCTTGGTTAAAAGAAATTTAAAGAGATGAGAGGTTAGAGAGAGAGAGAGATGTTCAAGGGAGAACTTAAGCTTAGTGAAAAAAAATCAATAGGAATATACTATTGAGTAGCATTCCTTTCCCAAAATCTAAGAAACTATTTCATTCATGTTTTTATCCTAATTTCCTTCTCAGTATCTCTCTTAGACAAACTCAAACAACCCCTTTGTCCACCTGGTGAAAAAACCCGGAATTGCAGGAATAGTTTTCAGAGGACAAATATTCATAATGCGTAGGGAGTGCAGAAATCTATTCATGTATTCGACTTATTTATGTATTCAACAGACAGTCATATCTACCAAAAAAAACTTGATATCTAAGAGGCCAGAGATACACTCGAGAGATTAAGGCACTTGTCTTGCATGCTGCTGGAGTTGCAACAATGATTAGAACTTCGGAACTTTGTGTTCAGGGGTCGGGTAAGCACAGCCAGGAATGACCCCTAAACACAGCCAGGTGTTGACCCTAGCACCGCTCGGTGTGGGACCTTCCAAAAAATAAAAAAGAAAAAGAAAGAAAGAAAATCTGAGGTATTAGAACACAAAGTTGAGTTTCAGTAATTAGTTTAAGAGAAGATCACATACTGGTGTGACAAAGGGCTTAAGGAAACAGTGCAGTGGCTAGTCTTTGGTATTTAATTTAAGTTTAAAATGGTGAAATTCATTTATGCTTTCTTTGTTCAAACATATATCAAATCTTAATCAAACGTATATGTCTTACAACAGAATTCCAGTCATGGTAAGACTAGCCCAATACATATCTCACAAAATTTCATCTACTTCTGTGTTAGCCAGTTTGATTATCTGCTAAAAATAACAGTAACCTCACCTCTCCTCTACCACAAAAAGTAAAAGTGTTCTGATGAGCAATTGAGTACAGGATGATCATTATTCTCTTTTCTTGGATACTTCTCAATTCGCCATTCTTTGGAGAAGGGAAAAACCTAAATCCATTTTCTTTTGCAACAATATAATCTAAAACACTCTAATTCGTGAACTAAAGTTCTTCCTTTAAAACCTGTTGAAAACTATAGCTTTGCTGACTGATTCAAAATAGTTGCAAATTGTGCAGTCTATCATTTAGAACCTGAGCAAATTAAAATTATTTTCTAGTCTCCTCTAGGTCACAGAAATTGCTGTAATCGACTCTGGATCCTATTTGTAGTAGAACTGGCTGGTACGTGAAATCTTTTGATTGTTTCTTTCTGGGCCACATCCAGTGACATACTCAAGTAGAAGATCAAGTACAAGGCAGAAGCTCTACCAGCAGTACTATGCTGTGGCCCCGTGGCTTTTAAAAAATACACTGTCTTTGTTTCTATATCTCTTAGGGAAATATATAGTGAAGCAAAACCCACACGTAGAACTTTATTCCTTGACAAGGATGCAAATGTTTGTTTGATTCAGAGATGGTTTTCTCGCTTTGGATCCGACTCCGGTTTTGAAAAAAATACTCATGTCTTTGTGTAACCTGTTTGCTGATTGAAGCAATGAAATGGTCACACTAGGAACCCACTATCAAAGCGGTATTTTAACAGCTCCAGGAAAACTACAGGAGCTGGAGATACAGTACAACAATCTAGCACTTGTCTTGCATGAGACAGACTTAGGTTTGATCCTCAGCACAGCATTTGGTCCTCTGAGCCTGCCAGGAGTGATCCATGAGTGCAGAGCCGAGAGTAAATCCTGTGCACAGCCGTTGTGGCCCCAAAACCAAAGGGAAAAGTATAACATACAAGAAGACATTCAAAACATTTATATCAATTTACTCATGATTTGTCTATCCGAACACCTGTCATATGTCTATTTGGCATATGACAAATGCAGCACACTTGGTTGGCATAGGGTAATATAATGAAGACAAAATTACTCTCCCACAACTTATTATTGTTGTCAAGGTCTAAATGTTTGTGTTACTTGAGGCAAATGAGAGTGGGGGTGGGTTCGGGGTGGGAGGGTACTTTAGTGGTGGGAAGTGGACATTGATGAAGTGATTGGTGTTGAAACACTGTGTGTCTGAAACCCAATCACGAATATCTTTGTAATTTCATGGTGACTAACTACTTTTTCTAAAAAAAGAAAGATAAATAAATGTTTTGTTGCTGACACTGTGAACATTGTTTTCGGATCCCTCTAGAATCTCTCTGTGAGTCACACTCATATTTTGCCTTGTTTCCAAAGGGTATGTACAAATGAGTCTTTCCGTCACAATGAGAAGCTTGCTTTTGGAAAAAATTAATTCATTGTTTCCTATTCTCTGCTGGTATTCATAAAATAACAATATCAGGGAGATATTAGAAAGGAATCAAGATGGCAGTAGAATAGACAACGAAGTACAAAGAAATAACCCGATGGGGGAATGTAGGACAATGGTTTGTCCTTTTCGCCTTGCCACAGGGAACTTAGGTTTATTGGGTTACTCCCATCACAGTGCTCCCATTCCTCAGTGTTTACATTTGACCTCTTTCTTTGTGCTCTGTTAACTTGTAAATATTGCTTTTCTCTTCTCCTTAAGTTCTTTGCATAGTTAATTCAGAGCAATGTCCATTTTTCATAGACACAGGAAGACAGTTAATGCTATACTTTTGTAATTTGGTAGTTAATTGACTCCGAATGCTAATTCAGTCCTGGGAATCCGTTCTCTCGACTTAAGCCTCAGTTTCCCTTACTTCCTAGCACCCCAAAGTCAGGGTCCCGATGAGGGATCAGATGGACCCAGGGCAAGTGGTGAGCTATCCTGGCATCAAAATGGGTCTGGCCAAAGCACCATTAGAGCATGGTCATAGACAAATTCTGTCATGATCCAAAAAGTAACAACTGGATTAGAACCCTTCTATGGTTAGAAAAGATTAATCTAGTCTGAGCACTGTAGTCTGAGATCTATAGCGAGATGTCCCCAGGAGAGCTACCCTACAAGCTCAATGTATCTCTTGCTGTGTCCATACGAAATAACTAATAGTATGTTATTGGACTAAGGAGAGGAGAAACACCCCAGGTGGTATTCCCTACTCCCTCCCTTGAGCCTGTTCTGTGATCACTAAGGGCTTTCACATGTTGATAGTGCTACTGGACAGGACAGGGTGTGGTCTACCCCCAATGCTGGGGAGTTGGAAAGAGAGAGACCAGAGCAGCAAGATGGAGTGCGGAAAGACTAGCAAGGGGACAGAGGGAGAAGAATGTAGGGGAAGAATGCAGGAGCAGTTACGTGGAGAGAGGAGGATGTGGCTGTGAGAGGGACTGTCCAGAGATGAGCAGGAGACACAGGAGGAGACGGGAATGAGGAGCAGAGAAAGACCAGAATGAGGGGCTTAGCGAGACTAGAACAGGAGCATGGAGAGAATGGAATAAATAGCAACTGATCATCAGCAAACCAGCTTGGCCCTCGTTTTCTCCTACGTCTCCCCCGGCTGGGGAAAAAACGCGAGTCCACCAAACACGGGCAGTGAGAAGGAGAGCCACGGGGACTTTCCCCAGTCGCCCAAAGATTACACAGGGGAAGAATGAGTTTGCAATTTCTTTTTTCCTCTTGGGGAAAAGTGATCCTATTTTAAGAGACAAAAGTCTCAGAAGACAACATTAAGGTTTAGTTACTTCAGTACTGGGCCAACTCTTTTTCAATATTCACATATTACTAGGAATTTTTATCATAACTATACACAATAATTCTATGGAAACTATTTGGAAAACAAAAATCCTTAATGAAAGCTATGCTGTTGAGATATAACTGAAAGGTAATATATTAGTTTAGATGTAATATATGATTTAGTATATATTGTTCGATGATCTCCACAAAAACCTAGACAACTTCTATAAGCAAACATTATTAATTTTTCAGCAATAAAAAGATTTATTACAAATTAAAATAGATATTCCATATGGCCACATTATCACTTCTACCATCCAAAGAATATTTTAAAAATTAATTCAGGGGCCGGAGCGATACCACAGCGGGTAGAGTGTTTGCCTTGCATGTGGTCAACCCGGATCCGATCCCCAGCATCCCATATGGACCCCTGAGCACTGCCAGGAGTAATCCCTGAGCATTGCTGGTTTGACCCAAAAGGAAACAAAAATCAATTCAAATAAATAAATAAATTAAAATTAATTCAAAAGGACATTTGTAATGCCTCACAAAATTAAATACCTCAGAATAAGCTTAACTAAGGAGGTAAAGGATCTGTACAAATAAAACTACAAAACACTTCAATAAATAAAAGAGGACAAGAGGAAATGAAAACACATCCCCTGCTCATGGATTGGGAGAATTAACATTGTCAAAATGGCAATACTCCCCTAAGCATTTATACAGATTCAGTGCAATCCCTTTAAGAATACCCCTGACATTCTCCAAAGAAATTGATCACACATTGTTGAAATTCATGTGGAACAACAACCCCCCATGAATAGCTAAAGCAATTTGTGGGAAAATGAAGATGGGAGCCATCACCTTCAGCAACCTCAAACTCTACTACAAAGCAGTAATTAAAACAACCTGGTATTGGAACAAAGGCAGAGCCACATATCAATGGAACAGGGTGGAATATCCTTGCATACACCCTCAAATATCTGATCATCTAATCTTTAATAAGGAAGCAAGAAATGTGAAGTGGAGCAAGGAAAGCCTCTTTAACAAATGGTGCTGGCAAAATTGGACAGCTACATGCAAAAAATAGGCTCAGACCTCTACCTAACACCATGCCCAAAGGTCACATCAAAATGGATTAAAGACCTCAACATCAGACCAGAATCCATCGGTTACATTGAAGACAAGGTCAGCATAATCCTCAACAATATAAAAGCTAAAGTTATCTTCAAAGATGACATACCACTGACCAAGCAAGTGGAAACAGAGATTTAAAAAAAAAAAGGACTATCTTAAACTAAGAATTTTCTGTACCTCAAATACAACAGTGACCAGAATACAAAGACAATCTACAGAATAAGAAAGGATATCCATCCAATACCTGTCTATTAAGGGGTAGATATCAAGGATATACAAGGCACTGGTTGAACTCTACAAGAAAAAAAACATCCAATCCCATCAGAAAATGGGGTGATAAAATGAACAGAAACTTTCTCAAAGAACAAATCCGAATGGCTAAAAGGCACATGAAAAAATGCTCTTCATCACTAATCATCAGGGAGATGCAGATCAAAACAACAATGAGATATCATCTCACACCACAGAGATTGGCACACATCCAAAAGAAAAAAAGCAACCAGTGTTGGCGTGGATGTGGGGAGAAAGGGACCCTCCTTCACTGCTGGTGGGAATGCTGACTGGTTCAGTCTTTTTGGAAAAATATATGAACATTTCTCAAAAAAAAACCTAGAAATTGAGCTCCCATTTGACCCAGAAATACCACTTCTGGGAATATATCCCGGAGATGCAAAAAAGTTCAGTAGAAATGATACTGCACTTGTATGTTTGTCGCAGCACTATTTACAATAGCTAGAATCTGGAAAATATCCGAGTGACTGAGAACAGATGACTGGTTAAAGAAACTTTGGTATGGAGGCTGGAGTGATAGCACAACAGGTAAAGCACTTGCCTTGCACTCTCAGGCTGACCCGGGGTTGATTTTCAGCATCCCATATGGTCCCCTGAGTACCACCAGGAGTAATTCATGAGTGCAGATTCAGGAGTAACCCCTGAGCATCACCAGGTGTGACCCAAAAAGCAAAAAAAAAAAAAGAAATGAAGGTGAAAAGAGATTCAGAGCAGTCTTTCTTTAGTTGTCAAATATAGCTGAGTGGGCCTTATTAGAACAAATACTTTTATTTCTTTATGTCCAATCAGTTGATCCCTCAATAATCTAATTTTTCTCAACAATAAGACCTATTAAACCTTATCTAGATATGGCAAACTAGTCTACTCCAATTTCAGTTTCTTGAAGGCGAGCATCAATTCTACATCTTTTTTATTCCTACTTCCAAGACTACTGGTTTGTTGTTAAGAGATATTTCATATACTTCAAGTTAAAACTATTATTTTTAATCCATTTTATGACAAAGTGAATGGTAGGATGTTCCTACTCTGTAATCCAATAATTTATCCTATTAGATTTACTTGAGAAAGTTTATTAAAATATTTGAAACTAAATGTGCTCATTATTTTGATGATCTGACAGTATAATTTTGCACCAGTTGTGCCAAACTGTTGACTAGTAGGACACAATTTGTTTCCGTGCTTTTGAATTCATTCCCAGGCAGTACCTTCCTGGGAGTAGACTTGGCTATGTCACTTTCTTTGACTATTGGCACAATGATTACAAATGTGATTGAAGTAGAGACTTGAAGAACACCTCAGATTCGGGGGTCCACCCTCTTCCTGTTCAGGGAACTCTGTGGCCTTCACAGAAACTGAGCTACTATGCTAAGTAATGAAGGAAATAAATCCTTTCACACTGCCACCACAACCAACAAGCATTTGATTATTAATCATGTAGTTCACAGGTCAACATGCTAACAAGATACAGAAGTATTCAAGATATCCAGACAAGAGAACTTTCCAGACAGATGACCCACATGATAATTTTTAAAAATCTATTTGTAAACTACTTACACATTTTCTTGAGAACACTGATTTGTTAAGGCATGAGTAAGTAAGTGATGTCGGGACATATTATTTGTTAAGCAAATGGAATAAAATCTCTTTGAAAGACTGTTTAAGAAATTTCTACTTCAGATATTGTCAATATCCACCCTGCCCTATCTTTTAGTTATAGAAATAAATATACTTTGGAGGAATAACAGTATTCTTTAAAAATTATTTTTAAGAATCTATCTGTTTTGGATTTGGCTCTAAGCTTCTTTTGGTAATTTCTTTTTAAAATATAGTTTATATTTGTTTCTTCAAACAAATCTAAAAGCAAAATGTTTGATTGACAGAGCAAAGTTTTTCCCTACAAAAGAGCCAAACAACACATGATCTTGAAATCGGAAACTCCCAAATCTTTCTGTACCTACCTTGGTCTGAAGTTAACCATTCTTTGGGCCCAGCTGTTAGGGGAGTGAATTAGGACTGAAGAAATCAGAGTTGGCAAGAAAAATGTCTCTCCTCTGAAACTTTCAGCTACGCATTCAGTAAAGAAAGGACATTTGAAGTAAAAGCATAATCTATCTGTCAGAAACATTTTTATTTCATTTAAATATCAGGCAAACTGACAACCACTTTTCCCACAACTGAGGAGAATCTCCTAACATGAGAGGCACTTGAAGACGTGTTAAAACTTTTGCAGCTATTAACACATTCCTAAGAAAAATACTGCTGGAGACACAAGAAAGCCAAGGATAACAATCTCCTCTTTCCAATGAAAACGCTTCATCTGTTTGATTAAAGGAAGATAAATGTAAGGGCTAGGACAAACTCACCTCACATTCTGTGCTGTAATTTGGTTTGCTTTGAGACCAAACTGTCTAAGGTTAAGACAAATTCAGCCTATCTTTAAGTTCTTGCATTCTTGGAACATGGGATCCAATGAGGAACAAGAGCATTTAAACCCCAGCTAACTCTGAAGAGATTTGTTTGTTCTCTGGCAGGAAAGTGCAAAAGGGTATGTGTCCATCTTCCACTTTTCCTTATTTAAAGGGATTCTAGGAGAGGCAGGAATCATTCTTAGAGAATAACATAACCCTCTGCTCTGGTTACAGCCCTGTAATAGCTCTAGGATGTAAGATAGATATTTTAGTGTTTCTACGCTTTACTTTTCCTCACTAATGAATAAAGGTGTTGATCTAAATCTATTTTCAAATGAAAAATGTAGGCATTATTGGGACATACAGTCCATTTAGAGGATTGCAATAAGCAATTTTTAGAAATAGGGCGGTCTGGAGCGTGGCGGCGGTTGGCTAGTAGATGTTGGCTGCAGGGGCTGAATCCCTTGGGGCAGGAAGGACTCTCTAACGCCCCCATCTGGGGCACCCCAAATGAAAACAGCCTGGCGTGGAGCCTGGTGGCATGATTATGGGGGTCTCATTTTATTCTCCCTTCTGGGAGAAGCACCCATGTGATCTGGAGGGTGGCCAATGACTAGATGCTTCTCCATTTAAAATCTTGATTCAGGACTTTTATGAAAGAAAGAAGCAAAGGACAGAGCAAAGGTTTCATCTTTACCCAGATTTTACCCTGAGGGTTCATGTTCCATTTAATTATCAATCATAAAAATATTTACATCGTTCCAGCTACTAGAACTTGGTGAGATGAACCTGAGTGACTGATTATCTTCCAAACAATAAACTGAATTCCAAGGCTTAGAATTTATCATTGTTCACCTGCTTTGCCAAATACTCCTTAATTCATTTTTTGCTAAGCAGTTTTCTTAAACAAACATCTTTTTGTTTGATTGAAGGGAGAAGAAGAGGTTGTTGTTTTTCCCAGAATGTAATTCAATACATAAACGTCAATCTTCATTCATATTTATTCTGTTGGCTCTACTTCATGGAACAATTTAATCTGTGCATTCTTAAAAGTCATTAAAAGTTTAACTTAATAAGTAACATTCTATAGATATTTCCCTATCATTGAATAGTAATTTCTTTTTAGTTTTTTTGTTTCTTTATCATTAGTTGATAATTTTATAAAATTTTAAGCTTAATTTTATATCTTTTTTCTTTGTTATTGTCTCTACTCCCTTGATCAAAGTTCATTTTACTACCAAAAATACCCTCTATTAATTTCTCTTACAAACTCTTATCCCTCTAGTAAACATATAGCTTTCAACATGCCAAGGTTTTAGTTAATTTCATTGTATCTTGCCACTTTGTCTAATTCTTTAAATATTACATATTGTCAGACCCTCGAAAAGAGAAAATAATCATATTTGATTATTTCTTTAATTGATAAAAACTTTCCCCACTCTTAAATGCTGACATTTTTGAGCAGATAGTATAATTTTGCTATTATTATCAGTGATCTCATTTTTAAAAAATAAGAAGCAACCATTACTTTTGAAATCAAAATTTACACTCCTAGTTTGTGTACTAATGACAAAACAATGCTGAAAAGGTAAAAATGACAGAACATTAAACTACAAATATACCTGGGAAGCAGTCACCAAATATTTTTAATGAATTGATTTTTCTATTTGCACAGATACTACAACAAATTCTAATGCAGTGTAGTGATGAGCAGAATGATAAGAGATGATAGAAATCTAATAAAATGTAATGGATATGTCACCTACCCAAGGATTCTCAACTGGAGTCAAAGGAAATAAGTGGGAGATAATGAGGGAGGAGCCTACTAAATTAATCTATGGGGAATCTTCATTTATTTCACAGTATTGCTGCTGGGCCCTAAGAAATATATGACCATGGGGAATGCAAGAAAAATTCATCGCAATGTGTACAACTCCACCTCCAGTGCATTAAAATGGCATGCTTTCTAAGCTATGTTTCATAACATATAACATATTTCAAAAGTCCAAATGAAAATTAATAAACAAATGAGTACCTATTTAGAATGAAGATACCAGTGGTCTCAAATGTAACAGTTTCCATATTGCTTAATGTATAGTTGGAATGATGGCACTATCTCCCTCAACTCTATTTAGTCAAAAGTAGCTTGAGGGTGCTGGAGAGGTAGGAAAGGGATTTGAAGCCATTATCATGCACATGTCCAACCCCAGTTTAATCTCCAAATTGCCTATGTTTTCTCTAGCACATCCAGGAATAATCCCTGAGCACAAAGCCAGGATTTAGCCCAGAGCACGACTGGGTGTGGTCTCTCCTTCCCTCCCTCCCAAAAGAGTATCTTAATAAAGCTAATAGCCATTCTAGAGGTGGCTATTGGCTCGTTTAAGAAATTGTTTATAGAAATTCCATTATTCTCTACATCGCATTACTAAAATCAGTGACACTGTGTTTACATAGTACTAATTCTAAATCAGGTACTATCCTAACAGCCTTACATTTATGAGATTATTTAATGATTTAACCTAATAACATGTCAGTGAGCAGGTACTATTACTATAATTTTATACTGATAAAAGGTCTCAGGCCCAGAGGAGTTATGGTACCTACCCAAGGTCTCAAAGCTAGAAAACTTTAAGAATCCAGACATACACCTGAAAATTTAGGGTAAAGTTCTTTTCAAAAGAATGTTATCTAGAAACCAAAAGTTTTTTTTGTAATTACAAAAAGCTATCTGAGACTATCAGATAAAAACCACTCTATCAAAGTCATTTTTTTTTTTTTGAGTCACAGGAGCGATAGCACAGCGGGTAGGGCGACTGCCTTGCACGCAGCCAACATGGCCGACCCGAGTTCGATTCTTCCGCCCCTCTCTGAGAGCCCGGCAAGCTATCGAGAGTATTCGATATGCCAGACACAGTAACAACAAAGTCTCCAATGGAGACGTTACTGGGCCCGCTCGAGCAAATCGATGATCAACGGGAGGGCCTTTACTTACTTACTTACTTACCCGGCAATGCACAGGGGTTCCTCCTGGCTCTGAGCTCAGGAATTACCCCTGGCGGTGCTTAGGGGACCATATGGAATGCTGGGAATCGAACCCAGATTGGCCGCGTGCAAGGCAAATGCCCTACACGCTGTGCTATTGCTCCAGCCCCTCAAAGTCATTTTTTAAAGGAAGATTAATGTCAAACTAAAGACTATCAAATTTCCTTGGTTTTCTTCCTTCACAGATTCTTCTCTTCTCTTTTCAAAAAAGGTGGGGAGAGCTAAAAGAATCTGTGCAAAGTTAAAAACAAAAAACAGGGTCTCCGTTGAAATTCAGAGTGAAATCAAATTATTATATAATTGCAGTTCTTCCCACAGAGCCTTTTCAGAATAAATTCTCAGTGATTGTATAGTGAAGAGCACATTGTCTTCCATGGTGGTTTATGAGTTGAACAACCAGTCGTAACACACAATGCCCAAGATCTTTCTCAGCACAAGACATGTGCTGGGCATGTCCAGTTTGGGTTTGCCTGGGACTTATCTAGATTCTAGGGCAGCTAATCTCACTAGCTTCCTGATCTTAGCATTTTTATTGCAAAAATGACAGTATTATTGTACTAAGCTTAAGAACTATTGACATCACTTAATCACTTAATCACTTAACTTCCCCTTAGTCCTCGATTTTCTCGAGCGGGCGCCAGTAACGTCTCCATTTGTCCCTGTCGCGTGCAAGTGTAGCCCAATGGCATCTCTTCGCTCCAGGAACATGAAGGGCCTCAAACCGATCGTTCATGATCTTGATGAAGAAGTCTGACCATCTGGTAGGGGGGCTGCCACGGGGTCTTTTGACATCCCGTGGAATCCAGTCGGTAACAGCTCTTGTCCAGTGGTCCTCTTTAAATCTCATTACGTGACCAGCCCATCTGATTTTTGACGCCTTGGCAAATGAGACAGCGTCCCTGATCCTTGATCGTCGACGGATGTCAGAACTCCGGATTCGTTCTCTCATTTGAGTGAAACGTGATATTCCAAGCATAGCTCTTTCTATTCTTCTTTGGGAGACCTGAATGGCGTTCTCATCCTGTTTGCGTAGGGCCCAGGTCTCTGAGGCATATGTTAATGCAGGAAGAACAGTGGAATCAAAGAGATGTGCCCGGAGCCGGAGGTTCTTCGTACTCTTAGCTATTTCTTCGACATTCTTGAAGGCGTTCCAAGCTGCTCTCTTCCTCCTGCGCAGCTCGGGTGTCAGGTCATTTGTCATGTTGACCTCTCGACCTAGGTAGACATAGCTGTTGCATTCGGAGATGGTCTTTCCGTTGAGAGCGAATGAGGAACGAGGCTGTTTCTCATAAACATTGTCTTCGTAAGATTCAGCTGTAGTCCTACCTTTCCACACTCACGGTCAAAGTCGGCCAGCATTTGTGCCACTTGGCTGATGTTTGGTGTTATTAAAACAATGTCATCAGCAAAGCGGAGGTGGTGTAGTTTCGACCATCTATCCATCTATCTTCACTCCCATTCCTTCCCATTCCAGTCGTCGCATGATATTCTCGAGGGTGGCACTGAAGAGTTTCGGTGAAATGGTATCACCCTGCCGCACCCCTCTCTTGACATCAATGATCACTTCTTTGTAGAATGGTGAGATCCTGGTAGTGAATCCACAATACAGCTCACAGAGGATCCTGATGTATTGGGCTTGAATGCTCTGATTGGCTAGGGCTTCAATGACTGCTTCCGTCTCCACAGAATCAAAGGCCTTCTTTAAATCAATGAATGTTAAACAGAGCGGCATCTTGAACTCCTGAGAAACCTCAATGAGCTTGGTTATCATGTGGCTATGGTCGATGGTGCTGAATCCTTTGCGTAACCCGGCTTGCTCTCATGGTTGTCCTTCATCTAGTGTTCTGCCAATCCTATTTAGGATGACTCGAGTGAACAACTTGTAGATGACAGACAATAGGCAGATCGGGCGATAGTTGCCAATGTCATGGATGTCTCCCTTCTTGAACAGTAGTACATTCCTGCTGGTTTTCCATTGGGACGGAACCTTGCATTCAGACAGGTAGCGAGTGAAGAGCCGAGCCAGTGTATTGATGAGTACTGACGGCAGGTTTTTCAGGTGTTCAGGTCTGACCTTGTCTGGGCCGGGTGCTGTTTGTTTCTTTATCAATGAAATGGCGTGTCGGATTTCGGAAGGGAGAACTTTGGGAACGACATATCCATCCTGTGGAATTTGGTATGTCGGCAAGTGGACATGGCTATCAAAGAGATTTGAGTAGAAGTCATGGATAATCTTCTCCATTGCCGTTCTGGAGGATGTGATGGATCCCTCAGGACGTCGGAGGGCAGTCATCTTGGTCTTATAGTTGGCAAAGGACAGGCAGGCGTTATGAATACTTTTCCCGGCTTCTGCTGCATCTACCAGTACTTCTGCTCTTCTCTCTTTTCTTTGAAGTCTTCCTTGATCGCATCTCTGCACTGCTTTGCGAGCTCGGATGTTAGCTTGTGGTTGCCTGAGGCATGCACCAGACCACGCTGGCGAATTAGCTCAAGAGTTTTCGAAGATAGGCGATTTTTTGTGGCTATCTCTCTCTTGGCGTTCCTCACACATTCATGGAGGTGCTGAACCAGTCGATCGTATTCCTCGTCAATGTTGTCAACAATGGCATCTTCCCATGTTGCCGCAATAGTACCAAAGAGTTCCCCGTTGGTGGTCGTTCTGGGAGTTCTCTTTTTGAACTTTGCAGCCCTTTCTCCCCGCTCTGTGAAGTAGAATTTTGCACGAAGGAGACAGTGGTCCGATCCCGTTCGAAATTTTGGGACAACAGCGACATCGGTCAGGGAAAACCGGCGATTGAATATGATGTGATCTATTTTGTTGTGGAATCGTCCACTGGGAGACTCCCATGTCCATCGTTTAGATTCTGCCTTCTGGAACTGTGAGTTACCATGGATGGTCTTGGTCGACATGATGAACTCAGACAGTCTCTCACCCTGTTCGTTCCAATCTAGGCCATGGGTCCCGATGTGAAGTTTTTCAGCTGATCTTTTTGGTCCTATCTTGGTATTAAAGTCACCCACAATGATCTTGTAGAAGGTGTGGTCTTCTTTATAGAACTTCTCCAGCTCCATGTAGAACTTCTCGATTTCTCTTTCATCATAATGAGATGTTGGTGCCTAGACAACGAAGATAGAAACTGCAGGCAGTGAGCCACATCTATTCAAATGTAAACGTCCGATTCGGGTTGTTAGGCATTCGAATGAATCAATGCTCTTGGCCAAGTTTGTGTTGACAAGGACACCGACGCCTCCAACACCTCTTTTATCACATGTTCCGAGGAACAATTCTTCTCCAGTGTCGAAAACGGCATGGTGAGATTCGTGCCTTCTTGTCTTGGTCAGACCAATGATGTCATACTTGATCATTCGCGCTTGTACCATCAAGTCCTCGATGGATGCATCTGATGCTAGTGTACGTGCATTGAAAGTACAGACGAATATTTTTGTCTTCCTTCGTTGTGGCAGCCTAGGTCGGCTTTGAGATTTTGTCAGCCTCTCCTTTCTCATCCTTCTCAGTGCTGCCATGTCGGTGAAGCCTTCAGGGTCAGGTGAATGAGACCAGTTGTAGTTACTGGTTTTGGCATATCGAATACACAACGGATAGCTTGCCAGGCTCTTCCATGCGGGCAGAATACTCTCGGTAGCTTGCCAGTCTTTCCGAGAGGGATAGAGGCTTTTGGGGCGACCTCTAATTACCCTTGTAGGTGTTACCATATTTGAACCCTATCAAATATGGTGCGACAATTCCGGAAGATGGGTATTTAGTGTCTTATGATGTGTCCGGGTCCGGAAAATGTCCTGAAGTGTGGCGACGGCTGGGTAGTGGAAGTCGTGTCGAGAGTGGAAGTCTGCCAGTGGGGTATTTATCTGGGTAGGGTGGGTCTCCTGTGCACAATTCGATCCCTGGGTGGTTGATGGAAGCAGACAGGGCAGGGTAGGGTGGGGCTCCTGATTAGAATCCCTTTGTCACCTGTGGTTGGTGGGAGCAAGCAGAAAAGCTCTGTCCCTGGGTCTGCCGAGCCTGGAGTCCAAGGTCTCAGAGAGTTCCGCTTATCTTGTTCTGTGGGTCTTCAGTCGTGCGTGAGTCTCGGCCGGAGCTGCCACGCAGGTCCAGAAAGCGTCCTGAAATGTGGCGATGGCTGGGTAGTGGAAGTAGTGTCCTATTGACATAATTACATAAATGCTTTTAAGTTTTGTTGTTGTTGCTATGCTGTCTTGAAGCCATACCCAGCCGTGCTCAGGACTTACTTCTGAGTCTTTGCAAAGGAGCCACTCCTGGTGGTGCTCAAGGAACAGAAACCCAAGCAAAAAAGTTTGTTAGTCTACAACTGTACCTCAAGGTGTTTCTCTAATAAAAATTAAATTAAAGTTTTTAAAAAAAGAACCGGAGAGAGAGTAGGGTATGGAACTTGAGTTAGCTTCACACAAGACAAGAGTACGACCCACTGCACTATCTCCCTTGCCCCATTACTGCCTGAAGATTTTTAGAAATGAGCCATTTTAGTTCCATGAAATTGAGCCAATAGCCTTCACACACCAGATTGTGTCACACAATAATTCTGTGAAGGAACAAAGAGCAGGATGGGGATTGCTAGCAGTAAGTCCAGTATATTTGAACACCATCAAGATATGGCACAAACACAATACAAGCATTGTTGTTGCCTTTGGTAAGTAATCTTACCATTATCTGTACTCACCCATTATAAACATGAAATACATGGTTTCCAACAGGGAAAAGAAGGGGACACTGATGATGTAAAAGTCATTCACTTTTTAAAATTTGGACTTGCTATATTAAGCAATCAATATTAAAAGAGTAGATTGCAAATATCACTATAGATGAAACAATTCTAAGAAAAATAAACATGAACATTATGTTTATTGTTTAATTATTATAGCATTAATGTTTAGAACGATAAACATTCTAAAAGGCCAAATTTCTATCTCAAAATTTATATTCATGTAATGATGATGAACATGTAAAAGAAAATATACTCGTGAATCTCAGTCACATACACATAATATAAGGAGATCAAAAGCAACTGGTCTTTAGATAATACAAAAAAGTAATAGAAATATATTTCCAACTCAACAGTATTTTCAGAGAGTTTAGAAAACAATTCTGATAGACCAGCCATGAGGTCAGCCAAGCAATCAACAAGAGATAATCTAGGGAAGCCATTTCATTCTTCATTCCACTGGAGGCAAAACCGTGTTGATGAATAAATGTACTTCTTGGTTTCCAATTGTTTTTCTCACTCAGCAATGATGCATGAAGCCTGGGAAACCACAGATTTTTGGATCTAAGAAGGTATTTAATTTCTTCTTTCCAGGACTATACTGTGGAAAAAACATGGGGGTACTTTATCTTAGTCTTGTGAGTCCTCATAGGCTTGCAAACTTTTAAACATCGAGTTCATTAATTTGTTCAATATAAAATTTTGATTATCAAAAAGGGCTCCCTGGCACACATACCCGTGATCAGGAAGAAGATGGGTACATTTCTTTCTTCCTCTAAAGCCACAAACTATATCCTTCTAATTTTCCAACTGCCAGAAACACATAATCTTTACCAAAAAAAATAAAACAACTTCTGTATAATTGTTTGTTAAGTTATTTAGTCTCTATATGATATTTTTGAGTAAATTCTTGCTGAAAATAAGAACAACATTCTTCATGCCCCCCCCCCCCACACACACACGGCTCTTCCCACTTGAAATCATATCATCTTAATTCCTTCAGGACTGAGTCAATCCCAATCTCTTCTATGAGGAAAAAAAAAAAAGAACAATGAATTCTGAGCTTCCCAACACGGTTTTTGCTTTCTTAATCCTTAGAGACCTCCCTCCACAACTTTTTTCCCAGCTGTACTTGGAAGCTGTAACAGATCCAGAGACTGTTTTAGAACCTCATTTGTATTGTCCTGACACTCAGGAATCCAGTTTCTGTTACAGGGATGTCATCAAAGTTGGTGGGCTCAAAACATGACCTACTTTTTAAAACCCATCTGTTAGGAGCCTATAGATTTTCGTGGTTTGTTTGTTTCTGACTGTCTACAGAAAGGGCAACAGCAATGTTCTCACTTTCCAAATCCACCTCCCAAATAGCTATCAACTGCATGCTTCCTACGCAGGGACTGAATACCTTCCAATATTCAACAACCAAAACACAACTACAACACCAAAAAAGAAATAACTGAAGGGGGATCCATATATCTTAAAATGACATATTATTCTGTTCATCTACATATAGCACATGTACACTATTTTCCAAAAGGAGCTCCAGACAAAAGAGCAACATTCGGAAGTAAAACACAAGATATATTAATACGCTGAACTGTCTCATTCTGAGTTTGAGGCTGTGGTTTGCCTGTTCCCTTGCATTTTATTTTAGTGAAGTCCCTAATACCACTGGGAAATTTGGGGCTGCAAACTAAGTTAAGAAACTCTTTCACATAAGGCATTCTTGCTTATCCTTGGATGGTAATTCTTCAAGGGTTTTACACTCTTCCAATAACAGCTCAATGTCTAAATGTGTGTATATGCCTACACACACACACACACACACACACACACACACACACACACACGCAGAGTGAAAATTCTAATTTACCCAAAATTGATCATTCCAGATTGGAATGAAGATACACATAGGGAAAGTAAAAAGAAAAAGAGTTTTAGAGAGGAAGCAAGAAAGGAAAGATGATAAGACAGGAAGGCTAAAGATGAGAAAAGGGGGAATCAGGAAATAAAAAACAGAACATTCATATATACTGATTATTCAGCTTACCCAGTATTTACTAAAAAGTCAGATTCCAGACGCTATTCATTTAATTATTAATCCAGACCCAATTTTGCTTACTAATTTTGGTGAGGTATTTTTCACATTTAAGTACAATTTGGCTACCTGTGATGTATTTGACATGCCAAACACAGTAACAAGTCTCACAGTGTTACTGGGACCGCTCCAGCAAATCGATGAACAGGGGGACAGTGACAGTGACAGTGATGTACAATTTATTTTTTATTATTTTTAATTGAGGTTATATAGTTTACAATAGTGTCAATATTTATTCTTTAGTGGTACAATATTACTGTACTACACTATTCACCAAAGTGCCAATATCCCTCCATCATTGTCCCTAGATCTCTTCTAATTCACCTTTTCCCTCCCTACCTCCTAAATTACCACCCTTCTTGGTTACTTTAGTTCTATTGTCAAGAATCTAATAGTTTTCAGTAGACACTGCCTGTTCCCTTGCATTTTATTTTTATATATAATATGCAATGAAATCATCCTGTGTTTTTCTTCATTTCGGACTTATTTTGTTTCTCACCCCATCCATGTTATAGTAAAGTGCAAGATTTCATTTTTTTCTTATTCTCACTTAAAAATAGAGATTCTCACTTAAAATAGAGATAAAACACTACAGATAGAAGAGCAACTTTATGGTACTCAAAAATACAGTTTCTTTATCTACTCTTCGGATACTAAGGTTGTTTTCATAATTTGCTATTGTAAGTAGTGTTGCAGTAAGTATAGGTTTGCATATTTTTTTAATTAATGCTTTTTTGTTCTTGAGATAGATGTTAAAGAGTGGAATTGAGTCTCCACACTGTTTTACACAGAAGCTACATTCCTTACAACAGTGAACAAAAGCTCCATTTTTTCTCATATTACCACCAGCACAAGTGGTTTCCAGTCCCTTTAATATAAGCCATTTTCACTGGTGTGAGGTGGTATCTCATTTTTTGTTGTTGTTAATTATTATTTTTAGCTCATTGTGGCATGACTCAGGGTCTTTTTTTTACTTTATTTAAAAAATTTGTATCGATTGAGATTCTGTGGTTTATAATACTATTATTAATAGTTTCTAATGCACATAATCAGGATGCTACTTTACAGCTTTCCAATTAAAGTTTAGCCTCCTCCATTACTGTCTCCAATCTCTGATGAGAACTTTCCTTCCTTACAACTATGCTCCATTTTGTTCTTGTAATTTATGCTTAAAAGCAATCAGCATCTCAGCCAGGTCCCCAGAAAAAATGTTCATAGATTACAGATTTACATGAAAGTCCCTCTGCCTCTAATTAAGTCTTCAATTTTGAATATACCTTTACTATGATGTTTTTGATGACCACAAAGTTCCCCATTCTATCTGTAGTTTTTATCTTGGTTTTAAGTGAGAATAAGAAGAAAAGAGGAAAATAATAAAGTAATAAGAAAGAAAAAGTAGCGCCTACACCATGAAAGCAAACACTGTCCTCCCATTGTTCATCGATTTTTTCGAGCGGGCCCAGTAACATCTCCATGGTGAGATTTGTTGTTACTGTGCTTGGCATATCGAATACGTCACGGGGAGCTTGCCAGGCTTTGCTGTGCGGGCGAGATACTCTTGGTAGCTTGCCGGACTGTCCAAGAGGGGCGGAGGAATCAAACCCAGCTCCGCCAGACCGGCCGCTTGCAAGGCAAATGCCCTACCACTGTGCTAAATATTTCAAGAAATTCTAAACTACGTCGATTAATATCTTAAAAGTCAGTTTATATCAATGCATGGCTTAAAGTATTCATATAAATGATCAAAAACTTCAAGGGAGTTTGTGAAGGTAAATGATTTCCAAAGGAAATGAGTTTGTTACCGTTATAAAGAAAAAGAAAATAATTATCAGGCAAGCAACTTTTAGTGTCTCCCAAGGAGTCAAAGCAAATAAAGAAATGAGGTTGCAAAATATTTTGGTCAAAGAAATTAGACAAACATATCAATGGCATGGAACTATGTATAAGCAGTCTATGTAGTTGCATAAGATAGTGTCATAACAGCCTACTCTAGACAGATAGGATATAAAGTATCCAATGCTACTCTACCCTGATAGAAATATATTTTACAAACCTTTGCTCTGTTTAAAGTTTTAACATCAATGACCAAAGAGTCAGTGTACTAAGTAGGGTGCTTGCCTTGCACATATCCAACCCAGGCTTGATCCCTAGCAGCACAAAGCATCCCAAGCAGTACCAGGAGTGATCCCTGAACGCAGAGTTAAAGGGTAGTCCCAAAACTCTACCAGGTGTGACCTAAAAAATCAATGAACAAAAAATTTGTTAAACCAAATAATTGATTACCAAGATATCTGTAGCACTGCATTGTCCTCCCGTTGTTCATCAATTTGCTCAAGCAGGCACCAGTAACGTCTCCATTGTGAGACTTGTTGTTACTGTTTTTGGCATATCGAATATGCCATGGGGGGTTTGCCAGGTAGCTTGCTGGTCTCTCTGAGATGGACGGAGGAATCGAACCCGAGTTGGCCACGTGCGATGCAAACACCCTACCCGTTGTGCTATCACTCTAGAAGGTCTATAGCAAGACTTTTACTTTACCACAAACTTGACAACTTACATTAAAAGAATCTGAGTTTAGGGATAAAAACATTATTTTTAATTCAACATTTTATCGAACAGCTTGAATGCAGGCTCATTAAGGGGACAGATAGCTCTGTTCTAACTCAAGAAAGAAAATGCATAAATATTTACTCAGCATCAGACTGAAAGGAAAGAATCATGGCTAAAATAAATCAAATCTGACATAAGAATTTGCATTAAATTATAAAATAAATGCAACTCTAGTAGTTTTAAAAATTATTTTCAATCACTTTCAAGACAGGTTAACTCCAAGGATGAAAACTCTAAGGATAGGTTCAGTTGTATTTATGTCCATCCTATGAGCCGCTAATGAGTCACATTCTCTAAAACTGGTTAAAATACTGTTAAATTGTTGGCCAGAAAGAGAAATGGAGGATTTTTTCCTCCTTTCACAACTACAGTCAACTATATGGAAGGATTCCTTGAAGAAAGTGAGATGTTTCTCCCACCTTTGGCCCTGGCAGGGAAATTGTCTTTCTTGTGTTTGATCACTAGTGTCTACTGATTTGGCCTGATCTCCGTTAGGTATTCTTACCTTTGGCTTCTGTAGCATTTTTAGAAGATAATCTCCCTAGGACGTGATTTTGTTTTTTCAATTTTAGCATTTTCTAAGTAAACGCTGAAGATGCCATAATATGAAGAAACTCAGTGATAGCCAAAAACTGAAGCTTTCAAACTGTTCTTTGCAACTGACTTGCCTTGTGGGCTTCGAACAATTCATCTCTCTTCTTTTCATTTATCTCTGAATGGGGATAAGAGCAGCCGTCTTCACTTACTGCTTCCTTTGTCATTAAATATTTATTAAGCATTCACGTGCATGACACAAAGTTGGAAATGGAAAGGCTAAAACAGATTCTGTCTCTGCCTTTGGAGCACTTCCATGATGCAAAAGACCTGTGGAGTGCAGTCTCATTAGTACAGGAATAAGAGTATACAAATGTATGTGTCTATGCTGAAAAAAAGAAGTTAGAAGTACATTCGATTTTCCATCTTTCTAAATATAATATTTGCCTTGATTTTTGGTTTTTGCCTTAATTTTTGGTTATCTTTGGTCACTAGAAAGTGGAAATATTCAAACATCATTAGATTTCTCACTGGAGTATAGCCATATTCAGTCTCCTTTACTATTTGTACAAAGGACACTCACTACCACGTGCCAGAAGGTAGTCATAAAGCAGAAACAGAAGATGATCCCACAGATAATTAAGGAGAAATCAAAGATTAGCAGCACCAAGGAGGAGCTCTTAGGTGGTGTGATCTCTGTTAACTACCTAATATCACTATGGATTATTGTATTATCACTAGGGCAGTGCTCTGTGCAGTAAAGGTCAGCATAACACTGAATTATATGAGCACACTGTGCAAATGACTCATCAGAGTTGGTGACATTATTAACAACTCTTTGTAGGCCAAGGCACATAAAAAGTCAACAATCGTCCTTATAAACAACCCTTGTGGGCAAAGAAAGTATTAACAGCCTCCAAGGTCTCTCAGCCACTAGCAAAGCCTGCAGCCTCTCAAGGACTTAGCTTATGTAAAATATGCCCAGAGCTACATAGCAAACCAATGAAATATCAGACAATCCTCTCCAAATCCTATCTGGAGATGTCAGAGTACCCTAAAAAAAATACTGGATTATAACAGCTCTTAATGCTAGGAAAACTTTTCCTCCTGAGCAGAAGAGGTCAGAGCAGAGAAGTGGCAATCCAAGATGTCAGAGGTCAGAGCAGAGAAGTAGCAATCCAACAGGTCAGAGCAGAGAAGTAGCAATCCAAGATGGGGAGAACAGAATTGTTTTGTACTAAAATGTCTCTAGGATTGAAGCACCACCCTTTCCCATGAACCCTTACGCTCATCCATATTAGGAAGAGACAGTCAATTGTATGAGGTAAACTATTAGTTCCTTCAGCAAGCAGTCATGGGAAGTTTTCATCTGGTCCCTAGCTCTGCTTCCCTTGTTTGCTTAATCTAGGTTGTCGGTCTTCCTGGAAGATGAAAGCCTGCCATTATAGTCTCAATGCCTCTTATTCTGCGTGTTAAACTCACCACTGCCTCATTATTTATTAATGTCAAGTTATTATAGTTAGTGTGGGAGGGGGCTGAAGTCACAACAGTGACAGATGGTCCAACAGATCAGCTTATATAATAAGAAGTTGGGCCAAATCTGCCGAAAGGAGTGTTTTTTCAAAAAACACTCTGACTTCAAAGAAATGAGTTGTGGCATGTGCAACATCTATAGCGCAGTGCCAGTGGAGGCAAACGGGCCTGCAGCTAAGCTGTGCGAGTCCTGCGATGATTGGACTTTGCAGTGCAGTGACTGGAACAACATCTGGGCTGCAGCAAGCCGGCCAGGACATTTTAAAAGAGCTCCTGCAGTGCCTCAAACTTTGATTTTACAGAGCTGTAGGGAAAGAAACAGGCTGCATTCAAAAGCTCGTGTGTTTTGGCTCACATTCTTTGTTCTCGGGTGACTATGGAGGGCCCCGCTCAGCTGGGAGCACGAGAGGTGCTCTCGGACACTGACTCTCTGTCCTCCCTCTGTGGGTCTGTGCTGGGGTCTGGACAGGTGATCTCTGAAAAAAGGTATTCAATCAGAAATGACCTCTCACCAATCCATGAACATTACCCTTCTTCTTCCTTGGCAAGAAACTCTCAAGGGATACATTTATATAAGAACTTATCACCTATCAGTTGGTTTTGGGTTGTATGCTAGTTGGAAACTAAATGGTGTATACATGTGGTCAGAGATAATAGACACATAGTGTGAGGAGACTATATTTCATAAGGAAATTAAGAATTATCTCAGTATCCCAATATCCATTCCCAGCATAGCCAATGCTCAAAAGTCTTTCGTTCCTGTCCTCTTGCTAGAATATTTAATAAATGGTGTTATGAAGCTGTCAACTTGGTGACAAATAGTAGAAAGAAGATATAAAAGGCCTAGGTCTGGATACCAGCCTTGCAGTGGCCAGTTCCATGAGCCTCACTTAATGCTCACATCCTTGGAGACCATTTATAAAGTTCTCTGGAAATCCCGAAGTTCTACAAAATATCGGGTTGCAGAACCACAGTAGAATGAAGGGCATAATTTCTGAAGCCAGAAATGTTGGGTACAAATCCTGACTTGGCCACTTCACAACCGTATGATCTTGAACAAATTACTTTACCTCTTTTTGACACTCTGTCTACATTTATAGAAGTAAGTAATAATTGTAATTTATAGAACAAAGTAATATCTATTTCAAAGATACTACTGTTGGTATGAGCAAAGTATTATTACATAAGATGAATTTATAATTTCATTTGCTGTATCGAAAGCATTACATATGAATTGTCTGCTTTCAAAGACATATGAGCACACACAAACACATACACATAAAAGGTGTTACTTCAGAACTGGCACCATCAGATATAAAAACTAAAATGTTTCTCTCTTGTTTCTGCAACACTTCTCTTTTTAGCCCTCACTTGGTCAAATTGTTCTGGACTTCCTTATCTCCTTATTTTCTGTCTCTCTCTCTTCCCCTCAATACCCCCCCCGTGTGTGTGTGTGTGTGTGTGTGTGTGTGTGTGTGTGTGTGTGTGCATTTCTTTTAATCAGTTTCAGCTTCCTAAGTTTTTATGTATTACATATTTTGGAATCTTTCCACTACCAAAACACAAGCAGGAGCAGAACCCAGAGGGTATTTTGTTCATATAAATTAGAAAAGGAAGCATGAAAATAAGCACTAGGATGAAGAAGGAGCTGGCATTGAGGAAACTCAAACTTTAATTCACTCACTACTGGTACCTGTTAAAATTTAAGAACCCTGATAGGTACGAGTAAGATAGATTATTAAAATGGATTGCATGCCTGACATGTTCTATGCTCTGCATTCCATCCCTCTTGCATTCATATTCTCACTAAGTGTGGCCATAGAGGCCCCCTCACTGTTTGGCAAGAAACACCATGTCACTAGACTTAGCACACAACAGTCGAGTCTTCTTCCCAGCAGAGTACTGCCAGGAGTGATTTGAGGCTCTTGAGCTCAGATAAGGAACCTCCAATTCTCCCAAGAGAACATTTGATCAAAAGCAGTTTAGCCTGAGACAAATCCTGGCTTGAGTATTTGCTTAAATATTTTACTTTGGAAATTATATAATCTTGCTTGGCTGTAATTTCTTTATATACATGTATAATATTACCCCCCTCCTAGCATAGCTACACAGATTGCATGTTAAAACTAGGTGATGAGCTTTATAATACATCTGAAACACAGCAAGATCAAAATAAAATGCAGTTGTGATTCTTATTGTTAACTGTTCAATGACACCATCATCCGTCTATGCTCCTCTTCCTTCTTTCTTCCCATCATCTTCCTTTCCCCTCTCACATTCTCCCCAGTGGCCACAGTGGCACACTACATGTGACAGCCTTTAATCCACTCACAACTTGAGATCACAGAACAGAATGTGAACAAGTAATGACCTGCACTAAGAAAAAGAATGAAAAAGGGAACATTCTCCGCTCTCTGCTGTACCTCATCTCAGGACATGGTGCTTCAGTCTTAAGAAACCTGTTCCTTACTGTGTGATACAAAAAAGAAAGTCTTCTATGAAAAAATGAGACTTTCTTACTTAGTAAAGAAGAGACTTACAATGGAATGAGCATGAAGACCAAATTTTATCTCTGATGAGAATATATCTCTCTAAAATATCTATGACTGAGGTACTTTGTGCTGGGAGGAAAATGCCAACAGAGCAAGAGGGATTAAAAACTAATTTTAGATGATCATAATCTCCATAAATAACTTAATTTGTTCTAATCCCTGAAAGTAACACTTATTCTGGTAAAGCAGTTCAACTTTTCGTACTTGAAGAATTAATAGATTTTTCCCAATTCTGGAGGCCTAAGAATGAGTCATTTTCAGCATATTTTTCTTTTATCTTATAAATTCAGTGACAAAAGAAACAGATAAATCAGTTGCAGTTTCTAGAAAGCATTCTGATTACCATCCTAATTTAACCTGTTTTCACTTCAAGAGGAAGGATGATGTTGGAAACGGCAGATTCTTGAAGTTTATGGTGGGTCAGCTAAATAGACAGAAACCCAGCTTCCTCTTTTTTTATTTTTTTTATTTATGTTTTAATGAATCACTGTGAGGTACAGTTACGGCCAGCTTCCTCTTGATAACTCCCTTTTCCCCTCATCTGATGCCAACCCAGCTCAAGTCTACTTTTTATTGGATTTCCACTACTTCAGTATTCTGTGTGGAGACCCAGTTCCTTTAACTGTTACAGATGATAGTAGTTTGGTACTTTGAACATCACTAATTAACATCCCGCATCACACAGGCTCCATTCCATCAAAATTTGCTATCTTATCCTTCATCTTGGAAAACTTGGCTCAATCTCATCTAAAAGGGCTGGATTAAATCTAAAACCATGTGGGAGAGAGAAAAGCCTAAGATAGGCCATCCTACCAAGACACAGACTGGAAAAAAGCTCTACTTGTGTGAGTAATAGCAACCACACTTGGAACTGACTATCCACAAATACCCACAGTTCTCTCAGAAATTTTACTGGCTTCCCTACCACTTTCCCTACCTTGACCCCATCTACTTCTATTATAATTAGAATTGAATCTAAAATCCAATTTTAACTAAGTCATCTTTCCAATACAAAGACAAAACTTTATTATACCAAATTTACCAAGCACTAATAAAAAATGATGATTTTATATGGCATATGAAAGATATTATTTTTTTTTCTAGCCATCATCTAGGGATTGTCTACATGAGAACCATTTTAGTCACAACTACTAGCAGAATGTACAGATAACTTAATCTTTTTATCCTTTTACTTACTAAGAACTAGATAGGTACTACAAAGGTTCTAAGAAAGGGGAGTAATGATATAAACATGTCCTTTATACATGATTCCTTTTATGTGTGAGAACTCAAGAAACATGTTTATTTCACAAATATAAGGCTGACAAACTTAAAATAATTCCTTGAAGCACTTACAGTTATTCTACAATCTATGACTTTTTCTGAAGGGAAGATGCCTGTTTAGGCACCAAGGCACAAAAACTTCTTCCTAGGAGAAATACAATTAGTCATTCTTCTAATTTTTCTAATAGTTCAGGAATAAGACTGCATATATGTAAGTGATTAGAAGGATAAAGTTACATTTCTGGGTCACAGAGCTCTTATTCCTAGTGATGCCTGACTATTTTGTTTACTGATATGCTAGAGGGTTTGTCTTGCATGACGACAGACCCAAGTTCACTGTCTAGCACTCCATGGCCTCCTGAGAACCACCAGATATGTCTCTGGACATCAGTGAGTATTTCTGAGCCTGAATAGTGCTGCATCACAGGGTCCCAGCATTGAAATATTAGGCCTGTTTGGGAATAACTGGGAGTGACCACTGACTTCTTGAGCTCTACGAGGAAGGGTGCTTCCCTACTAAAATCAATATTAAATATGTTACCCTCTACTACACTAAACTATACTAAAATGTAGCAACCAAATTAAACATGCTGCTTAGATAAAATAGACTCAGATTTAATAACTTAAATCCCTCTCAAGTGTAAAACATACCATAATCGTTTTATATTAATTGTATGTTGAAAATTATAATGTTTATAATCTACTCATTAAATAGAATACGTTACTCAACTATTCTTATCAGCTTCTTTACTGATGTGGTCACTAAATATCTACATATATGAATAATTTCATATTTTTATTAGGTAGCAATACTTTCGGAAATATAACAGAGGACAAAACTAGTGTCTAAGAAGGATTATTTGCAACGAAGTTTCATAACAGCATTGTCACAAGAGCTGAAATATGGAGTCAGAAATAAGTGCAAATTGAGAAATGACAGGACAAATAAGTTGCATATATAGTCAATGCCATTACAAAAATTTAAATTGCGTTTTGGAAGACAAAACGATAATGACACTAAGTGAAATAAGAAAGATGGAAAGTGACCATGGAGACAGCTCATCAGCTGAAGCACATGTTTTGTGTGCATATTGGTTCCTCATGTTCTAGCACTGGTACTGCATGGTCCCCTGGGCACCATTTTGAATGACACCTGAACACTAAACTGGGCATAGCATCTAAAGGTTGCAGTGTGGCCCCAAACCAAAACCAAAGACGTCAATATCAATTCCTTGATAGTTTCATTCTATGTGGAATATGAACAACTAAAGGAAACAAACTGTCAATGATAAATTAATTGCAAGACTTGACAAAACTATGGGAGAAGCATGCTGAAAGTAGACTCTAGACCAAACATGATTGTCACCCATTGCCTCTTTTGCAAACCACAACACCCAAAAGGAGAGAGAACAGAGGGGAATGCCCTGCCACAGAGGCAGGGTGGGGTGGGGGGGACTGGGGGCTGGTAGGGATACCGGGATCTGTGGTGGTGGGAAATGGGCACCGGTGGAGGGATGGGTATTTGATCATTGTATAACTGAAACCCAAGCACAAAATTTGTAAGTCTACAATTGTACCTAATGGTGTCTCGCTAATAAAAATTTTTTTAAAAAATTAGAAAGCAAAAAAAAAAAACTATGGTGATTAACAGAGGGAAAGAGGGAGATAGGTGAGTGAAGTGAGCAGAGGAATACTTAGGGTTTGAGACAGGTATGAAGCTAAACCCCTGGAATTGCATAATATTTTAAAACCCGTGCTAAATCAATGAAAAAATAATTTAAAATACTTTTAAAATAATGTCGGGGTGGGGATGTGGATCAGTGGGAAAGCACATGCCTGGCATGTGTGAGGCCCAGTGTTTGACCCTGGAAAATGTAAAAAGAAAAGAAAAATAGATCATAAAACAATTGACAGATGAAACAAAAAGAGTATTTTTCTAGGGAGACAGATAATAACAGAGGAAATCAAGAGAAAAAATAATAATTGAGCTCACATAATTATAATAGAATAAAATAATTTCATTTAAAACAAAATCACTGGTTCATAATTTCCTGTCGAGTTCCTTATCTTTTCTGTATTTCTAATTAAACTTCTAGGCTGGCTACTTTGGCTGATAAAATTACCCTCTGACACTGACTACCCAATGCCTGGATATAACAGACCCTCCTCTTGCCCTTATCAAAGTTCTTAAAATGGTATAATGAACGTGCAGCTCTCAGCATTAGCCTTAAACATCCCCCTGCATGGTTTGGGGAACTTAATTAGATGGAAGAGTTACAGGAAAAGTTTGTGTCACAATGATGCTTTAAAGTGAAACCATAGATCAAAGTTTACCACTGCCAAATATACAACTTGAGAACAAACTCAAGTGCTGCTATTAATCATGGTTTCTGGGGATTTGATGACACAGATTAAACTGCTGTAAAGAATACTGCTGTGCATCATGTTCTTGCAACTGTCATCAGTGTTTCTGCCAAGTGTTCACAGAGCAGGAAGAAAAGCTGTTCAGCATTTACTCGTAGGTTCCTCTCCCACGGAGCCCAGTTGAAAATCTGGACAACAGGTTTAAGTTCATGACAACACCTCAAAGGTATCTGCAAAGCCTCTGCTTTCTGAGGAGAGCAGAGTCTTAGAGAAACTGAGAAGCAAAGTGGAGGTGGAGAGTGAGAGGGGCAAGTCAATTGAGATCACACGCCACATTTCATTTCATTCCCATTGAACTTTCAATCACGTGCAAGACTTTCTATAAATATTCCGTAAAATATTTTAAGAAATGTATTATATGCCGTATTTCGAACATCAGAGGCTACGTAACTTTTCTGCTGCATGTTGAACATCTTGCCAAGAGTGTGCATCTTAGAGTTGATACGGCATCTTGCCATGACTCTTACCATCACTGTTGTACAAGCAGCAGTCACAATAAGACTGTGGTTGTCTGCACATTGTGAGAACTTTCAGTCAAGCTAATGCCATTTTCATCTCTTTGAGTTCTTCGCAGGGTTGCTACAATGAGGATAGAGTTTAACTGCTGACTTAAATGTATTCAGGAAGATCACATAAGCAATGAAGCAAAGGGCTAATGTGCACATAAAAAGGTGTAACAGAAGGTAGGCCGTAAACTTGACATTAGTAAAATCACAGCAGGGCTGACATCAAACCCACCTTTCCTTGCACAGCAATTACCAAGTGCTTTACAGAACCAAAGAGAAGTTGTCTTAGACTTTGTTGTAGACAAGTGCAAAAGGATAGACTGTTGCTTGCCAAACAAGACAATGGAAGCCAAAAGAACCGAGAAACTGGTGTAACTGATTCATAGACTGTGGACAAGACCTGCATCATTTAACATTATGTTTTATATTTGAGTGATCAAAAAATGACAACAGGGGCTGGAGTGATAGCCCAGCGTGTAGGGTGTTTGCCTTGCACGCGGCCAACCCAGGTTCAATTCCCAGCATCCACATGGTCCCCTCAGCACTGCCAGGAGTGATTCCTGAATGCAAAGCCAGTAGTAACCCCTGAGCATCACCAGGTGTGACCCAAAAAGCAAAAAAAAAAAAAAAAGACAACATATCTTAGATTTCCCAAAAGTCAATATGTAAATTAATGTATAAAAGGGGAGTATTTAAAAGAATTCTTTCTAAATTTTAGTCATTACGGCTCACAATTTTATAATATTAGAGCTGACGATAGAGTTTCATGCTTTCAATATTCCAGAACTACACCCCACACCAGCATGTCCGATTCCCCCTACTGTTGTTTTAAGTTACTTCCCTCATATCACCTCTCCTTCATCTTCTTCAACTTCCCTTTCTCCTTCCCCCTTCTCACGATCATGGTAAGCTCTTTTTCTTGCAGACCAGTTGTTAGACTGTTATTTTAGGCAGTTTGTTACACCCTCAATACGATCTTTTATATCTTGTCTATGAGAGAATTTATTCTCTGTCTCTTTCGTCTCAGTGTGGTACTTTCCAGTCTAGCCATAGAGCAGCAAATTACATGATCTCATTTTTTCTTGTGTATTATTGCAGTAATATTCCTTTCGTTTCTTCTTTAAATTGATTTTACTATGACACTGTGATTTACAAAGTTGTTCATAATAGTCTTTTCAGGCAACAATGTGACTGCACCAGTCCAGTGTGTCCCTCCCTCTACCAATGTCCCTCAGTTCCTTCCAATCCCCCATCCTGACACCTTGGCAGGTATATTACAGTTTTTCTCATATTGCTTTTTCCAACAAAATTTAAGTGAATGGCAAATGGAATTATTAGAAAATAAATCAGTAAAAGCCAATTTTTAGGTTGATTGCTATATGATTTTAACCCATGTAAGTAAAGAAATTTAAGTAATTTAATGCAATATAAGGCCTATTCTAATTTATATAAATAAGTTTTCAACTAGAGTATCAAAGTATATTGCATTAAATTTCATTTTATATTTGGATATTAGTGTAGTTACCATCATGTCTTCCTTGACATAAACAAAACTTTAAAAAAAAATTTTTGTTCCGTGGCTGGAGCAATATTACAGTTGGGTAGGACACTTTTCTTGCACACTTCCAACCAGGGTTCTATCCCTGGGGCCCTATATGGTCTTTCCTGCCAGAAGGAAGTGATCAGGAGTGATGCCTGAGTTAGGAGTAAGTCTGAACACCACTGGCAGTGGCCCAAAATAAAAAAAAAAAATTTACATATTGATTTTTGGGAAATCTAAGATATGTTGTCCTTTTTAATCACTCAAATATAAAACATCCATGTTAAAGAGAACTAAAAAAATTTAAAATCAAACGCACATTCCATAGCCATTGCCATATAAACGCATCAGTTCAGTCACAACTAATCTCCATTGAGATGCAAGACAAGCTGCGAAAATTCACAGGTACACCAGTCTTCCAGCTAAAAACCCTGGATCATCCTGGAGAGACTAGGTGGCCAAGTGGCAACCTGCTGAAATTCTGGCAGCTAGACCCACACCCCGCAGCTGCCACTAGGCCAATGACCCAACTCCATTGCTTCATCTTTGACTAAGCTTAGCAGATACACCAAACCAAGGAAAATTTCAGGTACACCAATTTTCAGACTGAAAACTCTGAGGTCTTCTTGGAGTGGGGGCGGGCAGCCTCCCCAACCCCATTCTTCTGGAAGTCCCCGCAGCCACACCTACATCCCATAACTGCAACCATCTAAACTTGTAGGTTCAGTTTTACAGATCCTGGTGTTCTTTCAGATTTCACAACACAGACAGCCCAGTAAGAGCACAGCAAATTAGATGGGAAAGTAACAGAGAAACTAAGCTCTATAAACAAAAACAGTAACAGGAGGCTCAACTAGCAACAAACAGCTCCTTGAACTGTCAGATAAGGACTTAATGACCCCATGGTGAGATATAATGATCACGATCACGACCATCCTGTTGTTCGTCTATTGCCTCCAGCAGGCCCCAGTAACGTCTCCTTCATCCTAGCCCTGAGATTTTTTTTAAAAAGTGACATATTCAAGGCTCTTTCGGGCTTAGGAGAATGAGACCCATCATTGTTACTGGTATTTGGCATGTTGGGTACGCCACGGGGAGTTTGCCAGACTCTGCCGTGTGGGCAGGTGACATTCGGTAGCCTGCCAGGTTGTCCAAAGTAAGAATGAGATAATAAGATGTCGCTTCCAGGAGCTGGGTTTTATAGTCTCTGAGTCTTGGCGGTTGATGGGATTACACGGCGCCAGGGGGCCAGTTGGTGGGTGTGAACCCCGCCTACTGGAATTTGGAGGATCTGGGTGGAGGATGCTCAGCCCCGATCTGAACAGGCTTGGAAATCTCAGCCCCAGGACCCGCATGCCTTTGTTCCTCTGCCGGTACCTTCATGCATGTGGAGAGTGGTCTCAGCATGGTTGTGGCTGGTTCTGGACATCTTCAGCTGCCGGACTTCTGGTCGGGGCGGGGAGGGAAACTCAACCTGCCCCCCTCCAAGGGGCCCCAGTTGAGATATAACAATTTTCACAAACTTTGTTTTACTAAAGTATTTTTTATAATCCCAGTAACCATTTAGTTATAACAAGCAATATAAACTAAATAATTTTGTGCATGCTAAGGGGGGGTAAGTTTGAGGGATGGGTGAAAAACTGGGGATAATGGGATAATGGTGGAGGGAAGGTCACACTGTTGGTGGGATTCGAGTTGAAATACCGAGTTCCTTTAATCCTGTATTATAAACAACTTTGTATTCCATGGTGTTTAAATAAAGTAAAATAATTAAAGAAAATTTAATATCAGAAAATATGAGGTCTATAAAAGTACACTGGGCTGGAGCGATAGCACAGAGTGTAAGGCATTCGCCTCACAAGCGGCCAAAATGGCTGACCCGAGTTTGATTCCTCCGCCCCTCCCGGAGAGCCTGGCAAGCTACCGAGAGTATTCAATATGCCAGACACAGTAACAACAAAGTCTCCAATGGAGACGTTACTGGGCCCGCTCGAGCAAATCGACGATCAATGGGAGGGCCTTTACCTTTACCTTTACCTTATAAAAGTACAAAGTTTTAAAGTTTTATTCTACAAATAAATAGTTTTATCTCAAAAAACTGTATTATATATGTTTCTTAAGTGTCTGCATTAATTATTGCAATAACAATTTCTATGGATGTAAAAATAATTGATCAAACATAGAACAGTCAATATGTAACAATAAATAAGATATTGATTCATTATTAAAAATGTATAAAATCTCTTAGCAAGCTAAGAGTAAGTATTATTTCTTAATCTAATAGAGGGCATTCATAAGCACCATGATAGAAGGCCTTACTCAACATCACATCCTGTACTTTAAAAAAGTGGGTGGTTACATTCGCCCTCTCTTCTCTGGAAAGAAGGATGGCGGCCGCATGGGAGCCTTGTGGACAGCAGGTATGAGCCGGGGGTGTGGGGGCGACTAAAACCTCATGGGAAGGGGGGCGTTCCGGTCCGTCCTTCACGCCCTACCGAGGTCACCAGTTACCCCCCACGAGCGGCTCTCCAGCACGGCCACAGCCCCAGAAGCACAAGGACTTCATGCAGAACCCAGCATCTTGGAGCAGAAAAGTGAAAGGACTATGCGTTAATGCAGGCCATCATGTCTGCCCAGAGGGGAAAGGGTGTTGGTCCCTTCCGCCCTCCTCCCTCTGGAAAGAAAGATGGCGGCCACATGGGAGCCTTGTGGACAGCAGGCATGAGCCGGGGGAGTGGGGGCGACTAAAACCTCATGGGAAGGGGGACGTTCCGGTCCGTCCTTCACGCCCTACCGAGGTCACCAGTCGCCCCCCGCGAGCGGCTCTCCAGCACAGCCACGGCCCCAGAAGCACAAGGACTTAATGCAGAACCCAGCATCTTGGAGCAGAAAAGTGAAAGGACTATGCGTTAATCCAGGCCATCAAGTCTGCCAGAGGGATAAGGGTGTTGCCCCATTCGCCCTCTCTTCTCTGGAAAGAAGGATGGCGGCCGCATGGGAGCCTTGTGGACAGCAGGTATGAGCCGGGGGTGTGGGGGCGACTAAAACCTCATGGGAAGGGGGGCGTTCCGGTCCGTCCTTCACGCCCTACCGAGGTCACCAGTTGCCCCCCACTAGCGGCTCTCCAGCACGGCCACATCTCCAGAGCACAGAAACCAATTTCTTAACTATCTGACTTTCAGTAGAAATACTTCCAGGGTCAATAAGTAAAATAGCAGAAATCCAAAACCAACATATAATTCTTGAACCCAGCTGTAGAAAGCAAATCACTTCACAATGCTTTTTCAGCATGTCTGATTTGGGGGGGGGGGGTAAACTCTAAATAATAGTGGTGAATCTTTTATTGAAACAATGAATCTAATCAAAGCAGATAGAGTGTTAACTAGAATTCATCTGCCCCACAGGGACTGGGAGGGGTGGAGGGTGGGGTTTTATTGGGGTTCTTCATGGTAAAAAATAAGTTTTGGTAAAGGGAAATGTGTTTGATATTTGCATGACTGAGACCTAAGCCTGAAAGCTTTGTAACCTTTCCCACGGTGATTCAATAAATAAAAAAAATAATAATAAAAAAATAAAGAAGTGGGTGGTTTAACTTTTAATGACAAATAGAGCTTTGCATCATTAGTCATGTTAAAGGAATATTATGTAACTACATCAGCCATCAGAAGATACAAATTTTAAATAAGCAAATTTTTTTGACCCAAAATCAATAGACTTTGACACGAGGTAAATTTTTACTTTACCTCTATTCTTTTCTTGATCCTCACTATCTCAACAAACTGTCTTCTCTTTTAATAGTTGTGGAATATTTTTCTCAGCTGGAGACCTCATTATTCGAATGTATTTTTCATAGCTATTTTATGTTTACATACCTATCTCCAGGGTAAGCATAAGAGAAAAAGCTTAGAGTTTCATTTCGTAAACTCTATTAAATTAAAAGAGGGGGCAATTCAAGTGAGGTGGCTCTAACGCTGTGGCTACCCTATATAAGGAAACCAAACATTTCAGTCTATAATTCCCTCAAGATACAAGGTCAAAGAACATCCAAACAATACCAGTTAATAGGAGGGATTGAGACAGTCCATAATCTGTTTACCTTGTCCACTTTCTCCATGAAAGTCTCTCCTAATGCTTCTAACCATTTCTGACTTGGTGCTTCTTAATATGAAAAATTTTTCGTTCAAGTAAACTATTGAATATCTTTTCAATTATTTTACAAACATTGAATATAACCAAGGCATTTCCACTGGTGGGCTATAACTCCAAATCCAATTTGTTACAGTGCTGTGCACTGGAAGTAGGTGGCAAGAGGGAAGTTACTGGAAAATATGGTGACTGTTTCTGCCAACTGACTGCTATTTCAGACAGCAATGAGGATCTTCTTTTCCTATTCTCTTTCATTACCTTATCTCTTCTTTCTCTTCACCCAGTTAGGACTCTTTCCCCAACAACTAGGATTGTCCCAATCTCCTTCCTTCTGTGCTCCTGGACCCAATCAGGCATCAGAAGACAGACTGATCTTCACCTTGTCTTTTGATGGCTATTAATTACAGGCAAGTCCTTAACCTTTTGGGTCCCATTTAGTCACCTATGAGGAAAAAGTCATTTCACATTAGTGAAATAAAGTGACAGTGAAATAAAGACAGTGAAATAAAGTTCTATGAACTACATGTGAACTCTGCAGGTAGGTTAGGTTTAGCTCTGCCTCATATGAAGAAAGGAGCACCATTTTCTCCCATCTTTCTTTGTTTCTGTCTTACTATGTTTAATATTATTTAACCGTGGTAAGGCAAGAGAAAATAATCACAGTTACCATGGTATCTGGGATTTAGTCTGGTATGATAAGAAATGAAAAAATTAAGTGTCATCAGACAAAAAAAAACTTTGGTGTTTGGGCCACATCCAAGGATGCTCAGTACTCACTCATAGCTTTGTGCTCAGGGTTCAGTCCTGGTGGTGCTGAGGGGCCATATGAGGTACCAGGGGCAAACTGGAGTTGGCCACATGCAAGGAAAGTGTCCTGTCTGGTGTATTATCTCGCTGAGCCCCAGACAACCTTTTATCCAGTAAGTCAACAGCAGGTACTACACAGAATGAATGAGAAGTAAGACAAGGAGATGGGAGACAGAGCAGATCAAAGACAGAGTTTCTTCAGCTAGGAGGGTACTCACTGGTACCACAAACATTCTTTCCTATTTTGGAATAGGAACTATTCTTCTCAAAACAACCTTGTCAGAGGGAATTACAGTGTGTAAATGTCCCTTAAAATGTGTTTGAGCCTCTAAGCACAGGAAAATTAAATTAAGGCCTGGGGCATCTCTAGATGGTTGTATAAGAAGAAAAACTGATGGAAGAGTGTGTAATTGCTAAATAAACTTATATATCCTGTATCACCTGGAAGAGTTATATAGCACTCATCAAATTTCAGTGACCACCAGTTCACTTATAATTATAATCCAAACAATGTGTAGGTTACCAGGTAAGAAAGCTATTCTCATGGCTTTTGTTATTCACAACTCTCTCAGTAGAGTCATTGTTTTAGCTTTACAAAAATTTCAAGAGCTTCACTGTCAAACATGGTAGTCACTAGCATACATGGGTATTAAATTTTAAATAACTGACACAATTAAATAGAATTTATAATTCAGTCCTTTGACTACATGTGTCCCATATGAAGAGTTCAATAGCCACATGTAGCCTCTATTGGATAGCAAAGACAGCGAATACTTATGTGGATGTAGAGGTTTTATCAGTTGCTGGAGAACTTGGTTCAAGTACAGGTCCTGCTCCTGCCTTTACCACCACCACCCCCATAATTGATTTCTTATCTTCATAACTTTCTTCCTCCAATATAATGTTCCCATCGCTCTTGGTACTATCTCTATTTTAACATTTATTACATTGGGCAATGACTATGTGTTTACACAGATGACCCTCTAATGTGCTTCTGAAAGCTGCTTTAAAAATCATCTCTACCTTCTCAGTAACAATCTATCATGTGGTTAGAGCTCAAAAAATGTTAAATGCAGAAATGACTGAATCATCGACTTTGTGTAAACAAGCAAACACACGCAATATCCGCTCTGATTATTATTAATACCATGGCTCTGGAGTTCTGACAAATGCTATCAAACACATATGGGAAATTATAAGAAATGAAGTAAATACCACTGAATTAATTGAAGCAGATACTTGGTACTGCTAAAGTAAAGTTATTGCAAAAGGTATACTTTGTACCATAATGCCCTGAACGGTTGGTGGGTGGGGAAGTGAGAGAGAGAGAGAGAGAGAGAGAGAAAGAAAGAAAGAGAAGCAGACAGACAGACAGAGAGACAGAGACAGAGACAGAGATAGAAGGAAGGAAAGGGCATAGAGACAAACTTGGAGGGTGGCAGGAAGGAAAATGGGACATTGATTTGGGAAATGTACACTGGTGAACAAAGAGGTGCTGGAAAACTATATGACTAAAATCTAGCCATGATCATCTTTGTAACTCTGTATCTCATGGTGATTCAAAATATTAATAATATTAATATTAAATATTAATAATAATAAATAAAATTATAAAATACACATATACTTTGTAAACTTGGTGGTTTCTTGCTTTCAATATATACTCTTTTATCCAGTCTGTCTCTATTTTAACCCAACCTGTGGAGTGGATTTTATCATTAGATTCCAAAGAAAATGTAGTCAAAGGACTCCCCCATATTCTATAAAAGAATGGATAGATACAAAATGGATCATATGTGCCAAATATGCATGCAAGCTTTATTCATATAAACTGCTCATCACTAACACGGCACCAACTTCATGGTCAATAACCAATGGTACATTTTTTCTTTCAAATAAGAATTATTGTAAATACTTTTGTCTCCACCAGAGAGAAAACAATTTGTTTTGGTAGAGAAATAATCATTCATGGAATTTAAAGAGATCTCTCAGTCCCCTTCTGAGAAGCAGTAACCTCATGCATCAATGCCATAAACTTTAACAGTTTTATAACAATATTATCTAAACTTTAAAGAACATTAAATTTTTAAAAATAAAATGAGAAGAATTAATGAAAAGACATTTAATGTAATATCAGTTCACAGAGTTATAACTGATAACCTAGAAGTAGTCCTCTAAGTAACCAATATACAAAGATCCCTTTGTTATGACCACTGGACTCCAACCAAAGAATATAATATGCCTGCCTCTTACAAAGCTTAAACTTCTTTATCATCCTCATGATATCACTGCAATGATAATACATGTGTGGTACTCTGGATGTGGACTGTCCTGGGATGAGAAATTCTCAGCTTCCTCCTGTTATTGCTAGACTCTAGGGGGTTCCTGCAACAGAACGTCAATTCCTGAAATTACAGCTGAATTGGCTAAAACTCTCTAAGATTAGAAGAGCTTCAAATTGCATATAGTATTCTCTTCTCTTAGATACATTTCCCCCTCTAGATTTAGATCACATTCTGAGAACTTTGGAGGAACATTAATGCTAAAATCGTTATAACGTTGGAAGGAACATCTTAGTTATTGGCCGCAACTGTATGTTCTTAAGACTCAATTTCACAGGGATGTAGGGGGAGGGAAAAAGATGAGTCAGAGAAAGATATCCTGTAGGGAAGCAACAGTCTTTGTTTCTCTGCTGTTAATTGCAAATTGGCAACTCAGCTAGCAAATCCACCAGATCTTTGCTGGAGCGATAGCACAGCGGGTAGGGCATTTGCCTTGTACTCAGCCGAACCGGGTTTGATACCCTGAGCACTGTCAGAAGTAATTCCTGAGTGCAGAGCCAGGGGTAACCCCTGTGCATCACCGGTGTGACCCAAAGAGAAAGAAAAATAAATTTAAAAAAAACCTCCAGATCTCCTCCTCCTCACCCCTTTTATGTATCTGTTGGTGATGCTCAGGGCTATTTCTGGCTCTGAGTCAGGAATAACTCTTGGCAATGCTCAGGGGACCCAATGCACAACTGAGGATTAAATAGTGGCTGTGGAATCTGGGTGTCAACAGGATGAAAGGTAGGTTCCATTACCCCTGTACTATTTCTTCTACCCATGGTCTAGTAATTTTTTTTTGGTTTATGCAAAATCTCTTTCTTTATTATTATTTGTATGTTTTTGACAGCTTTATTCGATATCAAAACCACAAAGCTTTATCATGATAAACTTACAACAGTTTATTGTGGTACAGTGAAAAAAGTTCAGAACAGTAAAAATTAGCTCTAGATTGATGATGAACATAAAGTTGAAAGAAAAATTAAAATTAATTTTGAGCCAAGGAGGTGTCTCACTTCTCCTCTCCAGGGTACCCCAAGTGAAATAACCAGCCATAAAATACTTCATACAACACACCTTACCCTTACTCCAAGAGTACTGCATCACATTTGATGGGGTTCAAAGGAGGAAACCAATCTTAGAGGGAAACATTTTTTTTCTACAAATATATGCACACAAGACTCAACCTTTAACAACATGTTAGTCATCTCTTATAGAAGGGCTTATTGGTATCTGGGTTGAAGGTCTAGTAATTTTAAGATTTCATTTCAGGTCTAGAAAAATTCTGTCACGGTCACGGTCCTCCCGTTGTTCATCGATTTGCTCGAGCGGACCCAGTAACATCGTAAGACTTGTTACTGTGTTTGGCATATGGAATACGTCACGGGTAGCTTGCCAGGCCTTGCCGTGCGGGCGATATACTCTCGGGAGCTTGCCGGGCTCTCCGAGAGGGGCGGAGGAATCGAACTCGGGTCGGCCATGTTGGCTGTGCTAAAGCTTATAGATGGGTCAACTTATGGCTTCTGAAGGTGACTTGCTAAGCTGCAAGTTCTCTTACTAGATATCTGCCAACAGCATAGCTCTAAATTTTTATATTTCAGTACCCTCACCTTCTCTATATTCTCAAGGTAAAGCTGATTAAGCAGCAGACTTTAAACAGAGATACTCGTTAGTTCCTTTCTTTTCTACATACCAAAGTCATAAAATTTAAAAAATAAAATTATCAGAAGCTACAAGAAACATGCTATTATGTTCATTTACTCTGCGCCAAACCTTCCTAAGGCAAGGGATTTCTGGAATTTTATGACATTCCTTACTATAAGAGTCCTTAAGAAATCTCATTATTGCTATTAAGTGAGAGAGCTTCTACTTTCTTGAAATATATGGTTCAATTAATTTTCCCTTGAAATTTATGGAGACAAATTAAGAAAAAGGAATCTACAAATCTCTTACAATCTATTTTACCAAATACCTTTAAGGAAAATGTTCAAGAGCTTTCCAAAGCCCCTAAACATGTAATATTTTCCCTTCCTGCTATTAATAGAGATATATCTTATTGCAATTCTGTAAAAAGAGCCAAACTGAAAAAAACTGCATTTAAGTAATGTTAAAGTTTCCAAAGAAAACCACAAAACAAACTCAAAGTTTAAGGCGATAATGCATCACTGTTGTACGTTGGCACAGGAGCAAGTATTTTGCATGACCATCTGGGATATGTAACATCTAATAAGCATGAGGGCACTAATTCATAGAGAAGTCAAGAGGCAACACTATTTCTCCTGCCAACATTGATATATTGCAGTATCAAGATTTGCCCCGCCCCAACTCGGGAAACCAACATTTCAGCTTTTACAAGGAATGAGAAGACACCAAGAACTTTCCTTTTTGCTCTTTCCCAAGTGTCTAAGTAGTATATTCTCAGCAAGCATTTATCAAGTTTATTAATATTTAATGTAGAAACCTTTTCCTACATCAATAAAAAATTCATTCTTTGATATCTCTTTATCATGTCGTTAAGACACTAAAGGATGTATAGTTATTTCCCCAGTAATTACATTTCAGGTCTGTTGGGAGAAAGGTAATTTATCAAGTATTGTTAAACTTACATATCCAAAAACACCTTTCAAATGCACTTCTGTTATGGATGCTTCTACTAAGAAAGTGAAAAAAAACAGATTAAAGAAGTTTACCAAAAATTTTGCCTATATGCTCAAAAACAAAAAACACACACACGAGAAAAAAAAATGGACCTCAAGAAATTGCAAATTTTGTGATGCAAAAATGGCAATGTCAATAGTTAAATAACTGTAAATATCACTTATCACTTATCACTTAATCCCCGTTATTCATCGATTTATTCGAGCGGGTGCCAGTAACGTCTCCATTCATCCCAGTTGCGTGCTAGCGTAGCCCAATGGTATCTGTTCGTTTTAGGAACATGTAGAGCCTCAAACCGATCATTTAGGGTCTTGACGAAGAAGTCTGACCATCTTATAGGTGGCCGTCCACGTGATCTTTTGATGTCTCGTGGAATCCAATCAGTAATGGCTCTAGTCCAGCGGTTGTCTGTAAACCTCATTACGTGTCCAGCCCATCTGATTTTGATGTCTTGGCAAATGAGACAGCGTCCCTGATTCTTGAGCGTTGACGAAGATCAGAACTCCGGATTCTATCTCTCATTTGAGTGAATCGTGATACTCCAAGCATAGTTCTTTCGATTCCTCTTTGAGAGACCCGAATAGTGTTCTCATCCTGTTTTCGTAGGGTCCAGGTCTCTGAGGCATATGTTAATGCAGGAAGAATAGTGGAATCAAAGAGATGTGCTCGTAGCTGGAGGTTCTTTGTCCTTTTA
This sequence comes from Sorex fumeus, assembly GCF_029834395.1. Taxonomy (NCBI): domain Eukaryota; kingdom Metazoa; phylum Chordata; class Mammalia; order Eulipotyphla; family Soricidae; genus Sorex; species Sorex fumeus. Next base: position 1,152,589 of record NW_026606065.1, on the reverse strand, counting down.
GTTATTTCTTCAATGCTCTTGAAGGCATTCCAAGCCGCTCTCTTCCTCCTGCGCAACTCAGGTGCCAGGTCATTCATCATGTTGATTTCTCGACCTAGGTATATATAACTGTTGCATTCGGAGATGGTGGTTCTGTTGAGAGCGAATGGAGCGTCAGGAACAAGGCTGTTTCTCATAAACATTGTCTTCGCAAGATTCAGCTGTAGTCCGACCTTTCCACATTCACGGTCAAAGTCGTTCAGCATTTGTGCCGCTTGGTTGATGTTTGGTGTTATTAGAACGATGTCATCAGCAAAGCGGAGGTGGTGTAGTTGCCGACCATCTATCTTCACTCCCATGTTTTCCCATTCCAGCTGTCGCATGATGTTCTCGAGGGTGGCACTGAAGAGTTTTGGTGAAATGGTATCACCCTGCCGAACCCCTCTCTTGATATGGATGATTACTTCTTTGTAGAATGGTGAATCTTGGTAGTGAATCCGCAATAGAGCTCATGAAGGATCCTGATGTATTGAGTTTGTACGCCCTGATTGGCTAGGGCTTCTATGACCGCTTCCGTCTCAACAGAATCAAAGGCCTTCTTTAAATCAATGAACGTTAGACAGAGTGGCATCTTGAACTCCCGAGATACCTCAATGAGCTTGGTTACTGTGTGGATATGGTCGATGGTACTGAATCTTTTTCGGAATCCAGCTTGTTCACATGGTTGTCCTTCATCTAGTGTTCTGCTAATCCTATTCAGGATGACTCGAGTGAATAGTTTGTAGATGACAGACAATAGGCAGATTGGGCGATAGTTGCCAATGTCGTGGATGTCTCCTTTCTTGTATAGTAGTACAGTCCTGCTGGTTTTCCATTGGGATGGAACCTTGCATTCAGACAGGTAGCGTGTGAAGAGTCGAGCTAATGTATTGATGAGTACTGATGGTAAGTTCTTCAGGTGTTCAGGTCTGATCTTGTCTGGGCCAGGTGCTTTTTGTTTCTTTACCGACGAGATGGCATGTTGGATTTCGGAAGGGAGAACATTGGGAACGACATATCCATCATGTGGTATGTGGTATGTGGGCAAGTGGATGTGGCTATTAAAGAGATCTGAGTAGAAGTCATGAATAATCTTCTCCATTACCCTTCTGGAAGATGTGATAGATCCATCATGATGTCGGAGGGCAGTCATCTTGGTTTTGTAGTTGGTGAAGGACAGGCGGGCATTACGAATGTTTTTTCCAGCTTCTGCTGCATCTACCAGTACTGCTGCTCTCCTGTTTTTGAGGTCATCCTTGATGGCTTCTCTGCACTGTTTTGCCAGTTCGGACGTTTGCTTGTGGTTGCCTGAGGCACGTGCCAAGCCACGTTGGCGAATAAGTTCAAGAGTGTTCGAAGAAAGACGGTTTTTTGTGGTTATCTCTCTCTTGGCATATATGTAAATATATGCACACAAAATGAAAGAAAATTTTCATGTTACATGTCTAACACACTTATTGTATCTAGAATTTACAAATAACTATTAAGTCTGAACAATAAAAAAGATCTAATCAAAAATAGGTGGAAGATCCAAATCATCTTCTCTTTATGAGAATACATAAGAGGTTCAGGAAGCATGGGTAAGTAAGTTCAACATCCTCAGGAATCAAGAAAATGAAAATTCAAAAGCACATGAGATAATGCTCCCTTCACACCTACTGAAGCAGCTATCGTTATCAAATATCAACTGCTAGGATACGGGAAAATCAGAATCCTCACATGTGGTTGGTAAGGATGCAAAATGGGATACCTAGCTTGAAAAACAGTCTGGAAGTTCCTCAAAACATAACAGCAGAACCCAGAAGTTTCATTTTTGAGCTTATACCCACAAGAAATAAAAACATGGCCACACAAATACTTTTACACCAATGTTTTTAGCAGCATTAGTCCTACTAGCCCTGAAATGGAAACATCGCAAATGTCTGTCGATTAATTAATGATAAATACAATGTGGCAATGTCTGACAATTAATTAATGATAAATACAATATGGCAGTATTTTATACCTGCCATAAAATACTATGTTATTTAATGAAATGCTAATACTGCTACAACATGAATGAACCTTGAAAACATTATACTCTCTGAAAGAATCCGATTACAAAGTACCATGTTTTTATAATTCCATTTGTATGAAAGGCATGCGGTCCCGGGCCTGAGATCTCCAAGCCTGCTTGGATCGGGGCTGAGCATCCTCCACCAAGATCCTCCAAATTCCAGTAGGCAGGGGTCACACTCACCAATTGGCCCCCTGGCACTGTGTAATCCCATCAACGGCCAAAACCCAGAGACTATAAAACCCAGCTCCCGGAAGCGACATCTTATTATCTCATTCCTACTTTGGACAAACTGGCAGGTTACCAAATGTAACCTGCCCACACGGCAGAGTCTGGCAAACTCCCCGTGGCATACCCAATATGCCAAATACCAGTAACAAGGATGGGTCTCATTCTCCTAACCCTGAAAGAGCCTTGAATATGGCACTTTTTATAAAATCTCAGGGCTAGGATGAAGGAGACGTTACTGGAGCCTGCTCGAGGCAATCGACGAACAACAGGATGATCGTGATCGTATGAAATGTACAAATGTACAGCCAGAAGGGGCAAGCCTATAGACAAAAAAAAAAAAAAAAAAAAAAAAACCTTAGTGGCTGCCTGGGTTTGGAGTAAAGCAGTGAAAGAGAAATGGGTATGACTATTAATTGGCATGGAATATTTCTGCAGGATAATGAAAACATTCTAAAATTTATTGTGTTGACTTCTATTCAACCTGTAATATAACTATCCAGTTGCTTACATAGATGAAAAGTATGCTAATTGAATTATATCTCAATGAAGTTATTTTTAGAAAAAATGCTTGGTCTTAATGTTATTCTGGTAGGCTGATTAGTATCATTTAACACATGACCATATGATGTTTATATTGATCCGGACTCATATAGACTCATTGAACTCCATAGTAATCAGCTATTCTATTTATTGTTTCTGAGTCTCAAAATGAATAGCCCTTAAGAAATGTTGCAATGTTTTCATAATAAAATTTTACATATGTTCTGAATAGATTTTAATTTATGTATTGATATTTTCCTGAATTCAAACTTACTCCAAAGGGAAATAATTTGGTGTCATAGCTAAGAGTATTGTGGAAAGAAAATTTTATGAATATATTTCACCTTTGCTATAAAGTACAAACCTCATTTTAAGGAACTTCCTTAGAATATTTAAATACTAGTTCCATTTATAAGATAAGTTACATGGTACAGAGAGATAGTTCAGAGAGCTGGGCTTTATGTCTTGTATGCCTCAAATTCAAGGTTGCCAAGCAGCACAAATGCTGACCGACTTGGACCGTGAGTGTGGAAAGGTCGGACGACAGCTGAATCTTATGAAGACAATGTTTATGAGAAACAGCCTCATTCCGGACGCTCCATTCGCTCTCAATGGAACCACCATCTCTGAATGCAACAGTTATATATACCTAGGTCGAGAATCAACATGATGAATGACCTGGCACCTGAGTTGCGCAGGAGGAAGAGAGCGGCTTGGAATGCCTTCAAGAACGTTGAAGAAATAACTAAAAGGACAAAGAACCTCCAGCTACGAGCACATCTCTTTGATTCCACTGTTCTTCCTGCATTAACATACGCCTCAGAGACTTGGGCCCTACGAAAATAGGATGAGAACGCTATTCGGGTCTCTCAAAGAGGAATCAAAAGAGCTATGCTTGGAATATCACGATTCACTGAAATGAGAGGTAGAATCCGAAGCTCCGATCTCTGTCAACACTCAAGAATCAGGGACGCTGTCTCATTTACCAAGGCATCAAAAATCAGATGGGCTGGACACATAATGAGGTTTAGAGATGACCACGGGACTAGAGCCATTACTGACTGGATTCTACGGGACGTCAAAAGATTGCGTGGACGCCCACCTACAAGATGGTCAGACTTCTTCGTCAAGACCCTGAATGATCAGTTTGAGGCTCTGCACATTCCTAGAATGAGCAGATGCCATTGGGCTACGCTAGCACGCAACAGGAATGAATGGAGATGTTACTGGCACCCGCTCGAGTGAATCGATGAGTAACAGGGTATCAAGTGATCAAGTGATGCCTCAAATTCAATTCTGGCACAGCCAGGTGTAGCCCTGATACTTCCTGAGGAAAACTGCAGGACCATAGGGTCACTCCCAGGTCCCTGAGCTCCACAATAAAAGATAAGCTGTAAATAACCCAGTAAACTAACAGGAACGGTGGTAGTCTTATAGTCTTTATAAACATATAATCTTACATCTAAAAGTATAGCTGCATGCTCTCTGGATATGATAATTTTATCACTGTATCACTGTCATCCCATTGTTTGTCGATTTACTCGAGAGGGCGCCAGTAAGGTCTCTATTCCTCCAAGCGCTGAGATTTTAGCAGCCTCTTCTTTTTCCAACAATTTCCAAAATTTCCCATCTTTTCCCAACGGTTGATTTCTTTCAGGGTCAAGGAAATGAGACCTGTTGTCATTACCAGTTTTGGCATATTGAATACGCCACAGGGAGCTTGCCAGGCTCTGCCTGTGTTGGGGAGATACTCACGGTAGCTTGCCGGGTTCTCTGAGAGGCATATATTTATATATTTCTCTCTATGATTTGTTGCCTACTGTCTGAACCCCATCAAATATGGTATGGTAATTATTGAAAATGAGTAGAGAGTGTCTTATAATGTGTCTGGAAAGTGGCCTGGAGCGTGGCGGCAGTTGGGTAGTGGAGGTCAGCTGCCAGGGCTGGGTCCCTTGGGTCAGGGAGGGCTCTCAACCATCCCACTCTGGGGTGGACTGAGTGAAAAAGCCTGGCGCAGATTCCTGATGGACCAGCGCAAAAGCATTTGCCAAGAAAATAATGTTATACAAATATTTTTCTAAATTTGATATTACTGATATTTATACATGAGGATCATGTAAATTCAAAGCTGAAAGGGAGTCAAGATTCTCAGTCTAGCTACTCCTTTCTCACATAGAAAATATAACAACTAAACTGGGTTTATTTTTGCAGAAAATCATGATTAGTGCTTGCTGAAACCAAGTTTTACATTAAAACGATGCTACCACCACGCCAAAATTTTTTTAAATGAAAAAAATACGGGAATCAGGGAACAGTGGTTGGGTCTGATCCAGGCTGGATGCCCAGCACCACATGGTCCCTGACCAACACTGAGTCTGGCCCCAGAGACCCTGCAACTCAGTCAGGGCTGCCCAAGATCTGCAACACTGCCAGCCAGATCAGTACCACATCCTCAGTTCATGCACTGAACCATCAGTCAGCTGGGGCAAGATTTGCCGGCTGGACCCCTGGATCTCTTGAGCAATGTTTGGGGGCCCCCTTCCCCAAATAATAAAAAGAAAAGAAAAAATATTGGCTAGCAATATGTACAGGGATACCAAGTTTGTTGTAGTTGATGTTTCCATTCTAGAATAAGCACTGTTTTTCACTTGTCTCCCTGTTAATGTTGGTCACTTCGAGCTTCCAAAAGCTGAAATCATAAGCATCTACTATCTACTTACTGTTCACATAGGAAACCTGACGATCAACTACCTGAGTTCCTACTTTTAAGAACTGGGATCAATAAACTTGAAGCATAACGTAAGGGGAAGGTGCGGATAGAGGAATGAGTAGGGTGCTTGTCTTCACCCAGTTGACTCAGGTTTAATCTCAACATCCCATCTGGTCCCATGAGTTCCATCAGGAGTGATGCCTGAGCACAGAGCCGGGAGTAAATCCTGAGCATTGTCAGATATGGCCCAAATGCAAGCAAGAAAATTAAACAATGAAACACACCAAGCTAATAAATTCATTTAAAGAATGTGGTGGGGCTGAAGGGATAATACAGGGGTTAAGGAACTTTCCTTGTGCATGGCTGACCCAAGTTCAATCCTGTGAGCACCATCAGAAAAGATCACTGAGCACAGATCTGGGAGTAAGCCCTGGGCACAGTTGGGTGTGGTCAAAAAATAAAATAAAATAATTTTTTAAAATAAAATACAACATGGTCATAGCTTACTGAAGTTAATTTCCAGTGGAAGACTTAAGAAAACTTTCATGTAGATAGAGCAGCACATGATACCGTTTAAAATAAAGAGTACTTTGCAAATCTAGTTTGAGAAAACATCAGAAATAGCATCCACCAAAATGATACCATGATTCCTGAAAACTGCTCCTGAAATTATTTGCAATTGACTCTGTACTGGCTTTGATGAGGGATATTTCCTCTTACCATTCAAAGCTCCTTAAAGTCCCCACTCCAAAAGTCATTCTTTCCTTCTAGTCATATCCCCAGCTGTCTTCAACGATTCTGTCTCTTTCATAATGTGTAAATTTTCAATAGATTAAGATCTTGGGGCTGATGTCTTGAATCTTGTCACATTTTAAGAGAGGCTCCTTTTTGGCTCTGAAATTTACTTATTTATGGAGAGAGAGAGAGAGAGAGAGAGAGAGAGAGAGAGAGAGAGAGAGAGAGAGAAAGATCCTTTGCAATATCAGCAACACTGTGCTCCAACCTCATCTGAAGGCCACCAAGTCTCTTGACCCCCTACATTCCAGAAATCAGGGGTCAGCAACTGGGTGCCCCTCTTGTGAAAAGCTGTTGACCTCCAGGAGGGGGCTTGTATAGAAGCAAGTGTTAATTTTCAAAATGTGACTGGCTGTGTGATAGCAGCAACCTCATCCCATCACAATGTCCCTTGGAATGTTTTTGAGTCAAGGGGCTAGAAGTGATCTGTCATCACTGAGCAGTGGTATGAGCAGCTCATTCTTGTGTCCTTGCCCTTCTCTAGACTCAAAACAAACGATCCCATTCCATCCTTCTCTTCTCCCACTAGAATTTTCATGTGTTCAACATTTGTCAGGGTTTCACCTTCAATGGCATGGCTTGAGCCCATAGAAATTATATTCGACACATGAAAAATTAACCAGGGGCTCATTTCTCCTTGCTTAGTGATTGAATTTTCAGAATTTACATTTGGCGTATGTATGTGAGTGCTTATTCTTGAAATAACATTTACAGACACTTTAAATGATTACCCCTCAAAGCCATCAAAGGGTTTAGTTACACACTTTAATATATAATTTCTTAAGCCATTTTTAATAAAATACAGACATATAATTATCAATGCATGTATGTTATTTAATAAAACAATAAAAGGCTAGTCTTTGAAGTGACTTGGTGATTAATATTTACAGTAAAATCTAAGGGAAATAACATTTATATAATATTGCTAATTAAAGAATAAATGTTACTACTCATATTGTAGTGTCAATTCAAATCACCAACAGCAAAACAGAAAATGCACTCCTTATTAATACACATTGGTCTAAGTCTATTTCCCATGTTTTTCTCCAGATGAAAAACTCTCATTTCTCTTCAACAAAACAAGACTGAGACTGGGATGTACTCAAGAGGACTGGTCCCAAATCTTTGTCAAACTGTTAATTCCATAGTCAAATCTTATAAAGATCTAATTATTAGAAGTGTTTCATGTCCCTTTACACTAATCTTTAATTTTAAAATCTACTTTAATTTGGCAAACTGTTATATAAAGCATGAGAAAAATGTGTTAATATCTATAAAATTTCATTTCCTGTGCAAATAAAATTTAAATAGCAATCCTTCTAAATATCTAACAGCCATGCTGCTTTAAAGTAAAGAATAAAATTGGCAGTCACACCCTTTGCCATCCGGAGATTAAAGAAATGATGTTTACTGATTTAAATGATAATACTCTGATTTTAAAATACATGAAATATCGTCAATGGACAGACACATTATGTAGGGCCTCAAAGGACATACATCAATGTTCCTTAACCCTTCCTAATCATCTCACAATATACAATCAAAGTAACTGGTTTTGAAATCTCAAACCATGTATACACAGATTAGGGACTTAAAAATAACACTGTTTTCATTTCTCGAGTTTTGAGACTAGAAATACTACATTGAGGTTAAAAATTGTATAACTCCTTTATCATAATTAGTATCTTCCTCCTTAGGCTTTGCCCTTTGCTCTACAACCCCCAAAAGACAGATTGCTGGAGATAATCCCTTGAAATTCCTTACCGCATTATTTAACACCAGAAAGATGTAGAATCTATCAGTTGGGGAAAGACTTGGACAGAGGGACAAGGTTAAAGGGCAAGAGGTTTCAATTTGTAGGAGTCATGAGACATAAATAAGTAGAATCAATGCCCTCTTCCTTACTTTCAGGGCGGGGGTCTCAAAGCAAGACGGATAAAGTATATTGAATGAACCACACTGCAGACATAGAAGCGATGGCTAATAACATTATTCCTCTTAATTTAAATTGATGGATATTCTTCATGGAAAGAGAATTTGAGGTGGAGATGTTTTACCTTTGCCATTTCACTCCTATTGTATATTTCTTCATTGTGAGAACTAGAATTTAAAGTGTTGATTTATTGTTTGTTTGATAAACTAAATGAGTAAAAGTTCAGAATACTGAAAATTTGTTCTCTTGCCAATGTAAAACTATCTCTATTATAGAAGGAAAAAATAGGAAAATAAATCTTGAGCTCTCCTGTGCCTTTCTTTAGAGAAGAATCTTCATAAATTATGAATTTTTAGTCAAAGTCATCTAATAGATGAGAAAATAGGAATAAACAGGGACACAAAAGCCAATCTTTCATGACTAATACCTCAGAAATTATGTAAGATTTCAATAGGATTTTGCACTGGAGATCTTCACACGATGCCCAAGAAGAACAAAACTCAGAAGACTATATGCTGATGCTTGTTATTATTGGTCATCAGTACTTAATTATGAAATCATGTAGAGTTTTTCTGATAATTAAGGTATGTTTTAGTCTGGTTAGCATGACTGCCCAATTTCAATCTTATTATTTGGTTTTATAAAAAACCTGAGAACTTTGGCTAAGCATCGTGCATTTATGCCAATACTCTGTGCAATTAAATGCACTGGTAGGGAAAGCAGAGGGAGAATGAGGTTTTGCAAGCTGAAAAACTTCACATATCATAACAGCATCCGTATATACCATCGATAATCACAGTCCCACCATAATAAAGCCAAAACATTCCATGAGCCTTCATTTTCTCTGATATGTATATTTCACACGCTACTGATAGTTTCTTTTCATATTGCTTAAAAAAAAAGGAAACAGAGGAAAAATAGATCAGACTAATTCAAAGGTCGTTTCCCCTAAAGGCTTCATCAAACCATATGTGCAGACACTTGAGATGATGACAGCGTTAAGCTTCCTAGGGTCCTAGAGTCAAAGAAACTCTGCTGACCCCCACTGCTAAGCAGGTGCACTCCTTCCACAGGGGGCAACATCTGACGATCCGTCATGGTCCCGCTTGGTGAGGACCCCAAGAAACTTCCTTGAGAAGAAACGATTTTCTCAGGGCTGGCGGCGAGTTTGGGAGATGTGGAGAAGTTGTATCCGTACAAGGCACAGGGGCTGTGTAACCTGAAAGTGTTGTAGGAGCCCTGATGGGTCTGGTTGGTGGCAAAGGCATTGCTGGAGGGTGAAGGCATGATGTACTGGAGCTGGGGCGACATCCCCGAAATCTGCATGGACAAACTGGTCTGCGGGCAGCTGAAGGTGTCCCCCTCAGTGGCACCCATGGACATGTTCACTGAGGCACTGCTGCTCACGCCCACGTAGGAGGGAGTCCTGGGCTGGGCAAAGGTCTCGCTGGTCTGGCTGGTGAGTCTGTTGTAGGTCTCGGCCAAGGAGGTGCTGTACCGGTTGAGGGCCAGGCCCGAACGGGCGCAGGCCGAGTAGTCAGCTGGGGCCAGGCTGCACAGCTGGGTGGTATTGGGCCCCAGGTGGAAGGCCGGGGACGAGCACGGGGAGCCAGACAAGAGGTGAGAGTGGGTGGCAGGAACCCCATTCCCAGAGCCTTGGAGTAATGAAGAGGAGCTTGCATTTCCTATAAAAGAAGTGGAAATATAAAACGTACCGGCTCCGTGGTCACCTTCTCTCTTCAATTTTGTGGACATGAGCTAGACACGACACCTAGGACAGGCGGCGGAGAGGGGCTCCAAGGTGAAAAGAAATTGTCTGGGTTCTTGATTGATTAGGATTTAACAGAATTCAGACTGGAACCTTTTTAAACAATAAATATGTTTTCAATATTTTCAAAGCAAAACGTACACACCCCCTCCTCTCCCGCCCCCACCTGTCCCAGCCTCAGGGAAAATGGTTTCCTTTTTGGCAGAAGATGAGGATACTGGGGCCTGGGACTATAGTCCAGAGGGTAGAGCATTTGTCTCGCACACAGCTAACCCAGGTTTCACCCCATATGATGCCCCTGAGCTCGCCAGGGGTAATCCCTGAACAGAGAGCCAGAAGTCAGTCCTGAGCACCACTGGGTGTGACCCAAAACAAAGAAAGAATAAAAGGATACTGCCATATAGAATTTACGTGTTTTCTCCCTCCATCAGTGTCTCAACATTTTCTTATTCACTATAATAGTATTACAAATACTGACTTTACTGACAATTTTATAAAATAAAAATTTTATCTGGGGCTGTGTCTTGTTCCAAAAATATAACCTTCACCTTTTACCCTCCATTCCTTTTGGGTAAGCTGGTAAGCAAAGCTTATTCAGGTAAATACACTGAGTTGTATGAGGGTGGGGGAGTGGGGAAGCTGTTTATCAAAGTAACTAACCAAAGGAACAGCCTGCCTCAACCTATCTGCAGCTCCCCACTGAAGGCCTGTACGTATCAAGAAGGTGGGTCACACAGAGGCTTGGCTATGGCAATAAAGTGCCTGGAATCTTTTTTCCAATATGAAAACAAGTCAGCGGATTGCATGCTAATGCGGGAACAGAGGCCCCACAAACCAACAGTCCCACGGAGCGGAGCAGAGAGGGGAGTGGCTGACCCCCCTCTCTGGGTTTGATGGCAGATTGATGTTGGCAAACTTGACGGAACTTAAGGAAATTCCAAGGGGCTGCACAGGTTATAAAACCTTCATGACTCTAGCAACAGTGTTTTATATTGCTTCTCAAAATAATCTAAAAGCCCAATTCAACCAATGATAATTATCTAAAACGCAACAAGCTCTTTTCTTCTCTCTGGGGTGCTGGGCAGGATCAGGCATAAAAGTCTGTTGGTGGGCGTGGCTGAAAGTCCTACCGTCCTATCAACAGAAAAGGGAATCATCTCATCACAGGAGCTCACTTAGCAGGAAAAAATAGCCCTGGGCTCGTGGGAAGTAGAGGTAAACCCCGGGAAATCTTTCCAAATGTGCTAACCTTCTCATCCTAAACTCAATGGGAGAAAACGTTGTTGTAGACCAATTCTGTTAAAGAGGGAAAGAATGAAAAAAGGTGAGGAAGGGCAGATTGGGACTGGTATCAGCAATGTGTTGTGAATTTTACCAGTACCAGAGTCGATCGGTCCACTTCTACTTTTAGTGAGATTTCCAGTAGGAAAAAAGGTCATAAAATAAATAAGTAGTCCCAAGCATCCAAAAAATAACTTAGGACCACAACAGTCATTTTTTCATAGAAATGAAAGTCTGTCAGAAGAAGCTGATGGCGATGAAGTTGCCATTTAAATACTTGTCTGTACAATTTTTAGTTAGTCGGCAGAATGGATTCTATTAGATGACCCAGGAAACTTACCTTGCTTGGGGATTCCAGGGATATCTTCGAAGGTGAGGGTCCGTAGTGAAGGTCTCCAAAACGCATATGACTCCACAAGGGCTTCCAAGCCCATTCTAATGGGAGCATCAGATAAGAAGTGAACAGAAGAAGTCTCATTAGAAGAAGCTGGAGTAATAAGTAGTTCGGAAAAAAACTACTGTCATTTACAGGATGCCCCACAATTATGGGTTAAGATCATGGAACAGGTAAAAAGTGTTTCAGAAATGAACTGCCGTGCTGTTTCCGGGATCACAGGAGAGTATAAACCAACAAAGGTGTTCTGTTAACGTTCTCAGAGAACTTAACCAACCTTGCAGGATAAAAAGTAATTCCCTTAGGCTGAGGTACGTGAGCTGAAAAGCATCCCTTCTAGCTGATTAGCTCTGCTCTGACCTGAAACCTGCCTTCTCCCCTATAATTATTCTCCCTTTGGTGACTATAGCCTTCTCTATGATGAGAAAGCCCTACTGCAAAATATATGCTCCTATAAAGTCACCTCTTTCCTTTAAAGTCATTCTGTCCCTTCCTTTGGTGCGTCAATAGCTAGCTTAGAAGAACACTCACCCAAGAATTGACTTCTTTCTTAGGAACACAATGTCCTCCACACCCAGAGCACATAGGGGAGACTCTCCATCCAACAAAGGGTTTCTGGTAATGGGGGATGTCACTGACCTTTCAGTAAAATGTGTGGGAGCATTACACAAAAGTGATGTGGTAGCAACACAGGAAGGTCATGGGGCAGAGTAAAGTACATGGAGTTGGCATTAGTATCCAACAGTATTTTGAAGTCCTTAAATACCTATCTGCTCAATAAATGTATAGTTCAAGAGAGAGGATATAATGGTTATGGACTATTTACATAATATATATTAAATACATCATACATAATATATGTATTTTATGTTATGCATATTAATTATAATTTAATATAAGGGAAACCAATTTCTATAACTAAATTCTCTAGATTATGCAAATGAGACACTTCACTCAACTAAAGATTTTCTTAATAACTCACCACTCTTCTCTCAACTATGTTATAGCCTTAACCAATTTATTAATCTAGATATAATGCTTTTCATAAGATAGACAGCTCCATTGTAGGTATTATCCTGCTTCCTGAGTGTCAAATAATACTGGAAGATCTTGTGTGTTACTGAACATAGATCGTTTATATTTAACACATATTTTAAAGAGAAGGCCTTAGATTCAGTGGTGACCTCCTCCAGTTTTTCTGTACCTCCAAGTCATTAACTGTGACCTATAAATAGAGGACATCACCCCAAATAGTCAGTACCTACATGACACGATGAAAGCTCTCTAAATATGCACAGAAAATCATCTGTGCCAATAAATCACCTCACTTGCCCTTCTATTCTATAACATTTGCTTCCTTAGAGTGTTCAGATTACTGTTTCCATCAATTTGATGATTTCTGTCCTGATGCCATGAAGAGCTTGACTTCACCATCTTAATGATAGAAGAAGCAGCTGTGTGTGGATAAGCTTTCATGGATGAACCTTATTCACATGACAATGTGACTACCTCATCTTTTAAATCGGATGATGGTGAGCCCCTGTATGCTTCAAAGATAGTCATTTTTGAAGTTCAGGGGATTGTAAATCAATACAATGAGATATCATCTCATACCAGTGAGAATCGCATATAACAAAAAGTTTGGAAATAACCAGAGTTTGTGGGAATATGATGAGAAAGGAACCCTCATTCATTGTTAGTGGGAATGTTGTCTTGCTCAGCCTCTAAGGATAGAAATATGAAGAGTTTTCAAAAGAGTAAGAATATAACTCCCATATAACCCAGAGATACCATTTTGTGGCATCTATTCTAAATACAAAAACATTAATTCAAAAGGATATATGCACACTAATATTCATTGCAGTGCTTACAAAGCAAGGATATGAAAATAACTCAAGAACTCAAAAAGAGATGACTAGATAAACTACGGTATATATACATAATGAATCTATAATAAACGATGAAACCAAGCAATTTGCCACTACATGAATAGAACAAGAGGGTGAATAAAGTCATTCAGGGGGAAAGGAACAGATACAGAATGGTTTCTGTCATATGTAGGATATAAAAATACACAGTAAGGGAGTAACAAGCGCAGAAAGGCAACACAACTGAAGAATTGGTCCACATAACTGTTTTCTTTTTTGTGGTGACAGGGAGGGACTGGAAGGGAAGGGCCTTTTGGACATGGGTAGAGAGAAGCAGGCATTCTGGTGGTGGGTGTGGGGTTGGGATGCACTCATAAAACTCATTAACAATACTCTAAGTCACAGTACCTTAAAAAAAGATGGTGGCAGAAAGAGAGACTAAGGGACAGCTCTGTAACAAGATAGCCCCACACAGGTATTTATACTAGACTGCCAAGAGAAAAGCAGGGGACCAAGAGAACCTGCACATTCCTGAACTGAGTTTCACTTGAGAAAGAAGGGCAAAGTCTGGCTCATGGGTACTGTGACATGTGCCACATAGGAGACTACTAGCCAGGCCCTGAAGTGAGGGTCAAGGAAACTGGACAATAACCACTATTCGTTAAAACTCATTGTGTGACCTTCTGTAATTTTTTTTAACCTCCTTGAACTTCAGTCTCCCACAAAGCAGAGATTAGACTACTTTGAAGAGTCTAAAGTTCTGAATTACCTCCGAGTTTTATTCACTTGATAGTGATTTTTCCCAAGCCAGGCAGGGTGTCTGTGGATTACTATAAAGCAAATCCAAAATCACTCCTCTCAGTAGCATTTTATTTACATTAAAATATTGGGGCTGGAGCAATAGCACAGCGGGTAGGGCATTTGCCCTTGCACAGGCTGACCCAGGTTCGATTCCCAGCATCCCATATGGTCCCCTGAGCACCACTAGGAATGATTCCTGAGTTCAGAGCCAGGAGTGACCACTGAGCATTGCCAGGTGTGATCCAAAAAGCAAAAATAAAATAAAATAAAACCAAATATTGATTTTGGGGTATTAGACAATCTGAACTCAAATCTCATGTAGCCTACAAATAGCATATAATATTCAACTAATGAATGCTGAGTGTGGTTTGGTTGATGACCTTATATTTAATATTATTTTAATATTTTTGATATTAAAATATTTAGAAACAATTTTTAGGGGCTGGAGCAATAGCACAGCGGGTAGGGTGTTTGCCTTGCACGCAGCCTACCCAGGTTCGATTCCCAGCAACCCATATGGTCCCCCGAGCACCGCCAGGAGTAATTCCTGAGTGCATGAGCCAGGAGTAACCCCTGTGCATCGCTGGGTGTGACCCAAAAAGCAAAAAAACCAAAAACAAAAAAAAACAGTTTTTTAAATATTAAGCAATGTTAGGTCACAGTTTTATGCAAAAACCTTTTTATTAGCACATATATAAATTTTAGTCACTATAATTTAAAATATTAATGATATAAACGTGGTCATGCAGTGATCTAAAGGGTAATCTACTAAGAACTCACATCTAGTGAACACAGGACCATATTAGCTATTGAAATGAACAATAAGGCGTTATTGATTTCAGCAATGTAAACTTTAAACACAAATCCTTAAACAACTTCTTGGGGAGATATTACTCATGCCCTCCCAAATACAGAAACCTAAACTTTAAAGAGACGATGTGAAGGCGACCTGTACAAAGTGATCGGACTTAAGAGCTATTGATATTATTCTCGAGGCTGCAGTTTCACACTACAAGTTCCAGAAAGGATTTCAGATATTTTGCAGGAAACCGTTATAAAATATTTATTAGCTGAATCTGGACTTTTTTAAAAAGCCTTCATTTTCCTCAGTAATGGAGACTTTTCCTGTCTAGTTAGAGAAAAGATAAAAGGCACCTCCCGCAGGAGTGGAGTGGAGGCGATAATTTATACAAGATGCCTTTGAACAATTTACACACTTTATCACCACCCTAATTTATGCTATCGAATGGCCAAGTTTATTTAGGAAAATGGTTATGTTTTTCCTGAAGTATTTAAAGAGACGAAATTTTTGTACCTTCCTGAGTAAAAACTTTTATAGGGTCAAACCTAAGGCCTAACTGAAGAATGAAACTATTCTCAGCACATAAATTCTCTTTCACATAGCAAATGTCTTGCAGGAGAGCTTTTAAGGGTTGAAGCTACTGATTCCTATATAATAGGCTGTAGAACTATAAATATCTAGGAACGGATGGCTTTTAATTAAAGCAAATTATCTAATAAAGTTCTTTAAAAATCACAAGTTTACATGTTTTCTTATCCTACTCAATTTATTTACTTCCTACATAAGAAAACTTAAGATTTGTTTCTAAAAAGTAATTGTAAGTCAGTACAAGTATAAAAAGAACCGAGTAAAATAAATAAATACAATAATTTTTCACATGGACTTTCTTCTCTATTAATAATTTAAATCACATCACCCCTCCACCAAGACATATATATCTTGGGTTGCTTTTAAGAAAAAGAATATATAAGTCAAACATCTTTAAGGTTAACAAACTTCTCTCCTCCATTATAAGCACTTTTTGCACTTATCAATGGAAAATACTAGAATGGGACTTTTTAAACAGGGAATATTTATATAGATACATATCTGTATATAAATATATACACACATAACACACTGAAGAGAAAACTAAAGCATATATCCATAATACACACATGTAATTTTTAAGAGCCAAAAAATAAGACTAGTTATTTTACTAATAAAAGCTATGTACAGTTTCACCATATTTCACCCTTATAAAAATGTTTAAATATTTGGGGTAAATCAAAAGGTTAAACTTTAACAAAATTTTAAGTGCTAAAACACAATTATTTTCAGTTCAATAAAAAGTCAATCAAACCGAGAATTTTCACTGTACTCAACCAAACGGGAGATTTTGTAACTGATTTTCACCATCATCACTGAATTATTTCACTAATAAACTTTTTAAAACCCAAGGTCTTTTCTTTATGCAGAATACCTAAATGCCATACGTCTTATCATCAGGGAAAGTTTATTCAGTATTAAATCTACTCAAAATACATTTTCACAATATATTAATTGCTCCAAAATTGAATGGACAAGGTATGGGACGTGTGATACTCCAATATCAAGGGCTGGGGACCTCTGCTAGAACAGTCCTCCATGATGGCTTGCCCGCAATGCCTGGCTCTATGGCTCTAAGTCTTAGTGCTACTCTCTGCTTCAGAGATGTTTGGTACATGCCTTCCCTGCTTGGAAAAAAAAAGGAAAGAACTGAAAGAAATGTGAGGTGAATACTAGCCTGCAACAACCAAAACTGCAAAAATATTCCATCAAAGTATTTGCCAAAGTAGACAAGATGTCATTCCCAAAATTCTCCTTCACCCCCTTGATCAGGGATCATATCAGTTAATACATTATTTAATTTTCAGAAATCTCTCTAGAAAGCAATGTTAACCAGAAGCAAACACAATGAAGTTCAAACAATGCTTTTCTGTACACTGAAACAAACAACTAGAATGACACAGATTAGTTTCAGAACATCAGACAACAGAGATTCAGAATATCTTGAATTTCCCTACAGAGTGAGGGATATCAGAGAAAATTCAGGTTATTATTAGTAGCACAGATCACACATGTACTAAATTAAAGGCTATTCTGCTATCGCAACATATTAGTTGCACTGTATAGAATATAACAATGCTATACCAAGATAAAATCAATTGTTTTCAAGCACTTACTTGGGTACAACCTGATAAAGGTCTATGTCTACCTTGCCCAATTAGCTGAAAACACGAAATATCATCTGATTGTTTTCACTCTAAAAATTCTTAATAAATTGTTCCTGGGTTGGGAGCATATACTGTTGGTAAAGTGCTTGCCTTGCCTGCAGCTGACCTGGGTTTGATATGCAGCACCAAATGTTGCCCCCTGAGACATGAGCATAGAGCTAGGAGTAAGCCCTGAGTACACATCCAGGTGTGGCACGTAAACAACAAAATGACAATAATAAAATAGTTTCAAAAATAATTGGCAATTTTAATTTCATGTCAATACAGCCTATATCAAGTTTTCAAGAATCTTTGAAAAACATCTCAATAGCAATTGCTTAAATGCTTCTTTTGAAAAAAACAGACATGACCTTAATTTTTTTTTTTGATTTTTGGGTCAAACCCAGCAAATGCTCAGGGGTTTCTCCTGGCTCTGCACTCAGGAATTGCTCCTGGCGGTGCTTGGGGGACCATAATGGGATGCTGGGAATCGAACCTGTATCAGCCATGTTGGCCGCGTGCAAAGCAAACGCCCTACCCTCTGTGCTATCACTCCAGCTACCCCAAAACAGACATGACCTTAAAATATTTAAACTAGAAAGTCCTAAGAAGGCATTTCTGAAGCATTAAGTCTATGATAACTCTGTTACTACCAACAGTTATTTTAGAAAACATTACTCTTCTGGGTGGGATGGCACTGGAACTTGGGGCAGTGACAATTACACACACCACAGATGTAGAAAGCTAGACCTATGAAATTATATAACTATTGAAATGCCGATGATAACGTCAATGAAAAATAATATAAAAATAAAGAAAATGTTGTTCAAAACTGTTTTAAAATAAACATATTAATAACCTCAAAAACTCAGCCCACCAACCACTGCGTAATCTGTTTTTTGAAGGCAGATGGATAGTTCTCCCACTTATTGTAGCTCTCCCACTTAGAACAAATATCATAGAGCACAAAACAGAAAAATTAAACAAGTATGTGGCTTTCAGCAGACCTAAGACAAATTTGGAAACCAAGGAGCATTATCTCTCTTGGCAATGGGTCATAGTTTTATGTTCTGGCTAGAAGACTGAGAAAAAAAGATACCTTTCCTATTCCAAAGGCAGAATCAACAGACAGTTGTGTTCTCATAAAGCAAATTCAAACCCCAAAATAGGAAAGATAGAGACTAGGGATTTTGAAGCTTTTGGACTCTAAAGATAGGTTTCTTTAAGGTGTTTTCTGAAGGACTGTGAACTGCATTTCCTCATGACTTCCATTTCCCACACCCACAATGAAACTGCATCTTAGAAATAGGAAGGCCACATTGGGATATTCCAGCAAGTTACCTCCATAGCCCAAAAGTATTACCAAATTTATATAGCCATTTTTGTTTTCTTTAGTACTAACAAATTTAAATTCTTATCAGAAATTATTTCAACACCATGTCAGCAAATTTAACTGCTTAGATAGAACAAAATTCACAATTAAAAGAAATCAAGTATATTTAACACAGCAAGAATGTTCTCCCTGAAGACTTACCTGTTACGGCCAGAGTCTCGGAAGCCTTTGGCAAATGGATTCCTATCAATCTTCAGGCGAGTAATCTGGATAAAATCAAAATCTCACATCAAATCATGTGTAACTGCTAAATAAAGAGGGTTTTCAAAAATGTGAATTTGATTTTTTAGAGACTGAAGTAATCCCAGAACAGACAGCCAGGACACAACACCTGAGCTTTGCAACATGTGGCCCCAAGTCCCCCAAAATACTAATTTTAGAAAGTATACAGAATTAAATAACGGATCCTTCTTCAAAAATCAGTATTTCATAATTATTTATATCATCACTTTATTACTAATACCACCCCAAGACTTTGTTATGCTTTTATTCATATAACCTCGTTTAACCATCTTAACAATTTAAATGTCGCTATAAACTTATTTTATGTTTTTCTTTTAGGATAAGGCTTAAATTTCCTACAATCATGAAGCTATTAAGGGATGTAGCCAGGCTAGAACCTTAATCTTCAGAGCCAGTGCTTGCTAATTACAAGCTGCTTGCCAATTTTTCACAAGATACTGAAAATAGTGGTGGGAAAGTTAGAGACATGAGCAGAATTCGATTGTATCATTACCAGTTTCCCTTCCTCTGATATTCCATTGCCTAAACTGATAATATTTGCTCATTGATATTATTCACCATTAGAAGAGCAAAAACTCCCAATGCATTTCATTGCTGGGAGAAAATTCACATATATTTAACACAATTACGTAACATAGTTATTTGTGCAGGAGAAAAGAGGGGGCAAATGGGAGGGAGAGGAGAGGGAAAACGAGAGGAGTGGCAAAGGAGGAGAAGGGAGAGAAAGAAGAGACAGGAAGAAAGGGAAGCAGACAATGAAAGAGTGAGGTTCATTAAAAGAGGTAAATACCCCTACTCTTTTCCCTCGTGCATTACTTTTCACTGAATTAATTGCATGCACCTATATTTTTAAACACTTTCATTTCTCCAGTGCCTGTAAAGGTTTATTTCATGGTCCTTTCTAAAAGCTAGTAAGGCATGTGAGAGGACAGGGTGACTTCAGCTGCAGGGCTTGTGTCTCTGGGACGATAAAAAAGGAACCAGCCTGTCAGCACTCCAGAAAAAAGCACCCAAGCACAAAAGTGTGTAGGTCTACAACTGTACCTCATGGTCTCTCACTATTAAAAAATAAATTAATTAATTAATTACTAAAAAAAAGAAAAAAGCAGGGATCGTGATCCAAATCACCTATAAGCTCTAAAACAGAAACCACAACTGAAATTTTATAAAGTCTTAAACTTGAGGGCCAGAGCATGAGAACAGTGGCTAGGGCATCTGCCTTGTGCAACCCATCCAGGTTTGATCCCCGGCATCCATAGGGTTCCCTGGAGCCTGCCAGGAGGAATTCCTGAGTGCAGAGCCAGGAGTGATCCCTGAGCACCTCTGGGTGTGGCCCCCCAAACAAACAAAATAATAATAATAAAGTCATAAAATTTTAACTGAGATGTATACAAAATGTAAAGGGAACTAAAGACCTAAAATAATTCTGCTGACCAATAAAATAATTTTTTTTATCTAAGATAATGTTAGGTTACATAACTGCATCTGTTTTAGGATTATGATTTCACAGCTCCTCAGAGTGTATGTTACGATCAATATCACCAAAGGACAATTATGGCCACTGAAAGTACAAATTTTTTTATTTGAAATTAAATTTCTACTCTATAATTTAACTAAAAATTAAAAATCAGAGACGTATCAGTCATTTCAGCCTATTTCTTATGAAAATTAGCTGAAATCATAGAAATTAATTATTTGCTTCTGAATTAATTCTCTGCTTAATTGACAAAATCTCGTAGACTAAAATTGGGAGTAAATTAACAATAATAAATCTATTAAACAAAAATGAAAGACACAACTTTATCCATATAGAAGAGACATTTTTCACTTCTTATACTATTTCTATTCTTTTTTTTTACCAAAACAAAAAGAGTTTTCATTAAAAGAAAATTACTCAAAGATGTGGAAGAAGAGAAAGAGAGGAATCCATGTTCAAGAGAGAACATGGGCTTCTCCAAAGTGGGGAAAAAGCAGAGAAGAAAAATACCTGTTCAAGAGAGAATATAGGTTGGAAAAAGCAAGCAACCCCAATTTCTCCTTTTATGAAAGTATTACTCCAAAACTGCTGATCTCTCGTGGTATATCCATGTGCATCATAATATATCACAATTAAAGTATATCATCAAAGAAATGTTTCTTTTCAATGTAGAGCAAAATTATGGCATTCTGAAATATTTCTCATGATACCCCATCTGTAATTTAAAAACAAAGCCAGCTGCCAAATCCCATGCTCTGTGAAGCAATTCACTTTTCATATTCTAAATGTCCGAGGAAACAGACTTGATTTCTAATTTTGATCATAACTCAACTTTTTGGAATAGAAAATAAACCTATATTGTCAGCTGAGAGATAATTCTTGTGTAAATCCTTCCTAGAATAGCCCTATTGGCAACTCACTGATCAAGAATTGTTATTAATGTGTGTATATATCTCTATATACACATATACATATATACACACCCTAGAAATCATGTCTGGTTTTATGATAAATATTTAGGTACCATGTAAAGGTTATCGGGTTTTCTATTTTTGCCTGAGAACTCTAGAAAAATACCAATTCTGAAAACAGTTTCTGCCTACCTGTTGATTCTGATAAGCTGTAACAGTCGTGAACACAGTTTCTGGAAAGGAAAATGCTTTCACTCCCTCCCCAGAGGGAACAGGTTTAATAGGAGAAAGATCATCCCCACAGTCTTTGCGGATGACGTGAACTCGAGGTTGGTATTTGTGCATAGAATGAAGAATAATCTAGGTAAAGAGAAATAAAACAAAAATATCAGAAATATCTCCTCTGTCCAATCTCAACAATATAACTAAATATTTAATGTGTAGAAGAAGTTCTAATTTGGAAATGAACATTTCCAAGACTGTGTGTTAATTTAATAAAATATGTAAAGATTGGAGAAGAAAGGTTAGTCAGTTAATTTTCAAATATACTTGCAATACAAAAGAAAAATCATTACTTTGGTGAGATGCTATGTACAACCATAAAAACTTTTTTATACCCAGAGGGTATAGAGGCTAAGGTGTTTTCTTAGTACTCAGTGAACCCCAGTTCAATCCCCACCACCACATGGTCACTTATGCACCATCAGGGAACACCTCCAAGCACAGAACCGGGGATAGTCCTGGATATGGCCCCCAAATTATTAAAATTATAAAGATTTAATATCAAATGTTTGTGCTGAAAATGAAACAACAAATTCATGGGCATTTTATTTAAAATTTTTCATTTCATTTCATCATCCTGTTATTCGTCGATTGCCTCGAGCAGGCCCCAGTAACGTCTCTTTCATCCTGGCCCTGAGATTATATTCAAGGCTCTTTAGGAGAATGAGACCCATCATTGTTACTGGTATTTGGCATATTTGGTACGCCATGGGGAGTTTGCCAGACTCTGCCCTGTGGGCAGGCTATATTCAATAGCCTGCAAGTTTGTCCAAAGTAGGAATGAGATAATAAGATGTCATAAAAAGATGTCCTGATAAGATGCCGCGCGGTCGCAAATGCGGCCGCGCGGTTCCCAGAACTGGATTTTATAGTCTCTGAGTCTTGGCCATTGATGGGATTACATGGCGCCAGGGGGTCAGGTGGTGGGTGTGACCCCCGTCTACTGGAGTTTGGAGGATCTGGGTGGAGGATCTGAGTTAAATAGAGCCAGTAAAATTAAGAATGAAATTGAAATTAATAAAGTCCACCAAATTCCATCATCAAAAAGCATTTCTTCACCAAGTTTTTTTTTTTGTCTACACAGCTTTTTCCTATTGGTAACTGCTGCAAGTCTACTGGAGGGCAAAAGGAATTTACAGGGTTGCCTAGCCATAGTTTCTCAAAATCTAGTTTGTTGGGAGAGCCCCATGTCCATGCCTTCATCCTGCGTTTCTATAACACAGATTCCCAGAAAAAAGAAAGCTGACACTCTCATACTTTACAACTGGCATCTGAAAATATGGTTCAACTATCTCCTACCCACTTCTAAGACTTTATCCTCAGGAAATATTCCAATTCCAGAAAAGTGTTTCATGTACAAAGATGTGCCTCGCACAATTTATAAGAGTGGAAAATCTATAAATCATTTAAATGAGTTGACTGGTTAAGTAAGTGAAAATTCACACAATGGAATACAGTATTATGCAGCCATTACTAATGCTGTTTAGGACATGTCTAACGACATAATGAAATGCTGCTTTTTAAATATTCAACCATAAAAATGATGTTTATAAACTTGTCACAACTACATAAAAATAGATGTAAAAAGAATCTATGCAAAGAGATATAGAGAGGACCAATAAAAAGGCTCATCCCTGGATGATGATTGGTCAAAGAATTGAACATATTTAATATATTTTTATTACTTTAATATATTTTTAACGTTCTATGTCTTCACATCTGAGGGAGTAAAGAGCTAGATTTTAAACTGGGATTTTCTATGTCTTGCCGGGATTCACATTCACATTTTATTAGCGAGTTAACAAACCTATATCTTACCTCAGCTTCAAGATTTGAATTCTGATTTGGAGATATTGGAAGTTTGGAAAGAAAAATTTTTATGTAAAAGTAACAGGAAAACACAAAGATGGCGATCTTCCTGATTTTCAAAGGACTATGTTCAGTATAGAAACTCAAATAATTATAGAAGATTTACAGAATAAATCTCTCTCTCTCTGCTAATATATCTTTTCTCTTTTATATCTCCAATTAATACAGGTATTTCCATGGGACAGTTCCATAGTCCCATTCTATACACAAAATGGTTTTCTCATGTTCAGATAAATACATATTTTCCAATACTAAAGGCACTAAATTTGCACCAAAAGAAGCATAGTTTTATTTTTGCTTTTGATGGGTCCAAAATGTCTGCAGTTCAACATGCATTGCTCCTGCTATATCTACTCTTACAATGTAAGTTCAACAGGGAAACTGCTTTCTAAATTTGGAAATTTTCTAGATCAGTAGTTTTGTTTTTTTGTTTTGTTTTTGCTTTTTTGGGTCACACCCGGCGATGCTCAGGGGTTACTCCTGGCTCATGCACTCAGGAGTTACTGCTGGCGATGCTCGGGGGACCATATGGGATGCTGGGAATCGAACCTGGGTTGGCCATGTTGTCTGTGTGCAAGGCAAACGCCCTACTCGCTATGCAATCACTCTAGCCCCCTAGATCAGTAGTTTTTGACCCTTAGACATCTGAAGACCAGAACAAATCTAAGCACCTGTGGTGAAAACTAGTGTTTAGACAGCTTACATGCTTGAGTTGGAACAATAGAGCACAGGACAAAGAAAAACAGATTTTAAAAAAACAAAACAAAACAAAAACCTGATTCCCTGCATTTTCTGTGATAACATATAACGACTAAACAGGAGGCCATTGAAGTAACATCAGTTTGATCAGTTTGTAACCTCCATAGTAAGGTGACCTTGATTTTGTTTAAGGTGACACAGTGTAAACAATCCTTACAGGTGCCGGTGTCTACTCACATACACAGAAACACATTAGTTCATCTGATGACTCACAATTCTCTGATTTCAATATTTCCCATAAGAAAGTCAAGCCTCGGGAGCTGAGTAGATTTGCCCGTGATTATTAACAAGATCATATACCTCTAAGCTCTTGTATGTTCCTTCTCTCACAGATATCAGCCATCTCCCTCGGATAATTTGATTTCCTATCTGATTCACAAGAATAAAATGGGGGATCACTAAGCTCTCAGGAGCTGAGAGAACATACCTTCCCACCTGGGTTTTGGTTGTGACTGCCTTTCTTCCAAAGTATCCTAGCGCTATGAGTCAGAGTCTACCAAGGTTTTACACACCCCCTGCACGGCAGAGCCTGGCAAGCTCCCCGTGGCGTATTCGATATGCCACACACAGTAACAACAAATTCTCCAATGGAGACGTTACTGGGCCCGCTCGAGCAAATCGATGATCAACGGGAGGGCCTTTACTTTACTTTTTAAAAATGTTTCTAATTCTTTAGATCAATGCTGATCAAAATCTTTGCCTTTAGCAGAAAACTCTGGATAACAAGGGAACATGTACTTTGAAGGAAATGTCCTACTCAAGTATAGTACATGACTGCGTTGTACAAAACCCAAACCAAATCTGGCCACAGATTCCCCAAGGAGCACTGGAGCACTGGAGCACTGTCCTCCCTTCACTGATTTGCTTGAGCGGGCACAAGTAACATCTCACAACAAATTGTGAGACTTGTTGTTACTGTTTTTTGGCATATTGAATACGTCACGGGGAACTTGCCAGGCTTTGCCGTGTGGGCAAGATACTCTCGGTTGGAAGAATTATTATTGGAGAGAGGTGGAGGAATTGAATCCAGGTCGGCCACGTCGGCAAGGCGCAAGGCAAATGTCTTACTCACTGTGCTATCGCTCCAGCCCACCCCAAGGAGCGGGGGGGAAAACCCACAATTCCTTTCGATATCTTTACCAATATTGTTTCCTAGTATCACTGGTATTTGAAAAACTGAAAGTCGTTTTGGAGAAAATATATGGCACAAGTATTTATGTAGCATGCTGTGCTGTGTTGTGATCATAGCCTCTTGAATATCTGACTTCCACAATCATTCTGTGTTAATAACAGTCTTCAGCATGGGTCTGGAGAGTAAGTACAGCAGGGAAGACACTTGCCTTGCTTGCCGCCAATCCCAGTTCTGTCTCAGGCACTGCATATGGTCCTTAAGGACCCCACTGAGACTGACTCTTGGGCCCAGAGGTAGGAGTAAGCTCTGAACACAGCTGGATATGACTTCAGAACCAAAGCCAAAACAACAAAAGTTCCGGTTCCACCAAGAATTTTCACATTTTTTTGAACATTTATTAGCTTTAGCATAATAAATTGAAAACTTAGAGTACAAAAAAGATTACAGAACAATTTAGAATACAACCACTCTGATTTGACATCTTGCTAAGTTGGAGACCAGTACTACATCCTTTAGAACTGAGAGGACCCTCAATCAACCAAATGAGGGCATAGAGTGAGCTTCTTCTGCATTAAAAATGAACTGTTGGGTCACAAAGTCTTTCCATAATGGTACTACTCTCTTTTTAGACCCAGAGTCACAAGAGAAATGCAGCTTCACCACTGATCCAGGCTAATTTGGCTAATTTGGGGACACTGAATATAAATAAACACAATATACATTTTCATGAAGTTTTCTTCCTCTTTCCTACTGGAACACTAGGCATCTATATGTCTCTGAGTTGATACCACACTTATCTGGTTTTTTTTTTCTCTCCATCTAGGCAAAAATAGCATCAAAGGCTTTTTACCAATGCTTTTTATCTTTTACTACAGTCTACAAAGTTTTCAAAAACATGCCTTTTTAATAATGAAAAAAAAAAACATTTGGGGACTGGAGTGATAGCACAGCAGATAGGGCGTTTGCCTTGCACATGGCCGACCCGGGTTCAATTCCCAGAATCCTATATGGTCCCCTGAGCACCACCAGGAGTGATTCCTGAGTGCATGAGCCAGGAGTAACCCCTGTGCACCGCCAGATGTGACCTCCCCCCAAAAAGAAAAAGAACATTTTCCTTCAACAGTCTCCCCTAGTATTAAATTCTATATGTATCTACATTTACCATTTTCAAAGATAATTTCCTTGCTTCCAAAATATACAAATACATCTTCCTCTCCTATCTTCCCCTATGCATTAATTACCTTCCTTTACTTAAGTCGTGCGATAGCACAGCGGGTAGGGCGTTCGCCTTACAAGCGGCCAACATGGCCAACCGAGTTCAATTCCTCCGCCCCTCTCGGAGAGCCCAGCAAGCTACCGAGAGTATCCGATATGCCAGACACAGTAACAACAAAGTCTCCAATGGAGACGTTACTGGGCCCGCTCGAGCAAATCGATGATCAACGGGAGGGCCTTTACTTTGGCTGGAGCGATAGCACAGCGGGTAGGGCGTTCGCCTTACAAGCGGCCAACATGGCCGACCCGAGTTCGATTCCTCCGCCCCTCTCGGAGAGCCCGGCAAGCTACCGAGAGTATTCGATATGCCAGACACAGTAACAACAAAGTCTCCAATGGAGACGTTACTGGGCCCGCTCGAGCAAATCGACGATCAACGGGAGGGCCTTTACCTTTACCTTTTACCTGCTATAACTCTAAAAGAAGTATTTTAATAGTAGATGGCATACTTCCCTATATTTTATCAGCTTTCTTTTAATGTTTCTATTTTCCGAATAGTGAAATAATTAATGAGATTTAAGAAAAAAATATTTAATTTGATATCTCTTTTTTTGTGGCCTAGTTTGTTGTTGCTTTTAGATCCCAGGGCTTAACTGTACTCAGTTAAGCTCTGTACTCAGGGATCACTCTTAGCTGTGTTAGGAGATTACATGTGGTGCCTGAGATCAACCTTGAATCAGTTTGCAAGTATACTAACCCCTGTTCTATATCTCTGGGTCCTCCTTTGAGTTTTAACCAAATGGCAAATTGCTAATTAATTGTATGTGTCAAATAGGCTTCACCTAGACGTTTGGTAAAATTTTATTTGTGTAGATGTTGTTGTGGTATTTTTCAGATAGTATTAACATTAAAAGTAGACTCTGAGATTCTGAGACTATGGCCATAGTTCAGAAATAGCATGTTCCACAAGTTTGAGGGCCTAAGTTCTATCATTGGCACAATACGCAGATATGCAGATGGACAGATAAAGCAGTGGACCCTGAACAAAGCAGATTCTCTCCATAATTTTGATCGACCTTATCCAATCAGCAGAAAGCCTCATAAGAAAGACGTAGGACCCATGAGGAATTGAATACAGCCTCTACTATAGAGCCTCCAGGCTTGAACTGCCAACATCTGCCCCAGACTAGATCTTTAATCTCACCCTGCCTGGATTTCAAAGCTGCCAGGCCCACAATTATCGGAGACAATTCCTTACAAACAAATTTCCCCCTCTCCATTGATTTATACACATTCTATTATTTGTTCCTCTGTAAAACACGGATTAAATTTTAGAGAAATTACGTTATAATAACACAAACTACTAGATGTCTAAAATTGAATATGCCAATATTTTATATATAAAACCCACAATCTGAATTAGATTAGAATTATAAAATGATCAGACTCATTTAAGTATTAAAAAGTGTTTGGACTTCATTACAGGACAGTGTAGTTTCAGACACAATTATCTACGTTTATTTGGAGGTTCGGGGTTTGGGGCTACATCAGGTAGAGCTCAGTATTTCCTCCTACTCAGTGTTCAGGGACCACTCCTTTCAATGCTCTGAGGACCATTTGCAGTCCCAGGGATTGAATGAGTATTGCACGCAAGGCAAACACCTTACCCACTGTAATATCTTTCTTGCTCCATATCATCAAAGGATATTATATCTAACTTTAGAACTCATAAAGATGGAATATAGTTAAGGCTATGAAGAAATTTAATATCTATTGGAATTAGTCTAAAATTTTCAACTAAAAGAAAAAAAAAAGAAACAACCCATAATGTACAAGGTGAGGATAACTCAGTCAACTCACTCAACAAAGCAGAACCAAAAGTATTTCACTGCAGTCAAATGAAAACTACCAGTTACAACTTGATTGTAAATGGGAAATTTCAAAAAAGGAAAGTAATATATTAACATATGGAGCATGAAGTTGGTTTCAGAAATCATATCTATTAGCTACTTTTCTGATATTGTTTTAAGTAATAAAGGACAACAAGAAAACAAAAGTGTTAGCAGTATGAGTGAGATCTTTCTTGATATTTCTTAAAAATCTAGATACTGGATCTGTACCACAACAAAATATGTACTTGAATAATTATACAGTCAATTGCTTAAGATATTGTGTAGCAACTTGGCTGATCATATTATCACAATCATGATTTTATAACAGTTTGCATTAAATTTTTTTTTTTTTTTGCTTTTTGGGCCACAACCAGCAATGCACAGGGATTACTCCTGGCTCTGTGCTCAGGAATCACCCCTGGCAGTGCTCAGGGGACCATATGGGATGCTGGGAATCGAACCCTAGTCGGCCGTGTGTAAGGCAAACACCCTACCCGCTGTGCTATTGCTCCAGCCCCATTGCATTAAAATTTTTCCACAATATTCTCTAAGTCTATCACCCCTTTCAGAAATGAAGTAGTTGGTATTCCTTCAATCTGTGATACACTCTTCAAAAGGCATTTCAAGTGCCAGAACAATAATACAGCAGATAAGGAGTTTGCCTGTAGGGATTTTCCTTGCATGAGGCCCACCCAGTTCTATTTCCAAGCACCACATATGGTCCCTCAAGCCTCACCAGGAGTGATTCCTGAGCACTGAACCAGAAGTAAGACCTGAGCACTGTGGGTATGCCCTAAAAAACAAAAACAAATGAACAAAAGTAATTTCTATCCTGTCCTCAAATAAAACTATCTCAAGCAAGAGAAACCTAGCAAGATATTATAGCTTCGAACGGAAATCAGCATGTGTCCATATTCTTTCTCTATTAAAATAATAATATAAAAATCTGGTCTAGGAATAATACTGCATAAAATGAGTAGATGTTAAAAATGACTATATTACTAGAATGACTTACTTGGACTTGTATATCGTATTTCAGCATTTTAAGACTAAAGGAATTATTACTGTAACAGATTTGGCACATTAAATGTCATTACTAAACAATTAGGAACTTTCAGATGAAAAATACAAACAGCTTAGTCACGACCATTACTGAGAACCAGTGAACCTCAGTGGGAAAAGAGCTGGATGCAGGCAAGACACAATAAACCACAATTAGTTAACCCAATGCCCAAGAATTCATAGTCAAAAAAAGCAATAGCTATGCTTCATGGGATTTCAAACAAATGTCTTGGCGAAAAATGACTGTCTTAGGTTCCTTTATTTAAGAACAATTGTAGTTATCTCGTTTCAACCTTCTAAAAGCTTCACAGGAGAGTGGGGCCACTGGCATCACCTCGAATGCAAAGAGAACCTTGGTTTCACGTTTATGCACATGTTCATCAGTCAGTAAAGACATATTATGACCTTAAAAAAAGATCTTCAGCCAGGCACAGATGACCCTGCTGTGCTATTCAAGCAGTGCCTTGGGTTGACCGTCTACTCACATGGCCTTGATCATCCAGTTCGTTGTTGGTGAGCTTCAGTTTGTCAAAGCTGATCACTTGTCTCATCCAAGTCTCTCCGGAGGCAGGTGAGTCTGGATGAATGTACACCCGGGGGGGTACCGGGGAATCAGCATTTCCTGCCACCATCCATTTAGAACTATGGTACACGTACCTAGTAGACAAGAATAAGGCTCAGTGTGTTGACTATTGCGTAATCTTGAAGCAGAGCAAAAATCAGATAAAATCTTTATTCCCTGTTTCGATTCTAAAAACAATTTTTTTCTTTACCTCTAGTGCATATTAAATAAAGTTTCACAAACTTTTCAAAAACTCTGAGACAACAATGACCTGTGACACAAAATAAGCAATAAGTAGAGGGCTTAGCAAAACATACGTACACTATCACTACCACAAACACCAGTATTCCCGTTCTCACAAATTTCTTTTGTTCATGCTATACATCTGCATGACTTCGGATATTTTCCTTCTTTCGTCTGGATATTCAACTGATATGAAGAAACTATTAAGTTGTCAACCTCACCTTTAAGTAATTCTCAATTATGGATATTTGAGAAGAAAATTATACAGTATCCCAATTCCTCTAAGATTGCCCCCCAGTTTTGCCTTATGCGCAATAGAGGTTTCAGAAGTTCCAGCTTTTATTTTTATACAAGAAAAGGCTTTTATCACTAATCACTTAGGATTATTTTTCTATTACATTCTAAATTGAGGCAAATTTAGTTTAACTCGATAATTTTGTGTAATTATAAAACAGTGCTCTTTAGTCACAATATTGCTCATTTGCATTTGTAAGAAAATTATTACATTTTAAAATACTACAAAATTTAAATATTTATTTTATCGCTAATTAAAAAATTTCAAACTTTGCGGGCTGGAGAGATAGCACAGAGAGTAGGGCATTTGCCTTGCACGCGGCCGACCGGGGTTTGATTCCCAGCATCCCATGTGGTCCCCTGAGCACCGCCAGGAGTAACTCCTGAGTGCAGAGCCAGGAGTAACCCCTGTGCATCTCCAGGTATGACCCAAAAGGCAAAAAAATAAGAAAATTTCAAACTTTGAAAATGGTTGTATATTTAACATTATTTTCCTGGTATTTTTTTTTTACAACAACCTATTACTGGGCCCGCTCGAGCAAATCGACGATCAACGGGAGGGCAAATAAAAAAAAAAATTCTTTTTCTTTATAAATGTCCAACATACTCCATAAAAAATACTTTTTAATAAAATGTTTCAAGTAATACACAGTCATCACATTTAATCCCATATACAGATTATATCTTATTAATTTAAATTATGATTCAACTTTTAAAACCAGACTATATAAATCACTTAGAAAATATGATAAGACAAAATTATCTTAGCATTTTTCAACCATTTATACTTTTCTACCCCTGTTAACACAAATGTCACACAATTAAAGCAACACTTTGCTACAGTTTCAGTGAATTCTCCCTGAGTGTTATGCAAATTTCTTATAAAAAGACATGAAACATTTTTATTGGACCTTTCTATTTCAATTAAGTCTTGATATTTTATTCTCTTTTGAACTCAATATGGCATCTATTCCTTAATTTCTTTCTTTGTGGGAATACATAATCACAAAATGAGCAATTTTTTATAAACTTCCCTTAATATAGAATATACAATTTAAAAAGATAAGGTCTTAGTTGTCTAAACATTTGTGAATATTAATTTAATAACTTATTATTTTAATTATACTAGCACTCTCTAGTGAGAGAATAAACAAAATACTTTCCAATACTGTCTGAAAAGTTGAAAATATATGCAAATTTTAGAAATGCAGAATAAAAATACATTCTTTATACAGATATAGTTATTACTAAATTATAAGATCAGTAAACTCCACCATAAAATCTTGAAAACATATTCATATTGAAGGGTCTGAATAGCTGAAGAATTTACAAGCACAGAGAGAAAAAATACTATATGTTCTCCATGAAGCACTTAAATATGGACGCTAAAAACAACTTCTGCTTAGGTAGCAATATAAGTGAAAGCAAAGTTATGGTTTATAATTTGGTTTTATAAAATGTGGCATTTAACACTAATACTTGAAATTGCTTTTGTTTTATGTGAGGGTAATAAAATTCCACCAAGTAAAATAATCCTCAAAACATGTAGGAATAGATTGGGGACTGAAATAGATAAACGTAGAAAGGATTAATTTCTAAATTCATTAAGAATTATATTATCTTCCTCAGAACAAGACCCAAATCTAGAAGATGAATTTTAAATCAAGTATAGTTTAAAAATGAATTTCAATGCTATGTATAGCTAATTCATACAGTAGATGTTAGCAAAAGTTCGAGCTAATTAAAATAAGTAATACAACTTATACACAAAAAACTGTCCTTTTGTTACCCATTTTTTAATGTGTACTTGTACTAAAATCTCTATACTGTTGACACCCTAAAAATGCAAATCAAAATACTGCTTAAATTTTTAAAAGTCACAAGTTTATTTCATTCAAAAATTTACTGAATTTTAAGCTGTTTATGAAAATTTTAAAAAGGAAACTTAAACATCAAGGTTCAGCACTTGATTTTTTTCCTTTTAAAACTCTTCAGGAAACTAAAGAGCACTGTCATTAAAAATTGCAGATTTTCTTCTGTGTAGAAGGAAATGAGTAAATATTGCTTTGAAGCTGAAGAATATATATTTTTCTAAATTTACTGGATATCCAGAAGAATATATTATCTTTCAAAATCCAAACACTTATGTGTGCTTATCTTTTAAATTTGTATTAACTACCACCAAAGAACAATAAGGGAACAAATTCACTACCTGTTTAAAGGTATCTACATATCATTTGAATCATGAGATTTTAATTATTTTCTAATTATAAAAATTTAATTTCTCCAATTAAAGGGAATAGCTTGCAAGCAGTTGTTTTTTTAGTTCTAATATAGCAAGATAA
The DNA here is from genome assembly GCF_029834395.1 of Sorex fumeus. Classification (NCBI taxonomy): domain Eukaryota; kingdom Metazoa; phylum Chordata; class Mammalia; order Eulipotyphla; family Soricidae; genus Sorex; species Sorex fumeus. The sequence goes on along the minus strand of NW_026606065.1, from coordinate 1,119,479 downwards.
AGGACATTTATTTAAAGATCAAAGTATCACAAAGAAAGTGAAACACTTTGTTTCCCATCAAATTTACCTACAAATTTAGCATTTCCTCTCAGAACTCTATAATCAAAATGCAAATCAATATAAAGGACACACTACCTATTGCAACACTCAACTGGACCAAATTTAAAGTCCTTAATACTTAGAGACATTTATGTATCTCTTAAAAGCAAAAATAAATGAAATCCCACATTAATTGTAGATGAGGGCACAAAGTTTGGAGAACTAGAAGGATAAGAAGGGTTGGGTTATGCGCCTGGAAATTCTGTAGGCTTCTGGAAACAAGCACCGTAATCTTTAGAGATCAAACAGATACTATCCTTAAAATCTTATCATTTTCTTTTTCTGTACCCATCTGTTCACTCTACCTGTATCTTTTATTGTCCACTGGCACAATATCCATAGCAACGTAATACTGCTGATGAGGATCTAAGCCTGAGATCTTGACTCTCATTGCTGGAAACATTCGCCTAAGAATAAAGGATGGGAGGAAGAAGGGGGGGGGGGGGGGAGGAAAAAAGGAAGGAAAAAAATTGTTTGTCTCTGCTTGTGCATAAAGGACAAATACCCAAATAAAGCCCCTCTGGAATCTCAATTTTTCATATGAATAAGTTCACAGCACTTGCTTTGGTGGAAGAATCAAAGCACAGCCCATCATATTTTTTTTCTTTTAATGTAATTCGTTCTACCCTGTGGATACATTCTCTGTTTACTAAAATGTCAGTAAAGTTAAAAAAAAAAAAGTGCATTAACAAAGTAATGACACGAAAAAAAAATCCCTTATTTTTAAAGCAGAAATCAATAAATGCATCTATAAGAATACAAATGACAAAATGTTCCAAATGGGAGAAATATAAAATTTGAATTTCTGAAAGTGATAAAATATAATGTGAAATTTTAAAAGGGCTATTAAAAAAACCACAAGGAGCCAATGTGCCATGCCATAACCAAACAATATGTTCTTTATTGAGACAGGACTTCCTGTCTGCAGTGTGGTAAGGTGAAGTGCAAAAGTTTCTCTAAATTTGAAAGGTATAGTAAAACTTCTTTATTAAAAGCAGAAACTAAACACAACGTATATTTACCAATCCACTCTTACTCCATTGTGCCCTGAAAATACGTTCTTGTTCAGCCATGAGTATTTAAAATTTTGCTACCTTTTAAAAAATAAAAGATTATTTTTTTATTTTCTCCTGGCTTCTCAGACATGCTGATGAAAGGAGAAGCTCAAGCAAAGGCACCCATCATTTTAAAAGGGAGCAGTAGCAAAGAACACAACAGCAAATTAATACTTTTGAAACACAACTAAAGCCATTCTTTCACTTTTTAAAAGCACTTCTCTTGAAGATTTATATGAAGAACTCTTCCAGTTATTTTTTTTGCTAACTTGTTCTTATAAATAAGTTTCAGTATTGTTATTCAACAAAAACAGTTTTCTACACCAGTAATATCATAAAAAGCTGTTTCCAAAGAAAGTCCATTATTTCTAACCAGGCATGAAAACAGTTTAATATGTTGCCTGTTTTAGTGTTATTTCAGTGCACCTGTAAGATAAAGAGTAAAGGTCTTTAACTACATCCTTTATAAGACAACTATTGCTTTGTGTTTTTGAAGACTGAATTTGGATCATTAATAAAAGCTCTGTGAAAATGTAGAAGGTAGCATATGGGTTCAATAAAATATGTTTTTGTTATTTCTAATAAGTTTGGATACCTTTTATGCTATCCAGGTTTTTGCCATGTGTACTCCCTGAAAGGGTTGTGTGTGCTTTGTAGAGTTTCTTTTAAGGGGAATATTATTTTAGATTTCACTGCTTTACATAAAATGAACATTTTAACTTGCAAATACTCCGATGCCTATCCCAAGTTAATATGACGTGGATAACAAATCCATGTATTCTACTAACATAGATGTACAAATTTCACACATTCCAAAGCACAAATTTAATTTAACATCTTACACGATTTTAGATTCTTCAGCAAATCTAGGTAAATGTGCTGAATTTTCTTTAGAAATAATTTTCAACCAGAGAACGGTTGATCCACAAACGGGTGGGTTTTTTTGTTGTTGTTGTTGATGTTGTTGTTTTTAAATCAGAGTAACTGATTTTGCAAGGATGAACACTCTAATCAGCAATTCTAGAAAATTTCCATACCTAGTCTAATATCAAAATAGTATAATACATCGCGTTCTCATCTTCCATAAGATCTTCTGACAAAGAACCAACCTGGAAGTTCCAATCAGAAGAAGCAATGCAGTTTCCTGAACTACTTTTGAAAGGGGACAATAGTAGAGCGAGGGGATCGACTCTCCCAGCTATCCATCCAGAAGTAGTAACCAAATAGAGCCAAAATAAATGACTTTAGGACTTTGGTGCCTGGGCAGCCGTCAGTAGTCAGTAGGACCACGAATCTATGAAGTACCCTGAGCGAAGGAAGAATAAGCGAATGCTACCGGTCCGATCCGAGGCGCCAGACGTTCTCCCTCCAGCATCCAAGCAGAGGATGGGCGATGAGGCCGTGGCCTGCAAGGACCGCACTGAGGACTGAGAAGCAAAGCCAGCCTCAATGTTGGCCACGATCGAAGGCCCATCACCGACCGTGGACACACATCCACTGCAGAACCTCCTCCTAACCCACTCCGGGAAAGCGAGGCCAGCACCTGGGGCCACGGGAGAAGGTCTGGGTAGGGGTGCTCTCGCAGGTTACCTGCCCGCCTTGGTGATGATCATCTCCGTGCCAATCTCGTGGAATCGCTTCCAGAGCTCCGCTCCTTGCAGATCCACCCGAGGGGCCGGCGGCGAGGGCAGCGGACTTCCCGGCCGAGCTAGGGCAGGAGCCGGAGACCCCTTCGGGGAGCTTCCAGGGCTCGCCAGTGGGGATGCGCCCTGCGGGAACCCGTCCTCGCAGCCTGCTGGGCAGCAAAGAGCAAAGAGAGGTAACCAGAGCGCGCTCCGAGAGAGGAGTTGGTAGGACTTCGCGGTCCCCGGAGTGCTGCTGGAGAAAGATGGACTTCGCTGGGTAAAGGGTGCAGCTGCTTAACCTGGGTCCTCAAGCTAACCAAAGGCACAGATAAATCCTCTTTCAGGCCGACGAGGTCCGGCCGACTGACTGGGCCACCCAGTGCCGAGCCCGTAGATGAGAACGAGCGCGCCCACGCCACAATCCCGGGCCTCCGCTAAGGCCCCCAGATAAGTTTTACTCCGCTTCTGAGGTCTGGGACAAGTGTACCCAAGGAGCCCAGGACCCGTCCCTAGTACCTATCCCCAGGGACCACCCAGGTGCACCCCACGAGCCCCTAGGGTCATACGCAGAACCCCCTTTACCCCCCAAAAAGTCCTGCTCCGGGACCCGGAGCGCTCTAGCCTCTTAACGGGATCTGAATCCGAGATGCCTGGCTTTGGGTGCAAGCTAGTGTTATCTTCTGGAAAGCATTTCAATTTCTGCTCCCGCCAGACTGCCAGTTGCCTTGGGTCTTGAGCCAAACCACCCAAGGACGAGACGGACGCGACAGACAAGCCTCTCGGTGGCCACGGGCGTTGAAGCCGGCTGGACGACGGGGACAGCTGGGCGAGCCCCGGGAAAACTACGTGTGCAACGACGCGGCCCTCTTTCCTGCTCTTTCTCGGGAGTTTAGATTTCCGGGGTTTAACACGAATACTCAGGGCTTTGGAAAGTTTGGAAAGAAAAAAAAAAGTGCACCCATTGGCTGGAACCCGGCGGGAGGCCGCTGCGGCACGCGCCTTCGCCCAGACCCGCGCGGCCAACTGCGCTTTGGGGCGCGGCTCGGGGGATGGGGCCACCGCAGAGCGCAGGGCCCGGGTGGCGACCGAGTCTGCAAAGGGCCTCCGGGGCGGGGGGCGAGCCGGGCGCGCGGACGCCCAGGATCGCCGCGCGGGGGGGTGGGGGCGGCTGCGGGGCCCGGGGCGCCGGGGGTTTGGGCGCGCGCGGGCGCGCCGAGCGCTTCTGGGGGTTCCGGCGCTCGGAGGCCGGGCGGGCCCGCGAGGGGACGTGGCGCGCGGGGGAAGCACCGGGCCAGGCAGGGGCCGACTCACCCGAGGTCTCGCCCGACCCGCGGCTCGGTTCCAAGTCGGCGGCGCCGCGGGCGGGCCCGGGTGCGGCGGCCGCGTCTCCCTTCCCGGAGCCGCGCTCGCCCGGGCCGCCGCCGCCGCCTCCGTCCTCCGGGGCCGCTCCCGCCTCCGCCGCCCCCAGCCTTCGCCGCTTCTTCTGCAGCTGCTGCTGCTTCTCGGCGCCGATGAGCGCCTCCACCGAGAAGGCGTGCGCCCGGAGGCTCAGCACGCTGCACGGGGAGCCCCTCCGCTTCTCGGCCATCCCCGCCGCCCCGCGCCCGCGCCCCCCAGGCTCATAGACGCCCCGGCCGGCCCCGCGCGCACACGCGCTCGCCGTGCCCAGCCGCGCCGCGCGCCGAGCCGGAGCCGGGACGCGGGCCCGCTCGGGGCCGAGACCTGCTCCCCCGGCCCGCCGCGGGCTCCCGGGGCAGCTCGGGGCTCCCCCGCGCTCGGGCGCGCGTCTGCGGGGCCGGGAACTTCGCTGCGCGCCCGCCAAGTTCCCTCCTCTGGGTCTCCGGCGCGCGCTCCTCTCTGGCTCCTGCGCGCCTTCGCTCCCACCCGCTCCACCTCCTCCTGCCGCTCCGAGATCGGCCTCGACTGATGCGCCAGGGAGGACTAACAGGGGGAAAAGAACACTCTGCGGACACAAATTAGGGATTGTAATTGAAATTTGTTGCCTTGATCTGTCAGCACTTCCAGGCAGGAGAGCGCTGGGAAGAACTTGCTCATTAGTGTCAATAAAGTGGCCGGGGCGGAGTCTGCGGCCTTGTCCATCAGGAGGACGGCCGGCCAATGAAGGAGCGGCCACCCCGCGCCGCCCGCGCCCACTTCCTTACAAGGTTGGGGCGGGAGGGGGTAGGGAAAAAAAAAAAAAACCCAAAGAGTGGAAGGCGCCGCCGTCTGGCTTGCAAGTGCCAGGCCCGGGCGCTGAACTCGGTCAGCCTAGCTGCCTCCCAGACCCCACGGCAATCTCAGGAGTCCCCATCAGGACTTAGGAAGACCCCAGACTACTGGCTTTAAACCAAGGCGGTGGCGAATTTCGAAGAGAAGCAAGAGTCTTTGGAGAAACTCTAAGATCCCTCCCACTCCCTTATCATTGACTCTCAGTGGGACCCGGAACGTTTCGGGAATTGGAAATACTCACAACACAGACCAACTCTTACCATTCAAGTGATGTTTTCGTATTTAGGAACACCCAACCCACTCTTGTGCCGGGTTAGCACTGGGCTCATTCGTTGTTTAACTTGGGAGAACGAGAAATACTCGATATACTTATGTTCTTTCTATTTAGAAAAGCACTTTTTTTACATTTTCGCTTAGTCTCTCACAGTCAGAAACAGCGCGCTCCTTCCAGAGCCTTTCTCTTCTTTCAAAGCAGAAGAATTAATTTAAAACGTAGGTCATGAGATCTTAATTCGGCCTGTCTTTAATGTTCAGGGCTTAGCTTTAAAACCTCTTAAAACTGTGCAAAGTAAAATAAGTTTAAAGATGTCATAAAATTCCCCCTGCTGTTAAAAAAAAAGGTCTGTTATTCTTATAATAACTTTTTTTTGCTCTTTTAAAGACATGACTATTTTTAAGGAACTTTTTAATTTTGAAAAATTTAAATTGAAAGAATTTTTGTCATACAAAGAGTGTAGTTTGTTTCATACTTTCCACTCTACTTCTTGTCAGTTTTAATCCCCAATTGGGCATGGTGTAAACAGAGGAAAAATACCTCCTACACAATGAAACTCATCATTCATATTTTATCCTTCAAGTTTTGGTACAAAGTACACTGCAATTTTTTTTTTCTCTCCCCTGTTCAACTCAACTCACACAACTGCTGACGATCCTACTGACTGACTTCTCTCTCGATTTCAGTAGAACAGTTCGTTCGAAAAGCAGCTTCACCACTGCGATCCTTGAGCATTAGAAGCGCCACGCGCGGGACCCCCAAGGCCACCAGGCCAGCCAGAACCTAATCAAACTGTGCCCTGAGGCACCCGAGCGTTGCCTGCAAGGTCTGACCGGTCAGTTCAGGATCAAAGCCGAACTGGTAACCGCCTGGAGCAGGAGGCCTCTTTCAAATTCTTGAAAGACTTATCCCATCTGAAAGGGTTGCGTTGCTTTTGTGAAAGAACGGGCGCTGGCAAAAGTCTGGAGCTGTCCACGGCCGGGAGGGTCGCTCAAAACCGCTCAAAGCCCAGGCGGGAAACACTGCCCGCAAAATCAGCGCAAACCCGGCTTCGGAAGCCTGGCGGCGCGCAGAAGCAGGCCTGGAATTGCAAGCCGGCCACCCACCTCAAGGACTTGGACCAGAACGGGGGAGGACGAAGTTAGGGGAGCAAGATCAGGACGTGGCTGGAGCTTAGAGCTCCGCACCGTTAGGGTTTAGGAATCCCGTGGTAAGAACGTGCAAGGACCGGGCTCCAGGCCCAAACTCCCGGTGGCCTAGAGGGGCAGAGCCCCGGCGCCTTTGAGGTAGCCGCAGAGACTTGGGGACGCAGAGACCCAGGAGTCAGAAGGCCGGAACCCTCCGCACTCCTGGACCCCGCAGCTGGGAAAGGAGGACCTGCTTGTCCCAAGGAACTGGGGCCTCCGGGGGACCAGAACGGTTTCCAGACAGATGCCTGCTTGGAAGTTCTGGTTCTTTACAAAAATCCCGAGCCTAAACTGATTTGGAGAAGACTACCAAGTCCCAAGGCTCCCTTTATCCCACCCACGGTTCTCCAGACTTCATCCAGTTCCGCAAGAGCCACGGACCCCAGGAGCCAGGTGCTACCCGCTGGCTTGTGTTCACACTGAAGACGGGCTAAAAAGTCGGGTCTCACAGGAACCACGAGGCCAAATAGTACGTGGTCCCTAGAAATCATTCGCATTGGCACGGGACTCTCAGGACGGGACTGAAAGACGAAAGCGCTAATCCCTTCAGTCCAGGTCCCTGCTGGGGGTGGGAATTTTAGCTGCAAAAGCCGGAGTGCTGCAATGCCTTGGATTGGAAGTGCTTAGCATCGCCTTCACCTCAGATTCTGCACCCGGGTCCGGCTTGGAACAACAGAAGCATCAACGCCCTGGAGCGCTGCTTGCTTGGGGAGGGAAGGCGCCTGGTTCTGCCCAGCGCAGGAGTGGAAGAAGCAGGAGTCGACTTTGGAGTGGTGGCCAAGCCGTGGCCCTCAGCGAGACGTTTTCATGGATCCTCGCACCCGCGTGCCTGAGTCAATCCTGTACCTTGCGCTTTGGGAGTGGGGGGGGGGGGGGGAAGGGTGCACCATCTAACTGGACTGGACGCAAAGAAGCGAGAGGGGGAAAAAATCCAGCCCAGGAGCGTTGCCGCGTGTGCACGTGTCTGTGGACGCATCTCTAGGTAGGTGCGCCTACAAGCGCACCTGTGGGCCTGTAAACGTGTGTGTGTGTTTGGGGATGGAGAGAGGGTGGGTTATTTGGACCAGGAGCTGGGGCCTCGAGTCTCTTTGGAGGACAAAATGTCTTGGTCTAGTACATTGAACTTGGATTAAAATGATGACATTAGGGGCTGGAGCGATAGTACAGCGGGTAGGGCGTTTTCCTTGCACGCGGCCGACCCGGGTTCAATTCCTAGCATCCCATATGGTCCCCTGAGCACCGCCAGGAGTAACTCCTGAGTGCAGAGCCAGGAGTAACCCCTGTGCATCACCGGGTGTGGCCCAAAAAGCAAAAATAAAATAAAATAAAATGATGACATTAAACCATCAGGCCTGGAAAAACGGTTCCTAGTAAAATGCAGGTCCAGTCAGAGAGCCAAACTCCTGGATGAGCTTTTGAAACTTGCATGTAGTTTATCTTTCTCTTTTTTTCGTGAAGCTTTAAATTGGACGGTCCCCAGAGGCCGGTTTTCAAAACGCCTGCTCACCACTTTCACCCCTCGATGTTAAAACTTAAATGTATATTCTTTGGATCTGGCATAGGATATTTGACTGGGTATTTCTTTTGTTTTCTTAGGGGGGGGGAGTGGAGTGGGGTTTGTATAAGTATGTCTGTTTTTCAATTCTAAATGTGAAACTCCTGTGAGTACAAAGAAAAAAGTCCCATGGATCAGAATAAGAAAATATTCCTCAGAGACTTTTTTCCTTTACACTTGGCAATAGCTGCAAGCTTCTTAACCCACTTGTTTGGTTCCCCAGACTCAAAAGTTGACACCAAGAGGTGAGCCCTGGCATCTAGGAGAAGTGTGGGTTTGTATTTTTTTTTATAATTCTGATTTTGCCTTGGAACTCCAAGAGCATCCAGGAGATCCAAATTTTCAAACAGGTCGGGTCTGGACTTCTTTTGCAAATTAAAATGGGGGGGGATGTTTATTATTAGCTAAAAAAAAAAATCAAGGAGAGGGAGAAATTCAGGTAAGAAAATGTGGTGAGCACGCCCCCAGCCTGATAGTGCCGATTTGGGGAGGGCGGCAGGCCCTTAGAACACCTGTTAGAGGTAGCCAGAAACAAGCCAGAAGAAGACTGGGTCTCTGTCTCCCTCCTCCCTTCCCTACACGTTCCTGTGCTCTTCTTTCTCATTACACATGCTTTTCTCATCTCTCCCTCAGATCTCAGTTAATAATAATAAATTATAATCTAGATCATTTTACTGAAGCTAAGGGAGTAAATGTCGGTGGTCAGGGTCCAAATGGGGTGGGGAACGGGGCCCTATTCAAAGCTCCCAGGCTTCTTTCTCGCTGATCTTTGCAGGCAGCTGCAAACCCAGACCAGTGCAGAAAGACATCCAGAACCACAATTCCTTGCTGCCTGCTTCTGTTGTGGATTTACACACGCAGACAGCACCTCCCCCACATGTGGGCAACTGCGAATAATATTCTCTTCAAATGTTTCCTATTCCAATCAGCTGAGACCAAATCCCAACGGGAGAAATTTTTAGAAATAAAAAAATCATATTTTAAAAATAGTACAGCCCAACAAAGAGTCCCTAAAGTCTCCACAAAACCCTGGTCTTGTTCTCAGACCTGAAAATTCCATTTCTAGACTTTTTTTTTTTTAAACTAAGGCCCAGATCTGCTTAGGAGAGGTGTGAGACTTTGAATCCACTGAGTGCATTCTGGCCATATGCTGGTCTTTCCCTTCCTTCCTCATTCTCCAGATTATTCAGTTTGGAGGTTTGGAGAACAGAAAGAAAGGAACTTCTGACACGACAACTATAAGGTATTACAGGAAGCATTGAACCTGAGACTGCCCCACAGAAAACTCAAGGGAACAGAACCACTTTCTCAGGGTATCTGCCCGGCAATATCCTCTGCAATGCCAGGGGATATTGCAATTGTTTCACATCCTTCAGGCTGTGTGATGCAACACAGCCTCCACATTCTTCATTCCACACCCAACCTACAACCCTACCCCTAAGCACTAGTAACAGAAATGTCCAAGAACATTCTTAACACCTGATCCAAATAAAAAATGGCTTGAGGTAGGCAATGAATTTACTATCAAAGATGGTAGTTTAACAGTGCTGGTATCAGTATTGCCACTAATGAACTTAGACGAATCAAACTGAGATCATTAATAGGGGAAATAAATAACATTCTCCAAATCGTGGACACTTATGTCTGTTCTGTGTTAACTTATATTTGTATTGGTAACAAAAACATGCAGTGTCATATTATTTGAATTAATATTTAATGCTTTTTTAAATAAAGATTATGTTAATTTTGCTTAAAAAAATGTATTGAAAAATGGAACATTGGGGCCAACCTGGGTTTGGTCCTCAGCGGCCCATATGGTTTCCTAAGAACTGCCAAGAGTAATTCCTGAGCAATGCTGGAGGTTAAAACAAAAAAAGGAAGGAAGGAAGGAAGGAAGCAAGGAAGGAAGGAAGGAAAGAACTAAGGTTTCTGTATAGGTGTTGCTCAAGAATCAATAAGAATATTTTGTATTTAACCCTTAGTAATGATTATACCCTAATCAGCTGTAAATAGGATCCTGCTCTCATACTTCGCATATGAGAATTGTAGATACTCATAGTTCTTAAACAATGAAAAGTTGATACACATTTATATAATCTACCGAAAATATAAACAATGAAGACTGTGTTTGGAATTTGTTTATACTCGTGCACTGTAGATAAGGCACTTCAGTTTCAACAGCAAGTACTTTTACCAAATTAATTCAAAGCCAGCACTTGTACTGCCTAAAAAGAGACGAGTTACTAGAAAAGAGAATTGGAAATCACCCTGATTCAAACAATAACAGCAAACAAAATTTCTACATGATTAATTTAATTAAAACTTTCTATTTTAATGATCTAAAGTCTCCCCATTTGTAAAGAAGTATACCATGAACATTTAAGACAGATAATAGAGTTTAGAATAAACGTATAAAACTTTGTCTTAAATAAAATAATTTTACTGGAATATATTTTCAAATTTGACTTTCAGAATATCAACTTATAATCTTCATGTAAAATGCTAAAAGGATACCAATAATAAAAACCTTTCTACCAAAACATTGAAATGTTTTGGAACTGTTTCTTGTAAAATTCCTCAGCCTATACAGCACTGCACTTCCAAATTAATGCATTTTCAAATTCAGTCTCTAAAGGAAGGGGGGAGGGGTGAAAAAGCTATCTCAGGTCATTCATAATAGTAATATAAATTTAGTATAACTAGCATTTCTAGAAAGACTTGTACTTTTTTTTAATGTTAACCTTTAGTCTTTGGTGGGGGTTCCTTCTCAAATTACTTAAAATGTACTTTAAGAAGCACTCACTACCTGCTACAGATGTCCAGGAAAAACTGAATTATGAAAGTCGGAAACATATGGTGGTTGCCTATTGCACAAGGAAGGTACATATGAAAGTTATAAATTTCTTTCTTTCAGTCAGCATTGTAAACGCATTTTATAGGGTTTGCAGTATGCATTACATCTGTAGGTTTAATTTTTGAAATATACATTTTTGGAGATATTTGTGGTTTGGAATTCTAAGAGAAAGAACTCATCTTGATATGTTCGAAAGAAACAACAAATAAAACTAAATACGTGGAGAGGAAAACATTTTTCTTTCAGTTTCCTTGCTGGCTAGCCTAAAAGGGACATCACACCATCTCTTTTGGCAAAGGATTACTCACAGCACAGGAGTTGCCCATCAGCAGAGCAGGCAGCTTTTATTGAGTCCCTGCTTGTGAAGAAGCAGAGATGCCCCTCGGAAGAGCGCCAGGTTGGAACCATGGTATAAAAACCGATAGATTAAAAACTGATTTGCACAAATGTCAAAATGGCACCAATGCAAATTGTTCTTGAGAGAAAAATTTCAACTATGTAAGGATCATTTCCCCATCAAAATATTAGATTTAGCTTTGTTCTTTTTAATGCCTTTGAAACCACATGTTTTGATTGCGATCAGAATTTGTATTATATCTTTGGAATTATGAATGGATATCAAATACTAAGGATTACTAAGATATCTTCCACTTAACCCTCCAGAGTTATTTAACATAATCCCTCTAATTTCCACTTGAAGCCCCCTGTGGTATCTTTAAATTTAATTTTAATTTGTGGATTTTAAGAGCCACAGCTCTCTTGTTACAGTTTATTTGGAGAAAAGTTAGAAGCAAATTATATGAATGGCTTTGGCTTTTAAAAAGGTGGAGGCGGGGGTTAAACAAATATATACTTGTTTAAATGCCCAAAGAACTGGACAGGTGCTTAAAGGTGAGGAAGGTCACTGTGGGTTCAATTCCAAAAATGTCATCTTCAGATTTAAGTAGTCTAAGCAAATGGTATAGGAGCCAGATCTCAGTCCTGCTGTGCTAGAATGAAATTTACTTGGGATGAGGTGGAGAAACGGTGTGAAGTGACAGCAGATAGAACACTTCCTTGGGCAGAAGTTTTAATCCTCTGTTTTTTCTTTTTTTCTTTTTCCAGTCTTAGAGGTACTGAAGGCACGCGTCTTGGTTAGACTTTGGACAACTCCTACTTGTGTGCGAAAGTGGTAGGAGGCGGCAGAAAAAGTAAGAAATTGGACTTTCATCATTATACCTATCATAATTTCAAGTAGGCGAGGAGAAAGAATCCCTAAGGTGCGATAAGGACTATTTGATAGCCATTCTTTTTGTTTTAAACAAGATTTTGGCCATCTCCAGATTTCCCAAACTATCTGCGCCCTTCATTAACATTCATAATTAGAGCTCTCCAAGGAAAGCCCTCAAAAGCACTTATGGCTTAATAACAAAACAACTATAGCAGCGAAAAAGAAATCAAGAAATCTGTATAATTTCCAAGTGTACCCGACAATCCGTGGGCAGATCCAGCTGGTAAAACATTCAGGAATTCACATTCTCCAAGTTTGCCCGCCTAAAATTAATATAGGGTGGAATTCTGAGTTTCATTTTGCTTTGGTCAATATCTGCGTTTTGTTTCATTTTGTATCCGTTCCTTTCTGGAATTGATACTTTTTTTTCCCCGTTACCGAAGACAACCTGATTTACAGTTTGACTGAGAGTTGCATTTCTGTTTAGAAGGTGAAACGTCTAAGTCACTTAGCCAAATTATTCCCGGACGGCTCCAATATTGCGCCAGAGTCCCGGAGTCAGTTATTTTTATGTCGGACCGTATTTCAAGTGCGCAGGGTGATAAATAAAACCCGCTTCAAGCTGCAAACTATCTCAGTGTGAGGAGGAGGCACAATTGACAAAAATTAACCCAGCCAAATCACTGGGGTTCTCGCGAGCGGCCCGAGCATAAATCAGCATCCTTGCGGCTTCGGGAACCAGAGCTCGGAGGGAGCCTCCCTGCGCCCGGCTGCTTCTGGGCTCGCTGGGCTGGAGTAAGCGGGGCTCGGCCGCGCGGATCCGGGCAAGTTCAAAGTCATCAAAGGAAGGAAGGGTCTGGTTGGTTGCATCACACAAAATTCAGTCTCGTGCGCCAGCTTGTGCGTGTGCGCGCGCGCGCACGTGAGAGAGGCGGGGGTTGGAGTGAGGGGTGGGAGAAGGACGGAGTGAGGGAGGTGGGAGGGAGGGAGAGGGAGAGAGAGATCAGAAGACCCGGGAGACACCCTTGGAGGGGTGAGGGGTGAGGGGAGGGTGTGAGAGAAGAGTCGCGACCGCCAACTCCTGGTGCGTCCTCCGGGAGTTGCCCCGACTGATTGCTCAAAGCACTTGAAAGAGATTCGTCTCAGTTATTAGCAATTAAACTCGGTGTTACGGGAAACCCAGGACGGCTCTTTGCTGGGAGCCGCCGGAGCCTGCCTGCACATTCGCTTCCCCGAGAGCACCGCCCCCTACGGGCACCCTCGGCCCCTGCCCGGGACCTGGTGGGCGGCCCTGGCGCGGGGATGGAATGGGGACGTACGGACCGGCCGGTCCCCCGCGCGCAGTGACAGGCGGGCTCGCACCTCTCGGCGTGGGAGAAGCCGCGTCAGAGACATCTGCTGATAGGCACCGAGCACGGCTCGGGGTGCACCGAGTGTCCGGTGTGCTGGGGTCGCCGCCGGGATGAGGGAGCCCCCAGCAAGCGGCACGAGATGACCGATGAGTGTCCGCGCCTGTGCCTGCGCCTCCCCAGCCGGCGGAGAAACCCGCGCTGCCCCAGGGGCTCGCGGCTCTCGGAACCGCTGCTTGCCGGCTCCCGCCAGACACCTGATAATAAAGATCCAGAAATCCCCGCAGACCCCCGAGACCCCCAGCAAACGGAGTCTCGGTCTCACCAAATGCCCGCCGGGTTTTTGGGGGGGATCGGGTAGTTCCCCTGCTCCGAGCGGCTGCGGGGAACTTCAGACTCGTGCGGGTTTGCGCTGGGCGAGGGAAAGCTTTCCTCTTTCTTTCTTTCTTTCTTTCTTTCTTTCTTTCTTTCTTTCTTTCTTTCTTTCTTTCTTTCTTTCTTTTTCTTTCTTCCTTTCTTCCTTTCTCTCTTTCTCTCTTTCTTTTTTTCCTTCTTTCTTTCCTTCTTTCCCTCCCTCTCTCCCTCCCTCCCTCCCTCCCTCCCTCCCTTCCTTCCTTCCTTCCTTCCTTCCTTCCTTCCTTCCTTCCTTCCTTCCTTCCTTCCCTCCTTCCTTCCTTCCTTGTTTTTTTTTTTGTGGGGGGGCGCTTACTCCTGACTCTAAACTCATGGATCACTTTGGGCGTGTCTCGGGGGACCCTATAGATGTTGGGGACGAACCCGGGTCGAGCGCGGGCAAAACAAGTGCCCTTCCACTCGCTGTGGGCGCCCGAAGGCCTTGCGCGCGCCCTAGGGCTCCGGCCCCATCCGCAGCGACTTTCAAGGGCTAAGTGAATGCAAGCCAAAGCCGCCTTCCAGTCCAACATCCTCCCCCCACACACACACACTCCCACCTGCGGAGGTCCCTCTGGCCGTCCACTCGAGACACCTGGGTCTCTGGGTGACACCAGGCTCGCGGTCCTCGGCCCTCACGGACCTCGGAAGCCGCTTTGCCGGCGGGCGCTGGCCCTTCTGCATCTCCCGCTTCTGGCCACCGCCTGCGCCGCGGGCTCCGGAGGGCGCCAGCTGGGCTGTTGTCTGTAACGATTCCCTTTACGCGCATCACTTGTTTTCCAGTGCTGGTCCCCTTACCCTCCTCTGCTTTACAACAATTGGGGCGATAATCCCGGTCAGGCTCCCCCGATGGGCAGCGTTTGGAAGGTGTGTTCTGGGATGGGAGGGGAGCGTTGGCTGAGCCCCTGCATAGGGGCTGACACCGGGTTTGCGGGGGAGGGGGGCATTCGGCCTCCCCGGGCCTGGGAACATCCCAAAGAAGTTTGGTCCCCAAAGACGTCATAGCGCTCGTGCGCGTGGGTGTAGATAATATGCCACACGCATGGAAGTTGGCTGCAAAGCAAAGTAGGGACCAAAACTTTCCCTTTGGGATGCTCCCAGGCCGGTGGCGGCTCCCTGCACACTCCGCAAGCTCGTCCTGGGCCTGTGCCCCGCCGGCGATCCGAATAGAGCCGAAACCAGAGTCAGTCCGAGCTGAGAGGTAGGCGGCCTAGGCCGAAAGCCCAAAAGTTCTGATCTGCGAACTCACTGGATCCCTAGTCTCCTAGGAGAGCCACCGCAGAGAGGGTCTTGTTGGGTGAGACCCACGCCAAGGCCCCGGAGGAGAGTTTCTAAAGGAAAGTAGTTGCCCAGTTCTGGACAAAAATTGGAAACGGATGCATCCTCATACAGAGGGAGGCAATAAATAAAAGGGTGATTAGAAAGAGGAATATAGTAGGAATTTTAAATAATAAACATTTTCTTTGAACTTGGTTGCAGGTTAAGCCCAGACTTTGGTAGAGACTAACCAACTCCCAGATAAAAAATTTAATTTTCCCCAAGCCCTGGACAGGCTGGCGTTTATTTCCCAGTCAAGTTCTCAGGACCTGTTACCATTACCATTGGCCCAGAGAGTGGGCGATGAATGAACTCCTCCTCCGGTTGCCATTTCCATTTAAAATCCCAAGACACGCCACGTAATAACTTTCTTGACTATTAGCAAAGTTCTCTTTGATTTGTTTTGTTGTTTAGAAAGGGACATTTCCCAAACTTTTTTATGTAGGTCAACTGTCTCAAAGAGTTCTCATCTTGAACCATAGCATACGGGAATAAAGCAAAATAACCTGTGTATGGGGCAGTGACCTAAGATGATTATGAGCTCTCAGTTGTGTAGTTATTTCTAAAAAGACTTCATTTGAAAACATGAAAAACATTTTGGGGCAGTTACAGTTACATTAGTGCATGTTGTGGAAATAAGCTTGGAGTCAGAGAAAAATTATTAGAAACAGCTGTGATGCTAATGTTTCAAAACCCTAAGTACTCTGTATGCACAGTATCTACTTTTCATCAGACTTTTTTCTTGTGCATTCACAGAATGCACCACTCTCTGTGTGTAATACAAGACACTTGTTTAATAAACCAAATGATTGTCTGTGTCAGGGAGATTTGGTCCTCTCTCCCTCTCTGCCCATGTGCCCAGCAGATCAAAGACCTGAATTACTTCTGTCTTTCCAAAGGCAGCCAGATGGTGTCTTGACGTTTCTTCAGATTTCTCAGCAATAGAATTCAAAGTACTCAAGAACCTCTGTGATTCAGTAGATGAGAGCGCTAGCAAAGTATTTTTTTTTTAATTAATGTCAGGCCTATCTTTTCTAATTCCACTAAAGTTTTAAGGAATCTTATGAGACTTTATATTGTAGGTAGATTTATAAATGGTGAATAAAGAGAACAAGATACAATATGTTACAATTACAATTCAGGGTCAAGATTGGAAGTAAGAACTCTGGTATACAGGTTAAGTACTACTAATCATTAAAGAGGGACTGAAGGGGGAGCGGGGGGGGGCAAGGGGAAGAAAAATTATTAGAACTTTTCTAACACAGTAACAACAAAGTCTCCAATGGAGACGTTACTGGGCCTGCTCGAGCAAAATTTTTCTAATAAAAATTATTGGAATTATTAATTCTCCTCCAGTTTTCTAGTAGCAAAAGTTAAAAAAGAAAAACAAAGAAAGAAAGAAAGAAAAAAAGCTATTCCTCATTCACCACAAGGTGGTGATGATGGTGTCATTAACAGTAGAAGCAATGGTGTCTTACATGCGTCTCTTTGAGATCAGCTGCTCTTGCAGAAGCTTCATCACACACAGATACTCTTCCCACATTATATTCACTTGGTTACAATCAAACTAAAGCTGCTTCATTATATAGAGGCAGTTTTGTTTCTGAAAAGATTTTTGAAATCAAGGAACTCCATTTCATTGCTGGCCTCTGCTGTAAGAATCTGCTCTTTGGAGACTAGCTGGATTATAGGTCTATAAAAAGGATAGTTCAGCGTCAGAGATCAAGTGCAAGAGTGATTTGCTTGCCGGCATGGGACTGACCCGGGTCTGAAACCCAGCATCTATCTGGTCCCTCAGATATCACTAGGAGATCCCCTAGTATAGAGCCAGGAGTTAACCCTGAACCCACCTAGGTATGGCCCCAGTCCCTTTAGTCCCCCCACCCCAAATAATAGAAAGAATACGTTGGAGACTAACACTGACATAAGGCTTGTGTTCCAATTTTTATTATTAATAACACATTTTTTGTTTCCTTTCTTCTTTACCATAAAATAAAATAAATAATAAATGCCCTCCCGTTGATCATCGATTTGCTTGAGCGGGCCCAGTAACGTCTCCATTGGAGACTTTGGAGACTTTGTTGTTACTTTGGATACTCTCGGTAGCTTGCCGGGCTCTCCGAGAGGGGCGGAGGATTCGAACTCGGGTCGGCCATGTTGGCTGCGTGCAAGGCAACCGCCCTACCGCTGTGCTATCGCTCCAACCCCCTTCTTTACCATAGCTAGATAGTATTGATGGGATTCTTGCATTTGGGGGAGTCAGAGCAGCTAAGAATGCCCTGATTTACCAGTACAATCAGATAGGTATGGTGTCTGAATGCTTTCCCTTCCCTACATGCCTACAGTGGTTACATTTCTAGAAAGTTTTGGAGCTATTAGTACTGCCTTGCCTGAACCTACAAGAATTGGAATTATGTCCCTACCACAGGTTCTGTGGTAGATTTTGTAAAGTCTCACTCCTGATTATCAGTTGATGTAGCAATTGTCCAGGTAATCTTGATACCAGGTTGAGTTTCAGTACTAATGTATTTCTTGGAGAGGTAGAAGTTTCTTGAGTATTATTTTGGAGGATAATTGAGGTTTTTTTTTTTTTTACTGTAGTCTAGTAAGTCTGTGTTCTTGTCAGTGTTGGAGGTTTGAGCAGGAGTATAATAAAATTTAGGACTCATATTGTCTGCCCTCCCCTTCCTGCTGAAAATTTGCCTTTATCCTGCCTCTTACAATGTGGAGTTTTAATTTTATTATACCGAGAGTATCTTGCCCACACAGCAAAGCCTGGCAAGCTCCCCGTGGCATACTCGATATGCCAAACACAGTAACAACAAGTCTCATGATGGAGACATTACTGGGCCCGCTCGAGCAAATCGATGAACAACGGGAGGACAGTGCTATTTATTCATTTGGATTTTGGGTCACACCTGGCAGTGCTCAGTGATTACTCCTGACTCTGAGCTCAGAGAAAATTTCTGGCAGGCTTGGAGGACTATGTGGGGATATTACGGATTGAACCCAGACGGGTCATGTGCAAGGGAAAATACCACATTTACTGCTCTTATCACTCTGATCCCTATTTATTTATTTATTTATTTATTTATTTATTTTTGCTTGCTTTTTTAGGTAGTGATGAGAGTTTATTCCTTGATTTGCACTCAAGAACAACTCCTAGCAATGCTCGGAGTGGGGGTGCATAGGGAGGAGGGGTAACCATATGGGATACCTGGGATGCAACCTGGACCAGGCATGTAAAAGGCTGTACTACCAGCAACACTATCGCTCCAGCATCCCAGTGAAGAGCTTTTAAAATAAGTAATTACTGAGAACATGGCTGGAGCAATAGCACAGCAGGTAGGGTGTTTGCCTTGCATGCGGCCGAACCAGGTTCGATTTCTTTGCCCCTCTTGGAGAACCGGCAAGCTACTGATAGTATCTCACCCGCACGGCAAAACCTGGCAAGCTACCCATGACTTATTCGATATGCCAAAAACAGTAACAGCAAGTCTCACAATTTGTTGTGAGATGTTACTGGTGCCTACTCGAGCAAATCGATGAACAACAGGAGGACAGTGGTATAGACAGTGCTACTGAGAACATACTCATCGGGCTAGGACTACTGGAAAGAAGTTCCTGTCCAGGATCTATCACCCAACACTATCCAGGAAGGAAATGGATGCCAGAAAATTCTCTTCTGTACCTCTTTCTTCTTCTCTCTTTCCTGCTTAGTACCTTCTGTATTATCTCTTGTGGTTTACATGAGATTAAGCACCAATTTATTGTATCTATGCTTCTGTACTATATTTCCAAAGCCTATTTGCATCTTATAAAAGTATGTAGATGTATATATGTATGTTTATACTCAACCTTTAAACTTCCTAAAGTTATAGAACTGCTGTTTACGCACTGATTGACTTGACCTAGAATAGCATTTAAATGGTTTCAGGTTAAGATAGCTCTAAAACTGTGCTGCCAAGAAGCAGCCTATCCAATCGTCTAAGACCTTTTGCTTCTGTCTGAAAAATTTGGGTGAAATAACTTCAAAAGTGCTTTATACTGCCACATTTTTTAAATGACTCTAAATCTAATTTCCAGCAAAGAATAATCCATCCTCTTCAAAATTAACATGACAGTGTTTTATTTTTCTCTCTTTCTAGCAAATAATACATTGTACCTTCAGCAAAATTGCTGAGAATTATTTCTCACCTCCTCAATCAGATCACAAAGTCCATGAGTGCAGGAATGGAGAGTGTCTACATCACTGTTCCTAAAAGAGATACACCAGTGTTTTGCACAGCTTTTCTCTCTCTTTCTCTCTCTCTCTCTATATATATATGTATATATACAGAAACACACATACACACATATATTTAAATTAAATCATACCATTTTCCCCCCACAATGCTCATTGATTGGGTATACAAAGTGGGCAGGCTAAGATTCTGTCATCATGTAGCAGGAGCTGCTGACTTTTGGTAGACTGGTATATGTAAGTCTGTCTTCTCTGTCTAGGTGTACTGTTTTGTCTCCAAATCAACCTCGGTTCACTTCTTTGTTAAGTCTGGGCTGAAGAATCTGGAACAAACATCCAACTCCTTTGCTTCACAAGTGGGTACAATTTGACATAGTTCATAACAGCTTTTAAAATAAGTAATTACTGAGAACATGGCTGGAGCAATAGCACAGCAGGTAGGGCATTTGCCTTTCATGCGGCTGACCCAGGTTCGATTTCTTTGCCCCTCTTGGAGAACCGGCAAGCTACTGATAGTATCTCACCCGCAAGGCAAAGCCAGATAGGTACATGGAGAAGAATTTTTGCTTCTTCTGGACTGTGGATCATAAATAAGTATTGAACAGAATGAGCTGCAATCAGCAGTGAACTATCTACTTGTTCCAGGCAAATCTTGGAAAATCGAAGAGGCCTGCCCGTTCTTATGCCATGATTTTCTTGATCACTTTGGGCTATTCCATGATGCTCTCCCAGAGAAAGGGAGGTGAAAAAGAAGTGAGGATATGCATCTGACACATGCTAATGGATTTTAATGGTTTAAAGTCATTGGAAACCCCGATTTTAATGGCTTTCAGAAAGCTGCAGACAAATCTGGGAGACTTCTCTAGAACAGGCTTCATGGCAGAAGGATACAGTAAATCTTCGCAGAAACTCTTTTCCTTGCTGTCTCTAAAGAACCCCAACAGCTCTATCCCCTTCCTCAGTCCTCTGCTCTTACCTTAACAGGGGCTCATGCTGCAGCGCTTAATGTGAGGCCTTCCTAGAACTTTAGCCTGGGCCAGCAAGCTACGCCTTACATTTCCTCCGTGCAAGATTGGTGATTCTTGGGATTCTCTTGCTTGCTGCTATTGCTAGCGGCTAATTTTCTGAACCTGCCTATTCTACTGGTTACTGGGACCATCTTCATAGTCACCTCAGCTTCCTGTTGCTGGATCTGAGACATGCGTTGGTTTTATACAGTGGAGGCCACACTCAAGTGCTGCTTGGCTGCCTGGTAGAGTTGAGCTGGGATGGTCAGATAACTTGACTCTCCGCTTGCTGCCCTTCCTTTTTCCCAGGCCAGCACAGCAGTCAAAGTAACGGGGTAATACACGCTGGCTGTTCTTTCTGCAAGTAACCTCTTTCCTGTGCATGCTCAAAGAGGCGGCGTGATGACACTGCCTTTGAGTTATTAAATGATGATGGCTTATGGCTCTCTGAGCTGTTGGAAGGTGCAGTGAGTGGATGCAATTGGAGGATGTTCTCTTCTACAGTTCAAGCCGGTTTGGTTTTCTTGAGTTCAGTTAGATTCATATTCACATCTGTCTGTGTATGATATACTTAATACCATAAATGAGACTATATAAGTCTCAATTATTAGAGAAATTTCAATGTTATCGTAGTTATATATGTCATCTAAATTAACATTAGCTATAGTACCAAAGAATTCCTGAGTAGCATGAATGAATTAGTATTCATTTACTTCTTTCTTACATTAGAATTCTGTGTAGGTCTACAATTGATAACTCAGAGGCCCAGATGACCTCCTTTTAGGTATGCCACTTGGAACATGACTTCTAAGGTCAATTTTCGTGGAAAGGAAAGAGATTGGTATGAAGGAAGTAAACTAGTTCTTAATTACTCCAGCTTGGAAGTGGTACCTTGACCAGAAATCATTTTCAAAGTCCTATGTACCTGTAGAGACATGTGAGAAAAGTAGCTAATATTCTTGGCTTAGAAAAATGGAAATAAAATAGTTTAATGATTACTTAGCCTTTTCTCTGTCACAATTTTTAAAGGAAACTCCTCTCTTTTCTCTAATAAAGGAAATTCTGAAGTTAAATTTGAAGCCTTTGGCTTCAAAACTCAGAGAAAATTGACTTTACCATTTAATCTCATATAAACACTGGGCTGAATGTTATAGGCCCATCTTTGGTTTTGTTCTTATGGAGCTGGTTCAAGGACAAAGTTCTCTTAGAGGTCAGAATTACTTCCATGGAATTGAAATGAGGTATCTGGAGGAAGACATGTATGAGAGGAGTCAGGATATTCACTTATTGTGGAAATAGCCATATCAGTGTTAAAAGCTCTAAATCCATTTACTATAGATTTCCATAGCTATTTTATTGCTAGAGTAGTTTCCAGTGACTTGACATTTCAGAACGTTTGGCCAATGAGCTATAATGATATTTCAAAACCCAGGAATTAATCATGCCTTTTCCTGGTCTTCTACTTTTAGTCCTTGTATAGCCTATCAGCACTCTCCCTTCCTTCTTCATTTTGGTTAACATTTTATTTGTATCTTTAATGCTTTAACAGATGTCAAAATTTGTTATGGGTTTGACAAGGGCTGACACTGCTCCAATTTATTTGCCTAAGTCTGGTTCGTTTATGAGGGAATGGCAGACACTGATGTCATTTTCATGTGCTCTGATGGAAGTTTTAGTGTCCCAGCTCCCCTGTGTAAGGACTTTTACATTTTTAAGTGGTTGCAGCCTCCTTATTAAGTTCTTTTTTTCCCCTAAGATGCGCTTGCATTTTACTTTCTCACAGAAAAGTATTTTTTAATACCATTTAGGTTAGTTGGTTCAATACCCAAAGGCTCAAAGTTTCCAGATGAGAGGAAGAAAACTTGAACTTTCTTGTTTCTTCAATAGATGACATACATGATAAGTTAATCTATATTTTTAGTCGTAAAAATAAGAAAAAAAGTTGTGTTGTCTCTTCTTAGTTGCATTGTTTAAAATGTGCAAATATGGCATCTTTATTGCTGAATGTGTATATGAGAAATCCTGCTGATGGATATTAGAATCTTAGAAACTGCTTAACTGGCCTAATGCTCAATAATCATAGTCAAATTTCCTAGAGAAGGGACTGGAGAGATTGTATTTTGTGTAAGGCTCTTGCAAGAGTCAAAAAACAAAAGTGTGAATGATAATTAGAGCAACAAAAACATGGCATTCATGTTCAAGAGTTGATAGCTGAATAAATTGTACAAAACTTTGAAAATAACTTTATTAATATGACAGGGAAAGCATGGACAATGAAAAACCAATGGTGATACCAAAGGAAACATAGGTAAAAATATTTAGCTGGTATTATTCAGGCAAAAATATTAAAAAATATTTAAGTAGGATACAGGGCAAAGGATAGTTGTAAGAACTGAGGGATTGTTTGTGATACAGATCTTTCGCTTACTGCCTATATGACTTTGGGGAAGGGTTTGTTTGTTTTTAGCTTTTATGTTTTAAAAAAATAGTTTGCTTTTGGGTCACATCCAGCAGTGCTCAGGGCTTACTCCTGACTCTGCAATAAGGGATAACTCCAGATGGAGCTCAGGTGATCATATGGGTGTCAAGGATTGAGTCCTGGTCAGTCACATGTAAGGCAAATGCCCTATCCACTGTACCATCTCTCTAGTCTCCTTAGCTTTAATTTTTAAAACCTTTTTTTAAAAAAAATTTTGTATTAGTGAATCACCGTGAGGTACAGTTACAGACTTACAAACTTTTGTGCTTGCATTTCAGTCATACAATGATTGAGTACCCATCCCTTCACCAGTGCCCATTTTCCACCACCAATGGTCCCAGCATCCTTCCCACCTCCCCCTCTCCATCCCCTCTACCCTACCCCACCTCTGCGGCAGGGCATTCCCTATTGCTCTCTCTCTCTTTTTGGGTGTTGTGGTTTGCAATAGAGGTATTAAGTTGCCATCATGTTCGTTAAAACCTTTTTTGAGCCTCTGTTTCCTTCACCAAAAATACAGTAGTATGGACCCTGTGAACTCAATGTGATTAGATGACACAGCATATTTGAAAGTGCTGTGAAATGGCAAAAGTGGTACATAATAGGAAAGATAAAACACAATTTTAATTACACACTTAATCATCTTTTTTATGCATACCCCTTAGCCACACAAAAATCACCAAGATTCTTCATTACAATGCAAGGTAAGAACTCAATTGGGCAAACATTTAGGTGGAGTTGGTACAAAGGTGATTTTTTTTTTGGTATTTGGCAATACATATATATATATATAAAACAATAATTTTGCTGGGAAGACTGCTTTCTCCACAACTGTAGCACTGTAGCACTGTCCTCCTGTTGTTCATAGATTTGCTTGAGCAGGTCCAGTAACATCTCCACCGTGAGACTTGTTGTTACTTTGTTTGGCGTATTGAATATGTCACGGGTAACTTGCCAGGTTTTGCCATGCGGGCAAGATACTCTCAGTAGCTTGCCGGGCTCTCCGAGAGGGGTGGAGGAATCGAACCCAGCTTGGCCGGTCCGGCTGCATGCAAGGCAAATGCCCTACCTCTGTGCTATAGCTCCAAAAAAGAAAAAAATGCTTCCAGCTGCTAAAATAATCTTGTGAATGACAATGTAGTTTAACTGCAGAAGGATTTGACACTTGGTGATGGTTCTGCATTGGTTCTATAAAAATCAATTTATCACATTAACAATTTTAGGTAAACCATCAGCCCTAGATCTTTTACCAAGTGAAAAAAAAATTGTATGTATTCTCATCAGCAAAGATAGAGTCAGGGGGAGGGCAGGATTAGAGAAGACTGTGTAAGTGTATTTACAGGAAAGTTCATGCATTCACATCTTAAATGTTGAGTCTCGGAAAACTGCTTCAGCATCTGAACTGTGAATCATGTGGGGAATTGATTACGGAGCTTTCCTATTAAATTGCTGGCAGGGAAAAATACCAGTGTTAATAATCATCAATACTAAACTTGAAAAAATAATGAAGAGTAGTTCATTGTCTTGGTCATTCAACAACTCATTCAAGCTAGAAAGGATGGGCATTTATTCAAGTAAGAGTGGACTTAATTGGAAATGCTGTTTTCTGTGTATGTGTATGTGTGTGCACGTGTGCATGTGTTGGTCTTGCAAAAGGAGAGATCTTTTCTGCTGTTGGTAGTTAGGTAATGGAAAATTTCAAGCTGACTATGAGTTATGGTTAAAGTTTTCTATAGCCCATGCACGTTGGAGCAAGGACCAGAATGACAATAGGGATGGACTAGGAGTGGAGGCAGCTGTAGGGGGTGAAATGGCTTATGGAATCCAGCTATACAGAGCCTATCCCATGAACACTGAGTTCAGATGAAGAGTAGCCAAAGATTTCAGAGGCACCTTCGGTTGACTTTGAGTTGATTAGGAAGCATGCTGGAGCCATCCCAAGTGACCAGTGATGTGGACTGATGGTGTTAGTACCAGCATCTGAGAGGAACAAAGGACCAAGACAGTTAATTCTTGATCAGACATCAGAAATCCCAGGTCTGGTCACCAACACTTTCTGAAATTGACAAAGAAATTGTCTGTGGAAGTCTGCTTTTAAAAATTTCAAACCCAATTAGCCATAACGATCATGATCATGATCATCCTGTTGTTCGTCGATTGCTTTGAGCAGGCACCAGTAATGTCTCCTTCGTCCTAGCCCTGAGATTTTAAAAAGTGCCATATTCAAGGCTCTTTCAGGGTTAGGAGAATGAGACCCATCATTGTTACTGGTATTTGGCATATTGGATATTCCATGGGGAGTTTGCCAGACTCTGCCATGTGGGCAGATTACATTCGGTAGCCTGCAAGGTTGTCCAAAGTAAGAATGAGATAAAAAGATGTCGCGCAGCCATGAATGCCTTTGTTCCTCTGCCAGTACCTTCATGAGTGTGGAGAGTGGTCTCAGCATGGTTGTGGCTGGTTCTGGAGGTCTTCGGCTGCCGGAGCCCTGGTCGGGGTGGGGAGGGAAACTCAACCTGCTCCCCTTCAAGGGCCCCTGGCGAGGACAGCCAGGCGCGGGGGGCAGGAGATTCTGCGCTGTTCTCTTCTGGAAGCTGGGTTTTGTAGTCTCTGGGTCTTGGCCATTGATGGGAATTCACGGTGCCAGGGGGCCAGTTGGTGGGTGTGGCCCCTGCAAACTGGAAGATGGAGGATCTGGGTGGAGGATTCTCAGTCCCGATTCTAGCAGGCTTGGAGATCTCAGCCCTGGGACCTGCATACCTTTGTTCCTCTGTCAGTACTTTCATGCGTGTGGAGAGTGGTCTCAGCATGGTTGAGGCTGGTTAGCCGTAACACATGGTCTATACATGGCATACAATCAACTTGTGCCATGTATGTTTTAAGCAAGATGACACCTAATGCCCTATATTCTACCTCTGAGACAAGTATGCTTATCACAGATTTGAAAGTGACAAAAATAATGTAGTTATTATACATGATCATTCTGTATTCTCAATTCTTGTTCTTATTTCTAATAAAAAGTCTGTGGACTGAATAGAAAGTCTCCAAATGACTTTCTTCTTTATTAATGCTAATATGGGGGAGACACTGATCTTTCAAATGCAATGATCTTGCCTTTACTGGTTCTTGCTGTACAATGAGCATGTGGAACTACTTTGAGGAGCACTGTCTGTAGCACTGTCCTCCCGTTGTTCATTGATTTGCTCGAGCAGGCACCAGTAATGTCTCCATTATGAGACATGTTGTTACTGTTTTTGGCATATCAAATATGCCACGGGGAGCTTGCCACGCTCTGCTGCATGGGCGGGATACTCTCAGTAGCTTATGGGGCTCTCCAAGAGAGATAGAGGAATCGAACCCGGGTTGGTTGCATGCATGGCAAACGCCCTACCCGCAGTGCTATCGATGCTTCAAAATAATAGATAAACATAAATAGGAATAGAAAATTCTTGTCTTTTTCTCTTTCCCCACTCAGTTCTTGAACCCATAATCTTCCCCCTTTTCACTGATTTGTTGTGGGATTATAGTATTATATTTCAGGGTTATGACTTAACATCTCTATTAGATATTGGAGTAACTATCTCTGCTACAAAAGTGTTGATAAAATTAATGATCAAAGGCTTGAATGGATGTGAATGATAAAAAGCTTGAATGGATGTGAAAGAATCTAGAAAACAGATTCTCTTAGGAAATTCCCTAGGAATAAAGAAGAGAGCAGTAAGGATGTCTTGGAAGAGTAGATCAAATAGAAGCTTTTCTAGGAAACAATGCAAGAGAGCTTTAAGATTAAAATAGTGGTGAATTCCATTACATGCCACAAGGCAGGAAGTTTTATAAAAAGGATAGTCAGTGGGTCTGGAAATGACAGTAATCTTGAGATCTATTCCTTTCTCCCTCCAGTGGTGTTTTTGTTTTAAGGTCACAGCTGGCAGTGCTAGAGCTTACTCCTGTCTCTCCTCTCAGTGATAACTCCTGTCAGAAATTTTCCATCTATTGAGACAATCATGGGATTTTATTTTTTGATATGGTGAATTTAATAAAATAATTTGCATATATTTAACTGAATTGCATCTCTGGGATAAATCCTACTTGATTATGGTGCAATCTTTTTGGTATATTGTTGGATTTGTTTCACTAAAGTTTTTTTTTTTCAAATATTCCTGCATTAGAGTTCACCATAATGTCAGGCTACCGTTTTTCTCTTTTTAGTAATAGCTATGTATACTTTCAGTATGAGGGTGATAGTTTGCTTCAAAAGAGCTGCTAGGAATGATTGTTTCTTCAATATTTTGGAGTAATTTGAGTAGTATAAGTAATAAATCTTTAAAGGTTTTATAGAAGTCACTAGTGATTCTATCTCTATTTGGAATTTTATTCTTGGGGATATTTTAATTTTATTTTATTTTTGGTTTTGATTTCACATTTGGCTGTGTTCAAGGCCTGTTTCTGGCTCTGTGCTCAGGGATAACTCCTGGAGGGCTTCGGGGATCATTTGGTGTGATGGGATCAAATCCAGGTTGGTTGCATGCAAGGCAAATGCCCTACTCACTGTACTATTGTTCTAGACCAAGGGATCTTGGTCAGGTTCTCAGCTCAGGTTCTCTTGTTGACATATAAGATACAAGAAGTTTTCTGTCTGCACACTAAGAAGACAGCTCTCACTGGAACTGAGTCAATCAGAACTCTGATCTTGGAATTCAGTCTACAAAACTGGGAAAAAAATTTGTCGTTTAAACATCCAATCTTCCAATGGCCAGACTCCACCGCCTTCAGACTGAGCTCTGAAGAGATGCCAAACTGCCAAAATTCCAGGTACACTGTTATTTTTGGCTGAGAACTCCGGGGTCTTCTTAGAATGGGGGTGGCCAGTCTTCCCCACCTTCTGTATTCACAGACGCCCCAGAAGCCACACTCACATCCAACAAGGACTGCCATGTAAGCTCACTTCCCAGTTAAATATTCTAGAGTTTCTAATCAAGCTCTCAATACTGACTTCCTAGTAGGCTCACACCAAATTAGATGGGAAAGCAACATGGAAACCAACTAAGCTCAATAAACAAAAACATTAACACAGAATGGTCAAATAGCACACAGCTTGGTAAATCATTAGACAAGGACTTAATGTACGCAGGGTGAGATGTAACACTTTTCACAAATTTTATTTTACTGAAGTATTTTTTGATAGTTCTATTAGAGTTTAGTTGTAAGAGCAATATAAGTCATTTAGGACCTGCTAAGAGGGCAGGCTTGATAGGTGATTGGAAAAACGAGGACAACGGTGGAGGAAAAGTCACACTTGTGGCGAGATCGGTGTTTAATTGAATGCCTGTAACAAATACACCACAAGCAATTTTGTAAGTCATAGTGTTTAAATAAAATGGGAAAAATATAATATTATTGTATTTTGTTATAACAATATAAACAAATGTGGCATATTTTGTAATAGCTTTTCTGAAGTGTCTGGTGATCCTTGATTTCTTTAGCACTGAATTTCAGGATAGTTTCAAGGAGTCTGGTAATACATCCAGAAGCGTTGAGAAGTTAACACCTCTTGGAGAAGTCTTTAGCAAATGAAGGAGGAGAAATAAAGTTTTCCCAGCAAATAAATATATCAATTTGCCTACTCCAACTTCTTAACAATAGATTACATTACTTCAAGTTATGGTTCCATGTGAACAGAAGTTGTAATTAATTGTCAAAAACCTCTACCAGTTTCCTTATCTCCTTTCATTTGGGATTCTATTCTCCAAAAACATGACATCATATGAATTTTGCTTTTTATTCTGTCAAGAGAGTAAACTTCTTATGTGTGAATCACAATCACGGTCCTCCCGTTGTTCATCGATTTTCTCGAGCGGGCCCAGTAACGTCTCCATTGGAGACTTTTTTGTTACTGTGTTTGGCATATCGAATACATCACGGGTAGCTTGCCAGGCGCTGCTGTGCTGGCGAGATACTCTCGGTAGCTTGCCAGGCTCTCCGAGAGAGGTGGAGGAATCGAACTCGGGTCGGCCATGTGTGAATGTTCATAAGAATTACATGGGAATTTCAACAAAATGTAGAATCTGATCTACTACTATTGGATTGAGTTTTGAATTCTGTAACTCTAATTCCCAAGTTTGCCAATACTTCTGGTACACATGCTAGGTTTTGAGTCATAAGGTACTATAAAACAGAGAATAAGGTAACTATTGTAGGAAGGGTTGTGTTAACAATCCCTGGTATTCTTAGGCATTACAATTATAAAAGCTTTTCCTCTTGTTAATTGAGATAAACTGCAGGTGGATGACACAACATTATGTCTCCTGTGCCTGAGTATTATGGGAACAATGATAATTATAAGGCTTGTGTTATTTGGTGGTTGCCTTTGACATCATGAGAAGCCTTGCAAAAAATTAGTCTCTAGACAACTTTTAACCTATGTTATGCTTGAGAGACAGCAGACCTTATGGAAGGTTTAGAGAAATTTTCATCTCCAGCAGCTGCAAAAGTGACTGACTAAGCTGAACTTCAGACCTTTGATCTGAGTTTAAGGTGGCAAGTATGCAAAAAAAAAAAAAAACACTGAATGTGCAGCCTCAATAAAATCTATGCTTAAGTCATGACTTCTATAGAGAAAAAAATCTTGGAGAACATTTATGAAGTCACCTGCAGGCCACTCAACAATTGCTCCTAATCTCCTAGCCATCAGGAGAAATTCCTTACCAGAGACCAGTAGATTTCCCTTAGCTGAAGATTATTTAAGTAGGTATCTCAGAGATGCTTGTTCTCAACAAGGTCTGCAATCCTACACCATTTTGTCTCCAGACAAAAACCTGGGACAATTGTCAGCACAGCCAAAGAAGGAATTACAAAGATGATTTAAGAAAACATAGATAAAATAATTAAAATTAAGCCTGTAAATAATTATATAAGTTTGGATAATAATTATTCCAAAATAATTATAGAAACAATACACCAGTAAGGACCTTGAGACGAATATAGCATACTATGGGAGTGAAATAGGAAAAACTGAAATATATAGAGTAGGTAATAGAGGATTATTTTCATCAAGAGCTCATACAAAACACACAACTCAGTGTTATGGTAAGAATGTCATGAAGTTTCTTAGACTTGTCCAAGATGTTCCCTGGAATGTTGAATATGGGAATGGCTTATGGTAAAAGAGAATGAGAGGGATAAAAAAATATTCTGAAGGCTCAATATGTTGAGAATCTTAAAATGGATTTGCTACAAGTAATACCTAACTATGTTTCATGAGGGACAACAGAGACATCTCGAAAGCAATAAGAAGTCCTCTGAAGGAGGGTCTCTTTCTCGCCACATCCACACCAGCACCAGTTGCTTTTGTTCTTTTGGATGTGGGCCAGTCTCTGTGGTGTGAGATGATATCTCACTGTGATTTTGATCTGCATGTCCCTGATGATTAATGATGTAGAGCATTTTCTCATGTGCGTTTTTGCCATTCGTATTTCTTCTTTGAGAAAGTTTCTGTTCGTTTTGTTGCCCCGTTTTTTTTTATGGGGTTGGATGTTTTCTTCCTGTGGAGTTCAACCAGCACTTTATATATCCTTTATATCAACCCCTTGTTGGATGTGTATTCGGCGAATAGCCTTTCCCATTCTGTAGACTGTCTTTGTATTTTGGTCACTGTTTCTTTGGAGGTGCAGAAGCTTCTTAGTTTAAGATACTGCCATTTGTCTATCTCTGTTTTCACTTGCTTGGCCAGTGGCATGACATCTTTGAAAGCAACAAAATAGGAGACTAACACACAAGAATAGCCGAGATTAGCACCAGGAGGTTTACTCCAAAGCTTGGAGGCCAGCCACACACAGTAGGGGAAAAGGCAGCTCAGATAGAGAAGGGAGCACCAAATAAAGGGTGTTGGGAGGGTCCTCCCAGGATGGGAGAAGCATCCTGAACGTAGACTATAGACCAAACATGATTGCCACTCAATGCCTCTTTTGCAAACCACAACACCCAAAAGGTGAGAGAGAACAAAAGGGAATGCCCTGCCATAGAGGCAGGGTGAGATGGGTGGGATGGGGGGTGGGAGGATACTGGGATCCATGGTGGTGAAAAACGGGCACTGGTGGAGGGATGGGTATTTGATCATTGTATGATTGAAACCCAAGCACAAAAATTTGTAAGTCTACAACTGTACCTTATGGTGTTTAATTAATAAATTTTTTTTTTAAAAAAGAAATGCTCTGGAAAGAGAAACCAAAATATCTTGGAGGAACTTTTCTATGGATTTTCTCTGACAGCCATTGTTCATGTTTAGAGATTATTTCTTGGAACATAAAATCTCACGTAAATAGCAATAGTGGGATTTCATAATTACAGAGACTGGTGACATTATTAATCACCAAAAGTAAGGGGACATAATTATAATGGAGAGTAAGAGAAAAGTGAAAGCCAATGATCCCTGATCCACAAATCTATGGTGATAAATGATGAATTACAGATATGTTAGGTCAGAGATAATGCTAACTTAGATATTGTTTGAGTTGTACAATACAGTTGATATTCAGCAATCAGAAGGCAGACCCAAGTTGCAATAAAACATGTAACTGGCCTGTTTAAGAGCCTGGTTCAGAGAATCAGTGATCATTAAAGCAGAGAAAAATCTTCTTGAAAAAGAAGCATACAAGTTTTTCCCTTTGCAATACTTGATTAAGATCATTGTGATCTGTGGAAAATTCAAACTTTTGTTATTGAAAACATGAGGGATGGGCTGATTCTAATACTAGGAGGCTTAGAAACATCATGTCCTCTGGGTTGAGAAGAAATATATGTAAGTCAGACAACATATAGACTTTTATCACATGGACTTTTGTCACCCTGATTCCAAGGGATTCATATATACCGTATATATTTATGGTTTTACTCCCAAATACATACTTAGGCGTTAATATAATTCCCAAATAGAAGGGCCTATCGAAAGCCCCTAAAATTATCTTTTATTGGCTAGGACAAGATATAAGAAACAATGTAGCATAACTTAGAGGTATTCAAAAAATTAACCAGACACACAAAGATGAAAAATAGAGCCCCATCATGTCTCATTAAATGCACCTAGCAAGCCTCTCCAAAAACAAGATGGGACATTGTTTTATAAATTTTTTTTAAATTTTTTTAAGTCACTTTTTTTTCTTTTTGGGTCACACCTGGCGATGCACAGGGGTTACTCCTGGCTCTGCACTCAGGAATTGTCCCTGGCGGTGCTCAGGGGACCATATGGGATGCTGGGAATTGAACCCGGGTCGGCCGCGTGCAATGCAAGCGCCCTACCCGCTGTGCTATTGCTCCAGCCTCTGTTTTATGAATTTTGACTATTGTAAATATAATGTCTGTGTGGCAGGATTAGTAACATTGGCACCCTTTCTTGCTGCCACAGAATAAATAAGATTGATATGCAGCTATTAATTTGAGAAATACTTTGCTTTGATCTCAATCAGTAGGAAGTATCAAAAGTTATTTTTTTGTGTATAGCAAGAAAAGCATAATGCTTCCCTATCTCTCCTTTCTTAGATATACCTGCATTGTACTCTCTCATTGCCTAATCCTATCCCTTTATCTGCTGTAGCCATACTCTCCCAAATAAAGGAATTGTACAAATCTATTTTGGGAAAGTTATTACTTAGATGAGCCAAACAGAGAATAGAGGTAGAATTGAACGTATTTGTCATCAACCCCAATTACTCATTTATGGAATTTATAGTTTCCCTTCTTACAGCCTTATGCTCCATTAACTCAAAGTTACTTCACCATTAATAGTAGGGTTCATTTTCTGGAAGACAAGGTAAGATCTATAGAACTGGAATCTGTGATTACTGCATGCCTGTTTTTGTACTAAGTGTTAAGAGTGAGTCAATAGAACCTAGGATAATTTACCCTGGCAACCATCAGAAATTTGGATTGAAACAACGAAGTGAGACTATAGAATAATATTTCTGATAATAAATGAATTTACTGAATTTTCTAGTGATGCTTCTTTGACCAGTAAAAATTGTGATTTGGCAATTCAATCGAACATAATAAAACAATTAAGGCTAGGGTCACTCAAATGATAATACACCTCATTCTATGTTTGCTGAACATTTTTTATCCTCTGGTTTTCAGGTGGGATCCCATCCTCCAGTCTGAGGAGGAAAGGTGATGATTCCCAGCAACTCTTCAGTTCACTTTGTCTTCCTCACTTTGTCTTGGCTTCCCCAAAGGATGTTTAGATGATGCTTCAAACAGCCTCTTTGGGAACATCACGAGTAATTTACAACCAAATGTTTTCTTCAGAAACTGACCACTTTAGTAATCTATGATTTGGTATTCGCTTCCTCTTTTTTCATCGCCTTACTTTTATTTTCCTCTCATGCTTGCTTACCTGATTGTACCTGCTTATCAAGTGTTAGCATATAAAATGATGCTAAAAGTTTACATTTTCCAATGAACCAAACTAATGTAACTCTGTGTATTAGGAATCTTTAAATTGTACTTTAGTTGTTTTCCTGTTTCTTTTCCATTTTAGATTGATATATCCAATAGTGAAGATCAGGTCTTAGAATGGGAGTTAGTGAATATTATGTAGATGGGCCAGATAAAAAATATTGCTTAGCCTTATAGATCATGTTATTTCTGTTGCATCTGCTTAATTAATTATGTTATTGTACTTTAAAAGTATTCACAGATAATACATAAACAAATCAACATGTTTGGTGTCCAGAAAAGCTTTATTTGTAAAAGCAGATATAGGCTGAAATTTGAGCATAGACCTTAGTGTACCAATTCTAAGGTTTAAATTTAAAATAGTATGATGTGAAGGAAGTAGATTTTTGAAGAAAAATAGATTTTAATTTGATTTCTATTCCTACCACTTACTACTCTGTTCCGTGCAGATTTTTTATTCATTGAGCCTCAATATCCACCTTATTTAATGTGGGTCTTATAACCCCTTATAACCTCTCAAGCTTTTGCAATAATTAAATGAGATGATGGATCAGTTTTGCAAAATATTGACATAGTATAAAACTCCACAAATTAAAACAATTATTTTATTTCTTTTCACTACCTTTTTTTTCTAAACAGAAGCTATATTACATTATCAGACATGCTAGGTGTTTTTAACAAGCTTGTTAATAGTAATGAAAGATTCCATAAAAATCTGCAGGACAGCTTTTGCTCATGAAGGATTCCTTAGGTCATGCCTTCCTTTTCCTCTGTACAATATCAATCATCTTCAGTATAAAAAGTGAACAGTACTACTAACAATAAATTAGTGAATTGAGATTTTGCTTTAAATAAATACTGTGAATTTCATTCATGTGAGTTTTCTAAAACTGATAAAACCAGAAATGTTGTTAATTATTGATCCAACTTAAACCTGTGATAGATCAAATATATTAGATTCTGAAGGCTATTTGAAGATGTGTATTATCTGCAGGCCTTTTCAAAGTTTGAGAGAACCTGGGATAGTTTGGAGGTTTGCAATATGTTAAATAGTGAATTTCCAAATGAAGTTAAAATAGTGTGATATATTAAATATATGTTAAATAACACTGTAGCACTGCACTGTCCTCCTGTTGTTCATCGATTTGCTCAAGCGGGCACCAGTAATGTCTCGCAACAAATTGTGAGACTTGTTGTTACTGTTTTTGGCACATCGAATATGTCATGGGGAGCTTGCTAGGCTTTGCCGTGTGGGCAAGTTACTCTTGGTAGTTTGCCAGGCTCTGGCAAACCATGGGCGGAGGAATCAAAACTGGTTGGCTGCGTGCAAGGCAAACGCCCTACCTGCTGTGCTATTGCTCTAGTCCATGTGTTAAATATAAATAGAAAAACAAGTTAAATGGTGTGATATACTAAATATGAGATGTATTGTTAACAGAGTCCAATAAAGCCTTTAAGTCTCAAGATAAACTTCATTTTATTCCTTTATACTGTTGACTCCAAGGTCTGAATTTGAGACCCAACTTATTCAGCTGTGGAAAAGGGGAAAATGACAATGAGACTCCATTCTTTGAGAATGGTGCTGCTCAACTCATAAAACGGGCATATTAATTGGCATTCAAAATAATTTTTTAATAATGTAGGAGTACTGCCATTTGTTCAGGCATTAAGATGATTAAATTGGGCATGAGCTCCACATTACTTTTTTTTTAACTGTACCACTTTGATATATGTTTGAGATTCAGCCACACGAAACATCCATCCCTCTACCAATGCTCATTTTCCACTACCTACATCCCAGCTGTCACCCTGCCTCTGTCTTGGCTTCATAATTACTTGAATAAGTTATATAGGTCTTTTAGGTGAAAATATTTCAAATGAGACTGGGATGAACATTTTATCTCCACCTGGATATCAAAGCACAAATCTACTCCACAGTTGGAAAAATATTCAAATTCTGATATTTCTTTTTGCACGTACCTGATAGTGATTGTAATAACAATTACAATTGTTATTACAATTGTGGGGGGAAGGAATTTAATACCACTCATGTTGCACGAGTCAAAGAAAACAAGTTTGTGGTTTTGTGGGTTTTCATTTTGTTTTACTGTTCATTTGTTTTTGTAAGTGCCAGGGACTCGAGTTAATGATATTTTTCCCCTCAGAACATCAATATAAGTAATATTTTTTGCAAAGACTGACTCTCAAAATGTAAATGAAATAAGTCTTTATGTGAAAGAACACTATTAAAAAAATACAAGAAATCAAAGTATACTATTAGTATCTCTATTAGCTTAGAAGTACTGCCATAACAAATTACCACAAACTAGGTGGCTTAAAAGTGTAAAATTAAGGCCAGAGCCACGCAACAGCTACATGTATGTGGCATACCTGAGCCCTGCCAGGAGTGATCCCTGAGAGCAGAGCCAGGAGTAATCCCTGAGCACTGCTGAGTATAACCCCAAAATAAACCAAAAAGAAGCATAAAATTAGATTTTTCTCACAGGTTTGAAGGTTAGAATTCCAAAACCAAAGTGTCAGCAGGGCTTAAGTTCTCCTTGAAGGCTTTAAGGGAAGATTTTTTCCTTTCACCTTTTGGTGCTTCCAGGTTATTCTTGGTTGATTTTGACTGTTGTCAGCCTAACTCCACACTGTCTTTGTGTGGCTGCCTTCCATTCGTTTGCTTCAAAGTTTCCTTCTTTCTACTTGAATAACAGTCATATAAGATGACTAATACGGCCACATGGTAACTTTATTACATCTTTAAAGTCCTTACCAATATGGTCCCCCTCTTGGAGAGCCCGACAAGCAACTGAGAGTATCTCGCCCGCATGGCAAAGCCTGGCAAGCTACCCGTGACATATTCGATATGCCAAACACAGTAACAACAAGTCTCAAAATGGAGACTTTACTGGGTCCATTTGAGAAAATCTATGAACAACGGGAGGACAGTGACAATGACAGTGACCAATACGGTAATATTCATGGGTTTTGGGTGGACATAAATTCAACCCATTACATTATGTATCGTTTTCCATTATCTATGTCCCAACTTTTCTTCCCACCCTCCTCTCTCCTTCTCCTCCTCTTTCTCCTCTTCCACCTCCTCCTCCTCCTCCTACTCCTCCTCCTCTTTCTTCTTCTTACTGGTCCCTTCTCTATCCTAACTGTACTCCCCTACTCCCTTGGTGACATACTTCCTTCCATGAACTAGTCCTACTGACCCTTTTTTTCTACAGTCTTTGGGTATTATTCACTTAATCACATATCACTTAATCCCCGTTATTCATTGATTTATTCGAGCGGGTGCCAGTAACGTCTCCATTCATCCCGGTTGCCTGCTAGCATAGCCCAATGGTATCTGCTCGTTCTAGGAACATGCAGAGCCTCAAACCGATCATTTAGGGTCTTGACGAATAAGTCTGACCATCTTATAGGTGGGCGTCCACGTGATCTTTTGATGTCCCGTGGAATCCAATCAGTAATGGCTCTAGTCCAGCGGTTGTCTGTAAACCTCATTACGTGTCCAGCCCATTTGATTTTTGATGTCTTGGCAAATGAGACAGTGTCCCTGATTCTTGAGCATTGACGAAGATCAGAACTCCAGATTCTATCTCTCATTTGAGTGAATTGTGATATTCCAAGCTTAGCTCTTTCGATTCCTCTTTGAGAGACCCGAATAGCGTTCTCATCCTGTTTTCGTAGGGTCCAGGTCTCTGAGGCATATGTTAATGCAGGAAGAATAGTGGAATCAAAGAGATGTGCTCGTAGCTGGAGGTTCTTTGTCCTTTTAGTTATTTCTTCAACGTTCTTGAAGGCATTCCAAGCCGCTCTCTTCCTCCTGCGCAACTCAGGTGCCAGGTCATTCATCATGTTGATTTCTCGACCTAGGTATATATAACTGTTGCATTCGGAGATGGTGGTTCCGTTGAGAGCGAATGGAGTGTCAGGAACAAGGCTGTTTCTCATAAACATTGTCTTCGTAAGATTCAGCTGTAGTCTGACCTTTCCACATTCACGGTCAAAGTCGTTCAGCATTTGTGCCACTTGGCTGATGTTTGGTGTTATTAGAACGATGTCATCAGCAAAGCGGAGGTGGTGTAGTTGCCGACCATCTATCTTCACTCCCATGTTTTCCCATTCCATCCATGATTTTCTCGAGGGTGGCACTGAAGAGTTTTGGTGAAATGGTATCACCCTGCCAAACCCCTCTCTTGATATGGATGATTACTTCTTTGTAGAATGGTGAGATCTTGGTAGTGAATCCGCAATAGAGCTCACGAAGGATCCTGATGTATTGAGTTTGTACGCCCTGATTGGCTAGGGCTTCCATGACCACTTCTGTCTCAACAGAATCAAAGGCCTTCTTTAAATCAATGAACGTTAGACAGAGCGGCATCTTGAACTCTCGAGAAACCTCAGTGAGCTTAGTAATCGTGTGGATATGGTCGATGGCACTGAATCCTTTTCGGAATCCAGCTTGTTCACATGGTTGTCCTTCATCTAGTGTTCTGCTAATCCTATTCAGGATGACTCGAGTGAATAGTTTGTAGATGACAGACAATAGGCAGATTGGGCGATAGTTGCCAATATCATGGATGTCTCCTTTCTTATATAGTAGTACAGTTCTGCTGGTTTTCCACTGGGATGGAACCTTGCATTCATACAGGTAGCGTGTGAAGAGTCGAGCCAGTGTATTGATGAGTACTGATGGTAAGTTCTTCAGGTGTTCAGGTCTGATCTTGTCTGGGCCAGGTGCTCTTTGTTTCTTTACCGACGAGATGGCATGTTGGATTTCGGAAGGGAGAACATTGGGAACGACATATCAATCATGTGGTATGTGGTATGTGGGCAAGTGGATGTGGCTATTAAAGAGATCTGAGTAGAAGTCATGAATAATCTTCTCCATTGCCCTTCTGGAGCAGTTCAGTCCCATTGTACCTGGAATCTGTTTCTCATTCAGGACACGAGTCAGCAGCGGCCCATCCTTCTCCGGATGGTGAGGAGTGAGGGAAGAAGGCCGTCAGCACTGTTTCCTTGC
The DNA here is from genome assembly GCF_029834395.1 of Sorex fumeus. Taxonomy (NCBI): domain Eukaryota; kingdom Metazoa; phylum Chordata; class Mammalia; order Eulipotyphla; family Soricidae; genus Sorex; species Sorex fumeus. Next base: position 1,081,122 of record NW_026606065.1, on the reverse strand, counting down.
ATCCTGCTGTGTGTGCAGGGGCAATTTATTCTAGGAGCCATACTGCAGAGCGTGACCAAAAATAGAAATGTAAATATTGTTGTCAACAATGGCATCTTCCCATGTTGCCGCATTAGTACCAAAGAGTTCCCAGTTGGTGGTCGTTCTGGGAGTTCTCTTTTTGAACTTTGCAGCCCTTTCTCCCTGCTCTGTGAAGTAGAATTTTGCACGAAGGAGACGGTGGTCCGATCCCGTTCGAAATTTTGGGACAACAGCAACATCAGTCAGGCAAAACCGTCGATTGAATATGATGTGGTCTATTTCGTTGTGGAATCGTCCACCGGGAGACTCCCATGTCCAACGTTTAGATTCAGCCTTTTGGAATTGTGAGTTACCATGGAAGGTTTTGGTTGACATGATGAACTCAGACAGTCTGTCACCCTGTTCGTTCCATTCCAGGCCATGGGTTCCGATGTGGAGTTCATCGACTGATCTTCTTGGTCCTATCTTGGCATTAAAATCACCGACAATGATCTTGTAGAAGGTGTGATCTTCTTTATAGAACTTCTCCAGCTCCATGTTGAATTTCTCAGTTTCTCTTTCACCATAACTGGATGTTGGTGCATAGACAACAAAGATAGAAACTGCCGGTAGTGAGCCACATTTATTCAAGTGTAATCGTCTGATTCGGGTTGTTAGGCATTCGAATGAATCAATGCTCGTGACTAAGTTTGTGTTGACAAGGATACCAACACCACCGACGCCTCTTTTATCACATGTTCCAAGGAACAGTTCTTCTCCAGTGTCGAAAACAGCATGATGGGATTGATGTCTTCTCTTTTCGGTCAGACCAGTGATGTCGTACTTGATCTTTCGCGCTTGTACCATAAGGTCTTCAATGGATGCAGCAGATTCCAGCGTACGAGCATTAAAAGTACAGACAATCATTTTTGTTTTTCTTCGTTTTGGCAGCCTATTTCTGCCTTGGTATTTTATCAGCCTTTCCTTCCATATCCTTCTCGACTCTGCCATATTCAGGGTTAGGGGAATGAGATCCATTTATTACTGGATTTGGCATATCAATTTGGTCTATTTGGCATAGACCACGGATAGCTTGCCAGGCTCTGCAATAATAATATGTATTATTATTATATTATTAATTATATTATATTAAATAATGGGTATTATTCACATCCTATTTTTTTACATCCTGAAAATTAGTGAAATCATTCTATCCTATGGATGTTGAGTTTTTATTGTTTTTACCAGTGTCCGTATTCTTTTCAGAAAAAGTTCAGAGCAGCAGATATTCTCAACAGCAGTAAATACGGGTCACTTTTCCTCTCACATCTACCTCAGCACTGTTCGTTTTTGTACTTTGTGATGTATGATGCATATATTCTTTTAGGAAAATAATTTTTTTTTGGAGTAGACTCTCAGAAGTAGAATCACTGGGTCCTACTGAAATTCTATTTTTAATGTCTTGGGAAGTCTCTACGCAATTTTCCAAAATGCAGAAGCATGCAACAGTCCCACCAACAGTGAACGAAAGTTCCTTTTTCACCATGTCCATGCAGCATTTACTGCCTCCAGACTTTTTAATGTAGATCTTTCTCACTGATGTGAAATAATACCTCACTGTCATTTTGATTTGCATACCCCATCATCAGTGATGATGAACATTTACCTGTATACCTGTTGGCCATCTTTATGTATTTTTAGAGAAAGTATCTGTTCAACATCTCCCCCATATTTTATGGAGTTTTTAGTTTTTGTTGTTATTGAGCTTTCTTTTTTTGCTTTTTGGATCACACCTGGAAATGCTCAGAGTAGGGATCACTCCTGGCTCTGCACTCAGGAATCATTCCTGGTGGTGCTCAGGGGACCATATAGGATGCTGGGAATTGAACCCGGGTCGGCCACGTGCAAGGCAAATACCCTACCAGCTCTGCTATCACTCCAACCCCACTTTCTGAGTACTTTAGATATGCTGGCTGTTAGCGTTTTTCTGATGGATGGTATGCAGATATTTCTCTGCAAGTTGTTTTATAATTCATAGACCTCAATGAGATGCCCTACCAGGTAATTCCCAATTATTATCTTTTTTTTATTAGTTAAACACCATGAGGTACAGTTGTAGACTTACAAGTTTTCGTGCTTGGGTTTCAATTATACAATGATCAAATACCCATCCCTCCACCAGTGCCCATTTTCCACCACCACGGATTCCAGTATCCCTCCCATCCTCCATCCCCTCCCCACCAATCCACCCTGCCTCTGTGGCAGGGCATTCCCTTTTGTTCTCTCTCTCCTTTTGGGTGCTGTGGTTTGCAGAAGAGGCATTGGGTGGCAATCATGTTCAGTCTCTAGTCTACTTTCAGCATGCATCTCTCATCCTGGGCGGATCTTCCCAGTACCCTTTATTTGGTACTCTATCTGAGCTGCCTTTACCCCTAGAGTGTGTGGCTGGCCTCGAAGCCATGGAGTAAACCTCCTGGTATTTATCAAAGCTGTTCTTTGGTGTTAGTCTCTTATTTTGTTACTTTATGTTCCCCAGATGAATGCAATCTTTCTATGTCTATTCCTCTCTTTCTGGCTCATTTCGCTTAGCATGATATTTTCCATGTAGTACCACTTGTATGTAAAGTTCATGACTTCATCTTTTCTAACAGCTACATAGTACTCCATTGTGTAGATGTACCAAAGTTTCTTTAACCAGTCATCTGTTCTCAGGCACTCAGTTTTTTCCATATTCTAGCTATTGTAAAGAGTGCTGCAATGAACAAACAAGTGCAGATGTCATTTCGACAGTACTTTTCTGCCTTTCTGGAATATATTTCAAGGAGTGGTATTGCTGAATCAAATGGGAGCTCAATTTCTAATTTTTTGAGAATCATCCATACTGTTTTCCAAAAGGGTTGAACCAGTCGGCATTCCCACCAGCAGTGAAGGAAGGTCCCTTTCTCGCCACATCCACACCAACACAGGTTGCTTTTGTTCTTTTGGATTGGGCCAGTCTCTGTGGTGTGAAATGATATCTCATTGTTGTTTTGATCTGCATATCCCTGATGATTAATGATGTAGAGTATTTTCTCATGTGCCTTTTAGCCATTCAGATTTCTTCTTTGAGAAAGTTTCTGTTCATTTCGTCGCCCCATTTTTTGATGGAGTTGGATATTTTCTCCTTGTGGAGTTCAACCAGTACTTTGTATATCCTTGATATCAACGCCTTCTCGAATGTGTATTGGGAGAATTTCCTTTCCCATTCAGTAGACTGTCTTTGTATTTTGGTCACTGTTTCTTTTGAGGTGCAGAAGCTTCTTAGTTTAAGATAGTCCCATTTGTCTATCTCTGTTTTCACTTACTTTGCCAGTGGCGTGACATCTTTGAAGATTAGCTTCAATGTCATGGAGGGTTTTGCCAATTTTTTCTTCAATGTACCTTGTGGATTTCGGTCTGATGTTGAGATCTTTGATCAATTTTGATTTTACTTTTGTACATGGGGTTAGGCAGACATCTGAGCCAGTTGTTTGCATGTAGCCATCCAGTTTTGCCAGCACCATTTGTTAAAAAGGCCTTTCTTACTCCACTTCGCATTTCTTGCTCCTTTATCAAAGATAAGATGATCATATGTTTGAGGGGAGATGTCAGTATATTCAACCTTGTTCCATAGGTCTGCAGCTCTGCCTTTGTTCAGTACCATGCTGTTTTAATTATTACTGCTTTGTAGTAGAGTTTGAAGTTCAGGAGGTTAATTCCTCCCATTTTCTTTTTCCCAAAAATTGCTTTAGCTATTCGTGGGGGTTTATTGTTCCATATAAATTTCAGGAGTGTTTGCTCCATTTCTTTGAAGAGTGTCATGGGTATCATAATAGGGATCACATTGTAATTCCCAATTCTTAAGCGTCCACCCCACAAACCCAAAGCTTCCTCCTTTGTGCTTCCTTCCTGAAATTACTTCTCAAAAAATACTCTTGTCAGACAACTGCCTTTTGAAGTCACTTAATATATCACTTAAAAAATTCTGAAGATCAGGAATATGGTCTTAGAATAACCTTGCATGTATGAGGTCCTGGGTTTGATTTGTAGAATTATAGAGAAGAATTGTACCTTCAAAAAAATCATGGATAAAGTGAAAGTGTTCATGAACAAGAGGACAAAAATAAACATCGAACAACTTGGGGCTGTAGAAATAGTACAATGGGCAGGGTACTTGTCTTGCGTGAAGCTGACCTGGGATCAATCCCCACCTTCCCATATGACTTATGAGCACCGTCAGAAATAATTACTGAGTACAGAGCCAGGAATTACCTCTGAGCATACCTCTGAGGCCCCCCAAACAAAAATAAAACACAGGAACAGTCAACATCAGACCACCAACCTATAGTTCTGACTGAACAATCAACAACTCTTACAGTCTTTGGCTTTCTCCTTGATCCTCCACTGATGCAGTGAGAAGAGCAAATGTTATCTTGTTAACTTCCCCAAAGCACTCCTATATAAGGTGGTTGCATTTTGGTTTCTGTACTATATAATTATTTAGATTATACTTCTACACATTCCCAGTCCTACCTAGATTTGCACTGAACAGAAGGCAAGTGAGCAGGTTTGAATCAATAAAAATCAAACATGTGTTGTTATTTGCATATTGCATTCTTGAAATATGGGTGTTCCACAGCAAGAACATCTGAGATGGGCTGATTGTGAGAGCTGAGTATGAATATCGAGCAAATCGATGAGCAAAGGGAGGACAGTGCTACAGTGCTACATTACTATCTTAAAAGTGATGTCAACAGAACACCACCTATTAGTCTTATTCAGTGACTAACTTTGAAAATATTTTAGATGCTAACAATAAATACTGAACAGTGAATTGTCTTATCAAATATAAATATAATTATGAATAATTTCATTCACTAATGGTGTTTTATAGGATCATTTATATAAAAAAATTGGAAGTCAGAATGGTAGTGCAACAGAGTATGTGCTTACCATGAAAGCTGCTGCCTCAAGTTTGATCCTCAGCACCACTATGGTATCCCAAGCCCTATGAGGAGTGACCCCAGAGCACAGAGCCAGGAGTAAGCCCTAAGCACTGCCAAATATGGCTCAAAGATTTTTAAAAAATGAAAGTCTTGTTAAGGTTAAATGTTAAACCAATTTACATATTAATCTCTAGTGTCATTGAAATCATCAGGACTCTTAAATAAATTTTATAGGGTGTCTAAATAAAGTTAAAATTAGAAAACCAGATACATAAAATTTTGACATAAACTGCTCTACTTCAGAAAAATGCATACATTTATGAGGAATAAAATGTACTTGCATATAATTACAGTTATTGGACTACTCATTTAACATGCTTAACTATTATAAATAATTTATTATAGGGAGGGTACAATTATTACCTATACTTTTATATAATTCTTTTTATTTTTGCTTTTTGGGTCACACCCGGCAATGCTCAGGGGTTACTCCTTGCTCATGCACTCAGTAATTACTCCTGGCGGTACTCAGGGGATCATATGGGATGCTGGGAATCGAACCCGGGTCGGCCATGTTGGCTGCGAGCAAGGCAAACACCCTACCCACTGTGCTATCGCTGTAGCCCCTATAATTCTTGGTTATAGACATGGTATAGGTAGTATTTTTAACAAACAGGAAAAAAGTTTATGAGAAGTTTATTGCAAAATTTGAAAGGATTCTTGGATTTTTCATGTAGCACTGCACTGTACCACTGTCCTCCCACTGTTCATCGATTTGCTCGAGTGGGCACCAGTATTGTCTCCATTGTGAAACTTGTTGGTGCTATTTTTGGCATATCGAATATGCCTCAGGGAGCTTGCCAGGCTCTGCCGGGTAGGCGGGACACTCTTGGAACCTCGCCAGGCTCTCCGAGAGGGATGGAGGAAACAAACCCAGGTCAGCCGCATGCAAGGCAAACGCCCTACCCACTGTGCTATCACTCCAGCCCATTTTTTTATATGTAAACATAAAATTGTTTTTTTTTGCTTCTGTCTTTGCCAAAAATGATATTAAAGTCATTATGTGATCTTTAGTTTCAAATATACTATTATGCCCCATAATATGCTAAGAGCAGCATCTCTTAATTACATTTTATCTCTTAGTGGCTTTGTTATTGAATTTCCAAGAATTAATAGAGTTGGTTCATTTGTGTTTGAAGAAAACAATGCCTATAGTCAAAGTCTAGAATAATCCATGGAGAAAAATTATAATTCACAAAAATGAAATGCATATACATGGTAACCCAGAAAATCATTGTAACTAAATCCTCTAACTCCTAAGATAAGCCTGTTTTTCATTCAAAAGAACAAAAGCAACCGATGCTGGCGTGGATGTGGCGAGAAAGGGACACTCCTTCACTGTTGGTGGGAATGTCCACTGGTTCAGCCCTTCTGGAAAACAGTATGGACGATTCTCAAAAAATTAGAAATTGAGCTCCCATTTGACCCAGCAATACCACTCCTGGGAATATATCCCAGAGAGGCAAAAATGTATAGTCGAAGTGACATCTGCACTTATTTGTTCATTGCAGCACTCTTTACAATAGCCAGAAACTGGAAGAAACCTGAATGCCCAAGAACAGATGACTGGTTAAAGAAACTTTGGTACATCTACACAATGGAGTACTATGTAGCTCTTAGAAAAGATGAAGTCATGAAATTTACATACAAGTGGTACAATATGGAAAGTATCATGCTAAGCGAAATGAGTCAGAAAGAGAGGGATAGACATAGAAAGATTGCATTCATCTGGGGGATATAAAGTAACAAAGTATGAGATTAATACCCAAGAATAGCTGAGATCAGCACCAGGAGGATTACTCCATAACTTAGAGGCCAGCCGGGTATCCTAGAGGAAAGGGCAGTTCAGATAGAGAAGGGAGCACCAAATAAAGGGTGTTTGGAGGATCCTCCCAGGAGGGGAGATGCATGTCGAAAGTGGACTATGGACTGAACATGTTTGCCACTCAATGCCTCTTTTGCAGACCACAACACCCAAAAGGAGAGAGAGAACACAGGGGATTGCCCTGCCACAGAGACAGGGGGGATGGGGGGATGGGGGTGGGAGGGATATTATCCATGGTGGTGGAAAATGGGCACTGGTGGAGGGATGGGTATCTGATCATTGTATAATTGAAACCAAAGCACAAAAAATTGTAAATCTACAACTTAAAAAAAATAAAATAAAATAAAGGGGAAAAAAAAAGAAAAAAAGATAAGCCTGTTTTTGCTCTCGTTTATGATGCTGAATGCCGCCCTATGGCATCTTCTGAATAAACCTGCAATGTATGCTATGGCATTGCTAAATTTATTGAGGTGGCTAACTGGACCTCGAAATGCACAGTCCACTTTGTGGTGCTAGACAGATTCAGATACAAAATATAAACTGGGTTCTTGGGTCCACATACTGACTTCAATACTTTTGGACAAATTCAGCTTAATATCATGGGAAATTCTTTGCATGGATCATGAGTAACACATGACCGCAAACTCTTCTCAGTTCATTATAATCTTTCATCCCTTCTTGGGCGTCTGAACTGGATATTTCCTCCCAGCTAATCTATCTCATTTCTTAATCATTTAAAGAAATGTTTAACTACATGGAAATGAAGGTTGCAACTGAAGGACAAGAAATTTTGCTATTATTTTTTTGGCTTCATTGATCAAGGTGAGTTTGCAGCAATGTTACCAATTCCCAGCTAATGAGACTGCACTCATTGCCAGCCCATCTCATTTATATTTTTGAGGTTCTGTGCTACTGAAGTTCTTCTCATAGTATAGGAATTGTTCTTCCTAGTATCCTTGGTCGGTTAAGACCTTTTATACAATAACCTCAGAACTCTGGTTGCAATTAGAGTTTTGATTAGCTGTCAGTGATGTCATAGTCATGGTTATTTTAAATCCACTGTGCTAAGTGTTTTCCTTTTCTTAATGTACTGTAGAAATTCCATTTCTTGACAGCAATAAGACACTTCAGGCAGTGTGTTTCAGGGCCAATATTGCACTTCTCATGGAGTTAAGACACTTGGCCTTCAGCCTTATGACTTATAACACAATCCGAGTTATGCTATAATCACCCAGATATATACATGGTCTGTTGTGTTTTATTGCTCAAATGGAACCTGTCCCAGTGCCTCATCAACTGACAAGGTGGGAATATAGCCCCAAATGACGGTTCCGATTCCCACTGGGAGTTGCATTTGGTCAGATCTCCTTTAGCCTTTAAGGGGTTGCACTAAAACTCTGGAAGTCTCTGGTACATTTACCACACAACAGAAATCAAACCCACTAGAATCTCAGGTCTTGTTGCCAGACTGCCCAACTTAAGTTGCCAAATATCTCCCCCTCAACACATTTATTGAACTTTAAAACAGCAGAACAGCATTGAATGAAGTCCAGTAATTTTTATAGGATATATTTTAGTCACTAGACTTTGAAGACTCTTCCAACATTAATTATAAAGTTTCTGTGTCTGGATAACATATTGTTAACAGTTATTTTGCAAGTGCTAATGGCAAGATGGAAGATTTCCAATAATTTTATTGAGGAAGTGGCAATTAAAATGTTGAACACTACGGGGTACATACAAAATAAAAATAATCTTGGAAACATTGCACCGTATCTCATGACAAAAATGGGAGTAGACTTTTTCACATAGGATGGTTTTGCATTTCTACTTCTTTTGTTCGAGAAGAATCAAGCAAGTTCTTTTGTTTGTTATAATTTAAATGTAGTGCAAAATGCCAGCACTCTGGGCTGGTCTGATATTTACCACAACATCATGAAATGATTTTAAGACAAGTTGTTATCCATATTTCTTTCAATAACAAATATCACGAAAATGAGATCATTGACTTCATGTGACAATTTATGACTCTGGAAATGCCTGAGCCCTGTTTTATAAAAACATTAAAAAGCCTCAACTAGCATGATTTTCCTTCTAGAGCTCTCTAGTGTGACCACCCAACTTCCCAAACACACCCTACCACATTCATTCAGCAGCTTTGGGTAATTAACCTGACAAGAGAGGGCACTTCCTGTAATGGTCAAGAAAGAAAGATAAAGAGATTTACCTGAGATAACAGGTGTGAAATGGTAGGTGATACACTCTGGGATTAGGAATGTGTAATCTTCGCCAGATCTCCTCCAATAACTTGAAATTTATAGTGAAATTAATGATTACAGAACGAAAATCTCTGGAATCACGAAATATTTAGTTTTAGTCAGTAGTTTAGAGTTATTATATTTTGAAAGGTATTTTAGACCAAAAGCACTGATGCTTTCCAACTGTACATAATCACCACTTTATTTCTTTAGAAATATCTTGATGGATAACTTATTCTAATGGAATTATATGTATGAGAAACAATCATTAACCATATTGTGAATTACAGAATCTTGATCAACAGAAGATAAAGGAAAATAATTTAGACTTGGGTCTCCCTTACTAGTTTGTTAATGTATTTATTTTCTTAACCAAAGAAACAATTGATACCAATTTCTGTTTAATCTATAACTAGGATGCTTACCAAAGTAGTCAATAATATCAACACTGTGCTATATCTTCTCATATCGTTTCCTGAAGGATATTTTCCTTAATGATATACTTTTAGGCACCTATGCAAACTTTTTTTCTTTCCTGATTCATTTCTTAAAAATACACAGAAACTGAAGTTATCTAGTAGTTTTCTATCCACTTTTGTTAAACCAAAAGTATTAAATAAATCAAAGGTTAGAACTCAAAAGTAAAACAATTCTCATAGGTGGAGTTTCTTTAAAGAAAAAAAACTAAAATAACCACGCCCGGTGGTGCTGAGGTGCCAGCTTTGCTGGGCCACTCCTGGTGATGTTAGATACTTTAGACTTGACAGTTTCGTACATGATATGGTGTAGTGGTGTTGGTCTTTGGGTATTCTAAGGCCAGTAGGTCTACACCTAGCACTGTTTTTCAGTGCTCAGAGGGCCATATGGTACCAGAAAAGAAACTCAAGGCTTGGTGAACACTAGACATATATTCTAATCTTTGAGTTACTTCTCCAGTACCAATTTCTTGTGTTTTAGAGTATCTCGCCCACACGGCAGAGCTTGGCAAGCCCCCCGTGATGTATTCGATATGCCAGACACAGTAACAACAAAGTCTCCAATGGAGACGTTACTGGGCCCGCTCGAGCAAATCGACGAACAATGGGAGGACCTTTACCTTTACCTTTACCTTTTCTTTATGAAATTAATTCTTACATTTTCATATTTTTATTTAATTATTCTCATGAATTCTAAATATTAAAGCATATAATTACATTTCTCTTTAGTTTTCTGAAGTATTTTGATAAGACATCAAGGGTATGTGAAAGTCAAGCAATTAATTTGGAAGCTCTTGCTACCGAGAGTATTCGATATGCCAGACACAGTAACAACAAAGTCTCCAATGGAGACGTTACTGGGCCCGCTCGAGCAAATCGACGATCAACGGGAGGGCCTTTACCTTTACCTTTATTATATAATCTGAAAAAAAATTTTTTAGGTTGACAACCTATGAGAGAATTTGGTATTTATTGATTAATTGTTTCTTTTGGAAGAATTTATTGCTTAAAGTTTAATAGATATTTTTGGCCTTATTGTATAAATGTACCATCTGTTTTTTTCTCAACAGGATAAAATATGCTCTTCTTCTTCTATATGCTCAATGTGCCTTGTCTACCTCAAAAACTGCTTAAAAACTGATAGGAAGCTGAATTTTATATTTAATTCAGCACAGTATTTATTTATTTATTTATTTATTGCTTTTTGGGTCACACCTGGCAATGCACAGGGGTTACTCCTGGCTCATGCACTCAGGAATTACTCCTGGCGGTGTTCAGGGGACCATAATGGGATGCTGGGGATCGAACCTGGATAGGCCGCGTGCAAGGGATATGCCCTACCTGCTGTGCTATCACTCCAGCCCCTCTGCACAGTTTTTAAAGAAAAATAGTTCAAGTTCTTGAGTTAAAAGAATTTTAAGTTTAGGGAATAAATTGTTATATACTGGAAAAAATTAATCTCCCAAGTAAGTTTCTAATAAGCTAATAGAGCAGGGTGTAGAACAAAAGTTTTTTGCCTAGGAACCAATATAAGATAGCAAAATTTCTCCATAAAAATATCTTATATTGGGGCTGGAGCAATAGCAAAGCAGGTAGGGCATTTGCCTTGCACGTGGCCAACCCAGGTTCGATTCCCAGCATCCCATATGGTCCTCTGAGTACTGCCAGGGGTGATTCCTGAGTGCAGAGCCAGGAGTAACCCTGTGTGTCCCCAGGTGTGACCCAAAAAGCAAAAACAAAAAAAATCTTATATTTTGCTAATATCTCAACAAACATGTATAAATTTGATGTTATCATAATATTTAAGATTGGACATAAAACATATAAAGTATGGTGCAATTATGACCCTGGGAAATAAAGTAATATTTCTGTTGGTGACTGGATCCTCTGAGGGCAAACTGGTAAAATATAATCTAAATCATGTGTCATATCCTCAACAATTACATCTCAAAGATATGTGATTTATTACCAGAATGGATGTGAATACTCTATGATTAGATGAATGTCATTCAGAAAAGTCTGGAATGGTGTCACCTCTATAATAGTCATTGGAAAGAATTATAGTTATATATTCCCTATATGGAATGTTTTTATATTACAGAAATCCTACTTATTTTCTCTTTTTTAAGTTTTTATTAGTGTAAAACCATGAGGTACAGTTGTAGACTTACAGATTTTTGTTCTTGGGTTTCAGCTATACAATGATCGAGTACCCATCCCTCTACCAGTGCCCATTCTCCACCACCACTAATCCCTCCCACCCCCCCAATCCCCCATCCCACCCTGCCTCTGTGGCAGGGCATTCCCCTCTGTTCTCTTTCTCCTTTTGGGTGTTGTGGTTTGCAAAAGAGGCAAGGAGTGGCAATCATGTTTGGTCTAGAGTCTACTTTCAGCATGCTTCTCCCATCCTGGGAGGATCCTCCCAACACCATTTATTTGGTGCTCCCTTCTCTATTTGAGCTGCCTTTTCCCCCAGCATGTGCGGCTGGCCTCCAAGCCATGGACTGAACCTCCTGGTACTTATCTCGGCAATTCTTGGGTCTTAGTCTTCTATTTTGTTACTTTATATTCCCCAGATGAATGCAATTTTTCTATGTCTATCCTTCTCTTTCTGACTCATTTCACTTAGCATGATACTTTCCATGTAGTACCACTTGTATGTAAATTTCATGACTTCATCTTTTCTAAGATGAAAAGAGATCTCCAAGCCTACTCGGATTGGGGCCGAGCATCCTCCACCCAGATCCTCCAAATTCCAGTAGGTGGGGGTCACACCCACCAACTGGCCCCCTGGCGCCGTGTAATCCCATCAGCGGCCAAGACTCAGAGACTATAAAAACCAGCTCCCATCTTATTATGACATCTTATTATGACATCTTATTATCTCATTCCTACTTTGGACAAACTGGCAGGCTACCGAATGTAATCTGCCCACACGGCAGAGTCTGGCAAACTCCCCGTGGCGTACCCAATATGCCAAATACCATTAATAATGATGAGTCTCATTCTCCTTAAGAGCCTTGAATTTAATCTCAGGGCTAGGATGAAGGAGACGTTACTGGGGCCTGCTCGAGGCAATTGACGAATAACATCTTTTCTAACAGCTACATAGTACTCCATTGTGTAGATGTACCAGAGTTTCTTTAGCCAGTCATCTGTTCTCAGGCACTCAGGTTTTTTCCATATTCTAGCTATTGTAAACAGTGCTGCAATGAACAAACAAGTGCAGACGTCACTTCGACTATACTTTTTTTTGCCTATCTGGGATATATTCCCAGGAGTGGTATTGCTAGGTCAAATAGGAGCTCAATTTCTATTTTTTTAAAATATGGAACACTTCACGAATTTGCTTGTCATTCTTGCGCAGGGGCCATGCTAATCTTCTCTGTATTGTTCCAATTTTAGCATATGTGCTGCCTAAGTGAGCACTCAATTTCTAATTTTTTGAGAATCGTTTATACTCTTTTCCAAAAGGGCTGAACCAGTCGGCATTCCCACCAACAGTGAAGGAGTGTCCCTTTCTTGCCACATCCGCACCAGCACCAGTTACTTTTGTTCTTTTGGATGTGGGCCAGTCTCTGTGGTGTGAGATGGTATTTCATTGTGGTTTTGATCTGCATCTCCCTGATGATTAATGATGTAGAGAATTTTCTCATGTGCCTTTTTGCCATTCGAATTTCTTCCTTGAGAAAGTTTCTGTTCATTTTGTTGCCCCATTTTTTTGATGGGGTTGGATGTTTTCTTCTTGTGGAGTTCAACCAGTATTTTGTATATCCTTGATATCAACTCTTGTCAGACATTTATTGGGCGAATTTCCTTTCCTATTCTGTAGACCGTCTTTGTATTTTGGTCACTGTTTCTTTTGAGGTGCAAAGCTTCTTAGTTTAAGATAGTCCAATTTGTCTATGTCTGTTTTCACTTGCTTGGCCAGTGGAGTGACATCTTTGAAGATACCGTTAGCTTCAATGTCGTGGAGGGTTTTGCCAACCTTGAATCAATGTACCTTATGGATTCCTGTCTGATATTGAGGTCTTTAGTCCATTTTGATCTTACTTCTGTACATGGTGTTAGGTGTTAGGCAGAGATCTGAGCCCTTTTTTTTGCATGTAGCTTGTGTAAACTTAAAAAGATGGCAGTGTTCTATCTCTCAAAAAAGACAGCAGTGGCAGTCTATCTCTCCCGCTACCCTCATTTGGTATTTTCAAGCTGGTTTCTGCCCCCTGGGGTGGTCGATGGTGATAGGCAGGCGAAGGAAGGAACGAGGGCCAGGCTCGTTGGTCTTAGTTGCAGTTTATTCCAATCCTCTCTCCATCCACTCCTGTCTCTCTCCTCTGCCTCTCCTTGCCAATTCTTACAGTCTTATTATATCCCCCAGCATGAGGGGTTGGGGTAACAATTACACATAAGTGTGGTCACAATCAATAGGGGTAGAATTCTTTCCCTCGGGGAAAGCTACTTCTAGGACAGATTCTCATTATAGATCAACTCACCTGGGTGTGTTTCTCCTTTCCTTGTCCAACATATAAGCATACATAATATAAATTATTTTGTATGGATACAGTAAGAAATACCTTTAAACTTATACAATTGCTCTCCTAGGGCCATCTCAATCTCAGACTACAATGCTCGGGCCAGATAGTCTTTCCTATTCCTAGCAGGGCCCTAGTCTCATCGTTACTTTTGGATCATGACAAAATTTGTCTATGATCAAACTATTAACTTATAGTTAAGAATCATGGCACTTTGCCCTGGCCCATTTTGATGCCAGGATAGCTCACCTGGGTCCATTCAGTCTCTCGTCGGGCCCCTGCTTTTGGGGTGTTAGGAACTAAGGGCAACTGAGGCTTAAGCCGAGAAAACAGATACCCGGGAGTGAATAATATTCAGAGCCAATTAAATCCTAAGTTACAAAGCATAATATTCACAGTCTTTCTGCATCTATACAAAAAAGGCATTGTTTTAAAGTAAACTATTCAAAAGGCATAAGGATAGGAGAAAGGAAATGTTAACTTATAATACAATTTCAGTGTCCTAGAAGGATCTGACCTTACAAATAATTAACAGATTCTGATTAGGGGAAAAGCTGATTAACTGGTTGGGGAAGAGAGCGTAGGGAAGTTTACAGATAAACACAATGGAATGAAAGTGCATCGGGAGCACTGCAATCAAGCTGAGTTCCTCGTGGCAAGGGGGAAAGGGCAGACCAATATTAAGCCTAAAATATTTGGAGCTATATTCCAACAGTAGTTGTCCAGTTTTGCCAGCCCAATTTGTTAAAGAGACTTTCCTGTTCCACTTCACATTTCTTGCCCCCTTATCAAAGATTAGATGATCATATGTTTGGGGGGACATGTCAGTATATTCAACTCTTTGCCATTGGTCTGCTGCTCTGCCTTTGTTCCAGAAACATGCTGTTTTGATTATTACTGCTTTGTAGAAAAGTTTGATGTTAGGGAGGTTGATTCCTCCCATTTTCTTTTCCCCAAGAATTGCTTTAGCTATTCGTGGGAGCTTATTGTTCCATATGAATTTCAGGAGTATTTGCTCCATTTCTTTGAAGAATGTCATGAGTATCCTTACAGGGCTTGCATTGAATTTATACAATGCTTTAGGAGTATTGCTACTGTGACAATGTTAATTCTCCTGATTCATGAGAAGGGGATATCTTTCCATTTTCTTGTGTCCTCTTTTATTTCCTAAAGTAGTGTTTTGAAGTTTTATTTGTACAAGTCTTTTACTTCCTTAGTTAAGCTGATTCCTAGGTACTTGATTTTCTGGGGCACAATTGCGAACAGCATTTTTTTTTCATGTCACTTTCTTCTCTCTCACTATTTACATATAGGAAATCCATGGACTTTTGGGTATTGATTTTATAGCCTGCAACTTTACTATACAAGTCTATTGTTCCTAGGAGTTTCTTGGTAGAGGTTTTAGGGTTCTCTAAATGTAGTATCATATCATCAGCGAATAGTGAGAGCTTGATTTCTTTGTTTTCTACCTGAATGCCCTTAATATATTTTTCTTGCCTAATCACTATTGCAAGTACTTCCAGTACTATATTGAACAGCAGTGGAGAGAGTGGACATCCTTGTCTCATCCCTGATCTTAGAGGGAAGGCTCTCAGTTTTTCCCCATTGAGGATGATGCTTGCTGTAAGCTTGTGGTAAATGGTTTTAACTATATTGACGAAAGTCCCCTCTATACCCATTTTGGCTAGGATTTTCATTATAAAGGGGTGCTGGATCTTGTAAAATGCTTTCTCTGCATCTATTGATAAGATCATATGGATTTTATCTTTTCTTTTGATGATATGATGGATTATGTTGATTGATTTCCGAATGTTAAACCATCCTTGCATCCCCCGGATGAATCCAAGTTGGTCATGGTGCATGATCTTTTTGAGTTGTTGAATTCTATATGCTAGTATTTTGTTGAGAATCTTCGCATCCATGTTCATCAGGGATATCAGCCTGTAGTTTTCTTTTCTTGTAGTGTCTTTGTTTCCTTTTGGTATTAAGAGATATGGGCTTCATAGAAAAAATAGTGTATTGTTCCTTTGAGTTTGAGTGAGAGTTTAGCTGGATAGAGTATTCTTGGTGAAGCATTCATTTCAGTGAGTTTTTTCACTATATCTCACCATTGCTTTCGGGCTTTGGAGGGTTCCCTCTGATAAGTCTGCTTTGAATCTAAGGGGTGCTCCTTTGTATGTGATTTCCTTCTTTGACCTTGCTGCTTGCAGTATTGTGTCTCTATCCATGGCATCCCTCATTCTAACTATGATATGTCTTAGTGTGTTTTTGTTAGGGTCTCTTTTAGCTGACACCCTTCGGGCTCCTTGAATCTGAATGGCTGCATTGTCCAGCTCTGGGGACTTTTCAGCAATGATTTGTTTGACCATGGCTTTTTCATTGGGATATTTTCCCTGACCTTCTGGTACTCCAATGATTCTAATGTTGTTTCTCTTAGAATCATCTCCTAGGACTCTGATTCGCTCTAGAGCTATTTTGAGGTCTTTTCCCATTGTTTGTTGTTGCCTGTTGACTTCGTGCAGCTGATCTTCCAGTTCACTGATTCTGTCTTCAGCTGTGGCCATTCTACTGTTGAGGGCACAGACTGAGTATTTTTAATTTCATCTATGGAATCTTTTATTTGTGACATTTCTGTGTGTAGCTTTCCAATTTCTGCTCCCATTTCTTCCTGTATTTTCTCAATTGTTTCTCTCATGTCCTCCTTTAATTTACTGGGTATCTGTCTCACTCTTTATTGAGTTCATTGAACAACTTCATTACTTCATATCTGAATTCTTTCTCAGTGAGGTCCCTTAGGTGAGTAGCACCAACTGAGGCGTCTGGACTCTTTTCATTGTCCTACCTTCGGGTGGGGATTTGTGTTGTTTCTTCATGTTGGTGTGGAGGTATGGAGACTGAGATGTTACACAAGATTGCTGGGGGGTACAGCTTGGGGGCGGAAGAAGACTGAGCACAGTGTTGGGGATGAACAGGAAGAGGCTCAGGGATTGTGAGCATCCCAGGGTCCTAGAGGATGCCTCCTACTTATTTCCTCTTGATTTAATTCCATTTTCTTGTGATATTGCAGCTGTTCTGCAAGATGTTAGGAACCAAAGTTTAAAATTGATGCACTTTAGTCAACAAGAGATATCTCTAGAGTTTGAAGATTTGTGTTTTGATTTCTGAAAAATCTGCATCTTCTATCTCCTTTTTCCTATCTGAGAGTATTGTACACATGTATTCCCTTTGATAAAGGAGAATGTTTGGTATAAATGTGGTATGCAACTGAACATCATGGGGATGAAATCGGAAAACTTTGCTTCACTTGGAAAATTATTCCTTTGTGAATGTATTACATGGCTTAAGAACTTTAACGTTCTATTATCTCTGTAAAGATACAACACATCTCTGTTCTTGTATAAGGACCAATAGCTATTGTACCCTGTCCTTTAATGCATCAGTTCCACACCTTTTCATCTTTGATCAGTTTCTGCCTTTGATCATGTCTCTTATACATCAATGTAGAATGCTAGGGAGTTTACCATAGTTTTTACCAAATAAATAGACATGTTACAGATACTGAACACCAAAAAAGTGAGGTCCATGAGATCTGAGAGATTTGTTGCCTGAGATCAGGCTAAGCCTTTGGAACCTGAGATATCTGATTCCAAAGAATCAGAGCCTGATTTCCTGGGAACTCAGAAAATGAAAGAACTCAGAAAATGAAAGATTGAGGAAGACTGGGGTCAGTGGATGAATTCTGGCTTCTTTATACACCCATTATAATTTATTTGCATTGTCAAAAGTCACAACAGGCCAAAACAGTTTACTGTGGCTATGGGAATCCCCAGAAATCACCAAATATATTAGACTATGATAATTTTATTTTATAATTATATTTTATAACTTTTATAATTATATTTTATACACTTTGACTCACAAAATCACTCCCAAAATTTCCATTTTCTTTTAATGATCACAAGTATTCTGCCTTATTAATGTACCTCATTTAATTTATACGTATTTAAATTAAAAATTTGCATAGACATGGCACTACTTTTTTTAAAGTATGATCACGTTATGGCTCTCGGATAGGGTACTCTTGCATTTAGTTAACTGTTTTACTTAGAAGCAATGCTGCTTTCTTTAAATTATGCTGGACTTGATACTTTAGTATACACTAACATCTAATAGAACTTTCTGTCTAAGAATTTCTCTGACTCCAACTTGAGTTCTTTCCTATGTAGGTCAAAAGGGTCTGGTCCTTGAATTATGGCCCAACCAGGCTTCTCCTGCAATGTGTTTGCTAGCTCACGTCTAGAAAGGATGGCATGAGAATGATAAAGACTAAAAGGGAAGAGTGCACTTCCAGGATCTTTTCAAAATATGAGACTGTTTTCTTTCCTTGTACTGGAAATTATTCTAAATCCAATAACCAATTTATATTATGATATTGTCTAATTATCTATGAATTCATTTTTTGGATGATACTCTTTTGAAAATATAATAATTATAGTAAAAACTTTCAGATGGAAAGAGAAGGAAAACAAAAAGCTTTTCTTCTCTTCCAGGGCAAATGGCCAGATGGCATTTCCCAGACTGTCATGCATTCAGGTGGAGCCAGGAAACTGAGGTTTACACTGTACAATGGTAAAGGTGATGGGTAACATTTCTGAATCTGGTACATAAAATATATTCTCTTGATTTTTTTCCTTTTACAGGAATTGATATCGAGGAATGGAAATCATGGTATCTTTGTGTTGAAACTTGTGGAAGAACACAATGGAAGTTCTCCATGAATCATGGGTAGAAGAATTAGTTAATTAGTTAATCAGCAGCACTCATATTGATTTTACAAAAGTGAAAAATAAGTGTTTGAGTCTCTAAGTTTTGGGGTTTATTTTTCTAGCAGCAATGACGATTTTAACTAAAAATATGTCTAATTAAAATCTTAGCTGTAGCACTGTCCTCCCATTGTTCATTGATTTGCTCTAGTGGGTAGTAACGTCTCCATTGTGAGACTTATTGTTACTGCCTTTGGAATATGGAATACACCACAGGGAGCTTGCCAGGCTCTGCCATGCAGGCGGGATACTCTTGGTAGCTTGACAGGCTCTCTGAGAGGAATGAACGAATTGAACCAAGGTCAGCCACATGCAAGGCAAACCCCTACCCACTATGCTATTGCTCCAGCCCAAAATATTAGCTAGAATCTTAGCTAGAATCTTTATTTAATGAACACTAGACATGATTTTTAGATTTCAACACAAATTAATCTTATCACAAATTAATTATTACAGGTTATTATAATAATTATACAATACAATATATAATATCATATATAATACATTATATTTATTATATATCATATAATATATAGTATATTATATAATATTATAGCACAGCACAGTCCTTCCATTCTTCACCAATTTGGCTGAGTGGTCACCAGTAATATATCCATTGTGAAACTTGTTACTGGTTTTTTTTTTTTTTCATATAGAATACACCACCAGCAGCTTCCCAGGCTCTATGGTGGGAGCATGATACTCTCAGTAACTTGCCAGGCTCTCCCAGGGGAATGGAGGAATCAAACCCAAGTCCACCACATGCAAGACAAATGCCCTACCCACTGTGCTATCACTCTGCCCAATATATGTATATATATATATATATATATATATATATATATATATATATATATATTAATATAATAGATGTGGCTCACTACCGGCAGTTAACATCCAGTTATGGTGAAAGAGAAACTGAGAAGTTCTACATGGAGCTGGAGAAGTTCTATAAAGAAGATCACACCTTCTACAAGATCATTGTCGGTGATTTTAATGCCAAGATAGGACCAAGAAGATCAGTCGATGAACTCCACATCGGGACCCATGGCCTAGAATGGAACGAACAGGGTGACAGACTGTCTGAGTTCATCATGTCAACCAAAACCTTCCATGGTAACTCACAGTTCCAAAAGGCTGAATCTAAACGTTGGACATGGGAGCCTCCCGATGGACGGTTCCATAATGAAATAGACCACATCATATTCAATGGGCGGTTTTGCCTAACCGATGTTGCTGTTGTCCCAAAATTCCAAACGGGATCAGACCACCGTCTTCTTCGTGCAAAATTCTACCTCACAGAACGAGGAGAAAAGAATGCAAGGTTTAAGAAGAGGACTCCCAGAACGACCACCAACTGGGAGCCCTTTGCCTCTGTTGCGGCAACATGGGAAGATGCTGTCATTGACAACATTGATGAGGAATATGATCGAATGATTCAGCACCTCCATGATTGTGCAAGGAATGCCGAGAGAGATAACCACAAAAAACCGCCTTTCTTCGAACACTCTTGAACTTATTCGCCAACGTGGCTTGGCACATGCCTCAGGCAACCACAAGCGAACATCTGAACTGGCAAAACAGTGCAGAGAAGCCATCAAGGATGACCTCAAAAACAGGAGAGCAGCAGTACTGGTAGATGCGGCAGAAGCTGGAAAAAGCATTCGTAATGCCCGCTTGTCCTTCACCAACTACAAAACCAAGATGACTGCCCTCCGACATCATGATGGATCTATCACATCTTCCAGAAGGGCAATGGAGAAGATTATTCATGACTTCTACTCAGATCTCTTTAATAGCCACGTCCACTTGCCCACATAACACATACCACATGATGGATATGTCGTTCCCAATGTTCTCCCTTCCGAAATCCAACATGCCATCTCGTCGGTAAAGAAACAAAGAGCACCTGGCCCAGACAAGATCAGACCTGAACACCTGAAGAACTTACCATCAGTACTCATCAATACATTGGCTCGGCTATTCACACGCTACCTGTCTGAATGCAAGGTTCCACCCCGATGGAAAACCAGCAGTACTGTACTACTATACAAGAAGGGAGACATCCACAACATTGGCAACTATCGCCCAATCTGCCTATTGTCTGTCGTCTACAAACTGTTCACTCGAGTCATCCTGAATAGGATTAGCAGAACACTAGATGAAGGACAACCATGTGAACAAGCCGGATTCCGAAAAGGATTCAGTGCCATCGACCATATCCACACGATTACTAAGCTCATTGAGGTTTCTCGGTAGTTCAAGATGCCACTCTGTCTAATGTTCATTGATTTAAAGAAGGCCTTTGATTCTGTTGAGACGGAAGCGGTCATGGAAACCCTAGCCAATCAGGGCGTACAAACTCAATACATCAGGATCCTTCGTGAGCTCTATTGTGGATTCACTACCAAGATCTCACCATTCTACAAAGAAGTAATCATCCATATCAAGAGAGGGGTTCGGCAGGGTGATACCATTTCACCAAAACTCTTCAGTGCCACCCTCGAGAACATCATGCGACGACTAGAATGGGAAAGCATGGGAATGAAGATAGATGGTCGGCAACTATGCCACCTCTGCTTTGCTGATGACATCGTTCTAATAACACCAAACATCAGCCAAGCGACACAAATGCTGAACGACTTTGACCGTGAATGTGGAAAGGTCGGACTACAGCTGAATCTTACGAAGACAATGTTTATGAGAAGCAGCCTTGTTTCTGACGCTCCATTCGCTCTCAACGGAACCACCATCTCCAAATGCAACAGTTATATATACCTAAGTCGAGAAATCAACATGATGAATGACCTGGCACCTGAGTTGCGCAGGAGGAAGAGAGTGGCTCGGAATGCCTTCAAGAACGTTGAAGAAATAACTAAAAGGACAAAGAACCTCCAGCTACGAGCACATCTCTTTGATTCCACTGTTCTTCCTGCATTAACATATGCCTCAGAGACCTGGACCCTACGAAAACAGGATGAGAACGCTATTCGGGTTTCTCAAAGAGGAATCGAAAGAGCTATGCTTGGAATATCACGATTCACTCTAATGAGAAATAGAATCCGGAGTTCTGATCTTCGTCAATGCTCAAGAATCAGGGACACTGTCTCATTTGCCAAGACATCAAAAATCAAATGGGCTGGACACGTAATGAGGTTTACAGACAACTGCTGGACTAGAGCCATTACTGATTGGATTCCACGGGACATCAAAAGATCACGTGGACGCCCACCTACAAGATGGTCAGACTTCTTCGTCAAGACCCTGAATGATCGGTTTGAGGCTCTGCATGTTCCTAGAACGAACAGATACCATTGGGCTACGCTAGCACACAACCGGGATGAATGGAGATGTTACTGGCACCCGCTCGAGTAAATCGATGAATAATGGAGATTAAGTGATTAAATGATATATATTTTATATATATATATATATATACTATTACAGCTTAGAGTGAAAAAATATTTATATTGTGAATCTTATTGTTGCTACACTTTTGGCTTGTTTTGGTTTTTCTGATTTTGTTCAAATACACAAACAAGCCCTGGAGATGCCGCCACGGCTGCTCCAGGGCTCCGGCGTGGTCAACCCCACTGCGTTCTTGGACCTTGCGGACGACAGCAGGCCTCTGGGCAGGATGCCCTTCGAGCTGTTGGCGGACAAGGTCCCCAAGACTGCAGAGAACTTCCACGCTCTAAGCACCGGTGAGAAGGACTTCTTGTAACCAAGTGATCCACTGGATCATTCCCAGATTCATGTGCCAGGGTGGGGACTTCACCCACCACAAGGGCACAGGAGGCAAGTCCATCTAGGGAGAGAACTTTGACGATGAGAATTTCATCCTGAAGCACACGGGACCTGGCATCTTGTTCCTGGTAAATGCTGGATGCAACACCAGTCAGTGGTTCCCAGTTTCCCATCTGCACTGCCAAGACTGAATGGTTGGACTGCAGCACGTGGTGTTCGTCAAGGTGAAGGAGGGCACAGATATTGTGGAGGCTATGGAGTGCTTTGGGTCCAGGAGCGGCAAGACCAGCAAGAAGATTGCAATTTCCGACTGCAGACAAGTCTAACCTGTGGTGGTGAAAAATGGGCACTGGTGGAGGGATGGGTATTTGATCATTGTATAATTGAAATTGAAGCACAAAAATCTGTAAGTCTACAACTGTACCTCATGGTGTTTCACTAATAAATATTTTTTAAAAAAAGGCTCTCATTCTCTTGACCACCAGACCATTCCTTCCTTCTGTAGCTCAGGAGAGTGCCCTGCCCCCCGCCCCCCCACATGCTCGGAATGCCCTCTGGTCCCCGTGGTCTCTCTGTGGTCCTCTCGATCCCTCTGTTTCCTACGCCCATTCCCTCCAAGTCTAGCTGGATTGCAGAGATGTTTGTGATTATGAAGTAAAAAATCAACGATCACGATCATCCTGTTGTTGTCGATTGCCTCGAGCAGGTCCCAGTAACGTCTCCTTTGTCCTAGCCCTGAGATTTTAAAAAGTGCCATATTCAAGGCTCTTTCAGGGTTAGAAGAATGAGACACATCTTTGTTACTGGTATTTGGCATATTGGGTATGCCACGGGGAGTTTACCAGACTCTGCCGTGTGGGCAGATTATATTCGGTAGCCTGCCAGGTTGTCCAAAGTAAGAATGAGATAATAAGATGTCACGTGGCCGCATTTGAGTGTAAGGAACTAAGATCTATCAAGGGAAATTGAGACTTCCAGGAGCTGGGTTTTATAGTCTCTGGGTCTTGGCCATTGATGGGATTACACGGTGCCAAGGGGCCAGTTGGTGGGTGTGACTCCTGCCTACTGGAAGATGGAGGATCTAGGTGGAGGATGTTCAGCCCCGATCCGAGCAGGCTTGGAGATCTCAGGCCCGGGACCTGCATCCCTTTGTTCCTCTGCCAGTACCTTCATGTGTGTGGAGAGTGGTCTCAGCATGGTGGTGGCTGGTTCTGGAGGTCTTTGGCTACCGGAGTGCTGCTTGGGGCGGGGGGGGGAAACTCAACCCACCCCCCTCCAAGGGGCCCCAGTGAGGACAGCCAGGCGCGGGCACAGGACACTCTGTTAAAATAAGTAAGAAAAAAAATACACAAGCTAATTCAGTTTCCATTTGTCTTTCATTGAGGTCATATTCCCTCCTACACCAAATCCTCACCCTGACCCTGGAATTCTGCTTGAAATGAAACAGCAGTTGAATGGAGGTCAAGGACTTGGTAAGCATACATATGGTAGCCACTAGACAAAGCTTGATGTAATATCAATAATGTGTTCAGAGTGAACTTTCAGGCTACAGGATAACATCCCATCATTTTTATGCCCTTCCATCTGTGAAAAGCTTTTCCTCAAAGCAGTGTTTGAACAGCCTAGCAGCTTTTCATTTTAGATGCTGTATCATAAAGAAAAAGATTTTTTGATGCATAGCCAGACTCTGAGATCAAATATGTGTAGTTTTAGGGCCAGACTCATAAAGAATTAAGATTTGCCCTTCAGAACTGATCTGCTCAGTTCTTTATATCAGAGGAAGAGCCAAGGGGACATCACTGGTACATCAGTGGTATATAGGATTGGTATAGTTAAATATCCAAACTTCAGATTCAACAATAATGAAAAAATGAAATCTAAACTTCAACAACCAAACTTAAAAATGTGCGCGTGTCAACGTAGCAATATGGAGTGATTCAGGGGTGGTGAGAGTGAATTTGGGAACACTAGTTAAAGCAAGTCGTCACTGACAGTGAGGTCCATGCTGGAACATTGTATGTCTGAAACTCAACCATAAATAACTGTAAATCATGATACTTTAATAAAATAAAATGTAAACAAAAATTTTCTTTTAAATATGTTTAGGTGAAAAGTAAGTATGCAAATGCTTATTATAAAAAATAGAAGAAAACAATTTTAAAAGGTGTCTGGTAAAGGGGCAGAGGCAGAACATTTTATAACAGAGGAAATAATGTGTCCTGCAGTATAGTGCAATGCAACAATAATGGATACATATCATTCTGCATCTGCACAGAAAATGAGCCCCAGTGTAAACTGTGGACTCTACATGGTAATGATGTGCAATGAAGATAATTATCCATGGAAACCAAGACACCACTTTAGTAGGGGATAGAATCAATGAGGGAGATTATGTCCGTATGAAATCAGGGTAAATGAGAAATCTCTGTAGCATTCTCTTAAGTCTTCTATCAGTCTAAAACCTGCTTTTAAGATTCTTTAAATGAAGTAAAAACTACAGTATATTTAAAATTAAAGGACAAAGATTGAGTACAAATAACAACAATAACATCATAATGAATATTAAACGAAGCGCTTGTTACATACTAAAGCGCAAACTTGTAATGAATTCATATTATTTCTATTAAAACTTCTAGAATAACTAAAGGCAATAGATTCAATAGATTAGAGTTTCTACTCCCCCAGTCTTTCTATTACTCCTTTGGCACCATGCAAAGTATCAACGCAAATCCTGTACTCTGTTTCTCAGGTACCATCCTATTCAAGGACTCATTAGCAGGTACCTACTTTCCCATTAATGTACATGAAAATATTCATAGCCAAACAACACGAGTGCGGGAGAACAGATGACTGGTTAGAGAAACTTTGGTATGTCTACACAATGAAAAACTATGCAGCTGTTAAAAAAGATGAAGTCATGACATTTTCTTATAAGTGGATGGTCATGGAGAACGTCATGCTAAGTAAAATGAGTGAGAAAGAGAGAGACAGACATAGAATGGCTGCACTCATTTGTGAAATATAAAATAACATAATATGAGACTTGTAGGATAACACTGTTTTTCCTTCCTGCATAGCCTCAAGTAGTTTAGGTTTATTGGGTTGCTCCCATCACAGTACTCCCATTCCTCTGTGTTCATTTGTAACTTCTTTCTTTGCAGTCTGTTGACTTGTAAATATTGTTTTTCTCTTCTCTCTAAGTCCTTTGCATAGTTTATTCAGAGCAATGTCCTTTTTGTATGGACACAAGAAGGCAGTATATGCTCTGCTTTTGTAATGTGACTCTCAGTGTGATTTTCTCCTGGGCATCTGTTCTCTCCACCTAAGCCTCAGATGCCCTTACTTCCTAGCACCCCCAAAAGCAGGGTCCCAACGAGGGATTGGATGGAACCAGGGCAAGCGGTAAGCTATGTGCTACCCTGGCATGGAGATGGGCCTCGCCAAATTGCCACAAAGCTTAACTATAAGTTAAGAGCTTGGTCATGGGCAAATACTGTCATGATCCAAAAAGTAATAACTAGATTCGAACCCTGCTAGGGTTAGGAATGATTAATCTGACCTGAGCTCTGTCGTCTGAGTCTGTGGCAAGATGTTCCCAGAAGAGTTGCTCTACAAGTCTCAATGTGTCTCTTACTGTGGTCCACACAAAAATAACTAGTATTAAGATATTGATAGTGATTGGACCGAGGAAAGGAGAAAAACACCTTCAGAGGTATTTTGCCCTTAGGCAGTTAGGATGGACTTTGGAATACCCCAGGTGGTGTTTCAGCCCCTGAGCCTGGCAGTCAGGCTTTCTTATGTTGATCTGTCTACCAGACTGGGTGCAGTGTTGGCCAGAGTGCTGGGGAGTTGGAATGACTAGAGAGCTGGAGAGGAGAGAGCTCGAGAGAGTGGAAAGAGCAGGGAGCAAGATGGAGTGTGGAGAGACTAGCAAGGGGGACAGAGGGAGAAGAATGTAGAAGAAGAATAGAGTAGCAGGCACGTGGAGAGAGAGAGAGAGCTCAGGCTGTGAGATGGAGCACAGAGAAATGAGTGGGAGAGACAAAAGGAGGTGGGAATGAGGGGCAGTGAGAGATTAAAATGGGGGGCTCAGAGAGACTGGAGCGTGCCGGTGGGGAGAATGGAATAAACGGCATCTGATCGATCAACAAGCTTGGCCCTCGTCTCCTCCTCTGTCTGCCTCATGGCCTGAGCTGCCCTGGCTGGGGGAGCGGCCCGGGACTGCCAGAAACCAGGCGGCTAGGAGAAGAGCCTTTAGGGCCTTCCCCTGGCTGCCCCCGGAGATTTTATACAAGACTGACACACAAGGGCCAGGAATATTTCTCCATAGTTGGACACCTGCCTCATGAGCTGGGGGAGAAGGCAACTAGAATAGAGAAGGGATCACACTAAGTCAATGATGTTTGGAGGGATCGTTTGGGATGGGAGATGTGTGCTGAAAGTAGATAAAGGACCAAATGTGTAGCTTCTCAGTATCTATATTGCAAACCATAATGCACAAAAGTAGAGAGAGTATGTGGAGGAAATTGTCTGCCATAGAGGCAGGGGGAGGGTTGGGAAGGGGCGGATACTGGGTACATTGCTGGTGGAGGATGTGCACTGGTAGAGGGATGGGTGTTTGATCATTGTGTGACTGAAACTCAAACATGAAAGCTTTGTAGCTCTATCTCATGGTGATTCAATAAAAAAAATAGCCTTTAAAATACTGGAGGGTATGGAGTCACCAAAAAGCCAATCAGTCTGAAAATAGCTCTTATTGGCCCCAGCTGATTGGTGGAATTGTCAACCCTTTTAGTATTCTTTGACAAACATAATTTTCCAGGGGAAATCCTCACTCTTCGAAGATAATGTGAATAATTCATTTTCTTTATCCACATAGTAAATATAAAATATAGTGAAATATTTTATACATATGTATAAATATTTTACATATGTGTTTAAAATATGCCAGACACAGTAACAACAAAGTCTCCAATGGAGACGTTACTGGGCCCGCTCGAGCAAATCGACGATCAACGGGAGGGCCTTTACCTTTACCTTACCTTTTATAAATATGTAATTTTATTGCAACATTAAAATTCTAACCAGAAAATATTTTAAGTGAATCATCGTTATCTTTCATCATATCTCTCACAGTCTCAATTATAAGATAGTTCAGTATTTTATTCATGTGAATTATAAACAACACTTTAAAAAAAACCTTAAGTATAAGGTGGTAGATCTGTGAGATGTTTTTTAGTTACCATTTGTCTATTGGTTCAACTTTATTCAATACCCTCTTTGTTTTAGCCTTTGCTACTGTAAATCCCCAGGGCCTCAAGGAATTAAAAAAAACACAAAGAAACAAAACAAAGAGACACTTAAAAGTGATTTGAGATCATGAAATTATATGCAATACTAAATATTTGTGATTTTATTTAATCTTCATAGTATATCCATATCCAATACTGGGGAGCTGGAGCGATAGCACAGCGGTTGGATATGCCAGACACAGTAACAACAAAGTCTCCAATGGAGACGTTACTGGGCCCGCTCGAGCAAATCGACGATCAACGGGAGGGCCTTTACCTTTACCTTTACCTTTCATAGTAAGCCAGTGAAGCACGTTCTAGTGCCACTTTATTTTCCAGATGAGTGAACTGAGGTTTAGGGTGGTTCTAATAACCCTTTAAAAAGATAAAGGATGGATCCATATCTATTCGAATGTGGAATGTGTGCTGTTAACTTCCCATGGCCTCTACTCTGGGATACTGTTGAAAACTCTTTTGAAGGGATACATGTGAAGGCCAGTAATTTGAATGCGTCAGCAAAAGCACAATGTGATATTAGAGCAGCGCAGAGGAGGAAAATAACTATGCATTGCATAAATGGGCAAAAGAGGGTTTACTAGATTAGAAAATCACGGACACACGTTGCAAGAAAAGGGAATTGTTCTTCAGATCCAAAAAAGCATGAGTTGGTGAATAAACAATAAAATCTCAGAGTGTAGTAAAGCAAAGAAATATTCATAAATTACATGGTTAAGAATTCTCATTATATGCATTGCATGTGGAAGAGGTCCTTATGTAGAGATAATAGATGGATTCTTCCCATGATCACTGCCATTCCTTGCTACAATCCTCCTACCCCACCCAACAAAGCTCTCTGTAGTGCAGAGAGTAGAGAAAATGGGGCAATGTTAATGAACAAATACACAACTTTTTTTTTCACTTTTCTTGTTGATCTGTTTTGCCTTTCGGGATATTTGAAGAGAAAGAGTGATATGTCTGCTTATGGAAGAAGTCATACATATGTTTTGGCTTTTGCAGGAGCCGTTTTTGTGGTGCATAGGGGATGCTAGAGCTATATGCAGGGGTACTCAGGGGGGCCATATAGTCCTAAGAATTGAACTTGGCCAAGCCAGGCCTGTGTTCTGCAACTTGAGCAATCTCCTCGGCCCCCCAAAGACATATATAAAGTACAATGACATCGTTCATGTATTAAATTCCTACTTTGAACTAGTTCCTATATTTAAAGCTGTGTTATTTTAAAAGCTTTAAAAAGTTATTTAAAGTTACTTAAAAGCTTAAGTTATTTTACTTAATCCTTAAAATAATTTTTCACTTATGTAGCATTGATATTCCACTGAGATGATGGGTAAATTCATTTCTCCAATGAATTAAATGGGGACTCCGGGAGTTCAAAACATTTGGTTAAAGATAATACACTGAAATCTTTGTTAAAAATTATTAATTCATTAATTATTATTTTTTAACTGACTAACCCTGAGAGACAGAGTTACAAAGCTTTCATGACCAGGTTTCAGTCATAACTGACACTCATCCCTCCACCAGGGTACATTTCCCAAAACCAGTGACCTCTGTACCCCTCCAGTCACACCCCTCAGCCTGCTGGAGGGCAATATCTCTCTCTGTCTCTCTGTCTCTGTCTCTGTCTCTGTCTCTGTCTCTCTCTCTCTCTCTCTCTCTCTCTTTGAGCATTACGGTTTGCAATAATGATACTGAAAGGCCACCATGTTTAATCTTGACCCACTTTCAGCACATGTCCCATCCGGAGGGATCACTTCCAACATCACTGTCATAGTGCTCCCTTCTCTATCTATTCAAATTGCTGTCTCCCATAACATATCTAGAGATTGTGTAGTACTATCACAAATTTTTTTTATATTGATTTCTGGAACTGTACACTGATTGCTGCCCTTCTCTGCAGTGGGAGTTCAGGCAGCATTCAGCCAAACTAAAATAGATTTTGTAAACTCAAATTGAGTTTTTTAAAAAAATATTTGCCCTCATTGTAGCACCATTTCTCATATACTCGAGGCTGACCTATGTTTGGGAAATTCGCCAATCAATTGTTCAGACTTCTTTATTTTATAACCCATAGGATACTACTGATCAACACAGGAAAACATCTGTTATAAAGAAAGCCAAAAGCTACTAAGAATTTAATAATAAATGGTCACCTTGTCCTTTTCATAGGCACTCCAGAACTGAATATTAAATTCAATCACCCAAGTTACCTTTAATTAATTACAGTCTTCTAGGGGTTGATGTCGCATTTGGTCCAGAGTTTTACAAGGTAAAGAGGAAAAATTTGCCTAATGATTCCAGCATTTGGAATAGATCTGGGGAGGGTTAGCAGATACAGCACTACTCTTTTCACTCCTCAGCAGAGGGTTGAAGTTCAGCCAGAGGTCTTCTATAATAGGAGTTTTTAGAAGATATTTAGTGAGGTCCCTATTGGAACGTTATCTATATTGCAAACAACTGTACATCATTTGATAATCACAGGCAAGTTTCAGCTTGGGAAAAACCTCTTGTTGACTGGCTTTATGTAAAATGAATTTTGAGAATGCCAGCGTATGGCTGTCTTATCAAATCCTTCATGTCAGGCAGGATTATCTAGGGAGGAGTT
Organism: Sorex fumeus; assembly: GCF_029834395.1. Classification (NCBI taxonomy): domain Eukaryota; kingdom Metazoa; phylum Chordata; class Mammalia; order Eulipotyphla; family Soricidae; genus Sorex; species Sorex fumeus. Next base: position 1,050,526 of record NW_026606065.1, on the reverse strand, counting down.
GAGATAAGGAAAAGGGGGAGAAGCTCTCAAGCCATCCCTAGATACCAGGAAGTTTTTATAAATCCCTTTTGGCAAGGAGATAAAATGAGGGGGGTGGGCTCCTTGGTCTCCAAGGTCTCCTAAAGCTTTAACGTGCTATGCAGCTAAGGCCTGTCATTTATTTTCTCTGTGTGAAAGCGAGGCTTGGGCTGTCTGGTATGGATGGCGATGGAGAGGTCCCAACAGGACTACCTGCTGCTGTTGTTATGAATACTGCACTGAAAGACCATGGTCCTTACACGGGTCCTTACACATGTTAATATCCCCGGGCAGGCAACAACAGTTGTGGACGCAATTCATGGGATTTTCCATCCACATTTTCGAAAGTGAACTGGCCACACAATATGGACAGAAACTCTGTGTTAATTGTTTTAGTTTTTATAAACATCTGTCTTAACCTGATAATTCAGTGAGTTTCAACCTTGTGGAAGGACAGCACATGGTAAAAATACAAAATTACATTTGATATGTACCTATATAAAAATATACCATCTATATAAAGTTTTCACAAAATTACTATTACCATTATTCCTTGCAATTCCCTCTGATATTTTCGAAATAAAAGCAATACTGGTATGATGTACTAAACAAATAGAAAAATTCACTGTAGATCAACATTGTTCCCACGATTTTAACGGCATTAGGTATTTCTTTTTATTTCATTTTGTCATCACAAAAATATGATAAACCCTCTAAGTGCAATTATACTAAATAAAATGAAAAATATCTCATTCCTACTTTGGACAAACTGGCAGGCTACTGAATGTAGCCTGCCCACACGGCAGAGTCTGGCAAACTCCCCGTAGCATACCCAATATGCCAAATACCAGTAACAATGATGGGTCTCATTCTCCTAAAGAGCCTTGAATATAATCTCAGGGCTAGGATGAAGGAGACGCTACTGGGGCCTGCTCGAGGCAATCGACGAATAACAGGATGATTTGTGATTGATTGAAAATAAATGCAAATTCATGATGTATATTAGAGTTATTTTCTTGCCACCAATATTTTTGCAGCACCACAAAAAGTAGCCTGCACCATCTGGAATTGCTAAGTGCAATCCATATTGGGGAATTGCACCTGAAATTCAGATTTAGGATATTTTCCCCCCAAATTCAGGTTTTATTTCTAGAAAATAGCAATAGTGAAGTTTCTTGCTGTTCTTTGTGTTACTTCTCATTCATTTCCTAATCAATTGGGCATTTTAGAAAGCTTAATTTCTAAGCATATGCTGTTGTCCTATTTGTGTCTTAAGAACATATATTTTAAGACTCTAAGTGATAGTACTGGAAGTTGACATTTGCCTTGCACACAGGAAATTCAGTTCAAATCCCTGGCACCATATATGAACCCTGAGTACCATCAGGAGTTACTTTTAAGCATCGAGTCAGGAATGGTTCCTGAGTACCACTGGAACAGCCAAACACTGACACACACACACACACACACACACACACACACACACACACACACACACACCACTTATATTAAAAGAAATCCTAAAAGACAAGACCTTCTTCCTGTTGCTTCACCATTCCATGCATTCCATGTGAGATCAGCCTCTGGCTGACATCACTAGGACTGGCATGGAGTGGGATGAAGCGCCCCTCCTTCCAGCTTGGTCCCAGAAACATCCACACCCAAGCTGTGCCATATTAACAGGCCCACACCACAGCTCCTATAGTGCAAGAAATTGCACACTGCTCACGGTTATTCTTCTTGTTGTTTGGTGGAGAAGGGTAGAGAAGAAATGGAGCAACCTCAGCTTAATTCTCAACATCCTCCAGAGGGTAAAACCACAAAAACTCACTCCCAGAAGAGCAATAGTACCAGGAAAACATGTAGGAAAACAGCAAGCTCAATGAGAGAAAACAACATCTCTGAAGACATAAAAAATAACAGTAAATCCTCAGACAATGTCTTTAGTGACACCATGATGAGGATGTTCAACAAGTTCCGAGAAACGATAGCACAGGTAATCAGCAAAGCAATAAGAGTTGAAATTAAAAAGAATTTAACAGTCAGATGTGACATAAATGAAGAATATAAGAGGTCATATAAAATGTCACTAGAAGTTCTGTAGAGCAGAATAAAAGAAGCTGAGCAAAATGAGTAGCTCCAAAATGAGAAGGAGGAAACTCCCAAGAAATAGAAAAAGGAGGAAAATAGTCTGAAAAGAAGTGAGCAGCATACCAGGTAACTCCGGGATGAGTTCAAGAAGAATAATATGACAATTGTTGGAGCTCCTGAAGAACAGAGAGGCAAATGTGATGAAGAAACAATAGTTAAAGGATGAATCAATAAGAATGTCCCAGAATTGAAGATTACGGGCACGAAAATCTGAGATTCAAGACACCTGAAAAGTCCCAGAGAAAATATACTCAACCAGAAAAACTCCAAGACACATTGTCCGCAAAATGACAAAAGCCAGAGATGGAGACAGGATATTGAAAGTAGTAAGGTCAAAAAAGAACTTCTATACAAAGGAAAGTGACATGAGACCCTGTGAGCCAGAAGAGTATGGAACGCTAGAGTATAAAAAAAAAATCAATGAAATGAACGCCCCATCAAGAATATTATATCCAGAAACATTATCATTCGTATTTGAAGAAACAATACAGAGCTTTATGAACAGGCAACAGCTTAGGGAATTCATAGCCTTGAAACCAGGTTTGCAAGAAGCATTAGAAGAACTTCTCTAAAGGACAGGACAAACTTCCTTACGTGTGGCATTGAGTATGACATTCAATTATGGTGCATATGGCCGCCCTCTACAAGATTAAAAATAGTAGTATTACTTTCAGCTTGCCGAGGGTTTTTATACATTTTTATCAATGAATTTACATCTCATTTATATTGGTTAAAAATCATAGCAATCAATCATGACAAATTGTCTTTTACTAATTAATTTTATGGCATTTCCATTTTGTTTAAGTTCTGTTGGAGAAAATAATATGAAATAAATGTATTAAATATCTGCCAAGGTGGCAGGCAGAGTGGTGGAAGGAAAATTAGGGGCATTGGAGGAGGGAGAGGGACACTTATGGTAGGATTGGTGTTGGAGCGTTATATGCCCGAAGCAATTCTATTATGAAGAACCTTGCAAATCACAGTGTCTTAATAAAAGTTCAAAGAAAAACACCTAATTTTAATTGTTGTTTTGATTGTTATGTTTGCCTTGCACGCGCCGACGTGGCTGACCCGGGTTTGATTCCTCCGCCCTTCTCAGAGAGCCTGGCAAGCTACCGAGAGTATCTAGCCTGCACGGCAAAGCCTGGCAAGCTCCCCATGACGTATTTTATATGCCAAACACAGTAACAAATGTCACAATGGAGACGTTACTGGGCCCGCTAGAGCAAATCGATGAACAACGAGAGGACAGTGACAGAGACAGTGACCAAATTTTGATTATATGACACGATAGTGTTAAAGTCAGTGGTTTCAAAGCAATTTCAGAGAAATTTCCTAATACTTTTATGTAAAAGATAGCAACGAGTTAAAAGACTTTTATAGGTAGATGATGCAGGACTTAGCCTTTTAAATTTCTACCATTATATGGTACTGGTCAAAAAGAAAAATATCCAAGATTTCAGACTTTTAAAATTAATTATATAAATAAGTCTATTTTATATCAAAGCACTCAGTAACAATTTGAGTGGAATAGATCTTAATGTAAGCTATTGGTTTTCTGAGACTGTGGTTATAACCCAGTGCTGAGAGAAAATACACTTGATTTCTCCATAGATTTTTTTCAGAGGCACAGACTATATTTTGTATAACTCACCATTAATCAGTCATACATTTTTTGTTCGGTCATCCACAAATATATATCAAATGCTGACCATGTCCCAGGCACTAGCAGTTGACAAAAGGATGGTTTAAAGGCATCAAACGGCATATAAGACATACTCTCACTTTTAAAATTACTTATTAGTCTACAAAGGCACAAATTGCTATAATAGTAATTGCCAGTTGGTTGTACAACTATGTCAGGAACTCAAGTAACTATCTAATAATGTCAAATTCATGCATAAAAGACAGGGCAGATTCTGGTACCATTTCAGGAGGAAAAAAAATCTAAAAAAGTTTTTTTATTAAGACACTGTGATTGGCATAGTTATTTATAGTTGAGTTTCAGGCATACAATATTCTGACATCAATTCTACCATTAGTGTCCCCACAAATATCCCCAGGTTGTTTCCTCCCTCCTCCCCAACCTGCCTCCTTGATGGACCCATTTTAAGATTGGTTGTTGTAGATTGGTTCCTTCCTTCCTTCCTTCCTTCCTTCCTTCCTTCCTTCCTTCCTTCCTTCCTTCCTTCCTTCCTTCCTTCTTCCTTTTTTCTCCTTCCTTCCTTCCTTCCTTCCTCCCTCCCTCCCTTCCTCCCTTCCTTCCTTCCTTCCCTCCCTCCCTCCCTCCCTCCCTTCCTTCCTTCCTTCTTTCCTTCCCTCTCTCCCTCCCTCCCTCCTTCCTTCCTTCCTTCTCTCCCTCCTTCCTTCCTGAATTTAATCCTTCCTTTCAGCTACATAGTATTTCACTGTTTATATATATGTTACATCGTCATGATCCATTCACCTGTCATTGGATACCTAGACTTATTCATATTCTATCTTTTGTAGCTAAATGCTGCACTGCACTGCACTGTCCTCCTGTTGTTCATCGATTTGCTCTAGTGGGCACCAGTAACATCTCACCACAAACTGTGAGACTTGTTGTTACTGTTTTACGTATACCATAGCATGTCTAATACGTCATGGGTAGCTTGAATAGTGAATTCCTCATGTCTTTTTAAATAAGCATTTTGTGCCCTGGGGATAGATACCAAGAAGAACTGGAATTGCAGGGTCATATGGCAACTCTATTCTAGTTTTCTGAGAAATTTTTATCTTGCTTTCCATAGGATTTGAACCAGAAAATATTCCCACCAGCAGAGGATGAGAATTCCATTTTTTATTACACTCCCCCTTCACCCACTTCCAATCATCTTTTAGTGAAGTATCATAGTCTACAGTAGTGTTGATGTTATTGTTTTGCATTTCTTCAAAACAATGCTGCTATACCATGCCAACCACCAGAGCATCAAGATCTCTCTGATAATTTATTTTTAATCAACTCCCTTTATCTATAAGCCAGTGCTATGCTGACACCATTTCTTCCCTTGCTTTGAATATGTCAGTCTGAATCATAGCCCGATTCATTTTGAGTGGAGTTATCATGCCTTTTGTTGTTGTCTCTTCTGTTTTGGTGAAGGAATTTTTATGGTCACACTCATGTGTTCAAGGTTTATTCCTAATTCTTTGATCAAGGAACATTCTAGGCTGTATTCAGTGGACCAAACATGAAGCCAGGGATCAAACTGGGGTTGGCTGCATGGAAAACAAGCACCTTACCCACTATACTATCTCTCTGGCCCAGGAGGTATCACATCTCTTCTGTCACTGTCACTGTCCTCCCATTGTTCATTGATTTGCTTGAGAAGGCCCAGTAACATCTCCATCATGAGACTTTGTTGTTACTCTGTTTGGCATATCCAATACGTCACAGGTAGCTTGCCAGGCTCTGCTGTGCGGGCGAGATACTCTCGGTAGCTTGTCAGGCTCTCCGAGAGGGGTGGAGGAATCGAACTCCAGTTGGCCATGTTTTCTGTATGCAAGGCAAATGCCCTACCGCTGTGCTATCGCTCCAGCCCATCACATCTTTTAAGAAAGAGAAATCAGAGAGCAGCTTCAGTGAAAGCCATTTTTAAAATTTCTTTTCTAGGAAAGGGACTATCAACCGTTTTATGTGAAAGCTTAAGTAGTAAAACTTGACTATAAGGAAAATGAAATCATGCAATTTAGCACTGCATGGATTTAACTGGAGGATTTTATGCTGAGTGAATTCAATCAAGAGGAGGACAGACACAGAATGACCTTTTCATATATGGAATATAAAAACCAATAATAAGGAAACAACTAATGGTTTAAAGCAATAGAATCTAAGAAATGATCTACAGAAAGAACTTCCCAGGCTAGTGAGACGTCGGGAATGGGCTGAGGGTTATGAGCCTGGAGGAGTTATACATGTATCAAGCATGAGGGGAGGGAATCCCCGAAACCATGATGGAGAGAAATGGAAACTATGGTGACAGTCTGGTGTTGAAATATTGTATTCATACAACCCTACCATTGATGGTTTTGCATCATTGTAAATCACAATGGCTAGAATATATTTTTAAAAAATATTAGGTCCTCATTGCAACTAATAAATTCTGTCTTAGTATGCAAGTAGTAAAAAGACCAAAGATAATCAAACAGGGAAGGCTACGTTCCAATAAAGCTTTATTCAGAAAAATAGGCAGTAAGCTAAATTTGGTCCAAAGGAATTGATTTGTTGAAATCTTTATCTATTGTGGTGTCTAGGAATTAATTTTTCAGATTTTCTAACTTGCGGAACCAAATTGTCTGGTCTCACTGTGTGCGGGTACTGAGCTCCTCTGAGAAAGTTGCATAACCACGCCTATAAAACGAGGATGACATTCTGCTCATAGACTGGTGATTTTATACAATAGTCCATGTAAAATACTTAGCCCAGGACCTGGAATGAAATAAATATTTTTTTCTAGTTTCTCTTTATTTCTCTCCCAGATCATTTCTCCAGCATGCTTGGCCCAGTGCCAGCGAAATGGCTCTGTACCATCCCTAAGATGGCTTTGCCTGCCCCTCTTGCTACTGGACCATGGTTGAGTTTTCCCAGCAGGAAACACTAGCCAGAGACTGCAGGCAGGCAGAAAGAAAATGTTTTTTATATATATCTTCCTCTTTCCTTCCTTGTTTCAACAATATTTCTCTTTCTGTCACACATATCTCTCAACAGGGAACCCCAGACCCAGGCTCCATCTATTTTTAGTGTTCTTTGGAAACACTATTTTCTTCCCATAGATATTCACACTTTCCACCTTTGCTAGTATATGATTGGTTTTGTATTGGTGACTTATTCCTTACACTTAGATGACAAGCGTCTTTATTAAAGTGTCTTCATTTGGCCCCAAGGGAATTCTGTTATTAATTGATACCTTGACTAAATTGCTGCTTTCATTTTATATATTTTTAAATTAAATTTTTTTCTTTTGAGATGCAGAAGCTTCTTAATTTAAGATAGTCCCATTTGTTTATCTCTGTTTTCACTTAGTTGATCAGTGGAGTGTTGTCTTTGAAGATACCATGGTCACTGTTTCTTTTTAAGTGCAGAAGCTTCTTAGTTTGACGTAGTCCCATTTGTTTATGTTTGCTTCCACTTGCATGGTCAGTGCTGTTTCATCCTTAAAGATGTTTTTAGCTTCAATGTCGTGGAGAGTTCTGCCTACATTTTTCTCTATGTACCTTATGAATTCATGTCTGATATTGAGGTCTTTAATCCACTTTGATCTGACTTTTGTGCGTGGCATTAGACAGGTCAGAGTTCATTTTTTTTTGCAGGTAGCTATCCAGTTTTCCCAGCACCACTTGTTGAAGAGGCTTTCCTTGTTCCACTTCACATTTCTTGCTCCTTTGTCAAAGATTAAGTATTCATATATTTGGAGGGTCTGTGACAGAATATTCAACTTTGTCTCTTTTGTCTGCAGGTCTGTTTCTAGCCCAGTACCGTGCTGTTTTAATTACTACTGCTTTGTAGTAAAGTTTGAAATTGGGGAGGGTGATGCCACCCATCTTCTTTTTCCCAAGGATTGCTTTAGCTATTCTTGGGGGTTATTGGTCCATATGAATTTCAGAAGTGTTCTGTCTATTTCAAATGTCATGGGTATCCTGATAGGAACAGCATTAAATTTGTATTGTGCTTTGGACAACATTGCCATTTTGATAATGTTAATCCTCCCTATCCAGGAGCAGGGAATATGTATCCATTTCCTAGTGTCCTCTTTTATTTCTTGAAGTAATGTTTTGTAATTTTCCTTGTATATGTCCTTCACCTCTTTTGTTAAGATGATACCGAAGTACTTGATTTTCTGAGTTACTATTGTGAATGGGATTTTTTTTAATATCTCTTTCTTTTCTTTCATTATTTGTATATAAGAAAGCCATGAACTTTTGGGTGTTGATTTTGTAGCTTGCCTCTTTACTCAACCAACCTATTGTTTCTATGAGCTTTTCTGTAGAGTCTTTTGGGTTTTATAAGTATAGTATATCATCTGCAACTAGTGAAAGCGTGACCTCTTCCTTTCCTGCATATGACCTTTTGAATAAGTGGTTTTGTGTCCTGTGGGTATATTTCCAGGAATGGGATTTGTTTTGTCATATGGCAGCTAAATTCCTTAGTGAGTTATCTCCTACTATTTTCTGTACTGGTCGTATCAGAGAGTATTCCCACTAGCAGAGCGTGAGAGTGTCTGTTCCACCACAACCCCACAGATAGTTCACAGTATTTTTTGTATGTGCCATTCTCACTTGTGTAAGATGATATTTAGGCAACATCTTGATTAGTAATTTACTAATAATAAGTGATGATAAGCATTTTTTCATTTACCTGTTGGTCCTTCATCAGTCTTCCTCAGAGAAATGCCTATTCATTTCCTCTGTCCATCTTCTGATAGGGCTATTTAATTTATTGATTTTTGAACATTTTACATATCAACATTTTCTCTGTTTTTTTTTAGTGTGGATTCTTTCTCCCATTCAGTTTGTTGAACTTCTACTATGAAGGAACAGTGATCAAACAGTGGTACTGGAATAGGGATAGATTCTCAATCAAAGGGTCAGAACTAATATCTAAGGATAAACTCATACATGCATCTTCAGATAAATTTGGAAAAGGGAGCTGAGAGAATGGAATAGAGTAGAGACAGCCGGGAATACTGGATTACCATATGTGAAAAATTAAAGCTGGATCCATATTTCACACCTTAAACAAAAGTCAATTCAAAGTGAATCAGAAACCTTTAAGTCGAACTGGCATCTATAAGATGAACTGAGGAAAATACAGGCAGAATGCTTTAAGGTTTAAATTTCAAAAAAAGCTACAATGCCACGGGCAAAGGCAACAGAATAAAAAGCAAACAAGTGGTCCTACTTCAAGTTAAAGTTTCCGCATGATGTAAGAAACATGAGATAATAAGCTTCTGTATTTTCAAGAAGTTTCTTTTCCACACTTCACATTTAAAACACTTCTGCTTTGCTGCTGTCTGAGTCACTATCATGTGATGAACAGGATCACCTGGTAGGTTCAGGGCTGATGACTGTCCCCACAGCTGATGGATGAAGGAAAGGATCCACAGACTATTAACCAGTGGTGATTTATTCAAATCAACTAGGATTATTATAGAGAAATTAGGAAGGGTTTGGGGACAGCAATTCCATATAGGTGTGGTTGAACATTAACATAAATATGAACAGATGGAAAGTGCTTCCTTCAGGAGAAATTCTTCTAGGAGATCAACCCAAGGGTGGCATACAATTTAGGGTCATATTGATTTTTCCTTTCCTTTACTGGTAATCCATTTAAACAACCATATTGAATTTACTTATTAATAATATTTCTAGTCATTTTGTACAAACACAGTAAGAGATGTAGACTTTTATCGATACCCTAGATTAAGCTTAAAATGATCTCTCTGGACTTATGGTAAAGGGTGGCATTTCCTAGGGACATCTTGTTATATTTCCCAGACTACAGTCCTCAGGCCAGATTAGTTTTCCCTAATTCCCGTAGGGTCCTTATTCAGTTACTTCTTTTTGGGTCATGACAGACTTTGTTCTATGACTGTTTCTTAACTTTTTATACTTCTATGGCCCTCGAACTATCCCATGTTGAAGCCAGGGTAGCTTATGCCTTGCCAGGGTAAATCCAAGTGCCTCAGCGGGACTCACTTTTTAGAGTGTAAGGCACTAAGATCAATCAAGGGAAATTGAGGCTTAGGTCAAGTAAATATGATGGACACACAGGTATAAAAGAGAAAACAATATTTTACTTACATACACAAAATCCAGAGCACTTAGAAGAAGTCAGCTTTACAAGTTACAGGGTCTGATTTCGGGATCTAAGCGATTAATAGAAAGGAGAAGAAGAGCATAAAGGAGCTGTTAAAGATAAACAGAGAGAATTGGGAGTACCTGGTGAAATTGGGTGTACCCCCAGGAACACTAGAGTGGTAGTAATACAGTTAACCTAAGCTCTCTGCAGGAGGAGAAAGGACAAATAAATGTTGAGCCTAAAGTTCTTGGAACTATAATCCAACAGCTATGTTGTGGCAATGAAATCTTTTCAGCCATTTTCATATCTCACAAGTGTGTATATGTGTGTTCTGCACCAGAACTGAAATCTTAGACAACATTGTATATGTATATGTACATTAGACAGATGTGTGAGTGTACATTTGTATGTGTATTTGTGTGTGCTATACTAGACCTGGAATCTTAGAGAATATTGATAAAACTCTAGACATAAAAAATAGAGTCATTTAGTTATAATTAGATGTTTATAAATTTCATTAAAAATCGCTTAAAAGACAAAGTTTCTCATTTCACAATTGTAAATTTCAGATCGAGCAAACTATATCATGTTGAAAACTTCTTGATTTTGATGGTTTTGTTTTCTGTTTCCTAAGGGACAGCCTGAAAGAAGTGTTGGTTGTTTCGATCTGGAAAACCAAAGGGAAATTTGGAAAAGCACAAGGTTTCACTGAATTTGGTTGGTCTTGGTCTTCCATGGCACTCATTTATTTTCCCAAGATTGATACCTTATAAAGAGGGACGCCAAAATAATTCTTATCTCTGGAGTATAGGGAGAAGGAAAGAAGACAAGTGGAGGTAATGGTGGGGAAGAGACAGACGACAGCAACAGGGGACAGGGGTCAAGGGGATTTATCACCCCAAACTTTAACAGTGAAACTTAAAAAGGTGCCTACCAAGATGACAGGCTGAGGTTTGGCTGCTAGGAGAGGGAATCTGGGGACACTGATGGAGGGAAGTTGACACTGATGGTGGGATTTGTGCTGGAGCACTGGAAGTCTAAAGCTCAATTAAGAATAACTTTGTAGTCAATGGTGCTTTAATAAAGGATTTTTTAAAAATATTGAAAGGCTGGAGAGATAATACAGCAGATAGGGCACTTGAATTGTGTGCAGCTGACCTGGATTTAATCCTTAGCATCCCATATGGCCCCCCCTACCACCACCAGGAGTAATTTCTGAGTACAAATCCAGAAGTTTTCTCTGAGAACTGATATCTTTAATTGTCTTTTAATTAAATTTAGTTTAACATGTGAGACAAGAATTCAAGTTCATCGATTTTTGTGGGACTAATAAGTTTTCCCAGTGTGATTGTTGAAGATGTTTTTATTGCTTTGTTTCATATATCTAATTCCTTTGTTGAAGATTAGCTATCCATATTACTGAATTTCTGTTTCTAAACTCTCAATTATATCCTATTGGTCTGAAAGTCTGATTTTATTTCAGCACCCTATAGTCTTTATATATAGCTATACAGTATAACTTAAAGTTGGGGTAAGAAAGACTTCCCATCTTTTCCCCCAGAATTTCTTTGGTTATTTGTGAAGTATTTTGTTGATGTCCTTAAAACTTTCATGGGAGTTTTTTTCGGAGCTCCATTGAAAGTGTACAGTGCTTTGGGTATTATGATCATCTTGTTAATGTTATGATCCAATCAAAAATTGGAAGAAAATATGAACAAACATTTCCTCAGAATAAAAATAATGATGGCCAGTATGTATGTGAGTATACGTATATATGTATATATGTATTATATATATGAAAAAGTATTCAGAAAGGTGAAAATCAAAACAATGAGATAGTACTTCATGTTAGTGAGATTGGCACACATCAAGAAGAATATAATCAAACAGTGCTGATGGAATATAAAGTAACAAAATAGGAGACTAACATCCAAGAATAGTTGAGATAAGTACAAGGAGGTTCACTCCATAGCTTGAAGGTCAGCCACACATGCTAGGGGAAAGGGCAGCTCAGACAGAGAAGGGGACACCAAGTAAAGGGTGTTGGGGGGATTCTACCAGTACGGGAGATGCATGCTGAAAGTAGATTATAGACCGACATGATTGTCACTCACTCAGTGCCTCTTTTGCAAACCTCAGCAACCAAAAGGAGAGAGAACAAAGGGAATGCCCTGCTACAGAGGCAGGGTGGGATGGGGGGGATGGGGGTGGGAGGGATACTGGGATCATTGGGGGTGGAGAATGGGCACTGGTGGAGGGATGGGTACTTGATCATTGTATAACTGAAACCCAAGCACAAAAACTTGTAAGGTCAACAACTGTACCTCATGGTGTTTCACAAAAAAAAAAAAAAAAAAAAAAAAAAGGAGTACAGAAAAAGCAAAAAAAAAAGGAAATACAAAAAAAAGAAACCATCTAATCTTCGTTAATGTTGTCTGATTTGGCCTAAAATTTTGGAAACAGCATAGTGATTTCTCAAAGAATTAAGAATGAGCTTCAATATGACTCAACAGTTTCATTTTTGGTGTCTATCTCAAGGTCTCCAAATAATATTTTGAGTGCTATTTGCATTCCTATTTTTACTGAAGCACTATGCATAATAACCAAGACCTGAAAACAACCCAAGTACCCAAGAGTGAATAAAGAAACTGTGGCATATATATACACAATGGAATACTGCTGAAAACTATGAAATTATCTCTTTGCTACTATAGGGATTAAACTAAAAGAATCATGGTGAGTGATTCAGTCAGAATGAGTCAGTCAGAATGAGAGTAGAGAGTACAAAGAACAAATTATATCTCTCATCTGTGAACTATAAAGAAATGTAGCAAGGAAATAACAAATAGACAATAGCAACTGAGAGTTCGCTTATAAAACTGAGTTCGTAAAGGGGTGAAAGTGGTTGGAAGGAGACTTGAAATATTGTTGAAAGGATGCTGACCTCAGGTGAGATGTGATGATGGAATATTCTATGCCTGGAGTTTTATTATTCGTCATATTGTAAATCACTGTGCTTAAATAAATATAAAAGCACAAGAAATAAACTGATTTTTTGAAAACTGTTTTATCATTGAACAGATACATTTGAGAATATATAATGACATTGTGTTTAATTTTGGAAACAGTGTTTGGAAATAATGATCTAGAGACAGATTTTGTGACAATTTCAAAATTTGCTTCAATAAATATTTGTTAAGCATAAACTATTTGGCATACATGTTCTAAGTGCTAGAGATAGCAGCAAATTAAGCTAATGCAAGTTTCTATTCTCATGAAGCTTCTATCCTGATTCATAACAGAGATCATAAACAAATAAGTGAACTGAATTGTATTAGATATTTCAATGATGTAGAGGGCAAATCAGGAAAAGGTGATGAGTGAAGAGGTAGAGAGAGTGCTGCAATATTTTAGAATTCTCAGAGAAGGCCTCACTGAGAGTCGATGTTAAGCAAATATTTGTGTAAAACTTGAAAGAAAGAACCATGCAGATATTGAAAGGAGACATACTTAAAACAAAGTAAAGAAAAAAGTACCAAGCCTAGCAGAGCATGCCTAGCCAGTTGGAAAGTTAGTAGAGTGGCCAGGAGGGAAAAAATGACTCATGAGAGAACAATAGACCAAGTCAAAGAGGCAATGGATACTTACGGCTCTATGAAATGTGGGAAGAATATCAAATTTAGCTTTATATTGAAGATAATATAGAAGAGTTATAAATACTGAAAATATTGATACTTTTACATTTTATTTATCTAATTTAAAATTTTTTCTGGAGTAGTTTGTGGGTCACACCCATTGGTGCTCAGGACTTACTCCTGTCTCTGTGCTCAAGGATCAATCATGGTGATATTTGTAGGACCACATGGGATGCCAGAGATCTATCTCTCCGGTCCCCTATATTGACACATTGACAGAATCTTCTGACTACTCTCTTAGTATAGATTTTGCTGGAGAGAAAAAAAAAAAACCATTATCTGCACATTGGTTTTCTCTGTTGTGTCATTAATTACCACAAAAGAGAAGTATATAATAATGTATATTTATTATCTGTGGGGGGGGCCACAGTGATAACATAGCAGGCAGGGTGTTTGCCTTGCACGCAGCTGACCCAGGTTGGATTCCTCCACCCCTCTCAGATGCCCGGCAAGCTGTCGAGAGTATTCTGTCCACACAGCAAAGCCTGGCAAGCTACCCATCATGTATTTGATATGCCAAAAACAGTATTAACAAGTAATAACAAGTACTAACAGTAATAACAGTAATAACAGTAATAACAAGTAATAACAAGTCTCACAATGGAGACATTACTGGTGCCCACTTGAGCAAATTGATGAACAACAGGAATACAGTGCTACATTGCTATTATCTGTGGGATAATAGATGAACATTAACTTCTTTTGGAGGGATTGCATGCCCGGCAGTGCTCAGGGATGACTTCTGGCTTTGTGGTCAGGAATCACTCCTGGCAGTCTCTTGGAACCATATGGGATGTGGGGGATCAAATCCAGATTGGCTGCATGCAAGGCAAGCACCAGGCTGCTGTACTATCTCTTTAGTCCCTAGATAAGCATCATCTTAAGCATCATCTTAACTAGATTCTCTCTACAATGCAGTCAAATTGTCAACCAGGGCTGAATTCTCTTCTGTGATATGACTGGGGAAAAGTCTGCTTTTTAGTGTCTCCAGATTGTTGAAAGAGTTGATTTTCCTGTAGTTATAGTACTTATGTAGCAGTCTACTTCAAAGTTAGCCAATGAGAGATAAAAATATAAGTATGTGTCCGTGTGTGTCCGTGTGTGTCCATGTGTGTGTGTGTGTGTTCTGTGAGAAAGACAGTTTTAATAACATAACAAAATAATTATAATGGATTCTTACTACCTTCGTAGCATGCATTAGTTAGGGGCAAGTCCCACACCTTAGTAACAGCCAAGGGGAGGAAATTATACAATGGTGGGAGTCGCAGATGTAGGAGTTCATGGAAGTTGCTTTAAAGTTTATTTGCCATAACTAAGAACAAACAAGAAGCTGTTGCAGCAATCCAAACAAGAACTGTAAGAATTAAACTCTAACTATGAAAGAATGCATTGATTATTTATAATTATCCCTTTGGTGGTGGTGATGGTTTGGACTGGACATGAAAATTAGACATGATAGACCAGAGATCTTGTCTGGGTATCTTATGGCTTTACTCAATAAAACCATAGCATTTTTTCTCTAGTTTGTTTTTTCTAGATTTTTTTCTCTAGCTTTTTGTCTCAAACATAGCAATTTTCTCAAGTTCCTTGTCATCACAACCTTAACTCAACGGTAATGTCCATCACAGTTCTGCAGTCTATCTTGTTTCAGCCATAGCTTACAATGCTTCAACCTTTTATTCTGTGGCTTTTTATTCTTACACGTTCAGCATATATGTGGGACTGATAACTGTAAATATCTGTATATCTTGGTTCAGCGAAACACTGTGGGGTTCTAGGACTTATTGCTAAATTTGATAATGGCATATTTTCCCTGTAGTAAATAACTTTGTTCTTGAGTCAGAGATGACCGTGTTTACAGATTCCTCTTGATTATGATTCCCTGTTCCAAGAAGCCTGTTGCAAGTCATGATCTCACTGCTGCCATCTGCCATCTTCCTTGTCTGTTCTAGGGAGTTTCCTTTCTGGTTTTCTTATTGTGCTCCAGGGCTACTCCAGTATTCTTCTCTAGGACTTGATGCTAGTCCCTAAATTTCATTTGTATTTCTCCCTGGATTTCAAATGATTGACTTTATGTTTTTCCCAATACTTGGCCTTCTGTTACTTTTTCAGACCACCTCCTCTAGCTAATTTTCTTCATAATTATCTTTACATTAAAAGTAGACTTTATTATTGGCAAATAGTAAGATGTTAAGATACCATACAACCACACCTTCTAATTTCAGGTTCCAGACTTAAGGTTCAGTGAGATGCTTTCGCAGCATCAAAAATTCAATGAAGAGGATGCATTTTTCTCACATATGTGTCTTCGATTCATATTTATACAAATTATAAAACCACACCACTTGTCTGCATTTTATTCTAAAATTCCAGTCTAAATCTGAGTTTGCTTATTCAATTAGGTCACTCAAAAACTCAACACAAAAACACAATATTGCTGGTAGAGTTGTAAAGTCAGTGGAATATATTTGTTCCTCCCGCCATAGTCAGGGCCAGGATCATTATGAAGCCATCTGGCCTTTCTTTGTAGCCTCTGCCCTTCCACATAAAACAAGTGGCTACTTTAGTATCTCTGGAATTTCGTGGCATTTCTGCAATACACTCCTTGTTGACGAAAAATACATAACTCTATTCATTTAACACTAAAATTTTAGTTGGTCTGCCAGTAAGTCTGTCAGGTCAATTGGCCCTCTCTCCTTTTCCATCTGTCTTCTCACATTCTTCACACCTTTCAAATTTTTGAAAATGTTTTTATTCACCTGGTCTGCAGAGCAAACAACTTTTTGCCCACACATTCAGAAGAGAATCTCGGCCTAGAGACTTCCCTATCTCATAAAAACTTCCCACAGCTTGTAGTTCTTTATCTTCTGTAGTCAAGACAATCTCTCTGACCCCACGCCTTTATTCCCCAGCTTTCAATCTGTTATCCCCAGCCACCAATAAAATGATTATTTAATATTTCCCATAAACATTCAAGGCTCAATAGAATACTCCGTGCCAAAACCACGAGGAAGTCTGTGTCCTGAAGACTTCACATTCTTATGTCACTCTGGTTATTATCAGCACGTTAGAACCACGGCCCCATGTTACTGCCATAGAAAGTGCAGTCCAAGAGGGCAACGTTGCTTTCAGATCTTGTAGAAGTGGTTGTTTCAGTCACTTAGCTCATGTGAGTCAGAATTCAGATCCTTCATCAAACGTCTGTCCCAAGCAGACCTGCCCCTTGACACACTGCAGTTCTTTCCTCTGAGCCAACAGATGCCTTTGGTTCTGTGAGTCATCTTTTTCCAGGTTATTAAGGGTTAGATATAGTTTTGATAAAAGACAGTTGTTACAATTGTTTCACTTAACCCTTCCTTTGAAAGCCTAGCGGTCCAGAGTTTTCTAATTCTTGTCATAAAGACTTCCTTGGAAGCACATAGAAACTCTGCTGTATTTAACAGTGGACATGAAAAGAAGACTCAATGACAAAAGGAAAAATTGATAATTGACTCTTAAAGTAACTCAAAGGAAGTAAGGAAATGAAGGATATGCATTTTCTAATCAGTTAGCCTGACATTTGAATCAAAGTACTACAGATGACTGGTTTTTTTTTTTTGGCCTTTTGGGTTACACCTGGCAGTGCTCAGGAATTACTCCTGGGTCTGCACTCAAGAATTGCTCCTGGTGATGTTCAGGAAATCATAGGGGATGCTAGGGATTGAACCCAGTTTTTGCGTGTGCAAGGCAAATGTCCTTCCCTCTATCCTATAGCTCAGACCCCACTAAGGCAACTTTCTTATTGTCTCTATGTCTCAGTTTCCATTTCTATCTGTAGCACTGTCGCACTGTCCTCCCATTGTTCATCGATTTGCTGAGTGGAAACCAGTAGTGTCTCCATTGTGAGATTTGTTGTTAGTGTTTTTGGCATATGGAATTTGCCATGGGGAGTTTGCCAGGCTCTGCTGTGCAGGCAGGATACTCTCGGTAATTTGCCAAGTTCTCTTAGAGGGATGGAGAAATCGAACCCGGGTCGGCTGGGTACAAGGCAAACACCTTACCCACTGGGCTATCACTCTAGCTCTATGTCTATACAATGGAAATAATTGTATACCACATATTTCTCTCTATATATTTTATATATACACACAAACACACATATATATACAAACACATCTTACAGAGAGTTCAAGTATCTCATAATAATTTCCCTCTTATGAACTGAAAATAATAGCTCCTATAATCTGAACCTATCTGATAGAGTCAACAAATATTTACGATTGGATTAATCCTTCCCCTTTTTATTCTACACAATTCATCAGCATTGCATACTTTCTGCAGTGTCACTCTTTGTCAAGTCATCTTGGATTTGAAATCTAGAGATTGATATATATATATATATATCAATAGACACACATATACCTTTCTATCATAAAATATTTCACAAATATTTACACTTAAAACTGTTATTTCATTCATTAGTATTACTAAGCTCTAATCAATAAAAATAAACTCAATCAGAACCATATTTGGGTTTCACTTTGGTATGCAAGTATTGTTAACGGGTATTTAAGGGCTTCTACCAACAAGATAATCTGTTTTTTACAATAATTTATCTTCAAAGTTAATTGACAATAATTTTACTTTGAGAATTTTTGCTCTTTACCTAGTAGTCTTTGCATAAAAGTATGACAACTTTCTACCTAACATGTCATGATTATTGTTTCATTTGCCATCAAACTCTACTCATATCTGGAACATACACGTCCTATTGTCACTCATAAAAGAGCTGCATATAAATGTACAGTGCTATAAATTTGTTGTTAAAATATTATTGATGGAAAGTGGGATGTGGTTTAAGTGCTAGAACAGATGCTTAGCCTGTGTAAGGATTTAAGTTTAATCCCTAATATACCAGACAACCTCCACGCACTGTGATGTGCATACCTGGCATTCTCGAAGCACAGCCACATATGACCCCTAGAGCAATGAAAAGTTATTTATTTTCCCCTCTTTATTGACTAACCATTGGTTTATAACAGTATGGAATTTTAGGAGCTAATCTCATGCCTCTATGTATGTATAATGCTCCCATATTTATTAATAATGTCCAGTGCCATCCCCCTGAAAACATCCTTCCACCAATTATCCTCACATCCCCACTCCTTTCTCTCAGTATCAATCATAGTTTTCCCTGAGACTAGTTTTTGCCAGTTTTCTCTGGTTTTGCCAGTTTTCTCCCTTCAAGTTATTTATGTTCTAAATATGAGTTAAGTCATGTAAAAATCACCTTTCACTGTCTGAATTGGTTTGCCTAGCATAGTCACTTGAGATACATCCACTTACCTCATGTGATCTGATTACACATTTTTAAATGGCAGAGTAATATTTCATGAGCATATGTACCACAGCTTTTTTATTGAATCATCTGCTGATGGACATTTAAGTTGATTCCATGTTCTAGGTACTGTGAACAAAATTGCTATAAACATGGAAGTACATATATCCATTTGAATTAGTGTTTTTATATCATTTGGACGAATATATAGCAATAATACTTCTGAGTCATATGAAATTTTTGTTTTTATTTTTTTTAAGAAATCTGTATACTTTTTGCTACAGAGGCTGGGCAGTATATATTCCCATTAACAGCATAACCAGGTTCCCTTTTCTGCACATCCTTGATGACACTTATCTTCCTCATCATGTGCAGATAGACTCCTTGTATTATCAATGTATTGAGCATTTTATCATAAGTGACTGTTAAATCTTGCCAAATGTTTCTTAAACAATGGTTATTCTGCAATCTGAAATAACCCCGTATATTTGCAAGCATTAAACATAGATAATGCTTCACATCTACTGCTAGCTCACTGCTGAAGTCTGAAGAGGAACAGTCCTGTCTGTAAAGCATTTCAGTTTCTTCAGAAATACCACAGAACTATACAGCAATGTATCATTTTCATTATACAGAGCAGAGGCCAAAAACCTCTTGCCAAAGTGATCCTCTAAAATTTTACACCTATTTCATGCATTAAAAAGAAATGTGTAGCATATGCTTTCACTTATTTTATGATTAGCTCATCAAATTTGTGTTCTGTGGGGATGGAAAGCCAAAAAGCCTTTTGTCTCTCAAGACCCTTCCTCAGCCCCTATGGCTCCCATTTCTTCCAGTTTTGTTTTTAAAAGATCTGCTCTCACAGGTCCTTAGAAGTAACATTAAATTCAAACTCAATAACAGTAACTTGCACTTGCATTGATCTTTAAAATTGACAAAATGTTTGCGCATAATCTCATTTGATTCCCTCAACGACTCTGTAAGGTTTGCAGCACAGGAAAATGTTCCTAGTTTACAATTCTAGAAACTGAGACACATGACCATATCTTATTTCAAATATCAAGTTCACAATTAGCAGAAGCAGTTTTGAACTCAAGTCATCTGACTGGATTCAACCTTTCTTTTTCCACATTATTCAGCCTGCTTTGTGCTAGATAGAAATCTAACCCCAACTTTTATAAATTTCCTTTCCCAGTATCTATGGAACCTAAAAAGATATGATGATGTCATTTATTCCTCTATTCCAAGGTAAAGAGTTTTTCAGTTGTAAATAAGGCCCAAAGTTAGTAGGCCTTAAGAAGATTATCTAGATAGACCTAACATATTCACAGGGATTTGTAAGAAGTATATGAGGCATAATATGTTGAAGTTTCTGTTGTTGGTATGAAGGATGGAGGGTCTCCATGTTAAGGAATGCCTGAAGTCTGTAGGAGCAGAGCATTAGCTGAAAGTTAGCAAGAGGGGAGAACTTTAATTTTACAAGGAACTGAATTCAATCAACAGCCTAGATGAGCTTGGAAGTAAAATCTTCTTGAGAGTATCTAGGTGATAAGTCTGGAAAGCTACTAAATACATGATGGTAATTTGTTATATAGTAATAGAAAACTAAAAACCTGCTGCTATTTGTTGAATGCTTATGACATGGAAGAGAGTAAATTTGTTTTGGCTTTGGGTCACACCCTGTGATGCTCAGTGGTTACTCTTGGCTCTGCACTTAGGAATTACTCATGGTGGTGTTTAGGGGACTCTGTGAGGTGCTGGAGATTGAAAATGGGTCGACTACATGCATGGCAATAATATATACCTCCTATATTATCACTCCAGCTCCAAGATAGTAGTTTTTACTTTAGATTATTCTATTTATTCTGTTCCATGGCTAGAAACCAAAAAAAAATATGAAGGACAGACCCGCTGTGACAAGATTACTATTTCTCCATATTTGTGGAATTATAGAGAATTACAATCTTTGTTCCTCTGAAGAAAGGTATTACTATGATTCTATCCTGACCAATGGAATGGGAGAGAAGTGGCAAATATCTCATCCAGGCAATGGACTTCAATTCTCTTTATTCTGTTTCCTTTGTAAAGCAAACCTTAATGTCCTGGATAACAAGGGGTGTCCCATGATGGGGAGTGCCTGGGGAACAGATTTTCCTACCAGTACGCTTCAGGCACAGTGCATGAGAAAAATATAAATCTTTGTTGTTTCAGGCTCTGGGATTATTGGAGTGTTGAGTTTACACATAATTCAGGCTATCCTGATGGACACATTTGCCTTAACTGTGTTTTTTTTTAAAGTTTTTTATTTCGTATGGTAGTTCACATATTTGATTACACTTAATATTTAAACATCAATCCCACCACCATTACACCTTCCCACCACCATATTTGGGATGTTTCCATCCCAAGCCTTAATCCCTGTCCCAAAGCACAACCAAAATAATATATTTTGTACTGTTTGTTATGAAAAACCGCTGAAAATGCTGCAAAAAGTTATCCATAGAGGAAACAGTGTGAAGGTTGTTCTATTTTGACAGGGGCCATTAAGACATTCCTTAGGATAACACTAACATGTTGTTAAAGGATGAGTGATGTGAACTTTTGCATATATATATATATATCTGAAAATATGTATATGTGCATATATATATATTTCCCTCTATGCCTACTATCTGAACCCCATCAAATATGATGTGGTACTCTTGGAGAATGGGTAAGGAGTGACCTATGTGTCTTATATTCCTAGAGCGGTCCGGGAATATGTGCATTTAGTCTGACTTTACTCTTGCGTGAGGCTTCACCTGAATGTGTGGAGACCGCCCTTGAGCATGGTGGTGGTTAGATTGTAGGGGTTTTCCGCTGCCAGGGCTGGGTCCCTTGGGACAGGGAGGGGTCTCACCCTCCCCCCTCTGGGGCGTCTCGTACCTTAACCGTGTTTAAGCAACATGGAATACTGAGCTTTTAAACACTTACTGCCAGTGATGAGAGACAGTTTGTTTCAGAACCTGTTATCAAACAATTTTTGAGTTGAAAAAAAAAGCTTCATTTGCGACTTTTAATTTACACTGTGTCATTAAGAAGCTTCATTTGCTGCTTTTATTTTATACTGTGTCATTAAGAAGGAATAAGGATTAAATAAGTGAGATACTTTTGAGTTTAGGAAAACAATATTCAATATGCAATGGTGCCTTAAAATATCAGCAAAGATAGAATTGTTTTCCACAAGATGTTGATAATCAAAGTCAGTCATTAGTCTACCAGAGAGCTGACATGAAGAAGTCATATACTTTAAGTATATTTTTTAATATAGTTGCTAGAACACACTATCTTAATTTGAGAGAAGAAAGCTAACTTTATCTGGAATTTTACTGTTTTTGTCTCTTTGTTTAATTTTTAGAGATCTAGAAGCAATTTTCATTTATTTAGCAGAACCGATCATTAACAAATATAGCAGGTTTTACCATTCTGCTTGCAATTCAAGTTTTTAAATAATTTTTAAGGCATTGTATTTGAACTACTAACAGTTGAGTATCAGGTGGACAATGGTCTAGCACCAACTCCACCACCAATGACAACTTCCCTTCACCAGAGTCTCCAGATTTCCTCCTACTCACTAGCCTGCCTCCTTGAAGTGTTTTTTTTTCTTTTTTGGAGTCACACCCAGAGATGCTTAGGGGTTACTTCTGGCTCTGCATTCAGGAATTACTCCTGGCGGTGCTCAGGGGACCATATGGAATGCGGGTGGTTGAACTCAGCCAGCCCCCTGCAAGGCAAATGTCCTATACGCTGTACTATTGCTTCAGCTCCTTTGCATATTTTAAAGTTTGGTTGTTGTAGTTTTAAGTAGCAACTGTAGAAAAAAAAACTCCTTTTGTATTAACATAGTGATTAATACTTAAAAATTTTATGTGAACCAAATGGAAAGTTTGGTCTCCGTAACCATGTACAACAAACTTATTTTGAAGATAAACCTTTTGGGGGGAGAGGGTAAATTCCATATAACCACAAACAAATGGAGGTCAAAGTAAGCATCTGTTGAAACATTATTTCAAGAAGTTTTGACAGAAAGCAGAGAAAACCTATACAATGGTTAAGCTCTCCATTCCCAGACTCATTCTTTCATCACAATTGTTCATGTATTCAACAATAAGGTTAGTCAATTCACTTAGGAATTCTTTCCAACCATTTATAAAGTTTTCAGGTAGATTTTCTTAAATCAAAGTCAAAGGACTTCTTTAGAAACTTTTTCTGCAAATTCCAGACAAAGTGATTTTATTTTTCATTATTTTTTTCTCTTCAAGTAGACAAAGAGGAAGATAATTTCAAAACAGTGGTTTTCCTGCAAATTAATGTTTTCATATGTCAGTTTAATTCTGAAAAAAATTAAAATCCTTCAAGGTATCTTTCTAATTTTAACAGTCAACACCTTGAATATATGCCTTCTATATAAGAAGTTGTAGGGTGTAAGTTGCAAAGATTACTCTAATTATGGTTGCAGTGAACATTTGGAGTTATGAATAATACCAACTAGGACAAGCATCTTGACAGGGTTAGGAAGAAGGTATATTGGGAGAATAAAGGAAGACTGTACTATATACAACTATTACCTTGTACTTGGTGAAGTTTTTCACACCCCCTCAACCCCACCTCAATCCAGTTCTTCATCAGGCTGTTCATTTTAAAACACTAGATGATTTTTCTTTAAATAAGCAAATTTATCTTCAGAAATTATATATATATGCATTGATTAATTCAAATCTAGCTGTGAAACAAGAGCCATTAAAGGCAGAGAAGGGCCAAGTTTTTAAGTGAACATTTTTTCTTTGCCTCCACTAGAGAAACTTACATTTAGCATTTCTTGATTTAAAGACATGCCCGCCCACAAACATCTGAGAAACATCTGTAGACAAAATGCCAAAATACATAGTCGAATTTTGACTCACACCTCACCACCCACCAAGACCCCTGTCAACTCACAATAAACACCTTTCTAGCATCTGCCCCAGAGAAAGAAACGCCACATTACCCGAAGGTCAGAGCAAACAGATGTCACTTATTGCAGACCCTAATCGTATCCATATCCAACCTCAGGAGGTCTGCAGGGAAAGCTGCCTGCTGGAGAAGGGATTCCTCCCGTTAGAGACACTCATCTTTGTTCTCCTTCCCCCTCACTGGAGCAAAGGAGCCTGAGGAGTGATCATCTCAAATGACGGCCTTTGCGTTGTGTAGACAAGACTCCCTGATTGAGCACTGAGAGAAGTGCAGGAAGTTCAGAAGTTAGGGAACCAACAGGAAATTCTCCATGGGTGATCTTCACCCTGCACCTTAAAAGCTTTTAGCTTCAAATGCAAACAGGACTGGAATACTTTTTTTTTGTTAATGATTTCTGTATTCGCTTCCCTACATCTTTGTGGAAGACATACCAGATGACTTCTCTACTCTTAACTATTGTGAGTCTCTGTTCCTCTTCTTATAGTCCTCTGCAGATTATGTGGCACCAGTTCACAGCTCTGAGCTTTAGTGGAACAAAGGAAGAAAGGAGATGAGACATGGGATTTACAAGAAGAGGTATAATAAAGAGTGTAGGCAGAACACTTACACGGAGGATTTGGTTTATTTCTGTTTGCTTTATTGTACATATTTTTTGTTGGGCTTACTCCCGTCTCTGCACTCAGGGATCACTGCTAAGGAGGATCTGGGGACCATATGTGGTACCGGGTTGGCCTTATGCAAGGCAAGTGTCTTCCACCACTGTACTATCTCTTTGGCACATATTTGGTTCTGTTTTATTTTTTATAAATATGTAAAGCTTGTTTCTCGATTCATAAAGGGTCTATTCAAAACCTGGGTTAGAGAGAAGCATAGCAAGAAAGGGGCTTGTCTTGCACATGGTCACCTGGGTTCAGTCATGGACACCACATTGAGCCTCATGAGCCCCACCAGTGAGTGCGGAGAAAGGAGGAAGCCCTGAGCATTGCTGAGTGTGGCTCCCCACACAAACAAGCTGAAGCATATATTCAGCGTAGGATAATTTTGCTTTGCCCTTTCTCCCTTGCCATAGGAGCTTAGGTTTATCAGGTTACACCCATCACAGTGCTCCCGAGTCACTCCCATTCCTTCGTTGATCTGGAACCACTTCTCTATGCTCTCTTCCCCAACCAGTTAATCAGCTTTTCCCCTAATCAGAATCTGTTAATTATGTGTAAGGTCAGATCCTCCTAGGACACTGAAATTGTACTGTAAGTTAATATTGCCTTTCTCCTCTCCTTATGTCTTTTGAATAGTTTACTTTAAAGCAATGTCCTTTTTGTACAGATACAGGAGGACCGTTAATATGATGCTTTGTAACTTAGAATTTAATTGGCTCTGAATATTATTCACTCCTAGGCATCTGCTTTCTCGAATTAAGCCTCAGTTGCCCTTGGTTCCTAGCACCCCAAAAGCAGGGTCCCGAAGAGGAACTGAATGGAGGGGCAAGTGGTGAGCTATCCTGGCATCGAAATGGGCCAGGGCAAAGTGCCATGATTCTTAACTGTAAGTTAAGAGTTTTATCATAGACAAATGTTGTCATGATCCAAAAGTAATGAGACTAGGACCCTGCTAGGAATAGAAAAGACTATCTGGCCTGAGCACTGTAGCCTGAGATTGAGATGGCCCTCAAGGAGAGCAATTCTATAAGTTTAAGGAATTTCTTACGGTATCTACAAAATCATTTATATTATTAATGCTTATATGTTTCTTGGACAAGGAGAGGAGAAACACACCCATGGGATTCCGCTCTAGGGTGGGTCATTCTGCTGAAAGAGTATTTGTCCTAGAAGCGGCTTTCTCTGAGGGAAAGAATTCTACCCCTATTGATTGTGACCACATCTATGTGTAATTGTTACCCCAATCCCTCATGCTTTGGGATTTAACTGTACTATAAGAGTGGGCTGGGGGATCAGAATCGAGACTCCAGAGCCAGAGGAGAAAGGGA
Organism: Sorex fumeus; assembly: GCF_029834395.1. Classification (NCBI taxonomy): domain Eukaryota; kingdom Metazoa; phylum Chordata; class Mammalia; order Eulipotyphla; family Soricidae; genus Sorex; species Sorex fumeus. The sequence continues at coordinate 1,024,553 of NW_026606065.1, read as the reverse complement.
ATCGGAATCAGTATCCAGATTCCAGAGTCAGAAGGAGGATGAAGGGGAATCGAGAAGGAGAATGAAGTAGCATGGGGGAGGAAGAAGCAGGAGGGGAGGCAGAGGAGAGAGACAGGAGTGGATGGAGAGAGGATTGGAATAAACTGCAACTAAGACCAACCAGCCTGGCCCTCGTTTCCTTCCTTTGCCTGCCCATCACCACCGACCTCCCTGGGGTGGGGGAACCAGCGTGAGACTACAGAACGCTGGCGGTGGGAGAGATAGAGCCACCGCTGATGTGCTGTCTTTTTTGAGTTTACACAATTCAGAACATACAAAATATCTTTTAAAGAATGAATGTGTTAATATTTTCCATTTACTCCCGCCTACCATCTTTTTCATTTTACCTTATTCTCTTCCCCACATCTGGGAGGGTCGACTGGTCTGAAATAGGCAGCTTTGCCCTCTGCCTCTGGTTGAACTTGGTCTGAGAGAAACATTGGCAGAAAGTTAGAAATTAGCAGACAGAGGAACATTGATCTTTGGTTGTAAACCTCTACTAGAAAGCATAATCATTGTCAAAAGATACCTATTTTTTCCATCTCTTTGCCCTATAAATTACCACCCCACAGGTGATAGTTTCTCAACATGGATTTCAAAGGTATTGTGCCAACCTTCTTGGTTTTCTTGAACCTTGAATAAATTTTTGTAAATAGATGTTTCATTGCATTTAACTCTAATATTCTGGTAGAGTATGTCACTTGTGACCAGATGGGACTCTTACTGAAACAGTAGTACACATACTTTATTTTAAATTTAGCTACTTGATTGTGTATGGACACTACTTCCACTACCCAGCCGTTGCCACACTCCAGGATGCTTTCCGGACCCGCGCGGCAGCTCCGGCCGAGACCCACGCACAACTGAAGACCCACAGAACAAGATAAGCGGAACTCTCTGAGACCTTGGACTCCAGGCTCGGCGGACCCAGGGACAAAGCTTCTCTGCTTGCTCCCACCACCACAGGTGACAAAGGGATTCTAATCAGGAGCCCCACCCTACCCTGCCCTGTCTGCTTCCATCAACCACCCAGGGATCGAATTGTGCACAGGAGACCCACCCTACCCAGATAAATACCCCACTGGCAGACTTCCACTCTCGACACTACTTCCACTACCCAGCCATTGCCACACTCCAGGACGCTTTCCGGACACATCATAAGATACTAAATACCCATCTTCTGGAATTGTCGTACCATATTTGATAGGGTTCAAATATGGTAACACCTACAAGGGTGATTAGAGGTCACCCCAAAAGCCTCTATCCCTCTCGGAAAGACTGGCAAGCTACCGAGAGTATTCCGCCAGCACGGAAGAGCCTGGCAAGCTATCCGCTGTGTATTCGATATGCCAAAACCAGTAACTACAACTGGTCTCATTCACCTGACCCTGAAGGCTTCATCGACATGGCAGCACTGAGAAGGATGAGAAAGGAGAGGCCGACAAAATCTCAAGGCCGACCTAGGCTGCCACAACGAAGGAAGACAAAAATGATCGTCTGTACTTTCAATGCACGTACGCTAGCATCAGATGCATCCATCGAGGACCTGATGGTACAAGCACGAATGATCAAGTACGACATCATTGGTCTGACCGAGACAAGAAGGCACGAATCTCACCATGCCGTTTTCGACACTGGAGAAGAATTGTTCCTCGGAACATGCGATAAAAGAGCTGTTGGAGGCGTGGGTGTCCTTGTCAACACAAACTTGGCCAAGAGCGTTGATTCATTCGAATGCCTAACAACCCGAATCGGACGTTTACATTTGAATAGATGTGGCTCACTGCCTGCAGTTTCTATCTTCGTTGTCTACGCACCAACATCTCATTATGATGAAAGAGAAATCGAGAAGTTCTACATGGAGCTAGAGAAGTTCTATAAAGAAGACCACACCTTCTACAAGATCACTGTGGGTGATTTTAATGCCAAGATAGGACCGAGAAGATCAGCTGAAGAACTTCACATCGGGACCCATGGCCTAGAATGGAGCGAACAGGGTGAGAGACTGTCAGAGTTCATCATGTCGACCAAGACCATCCATGGTAACTCACAGTTCCAGAAGGCAGAATCTAAACGATGGACATGGGAGTCTCCCGGTGGACGATTCCACAACGAAATAGACCACATCATATTCAATCGACGGTTTTGCCTGACCGATGTCGCTGTTGTCCCAAAATTTCGAACGGGTTCGGACCACCGTCTCCTTCATGCAAAATTCTACTTCACAGAGCGGGGAGAAAGGGCTGCAAAGTTCAAAAAGAGAACTCCCAGAATGACCACCAACTGGGAACTCTTTGGTACTATTGCGGCAACATGGGAAGATGCCATTGTTGACAACATTGACGAGGAATACGATCGACTGGTTCAGCACCTCCATGAATGTGCGAGGAACGCCAAGAGAGAGATAGCCACAAAAAGTCGCCTATCTTCGAAAACTCTTGAGCTAATTCGCCAGCGTGGTTTAGCACATGCCTCAGGCAACCGCAAGCTAACGTCCGAGCTTGCAAAGCTGTGCAGAGATGCGATCAAGGAAGACCTCAAAGAGAGAAGAGCAGAAGTACTGGTAGATGCGGCAGAAGCCGGGAAAAGTATTCGTAAGGCCCGCCTGTCCTTCACCAACTATAAGAGCAAGATGACTGCCCTCCGACGTCCTGATGGATCCATCACATCTTCCAGAATGGCAATGGAGAAGATTATCCATGACTTCTACTCAAATCTCTTCGATAGCCATGTCCACTTGCCAACATACCAAATTCCACAGGATGGGTATGTTGTTCCCAACGTTCTCCCCTCCGAAATCCGACACGCCATTTCGTTGGTAAAGAAACAGCACCCGGCCCAGACAAGGTCAGACCTGAACACCTGAAGAACCTACCGTCAGTACTCATCAATACACTGGCTCGGCTCTTCACTCGCTACCTGTCTGAATGCAAGGTTCCGTCCCAATGGAAAACCAGCAGGACCGTACTACTGTTCAAGAAGGGAGACATCCATGACATTGGCAACTATCACACAATCTGCCTATTGTCTGTCATCTACAAGTTGTTCACTCGAGTCATCCTGAATAGGATTGGCAGAACATTAGATGAAGGACAACCATGCGAGCAAGCAGGGTTCCGCAAAGGATTCAGCACCATCGACCATATCCACACGGTAACCAAGCTCATTGAGGTTTCTCGGGAATTCAAGATGCCGCTCTGCTTAACGTTCATTGATTTAAAGAAGGCCTTTGATTCTGTTGAGACGGAAGCGGTCATTGAAGCCCTAGCCAATCAGGGCATTCAAGCCCAATACATCAGGATCCTCTGTGAGCTCTATTGCGGATTCACTACCAGGATCTCACCATTCTACAAAGAAGTGATCGTTGATGTCAAGAGAGGGGTGCGGCAGGGTGATACCATTTCACCGAAACTCTTCAGTGCCACCCTCGAGAACATCATGCGAGGACTGGAATGGGAAGGAATGGGAGTGAAGATAGATGGTCGGCAATTACACCACCTCCGCTTTGCTGATGACATTGTTTTAATAACACCAAACATCAGCCAAGCGGCACAAATGCTGGCCGACTTTGACCGTGAGTGTGGAAAGGTAGGACTACAGCTGAATCTTACGAAGACAATGTTTATGAGAAACAGCCTTGTTCCTGACGCCCCATTCACTCTCAATGGAACGACCATCTCCGAATGCAACAGCTATGTCTACCTAGGTCGAGAGGTCAACATGACAAATGACCTGGCACCCGAGCTGCGCAGGAGGAAGAGAGCGGCTTGGAACGCCTTCAAGAACGTCGAAGAAATAGCTAAGAGGACGAAGAACCTCCGGCTCCGGGCACATCTCTTTGATTCCACTGTTCTTCCTGCATTAACATATGCCTCAGAGACCTGGACCCTATGCAAACAAGATGAGAACGCTATTCAGGTCTCCCAAAGAAGAATAGAAAGAGCTATGCTTGGAATATCACGTTTCACTCAAATGAGAGAAGGAATCCGGAGTTCTGACATCCGTCGACGATCAAGGATCAGGGACGCTGTCTCATTTGCCAAGGTGTCGAAAATCAGATGGGCTGGTCACGTAATGAGATTTAAAGACGACCGTTGGACTAGAGCTGTTACTGATTGGATTCCACGGGATGTCAAAAGACCGCGTGGCCGCCCACCTACCAGATGGTCAGACTTCTTCGTCAAGATCATGAACGATCGGTTTGAGGCCCTTCATGTTCCCGGAGCGAACAGATGCCATTGGGCTACACTAGCACGCGACAGGGACAAATGGAGACATTACTGGCGCCCGCTCGAGCAAATCGACGACTAACGGGAAGTTAAGTGATTAAGTTAAGTGATTGTGTATACATTTAATACACCAATAAGTTTTCAATTACCTACTCAACTGTGTGTATAAAATTAATATACCAATAAGTTTTGCAAATGTTTTGTAAATCTTGAATGTTAGCCCTTTGTACAATGTATGGTGAATAAATATTTTCCTAGTCATTAGCATATCTTTTTTATTCTTATCATAATTTTGCTTTAGTGTAGATGCTACTTAATTTGATTCAATCCCATTGTTGTTTGTTTTTTCTCTTCTGTTTTTTTTTGCCATTGGCCAATGGCATTCAGTCATTGAAGATACCTTCAGAGTTGATATCATGTAGCATTCTGCCCATATTCTCTTCAAAGTAATTTTTGGATTTAGGTATAGTATTAAAGTCTTTAATCTACTTTGAACTTTGAATTGACATTTTATGTACAATAGTGTTAAATTGAGAGTCAGATGATATTTTTATTTTTTAGCTTTTTGGGTCACACCCAGCGATGCTGAGGGATTAATCCTGGCTCTGTACTCAGGAATCACTCCTGGCAGTGCTCAGGGGAACATATGGGCTGTCAGGACTATACCAGGGTCAGCTGCGTGCAAGGCAAACACTCTACCTTCTACCTTCTGTACTATGCTCCAGTCCCTGATAATATTATTTTTGCAGGTGGTTAGTTTTACTAGCACAATATTTTTTAATGGAAGGTCTCCTTTATTTTATTTTGGGCTTTTTGAGTCACACCTAGAAACACTGAAAGGTTACTCCTGGCTCTGCACTCAGGAATTACTTTTGGGGGTACTTGGGAGAACATATAGGATGCCCAAGATGGAGCCTGGTTGGGTGCATGCAAGGCAAATGCTCTTCCTGCTGTACTATCACTCAGTCTTCCCAGCTCTATTTTGAATGGGTTTTTCTTGTGCCACTTCATACAACTAGATCCTGTGTCAAAGATTAGAGGTTTATATACTTGAAGACCTATGTGGACTCTCAATTATGTTTCTAAATTATATGAGAAACTGTCTTTATTCTAGTATTACAAATATATATATTTTTTGTTTTGGGCCATATCTGCAGGAGCTCAGGGGTTACTCTTGGTTCTGTGCTCAAGAATCATCATTTCCAAAAGAGAATGCCCTGCCAGAGAGGCACGGTGAGGGTGGGGTATGGGGTGGGGGGTTGAAGGGCTACTGGGATCATTCATTTCATTTCATTTCATCATCCTGTTATTCGTCGATTGCCTCGAGCAGGCCCCAGTAACGTCTCTTTCATCCTAGCCCTGAGATTATATTCAAGGCTATTTAGGAGAATGAGACCCATCATTGTTACTGGTATTTGGCATATTTGGTATGCCATGGGGAGTTTGCCAGACTCTGCCCTGTGGGCAGGCTACATTCGATAGCCTGCAACTTTGTCCAAAGTAGGAATGAGACAATAAGATGTCATAAAAAAAAGGTTCCAGGATCTGGATTTTATAGTCTCTGAGTCTTGGCCGCTGATGGGATTACACGGCGCCAGGGGGCCAGGTGGTGGGTGTGACCCCCGCCTACTGGAATTTGGAGGATCTGGGTGGAAGATGCTCGACTCCAATTCGAGTAGGCTTGGAGGTCTCGGCCCCGGAACCCGCGTGGCTTTGTCCCTCTGCCAGTACCTTCATGTGTGCGGAGAGTGGTCTCAGCATGGTGGTGGCTGGTCCTGGAGGTCTTTGGCTGCCGGAGCCCTGGTCGGGTCAGGGAGGAAAGCTCAACCCGGAGTGCAGTCTTCTGCCCCCGCGCCTGGGTGTTCCTTCCCAGAGCCCCTTGGAGGGGAGCGGGTTGAGCTTTCCTCCCCGCCCCGACCAGGGCTACGGCAGCCAAAGACCTCCAGGACCAGCCACCACCATGCTGAGACCACTCTCCGCACACATGAAGGTACTGGCAGAGGGACAAAGCCACGCGGGTTCCGGGGCCGAGACCTCCAAGCCTACTCGAATTGGAGTCGAGCATCTTCCACCCAGATCCTCCAAATTCCAGTAGGCGGGGGTCACACCCACCACTGGGATCATTGGTGGCGGAGAATGGGCACTGGTGGAGGAATGTGTACTCGATCATTGTATAACTGAAACCCAAGCACGAAAGTTTGTAAGTCTACAACTGTATCCCATGGTGTTTCACTAATTCAAAAAAAAAAAAAAAAAGGAATCCTCATTCCTGGCAGAGGAACCACAAGGACCATAAGGGGTGCCAGGAATTGAACCCTGATTGATCGTGTGCAAGCAAATACCTACCCACTGTACTATTTCTCTGATTCTCTCAAAAACTTTTGATTGCTATAGCTTTATAACACAATTTAAAGTTGTGGGAAGAAAGACTTCCCATATTTTCCCCTCCCCCAATTGCTTTGGTTTTTCAGGGAGTTTTATTAATCCATGTAAATTTTTACATCATTTGGTCCTTGTCCTTAAAAGAATCTCATGGGAATTTTTATAGGGACTGCATTAAACCTGCATAGTTCTATGAGTAGAATGGTAATTTTAACAGTTTTAATTCTTTCAATTCATGTAAAAAAGTATATTTATATTTCCTTGTGTTTTTACTATTTCTTTTTACAGTATTATTTGTATAAGACTTTCAAGTCCTTTGTGAGGTATTTCATTTGGAGAGCACAAATATGGGATTGATTTCTTTTTTTTTTTGCTTATTGGGTCACACCCGGTGATGCACAGGGGTTACTCCTGGCTCTGCACTCAGGAGTTACTCCTGACAGTGCTCGGGGGACCATATGAGATGCTGGGAATTGAACCCGGGTTGGCCGCATGCAAGGCAAACGCCCTACCCGCTGTGCTATCTCTCCAGCCCCAGGAACTGATTTTTTAATTTTTATCTCTGACTTCATTTTATCACATAGAAATGTCAAATTTGGGGAGGTTTTATTGGGTAAAGTTTTAGAGTTTTCTACATATAACATTACATCATCTGCAAATAGTGGTAGTAGAGATAGGTTGGCTTCTTCTTTTACAATATGTATCCCTTTAATATCTCTCTTATCTAATTTCTGTTATAAGGACTTTCAATACTACATTGAATAATAGTGGTGAGAGTGGACATACTTGTTCTCCGCTTGTTCTTAATGGAAATCTTTCCATTTTTCACCATTGAGTATGATCTTATGGTAAATGGCTTTAGCTGTATTGAGAAAAGTTACTCATCCCTATTTTATTGAAACTTTCTATATATATATATATATATATATAAATGGGTTTGGGGCCTTGTCAAATACTTTCTCTGTGTCTATTTATAGATCTATCCAAACATATCACCTTTATCTTTCCTTGTATTGATATAATACATTACACTATTTGACTTACATAAACTTAACAATAGTAAAATCCCACAGAAATGGGAAGAACTTAAAAGATATTTATTCAAACTTGATCATTGTATAATCAAAACCCAAGCACAAAACTTAGTAAATCTACAACTGTACCTCATGGTGTTCCACTAATAAAAAAATACAGAAGGCCAATAAATTTATGAAAAAGTATTCTTCACCCTCTATCATATGAGAACACAAATCAAAATAACCATATGCCATCACCCTACACCAGTTAGACTAGCACACATCAAAGGAGTAGAAGGAGACAGACAGTGGTGGTAGTGATGTGAAGGAAAAGGAACCCTCATCCATTGTTGGTGGTAATGGCATCTGGCTCAGTCTTTATAAAAAACTGTCTAGAGATTTCTCAACAAATTTAGTCTTGAGTTTCCATATGACTTAGAAATCCCAGAGCCCATAAATGATATTTTGAAAAAATATTTGTGCTCATATGATAATTGCAGAACTATTCACAATTACCAAGACCTGGAAACAAATCAAAGTGTCTAAGAATAGATGACTAGATCAAGACACTGTATATATACACATATATATATACACACATTGAATACACTCAACTGTAATAAAAGATGAAATGATACAATTTGCCACAATGTGAATAGGTATCATTCTCAGTCAAAAGGGGAGGGGAAAATGAAGAATGATCTCATGTGTAGAGTATAGAATATAAAAAGATGTAGTAAGGGAACAACAAATTTGTTGTCAATGGCAACAAATTCTGAAAGTTGATCTACAGAAATGAATTTGCTGAGAGAATGGAGTTGGGTGGTGGGTGAGCTGGGAAAATATCTGGGACGTTATTTCAGGGATTCCAACACTCTGGTGGTGGGTGTGATATCGAAGAATTGTATATATGAAGCTAGATCTATGGTATTAAAAGTCATAATCACTAAGATCAGAGAGATAATATTGGAAGTAATGCATCTGCCTTGAATTTATTCAGCCCAGTTTAATTCCCTGAGCTTCTGAGAACTGTCAGGTAAGGCTCCAACTTGCCCTTATATATGTAGCACTGTACTATCCTCCCATTGTTCATCGATTTTCTCGAGCAGGTACCAATAACGTCTCCATTGTGAGACTTGTTGTTACTGGTTTTTTTTTTTTTGGCATATTGAATACATCACAGGTAGCTTGCCTGGCTTTGCCATGTGGGCGGAATACTCTCAGTATCTTTACAGGCTCTCAGAGAGGGGTGAAGAAAATGAACCCAGGTCAGCTGCGTGCAAGGCAAATGCCCTACCCACTATGTTATCTCTATAGTTCATAAATATATATGTATATATGTATGTATAAATATATATACATATGTATGTATATATGTGCATACATATATATGCCAGGCTTTGCCTTGTGGGCGAAATATTCTCAGTAGCCGCACGGCAAAGCCTGGCAAGCTATCTGTGATGTATTTGATATGCCAAACACAGTAACAACAAGTCTCACAATGGAGACATTACTGGGCCCACTCGAGCAAATTGATGAACAACGGGAGGACAGTGCTACAGTGCTACATATATATGTGTGTGTGTGTGTATATATATATATATATATATATATATATATATATATATATATATTTGGCTATTCCCAGTGATGCTCAGGGGTAACTCCTAGCTCTACACTGATGAATTACTCCTGGTGGTCCTCAGGGGACTATATGGGATGCTGAGGATCGAATCTTGGTCAGTTACATGTAAAGCAAACACATTACCCTCTGTACTCTCTCCAGTTCCTAGAAAAATATTTTAAAAACAAATAAATGCACCAGTATAGCACTATCTTTGCATGTATTAAATCTCTGACATTGAAAATTTGGAGGAGGATCAGAATGAGGAGAATAATTTAACAGTGGAGCTAATTCAAGAAATACAATGAAAAATAAGAATAATAACAGCGGGTAGGGCGTTCGCCTTACAAGCGGCCAACATGGCCGACCCGAATTCGATTCCTCCGCCCCTCTCGGAGAGCCCGGCAAGCTACTGAGAGTATTCGATATGCCAGACACAGTAACAACAAAGTCTCCAATGGAGACGTTACTGGGCCCACTCGAGCAAATCGATGATCAACGGGAGGGGCTTTACCTTTATTAGAAGAATTATATAAATTAATTAATGGAGTTTCTGATAGGAAAATGAGGGTGTTTAAATTATACAAATCTTGAGGCCAGAATGATAGTAGAGGTAGTAGGGTTTTTGAGTTGCATGCAGCTGACATGGGTTCGAACTCCTGGCATCCCATGTCCTCTCCTGAGCACCACCAGGAGTAATTCCTGAGTGCAGAGCCAGAAATAACCCATGAGCATCATTTGGTGTGACCTAAAAAGCAAAATAATAATAATAAAATGTAGTGGTAGGGCGTTTGCCTTGCACGCAGCCAACATGGCCAACCCGAGTTCGATTCCTCCGCCCCTCTCGGAGAGCCCGGCAAGCTACCGAGAGTATTCGATATGCCAGACACAGTAACAACAAAGTCTCCAATGGAGACGTTACTGGGCCCGCTCGAGCAAATCGACGATCAACGGGAGGGCCATTTGGCACAATCCACAATAACAGGATACATGTTGTTTCATATTTTAGCATGTACATTCTTAGACTTGTAAATAAGGGTTTCTAATGGGTTTATAAATCATATAAAATTATAGAATTGAATCTTATTTCATAGCATTTTTCAGTTCCTGTTGATTTCAAGTTTACACGTATACAGAAAGTGTAAGTCTACAACTGTACCTCATGGTGTCTCACTAATAAGAATTTAAAAATTAATTAATTAATTAATTAAAAAATAAAATAAGAAACTAAAAAAAAATGAAAGTATATAGATCAGCCTGAAGGCCTAGTTTTACCCAATTCTTGAGATTATGTCTATCCATATATGAGGAGATCTGTATCTGAAGAAATCAATTTTTTGTGTGATTTAGAATTGCAAGTTATGTTGTCATAGACCTAGTGATACTGAGTAGTAATACTGAGTTTCATTTTGTATGTGCACCACATTTTTTCTGGGTGATGTTTGGCTTCTAAGTGGTGGTCAGCGGGCCCAGGGCCATGCCAATCAGTCAGTTTTTGCAAGAATCCAGTGATGGTAGTTCAGATCTGGTGACACAGATCTTACCCATTTCACCCTGGTGATGCTTGTGGACCTCCAGGGATTCCTTCAATGATCCTCAGGGGACCATGTGGTTCTGAATATGGAACTGGATTAGTTTCATGCCACGCCTGCACATTTACCCGGTACCAATTTCCTGGTCTTATCCCACAACTTATTAATCAACATTCTGTCATTGGGAAAATTTGATTTGTCTCCAAATCTTGGCTTTTGTAAAATTTCAGCTATTCCATGTAAGAGTGAAATTGATGGCATATCTCTTATTTCTATTTTTAATATTTTGGGAAATCTCTAGTTCCATAGAGGGTAGATCAGTTTATATCCCACCAACAATGACTGAGGATTTCCTTTCCCTTGTTATCTTACCAGCTCTTGTTTCTATTATTATGAATATTTCATGGTTATTTTGCTTTCCCTCTCCCTTGTTTCTACCCACAACACCCTAGACATAGCCCCATCTCATCTGATTTGCAATTTTCTAATAGCTTGTGATTAGAATTTTTCATGTACCTGCGAACCATCTGTAAGTCTTCATTTGTTTCTGTATTTTTTCCCACTGGGGACCCATATCGGGATGTACTCAGGAATTGCTCCTGGCTCTGCACTCAGGAGCAATCGTGAGCAGGCTAGGAGGACCATACTGAGTGCTGAGTCAGCTGCGTGCAAGGCAAATGCCTTACTGGCTGTGCTGTCTCTCCAGCACAGGTCTTCATCAATGAAGCGCTGGATCAGTTTTTTTTTTGCCCAGGTTTTAGTATAATATTTTTATTTAATTAAGAATTATGATTTACCAAGTTAGCGATAGCTGAGTTTTCGGCAGATAAAGTTCTAGCACCGATCCCAACACCAGGGTCAACTTCCCTCCACTAGTGTTACAAAGCTTCTTCCTATTTCCCCAACCCCACTCTGCACGCCACCTGCTACCTGGACAGACACATTTTAAATTTTGGTGGGTGTAGTTTGTATCCTATGTTTTTGGTGCTGTCGAGTGTCGAGTCTGTGGTTAAGATATATATATATATATATATATATATATATATATATATATATAAAGGTAAAGGCCCTCCCGTTGATCATCGATTTGCTCGAGCGGGCCCAGTAACGTCTCCATTGGAGACTTTGTTGTTACTGTGTTTGGCATATCGAATACTCTCGGTAGCTTGCCGGGCTCTCCGAGAGGGGTGGAGGAATCGAACTCGGGTCGGCCATGTTGGCCGCTTGTAAGGCGAATGCCCTACCCGCTGTGCTATACCAAATTACCCACATACTTGAGGTTCCTGGCCCCAGAACCCCTGTTACTTCCTTTTCTTAACTTCTTTCTTTCTTTCTTGTATCTTTTCTGCCATTTTTTCTCCTTATATATATATTCTTAGGTCAAGGGTGGTTTAGACACACCTCATGCTATAGAACATAGATAAGTGATATCACTTAATCACTTAACTTCCTGTTAGTCGTCGATTTGCTCGAGCGGGCGCCAGTAACGTCTCCATTTGTCCCTGTCGCGGGCTAGTGTAGCGCAATGGCTTCTGTTCGCTCTGGGATCATGAAGAGCCTCAAACCGATCGTTCATGATCTTGACGAAGAAGTCTGACCATCTGGTAGGTGGGCAGCCACGTCGTCTTTTGACATCCCGTGGAACCCAATCAGTAACAGCTCTAGTCCAGCGGTCATCTTTAAATCTCATTACGTGACCAGCCCATTTGACTTTTGATACCTTGGCAAATGAGACAGCGTCCCTGATTCTTGATCGTCGTTCAGATGTCTGAACTCCAGATTTTTTCTCTCATTTGAGTGAAACGTGATATTCCAAGCATAGCTCTTTCTATTCTTCTTTGGGAGACCTGAATAGCGTTCTCATCCTGTTTGCATAGGGCCCAGGTTTCTGAGGCATATGTTAATGCAGGAAGAACAGTGGAATCAAAGAGATGTGCCTGGAGCCGGAGGTTCTTTGTCCTCTTAGCTATTTCTTCAACGTTCTTGAAGGCGTTCCAAGCCGCTCTCTTCCTCCTGCGCAGCTCAGGTGCCAGGTCATTTGTCATGTGCCGCTTGGCTGATGTTTGGTGTAATTAAAACAATGTCATCAGCAAAGCGGAGGTGATGTAGTTGCCGACCATCTATCTTCACTCCCATTCCTTCCCATTCCAGTGGTCTCATGATGTTCTCGAGGGTGGCACTGAAGAGTTTTGGTGAAATGGTATCACCCTGCCGAACCCCTCTCCTGACATCAACGATCACTTCTTTGTAGAATGGTGAGATCCTGGTAGTGAATCCGCAGTACAGCTCATGGAGGATCTTGATGTATTGGGCTGAATGCCCTGATTGGCTAGGGCTTCAATGACCGCTTCCGTCTCAACAGAATCAAAGGCCTTCTTTAAATCAATGAATGTTAAACAGAGCAGCATCTTGAACTCCCGAGAAACCTCAATGAGCTTGGTTATCGTGTGGATATGGTCGATGGTGCTGAATCCTTTGTGGAACCCTGCTTGCTTGCATGGTTGTCCTTCATCTAGTGTTCTGCCAATCCTATTTAGGATGACTCGAGTGAACAACTTGTAGATGACAGACAATAGGCAGATGGGGCGATAGTTGCCAATGTCATGGATGTCTCCCTTCTTGAACAGTAGTACAGTCCTGCTGGTTTTCCATTGGGACGGAACCTTGCATTCAGACAGGTAGCGAGTGAACAGCTGAGCCAGTGTATTGATGAGTACTGACCACAGGTTCTTCAGGTGTTTTCGAAGACAGGCGTTTTTTTGTGGCTATCTCTCTCTTTGCGTTCTTTGCACATTCATGGAGGTGCTGAACCAGTCGATCGTATTCCTCGTCAATGTTGTCAACAATGGCATCTTCCCATGTTGCCTCAATAGTACCAAAGAGTTCCCAGTTGGTGGTCGTTCTGGGAGTTCTCTTTTTGAACTTTGCAGCCCTTTCTCCCCGCTCTGTGAAGTAGAATTTTGCATGAAGGAGACGGTGGTCCGATCCCGTTCAAAATTTTGGGACAACAGCGACATCGGTCAGGCAAAACCGTCGATTGAATATGATGTGGTTTATTTCGTTGTGGAATCGTCCACCAGGAGATTCCCATGTCCAACATTAAGATTCTGCCTTCTGGAACTGTGAGTTACCATGGATCATGTCTTGGTCGACATGATGAACTCAGACAGTCTCTCACTCTGTTCGTTCCATTCTAGGCCATGGGTCCCGATGTGAATTTCTTCAGCTGATCTTCTCGGTTCTATCTTGGCATTAAAATCATCTTGGCATTAAAATCACCCACAATGATCTTGTAGAAGTTGTGGTCTTCTTTATAGAACTTCTCCAGCTCCATGTAGAACTTCTCGATTTCTCTTTCATCATAGTGAGATGTTGGTGCGTAGACAACGAAGATAGAAACTGCAGGCAGTGAGTCACATCTATTCAAATGTAAACGTCCGATTCGGGTTGTTAGGCATTCGAATGAATCAATGCTCTTGGCCAAGTTTGTGTTGACAAGGACACCGACGCCTCCAACACCTCTTTTTATCGCATGTTCCGAGGAACAATTCTTCTCCAGTGTCGAAAACGGCATGGTGAGATTCGTGCCTTCTTGTCTCGGTCAGACCAATGATGTCGTACTTGATCATTCGCGCTTGTACCATCAGGTCCTCGATGGATGCATCTGATGCTAGCGTACGTGCATTGAAAGTACATACGATCATTTTTGTCTTCCTTCGTTGTGGCAGCCTAGTTCGGCCTTGAGATTTTGTCGGCCTCTCCTTTCTCATCCTTCTCAGTGCTGCCATGTCGGTGAAGCCTTCAGGGTCAGGTGAATGAGACCAGTTGTAGTTACTGGTTTTGGCATATCGAATACACAAGGGATAGCTTGCCAGGCTCTTCCGTGCTGGCGGAATACTCTCGGTAGCTTGCCAGTCTTTCCGAGAGGGATAGAGGCTTTTGGGGTGACCTCTAATCACCCTTGTAGGTGTTACCATATTTGAACCCTATCAAATATGGTACGACAATTCCAGAAGATGGGTATTTAGTGTCTTATGATGTGTCGCGCGGCTGCTTCGCTTCCAGAAAGCGTCCTGAAGTGTGGCGACGGCTGGGTAGTGGAGTTAGTGTCGATGAGTGATGTAAGATAAATGATATAAGCGTTTGTTAATCCTTCTTTTTTCATTTTTGCTTCTGTTTGGGTGAGTTTTATTTTTTGTTATTTAGTTGTTTTGTGAGGTTCTTGGGTATTAGACCTTTGTCAGATGCACATGGATATTTTCTGCTGTTCTATCGCATCGCTTTCCTTTTTTATTGGCAGTTTATTTCATTTTGCAGCAGTCTTTTGTTTGATGTAATCGCATTCTTCATTTTTGCACTTGTTTCCCTTTATCTTATCCTCTTACATTGGCTTCTCTAGATAATGTAACATGATGGAAACTATGTAAGACAAGTAACATGTGACTAAAATAATGTTAGTTGATATAACAAATATGTAAATGTATGATGGTTCATAGAGAGAACATGTTTATTTATTCTTCACTTACATTCCAAAATTAGACATATGATTTGAAGGCAGCTATCTCCCCAAATGTAGTACAGGAACTCAGTACCTTCTTGTGAATTATCATAGTCAACATATTCAATCAAGGTGTCTGTGATTACTTGCTTTGAGACAATGAAAAGGGAGATAGCATAATGTAGGATTTGTGTGGAGGATTTTATGGGTCAGTCCTGAAATGTCATATTTCACTTCCCATTACTTCCTAAAGTATGCAAATCTGTTATATGACTGCCTACAAAGGAACCTGTTAAATAGAGTTTAGCTGAAGTTATAGGAATAAAAGAAAATACGTTTAGGAATCCCACCATGTGGCTTCAGAGTGAGACAGATCTAGATTCTACTTGTAGCTCTGCAAAGAATTCTTGAGTCCCCATGCCCAATTATCTTGCCTTTTATTGAACAATTAAACCTATTTTATTTTTCTATGTATTTTTTATCACATGGCTATCTGCTCAGGACTCACTCCTGGCAATTCTTGGGGGACCATGTGTAGTACCAGGGGTGAAACTGGTGTCAGCTGCATGCAAGGCAAGTACCTGAACCACTACACTATCTCTTCCATCCCTATTTCAGCATAGATAGAATAAACACTGTTTCTTGATGCTTAAGGTTTTATGAAATATATTACCTCAATAAGCCCGAAAAGTATATTCATAGGGATTTATAGAAAATATTTCAGTTGAATCTGAAGAGCCAAAAAGCTGTTTTATGGTATGTAGTGTATAATTATGGATTTGCCTTATTCCCAGAGACTTTTGTAATGTCAAGATATCTTCCTTGATATTTTTAGTTCCTTTTTAAATTTTACAATGTATTCATTTTATTTAATAACCTACAGCTCATTACAGAAGCAACATAAATTGTTAATAATTTGTATTATAATTTTTCCTGTTTTAAATAAACCCTATCAAAATTTTGCTGATTTTACTGACTTTTTTCTTCTAGTTTACTATATTTTGTTTACTGAATATTTCTAATTTGGGTAGAATAGATAATGGCTACAATTAAATTTAGACGCAATGATATTCTGTGATTGCAATCTTGAGATAAACTTTTAGAATTCTCTTTAAAAATTAAAAGTTTGATAGTGTTAATCATTAACATACAATCCGGGTTTAGGAAATCATTTTTCATTTGGAAATCAGTAGTCTCCTTATAACCATAATTCTATAATAAATAAAAAGAGTGATGAGTATTAATTTTATAGACTATGCATATCCTATGTATTCACTTCCCTTGATCCCCTGATACATATTTTTTATTCATAATAATTTTTTTCTTTGCCTTTTTTTTTTATATCAGCAGCAATGGGATTTCTGCCAAAACTGAACTGAGCCACTTCCCTGGGAATGTTGTCCAGTTGCTAATTTCACTACCGGAACTATGTTCCCTTGCATTCTGGCCTAGTTCCATGCATGCCTCCACTGGAATAAAGGGCCTGACAGTTCTGTGGATAATGGTAAACATATGTAGCCAATGCTTTGCAATTTCTTTAGAGCCAGAAAGCATTAGTAGGTATTTCAGTTGCTGGCAACAAAAAATCAGTGTCAAGCACTTCATCAAACACCAGAACCCAGAAGAAAAAACTATACATCAATGATTTTAATGTACAGAAAGCTTTTTTTTCATCCCTTTTAAAAACTATTCACTAATTAAAAATGAAAGTCAGACCATTATGACAACCTAATTCCAAACTTTAAAACTATAGGGGAAAGACTGGATTTGATGGGGAAAGAGAACGTTACAGCTTGTTTGTTTTGGATACTATTCCCATTTCAAGCTGGGCTTTTGATTCTTTAAGTGTACACCAGAACTTTGACTTTCTTGAGTACACAAGGGAAAAATTATATATTGTGATGTCATTGCCTCGAGGATTTCTCATACCACCAACGACATTAGTCACACTGTCAATGTTAAAGAGATATAAAAGAGAAAAATATTACCTTTATGTGAGAATCAGTAATTTCTGGATGTGTTTTTGAGATAGTATTCTGAATTATAGTAACTATTAAACTATGTATGCATACATATAAAATATGACATCTCTGGTAAGTCAACTTGTCTGGTAGGTCAGCCCAATAAAAATCATTACTCAGCATTGGTAAATAAGTGGATATATTGAATGGTGTATTTTTGACTATATAACTGATTCATTTGTACTTATTCTATATTGTATCTTGGTGATTGCAGGAAAACAGTTTCATTCGAAAATACTGAAAAGTGATTCATCAGAGCTTTGATCCTTAGTACTAAATTGATTTGCATTCCTGTTCTCCTGACTGCTCTTGCAATCCAGCTTTTGGGCATTCCCTCTTTTAAAAATTTTATGTAATCAATGAATTAATCAATTAATTAAAATTTTTTGAGTCAACATGAGATACAGAGTTACAAAGCTGATCATGATCTGGTTTTACTCATATACTGTTCCAACAACCATGCCTCCACCAATGTACACTTCCCACCACCAATGTCCCCAGTATCTCTCCCACCACCCTACCCCAGGATGTCTCCATGGCAAAAAATTTCCCTTTTTCGAATGCCCTGCCACAGAGGTAGGGTGGGATGTGGGGGATGAGGGGGACGGGAGGGATACTGGGATTAGTGGAGGTGGAGAATGGGCACTGGTGGGGGGATGGGCACCCGATCATTGTACAACAAAACCCAAGCACAAAAATTTGTAAGTCTACACCTGTACCTCATGGTGTTTCACTAATAAAAAAATTAAATTAAAAAAAATAAAATAGAAATTACATACATTGAAAAAAATTTCCTTTTTTCTTTCTCTTTCTCTCTCTGTATCTGTCTCTCTCTCCCCTTTGGGGTATTATGATTTTTAATAGAGGTACCGAGAGGTTCTCATGTTTGTTCCTTTATCTGTTTTCAGCATGGCATTCTTATCCAGAGCGATCATTTCCAACTATATTCCCCCAGCATTTGAGACAGGCTTCCAACTGTGGAACAATCCTTCTTCCTTTGTTTCTGCTGTCCTTAATATTGGTCTCATATTAAGCTTTTTTATATCCCACAAATGAGTCCAATCATTCTATCTATCTCCTTCTGATTCACTTCACTCACCATGATATTCCACATGGCCATCTATTCATAATAAAATTTCATAGCTTTATTTTCCTAATAGCTGCATAGTAGACCAATGTGTAGATGTACCATAGTTTCTCTGTTTGTTTTTAATTTATTTTTTTTATTGAATGACGATGAGATACAGTTACAAAACTTTCATGATTGGGTTTCAGTCATACAATGTTCCATTTATCTCTCCTTTGTTTTCTGTTCTCTGATTGATTAGAATTTCTTGCCATCTATTGGGACCCTGTCTAGTTGAATATCTTTAATTCAGAGTATAGTGGTTCAGCCCTACATAGGAACTCTTTTACCAAAGTTTAAAATAAATAACCCTAAGTAAGATCACAAGATGAGAAATTAAGACTCAATATAAGAAAATTGGAGGTATTATTAGATCAAGAAGAACTCTATTTGACTGCCTCTTAATCCAACATGTTCAGTTGATGCAATTCCCCTGAGGCTCTTTAATATGATAGAAAAAAAGAGACTGACATGCATCTATTCGGACATCTTGATACGATGATATAAGTGAGCCAAAACAAATAAGACTATCAGAATTTATGAAAATTGGCCAGTTACTCTGGATGCAAGCAGAAGAATAAATGAGAGCAATTGGATCATTTCACAATTGCCCAATATTAACTTAGATCGGGTTTCTCAGTGTTTCACTGTTGACATTTGGCAACTGATCACTATTTGTAATTGGGTTGGGAGGACTATCTTGTGCATTGGAGGTGCTTCACAGGCTCCCTAACCTTTACTCACTAGCTCATAACAGTACACTCACTCACCCCAGTTGTGAAAAAACTCTCTAGACGTTGTCATATGTTCCTACGAGAAGGAGAAAGAACAAGAGCCTGCTTGAGTTAGATTAATCTGGAGTGTTTGAGATAAGTGACCAGGCATAGCTATTCAATGAAACAACTATGTTCCCACCTGAAGGACAGGTGGACAGTGCACTTGGGAAAGGAGAAATGGATTGTTAGTTATCTAAGAAGAGGCCTCTTGAAAAATAATAATTCTATATTTTAATATATTTTAATATATTTTAATATATTTTATTAAATATATATTATATATTATATATTATATAATATATATAATATATTATATATAATATATTATAATATATTTTCACTTACACTTTGTGGCTGTCATGAAAATTATTTCATTTCATTTCATCATCCTGTTAATCGTCGATTGCCTCGAGCAGGCCCCAGTAACGTCTCTTTCATCCTAGCCCTGAGATTATATTCACGGCTCTTTAGGAGAATGAGACCCATCATTGTTACTGGTATTTGGCATATTTGGTAGGCCACGGGGAGTTTGCCAGACTCTGCCCTGTGGGCAGGCTACATTCGATAGCCTGCAAGTTTGTCCAAAGTAGGAATGAGATAATAAGATGTCATAAAGAAAAGTTCTGATAAGATGTCCGGTTCCGGAATCTGGATTTTATAGTCTCTGAGTCTTGGCCGCTGATGGGATTACACGGCGCCAGGGGGCCAGGTGGTGGGTGTGACCCCCGCCTACTGGAATTTGGAGGATCTGGGTGGAAGATGCTCGACTCCAATTCGAGTAGGCTTGGAGGTCTCGGCCCCGGAACCCGCGTGGCTTTGTCCCTCTGCCAGTACCTTCATGTGTGCGGAGAGTGGTCTCAGCATGGTGGTGGCTGGTCCTGGAGGTCTTCGGCTGCCGTAGCCCTGGTCAGGGCGGGGAGGAAAGCTCAACCCGCTCCCCTCCAAGGGACTCCGGAAAGGAACACCCAGGCGCAGGGGCAGAGATAATAATTTTCATTATAATAATAATGAAAATTATTAACCCCCGAAAACAATCATTAGGATAACTTGAACTGTTTAACTTACTTATTTTATGTTGGGGGGCTAACCCAGGTTTTTAAACTCTAAGAGTCATGTGCTTTCCTGCAAAGCCGCATCCCCAGGCCCTCAACTTTTCAAGAATTATACACTCTATTTCTATATAGAGATAGGAATAAAATACAGGTACAGGTAGATATAAATAGTGAGGAACCTTCCCAAACATGACCCTAAGCAATTCTTTCAAAAATCTATGAGGTATGATATTCAATTGTACCACATTTACTTTTATTTCATGAATGAGGGAAGGAAATTTCTAAGAATTTAAGTCAACTCAGATTATACAAGAAGCGTATAATCATTTGAATGTAAATGCATTTGAATGTAAATTCAAAGTTACATTTTTACAAGTCTGTCTCCTTTAAAAATGAAGGTTAAATAGTGATATGGAGTACATGCTTATGTCATTAAAATGTCTACGTATGTGTGTCATGAACAGAAAAAGATAAATTTCTCTTTCCAAATTACAGAGAAAGGAATTCTGGTACACATTGGCTGAGATAACCCTTGGATTTTCATGGATTTATGGGTTTCATAAAGTTTATAGAGAATTATTATCAATTTAAGTGTGGCAGTGTCCTCTCACCAGGAGTAAATAGAATTATATCTTACTGTCTCTTCTTTACATCTAGAATTTGAATTTAATTTGAAGGAAAGGAATCATTTTTTCAACTGTGACAGTGCTTTAAAGAACTTCTTGAACTCATTTAGCTGACACCGCCACTGATCCTATTGTTTTGTTTTTTACATCATCAGATTTTGATCAAAGGGTTCAGAGAAATTAGAAATACAAAGAGCTGAGCACGCTGTGCCTCAGCTGCAAGTAGAGAAAAGATTAAACAAAAGCCAGGGTTTATCACAGGCCTGGGACTACCCAGGCCAGCAGTTTCAAATATAGCAAAACCTTAAATAATTTCAAATCCTTTTTTTATTATCCTTTATAAAATAAAGCTGGATATACACTAGATTACTAAGCACTCTCTATGACATAGATCAACAAAGAGAATACTTCATGTGCCAGATCAAACACTATTTCTCAAAATGAGATCCATAATCAATTGATTTAAGCAACAAAATATGGAATGAACATTTTATGTGTTCTGAAGTGATTATACTTATCCCCTACTCTGCCATGTACCAATACTATCATCAAGTACCGATGTGCCTTTGCATTTGTGGGAATATCTAAAACACAATTTTATGTATGCATTAATTAATCTTATGCTAATAACATTTTAGCAAACTTATCTCATTTTTCTGTTAAAATGGACAATACAAAGAAGAAAGTTGAAACAGCCAAGAATATACATTGCCATGAGAATAAATTTCTTGAAGACTATATGCAGGTACTTCTAATATATTTTATTCTTATATTTTTGCTATATATTTTAAGGGGCTGGAGTGATAGCACCATGGTAGGGCATTTGCCTTGCACGCAGCCAACATGGCCAACCCGAGTTCGATTCCTCCGCCCCTCTCGGAGAGCCTGGCAAGCTACCGAGAGTATCTCGCCCGCACGGCAGAGCCTGGCAAGCTCCCGTGATGTATTCGATATGCCAAACACAGTAACAACAAAGTCTCCAATGGAGACGTTACTGGGCCCGCTCGAGCAAATCGACGAACAATGGGAGGGCCTTTACTTTACTTATATATTTTAAATTCATACACTTAATTTTAAAATCATGCACTGTCCTAATTATGCAAAAATATATAATATAAAATAATTTATAACAAAATAATTCTCCTGAACCTACAAATTAATCCAGGACCTTGAAGATTATCAGTAAACTTTGATTTCCTTAAGGTAAAAGTTTTTGGCATATTGAATACGCCACGGGGAGTATATTCAATATTCCAAGAACAAGTAACAATGGTGGGTCTCATTCTCTTGACCCTGATAGAGCCTCGAATGTGGCACTTTTTAAAATTTCAGGGCTAGGATTTTAAAAGGAAGGAGACATTACTGGGGCCTGCTCGAGGCAATCGATGAACAACAGGATGACAGTGATACAGTGAAGGTAAAAATATCAATAAACTATTATTTTTATTACACAGTATAGCACAGTGGGTAGGGCGTTCGCCTTACAAGCGGCCAACATGGCCGACCTGAGTTCGATTCCTCCGCCCCTCTCGGAGAGCCTGGCAAGCTACCGAGAGTATTCGATATGCCAAACACAGTAACAACAAAGTCTCCAATGGAGACATTACTGGGCCCGCTTGAGCAAATCGACGATCAACGGGAGGGCCTACATTGTGGTTTCAATATTTTCTTTATATGAGATTTCATAACCTTCTCTTTAACTGTGCTTATACAATGATTTTCACTGGTATAATCATTCTGTTATCTTAAATTGGCATTCAGGTGATTCTTCTTTAGTATTTAGTTACAAGGCTACAATAATTTTCCCTTGTCTTTAGGCATGCTTTAAATTTTCAGTATATTTTTTCTTTCTCTATATACTTTTTTAAAAAAAAATTTTATTTGTGAAACAACATGAGGCTCAGTTGTAGAGTTACAGATTTTGGTGCTTGGATTTCAGTTATACAATGATCGAGTACCCATCCCTCCACCAGTGCCTATGCTAAGCCACCAATGATCACCCCCATCTCACCCCACCTCTGTGGCATGGCATTCCCTTTTGTTCTCTCTCTCTCCTTTTGGGTGTTGTGGTTTGCAAAAGAGGCATTAAGTGGCAATCATGTTTGGTCTAGAGTCTACTTTCAACACGCATCTCCCATTCTGGGAGGATCCTCCCAACACCCTTTACTTGGTGTTCCCTTCTCTATCTGAGTTGCCTTTTCCCCTAGCATGGGCGAATGGCCTTCATGCCATGGAGTGAACCTCCTGGTACTAATCTGGACTATTCTTGGATGTTAGTCTCCTATTTTGTTACTTTATATTCCCCAGATGAATGCAGTCTTTCTATGTCTGTCCCTCTCTTTCTGACTCATTCCACTTAGCATGATACTTTCCATTTAGTACCACTTGTATGTAAATTTTATGACTTCATCTTTTCTGTCATCAGCAAAGTGGAGGTGGTGTAGTTGCCAACTATCTATCTTCACTCCCATTTCTTCCCATTCAAGTCGTGACATGATGTTCTCGAGGGTGGTACTGAAGAGTTTCGGTGAAATGGTATCACCCTGCCGAACCCCTCTCTTGACATGGATGATCATTTCTTTGTAGAATGGTGAGATCCTGGTAGTGAATCCATAATTCAACTCACGGAGGATCCTGATGTATTGAGTTTGAATGTCCTGATTGGCTAGGGCTTCAATGACCGTTTCCGTCTCAACAGAATCAAAAGCCTTCTTTAAATCAATGAACGTTAGACAGAGTGGCATCTTGAACTCCCGAGAAACCTCAATGAGCTTGGTTATCCTGTGTATATGGTCGATGGTGCTGAATCCTTTGTGAAACCCAGCTTGCTCGCATGGTTGTCCTTCATCTAGTGTTCTGCCAATCCTATTCAGGATGACTCGAGTGAACAGCTTGTAGATGACAGACAATAGGCAGATCAGGAGATAGTTGCCAATTTCGTGGGTGTCTCCCTTCTTGTACAGTACCTCCACCACTACCCCCACTACCCAGCGGCCGCCACGCTCCAAGTGAAAACAGAGATAGACAAATGGGACTATCTTAAACTAATGCTGACTGACTTCAACCGAGAGTGTGGAAAGGTCAGACTACAGCTCAATCTTACGAAGACAATGTTTATGAGAAACAGCCTTGTTCCTGATGCTCCATTCGCTCTCAACGGAAGGACCATCTCTGAATGCAACATTTATGTGTACCTAGGTCGAGAAGTCAACATGATGAATGACCTGGAAACTGTGTTGTGCAGGAGGAAGAGAGCGGCTTGGAACGCCTTCAAGAGCTGCGAAGAAATAGCTAAGAGGACGAAGAACCTCTGGCTCTGAGCACATCTCTTCAATTCCACTGTTCTTCCTGCACTAACATATGCCTCATAGCCCTGGGCCCTATGCAAACAGGATGAGAACGCTATTCAGGTCTCCCAAAGAAGAGTAGAAAGAGCTATGCTTGAAATATCACGTTTCACTCAAATGAGAGAAAGAATCCGGAGTTCCGACATCCGTCAACGATCAAGAATCAGGGACGCTGTCTCGTTTGCCAAGGCGTCAAAAATTAGATGGGCTGGACATGTAATGAGATTTAGAGACGACTGCTGGACTAGAGCCATACCGACTGGATTCCATGGAACGTCAAAAGATCACGTGGCCGCCAACCTACCAGATGATCAGACTTCTTCATCAAGATTATGAACGATCGGTTTGAGGCTCTTCGTGATCCTAGAAAGAACAGACGCCATTGGGCTACACTAGCACGCGACAGGGACAAATGGAGACATTACTGGCGCCCACTCGAGCAAATCGATGATTAATGGGAAGTCAAGTGATCATCTTTTCTAACAGCTGCATAGTACTTCATTGTGTAGATGTACCAAAGTTTCCTTAACTAGTCATCTGTTTTCGGCCATCGGGGTTTTTTTTCCCCATATTTTGACTTTTGTCAACAGTGCAGCAATGAACATAGAAGTGCAGATGTCATTTCGAGTATACTTTTTTGACTCTCCGGCATATATTCCCAGGAGTGGTATTGCTGGGTCAAATGGGAGCTCAATTTCTAATTTTTTGAAAATTGTTTATCCTGTTTTCCAAAAGGGATGAACCAGTCATCATTCCCACCAGCAGACAAGAAGAGTCCCTTTCTCGCCACATCTGCGCCAACACCGGTTGCTTTTGGTCTTTTGGATGTGGGCCAGTCTCTGTGGTGTGAGATGATATCTCATTGTTGCTTTGATCTGCATCTCCCTGATGATTAATGATGTAGAGCATTTTCTCATGTGCCTTTTAGCCATTTGGATTTCTTCTTTGAGAAAGTTTCTTTTCATTTTGTCACCCCATTTTTTGATGGGGTTGGATGTTTTCTTCTTGTGGAGTTCAACCAGGTGCTTTGTATATCCTTGATATCAACCCCTTATCAGATGGGTATTGGGTGAATATTCTTTCCTGTTCTGTGGATTGTATACTGGTCACCATATCTTTTGAGGTACAGAGGCTTCTTAATTTAAGATAGTACCATTTTTTATATCTGTTTTCACTTGGTTGGTCAGTGGAATGTCGTCTTTGAACATACTGTTAGCCTCAATATCGTGGAGGGTTTTTGCCAACCTTGTCTTTAATGTACCTTATGGATTTTGACCTGATGTTGAGATCTTTAATCGATTTTGATCTGACTTTTGTACATGGTGTTAGATCGAGGTCTAAGCCCAGTTCTTTGCATGTGGTTGTCCAGTTATGTTAGCACCATTTGTTGAGGAGGCTTTCCTTGCTCCACTTCACATTTCTGCTCCTTTAACAAAGATTAGGTACTCATACATTTGGGGTTGTGTGTAAGGATATTCCACCGTGTTCCATTCGTCTGCGGCCCTGCCTTTTTTCCAGTACCATGCTGTTTTAATTATTACGGCTTTGTAGTAGAGTTTGAGATTGGGGAGGGTAATGCCTCCCCACATCTTTTTTTCCCCAAGAATTGCTTTAACTACCGTGGTCGTTTGTTGTTCCATATGAACTTCAGGAGTGCTTGATCTATTTCTTTGAAGAATATCATTGGTATCCTTATAGGGATTGCATTGAATCTGTATAATGTTTCGGGGAGTGTTACCATTTTGACAATGTTAATCCCTATCCATGAGCAGGGGATACGTTTCCATTTCCTTGTGTCCTCTTTTATTTCATGGAGTAGCATTTTGTAGTTTTCATTGTAGAGGTCCTTTACCTCTTTAGCTAAGCTTATTCCGAGGTATTTGATTTTTGGGGGCACAATTGTGAATGGATTGCTTTTTTCTTGTCACTTTCCTCTGTCTCACTATTTACTTGTAGAAAAGCAATGGATTTGGGGGGCATTAATTTTATAACCCACGACTTTACTATACAAGTCTATTGTTTTTAGGAGATTCTTGTTAAAGGATTTAGGATTCTTGAGATATCATATCATATCATATCATCTGTGAATAGTGAGAGCTTTATTTCCTCCTTTTCAATCTGTAGCCTCCAGTGACTTTTTCTTGCCTAATTGTTATTGCAAGTACTTCCAGTACTATATTGAACAGAAGTGGTGATATTGGGCATTCTTTTCTTGTCCCTGATCCTAAGTGTTTCCCCTTTGAGGATAATGCTTGCCATGGGTTTGTCGTAGATGGCTTTGACTATCTTGAGGAAAGTTCTTTCAAAACCCATTTTGGTGAGAGTTTTCATCATAAATGGGTGCTGGATCTTCTCAAAAACTTTCTCTTCATCTATTGATATGATCATATGGTTTTTACCTTTACTTTGGTGATATGATGGATTATGTTGATTGATATCCTAATCTTAAATCATTCTTGCATCCCCAGAATGAATCCCACTGGGTCGTGGTCATCTTTTTAATGAGTTGTTGGATTCTATTTGCTAATATTTTGTTGAGAATCTTCGCATCTGTGTTCATCAGGGATATTAGCCTATAATTTTCTTAGTTGGTGGTGTCTTTGTTTGATTTTGGTATTAGCGAGATATGTACCTCATAGAAGCTGTTTGGGCGAGTTCTTTTTTTTTTTCAATATCCTGGAAAAGCTTGAGGGAAACTGGCAAGAGGTCTTTTTTTAATGTTTGGAAGATTTCGCTAGTGAATCCATCTGGGCCTGGGGTTTTGTATTAGGGAACACTTTTGATTATAGTTTCAATTTCCTTGATATGAGTGGATCTATTCAGGTATTCCAAATCTTCTTCGTTCAATCTTGGAAATTATAGGAATCCAGGAATTTATCCATTTCTTCTAGGTTCTCTTGTTTATGTGGAATATATACTCTCAAAGTAGTGTCTAATGATCTTTTGAATTTCATTGGTTTCTGTTGTGATGTCCCCTTTTCCATTTCTGATTCGGTTTATTAGGATTCTCACTCTTTCTTTTTGAGTCTTGCGAGTGATTTATCAACCTTGTTTATTTTCTTAAAGAACCAGCTCTTGATTTCATTTACCTTTTGGATTGTTTTTTGGGTTTCCATGTCATTAATTTCTGCTCTAAGTTTTATTATTTCTTTCCTTCGGCAAAATTTGGGTTCCTTCTGTTGGTCTTTTTCTAAGATCTTGAGCTGTGAGATTAAGTTTTCTATGTAGGCTCTTTCTTCCTTCCTTAGGAATGCTTGCAACTATAAATTTTCCTCTTAGCATGGCTTTGATGCATCTCATAGATTCTTGTAGCTCATGTTTTCATTCTCATTTGTTTCCAGTAATCTTTTGATTTTGTCTTTGACTTCCTTCCTGACCCACTCATTGTTCAACATTGGGTTGTTTAATTTCCAGGTGTTTTATTTGTTTCTCGGTGTCTTTGTGTGATTTGCTTCTAACTTCAGCACATCGTGGTCTGAAAAGATTGTTGATGCTATTTCTGTCTTCCTGATTATATTGGGGTATGTTTTGTGGCCTAGCATGTGGTCTATTTTGGAAAAAGTTTCATATGCACTGGAAAAGAATGTGTATTCTTCCTTTTGGGGGTGTAAAGCCCTGCATAGGTCAATTAGCCCTCTCTCTTCTATTTCTTTCTTCAAAGCCAATTTTCCTTGCTGAGCTTTGGTCTTGTTAATCTATCCAGAGGTGAAAAAGCAATGTTGAAGTCTCCTACTACTAGTGTGTTGCTAGCAATGTCCTCCTTAAAATCAGTTAGCAGTTGTTTTAAGAATTCAGTTGGTCCGTCATTAGGTGCATATACACTTAAGAGTGTGATTTCTTCCTGTTGTACATATTCCTTGATGGATAGAAAATGGTCTTCGCTGTCCCTTCTAATCTTTTTCAACCTGAAATTAATGTTGTCGGATACTAGTATGACCACCCCGGATTTTCTGAGGGAGCTGTTTGCTTGTAGGATTATTTTTTCAAACTCTGACTTTGGAGTCTGTGTTTGCTCTGACTGTTCAGATGAGTTTCTTGTAGGCAGCAGAATGTTGGTTTCAGTTTCTGGATCCATTTTGTCACTCTGTGTCTCTTGATTGGTGCATTTAGATCATTGACATTGAGAGAGATTGTTGTCATGGAGTTTTGTGCCATTTTTCTGTAGGGGCTGGTTGTTCTTATAAGTGTTTTCCTTTTTATCTAACAGGAGCCCCCTGAATCCTTCTTTTAGGTTTGATTTTGAGCCTATGAAGTTCCTGAGCTGTTGTTTATCTATAAAATGGTGTATTGTTCCATCGAGTTTGAGTGAGAGTTTAGCTAGATAATGTATTCTTGGTGAGGCATTCATTTCATTGAGTTTTTTCCACTATATCCCACCATTGTCTTTGGGCTTGGAGGTTTTCCTCTGATAGATCTGCTGTAAATTTAAGGGATGCTCCTTTGTATGTGATTCCTTCTTTGACCTTGCTGCTTGCAGTAGTATGTCTCTATCCATGGCATCCATCATCATTTACACTATGATATGCCTTGGAGTGTTTTTATTAGGGTTTTTTTTTTTAGCTAGCACCCTTCTGGCTCCTTCGTTCTGGTTGTCTGCATTCTTTAACTCTGGGAACATTTCAGCAATGATTTCTTTGAGTGTGGCTTTTTCATTGGGTTTGCCTCCCTTTCTTTTTGGTACTCTGATGATTCTAATGTTGTTCCTCTTGGTGTCATGCCCTAGGACTCTGATTCTCCTTAGAGCTATTTTGAGGTCTTTTCCCATTGTTTGTTGTTGCCTATATGATTTCTGTTGCTCATCTTCAAGTTAACTGATCCTGTCTTTGACTGTAGTCATTCTTCTGCTGAGGGCACACACTGAGTTTTTAATTTCATCTACCTAATCCTTTATTTGAGACACTCTTTTTGTAGCTTTTTAATCTGTGCTTCTATTTCTTCCTGTATTTTCTTGACTATCCATTCCACTGTTTCTTTCATTTCTTCCTTTAATTTTCTGGATGTTTGCTCCATTGATTCTTTGACTAGTTCCTTGAACATCCTCCATTTCATCTCGAAATTCTTTATCACAGAGAACATATCCTCTGTTGAGGATTCGGGATTCTTTTCTTCGTCCTCTCCTCATAGTGGAGATTTGCGCTGTTTCCTCATGCTTTTGTGGTTGTATAGAGGTAAAACCTTCAAGTTTACTACCACTGTTTCCTCTTATTGCGGGAAAGGAATCTGAAAACGGTCAGTTGATGGTGGTCACGCTTTTCCCCTTCTAGAATATGTCCTACCTCTCAGGCCTTATTCTGTGCCTCATGACATGCATGTAGTGAAGCGTTGGAGGAGATTCTCTTTTATATTGGGCTTGTACAGCTTCTTGTGTACTGGTTTTGGAATTGGAGTAGGCCAGTGGATTATTGTCGAATTGTGGTTGAGGGGGACAGGACTTTTTCCACAAAATTAGGTGATAAAGGCTGGGATATGAGTCTAGAGTGCTGGAAGTGGGAAATAGACTGTGGCCGCCCGCCACACAGAAGACCACGCCCACTGTTGAGAAGGCCATGCCCTGTACAGAAGAGGCCACACTCCCAACCAGTCCCAGGAAGGCGCTACTCTAGTAACCTGAAGTGGAAGGTGGTGCTGTGAGGTGGGCGGGCACTCAGGCGGAACTCAGGCAGGTGTTCCCCAAAGTCTCCTCCTGCTACGCGGAGGTGTGGGTACAGTGCAGGGAAGAGACATGCATGGGGTGCAGGACAGGAACACACTCCCCGAGGAACCTGCAGAGAAGGGTGGTGCCAAGACCTAAATTTTCAGTATTAACTTACCATGATGTTACAACAAACACAAGCTTACCAGTAGTTATAGAGAGCTGGGACAAGTTTATTGTGAATTCTTTGGATATACTCTTAATTCCACACCATTTATTATGGAATGTCCTCACTGTAGATATCATATTGGTAGCTTTCTGTTTAGGATTGGGTGCAGAAAATGTTTAATTCATATTTCAATATAAATAATATTAAAATTTATCATAAAATCAAATGGCTGCAGCAATATCACAACTGTTAGGGAGTTTGCCTTGCACGCAACCAACCTGGCTGATCCGGGTTCGATTCCTCTGCCCCTCTTGGAGAGCCTGGCAAGCTACCGAGAGTATCTCGCCCCCACAGCAAAGCCTGGCAAGCTCCCTGTGACGTATTTGATATGCCAAACACAGTAACAACAAGTCTCACAATGGAGACAAGATGTTACCACTTGAGTAAATTGATATAAAACTGGAGGACAGTGCTACAGTGCATAAAATCAAATATTTCAACTCTGTAATCAGTCAGAGTAAGGAAAATATTTATTATAATAGATGATAAAAACAAATGCAATAGTTTTTAACCCATTAAATACAACTATTTTATTTTGAAAACAACTTTTAATGTTTGCATGTTTCACTTCCTACTCTGGCACTTGACTTATTTGTTGTTATTCAGAACTAAAACTGCATATTAATAAGTTCAAATTTTCTCAGTCAGAAACATTATTGTGTAATAGGCCTAAACAAACAAATTGATATTTAAAAAATTATTTGATTAAAATCACTTTAATTTGAAGTCATTCGTCCTTCAAGTATACATTTCAGTTGTTCTACACTTACTTTTTTTTTAAAAGACAAAAAAAAGTAATCATAGAGTATAGGAAAGGGAAGAAAAGAAACCAAGGGGAAATAAAAGAGGTGGACAGAAAATACAAGAGGAGGGGACAGAAATGTCAAGTACATTGGAGATATAAAGGAGTGTGTATGTATATATCTAAAACAGAGCCAACAATACGGAAAGCACAATATTCAAACTATAGCAATTGAACTTTAAAATGGCAGGAATGTAGGAAAAGGGGAACCCTCATACACCGTCAGAGGGAATTTTTTTTAGTTCAGTCTTTTATGGAGATGCATAAAAATATTAAGAATTCAGCTTCCATATGACCCAGTGATTCTTAGCATTTACCCTAGAGTCCTAAAATGTTACTTTAAGAAACATTTTGCACTCCTATCTGTTATCACCGTATCACTGTATCACTGTCATCCTGTTGTTCGTCGACTTCCTCAAGCAGACACCAGTAACGTCTTCATTCATCCTAGCCGTGAGATTTTAGCAAGTGCCACATTGGAAGCTCCTTCAGGGTCAGGGGAATGAGACCCATTATTGTTACTGGGTTTTGGCATATCGAATATACCACAAGGAGCTTGCCAGACTCTGCCGTGTGGGCAGGATACACTCAGTGGCCTGTCAGGTTCTCCGAGAGAGAGAACTAGAGAATAAGATGTCATGCAGTCACAAATGTGGCCGCACTCTTCTGGAAGCTGAGTTTTACAGTCCCTGGGTCTTGGCTGTTGATGGGATAACATGGCGCCAGGGGCAGTCGGTGTGTGTAATGCCTAGCTACTGGGAGATGGGGAATCCCATGTTATCCCATCCTCACACATGAAGGAACCGGCAGAGGAACCCTATCTGTTAGGAAAGTTGAAATTATGAAATTTGCTTTTAAGTGGATGGACATAGACAGTACCATGCTAAGTGAAATGAGTCATAAAGAGAGGAGCAGACATAAAATGACTGCACTCATTTGTGGAATGTAAAATAACACAAGACTAACACCCAAGAACAGTAGAGAAAAGGGCCAGGAAGATTGCTCCATGGTTGGAAGCCTTCCCCATGAGTTGAAGGAGAAGACAGGTGGGATAAGGAAGGGATCACTAAGTCAGTGATGTTTGGAGAGATCGCCTGGGATGGGAGATATGTGTTGAAAGTAGATAAAGGATCAGACATGATGGTCTCTCATTATCTGTATTACAAACCATAATGCCCCAAAGGAGGAGAGAGTAAGAGGGAAATTTCCATAGAGGTGGGAGGAAGAGTGAGACAGGGGGTGGTAGGGAGGCATACTGGGTACATTGGTGGTGGAAAATACACACTGGTGATGGGATGGGTGTTCAATCACTGTATGACTGAAACTCAAACATGAAAGTTTTGTAACTGTGGCTCACGGTGATTCAATTAAAAAATGATTCGCAAATATTAAAAAAGATTTTGCATTTCTGTGTTCATTGCAGCCCTACTCACAATCACCAAGAATATGAAAACAGTACAAGTGCCCAAGAATGAGGAGTAGATAAAGAAATTATAATGAGGTTACTGTATGCACACCAAGACCATAAGTATTAGCCCCATTGTAAACACACTACCTTTACCATAACAAATTGTTTTATATGTAAAATAATAAAATGTTGGTAGCACTGCACTGTCCTCATCATTGTTCATCGATTTGCTCGAGTGAGCACCAGTAACGTCTCCATTGTGAGACTTGTTGTAACTGTGTTTGGCATATCAAATACGTCACGAGGAGCTTGCCAGGCTTTGCTGTGCGGGTGAAACACTACTCTTGGTAGCTTGCCAGGCTCTCTGAGAGGGGTGGAGGAATTGAACCAGGGTCAGCTGTGTGCAAGGCAAATGCCTTACCCTCTGTGCTATCGCTCCAGCCCATTCCAACACAAAAATAAAAAAGAAGCGAAAGTAATGGCAACTACTTGTCCTGTGAAACAAAGTAAAAGATTATGAATCTGAGTGGAAGAAGGGGAAGGAAAGAGAATCCACATACCACTAGGCATTTTGTGGGGTGCAAAATATGTTACATAATTTGGGGGGCTGGCTCCGAGCTCAGGAGACGTGAGTTGGGGGGCAGTGGTAGAGGGGATCTTCTGGCCATTACCAGCCAACTAGGCTCAAGGCAAGGGCCCAAGAACACAGTGTTTCTGGACCCTGCATTGATGGGGAACACCAGACTTCCCCAGAGATGCTCGGGGCTCTAGGATCGCACCTAGCACAGCTCAGAGGACCCTGCAGTGACAGAGGTCAAATAGAAAATGATCACATGTGAAGCATGTGTCTTATCCCATGTACTTTATCTCTCTGGTCCAAAATCTTACCGCCTCCCTCTCCCTCGCCCCCCCCCCCCCGCGAATTCAGAAGATATTCAGATTACAGATAATAATCAAATCCCAGATGTTCTCACTCATCTGCATATGGTGAGAGACCAAATGAGGAAACAGACATTACTGAGCAACAGCAAGCTCTTGGCTCTGGATTACGAAACTTCCAGGGAGGTGGGGTGGGGAATGGAGATCTGGATGAGGTGACACTAACAGTGGAGGAAGGGGGTGGTGCTCGGGTGGGTGGGGTGTGGTGACTTAGCCAGGGACACTCAGCCCGAGTGTAACTATGTAGCCTGAACTGTCCTCTTAATACGTTCATAGGTATAGAAACGAAAACACATCCTATTCTTGCCTTGATGTGGCTCACCTGGGTTCAATCCCCGAATGCTACTCAGCTTTAAGAAAAGATTATTTTCTGTATTTCAAAGCTACATGTATGAAACTAGAGTTTATCAAGCTGAAGGAAGTCAGAATGAGAGAAACCAAAGCATAATAATATCTTTCATATGTGGGATATAAATATAACATTAAATAAATAACAGACCTCAACTATTAACAGACAAGTGTTAACCTGGATTTCTGATATTTGACTTATTATCTTATTATCTCATTCTTACTCTGGACAAACTGGCAGGCTACCGAAAGTATCCTGCCCACACGGCAGAGTCTGGCAAACTCCCCGTGGCGTCCCCAATATGCCAAATACCAGTAACAAGGATGGGTCTCATTCTCCTAACCCTGAAAAAGCCTTGAATATGACACTTTTTAAAAAATCTCAGGGCTAGGATGAAGGAGACGTTACTGGGGCCTGCTCGAGGCAATCGACGAACAACAGGATGATCGTGATCGTGATCGTTAACCTAAAGAACTGAGTTTGCTAGGTGAGTGTGGTAAGGATGAGTGGGAGTGGAGCCACTGCTACTCTGATGGTGGATATGGTGTTGAACTATTGTATGCTTAAAATATTACTATTACTAGTAGTATAAATCATAGTCTGTAGCACTGTAGCACTGTCCTCCTGTTGTTCATCGATTTGCTCGAGCGGGCCCATAATGTCTCCATTGTGAGACTTATTGTTACTGTGTTTGGCATATTGAATACATCACGGGGAGCTTGCCAGGCTTTGCCATGTGGACGAGATACTCTCTGTAGCTTGCTGGGCTCTCCGAGAGGGGCGGAGGAATCAAACCTGGCCCAACCTGGTTGGCTGCATACAAGGCAAATGCCCTACCCAGCTAAATAAAAAATGAAGCTAGTTAATAAATAAATAAAAATGATGGTAAATATAAAGCAAATAAAACCAGGGTTCGTACATGCTTTACATACAAGGATCTCACATCAGATCTAAAGACAATATAAGACGAAATGAAAGGTGGAGTGAAGTGTTCCCAGGGAATAAAGCAGAGAAAAGGCAGGAACGTCTAACATTTAATAAAATAGGTTTTCAAGTAAAATTTTCTGGGTTTAACTTCTGACGCTCTTGGTTCTCTGAGCATTGGCAGGTGTAGCCCCTGTAATAAATAAATAAACCGAAACAAACTCTTAACAGGAAACTCACAAAAACATGGAAAAATGTACAATATCGTTTATTACTGGGGAAATACACACAACAACCATAATGAAATGTCACATTAGTATAAATGGCCTTTAAAAAAGTTTGGAAACAACAAGAGTTGGTGAGATACAGAGAAAAAGGAACCCTGGTGTGCTAATGTAGGATCGTAGATTGATACAGTTGCTAGGAGATAATGGCATAGAAATTCCTTGGAAAAATAAAAATAGAAACTCCTTGTGATTTGGGAATACTAATGGTAAATATGTTTTTATTATTTATCTGAAATATATAAAACGTCATTGAAATACATTTGTGCCTCTGTATCCATAGCCGCATTTTTCAATAGAGTCAAAACACATGATCAGCCTAAATATCCAACTACTGGTAACTGAATAAGGGAACTTTGACAATTATGGCTTTTGGAATACAACTCTTATTTTAAACAGACGTGTGCCTTTTAACACGAAATCGGTGGAGCCTGAGTTGATGGTGCCAAGCAAAATTAAGGAACTAAAAGGTGAATTAGAGTGTTTCACTTATATGTGGAAAATGAATTCCTAAAGCAAAGGAACTGAACTGAAACAAACTCACAGTCAGTGATAACCTATGGCTTTTACCAGAGGGTATGAAAGGGCAGGGCAGAGAATGGAATAAGTAGATGAGACTTTTTTCGGTGGTGGAATGGCTGTGGAACTTTGCTTTTTAGGAATGGAGACCATTATACACAAACAAATATGAGGATAAACTCCAGAAATCTCATTAATGTTGTAAACTAATAATTATTTAATGGAAAAAAGAAAAAAATGAAAGTAAGTAAGTAAGTAAAGGCCCTCCCGTTGATCGTCGATTTGCTCGAGCGGGCCCAGTAACGTCTCCATTGGAGACTTTGTTGTTACTGTGTCTGGCATATCGAATACTCTCGGTAGCTTGCCGGGCTCTCCGAGAGGGGCGGAGGAATCGAACTTGGGTCGGCCATGTTGGCTACGTGCAAGGCAGATGCTCTACCCGCTGTGCTACCGCTCCCTACCAGCTGGTGTTTTTTTTTTTTTTGTGATTTCTAAGCATTATCTAGCCCCAAGAGAGAGATTCTCCCCATCCAGAAATTATTTTCAATTATCAAAACATCATAATAAATAGACAATAAAATACATAAACACTAAATATGCCCCTTAGTAAACAAATCATTATTTCTTTACAATGAGTTACATGAATAAAGGTATAACGGTCATTCTTAACAATAAAAATGAATGCCTGTTCTACCAAGAGTTATGGCATCTATATAATTATAAAAAGGCACAGCTGGTTACAAATTTGTTTATATATAACCTCATTTTATCACTGTTTACCACGTATAAAATTAGCTTATGACAATAAAATGTCATAAAATTACTTTCTTGGGAAACTTAGTCATTACCATTTTTTGGTAAGCTTTAAATTGGTATTTCCTGTCTCATCTCTCTAGAGATTGATTATGGGGTACTTTATGTTTCTATCCATTCCTGAATTTTTTCAGGACTCAAAATACTCCCATTTTATATGAAATATTTTCCCAAGGAAAATAAATTAACTATAAAAGAAATTAGCTTTTTAATAATTGGGTCCTTATTCTGTGAAGAATTGTACTCCAATGGCTACTTTATTCTTTCTATCTATGTAATTTACATTTTCTTTTTAATAAAATTTTACCCAAACAAAATAATCACACGATCTTGATGCCCCCAGCCTCTGAGTATTGAATATTCGTGAACAGCTCAAGTTGCAGATGTAGAGGACTGTTGAAACCTCTGTGACAGTCTGCATTGATTAAGAACCCACAGCCATCCAAGTACATTAAACAAATCTCGGCCTGGCTAAAAGAGAGCAGAAGTAATAAATTAATTGGAAAAGGAACAAAGTGTAACACTTTTAGAGAAATATGCAAGAGTCCTTTGGTCTATTTGCTACTACTTGTTCACCAATTTTTCTTCAAATTTCAGGATTTAAATAAGGTTCAAAAGATAATATTCAAGTCAGCAAACTTATCTTAGTGCTCACTGAACCCCTTTAAGTTTCATCAATTGTGAATAATTCAGTTTCGTATTCCTTCCATGTTCTGACACCTTATCTGTGAAAGTAGAATTTTGCACGAAGGAGGTGGTGGTCCGATCCCGTTCGAAATTTTGGGACAACAGCGACATCGGTCAGGGAAAACCGTCGATTGAATATGATGTGATCTATTTCGTTGTGGAATCGTCCACCGGGAGACTCCCATGTCCAACGTTTAGATTCTGCCTTCTGGAACTGTGAGTCACCATGAATGGTCTTGGTCGACATGATGAACTCAGACAGTCTCTCACCCTGTTCGTTCCATTCTAGGCCATGGGTCCCGATGTGAAGTTCTTCAGCTGATCTTCTCGGTCCTATCTTGGCATTAAAATCACCCACAATGATCTTGTAGAAGGTGTGGTCTTCTTTATAGAACTTCTCCAGCTCCATGTAGAACTTCTCGATTTCTCTTTCATCATAATGAGATGTTGGTGCGTAGACAATGAAGATAGAAACTGCAGGCAGTGAGCCACATCTATTCAAATGTAAACGTCCGATTCGGGTTGTTAGGCATTTAAATGAATTAATGCTCTTGGCCAAGTTTGTGTTGACAAGGACACCGACGCCTCCAATACCTCTTTTATCGCATGTTCCGAGGAACAATTTTCTCCAGTGTCGAAAACGGCATGGTGAGATTCGTGCCTTCTTGTCTAGGTCAGACCAATGATGTCGTACTTGATCATTCGCGCTTGTACCATCAGATCCTCGATGGATGCATCTGATGCTAGCGTACGTGCATTGAAAGTACAGACGATCATTTTTGTCTTCCTTCGTTGTGGCAGCCTAGGTCGGCCTTGAGATTTTGTCGGCCTCTCCTTTCTCATCCTTCTCAGTGCTGCCATGTCGGTGAAGCCTTCAGGGTCAGGTGAATGAGACCAGTTGTAGTTACTGGTTTTGGCATATCGAATACACAAGGGATAGCTTGCCAGGCTCTTCCGTGTGGGCAGAATATTCTCAGTAGCTTGCCAGTCTTTCCGAGAGGGGTAGAGGCTTTTTTTTCAGTAATGTTAATGAATTACATTATCCTTTTAGCGGACATGGAGTAAAACTTTTAAATACATAATCTCTATACATCCTCAGAATCAATCCATCACTTTTTAGTCTACATTATATGGATGCCAATACATAAATTCGAGGAGGTTAAATAACTTGTCTGCGGTAACAGATTGTGGTCTAGAGAAGTTAGGATTCAAATTCACACTCGTTTATTCAAAGCCCTAATTTTTCAAAAATGTCATTTAGATATTCCCTCCCACAAATGGATAGACGTGCAGACCAGAGTTCCCACTTAGGCCCTACACTTCACAGGGTTTAGGACTCTCCAATTTTCAACTTTGCATTCTTGAGTCCAGTCCTACACCTGAAGAATAATACATTTTTGAGAAAACAGCAACATATAGACAAAAGCACGGGGCTTAAATCTAGGCACACTGACTTTGAACCTTTGCTCCATTCTCCATCAACCAAATTCTCTCTGAGATAATGTCCACCCCAGCCTCGTTCCCTAGTATTTATACAACACAGCTTGTGAATAGGAATTAAGGTCATTTGGGAGTTCATCTCGCATTGCATTGCAAGCACCAAAGACCTGATGGAAACAGATGGGCAGCCTTGTATATCATGGGTATGGAAAGTATAAAACAAGGAACGCCTGAAGAAGTCCTGATCAAGCCATTAGAATCGAGAATTCCGTGTAATTAGGTAAAGAAAATGATAAAACTGATCTGCCGACATTTCAAAGCTAAAGTGAACATTAAAAATATGAACCAGCTATAGAAAACAAAGTATTTCACAATGCCTTTTCAGCAATTCTGATTGTTGGGGGGGGGGGGAATTCTAAACAATAATGGTGCATCTTTTGTCAAAATAATGAATGTAATCAATGTAGATAAGAGTTAAGTAGAAATCATCTGCCTCACAGGCATTAGGAGGGGTGGGAGGGGGGCATATTGGGGTTCTTGGTGGTGAAAAATGAGTACTGGTGAAGGGAAAGGGGTTTGATCATTGTATGACCGAGACTTAAACCTGAAAGCTTAGTAACTTTTCCCACAGTGATTCAATAAATAAATATAAGAATAAAAATAAATAAATAAAATTATGAAAAAAAAAAGTAAAGTAAAGGCCCTCCCGTTGTTCGTCGATTTGCTCGAGCGGGCCCAGTAACGTCTCCATTGGAGACTTTGTTGTTACTGTGTTTGGCATATCGAATATGTCACGGGGAGCTTGCCAGGCTCAGCCGTGCGGGCGAGATACTCTCGGTAGCTTGCTGGGATCTCTGAGAGGGGCAGAGGAAAGTAAGGTGGAGTTTATGCCCAATTCAATCAGCTAATCAGTTGCTGAATAATAGCAGCACTCCAACATAAAAAAATATATGGCCCACGTGAAATAGGTAGAGTTTTCTTAGTTAACTCACACAAAGACACTCATAAACATCACACACATATACAGATACACATATACTCTTACAACACAAATATACACACATAAACATACTCATATACATCAGACACATACAGACACACATACACACGCACACATACAGCACACTCATAGACCACCCACACACATACGCACACACACACCCCTATCTATGAGTCATTATATCTACTTCTAAAATAAAACGTGATGCTGAAGAAACTGGTGCTTGTGCTCTTTGAAAGTGAGCCTCTTCCCCAACTATCAATGACATCCATCCTCCTCTTTCCAACACTTTTCCAACAATGCTTCTACTGTTTCCTCTGGAAGGAAATCCAACTGGTTGGCCACCAGATCCTGTGCTGTGCCTGGAGCTATGCAAAAGGTTTTGCATATTAAAAGCAAAATTGGCAAACTTAGCCTTCTTGACAGCTTTGTGAAGTGTGAAAAAAAATCATATTTCTCTGGAACAGTTTTATGAGTTTTTGTCTTGAGCAAGAGGAAGGCTTTGCCTGGGAAAATGGAAAAAAATGACTGGCAGGCTGATTTGAGATCCAACAAATTTTGAAACTGGAAAATTTCACCAAAATTCTAAAATTTTCCGTGCAACTAGAGAACAGTTTTGTTAGGCACCAAGGGCACCAAATTCTACTTAGTTCTTTCTTCATCATCTAAAAGGATGGAGAAAGCCCAGTTCTAGGGTTCTATATAAGTGTTGCTGAAACAAAAAATCTAAAAAGATAACCAATAACCAATGCAGGGTCATATATTTATGAAGACTCTTCCAGAAGGCAGCTGTTTGTAAAAAATGATTATCTGACTAGACCAAAAATTTAAATTTAGGTCTTGGTGCAGACTCATGAGAAATAAATCATTTTCAAATTTCCTGTAATTGAGCTAATAAGAGTCTCTTGCCTCGCTCCCTGGCCGAACTCACCGGGGCCCCTTGGAGGACGGTGGGTTGAGTTTTGCTCCCACCCTGAACAGAGCCCTGGCAGCTGAAGACCCTCGGTTCCAGCCACAGCCATGCTTAAGACCACTTTCCACACGTTCAGACAAGCCTCACGCATAAAGGAACCGGCAGAGGAACCCAGGTGTGCGGGACCTGGGGTGTAGATCTCCAAGCCTGCTCACATTGGGACTGGGCTTCCTCCACCCAGATCCCCATCTTCCAGTATGTAGGCATTACACCCACCAACTGCCCTCGGTGCCACGAAATCCCATCAAAAGCCAAGACCCAGAGACTATAAAACCCAGCTCCTGAAAGTGCGTAGCTGCATTTGCCACCTCTCAACATCTTATTATCTAGTTTTCACTCTGGAGAAACTGGCAGGCTACCAAAAGTATCCTGCCCACACGGCAGAGTCTGGCAAACTCCCCGTGGCATATTCAATATGCTAAAAACCAGTAACAATGATGAGTCTCATTCTCCTGACCCTGAAAGAGCCTCGAATGTGGCACTTTCTAAAACCCTAGGGCTAGGATGAAGGAGACATTACTGGCGCCTGCTCGAACAAATCGATGAACAACAGGATGCCAGTGATACAGTGAACAGGATGGGAAAAGAGAAAATCTAATCATAGAGACATCTCTTTGTATCATTCATTTATTTTATTAATTTTTTGTTTTAAATTTAGGGCTAGAGAGATAGTGCAATGGGTAGGATGCTAGTCCTGCATGTGACTGACATGAATTTGATCCCCAGCATCCCATATGGTGCCCTGAGTCCCAACAGGAGTAATTCTCAAGTGCAAAAACAGGAGTAATCCCTGAGCATCACCAGGTGTTCTCCCTCCCCCCGGCCCCGGAGTTCACAAAATTCTTTATTTTAGTCACAGATGTTTACAATAGTAAACTACTATGACAATGGCAGGGTTTTACGCATAATACATTGTAGGACCCTCCACCATTGTCCCAGTGTCCTCTCTCATTCTATTTCCTCTCTCTCTCTTGCCCTCCCACAACATAAGCTTCCTACTGAAGACCACTTTTCAGTTTTTGTTGCTTTGGGCATTTGTTATTCACTTACTATGTTTCTTTATATCTCACATTTGAGATTGATCCTTCCTTTTCTTTAAGTGTAGGAGTACTGCTTTTAATTCAACCATTGATTAAGCTGATTGAATTGGGCATGAACTCCACATTACATTTTTTTAAAGTTGAATCATGGTGACATACATTGACAAAGTTTTCATGCTCAAGATTCAGCCGCACAATGATCGAACACCCATCCCTCCACCAGTGCTCACTTTAAACCACCAGTGTCCCCATATATCCCCACCCCCATCCCAGTTCTCACCTTGCCTCTATGGTGGACAATTTTTCCAATATTCTCTCTCTACTTTTGCGCATTATGTTTTACTTGAATTTTCCCACCATTCAAGGCTGCCTGCCGGGTAGATGCTAGAATCATTTATTGTCCACTGCTCATTTTGAATATCTTGGGGGGTCACGGCCGCACGCTTCTGGAATCCTAGATTGTAAATGGTTGGGTTCCAGAGACATTTCTCTAGAGCACAATTCCGTTTTGGAATTTAATTGGGCATCTCTGGACCAGGACTGTGGTGTGCTAAGGTGGCACCCAGAGGCACATTGTGGGGGTGACAGCCAGACTGACTAGCAGGCAGGGATCTGGGGAGGGACAGCCTGGCTCCTCTGCCACCATGTGGCATGGAGATTTAATCCTGGAGCCCTCATACCTGGGCCTTGTTTGTGGAAGCTCTTGGTCACTGGGATTCCATCTGGAATGTGCGGGGAGACTGCACCTGCTCCATCTGGGGAGCCCCCGTGAAATTGGGGTCCAGAGAGATGTCCGGTTTTATGGTGTCTTCCAGGACTCCCTGCTGTGTCCCTGGTTTTTGATCTTTTTGGAGGTTTATTTATGGGGCTCTGAAGCAAGGCCAGTAATAGAATTTACATAGTGGTGCTGGAGTTGGTTCATGGGGGTGACTGCCAGTGCTTCCATGTGTATTGGGAAGTGGGGGGAAGTAGCCCACCCCAGCTCTGTGAAAGTCTGCAGATTTCAGTCACAAAACCAGATACCTGAATTTTCAGCAGATTATATCTTGGTGTGATAAAACCAAGATTATATCTTGGTGATAAAACCCAGCTCCCGGAAGAGAACAGCACAGAGTCTCCTGCCCCTGCACCTGGCTGTCCTCACCAGGGCCCCTTGGAGGGGGGCGGGTTGAGTTTCCCTCCCCACACATCAGCAGAGCCCCAACTGCTGAGGACCTCCAGAGCGGCCATGGCCATGCTGGGACCACTCTCCACAAGTCTGTACAAGCCTCATGCATAAAGGAACTGGCAGAGGAACCCAGGCATGCAGGTCCCGGGACTGAGATCTCCAAGCCTGCTCGGATTGGGACTGGGACTTCTCCACCCAGACCCTCCATCTTCCAGTAGGTAGGCATCACACCCACCAGCTGCCACCAGCGCCAGGTTGGTTCCATCAACGGCCAAGACTCAGAGACTATAAAACCCAGCTCCCGGAAGCGTGCAGCCACATTTGCAGCTGCACGACATCTTATTATCTCATTCTTGCTCTGGACAACTTGACAGGCTACCGAATGTAGCCTGCCAACATGGCAGAGTCTGGCAAACTCCCCATGGCGTACCCAATATGCCAAATACCAGTAACAATTGATGGGTCTCATTCTCCTAGCCCTGAAAGAGCATTGAAATGGCTCTTTTAAAATCTCAGGGCTAGAAAGAAGGAGATGTTACTTGTGCCTGCTCAAGACAATTGACGAACAACAGGATGTTCATGATCGTGACCGTGATATCTTGGTGTGGTCCATTCTGAGGCAGTGAACTCAGGCCTGGGGTATGGTGGCAATTTTGGATTATGCAAGCAAGCGGCTGCTGGCAGCTCTGCTCAGGCAGGCACAGGTCAACCTGCCTCTCTCCAATTTGCCCCAGTCTGTTCAGTCATGTGCAGGTCCGAGATTAACTGAGGCTTTTGATCTCTTTTGAGATTCATCTATGGGTCTCTAAAATAAGGCCAATAAATGAGCTTGTGTAGTTGAGCCAGAGGTGTTTTGTGGGCGTGGCTCCCACATACCTAACTTGACCATTTAATTCTTGGTAAACTTGGTCTGAAGTTGTTGGGGTCTGGCCAAAGTCACAGCGGCAATTTTGGGGTGTCAGGAAGCCTGAAATGCATCATCAGGCTGCTGATGCACTCTCCCCACAGGTACAGGTTGACCTGCTGGTGGCATCATACCCCCCCAGAGACTGATCATTCTTTGTCTATCACTCTCCTCCTAATTTCACTCAGCAGGATACTGTCCAGATGCATCCACAGAGAAAAAACTGCACATAATCATCTTAGCTGAATAGTATTCCATTTTGTATGTGTACCAGAGTGCCTTCATCTAGTTATCTGTTATTGATCACTTGGATTGTTTTCAGACTTTTGCTATTGTGAATAGCCTGCAATGAACACAGGAGCACAGATATATTTTATGAATAGAGTTTTTGTGCCTTTGGGGTAGAACCCAAGAAGTGGAATTGCTGAGTCATGTGGAAACTCAATTTCTACTGTTTTAAGGTATGTTTCCATCAGCTTAAACATGCAGTTTTATATACATCTGATCTAGCACAAGTCACTCTATACACACCTCTTGGAAGAGACCTGAGTCACATGATCACAGGAGCTTGTGCTTTTGACCTGCCATTTCTTTACAGATTTTAAATTTATTGTCATTTCTTCATTTTCATTTTCATTTTTCATTTCATCATCCTGTTAATTGTCGATTGCCTCGAGCAGGCCCCAGTAACGTCTCTTTCATCCTAGCCCTGAGATTATATTCACGGCTCTTTAGGAGAATGAGACCCATCATTGTTACTGGTATTTGGCATATTTGGTACGCCATGGGGAGTTTGCCAGACTCTGCCCTGTGGGCAGGCTACATTCGATAGCCTGCAAGTTTGTCCAAAGTAGGAACAAACACGGACCAAGGAGTCTATTTCTTCATTTACTTTATAAAATTTCCTTTTCATCTATTGCTTTTCCTGCAGAAGAACTTTATAAAACTGTGTATCAGGTCTCTTAAAACCTAATTTATCTTAACAAGACTGATGATGAAAATAGACCCCTGCCCGTATTTCAAACAGGCTAACTTCAAGAAGGCTAACACCAGTCAGGAGTAACTGTCAAAGGGTAGCTGAATTGGGGTCATAAAACATAGCCATGGAATGCCTTTGGGATGTACCACTCTTAGTCTTGCTTTATAGCATTGGTAACTTGGGAATGTACCCCAAGTGTGCTTATGTTCTTAAGTTGTCCAGACACTGCTTTGCAAAATAACAAGATTTGGAATTTCTGCCTCTTGGTCTCCTTCCAGTAGCCTGCAAATGCCCCATCTCACATCAGATAGTCTATAAAAATGGCTATAGTCTGTTCAGAGCCCTGTTCTGGAGCATGAGCCCAAAGGGGTACACTATCATTAAAAATAATGGTGTTTTCTCACTTCTCAAGCTGTGTTGCTTGTTTCTTTATGTTGTATTTTTTGTGCGAATTTTCACAACAGTACTATTTTAACAAGTTAACAATGTTCATTACTTATGATGTTCACAAAGTTAAAAAAATATGATTAGAAAGTTGTACTTATTGGTCAAAGGTAGCCATATTAGTTTGCTATGAGTGCCATAAATACAATACTGACATCCCTTAATAACACTAACACCACTT
Organism: Sorex fumeus; assembly: GCF_029834395.1. Lineage (NCBI taxonomy): Eukaryota > Metazoa > Chordata > Mammalia > Eulipotyphla > Soricidae > Sorex > Sorex fumeus. The sequence continues at coordinate 979,570 of NW_026606065.1, read as the reverse complement.
TAGCAACATCAATTTATTTCTCAAGTTTTTGTGGTTGGAAGACCATGATAAAGTTGTTGGCACAGATAGTTTTTGGGGAAGTCTTTCTTCTTCGCTTTTAGATGAGGATCACTCATTGCATCTTCACATGCTCTTTCCTCAATGTATCCATAGATTTATGTCTTGGTATCCTCTTATAAGGATAAGTAATCATGTTGGATTAGACTCTCTACATTACTTTATTTTACTTAATTACCACTTTTAAGGTCCCATTCTCAAAGTTACATTCTGAGGGTTTTAAGGACCTCAGTATATGAAATTAGGAGGATGCAATTCAAACATTGCTTTACCCTCTAGATTACCAAAATTCATGTAGTTCTCACTAGCAGAAAACCTCACTCCACCCCAATAACCTTCATAAACCCAGTTCAAGATCAATTCTAAGGCCAGAATTTTATTTGCATTATCACTCGTCGATTGCCTCGAGCAGGCCCCAGTAACGTCTCCCTCATCCTAACCCTGAGATTATATTCAAAGCTCTTTAGGAGAATGAGACCCATTATCACTCATTCACTTTCAATTATAACTCTGGGTAGAGATTGTTAATGCCAGTATACCAGTCAATCAAAGCTGTGTTTCTAGCAGAACAGGAGGAAGTGGGCTCTGGCAGTATTTACAGTTAAAAGAGAAGCACAAGACTGAGCACTTCATCTCAACATTTGAAATTTACACAATCGGAATTTCCTCTAAGATTACACTGGGCTTGATTTATGACTCTATGTGGGACCTAGATGGCTGATTGCACAAGCTAGATCATTACTTAAACCCTCCCCCAAAGTAATATTAAACGTGCCGGTCTGTTCACCAGGCCCTCCACATGGTCAAGAGCCCTGAGAATTCTTTATGTTTATCCATCTTAGTATCTTCCTACAACATAACTAATTTTAATGCCCAAACCCACTGTCTTAAGACTCCTTGAGAAGAATTAGGAATTAAGTACCAAAGGCACACTTTGGTGAGTCAATTAAAATGGCAAATCATACTTTAAGTGTCTAGAAAATCACTTAATCTTAATCACTTAACTTATTGTTAGTCGTCGATTTGCTCGAGCAGGTGCCAGTAATGTCTCCATTTGTCCCTGTCACGTGCTAGTGTAGCCCAGTGGCATCTGTTCGTTCTGGGAACATGAAGAGCCTCAAACCTATCGTTCATGATCTTGATGAAGAAGTCTGACCATCTGGTAACTGGGCAGCCACGCGGTCTTTTGACATCCCGTGGGATCCAGTCCGTAACAGCTCTAGTCCAGCTGTCGTCTTTAAATCTCATTATGTGACCAGCCCATCTGATTTTTGACACCTTGGCAAACAAGACAGCGTCCCTGATTTCTTGATCGTCGACTGATGTCAGAACTCTGGATTCTTTCTCTCATTTGAGTGAAACGTGATATTCCAAGCATAGCTCTTTCAATTCCTCTTTAGGAGACCCGAATAGCATTCTCATCCTGTTTACGTAGGGCCCAGGTCTCTGAGGCATATGTTAATGCAGGAAGAACAGTGGAATCAAAGAGATGTGCCCAGAGCTGGCGGTTCTTCGTCCTCTTAGCTATTTCTTCGACGTTCTTGAAGGCGTTCCAAGCCGCTCTCTTCCTCCTGCGCAGCTCGGGTGCCAGGTCATTTGTCATGTTGACCTCTTGACCTAGGTACACGTAGCTGTTGCATTCGGAGATGGTCGTTCCGTTGAGAGCGAATGGGGCATCAGGAACGAGGCTGTTTTTCATAAACATTGTCTTCGTAAGATTCAGCTGTAGTCCTAGCTTTCCACACTCACGGTCAAAGTCAGCTAGCATTTGTGCCTCTTGGCTGATGTTTGGTGTTATTAAAACAATGTCATCAGCAAAGCGGAGGTGGTGTAGTTGCCGACCATCTATCTTCACTCCCATTCCTTCCCATTCCAGTCGTCGCATGATGTTCTCCAGGGTGACACTGAAGAGTTTTGATGAAATGGTATCACCCTGCCAAACCCCTCTTTTGACATCAATGATTACTTCTTTGTAGAATGGTGAGATCCTGGTAGTGAATCCGCAATACAGCTCATGGAGGATCTTGATGTATTGGGCTTGAATGCCCTGATTGGCTAGGGCTTCAATGACCACTTCCGTTTCAACAGAATCAAAGGCCTTCTTTAAATTAATGAACGTTAAATAGAGCGGCATCTTGAACTCCCGAGAAACCTCAATGAGCTTGGGTTATCGTGTGGATATGGTCGATGGTGCTGAATCTTTTGTGGAACTTGGCTTGCTTGCATGGTTGTCCTTCATCTAGTGTTCTGCCAATCCTATTCAGGATGACTCGAGTGAACAACTTGTAGATGACAGACAATAGGCAGATCAGGAGATAGTTGCCAATGTCATGGATGTCTCCCTTCTTGAACAGTAGTACGGTCCTGCTGGTTTTCCATTGGGACGGAACCTTGCATTCAGACAGGTAGCATGTGAAGAGCCGAGCCAGTGTATTAATGAGTACTGATGGCAGGTTCTTCAGGTGTTCAGGTCTGACCTTGTCTGGTCAGGGTGCTGTTCATTTCTTTACTGACGAAATGGCGTGTCGGATTTTGGAAGGGAGAACATTGGGAACGACATATCCATCCTGTGGAATTTGGTATGTTGGCAAGTGGACATGGCTATCGAAGAGATTTGAGTAAAAGTCATGGCTAATCTTCTCCATTGCTGTTCTGGAGGATTGATGGATCCATCAGGATGTCAGAGGGCAGTCATCTTGGTCTTGTAGTTGGCGAAGGACAGGCGGGCGTTACAAATACTTTTCCTGGCTTCTGCCACATGTACCAGCACTTCTGCTCTTCTCTCTTTGAGGTCTTCCTTGATCGCAACTCCACTGCTTTGCGAGCTCGGACGTTAGCTTGCAGTTGCCTGAGGCATGCGCCAAACCATGTTGGCGAATAAGCTCAAGAATTTTTGAGGACAGGCTTTTATTGTTGCTATCTCTCTCTTGGCGTTCCTCACCCAATCATGGAGGTGCTGAACCAGTCGATCGTATTCCTCGTCAATGTTGTCAACAATGGCATCTTCCCATCACTTAATATCACTTAACTTCCCGTTAGTCGTCGATTTGCTCGAGCGGGCGCCAGTAACGTCTCCATTTGTCCCTGTCGCGTGCTAGTGTAGCCCAATGGCATCTCTTCGCTCCGGGAACATGGAGGGCCTCAAACCGATCGTTCATGACCTTGACAAAAAAGTCTGACCATCTGGTAGGTGGGCGGCCACGCGGTCTCTTGACATCCCGTGGAATCCAATCAGTAACAGCTCTAGTCCAACGGTCGTCTTTAAATCTCATTACGTGACCAGCCCATCTGATTTTCGACACCTTGGCAAATGAGACAGCGTCCCTGATCCTTGATCGTCGACGGATGTCAGAACTCCGGATTCGTTCTCTCATTTGAGTGAAACGTGATATTCCAAGCATAGCTCTTTCTATTCTTCTATGGGAGACCTGAATGGCGTTCTCATCTTGTTTGCATAGGGCCCAGGTCTCTGAGGCATATGTTAATGCAGGAAGAACAGTGGAATCAAAGAGATGTGCCCGGAGCCGGAGGTTCTTCGTCCTCTTATCTATTTCTTCGACGTTCTTGAAGGCGTTCCAAGCCGCTCTCTTCCTCCTGCGCAGCTCGGGTGCCAGGTCATTTGTCATGTTGACCTCTCGACCTAGGTACACATAGCTGTTGCATTCGGAGATGGTCGTTCCATTGAGAGCGAATGGGGCGTCAGGAACAAGGCTGTTTCTCATAAACATTGTCTTCGTAAGATTCAGCTGTAGTCCTACCTTTCCACACTCACGGTCAAAGTCGGCCAGCATTTGTGCCGCTTGGCTGATGTTTGGTGTTATTAAAACAATGTCATCAGCAAAGCGGAGGTGGTGTAGTTGCCGACCATCTATCTTCACTCCCATTCCTTCCCATTCCAGTCGTCGCATGATGTTCTCGAGGGTGGCACTGAAGAGTTTTGGTGAAATGGTATCACCCTGCCGCACCCCTCTCTTGACATCAACGATCACTTCTTTGTAGAATGGTGAGATCCTGGTAGTGAATCCGCAATACAGCTCACGGAGGATCCTGATGTATTGGGCTTGAATGCCCTGATTGGATAGGGCTTCAATGACCGCTTCCGTCTCAACAGAATCAAAGGCCTTCTTTAAATCAATGAACGTTAAGCAGAGCGGCATCTTGATCTCCCGAGAAACCTCAATGAGTTTGATTATCGTGTGGATATGGTCGATGGTGCTGAATCCTTTGCGGAACCCTGCTTGCTCACATGGTTGTCCTTCATCTAGTGTTCTGCCAATCCTATTCAGGATGACTCGAGTGAACAACTTGTAGATGACAGACAATAGGCAGATCGGTCGATAGTTGCCAATGTCATGGATGTCTCCCTTCTTGAACAGTAGTACGGTCCTGCTGGTTTTCCATTGGGACGGAACCTTGCATTCAGACAGGTAGCGAGTGAAGAGCCGAGCCAGTGTATTGATGAGTACTGACGGCAGGTTCTTCAGGTGTTCAGGTCTGACCTTCTCTGGGCCGGGTGCTGTTTGCTTCTTTACTGACGAAATGGCGTGTTGGATTTCGGAAGGGAGAACGTTGGGAACGACATACCCATCCTGTGGAATTTGGTATGTCGGCAAGTGGACATGGCTATCGAAGAGATTTGAGTAGAAGTCATGGATAATCTTCTCCATTGCCGTTCTGGAGGATGTGATGGATCCATCAGGACGTCGGAGGGCAGTCATCTTTGTCTTATAGTTGGCGAAGGACAGGCGGGCGTTACGAATACTTTTCCCGGCTTCTGCCGCATCTACCAGTACTTCTGCTCTTCTCTCTTTGAGGTCTTCCTTGATCGCATCTCTGCACTGCTTTGCAAGCTCGGACGTTAGCTTGCGGTTGCCTGAGGCATGCGCCAAACCACGCTGGCGAATTAGCTCAAGAGTTTTCGAAGATAGGCGACTTTTTGTGGCTATCTCTCTCTTGGCGTTCCTCGCACATTCATGGAGGTGCTGAACCAGTCGATCGTATTCCTCGTCAATGTTGTCAACAATGGCATCTTCCCATGTTGCCGCAATAGTACCAAAGAGTTCCCAGTTGGTGGTCGTTCTGGGAGTTCTCTTTTTGAACTTTGCAGCCCTTTCTCCCCGCTCTGTGAAGTAGAATTTTGCACGAAGGAGACGGTGGTCCGATCCCGTTCGAAATTTTGGGACAACAGCGACATCAGTCAGGCAAAACCGTCGATTGAATATGATGTGGTCTATTTCGTTGTGGAATCGTCCACCGGGAGACTCCCATGTCCATCGTTTAGATTCTGCCTTCTGGAACTGTGAGTTACCATGAATGGTCTTGGTCGACATGATGAACTCAGACACTACTTCCACTACCCAGCCGTCGCCACACTCCAGGACGCTTTCCGGACCCGCACGGCAGCTCCGGCCGAGACCCACGTACAACTGAAGACCCACAGAACAAGGTAAGTGGAACTCTCTGAGACCTTGGACTCCAGGCTCGGCGGACCCAGGGACAGAGCTTCTCTGCTTGCTCCCACCACCACAGGTGACAAAGGGATTCTAATCAGGAGCCCCACCCTACCCTGCCCTGTCTGCTTCCATCAACCACCCAGGGATCGAATTGTGCACAGGAGACCCACCCTACCCAGATAAATATCCCACTGGCAGACTTCCACTCTCGACACTACTTCCACTACCCAGCCGTCGCCACACTCCAGGACGCTTTCCGGACCCGCGCGGCAGCTCCGGCCGAGACCCACGCACAACTGAAGACCCACAGAACAAGGTAAGCGGAACTCTCTGAGACCTTGGACTCCAGGCTCGGCGGACCCAGGGACAGAGCTTCTCTGCTTGCTCCCACCACCACAGGTGACAAAGGGATTCTAATCAGGAGCCCCACCCTACCTTGCCCTGTCTGCTTCCATCAACCACCCAGGGATCGAATTGTGCACAGGAGACCCACCCTACCCAGATAAATATCCCACTGGCAGACTTCCACTCTCGACACTACTTCCACTACCCAGCCGTCGCCACACTCCAGGACGCTTTCCGCATCTTCCCATATTGCAGCAATAGTGCCAAAGAGCTCCCAGTTGGTGGTCGTTCTGGGAGTTCTCTTTTTGAACTTTGCAGCCCTTTGTCCCTGCTCTGTGAAGTAGAATTTTGCACGAAGGAGACGGTGGTCCGATCCTGTTTGGAATTTTGGGACAACAGCGACATCGGTCAGGGAAAACCATCGATTGAATATGATGTGGTCTATTTCATTGTGGAATCGTCCACCAGGAGACTCCCAGGTCCAACGTTTAGATTCTGCCTTCTGGAACTGTGAGTCACCATGAATGGTCTTGGTCGACATGATGAACTCAGACAGTCTCTCACCCTGTTTGTTCCAATCTAGGCCATGGGTCTGGTTGTGAAGTTCTTCAGCTGATCTTCTTGGTCCTATCTTGGCATTGAAATCACCCACAATGATCTTGTAGAAGGTGTGGTCTTCTTTATAGAACTTCTCAAGATCCATGTAGAACTTCTCGATTTCTCTTTCATCATAATGAGATGTTGGTGTGTAAACAACGAAGATAGAAACTGCAGGCAGTGAGCCACATCTATTCAAATGTAAATGTCCAATTCAGGTTGTTAGGCATTAGAATGAATCAATGCTCTTGGCCAAGTTTGTTTTGACAAGGACACCGAGACCTCCAACACCTCTTTTATCGCATGTTCCGAGGAACAATTCTTCTCCAGTGTCAAAAACGGCATGATGAGATTGGTGCCTTCTTGTCTCGGTCAGACCAATGATGTCGTACTTGATCATTCATGCTTGTACCATCAGGTTCTCGATAAATGCATCTGATGCTAGCGTACGTGTCTAGACAAATCACTGATAAATGAGGGAAATGTCTGATGTTTCCACGTTTTGATATTCTATGTTTGATTCATTATGCTTTTTGTGTTATGTGATTTTTGTTTGTGTGCACTACAAGTGAATTATGGCAGGCAAATAGAAAAATTGTGAGAGAGTGGAACAAAAATGGAAAAATAAATTTTACACTAGGATTTTCAAGTAAGAGTAAAGGTAATTTGCCATATGTGAATCATATACCACAAATATACTATATACTCATATTTATAAGTACATGCATTTACTAAAAAGCAAAAAAACCCAAATATGAACAGAAAACTTCACTATAAATATTATATTTTTTTCTATGACTCACAAATCCTAAATAATTGTACTCATGGTTATAATATATTGTAATCTGTGGTTATTATTAGTATATTTTCCTTCTTTATTTTTATAGTGTGGACCTAGGGTCTCATTAGTTGTTCATTGGTTCATCAAATATACATTAACCAATATTCATGTGCTAAGTTGTGAAACTCAAAGCCAAAAAAATAAATGTAATGTGGCCATAATAATGTAAGATGTGAATCAGAATCATAGGTCATTTCTAATGCATTCAATTCAGTGAGAACACAGAAGGGAAGAGAATGCACACTGTCCTGAGGCAACTAGGAAAGCATTATAATGATACAGGAAGGAGATTCTTCAGAAGAGATAACTAAAATAGTCATCCTAAATTCAGAGGACTATACAAAGGTGCTGATCCATATAAAAGGACATTCGAGAAGATGTGATTCATACTTGAGGTGGTATAAATTGAAAGTAAGTAAACTTACCAGAAAGTAACTTACAAAAAGTAACTCACCAGCACTTCAGGCTAAAGTTTTAGTCAGAACTCTCAGGTGGCACCAGGCTGTAGGCAGAACTCATGGGCTAAAGTTGTAAACAGAGCTCACAGGTGTCACAAAGTTCATACCCTTCCCCACAGCACGTCTCAGAGGAAGAATCTGCTTAATATCAAAGGAATTCATTCAAGAGAAAATGAAGACTATTACTGTGTTCATTTATCAGACCCAAGGTCAGAAACAACAGAACCACGGTGAAGAACAAAGACCTGTGATAGCAGAGAGCTTGCATTTGTTTTAAAATGTCATGGAATAAGTTTGATGCAGCAGCATAGGGTCTGGGTAAAATTTGTGAGCATAAATATTACATTTCTACCTATGCCTGAATAAAACCTTATTCCTAGCCCTCCCTGCACCATAGGCACAGTTAACAAGTGGGAGAGTCTACCAATTTTTTCTCTTCTACTTCCAAATTTTTGGCACTTTGGGTTATTCCCAGTGATATCAGGGACTAATCCTGCATCTGCACTCATTTAATTACTTCTGACAGTGCTCAGGGAACTACATGGGATGCTGCAGATTGAAACTGGCCACGTGCAAAGCAAGAACCCTGCCCTACCCACTGTACTATTGCTCTGGCCCCAAAGAGCTTGCCAATATTAATGGATAAAGAAACAGTCTATAAGTATTTCCTAACATCCACTAGCTCTATTACTTTTCAGATGATAATTTCAAAGTTCAGATGATAACTGTGATAAGATTGTTTAATGTACGATAAAATGAACCATTAACAAAGAAAATGAATGAGAGTGAACATGAGATAATGCAACGAGAAGTTACTAACCTAAGGATCATAATAAGTGAAGTAAAAAAGTACAAAATGTAGGCTCAGTAGAATGATGGATATTGTGGAGTGAACCAGTGTGCTGGATAATAACACAATATATCAATAAGAAAGAAGAAAGAAAATGGAGTGAAAAGAAATGAAGAAAATATATAATTATGGCAAAAATTTAAGAGGAACATGATCTAGATAATGTATCTAAGGAAGAGAAAGAAAGTTGTTGGTTGAAGAAATTTTAGTTGACAGCTTCCACAATTTGAGAATTAAATCGTCAATTTTGATGCAAGAAAATCAGAGATACAAATAAAACCAAATATAAGAACTCTAAGACACATAGCAATTAAAGTGACAAAAAAGACATAGAGCAGTAAGATCAAATAGGGAAATTGCACAAAAAGGATGTCCCATACGATTCACATTAGACCTATCAAATGGAACTCTACATGTCAGAAGAGAACTATTGTACATATCAATCAAGTTGGATGAACTAAATATCCCAACAACAATGCTTTACCCAACTTGGTTGTCATTCGGAGTTGGAAGAGTAACAAAAAATTGTACAAACAGCAATAACTAAAGAAGTTATGGCAATTAACCTCAGATGAAGCAGGTGTGCCCTCTCTGCCAGCTCCAGATGAAACCCTGGCCATCACAAGCTTCCAGAAGCAAAATCCAGGTATGCGGGTTTCAGGACTAAAACTCCAGACCACGTGGCAGCAATGGAGAGAAGCTGGCCCTTCCTGTCTCCCCACATGCTTAGGGTCCAGGATGTCATGCCCACGGTCTGCCTCTGGGCTCCATCTCAGCTTATCATTGGCCTGGTTGAGACTCCCAAATGAATCTGAAAATGGATTAGCTCCCTACAGCGATGTCTCGGACCCCAACCATTTACAATTTTAAAATTCCAGAAGTGCATGGTCACTTCTGTGGTCACATGACCTCTCGCGATATTCATAATAAACAATATAAAATAAATAATTTAGCAGGCTTGAATGGTGGTTGGAAATTTTGAACAAACCCTAATACTCAAAACTACAGAGAGTAGAGGGGAAATTGCCACAGAGGTAGGGGAAGGGCTGGGATAAGGCAGCAGGATGGGGGGTGGGGAGAGTACTAGGAAAATTGGTGGTGGAAAATGGGCGCTGATGGAGGGATGGGTGTTCAATCATTGTATGACTGAAACTCAAACATGAACTCTTTGTAACTGTATCTCATGGTGTTTCAATTAAAAAAAATTTTTTTAATTAACCAAACTTTGAAGAGACATAAATTGTCTCCTTTAAAAGGTCTTTTGCCCCCGCGCCTGGGTGTCCCTCGCCGGGACCCCTTGGAGGGGAGCGGGTGAGCTTTCCTCCTCGCCCCGACTGGGGCTCCGGCAGCCGAAGACCTCCAGGACCAGCCACCACCTTGCTGAGACCACTCTCCGCACACATGAAGGTACTGGCAGAGGGACAAAGCCACGCGGGTTCTGGGGCCGAGACCTCCAAGCCTACTCGAATTGGAGTCGAGCATCTTCCACCCAGATCCTCCAAATTCCAGTAGGCGGGGGTCACACCCACCACCTGGCCCCCTGGCGCCGTGTAATCCCATCAGCGGCCAAGACTCAGAGACTATAAAATCCAGATCCCGGACGAGAACAGTGCAGTCTTTTGCCCCCGCGCCTGGGTGTCCCTCGCCGGGACCCCTTGGAGGCGAGTGGGTGAGCTTTCCTCCCCGCCCCGACTGGGGCTCCGGCAGCCGAAGACCTCCAGGACCAGCCACCACCATGCTGAGACCACTCTCCGCACACATGAAGGTACTGGCAGAGGGACAAAGCCACGCGGGTTCCGGGGCCGAGACCTCCAAGCCTACTCGAATTGGAGTCGAGCATCTTCCACCCAGATCCTCCAAATTCCAGTAGGCGGGGGTCTCACCCACCACCTGGCCCCCTGGCGCCGTGTAATCCCATCAGCGGCCAAGGCTCAGAGACTATAAAATCCAGATCCCGGAACCGCGTGGCCGCGGCCGCGCAACATCTTATCAGAACTTTTCTTTATGACATCTTATTATCTCATTCCTGGAGTGATAGCACAGCGGGTAGGACGTTCACCTTACAAGCGGCCAACATGGCCGACCCGAGTTCGATTCCTCCGCCCCTCTCGGAGAGCCCGGCAAGCTACCGAGAGTATTCGATATGCCAGACACAGTAACAACAAAGTCTCCAATGGAGATGTTACTGGGCCCGCTCGAGCAAATCGACGATCAACGGGAGGGCCTTTACCTTACCTTACCTTTACTTTGGACAAACTTGCAGGCTATCAAATGTAGCCTGCCCACAGGGCAGAGTCTAGCAAACTCCCTGTGGCCTACCAAATATGCCAAATACCAGTAACAATGATGGGTCTCATTCTCCTAAAGAGCCGTGAATATAATCTCAGGGCTAGGATGAAAGAGACGTTACTGGGGCCTGCTCGAGGCAATCGACGATTAACAGGATGATGAAATGAAATGAAAAATGAAAAGGTAAGATGAAATTAATGAACACTCAAAATCTTTACAAAATGCTGGCAATAAATTGCATCATTTAAAAAATCTCACTTAATAGTAGTGGCCTGGATTTACCAGTTAAAAATCTTAGAGTGGGATGAATCAGAAAACTGATCCGAGCGTTTCATTTTTACAAAAGTCATACCTGCAAAGTTACAATAAACAGGTACAAAGCAAAAGGTTTAAAAACAATGATTTATAGGCAAATTAATACCTAACAGAATGGACAAAGACAACATAAGACAGAAGGCATAAGACAACATAGATTTCAAATTTTTAAAAGATTGTCAGGACCAATAATGGACACTTAATTGTCAAAGGATCTCTACTTTAAGGAAACTTTTCACATTAACAGATATGCAGCAAATGAAGCACCATCAAACTTTGTAACTCTACTGTTAGTAGACCCCTGTAAAAGATATCAATAACAACACAATAGTAGTAGATTTTATTATTCCCTTTCATCACTTGATAGTTCTAGGCAAATAAGCCAATAAGGAAAGATTTATCTTAAAGAAATAAATTTAAAAAAGGATGGACCTAATAGACATATTTAGAGCTCTCCATCCCTAAAATTTAAGTATGCATCATTCTCCAACTCACAGGGGCATTTTCTGAGTTAGATTACGTGCTGGAACACATAAAAAGTCTCCGTAAAATGAAAAGGCTAGGAAGCAAATCTTCTCAATTGCTTTAAAAGTAGAAAATAACCACAGACAGAAAGTTTGGACAAATTTTAAACCTTAGAAGTTAACAGCTTACTACTAAAACACCAAAGAGTAAAAGGAAAAACTAAAGAATCAGAAGATTCTTGGAAACAAAGAGAATGAATACATGAGTTACCAGAACATATGGAATCCAGCAAAAGCTGTTTTAAGAGGGAAGTTTATAGTATTGCAGGTGTTTGGCAGGAAATAAGATAAAGCTTAAATAAATAATCCGAGTACACATCTCAAGATATTATAAAAAGAAACCAAAAGAAACCTTAGATAAGCAGGAGGAGGGAAATAATAAATTTAGTGTATTAATTAATAAAATAGAAATAATAAACCAGAAATGCAAGAGATAAATGAAACAAAGAGTAAGTTTTTTTCTTTCTTTCTTTTTTGTGTTTGGCTTTTGAGGTCACACCTGGCTATGAACAGGGCTTACTCCTCTGCTCTGCACTCAAGAATTACTCCTAGACATAATCAGGGACCATACGGGATGCTGGGGATTGAACCTGGTCAGTCACGTGCAAGGCAAATGCTCTACCCACTGTCCTATCGCTCCAACCACAAGAGCCAGTTTTTCTAAACAGACAAGCTCAACAAACTGTTGGTTAAACTCACAGAGACACAAAAATAGAAAACTCATAAATTGAGTCACAAATGAAAGGGGGAAGTTGCAATAAAAGCCAAATATAAAATATTAATCTATGGAAAACTTTATTAGATGGAGCTGGCAAATCTGAAAGAAATTTGTAAAATTTTGAATACTATAGCTTTCAAAAACTAAATGAGGAGGAAGAAAAACATTTGCACAGACAAATTAGCAACACAGAAATGAAAGCAGAAATAAAAAATCTCCCTCAAAACAAAATCCAGGTCTAGATTTCTTCACAGACTTTTCCAGAACTGAGATCAATAAGAACTCTTTCAGTCAGTGTCTAATGAGATCAATATTACTCTGACACCAAATGCAGACAGAGACATCACTAATAAAAAAAATAATTTTATACACTAATCCTCCTGATGAGCATAGTTTCAAGGTTTTAGTGAACTGAATCCAATTTAATATGTAAAAAGAATAATATATCATGATCGAGTGGGATTTATTCCAGGGATGCAAGGATGGTTCAGTATGTAAGTTTAATAATTTGACACACCATATAAATAAAAGGAAAGATTAAAATCACTTTATCATATCAATAGATTCAAGGAAAACATTTGGCAGGGTCCAAAACCCATTTATAATAAAAACTCTCAGCAAAATGCTATAGAATGGAACTTTTTCCAATATAGTTTAAAAAACAATTCTTAGAAACCCAAGGCTAGCATCATGCTCAATGCTGAAAAACTAAAAGCCTTTTCTCAAACATAACTTCTCTCACTACTATTAGTAAGCATAGTATTATAATTCCTTGCCATAGCAAATAGGTAGCACTGTCCTCCCATTGTTCATCAATTTCCTTGAACAGGTCCAGTAACATTGTGAGACGTGTTACTGTGTTTGGCATATGGAATACGTCACGGGGAGCTTGTCAGGCTTTGCCATGAGGGTGAGATACTCTCTCGGTAGCTTGCTGGGCTCTCCGAGAGGGACGGAGGAATTGAACCCAGGTCGGCCATGTTGGCCATGTGCAAGGCAAACGCCTTACCTGCTGTACTATCTCTCCAACGCAGCAAATAGGTAAGAAAGATATATTAAAGGAATTCGAGTTGGAAAAAATTCAGACTATCACTATTGGAATAAATGATATAATATTATGCTTAGAAAATCCTATGGACTCCACCAAAATACTGCTAAAAACAATAAGCCTACATAGTAAGGTGGCAGGCCACCAAATCAAAACACAGAAAACTGGAACATTTCTCTATGTAAACAATGCAGCAGAAGAGAGAAAACAAAAATCTTATCCACAATTGTGCCTCTGAAAGTATCTCAGAATTTATTATTATTATTATTATTATTATTATTATTAATTTTGCTTTTATGAGGGGTGGTCACAACCGGCGATACACAGGGTTCATTTCTGGCTTTCCACTCAGGAATTACTCCTGGCAGTGCTCAGGGGACCATATGGGATGCTGGGAATCGAACTCGGGTTGGCTGCTTGTAAGGCAAACACCCTACCTGCTGTACTATTGCTCCAGCCCCAGAATTAATTTTTAAAAGGAGGTCAAAGACTTATGCAAAGAAAATTTTAAATCACATTAAAATAGAAGATGACACAAGGAAATGGAAACAAATTCTCTTTTCATGAATTGGAAGAATTGCAATTGTTAAAATAACAATTATACCCAAAATACTATAGAAGATTTTTGCATTACCATAAAAATTATTATTACATTTTAAGGCCATAGACCAAATATAAAAATACAGATAAAAATTATATGGAACAATAAAATTCTCCAAATAGTCAAAATAAACCCAGAGATGTGAAGAGATGAGATGAGAGGCTCTTCCCCAGACTTAAAACATACTATAAGTATACAGTGATAATAATCAGGACTGCATTTTACTGGAATGATAGGAGACTCTAAGACCAAAGGAAAAAATTGAGAGCCCAGAGACGAACTTCAAGGTAGAGGACATTTTATCTTCAACATAGAAATTAGGTGCCTGAAGAGGAGTAAATAAAGTCTCCTCTGCTGGGAAACTGGTAAGTCACATGCAAAAGAAAAGAAGGAGAAGGAGGAGAAGAAGACGGAGAAGGAGGAGATGTAGAAGAAAGAGAAGGAGGAGAAGGAGAACAAGGGGAAGAGGAAGAAGAGGAAGAAAGAAAGAGAAGCAAGAGGAGGAGGAGGAGAAAAAAGGAGGAGGAGGAAGAAGAAGAGGAGGAAGAAGAGGAAGAAGTAGAAGAGTAAGAGGATGAGGAAGAAGAAGAGGATGGGGAAGAAGAAAGAAGAAGAAGAAGAAGGAAGAAGAAGCAGACGCAGAAGCAGAAGCAGAAGCAGAAGAAGAAGAAGAAGAAGAAGAAGAAGAAGAAGAAGAAGAAGAAGAAGAAGAAGAAGAAGAAGGAAGAAGAAGAAGAAGAAGGAAGAAGAAGAAGAAGAAAGAAGAAGGAAGAAGAAGAAGAAGAAGGAAGAAGAAGAAGAAGAAAGAAGAAGGAAGAAGAAGAAGAAGAGAAGAAGAAGGAAGAAGAAGAAGAAGAAGAAGAAGAAGAAGAAGAAGAAAGAAGAAGAAGAAGAAGAAGAAGAAGAAGAAGAAGAAGAAGAAGAAGAAGAAGAAGAAGAAGAAGAAGAAGAAGAAGAAACTGGAGTCTCATTTCACTTTATACAGAAAAATTTATTCAAAATATATGACATTAGACCTGAATTCATGAACCATATTGAGGAAAACAGAAAACATAAACAGATCTATCTCATGATAGTCTCCAGAGGCATCTTCAATGACTCAATACCATTGACCAAAAATCAGAAACAAAAATAAATATTATGGTATATTAAATTAAGAATTTTCTGCACTGTAAAAAAAATGACTAGAAACAAAAGACACCCTATGGACTGATGGACAATTCTCCATCACAGCACATCTGGTAAAGGGCTAATATCCAAGATTTTGTAAGTAATCACAAAAATAAGCAAAAAGGAGAGCAAAGTTCCAAATCAAAAAATGGCAAAAGGAGCTAAATTGACACTTCCTGATAAAAAATACAGATGGTCAATAGGTATATGAAAAGTGCTTTCAACACTTATCATAAGAGAAATGTAAATCTAAACAAAAGTAAAACATAACCTCACACTAGTGAAATTGTTGTTCATCATATAAAGCAGAAACAACCAATGCCTCAATGGATATGGTGAAAAAGAAGACTTCATCTGGTGTTTGTGATAATATTAACTAATTTAGCCTTTATAGTAAATATTGTGGAGATTCAACAAAATTAAGAATATGGCCCACGAGTTCCTCTTTTTGACACCTACCAGAAGAGTCCAAAAAATGATGTTTCAAAGATAGGAAGATGTTTGTGGTCCTAGGTTTATCGCAGTACCACTCACAATTATGAATATCTGGAAACAACCTAAGTATCCAAGAAAAGATAAGTGGATAAAGAAATTGTGAGATGTGTGACATATGTGTGTCCAATATAATGTTACTCAGCTATCATAAAAGATGAAATCCTTAAAATAACTAAAAAAGATTGAAGTGTAAGAGTCAAGGTCTGCATGACAAAAATTTGACCATGGTTAAGGTTCCAATCTCATGACATGTGGAATAACCTATGTAATTATATTCCCCTTAGTGCTACAGAAAAATCCAAGTGACTGTAATACATGCTAACTTAATCTTAGCCACAGAAAATGTGTTTCTAATTTACAAATTCGGCAATTTTTCAATAAAAGTTGTTGCACTTCGTCTGATCTATTCTCAAAATACGGAAGTGCTTGAAGCCCGACCACCTGCAATAACAGATTACTGCTCTCTAAAATATTGCTGTACACCTACAGTGTGGAGGCGCAAAGCTTTGCTTAAAAAGATCTTTGTTGTTTTCTTTGAAAGAAAGAAGTGGTCCCAAAGTTAAGCTGGTTTTCAGCGGCCTCTCTGCTCCCAAATACGACTGGCATCAAAGTCTAATGAAAACCTGTTTGCGGACACTGGATTCAATCCAAGGTACACCATTGGCATATTCTAGACCCCTTGGGACATGACTCATACAAAAAACAGAGGGCTGTCATCGGACGGCTGGTGGCTCAAATAAATCAAATTTACTTTGAAAACTGAGGCATACCAAAATTTTATTAGGTGAAACTTTGGCATTTCTTATAGTCAACTTGCACGTATATATTTTTATTACTTACAGCAGTTAAAAGGTATGCTACCAATCATATGCAAAACAAGAAAAGATTGCAGAGTACATTTTTAACTGGGTGGTAGTGGGAACTCCTTTTTTTTTTTAAGTCACGCCAAATAATAAGTTGGTAATAGGTGGCGTCGAAGAATGCAGCCCTGTGTTTGCGTAATTCACGAGTCCTATGGTGCAAACTTCTCCAATGCACCTCCGTTTAGCATAAACCGTCACTAGTCTTAAAGAATGACTTTTATCCCAAAGTGATTTCTTGCTCACTAAAACTATCAACTGTACACACTTCATAGGATGATGACAGATAGTGTTTATATTATGCATTTATGAGAAACAGACATGAATGTACTCAAGTTCTTGATGATCTAAAAAGGATTAAACTTTAAGCTTCAAAGGTCTACTACTGTTTATGCTCTAACTCAAACTTTAAATCCATTTTAAATTCCAGGTTAGTATAATATGGTCTTCTCTTCACTTAAAAATTAGGAAATCCCTAATTTTTTAAAGCTAATATGTGTATATCAATTGGTCTTCAAAAGCTTTCAGGAAACAGTTTGACAGCCAATGAATAGCAGATTTACAAATCAATATTAACTTTTTGGCAATGTCAGTCATGTTTTAAAAGTAGTAGTAGTTTATTTTCCTTTAATAATAATAACTGTTTCAAGAATCTTATGTGTTGAAAGAAACTCTTACATATGTGCAAATTTTACCATTGTGGTACATAGATTTCAGTTGGTATGTTTGAACCGGAATCTTTCAAAATGTTTAAGTGCACTTACAATATTAACTTTTAAAATACTACGTTTTCTGTAAAAATCATAAAGATTCTTATTGTGAAGTTGTAATACTATGATAAGTGACATATAATTGTAAGTGCATAAATAAAATAAACATGGTCTATTAAACCTATATGAAACATATATATTTTAAAAACTCTAGGTATTTTCAATATTCTTGAATAGCTTCCCTGATTTGTTTATTATAGTCCTAGGAAAGAGTCCGTCCTTTTTATCCCCAATTCACGATTCAGAAGGAGGCTGCTGCCATAGGGAAGGCCAACGTCCTCCATGTGTTAATATATTCTTACTGACTGAAAGCAGACTAGGTCAACTCAAAGACTCAAATTAAATATTGTGACTGAATTTAGGCATCACTTAAGGAAATTACTTTCTCTGAAAATAGATTTGACTAGTAATTTGTCAAAAAAGAAATCACTTCATTTAAAATGGGTCAGTGATTTTCACGCATAGATGTAGTCTCAATAAAACCTGTGAGAAAGGAAAAGCAGGGATTTGGCCATGGAACACAAAAGAAGGAACACATCTGTAATCAATGAACAAGTAATTGCTCAAGGCTTATTACCTGCTGAGTATAGTGCTGGAACTACAAAGAAAAAATACATATACATATGTATACATATATGTGCATGTGTGTATGCACACATATGAGTATCCTTAAATTGCTCAAGGAATCAAGAATAATTAGAGCACTTACTTCAAGATCAATACGTGACAATGTAAAAATAGACTTTTGGGGGATCAAGGGGAGTCACCCTAGGATTTAGGAAGGGCAGCATAATGATGGAGAGAGGAGAAATGCTGAAATTGATCTACTGATGGTAGATGAATGGAAATCCTTGTTCTTTTCCATTTCAACTGAGTTTTCTTTCCCCTGAACGAATTACTGGTTTTAAATCACTACTGGATTTATTATTTTTTTAAAAAAATCTTATTTTGAAAAACTATAAAGAAAAGTTTAGCTGGAAAGATTTTTTTGCACATCTGTGACCAAAGACTACCATCTTGAATGCAATTATCAATCAGCAAACAGAAAACACCAAGAGAAGGGAAAATGACCCATAAGGTCGCAGTAATCAACTGAAACAAAAGACACAATTGAACAGATACAATATGACAGAATATTTTATTAATAATTAAAGCAATGCATAATACTCTGATTTGTCAAAAACTAAGAAAAATTGGAGCATTTGTTCACAGATAATATCAGAATATACTGAAGTAATAGTTATGGAAGGCACTTTAACAATATGTATTGTTTGTCTTAGAATAAGTCATAATCTTTGCCCCAGAAATTCCATTTCTAAGATATTTCCTTAAAAAAAGAATTACATTCAAAGACTTCAAGGATGGTAATTGCATTAAGATAGCAAGAATTTCAAAATGATACTAAGATCTAATTAAGGAAATTGGTCATAATAAAGTTTAAAAATAAGTTTAACTTGTGAAATAATGTTTAATAATGTAAAAATACTACACACAAAGTGGATCACAAAAGCTATATAGAAATCATCTGCATTTCAGGAATAAATAGTAAAAATAGAAAGATACACATTACTATGTAATCAATATAATAAATCTCTAGGAATATAGGTTAGTGTTACTTATTTAATAGTTTTTACTTAAAAATAAACATACATAATTTTGTTATTAGAAAAAATATTCACAAAACAATGCTGTAAAGATTTAAGAACCAAGCTATTTCTATATATCTAATATGTTTTTCTTAGAGCATGATATCAATGCTAGCTATGTACTATTTAGAGATTCTTCTGGAGTTTCTAAAAATAAGTATTGTCAACAGGGACTTATGAAAATATTTTGTTTTCACTGTAACTTTAATAGAATATACTTAAAATTAAAGTTTTTAGAATTATTTTAATCTTATATTAATGTATTTGTTTCATTAAAGTGGCAACCTACTTTTAAAGTTATAATTAATAAGTATAGGTAAGCATTTAAAATATATTTAATTGTATGATATCACATCAGAGTTTTATTGATAGATTTGAGAGATCTTTTCCTAAATTATTCTTGCATCTGGAGTAATGGCATCAGGAAAAGATTGCTTAGTATTCTTCCTGTATGACTTACACCATTTGAAATTGAAGGGAGAACACAAATCAAAAATTCAAACCAATCCTGGTCTCATGATTAAAAAAAAAAAAGCTTATTCTTGACAACTTTAACATAAAAAACAGTGGAAATGGCCATAGACAATTAACAATCTAAACCTTTCATTACTGTCTTTGCAATTCATGAAGAAAGCTTTCAGCAAACAAATTATAACAAACATAATTGTCTCTAATAATTGTAAATAAGACAAGCTTTGAGATACAAAGAAATATGTTGGATATAGGATATAGGTTATTTTGAATTTTAAATAATGCCAAGGAGAAAGAAGATAACTTTTAGACAAAACATAATTGTGCCTTGTGTTTGCCCAGTTGGTTCATAACTCATACTTGAAACATAAGAATATAATTAACTTAACAGAAATGACTTCTTTCAGAAGAACAAAACTTTATTCTCACTCATACTTAATCTGGAAATGGGAATGTTTTCCTGGACTGTTTCAGTGTGATGGTTTCTCTTTAGGTTGAATCAGATCTTTGGGCCCAAGCCTTTTATCAACTAGTCAACAGTAAAGCTTTTCTCTGTCCTGAAAAAATATTTTTTGTCCCTTATAAGTATTTCTGGGAAAAGGAGACATTTTTTAGGTTTAATTTATAATTTAGGAGACATTTCTACCACAAATAGAATTTAGGATGTTTCTATATTTTTCTTGTACATTAAAAAAATAACATTAATAATTCTTGGATTTTTAATGAAGGAACCATGGAAGAGGAAACCACATTGTGCTTCTGCAATTAAACCCAACCCAGTGGTCACAGAAACATGATCTTATGCATAGGGAATTTCTGTAAATTAGACAGTATAGTGATTCTAAAGTCAGATCCTGGCTTTGTCTCTCTCTTGACCCCTCTTCCAACTCATTAGATAAAAAAAACTACTGGGGACAATTTGGAACAAGTTGGTCAGGTGAAAGAACTGAACTTTATAGAGTTTAACTCTGTAACCTGATTGCAACTACAACTCTCTGTAAACCTCTTACTTCCTTTTCAGGTATTTCTCCAGCAATCTGGTCTCCTCCTTTGTCAGCTGTTTTCTTTGCTCATTAAAGATTTAAGAGCAACTTAGCTATGGAAAGGTGTCATATGGCTGAAGTTTTATTAGTTTCGTAAAAGACAGTATGGCATACTCAGCTTCCAAGCATTACAAATAAAGCTAGAATTTTGTTAGCAAAACCAAATAAAGTGAAAACAGTGTGAGAACACAGAATCAGGAATCAAGACAGGTACAGTCTTACGTTTTGGATTTAACAAATTCAGCTGCACTTTTTCATAGAACTTCTTTGTCCTCTCTGTTTTCCTTCTCTGAGTGAAATGAAGGAATTGTGCTAGCTCTGTTTTCAGTGGTTGACGCATCTGAATATATTTCTGCCTTTATTATACAGGTTTCCAATGAGTAATATCAAAAGATTATAACCTGATTTGTAGCAAAACATGTCACTAAATCTATTCAGAAAAATATTCTGGAAAACCAATTTGGGAAGTCAGTATGCTATTATATTTGATGCCCTCCTGTACAGAAGGGGAAAACTAGTCTCTCTAATGGTAAATACATATCTGTTGAATTTTATTACTTTTTCCTCCAGATGAAAAATAATAAAACTTACATTGTGGAATAAAGTATGAAGAAAATAACTTATTTATAGACATCCTAATAAGGTCAAATAGAAAAATGAAAGTATAGTGTCACTACTTCAAAAGAAAGCAAACTTCTCCATCCACTTGGTTTTCCTGACCCTTAGATTAAGCAATTCATCAAATACTCTGGTGCACATTTAATATTTTATTTGTAAGGGGGTATGGTGCAGGTCAATCTGTATCTGTGAGGCGAGTGTATCAGCAGCCTGATGGTACCTTCAGACTTCCAGATACCCCAAAATTGCTTCTGTGCCTTTGGTCAGACCCAAAAAACTTGGGGCAAAGTTTACCAAGAAAGTAAATGGCCAAAAGTTAGGTATGTGGGAGACACACCCACAAACCACCTCCGACTCAGCTATATAATTGGAGGCACGGCCTCTCTGGTTCCTGAACGAACTGCTGAAAGGCCATGATCCTAGAGACTAAGAAACAAATTTCAAAACCCAGTGGCCTTTGGCAGAAATGCGTCTGGTCCCTGCAGTAGGTTACCGGCGCTGGGCCACTCCAGGCGGGAATAGGATTTGTGCCTTGGCCTGTTCCCCCTGGCGGTCCGGTGGCCGTCATCCTCCAGAGGCCACTGGACAGTCAGGTTTGGGCCCTCAGTGATGAGACACGTGGGGCCTCACAGGATCGGGGTCGAGCCGGCCCTTTCCTCCCCGCCCCAACAAGACCCGGAGTTGCTGCCCGCGAACGGCCTCTCTGGCTCCTGATCAAGCTGCTTAATGACAATTATCCCAGAGATTCAGGAACAAATCTTGGAACCCAGCACATTTTGGCAGAAATCCCTCCAGATTTAATTGTTAAAATTTCAGAAATTCAAAATCGCACAGCCACAATTGCAGAAGTGCGACATCATATGTTATTCCTAACCAGCAATAGAAAACAACTTGTCTGCTGTTGCCTTTTCAGCAGATCTGAGTGTTGAGGTAAAATCCCAAATAATAATTGTGGGTCTGGTTTCAAATATTGAATGTAATCAACGTAGAGAGAGAGAGTAATGTGGAAATCATCTGCCCCACAGGTAGGGGGAGGGTGTGGGATGGGGGTGTACTGGGGTTTTTGGGGGTGAAGAATGTGCACTGGTGAAGGTATGGGTCTTTCATTGTATGGCTGATTTGTAACTGCTCTCATGGTGATTCAATAAATAATATTATAAAAAATGAAAAAAAGTGAGGTGGAGTTCATGCCCAATTCAATCAGCCTAATCAGTGGCTGAATAAACAGCAGTACTCCTTTATAAAAAATTATTTGTAAATATTATGAACATATCCAAAATCAGTATTAAATACAGAAATAAAAACACTTCTAATTTCTAATAATATGCAGAATATTTTTCCCTTCATTAAAATTGTGAAGCATTTGATTGTGATTCAGAATGTACTTTTGATGACAAATTTCACAAATCTTTTCTGTATTTAATAATCATTAAATAAAACTTGCAGTTTGAATGCAAAATCTGATCTTTTGTTTGAATTTTCCAATAGAAATGTCTCAAATATAGCGCTCTCATTTAAATACAAGCACATATTTTATTTCAAGAATAAAGAAATTGTATTTTTCCTCCAAATATTAGCCCTTTATTGTTATTAAACTGATAGAATGCCTGATATTTTCTATAAGGAAGAAAAGAATTTTATCCTCTGGTTGAGTGCTCAGAATGTCTAGTTGTTCTAAATTTTCTTTTTCAAATGGGGGATGGGCTTTCAAATCGTGTTTATGAGGTCCCAAGTGCCCTGGAAATTCTGTTACCCTGGCAGGCAGTTTGAATGCAAGGACCTGAGCATGTAATGTGGTGCTGGTCCTGCGGTAGGTAGAACATTCTGGAATAAGTTATTTAAAAGTAACTGGAGTAACATGCCTTCAAGATTTGTCCTGAGGACACAGTATTCCAAGTTTTTCAAGTCTTGTTAGGTAAGAACATATTAGAAAAACTGAGACAAACTCAGATTCACCTATGTCACTACATCCATTGAGAACGCCTTCCCTATTTCATTAGCTACTGATAACTTTCCTATAAGGATGAAGAAATATGATCTATCAAAGGCCTCTATCAAAGACTACTGAGTTTATCACACAGACAGCAAAAGAAGGGGAGCAACAAGAAACAAGATTATAAAGGTAAATTGGACTTACAGTTGAGAGTCATGAGTGCCCAACTAAGTGAAGAAGTTGCTCTGTGAACAATGAGAAAACACTGAACCATCTGAAGAGTAGCTGGTGATCAGTTTATCATCAAATGGGGTCACTCCACAGAGATCCATACCTAGGGTTCAGATTGCATGGATCTTTAAAAATGAGTCTAGGTTACAGAGGTAGAAAGAAAATAAAGGATGAAAAATGGTTTTTAAAAAGAAAAGAATAGATAGAAAAGGCTGGAGCGATAGCACAGAGGGTAGGGCGTTCGCCTTACACGCGGCCAACATGGCCGACCCGAGTTCGATTCCTCCGCCCCTCTCGGAGAGCCCGGCAAGCTACCGAGAGTATTCGATATGCCAGACACAGTAACAACAAAGTCTCCAATGGAGACGTTACTGGGCCCGCTCGAGCAAATCGACGATCAACGGGAGGGCCTTTACCTTTACCTTAGATAGAAATGATATGCTTTTCTTTTTTTTTTCTTTTTGGGTCACACCAAACAATCTCAGGGGTTACTCCTGGCTCTGAGCTCAAGAATTACTCCTGGTGGTGCTTGGCAGACCATATGGGATGCCAGATATTGAACCCAGATTGGCCATGTGCAAGGCAAACGCCCTATTTTCTATAAGAAATAATAATGCCAATATGGTTTCCCCAACCAGTTCCCCAACAGGATTTTGAAATTCTCTGCCTATGAAAAACAGAATCATACAAGTTCTATTTCTCTTAAAAATTCAAAGAGAACCAAGAGAGAGAAAAGGCTATTTCAATTTTTTCATTTAATTCCCCCTCCCAATTTTAAAATTCTCCAATCTGGAGCAATTCCTTCCAACTGTTATTGTCATAATTGACCCCAATTTTTAAAAACAATTTCACAAGGAATTACTTTACATCATTATATATTTTTTAAAAATTTATGTGCATTTCTTATCATGAAATTTACATACAAGTGGTACTGCATGGAAAGTATCAGGCTAAGTGAAATGTGTCAGAAAGAGAGGGACAGACATAGAAAGATTGCATTCCTCTGGGGAATATAAAGTAACAAAATAGGAGACTAACACCCAAAAGTGGCCGAGATTAGTACCAGGAATTTTACTCCATGGCTTGGAGGCCAGCCACACATGCTAGGGGAAAAGGCAGCTCAGGTAGAGAAGGGAGCACCAAGTAAAGGGTGTTGGGAGGATCCTCCCAGGATGGGAGATGCTTGCTGAAAGTAGACTCTAGACCAAACATGATTGCCACTCAATGCCTCTTTTGCAAACCACAGCACCCAAAATGAGAGATAGAACAAAAGGGAATGCCCTGCCACAGGGGTGGAGTGGGATGGGGGGTGGGGGAGTGGGAGGGATACTGGGAGCACTGGAGGTGGATTATGGGCACTGGTGGAGGGATGGGTACTCAATCATTGTATAACTGAAATCCAAGCACAAAAAAGTGGAAGTCTACAACTGTACCACATGGTGTTTCACTAATAAAAATAATTTTAAAAAAGAAAAAATAAAATGACAAAACAAAATGTTTTAAAAAATTATGTGCATTTCTTAAAATTGTTTATAGTATTTATATTATAGTATTTATATTTATAGTATTTCACATATATTTAAGATAAATGATAGCTATATTTTAAATTTTTATAATTACTGAATTAAATAAAATTAATGGTTTTCTACTTGAAAATTTACTTAAGTTTAATGTGAAGTTAAAAATTGTTTCTAAGTTAGACAATTTAAAACTGTTTTAAGTAGCGTGCTACACACAAGTTGTAGAGACCTACTGTCAAGGATTTTTATATTTAAAGTTTACTCTTCAAGTTCAGTATTTATCTAAGTATAAACTTTACAGAATTCATTTTTCTATAAAATTTGCAACTAATTAAACACATGAAATACACCAAACAAGTCCAGTACTCTAAATAAGAAGCTGAAGTTGGGAAATAAACAATAAATTTTTTACTTCAAATTTGGTTTTATGTGTTTTTTAATTTTATTTTCTCAGTTCAAACACCTCATTTCCACAGAAAAAATAAATAAAATATTACCGGACTACAAAAGATTCATTCTGACACAGAAAACACTAGAATATTTTAAGATGTGAAATAACAGACAGGATTTTTAAGAATATATTTGTCATAAAAAAATAAATTGAACTTGGACACTCACAAGATGAGAGCATTATCAACTGATTCAACCTTTCTCATACAATCACAGAAGTTTGCTTAACCACATGCATAAAACCTACTTGCTGTGTATGGATTTATTCGAACAAAGAACAGTAGGGTCTTTTTTATAAATAATATTTGACATTGGCAACTATCGCCCGATCTGCCTATTGTCTGTCATCTACAAGCTGTTCACTCGAGTCATCCTGAATAGGATTGGCAGAACACTAGATGAAGGACAACCATGCGAGCAAGCCGGGTTCCGCAAAGGATTCAGCACCATCGACCATATCCACACGAGAACCAAGCTCATTGAGGTTTCTCGGGAGTTCAAGATGCTGCTCTGCTTAACGTTCATTGATTTAAAGAAGGCCTTTGATTCTGTTGAGACGGAAGCGGTCATTGAAGCCCTAGCCAATCAGGGCATTCAAGCCCAATACATCAGGATCCTCCGTGAGCTGTATTGCGGATTCACTACCAGGATCTCACCATTCTACAAAGAAGTGATCGTTGATGTCAAGAGAGGGGTGCGGCAGGGTGATACCATTTCACCGAAACTCTTCAGTGCCACCCTCGAAAACATCATGCGACGACTGGAATGGGAAGGAATGGGAGTGAAGATAGATGGTCGGCAATTACACCACCTCCGCTTTGCTGATCATATTGTTTTAATAACACCAAACATCAGCCAAGCGGCACAAATGCTGGCCGACTTTGACCGTGAGTGTGGAAAGGTAGGACTACAGCTGAATCTTACGAAGACAATGTTTATGAGAAACAGCCTTGTTCCTGACGCCCCATTCGCTCTCAATGGTACGACCATCTCCGAATGCAACAGCTATGTGTACCTAGGTCGAGAGGTCAACATGACAAATGACCTGGCACCCGAGCTGCGCAGGAGGAAGAGAGCGGCTTGGAACGCCTTCAAGAACGTCGAAGAAATAGATAAGAGGACGAAGAACCTCCGGCTCCGGGCACATCTCTTTGATTCCACTGTTCTTCCTGCATTAACATATGCCTCAGAGACCTGGGCCCTACGCAAACAAGATGAGAACACCATTCAGGTCTCCCAAAGAAGAATAGAAAGAGCTTGGAATATCACGTTTCACTCAAATGAGAGAACAAATCCGGAGTTCTGACATCCGTCGACGATCAAGGATCAGGGACGCTGTCTCATTTGCCAAGGTGTTGAAAATCAGATGGGCTGGTCACGTAATGAGATTTAAAGACGACCGTTGGACTAGAGCTGCTACTGACTGGATTCCAGGGGATGTCAAAAGACCGCGTGGCCGCCCACCTACCAGATGGTCAGACTTCTTCGTCAAGATCATGAACGATCGGTTTGAGGCCCTTCATGTTCCCGGAGCGAAGAGATGCCATTGGGCTACACTAGCACGCGACAGGGACAAATGGAGACGTTACTGGCGCCCGCTCGAGCAAATCGACGACTAACGGGAAGTTAAGTGATTAAGTGATTAAGTGATTTGTATTTATCAATTACACATCAGGTGACTTAGAGGGAGCATTGACCCTGGGATTATAATACATTTTTTCTTATAAAAGTATTAAAATTAATAGTGATATTTATCAAAACTTTGAAGAAAATATCTTGGAGAACTATATTTATTGTTCTCAAAAGTTTTTTTTAAAATGTACTGGAATTGAATGAAATAGTCATTAGAAATAAGTAATATATAATGGCAAAACAATACAGAGACTTTAAATCAATATTTCCTTTTAAATAACCAGAGAGATATAGTTATATATTGTTTTATTCATCAGTGCACTCAGAGGTATAGATCTGACTTACATTTATTTGTCAAAACAACAGTGACTGAAATTCATACTTCAAAATCTCATCTATTTTCAGATTACTGAAAAAAGAGCCAAATAGCAAAATACCGCACAGGAAGTCATTTTTTACAGTCCATATTTAACATAGTTTATTGACTATGAACTAACTAACACAAACTTTATCTACATATTAAAACTAAAAGAAACATGGTTTTCAATTGGATTTTTTCACCGTGCAATTTATTAAGTATGCTTTTGAATTAAAACTACTTAGAGAAAATTTACAAGTAATATGTTAAATGTCATGTTAAAACAAAATTGTCAACTTAAACTGATGTTAAAATTGGGTCGGAGCAATAGTATAGTGAGTAGAGTTCTTGCCTTGCTAACTGGATTGGATCCCCAACAACCCATGTAGCCCCTTGAGCCTACCAGGAGTGACAAGAAAAAAATCGAGGTTAAAATAAATTACTCTATTTAGTTGATATAAAAATTTGTATGTTTATTAAAACTAAAAAGTATGAAGTATTACTACATTGTTGAGGAAAACCTTCACCAGTATTTTGAAGACATTTGCCTTTTACCTTTATTAACTTATTTAAGAAACATTTCATAAAACATTTAAGAAAAACCATTTAAGAACATTTTAAGAAAGTTTTCTTTTCATGAAATCACAGATAAAAAGTACAAAAAACCTTTCCAATATATTTTACATGCTGTACAACTATACTTATTTTCTATTACTTGATATAAATATATGCCTCTCGGAGAGCCCGGCAAGCTACCAAGAGTATCCCGCCCTCACGGGAAGAGCCTGGCAAGCTCCCCGTGGCGTATTCGATACGCCAAATAAGTAACAACAACAGGTCTCATTCTCCTGACCCTGAAAGAGCCTCCAATCATTGGGAAAAGACGAGTAAGAAGAGGCTACTAAAAATCTCACGGCTGGGAGGAATAGAGATGTTACTAGCACCTGCTCAAGTAGTTCAATGATCAACGAGATGACGGTGATACAGTGATATAAATAAGCTTAAGAAGCCCTTACCTGGAGAAATGAATTTAACCAACATCAAGTATAATAAAGCAACAGGGAAAAAATAAGTGCAAGACTACTCAATGTAAAATATTACTTAAAGTCTGTCAACTTAGTGTCAAGTTTTTTATTTAAGAATTTTATAGAAGCTGTGAGAGAAAGAAAGGAAGAAAGTTATCTCATAGCATTTTAGATGAAAAAGTAACTCTTCAAGAAAAAATTATTCTTGGATATTTCTCCAAGTTTCCTGATAGTGTCTCCTGAGTGCTAATGATAAACCCCGTATGCTATTCCTTCCTTATAAAAACCAGGTACAGATTGTTTGAAGTCATAGTCAGCAATTAAATCTTACACAACCTGAGAGAGTTCAGATATTTGGAAAACAAGTTTCAAAGTTGAACTTTTTTGTGGACTCTCTGAGAACAGAAAAAGAAGAAGCATGTTCATACTCTTAAAATAACGTTCATCAAAAAATCAGCATTCATAGTAAATTCCTGGAATAGTGATACATTCAGAGTTTCTGTTAATTGAGAGAACAAAAGGTCTTTTAAAAAATGAACTATTTTAAAATCCAGACAGGAATAGGTCTGGCGTTTTGATTTTTATTCCACTAGCACACACTTCTTGGAATTATGGCACTTTGGATCTCATCTATTACTTGAGGATATTTCAGATTCATTATTGTGTGCATCAAATTACTCTAAATTCTGTATACCTCAGATGACCTAAAGAGACAAAATAAAGTAGTTGCTTTTGATCTAAAATGGCATTTCCTATATAAGAACCAAAAACCCACAAGTCTAAGGTTCCTACAGTTAATGTATTCAAAACCTGTGCAGCTTAAAACTGAGCATGATTTTCAGTAAAGATTCCTAAACCTACAGGAAAAGGCAGAGCCAAGAGGAATATATATGTGCTTACAAGTAATAACAAAACTCCATGCAGGTCTATGAATAATAACTCCAAAGTCACTAAAGGCATGAGAATAACTTGTAAAAGGCAACTGTAAAGCATTTTGTAAAATATTATTACCACTCCGTGTTAAATGATGACAATAGGAATGCTTCAGGGACTGGTAAAAAATAGCAAACTCAGTTGGAAGAGGAACTTTAAGGAAGAAGTAAAGAAAATAGAGCGGATAAAAAGACATCTTAAATTTAACAGGGGGGAAAAAGACAATTGTGGGGAGTAAAATGAAAAGCCTTATAATTTTATATCCAATTACATGAGAATAGAGGTCATTTTGAATTTCAAAGGATTGGAAGCCAAATGGAGGGTCAAGTAAGTCATCAATGTCTATTGAGATATTTTTTATACCTATAAGTAAAATAGGTTCAATAAAGTTGATGTGAGACAGAAAGAAAAGCTGTTGGTTATCTTACTCATCAAATTCAAGATTTTGGGAAAACGTTTGGGTAAGCAAATCTCATTTCCAAATAACTGAACCCCTGCATCATCATCAAAAAAATACCTATAATAGTAGTAGAGGTATTTAATAATAATAATAATAATAATATGAGAAATGTCTTCTGAAACAAATATATTTAATGAAAATGAAAAACAAAAAAGTGGGTCCTCATAGAAATTGGATACAGGTTTTTCCAGTTCTGTGGGACATATTCCTTATTTTTCATTGCCCTATTTGGCACTAGTGTGTTCTTAATTATTGCTGTTTTGCCTCTTGAAAGGATAAACTGTTAATAATGCTAGATTCATTAGGCATAACACTAATGAATAATTAAAGGAAAGACTAAAATAATAGGGTTAATAACCAAAGATAATTTTACTATCTCTTTCACTGGAGTGCTTTTATCTTTTTACAATGGCCACCTTCCAAGGAGCAACACTTGCTATCAGAGTAAAAGGAGAATAGATTCTGGGGAACTGAGATTCATCCAGTGCTTTATGTTGTGTATGCAGTTCCTTTATGTTTTATCTAACTTGCCTTTTTTGTCTCTCCTGTACATCTGGGTTATCATCTTTAGACTTTATATTGATGGCATTAAAGGGTGAGTACTGAATTCTCATTTCCCATATACTGTCAAGAAATAATGGTAAGAAACAAAAGAAGATGGGCAGGAGGTAATGAGGTCAAGGTACTGACACAGCTGAATCCCTGGCATCACGAACGGTTTTCCCAACCCCACCAGGAGTGGTCCCTAAAAACACAGTCAGAGGGTAATCCCTGCACAGCATTGGGTGTGGCTCCAAAAACCAAAAAAGGGAAAAAGAAATAGAAGAATGAAGGAAACAGAAGGAGGTAAGAGAGTGAAAGACAGAAAAAAAAGAATCAAAGACATTTCCTCCTACACGTCTGCCCCTGAAGAAAACATCTGCCTAAGAGCTTTACTCTGGAATGACCTGTTAACAGAATCCAAATTTAGAGGGCGTTGGAAGGCAAAAATTGCAAACTTTCTGAACACGAATGGATAAAATAAATTTGCTTCTTCAGAAAACATATGCCAATATTATAGATATTTTTTTAAAAAAGACCTGTGTCTAGTTAGGCAGAATCTTCTGAAGACCAAAGTTTAAACTTAGAGAAATATGTATTAAATGAAAAGCCATCAATCCATGTTGTGGAATGCTAGGCATGGAGAGACAGGGACAAAGTTGAATGAGAATAACATCATGTTACAGCCACCTTATTTTCAAATGCGTGTGATTCCGTTTTGTGATACTATCACTCAATAATGCTATTTGTAGAATAGTAGATGAAGTCCTGTGTTGGTGCTCATGGGTCTTTAGGCCCTGAACTGCCCTGTTTCTAGCATTCTCTGAGGCTTACAAGCTCCCACAGTGTCTCTTAGGAAGGTTCCCCATCGACCTTCCCTTATGACAAGGCCTGAGAGTGCTCCAGGTCTTCTGAGGTCCAGACGTCTTTGGAAAAGCTTGGGAGCTGTCTCAGTATTTAGTCATCAATGACCTTTTCACCTGGATGGAATTTTTCATAAAAGAAAAATATTAAATCTGCTTTTTCTCAGTAGAATACAGTTCCATTTAATGAATGATTGCTAGGAACAACAGGGATGAACAAATTAAACAGGACAATGGACAAATAAATTCCAAATTAGCATAGAGAGCTACATATCAGACTGGATTCCAATATCAAAGTTGGAGGGGGCATTTCATCCTGAGATCACAAAAGAGTTTAATTCACAAGATGTCCATGACCCCTGAATTTCAACTATTAAACAGAGATGATTTTAGTAATAGTAAAGGGAAAAATTAAAAATTAGAAGAAATCATTATTCAAAACAGCTTAATATAAATCAAGTGACTTTTGAAAATCACTTATTCTTTTTTGCTTGGCTGAACCCCAAAAATCATTCTCTAGTAGAGAGATTTCCGTGGCCACTTAGAAAGAGACTTCAGGGGCCAGAGAGAGATGTTATAGGGCTTAAGGTCACCCCAAAGGTCCCACCTCCAGTGCCAAATATGTCCCCTGAACACCTCCAGGAACCACTTCTGAGTACAGAAACCAGATTAGGTCCTGAGCAGTAGTAGCTGTGGCCCTTAAATCAGAAAAAAAAAATAGAAATATACTTTAAAATATATGCTAGCTTTTCTTCTGCTGTTCTCAGTGGATGATAGCATGTCTTAACAGAATTATCAACTCAGACATTTTCATAACTTATTACCCTAGTGCCCATTATAACTTATTACCCTAGTGCCCATTCTTTTGTTTTTGTTTTCTTTAAAGTTCACTTGATCGCTTGATCACTTGACATCCCGTTACTCATTGATTTGCTTGAGTGGGTGCCAGTAGCATCTCCATTCGTCCCTGTGGCATGCTAGTGTAGCCCAATGGCATCTGCTCCCTCCAGGAACACAAAGAGCCTCAAACCAATCCTTCAGAGTCTTGACAAAGAAGTCTGACCATTTCATAGGTGGGCAGCCACGCGATCTTTTGAACTCCCATGGAATCCAGTTGGTAAGCCTCTATCCAGCAGTCATCTCCAAATTGCATTACGTGTCCAGCCCATCTGATTTTTGACAACTTTCAAACAAGACAGCATCCCTGATTCTTGATCCCTCTCTTTAAAATTGAAAAAAAATATTGTAGTGTAGGTAATATTTGATAGCATACAGTTACTGTAACATAACTTACATTAGTATTAACATTTAAGGTTTTGATATATAGTTACTGTACCTTTACCGCCACCACTGTACTGTTCAAGGTTCTACACCAATGCCCATATTTTTAAGTATATTAAACAAGTATTTAATATATGTTTTTGCAAAAGTACCAATATTATTGTTTTATAAGTGCAGTGAACTGCTAGCCAGTTCTATTACAAGAGAGTCAGGATTTCTCCATCTTTATATCCATCCTTCCTCATTTCCATCCACCATACCCCAAGATATTTGGTGGGTAATCCTGGTTTGTTGGAGAGGGTACTCCCTCCTACAGTGCTCAGGGAACCCTGCAGTGTCAGAGGATCAAATCTAGTTTCTCCTGCATACAAAGCATGTGCTTTAGCCTTTTGAGTCATTTCTCTAGACCTGTTTGTTCACTTTTTTAAAATCATAGCATTTGGGGAGATAATAGCCTCCTAAAATTGCCATAATAGTTCATGTTAACCACCTATGTTTATTGAGCTAATCTTATCCATTCAAGGAGACCAGGAACTAGTCTCAGACCTCATAGAGCCCAGGGGAATAACTTGGACTAATCTTAAAACATCTGTGTTCACAGAGAAAAACTAAGAATTACCTCTTGCTTTGAAGATCTTTTTAAAAAATTAAGAACAGCAACTGTTAGTCTATGGCAATTCCAGGTAAAGGAAGTGGGACTGAAAACCAAAGGGGCCCAAAAAGCCCTTTTCATCGACTAATGGTATGGAAAGATGGCCAGTGATGTCAAACTTAAGGTTTGACAAAAACACTGGATGTCTTGACAATTAAGCTAATCATTTGACTCACTTTTTATGTTCGAATGCAAACGGATCTGTGTGAATGGAAGCACTCTAACGTAATTCTAGCAGCAATCCAAGTTCATTCTTGTCTTGGTTTTGTTTCATTTTATTTAGTTTGGGAGCCGCATCTAACTGCTCAGGACACTCCTGGTAGTGGTTTTGGAACCCTATGTGGTGCCAGCAAATGAGCAAGGATGGGCTGTGTACCAGGCAAGGTTCTTATCTGGGCACGATCTACCCAACACTTTGCTTCTGTTCTAGGGTCATGCCCAGTCATGCTTAGGGGATAGTCTAGCTCTTGGTCAGAGGTAGCTCCAGGCTGCACGTGGTGAACAATGTTGTGTGGATTATTGGACTTAGAGTTCCACATACAAATGGTCTTCTCCAGCCTATTTTGCGAACTCCCAAGTTTTGCCTTCTTTGTTACTTTAACCCAGAAGTCTGTGATCAGACTTGGCCCACACAGAGTTTGAATTATTACTAAGGAGACTATTTCAGCCTGAGATGGCAATAAAAAGGAGATCTAAATAGGGAATGTGTTTATTTTATTTTATTTTTAAATTAGTGAAACACCATGAGGTACAGTTGTAGACTTACAAACGTTCATGCTTGGGTTTCAGTTATACAATGACCAAGTACCCATCCCTCTACCAGTACCCATTTTTCACCACCAATGATCCCAGTAGCCCTCCAACCCCCACACCCCATCCCTCCCCCTCCACCCCGCCTCTGTGGCAGGGTATTCCCTTTTGCTCACTCTTTCCTTCAGGGCGTTCTAGTTTGCAATAGAAGCATTGAGTGGCCATCGTGTTCGGTGTATAGTCTACTTTCAGCACGCATCTCGCATCCCGAGCGAAAACCTCCAAACATCCTTAATTTGGTGTTTCCTTCTCTGTCTGAGCTGCCTTCCCCCCCCCCCCCCAGCATGTGCTGCCAGCTTCCAAGGCGTGGAGAAGACCTCATGGTACTTATCTCAACTATTCTTGGGTATTTGACTCCCATTCTGTTACTTACTTTATAATCCCCAGATGAGTGTTTGATCAAACAAACGCTGAAGAAGTTGTTTTACTGTGTGATTTTTTGAATCTCTTTGTTTTCTTTCGTTTGGTTTTGGTTTGGGGGTCACACTTGGCAATGCTCAGGGATTTCCCCTGACTCTGCACTCCGGGATCACTCCAGTTGGTGGGGGACCATTTGAGGTACTGGGGATTCGGACTGAACCCAGGTTGCTGCATGAAAGGCAAGCGCCCTACGATCTGTTCTGTCACTCTGACCCTGATTTCTTATCCAGAAAGAAATTTCTCCATTATCCCCTTTTAGATAAAAACTTACATGTTCAGAAATATTCTTGAGATGCTTGTTACTTTCTATTTGCATCATATTTAGACTACCTCATCTATAGTTGGTACAATCCACTGTAAAATGGTGTTGTTTTGCCTTATATTATAGACCTTTTATACTAGTCACTTGATCACTTGACATCCCGTTACTCATTGATTTGCTCAAGCGGGCGCCAGCAACATCTCCATTCGTCCCTGTTGCATACTAGTGTAGACCTTGGGCTCCAGGCTCAACTGACCCAGGAACAGAAACCTCTGCCTGCTCCCAGCACCCCGGTAGACCTCCACTACCTCCACTACTTCCACTACCCAGCCACCACCACGCTCCAGGACACTTTCCGGACACTTGGGCCGAGACACACACAAGTGAAGACCCACAGAACCAGGGAAGCAGAACTCTGTGACCTTGGAATCCAGGCTCAATGGACCCTGAAACAGAGATCCTCTGCCTGCTCCCAGAAGTCCAGCAGACCTCCATTACTTCCACTACCTCCATTACCCAGCCACCGCCATGCTCCAGGATGCTTTCCAGATTGCGCAGCTGCAAAGTGGCCACGCGACACGTCACACAACACTTAATACAAGATTGATGCACCATATTTGATGGGGTTCAAATACGGTTTGAACCATGGGAACGCCTGCAAGGATGATTAGAGGCCTCCATAAAGTCCTCTATCCCTCTCGGTGAGCCTGGCAAGCTACCGAGAGTGTCCCGCCCTCACGGCAGAGCCTGGCAAGCTATCTGTGGTGTATTCGATATGCAAAAACCAGTAAATACAATGGGTCTCTATACTAGTAAGATTTGTTATTCAGATAATAAAATAAATGATTATATTAATATTTTGTGCATGCAGTACATACAAGACACTCTTCTGAAAAATAAGCAATTAATACTTTATCATGTAGCCATTAAGATGATCCTGTTTTTTGGTGAAACATTTGCAGCACAGAACAATCAGTGAAGCTAAAACAAAGTCCTGCCAAGTCCACTATATACTCAAGAAGTCTCTGCATTGCCGACCTATTTTATAATTGTGTTTAGACTGTATTAAGTTATTTGTACAGAGTAAAGCAGATGGATAGACATAAGTTCTATCTTACCTGCTGTTTTTTCAATTCAAACTAACAGGTATTGGGTCAATTGTTGGACATAGAGGAAAATACAAAATCCAGTTACTCTGTTCCCCTAGAAACCTAGTAGATCCTTTCAGAGAGAGAGTGAACATCAAATAATGCAAGTTCAACAGTGTTTGATAGAAAAGGGAGTGGCATCAGTGAGGTTCTCAGATACAAAGCAATTTGGTGCTTGAAGAGAAGGAAAGTGCCCTTCCCACACCCACCTTTCCAGAAACTCTAACCAAGGAGAAGTACTTTTTCCTTGTAGGTAGGAAAACTAATCTTATACTATTGTAGGGCTGGAGTGATAGCAAGGTGGGTAGGGCATTTGCCTTGCACATGGCCAACCCGGGTTTGATTCTTCTGTCCCTCTCAGAGAGCCCAGCAAACTACCAAGAGTATCTCGCCCGCATGGCAGAGCCTGGCAAGCTACCGTGGTGTATTCCATATGCCAAAAACAGTAACAACAAGTCTCACAATGAAGACGTTACTGTGCCTGCTTGAGCAAATCGATGAATAATGGGAGGACAGTGCTACAGTGCTACAATACTATTGTAGACTCTCCTGGAAAAGTTCTGGCAGACTCCTGGCAAATTCATCTTTCTATGAGTTTGCTAATCATTCCAGAACAAAAATACAGCTCCTCAAGAATGTTTCAGGTTTATATATAAGCCAATTCAATGAGTCATCAAGAAGAAATAGCATATGTATTTAGTCAGCCTAGATGGAATTTACTTAAAGTATGAAATATTAGAAAAGCTTTCTATTAATGATGAACAATCATGCCCAGAATAATAAACACTCATTAGCAAAAGCAGTGGGGAATGGAGATTTAAAAAAAAGAAAAGAAAAAGAAAGTTGAAGATTAAAGCCAGGCCAAAACTGGATGGATGGTTACTGAAAGATTAAGAGGGTCTTGAGTATTAGAAGTAAAGAAAATTAGGGCAAGATAATTCATGGGAAGGCAATGAAAACAAAATTGTCCCTTATGTCATCTAATTTGGGTTTTTTATTACTTATTACCATTTGAAGATTTATAATAAGAGAATGGCAATGGAGAAATTGAGAATCATTAAGCTATAATAATGCATTTCAAAGACAATCGCTAATAAAAAGCAGAAATTTTAGAAAGAATAAACCCCAAATCATATTTATTTAAAATCTATATTGCTGCCCTGATTCTTTTAAAGTTCACCAATATACAGTATGTCCTTACTTTGGTTGCTACCTTATGATTTAAATTTATGCTACACTTAAGGAAAGTATATTTTATGAAATAGCTTGTGGAAATTAAGGAAAACCAGAAAATTGAAACAAAAATAAAGCTCATTAAAATGTGTTTTATTATTGTAATAGAATAAATATGTACATAGCTTTATGCACTCCACTTTCTGAGGAAAAATATATATATAAATGTTGGTACAGGAGAGATAGTATAGGGTGCTTGTTTTGCACATGGCCGACCAGGATTTGATCCATGGCATCCTGCATGATATGCCGGCAGCAGCACTCCAGTGCAGAGCCAGGAGTAACCCCTGAGCAACATGGGGTGTGATTTGAAAAGAAATAGATATATATATGCACAGATATACACATGTATTTCTGTCAATATATGTAGCACTGTCACTGTCTTCCTATTATTCATCGATTTGCTCGAGCGGGACCAGCGATGTCTCCAGCGTTAGAATTATTGTTCCTGGGTTTGGCATATTGAATACATCATGGGTAGCTGCCAGACTTTGCTGTGAGGGCAATATACTCTCAGTAGCTTGCCCGGATCTCTGAGAAGGGCAGAGGAATCGAACCCAGCACAGCTGGGTCAGCTGCATGCAAGGCAAACATCCTACCTCTGTATCACTCCATCCAGTGTGTTTGTGTGTATATATATCACTGTATCACTGTATCACTGTCCTCCCGTTGTTCATCGACTTGCTTGAGTGGGTCCAGTAATGTCTCCATTGGAGACTTTTGTTGTTACTGTGTTTGGCATATTGAATACGTCACGGGGAGCTTGCCAGGCTCTGCCGTGCGGTCGAGATACTCTCAGTAGCTTTCCGGGCTCTCCAAGAGGGGTGGAGGAATCAAACTCGGGTCGGCCATGTTGGCTGCGTGCAAGGCAACTGCCCTACCGCTGTGCTATCACTCCAGCCCATATATATATATATATATATATATATATATATATGTATATATATATATATGCAATTGTGTAGTATATATATATTGAGTTATCTCTGCAATGTGACTGGCTACAGACACTTTTTTATATGCCTTTCCTTTATTGCTTTTTATTAAAATATTTATTAGTGAAACACCGTGAGGCACAGTTGTAGACTTACAAATTTTTATGCTTGGGTTTTAGTTATACAATGATCGAGTACACATCGCTCCACCAGTGACCATCTCCACCCCCAATGACTCCAGTATCCCTCCCACCCCCCAACCCCCCCATCCCACCTTGCTTCTGTGGCAGGACATCACCTATTGTTCTCTCTCTCCTTTTGGGTGTTGTGGTTTGCAAAAAAAAAAAAGGCAATGAGTGGCTATCATGTTCGGTTGTCTACTTTCAGCATGCATCTCTCATCCTAGGAGGATCTTTCCAACACCCTTTATTTGGTGCTCCCTTCTCTATCTGAGCTGCCTTTTCCCCTAGCATGTGCGGCTGGCCTCCAAGCCATGGAGTAAACCTCCTGATACTTATCTCAGCTATTGTTGGGTGTTAGTCTTCTATTTTGCTACTTTATGTTCCACAGATAAATGCAATCTTTCTATGTCTGTCCCTCTCTTTCTGATTCATTTCACTTAACATGATACTTTCCATGTAGTAGCACTTGTATGCAAATTTTATAACTTCATCTTTTCTAACAGCTACATGGTACTCCATTGTGTGGATGTAACAAAGTTTCTTTAACCGGTCATCTGTTCTTGGGCACTCAATTTTTTTTCCAAATTATAGTTATTTTAAACAGTGCTGCAATGAACAAACAAGTGCAGATGTCACTTTGACTATACTCTTTTGCCTCTCTGGGATATATTCCCAGGAGTTGTATGCTGGGTCAAATAGGAGCTCAATTTCTAATTTTTTGAGAATCGTCCATCCTGTTTTCCAAAAGGGCTGAACCAATCAACATTCCCACCAGCAGTGAAGGAGGGTTTCTTTCTCACCACATCCATGCCAACACCAGTTGCTTTTGTTCATTTGGATGTGGGCCAGTTTCTGTGGTGTGAGATGATATCTCATTGTTGTTTTGGTCTGCATCTCCCTGATGATTAATGATGTAGAGCATTTTTCTCATGTGCCTTTTTGCCATTCGAATTTCTTCTTTGAGAAAGTTTCTGTTCATTTCGTCACCCCATTTTTTGATGGGGTTGGATGTTGTGTTCTTGTGGAGTTCAACCAGTGCTTTGTATATCCTTGATATCAACCCCTTATCGGATGGGTACTGGGTGAATATTCTTTCCTATTCTGTGGATTGTATACTGGTCACTGGTATTGATTGATACTGGTGATTGATACTGGTCACTGTATCTTTTGAGGTGCAGAGGCTTATTAATTTAAGATAGTCCCATTTGTCTATCTCTGGTTTCAATTGCTTGGCTAGTGGCATGACATCTTTGAAGATATCATTAGCTTCAATGTCATAGAGGGTTATGCCAACCATGTCTTCAATGTACCTTATGGTTTCCGGTCTGATGTTGAGGTCTTTAATTCATTTTGATCTTACTTTTGTACACGGTGCTAGACAGAGATCTGAGCCCACTTGTCTGCATATAGCTGTCCAGTTTTGCCTGCACAATTTGATAATTGCTCTACTTTCCTAGCTCTACTTTCTACTTCACATTTCTGCTCCCTTATCAAAGATTAGATTATCATATATTTTGGCGAAGATGTCAGTATATTCGACCCTGTTCCATTGGTCTGCAGCTCTGCTTTTGTTCCAGTGCCATGCTGTTTTAATTATTACTGCTTTGTAGTAGAGTTTGAAGTTAGGGAGGTTGATTCCTCCCATTTTCGTTTTCCCAAGAATTGCTTTAGCTATTCGTGGGGACTCATTGTTCCATATGAATTTCAGGAGGGTTTGCTCCATTTCTTTGAAGAATGTTGTATCATGGGTATCGTTATACAGATTGCATTGAATTTGTACAACGCTTTGGGAAGTATTGCCATTTTGACAATGTTAATTCTCCCGATCCATGAGCAGCAGATATCTTTCCATTTTCTCGTGTCCTCTTTTATTTCCTGAAGTAGCGTTTTGTAGTTTTCTTTGTACAGGTCCTTTACTTCCTAAGTTAAGCTGATCCCTACGTACTTGATTTTCTGGGGAACAATTGTGAACAGGAATGTTTTTTTCATGTCACTTCCTTCTCTCTCACTATTTGCATATAGAAAAGCCATGCACTTTTGGGGATTGATTTTATAGCCTGAAACTTTACTATACAAGTCTATTGTTTCTAGGAGTTTCTTGGTAGAGCTTTTAGGGTTCTTTAAGTATAGTATCATATCATCTGCGAATATTGAGACCTTGATTTCTTCCTTTCCTACCTGAATGCCCTTAATATCTTTTTCTTACCTAACTGCTATTGCCAGTACTTCCAGTACTATACTGAACAGCAGTGGAAGGAGTGGTCAATCTTGTCTCATCCCTGATCTTACAGGGAAGGCTCTCAGTTTTTCCCCATTGAGGATGATGCTTGCTGTTGGCTTGTGGTAGATGGCTTTAACTATATTGAAAAAGTCCCTTCTATATGCATTTTGGTGAGGGTTTGCTGTTTATTCACAAAATAGTGCACCGTTCCTTCGAGTTTGAGTGAGAGTTTAGCCTGATAGAGTATTCTTGGTGAAGCGTTTATTTCAATGAGTTTTTTCACTATATCCCACCATTGCCTTCGGGCATGGAGGGTTTCCTCTGATAGGTCTTCTGTGAATCTTGGGGGTGCTCCTTTGTATGTTATTTTCTTCTTTGACCTTGCTAATTGCAGTATTGTGTCTCTATCTGCGGCATCCATCATTCTAATCTTGGAGTGTTTTTTTAGGGTCTCTTTTAGCTGGCACCCTTAGAGCTCAGCAATGATTTATTTAACCATGACTTTTTCACTGGGATTGTTTCCCTTACCTTCTGGCATTCCAATGATTCTAATGTTGTTCCTCTTGGAATCATTCTCCTAGGACTCTGATTTGCTCTAGAGTTATTTTGAAGTCTCTTGCCATTGTTTGTTGTTGCCTGTTGGCTTCATGCAGCTGATCTTCCAGCTCACTGATTCTGTCTTTACCTGTGGCCATTCTACTGTTGAGGGCACAGACTGAGTTTTTTATTTCATCTACATAATCTTTTATTTGTGACATTTCTGTGTGTAGCTTTCCAGTTTCTGCTCTCATTTCTTCCTGGATTTTCTTGATTGTCTGATACATTGTTTCTTTCATGTTCTCCTTCAATTTACTGGATAACTGTCTGACTGTTTCATTGAGTTCATTGAACATCCTCATTACTCCATATCTGAATTCTTTCTCAGAGAGGTCCCTTAGGTGCGTAGCACCTACTGAGGCTTCTGGACTCTTTTCATTGCCCTCCCCACGTGGTGGGGATTTGCGTTGTTTCTTTATGTTGTTGTGGAGGTATGGAGAGTGAGATGTTACTTGAGATTGCTGGGTATTGGTAGATTACATGCGGCTGCCCCTAATTAGGTCGTGCCCACTTCTGAAGAGGGCACGCCCCCTGCGGGTACCTGATGTGTAGGGAGGGTACACCCAAGGATGCCTGGGGCACATACACAGTGAAAGCCAAGTCCCGGGTTTGAATACTGACAGACTGCCTGACCTGGGGTAGGAAGAAGACCAGCACAGCATTGGGAGCAAACAGGAAGAGGCTCAAGGATGGTGAGCGTCCGAGTGTCCTAGAGGACACCTGTGGCGTGTTCATGGAGAAAGCCAAGTCCTGGGTTCGAATACTGACGGACTGACTGACTTCTACACTTTTTCTTTTTAATATTTTTTACAGTTTTTTTTAAATAATTCTGTTGATTTTACAATGTTCTACAATGAGCTAACACCACTTTGATAGCTAGAAAAGTAATGCAAAAATAGACTTTTATCTGCATTCTCGAGTAAATGAATTGTATGCTAAATTAAATACCTATTAGAAAACAAAATTATTATCAGTACAGTCACGGTCCTCTCCTTGTTCATCA
Source organism: Sorex fumeus (assembly GCF_029834395.1). NCBI lineage: Eukaryota > Metazoa > Chordata > Mammalia > Eulipotyphla > Soricidae > Sorex > Sorex fumeus. The sequence goes on along the minus strand of NW_026606065.1, from coordinate 937,712 downwards.
ATTTTCTCGAGCAGGCCCAGTAACGACTCCATTGTAAGATTTGTTACTGTGTTTGGAATATCGAATACATCACGAGGAGCTTGCCAGGCTTTGCCATGCGGGTGAGATACTCTCGGTAGCTTGCCGGGCTCTCCGAGAGGGGCGGAAGAATCGAACTCGGCTCGGCCATGTTGGCTGCATGCAAGGCAAACGCCATACCCGCTGTGCTATCGCTCCAGCCCCATTAGCAATACATAACCAGATATTACAAAGGACATGCCAAACTATACAAACTTAATAACTATTGTTTTTTGCTAGAACTGCAAGATTCAACAGATGTTGTATTGGAATTTTAATAAATGACATGGATAGGATCTCCTGAGATTTAGTTGACAAAATGAATTTAAATCTGGCAGGATCAGAGAGACTGTACTAGTTTGAAAAACAGAGCTGAAAGTTTGTAGACAAAAGGAACAATGATTTGATCAACGGAAGATACTTATGAAAGAGCTGCAGCAACAATCAACAATAAACCTTAGGGAATAAAGACACTGCGAGGAAGAAAAAGTGGGAATGATATGCATGTGAAAGCAAACCAATAATTAAGCATTTAGTGCAAAGTATTGTCTATGCTCATCCACGTAATTTTCTCTGTGCATATGATAACCATACAAGGTAAGAATTATTTCCACTTAATTTTAAGAAACTAATAGCAAGGACATTAAATAAGAATGCTAACAAATACATTGATTCATTTATTTAATTAAGTGATCTAAGAAGCCCTTTCCATAGGATTTAATAAATAGGTTAAAACTGTGATGAGTAGTTTACTAAATGTTAACAAAATTGTTTATTTATTATTATGAAAAGAATTTTTTATTTTTAGTGTAGGCTTGATTTTTAGCGTATTTTTGATTTTTAGTGGGATGGAGCGATAGCACTGCGGGTAGGGAATTTGTCTTGCACATGGCCAACTGGAATTTGATTCCTCCGTCCCTCTTGGAGAGCCAGCAAGCTACCGAGAGTACCCACCTGCACTGCAGAGCCTGGCAAGGTCCCTGTGGTGTATTCGATATGCCAAGAACAGTAACAAGTCTCACAATGGAGACGTTACTGGTGCCTGCTCGAGGAAATCGATGAACAATGGAGGACAGTGCTACAGTGCTACTGTGTATGCATCACATATTGCACTTAATAATATAGACACAAAGACAATTAAACTTTTCTCTATGAATATAGTTATTTTCTATCTGGAATGTTATATCTCACTATGAGAGATTTATCCTAGTAAAGAAAATAAGATCCTTCAAAAATATTGAATCAGTACAACTGGAAAATTCAACTAAATATTTGGGTGAGTATAATATATGGAAGACATAAGCACTTGGGGAAAATTATATGGCCTGATTTAAACAGGATATATGGGATAACTGGAATAAAAGTAAGCATAGAAAAAATAGATCAAATATCAATAAATACTTTCTAGAGAAAGGACTATCAAAACCAGATTTGTACCAAATATATTCTGATTATAGAAGATTTAATACTTGAATGAATAAACATGGAAGAATAACTAATCGAGAACAGTTCTAAATTTTATGCTTCTATAGATTCATTTGTAAATAAGCTATTAAGCAATGATGCCTCATTTATTAATCAGCATCAGGTAACAAACTATTCCAAGAAAATCAGTTCTCCAGAAAATAGGCACCGTTTTTCTTTAATTTTAACCTCATTAAAAAAAGAATTATTTGAATTATATTACTCAGATCCTTGGCCACTATTTATAATTCCAACACAGAATTATAACATAAAATGGTAGCATTGTGTGTAGAAAGGCCACTAGAACATGGGCCTATGACAACCAGGGGCTCCTGCCCTGGATTCAGGCAGAGAGCAACTAATTTGGATGTTGTTTATCCCTCTTGTCCTTAATATAATTCTTTTGTATATATAAGAGTACAGGAGATTATTTTTAAAACTTCTTCATACAAACACTCTAATTCTTAACATCTGCTTTTATTGTTCTATAATATTGTTTCTCTTTAAATATGTTAGAGACCCTTTGTAATCAATGAGCTGACTTTATCGTAAAGTTCTACACTTGTTAATAATAAAAAAAAACCAGTTGTTTGGTAATATTTTCCTTTATAGCCAAAAGTTCCCCCACTCCAATTTTTTAATTAAAAATTAAAATTGATAATTTAAAATTATTTAAGGTCATGCATAAAGTTGAGACTGCTGGAATTCAGATTACTAGGTAAATGGAACAAATGTACCATGTAAATGGAACAAAACACTGTTGCTATTTGAGAAGATGTCTGTCAAAGATATTAACTATTGAATACTTTCTAAGCAAAGTATGGGCCACTTTGCTGAGTGCTATTTGTGTAAATCTCATTTATTTTTCAGAATATTTCATGAGCCATATATTGCTATTAATTACTTTTTTAAAATATAAAAACAGATTCAGGAATATTGAGTAACTAATTTTCCCAGTTAGACAATTGATAATTGAGTATCAATATTCAAACTGGTCTACTTTAGGACCAATGTTCTTAACCAATAATCAATACTTCTTCTGAAAATTCAAAATCATACAGTGTTAAATTGGTTGGTCTGTAAAGTTAAACATATTTTGAATTTCAGTCCCATACAAATCACAGCTAATATTCTTATGTATTTCCTTCTTCACAAGTGTTTTTCATGATAGCTGGGTAATGAGATGCAGGATTAGTAAGGAATTTAACCTTCTAAAGTTATATTTATGATAATCATAGTTTATTCATTGATTCCTCACACAATTAAACTTAAGCACACTTTTTTTGAGTTTTATTGAGGTATAATTTATGCACATTGAGCTATATAATTTAATACATTAGACAAGTATATATTTATAAAACCACGAACATACTCAAGATAATAAATAGATCCATACATCCATTCCAGAAGTTTTTTTATCCAGAAATTCTTTCTTCCTACCGCCTGCTCCTCCAGGAAATCACTGATTGTATTCGTCAATTGTTTTCATGTTTAAGAATTTTAAATAAGTGGAATGGAGCGTTTTTTAGTCTGAATTCTTTAACTCAGCGTTTTTTAAAAACTTTAATCACCATAAGATACACAGATACAAGTTGCTCATGACTGGGTTTCAGACATACAATGTTCCAAAACTGGTCTCTTCAACAGTGTACATTTCCTACCACGAATGTCTCCAGTTTCCCTCATTCCACCGCCCACCTACAGCAGGCACTCCCTCCCCATCTCCCCCATTTCTCTCTCTCTCTCTCTCTCTCTCTGCCCCCCCCCACCCCTTTGGACACTTTGGTTTACAATACAGCTACTAGAAGGTGACCGTGTACATCCCTTTACTTACTTTCAGCACTCAGTTCCTGTCCAGAGTGATCTTCTTCAACTCTCATTGTCATAGGGGGCCCTTCTCTATCCTAACTGCCCTCTCTCCTCCACTTGTGGCAAACTTCCAACAGTGGGCCAGTCCTCTGAGCCATTGTATTTTACTGTCCTTGGGTATTAGTCTCAAATTATGTTCTATTATATTCCACAAATGAATGCCATCATTCTATGTCTGTCCCTCTCCTTCTGATTCATTTCTGTCAGCATGATAATCCATGTCCTTCTGTTTACAAGCAAGTTTCATAACTTATTTTTTCCTGGTGACTGTGTAGTTTTCCATTCTGTTGATGTAGCATAGTATCTTTACCCAGTCACCTGTTCTCAGACACTTGGGTTGTTTCCAGATTCTGGCTATTTTGTTTGTTTGATTTGGGGGATACAACTCCTAGGCTCTCTGAAGTTATTCCTGACTCTATGCTCAAGAGACCATAAATGATGCCAGGGATTTGAACCAGAGGTGTGGCATGCAAGACAGGTGCCTTATTTCCGTACGATTTCTGTGGCTTTGATATTTCTATTTCTAAAATTTCTTTTTTCTCTCGTGATTCTACTAGAAAACTAAAGATGAATGATTATTCTGTAGAATAAACTGATTTTTATTATACATGCAAATCCCTGGTTACTGCTCCATTCCCATCTTTTCTACTTTCATTCACTATATGCATACATAGCCTTATAGAATGATAATTTTTCTTTCCCATTAATTCTTCTGACATTATTTCTTCTTCTGGAACTCCAATTCATGAATTGTTTGAAAATACAAAGACTCCAAATATGTCACTTTTTATGTACTGACTGAATCCATGGAGAAGATTATTCATGACTTCTACTCAAATCTCTTTAATAGCCACATCCACTTGCCCACATACCACATACCACATGATGGATATGTCGTTCCCAATGTTCTCCCTTCCGAAATCCAACATGCCATCTCGTCGGTAAAGAAACAAAGAGCACCTGGCCCAGACAAGATCAGACCTGAACACCTGAAGAACTTACCATCAGTACTCAATACATTGGCTCGACTCTTCACACGCTACCTGTCTGAATGCAAGGTTCCATCCGAATGGAAAACCAGCAGGACTGTACTACTATACAAGAAAGGAGACATTCACGACATTGGCAACTATCGCCCAATCTGCCTATTGTCTGTCATCTACAAACTATTCACTCGTGTCATCCTGAATAGGATTAGCAGAACACTAGATGAAGGACAACCATGTGAACAAGCTGGATTCCGAAAAGGATTCAGTACCATCGACCATATCCACACAATAACCAAGCTCATTGAGGTATCTCGGGAGTTCAAGATGCCGCTCTGTCTAACGTTCATTGATTTAAAGAAGGCCTTTGATTCTGTTGAGACGGAAGCGGTCATGGAAGCCCTAGCCAATCAGGGCATACAAACTCAATACATCAAGATCCTTCGTGAGCTCTATTGCGGATTCACTACCAAGATCTCACCATTCTACAAAGAAGTAATCATCCATATCAAGAGAGGGGTTCGGCAGGGTGATACCATTTCACCAAAACTCTTCAGTGCCACCCTCGAGAACATCATGCGACGACTGGAATGGGAAAGCATGGGAGTGAAGATAGATGGTCGGCAACTACACCACCTCCGCTTTGCTGATGACATCGTTCTAATAACACCAAACATTAACCAAGCAGCACAAATGCTGAACGACTTTGACCGTGAATGTGGAAAGGTCGGACTACAGCTGAATCTTACGAAGACAATGTTTATGAGAAACAGCCTTGTTCCTGACGCTCCATTTGCTCTCAACGGAACCACCATCTCCGAATGCAACAGTTATATATACCTAGGTCGAGAAATCAACATGATGAATGACCTGGCACCTGAGTTACGCAGGAGGAAGAGAGCGGCTTGGAATGCCTTCAAGAGCATTGAAGAAATAACTAAAAGGACAAAGAACCTCCAGCTACGAGCACATCTCTTTGATTCTGCTATTCTTCCTGCATTAACATATGCCTCAGAGACCTGGACCCTACGAAAACAGGATGAAAACGCTATTCGGGTCTCTCAAAGAGGAATCAAAAGAACTATGCTTGGAATATCACGATTCACTCAAATGAGAGATAGAATCCGAAGTTCTGATCTTCGTCAACGCTCAAGAATCAGGGACGCTGTCTCATTTGCCAAGACATCAAAAATCAGATGGGCTGGACACGTAATGAGGTTTACAGACAACCGCTGGACTAGAGCCATTACTGATTGGATTCCATGGGACATCAAAACATCACGTGGACGCCCACCTATAAGATGGTCAGACTTCTTCATCAAGACCCTAAATGATCGGTTTGAGGCTCTGCATGTTCCTAGAATGAACAGATACCATTGGGCTACGCTAGCACGCAACTGGGATGAATGGAGACGTTACTGGCACCCACTCGAATAAATCGATGAATAACGGGGATTAAGTGATTAAGTTAAGTGATAAGTGACTGAATCCATATGCTGTTACCCTAATACCTAATACTCAGAATAGGACTGCATTTGGAGATAGGGCCTTTAAATTTATGAGTAAACTGAAAATAGAGAAGTAGCACTGTCCTCCCGTTGTTCATCGATTTACTCGAGCAGGCACTAGTAACGTCTCCATTGTGAGACTTGTTGTTACTGTTTTTGGCATATCAAATATGCCACGAGGAGCTTTCCAGGCTCTGCCATGTGGGTGGAATACTCTTGTTAGCTTGTCAGACTCTCCAAGATGGAAGAGGAATTGAACCCAGGTTGGCCATGTGCAAAGCAAACACCCTACCTGCTGTGCTATCGCTCCAGCCCATGTGTCAGTATGTCAATAGAACAGTGTAGCACTGTCCTCCTGTTGTTCATGGATTTGCTCAAGTGGCTCAGTAACGTCTCCATTGTGAGACTTGTTGTTACTGCTTTTGGCATATCAAATACTTCACGGGTAGCTTGCCAGTCTCTGTTGTGTGGGTGAGGTACTCTCGTAGCTTGCTGGGTACACATAAATGCTAAACCTAAAATTATTTAGCATCTAAAGAAAAGGATAGGAGGAAACTTAGCTTTCTTGAGTTAGGCAAAAATTCTTCCTTGGACATCTATATAAGATAACATATTCTATGTAAGATAAAAACAAGTTGCATTTTATAAAAGCCATAAAATTCTGCCTTTGAAATATATTATCATGAGATTGAAAAGATAATTGCTGATAAGGAAAGTATTTTTAAATCAAATACATGATATTGAACATCTATTTAAAATACGTAGCACTGTAGCATTGCAGCACTGTCTTCCCGTTGCTCATCGATTTGCTCGAGCGGGCACCAGTAACATATCCACTGTGAGACTTGTTATTGTTTTTGGCACATCAATTATGCCACAGGGAGCTTGCCAGGCTCTGCTGTGCAGATACTCTTGGTAGCTTTCCGGACTCTCCGAGAGGGATGGAGGAATCAAGCCTGGGTTGGCCGCATGCAAGGCAAATGCCCTACCCTCTGTGCTATTGCTCCTGAAATTCTCAAAACTCAAAAAGCAAGTTTTAAAATGTGTTAAACCAATGAAGTTATAGTAATCTCTGGTTCTGCCCTTGCATCACATGATTCTCAGTCATGCCTAGGTATCATCCTCAAGGTCCAATCCCAGTACCACTGAGCGTGATCTTGGAGTTCCCCAAGCACTACCTAAGTGGCCTCAGGAACTTAAGCCTATAGTAGTACCACATCCTCAGATCCTCACTTAAACCAACAGTACAGATGACTAAAAATCTCTATGAGGGGACCCTAAATCTCCTGAGCACCAAAAAAATAAAATTAAAGTCTAATCGCTAAGCTATAAGAAGATATAAAATCAAGCACTCCACATCATAAAGAGTAAAGTTGGCCAAGGAGAGGTGCAAATGCAGAATGATCTTCCTCATATGTGAAATACAAATAAATAGAGTAAGGGAATAATAAATGGCCAATGGTAACAGAGCCTCAGAGCCAGCCTGCACAAATGAGTTTGCCAAGAGAGTCAGGTGGGCTAGTGAGAGGGGACTTTGTGACACTCATGGAGGGATACTGAAACTCTGGCAGTGGGTGGGATGTTGGCACATCATATGCCTAAAACTCTATTATTAATGACATTGCAAATCACAGTGCCTAAATAAAAATGGAAAAGAATAAACTGGTTAAAAAATCAAACTCATTTTAAATAACATAACCAATAATTTAAAAGAAATTAATTTCTTATATTAAAGGCAATAAAATAATTTTAATAGACACTTGCCTTTTTGTCTTGAGTTAGATTGTGGAGATCAATTGTGTTTATTAATAACAATTACAATAGCATACTAAAGAAACAGAATTTAGAAGTATGATATAAGGCTCAGTTGTAAGTTTGTGGGTTAGCTTGAGTTTCTTGTGATACGATCTGAGGACATAGGCACAAGTCTGGGTGTAGAAGAGCTAAGCTAAAAGCATACATCTGGGCATCATCAATATGTGAAATTTAGCGGAAACCATGAAAATTATAAGATGGTCTGAGACAGGAATAAAAATGAAAAATAACATCCTGGTAACACACATTAATGGAGAAACTGGAAAGACAACACCAAAGACGATCAGTGTCTATGAAAAGTAAAATAAAGTAAAACAATAAATAGGAATCAATAGATAAAAGTACCACAGAAACATGAAGAAATATCAGAACTGATATAAGTCCTTTTCATTTGTTAATGAGAGACTAATGATCTCTGTTTCTTAATTTTTCACACATACACAAAAAAAATAAATCCCTAGGTCCTTCACGCCCTACCGAGGTCACAAGTTGCACCCCACGAGCAGCTCTCTGGCACGGCCATGGCTCCAGAAGCACAAGGACTTAATGCAGAACCCGGCAGCTTGCGGCAGAAAAGTGAATGGACTATGCGTTAATCCACGCCACCATGCCTGCCTGGAAGGAAAAGGGTGTTGCTCCCTTCTCCCTTTTTCCCTCTGGACAACAAGATGGCGGCCGCCTCGGAGCTTTTTGGAATGCCAGGTATGAGCCGGTCGTGATGGGGCGACTGAAACCTCATGGGAAGGGGGACGTTCCAGGCTCGTCCTTCACACCCTACCGAGGTCACGAGTTGCCACCCACGAGCGGCTCTCTGGCACGGACGTGGCTGTAGAGCCACAGAAACCAATCTCATAATTATCTGACTTTCAGGAGAAATATTTCCAGGCTTAATAAGTAAAATATCAGAAATCCAAAATTGCGTGGCGGCGATAGTGGCTGCGTGTCATCATTTAATTCTTGTAACCAGCTGTAGAAACAAATTATTTCACAATGTCTTTTCAACAGGTCTAATTTGGGGGTGTAAACTCTAAATAATAATGGTGCATCTTTTCTCAAAACAATGAATCTAATCAAAGTAGATAGAGTGTTAACTAAAATTCATCTGCCTCACAGGCATTGGGAGGGTTGGGAGGGGTGGTATATTGGGGCTCTTCTTGGTGAAAAATAAGTACTGGTGAATGAAAATGTGTTTGATGATTGCATGATTGAGACTTAAACCTGAAAGCTTTGTAACTTTTCCCACAGTGATTCAATAAATAAATAAATTTAATAATAAATAAATTCCTAATCTTCACTTAAGGTTGATAAATGAATGGGTTGTATGGGCGTGGATTAAGTAAATATAAAATATTCTTTTAGAGGATTTATGCAAAGTCAGGAAAATGTGATTCCTGAGCACAAAGCCAGGAGTAAGCCCTGAACACTGCTGGGTGTTTCTCCCAAACAAAAGATTTAAAATTTCATAATTGGGTGACATCCAAGTAATGACCAAATGTAAAAGAATATCTTGGAACTCTGCTGCTAAAATGAAGTAGAAGTTGGAACAGGGAAACAGAAGACTGGGAACTAAGTAGTTTATTCAGGTAATAAGTAAATGGAGATGAAGTTGAAATAGATGATTGGGGAGGCCTAAAAGAGATTCAGTTTACTGAATATTAGAGCTGGAAAATGGTCACAGAAGTCCATGATGGTGGTCTACTGATCAGATAGGTAGAGACAAAACTGTAGGATAAACGCAAGCAACAGCAGTCACAAAGCAGGACCCTGAGTACATTCATGGATACGAGGGTCCAGGTGTACTATAGTTCTGAGTTGCTGTAGTGTACTAAGAGAAAAATGAACAATGAATGTGAAGAGGTTGAAAAGGGTGAGATTTTGCAAGATATTGTAGACTATGGTAAAAATTTTGACCTTTACTTTAGGTCATGCAGAGTTCACACAAGCTTCAAGCAGAAAGGGATTGTGTTCATATCTAATGTTCAGAAAACTTTTCTGGGCTCAGAGCAATAGTGCAGCAGGTAGAGTGCTTGCCTTGCCTGTGGCCAACCTGGTTTTAATCCCCGGCATACCATATGGTTCCCCAAGCCCACCAAAAGTGATTCTTGAACACAGTTGGAGTAACCTCTGAGCATCACTGGTGTGACCTAAATTAAAAACACAAATCACAAATCACAAATCATCCTGTTATTCGTCGATTGCCGCGAGCAGGCCCCAGTAACTTCTCCTTCATCCTAGCCCTGAGATTATATTCAAGGCTCTTTAGGAGAATGAGACCCATTATTGTTACTGGTATTTGGCATATTGGGTACGCCACGGGGAGTTTGCCAGACTCTGCCGTGTGGGCAGGCTACATTCGGTAGCCTGCCAGTTTGTCAAAGTAGGAATGAGATGTCATAAGATGTCTGGGAGTTGGTTTTTATAGTCTCTGAGTCTTGGCCGCTGATGGGATTACACGGCGCCAGGGGGCCAGTTGGTGGGTGTGACCCCCGCTTACTGGAATTTGGAGGATCTGGGTGGAGGATGCTCGACTCCAATCCGAGTAGGGTTGGCGATCTCAGCCCCGGAACCCACGTGGCTTTGTCCCTCTGCCGGTACCTTCAGGTGTGCGGAGAGTGGTCTCAGCATGGTGGTGGCTGGTCCGGTCTTCGGCTGCCGGGGCCCTGGTCAGGGCGGGGAGGAAAGCTCAACTCACTCCCCTCCAAGGGGCCCCGGCGAGGAATAGCCAGGTGCGGGGGCAGGAGACTGCAAATTAAAAACAAAAAAAGAAAATAGAACACAATTTTGGGGGGACCATATGGAGAATACATTGTGAGGAGATGAGTGATTGAGAGCTGTTTAGAAACAAATTACACCTTGACAGTTTAGAATTAGTCAACAGCAGCACTGTCGCACTGTCCTCCCACTGTTCATCAATTTTCTCAAGCAGGCACCAGTAACATCTCCATTGTGAGACTTGTTGCTACTATTCTTGGCATATCAAATACATCACGGGTAGCTTGCCAGACTTTGTCTTCCAGGCAGAATACTCTCTGTAGCTTGCCGGGCTCTCTGAGAGGGGCAGAGGAATCAAACCCAGGTCGGCCACCTGCAAGAAAAATGCCCTACCCACTATGCTATCGCTCCGGCCCTAATCGACGAGTTGATTGTATAGTCATAAAAATATTGATTTAATAAAGGGTGTTTGGAGGATCCTCCCAGGAGGGGAGATGTATGTCGAAAGTAGACTATGGACTAAACATGTTTGCCACTCAATGCCTCTTTTGCAGACCACAACACCCAAAAGGAGAGAGAGAACATAGGGGATTGCCCTGCCACAGAGGCAGGGAGGGATGGGGGGATGGGGGTGGGGGGGATATTATCCATGGTGGTGGAAAATGGCACTGGTGGAGGGATGGGTGTCTGATCATTGTATAATCGAAACCCAAGCACAAAAAATTGTAAATCTACAACTGTACCTCATGGTGTTTCACTAATAAAAAAAAAAGATGAAGTCATGAAATTTTTAAAAAAATATTGATTTAGTTTTGAGGCATGAGAGAGCATAACAGGCCAAACATCTTCCTATCTCTGCCAATAATCAACCATAAATATTTAAGCAATAAATCTTAATTTAGTATCTCTTCTATGTTAGGTGGCTGAGATATAACAGATAACAGTGATGGAACTTACTTTGTCAGTATTAAATTAGAGCCTGCAAGGGTTCACAAAGATGCATATGGAAAGATGCAGGAGAAAGAAAATGAAAAGAAGGAAGAGGGAAACAAGAAGTCTTTGTTCCCTAAAAGTACACTGCACATGACTTTGTTCTGATCCTCTAGGTCCTGACTTTATATAGATAGCAATAAGTCTAATTAGTTTAAGACTATGTCTCTCAGATATTCTTCAATTTTAATCTACTTTCACTGTTTAGGTAACATGCTCTAATTAACACTTTATTGCTTTCATTAGTATTTATTTGTTTGATGTTGTTTACTACGGAGTTAGTCTAAGGAAAATAAAACCAAGAAAAGAAACCCAGAAAAGTCACATTATTAATTAAAGATTTTATAGAGTTTCTTTTTATATCGTGAAAGGAGAATGTGGTCTATTAATACCATTAATTGTCCTATTTCTGGCCATGCTCAATTAAATTAAACACAAAGTATCATATTTTAAGTGAAAAAATCAAGCATAATTCGGGGAGTAACTAGGGCATAGATCAATTTTGAAAATAATTTCTATACCATAGAAAAATAGAAAAGGAGCTCAAAAACATAGAAAGATAGTGATTTTTTTTTGCTTGTTTTTGTGTCATACCCAGCAATGCTCAGGGATCACTCCTGTTGGTGCTTACGGGACTATTTGTCATACAAGAGATAGAACCCAAATTAGGTGTATACAAGGCAAGTACCCTATCCGCTATACTACCTCTCTGTGCCTCAGTTAAAATTGATAAATTTGTATAGCCTTCCTTATAAATAAAGAAATATTTGAATAAATATGATCATGACTTGCAAATTACTCACAGGAAGAAAGCAATTTGAAACAGAGTCCCCCCCCCCTTTTTTTTTAATGTTGAATATGTTCTGACTCGGAGTAGAGCGATAGCACAGCAGTAGGGCATTTGCCTTGCACGCAGCCAACATGGCTGACCTGAGTTCGATTCCTCCGCCCCTCTCTGAGAGCCCGGCAAGCTACGGAGAGTATCTCGCCCACACGGCAGAGCCTGGCAAGCTACCCGTGACGTATTCAATATGCCAAGCACAGTAACAACAAAAGTCTCCAATGGAGACATTACTGGGCCCGCTCGAGCAAATCGATGAACAACGGGAGGACCGTGACCGTGATGTTCTGACTCAGAAACTGAAAGTTGAACGAAGCATTTGAAGATATACTCTCATTTCACTAAAAATCCTTCTACACATCAAAAATATGAAGGGCCATTTTTCACTTGAAGGGAACTTAAAGAGCGTACCTAATTCTTTTAAAAGTTTGAACTTGTCCTTTTGATGTTTCATAGAATTATGTTTTCTGTATTGGGAATGTTCCCAGAAAGATCTGAGCTCCAGGTAGAATGAACATAAGAGAGTCAAAGTTGAAGGTGAATTAGGGCCAGAGGGTATTTCAAGGTAAATTTTTATCTCCAAGAGCCATGTTATTCAATACTTTACCAATTTTCAGTATTTTGTGCTCAGCACACTCATTATAATTTTTAAAACAAATCAGTCAGATTTACAAACTACAGCAAGAATGAATCTTTCAAACTCTATTTAGTGAAAGAAACCAGACCCAAGCAAACACATACTATGTAAGTTCATTTATGTGGAATCCAAAAGATGCAAGTCTAATCTATAGTGATAGCAATCAGAGTGTGGTTGTTTCAGGTGGAAATTGAGTGTAACGAGGTACATGGAGCCACATGGGGATATTATAAGGTACTAGGAATGTCCCATAACTTGTTCTAGATAGCAGACACAGGGGACAACACAATGGTCTTCAATCTGGAAACAAATTTTGCATCTTTTGCATATTATACTTAATTCTAAAACTTCATAAAAATTTCAAGTCTAATTTGCATCCTAAAATATTTATCTCTGGTTGATGTATAGAATTGGACCAAAATATTAGAATTTTAAAGATGTCACATGGATACCAGCTTTTTGAAAATTATCTACAAAATTGTATGCCAACATATTTTTCTTTGCCTATAATATTATATCCAAAATCTGGTAGCAAGCAGAATATCCTACATTCTAATAGCATTCTATAAATGCTCACTATCCATTTGTACTACAAAAAATGGCAAAAGGTTTATATGTATTTAAATTTTTATGAAAATAATTAAAATATTTTTATTACGCTTCAGGTCAACATTTCTCAACTGGACCCCACCCAGAACAATTTTGATGTATCAAATTACCTCACCTCACCAACAAGGAAGTGCCCAAGACCTCGCACATGTTACATCACTTCCTGTCTAAATCTTTTTTCTCCTTCCTTATACCTCTCCCCCGTCCCCACACCAGGTTGGCATTCTCAGTTCAGTAACCTAGAGCTGATGGCTGATAATCCTTTGATATTGCTTATTCCATTGTTTTGTTTCTCTATATGTACCACAGATGAGTGAGATCATGTGCCAAGGCTTTATATTTTAGTGTCTAGTCTTGGTGTCTATTTTGTGAGGAGATATTTCTATGTTATGAGAAAGACTTTATATTAGTACTTTAAAGAAACTTTACTTTTAAATCACTCTTGTAAATTTGCAAACACTAAAAATGTGCTTAGCAAAATATTGATCCTTGCAGGATATATGCACTATTGACCTGAGATAGAGTGTTAGTAGATAAAGATTTCATTGCAGGTTTTGATGTCAATGCTAGATTAACACCATGATTTGCAACTGAAAATAACTTGTTAATGTAGATTATCTATTCTATAGCACTGTCACTGTCCTCCTGTTGTTCATTCGCTCAAGCGGGCCCAGTAACGTCTCCATTGGAGACTTTGTTGTTACTGTGTTTGGCATATCGAATATGTCACGGGGAGCTTGCCAGGCCCTGCCGTGCGGATGAGATACTCTCGGTAGCTTGCTGGGCTCTCGGAGAAGGGCGGAGGAACCGAACTTGGGTCTGCCATGTTCACTGCGTGCAAGGCAAACGCCCTACCTGCTGCACTATCGCTCCAGCAGAATTTCATTATTCTCTTTTCTTTTTTTAAATGCTATATTTTTATTTTATTAATTTATCACTGGTTTATAATACTGCAAAATTTTAGGAACATAGCTTCACACTTAGCATAATAATTTAGCTTATTGTGATCCCTTCAAGTTCCATCTATTTTTGCCCCCAAAAGGCACAATTTCATTGTCTTTAATGGCAGAGTAGAATTCTTGTGCGCGTTATCCAGTCATCCATTAATGGACATTTTGGTTAATTCCGTGGTTTGATTATTGTGCAGAATGTTGCTGTGAACTCAGAAGTGCAAATATTGTTATAGATTAGTGTTTTCATTCCTGAAGACAAATTCCTATTAGTAGCATCACTGGATCCTATGGTATTTACATTTTTATCCTTTTATGGAATGTCAAAAGAATGTTTATCCTTTTATCAAAAATCTCAGGGCTAGGACGAAGGAGACATTACTGGGGCCTGCTCGAGGCAATCGATGAATGGAATGTCTCTGCTGTCTTCCAATATACATACCACTAACAATATACAGGTTCATTTTTCTCTATATCTTTACCACTATTTGTTTTCCACGTTTGAGATATGTATTTTTTGAGATACACTTATGTGCATATAGAAACTACGTATTGGTTCCAGAGAGCGAATCCAGGGCTTCATTTCATGTGAAGCCCACTTATTTATTTTCTTGTTCTTACAATCACTTGTATCACTTGTCATCTCGTTGCTCATCGATTTGCTTGAGCGGACACCAGTAACGTCTCCATTCATCCCTGTCGCATGCTAGTGAAGCCCAATGGCGTCTGCTTTCTCCAGGAACACGAAAATCATCAAGCCATTTGTTCAGGGTCTTGACGAAGAGGTCCAACCATCTCGCAGGTAGGTGGCCAGGCATTCTTTTGATGTCCCATGGAATCCAGTCGGCAACAGCTCTAATCCAGTGGCCATCTCCAAGTTGCATTATTGTCCGGCCCATCTGATTTTCGATGCCTTGGCAAATGAGACAGCAGCCCTGATCCTCCATCATTGAGGAAGGTCAACTCCAGATTCCTTCTCTCACTTGAGTGAAGCATGATACTCCAAATAGCTCTTTCGATTCCTCTTTGGGAGGGTTTTGATAATACACCTTGACATAATATACCACTATAGCAACTGTCAGACATATGGGGAAGCTGGGGATGGGGGCAAGGCAGGGCAGGACGCACAACCAGCTAAGTTCATGACTCACTCCTGAGTCTATGCTCAGGGATCACCCTTGGCGATGTTTGGGGGACCGTATGTGGACGCAGGAATCAAACACGGGTACGCTTCTTCTAAATGAAGTGTCCTCTAGCCCAGATACACCGCTTTTGTAACAATTTGCATTTATTGTTTGGCAAGGAAGAATGGATTCCTCACAGGACAGAGAACAAAGTACAAAATTAGGCAATGTCAAGCTTTATTACTCACGATATGCTTTTCCACTGTATTCTTAGCTTTCCGAGTCGAGGCATGATGATACTAAAAGGCAAATTTGAAAAAGTTTTACCATTTATATTCTTATTTTGGTTAGCGAAACATAACTTCCTAAGTGCATGTTTCCCTCTTTACTACCTATCCTGATTAGACTAAATAGGCATCTGTAAACACAGTTTACATTAGCCATTAACTAAATGTAAAAAACAAGTAATATGGCTGTCTTCCTAAGTAGAAGCTAATAGTCTTGGTTGACCCAGGACAAGCAGGGTAAACAGGATGGCATATAAAGTGTGATACAATATACAGAGGACAAAATCTGTATGAAGGGTTACTGATTAATAAAACATGGCTGGCCTTGATTTCGTTTATAAGAAACTTAAGACATTTATCAACATCTGTCTGAACCCAGTTCCAGTCTCTTGGACTCTGTTGTGGATAAGCTGATTAATAAAAGATGATGCCTTAGGAAGGAAGCTTAGATCTTTATAAGCAATGACAAAGGAAAAGGCAGAGTTGAATCTACATATGAAAGGAAATTGTAAAAGTAAACTAGTTTACCACTATATGCCTGGCTGCCACTTCCCTATAACATTTCATTTACCTCATATTGGCTCAAGCCTGAAAAAATAAGAAGGAATTTCAAAAATTATGTGTGGAATTAATTTACAAGACAGATTTGTATAGGGTTGTTGTTTTTCTTCTCTTTTCCTTTTTTTTTTAACTGTAAAATAACCTTGTTCCCTTGTGGCTTCCTCCTCTTGTTGTTCTTAACTTTGCAGCTTTCCATGTTTGTTTTTCATTTGTATCCTTGATCTTTTAGTCTTTCCTTTCCTTTTGGCAAGAATAAAGGACCACTACTGAACAAGTGCCTGGTTTTGCAAGGAGAGACAGTTACCCAATAAATGTTGCCCTTAGAAAGCAGTGAGTGCCCCATCTCCTATCTTTCGCAATTTTTTTTCTTAAACCACCTTGCATTGGTTTAAATTATATCTAATTAATCTAACATTTAAATCATACCTAATGACTCTAGGATTTCTTCATTTAACAGCATGACTGATGACTTGAAGATATATGAAAGAATAAATGCATTCCTAAAATATTCTCTGTCAAACATTCTAGTAGGTCCTAAAAAATGTGTATGAATAATTACTACAGATCACTCAGAAGAAGGTGGTCTAAAATCTTATGTGATCCACGGGTGAGGGAGAAAATAAAACTCACCATTTTTCTTCTGATGCATGTGATAAGACATGTGTCCCTAAAAAATCATCAAGGTAACTCATTTAATTGCATGAACAACATGTTTCAATAGTGCTAGATAATAAGCCTGGGTGAATTTTTCACATTTTAGATATCACATTGCTCTAGGATGTCAAAGTACTGGTTACTGGTTACAAAGTATTGGCTTTATTATCCAGCATTGAAAAGTCTACACTCGGGAGCTTGAGAGATAGCACAGCGGGTAGGGTATTTGCCTTGCACGAGGCCGACCTGGGTTCAATTCCCAGCATCCCATATGGTCCCCTGAGCACCACCAGGAGTAACTCCTGAGTGCAGAGCCAGGAGTAACCCCTGTGCATCGCCAGGTGTGACTCAAAAAGCAAAAACAGAAAAAAAAAAAAGAAAGAAAAGTCTACACTGGCTATTTGCTGAGCCCAAACAAATAATCTGAGGAATAGTACTGTGAAAGCAGGAAGTAACTAGGGAGTGGCTCTTTGGAAGATCTACACATTTACATCCATGCCATTAGCTGAATGTTCCCACAATCACAACCCTTCTTGTACACTAGATAACAACTTGGGTTAAATTAGTTGACTATCAGTAAAAACAAGGAACAGGAAAGCAATCAAGAAAATATTCTGGCCTATTGTTAGAAACTGGGGGTCTGAGGACATTGTCAAGTTTTGCTCATCTCATTTTAGGACTTGTCTTCCAAACCCAAATACTTTAATATACATGTAAAACTTTTATTCATATATAAATTTAAAAGACCTGAAGAAGCAGCAGCTAAAGACTCACTGGGGGACTGTAGAAATCACTATGGCAAAAAAGACACATAAATCAATCTAAGGAGTCAAACAACCCCAGAGCAAGAGGAGTCCAGGAAGCCAGGCTGCCAATATTCAATTAGAGAGAGTCGCTTCTATTTTTTATATTCTAACTCCCTGGTAAAAGGAAAATTGTACAAGCACTCTTTTTTTAAAGTCTGGGTTTTGTTTGTTTGGTTTTTGTGGGATTTTTCTTTCTTTTTGGTCATCTAAAACAGTTTCACACAGAGCAATTATTTTCCATGCCAATCCTGAGATGTGGTAAATATTAAGTAATTAAAACTAAATAATATTTACTAAGATTTACTTAGTCACTTGACTATATAAGAGTAAATGAAAGCATTGGAGGCATGTGTATCTTTGTGCATATATAGACATGTGTAGGTTCTCATATATATGAGAGAAATGGTAATCATAGTTTATACATGTTGCCTGAAATGAAGGGTGTCCTGTGAAGTTGTAACAGAGCTGATTTATTATTGCTCATTCTTGGGCAGGGGTGTGTGTGCGTGTGTTCTTATTGAGCAGTTGCTGACAGGAGCTGGGGAACTGAGGCTGATAAAGCCGCAGGAGGGCTGTGCAGACGTAACCTTTCCTTCATGCAGGAAAAACCACCATATAAAGAGAATCAGGCCAGTCTGGGCAGAGCTCAAGCAGCGCTGTCCGGTAATATCCCACATGTGGTATGATTTAAGGCTGAATCCCCTGGGCTGGGAACAGTACTGCTGGAGGAATATTGTGATCCGAAGTGATTGCCCTGGTGGGGTCAGAAGGGGAGACCACACTCTCAAGATCAGATTTTCCCCGAAGGGAGGGGCAATTGCATTCTCAGTCAACGTGCAAGAGTTGGACGCTGGTGACGAAACGGGGATTCAGAAAAGCGGTCGAACCAGGGTATTTCTTTACAGCAGAGATATATTGTGTTCGTGTCTGTCCATATCATCAAGAGAGGTTAGAAGCAATAATATATGTTTTCTGATTCAACTGAAGTAGAGTTCCAAAATTCCTCCCCATATACTTATACTGTGAACATATGCATCTCTTGTGACTATGCTTATTCCAGAGAGCCCGGGGAGGACCCACAGCATTGTCTGATTTCAGTGAAGTATTATGAGGGTAGTAAGAGACAAGCATTCATTTGAGAAGGAATTGAGTTCGCCTCCTTGTGACACCATTAGTTTGCATTAAAAAATAATTTGAGGCTTAGTTATCATATGACATTATTCACTAACTTAAAGTGTACCATAAAATGATGTTAGATATACTGCAAAATCACTCTCACAATATCTAGTTAAGACACATCCCCATATTGCAGTTAAAATTTTATGTGTGCGATAAGATCTTTTGAGATTTGTTCTTGGCAACACTCAAATCTGCAATACGGTATTGTTAACTCGAGTCACCTTGCTGTATATTTCATAACCAGAATTAATTTTATCGACGCAATGCTCTACTTCGTGAGCCCTTTTTGATCACCCTCACCCTGTCCACAATCCGATCTATTCTTCGTATCTGTGAAGTTCAGAGAAGGTATGTCATATTCTTTTTTTTTTTCCCTTTATAGGTTCCAAATATATAAAGATCATATAGCATTTTTATTTTTCTGATTTATTTCATTTAGCATGATGCCCTCAAGTTTCATTCAAGTTATTAAAAGTGGCCAAATTTTCACGAATGAAAAGTGCCTTATTATCTATATTGTATATTGTGTGTGTATGCATCCTTTCTTCCATCAACAGACATATGCTGCTTCCATATCTTGGCTACTGCCAATCTTTCTTTGATGAACAAGCAGCCATCGTATGTATTTTTAGTTTCTAATTTGCATTATAAGCATTTCTTCATTAAACTAGACCATCTTTGGTTTGTTCAGTAGTTACGAAGGGAAAAAAACTACTAGTCCTTTTTATTTTCCAAGAATCTGAAGATAACATTTGCATTCTATGAGAAAGAATGTAAAAATGACAACTGAAAACTACTCGCTCATACTCACATGAGCCTTATTCTCTTTGTACCCAGCTGTCTTCTCTGTTGAAAATACTATTCTCCCAGATCCCCTGATTTTTGATCCTTTACTTCACTCAAGTGATTGCCACATTATCACTTTTGGAAAGAGATCTATTCTACCTCCTTTGTGTAAAACAGTATGTTCCCCAACTGCACTTCTTATGGTACTTACCCTAATACTACTTCTTTTTTTTTTACCAGAGCCCCTATAAACATCCCTCTCTCCTACACACACACACACACAGACACACACACACAGACACACACACATTCTTTAGCCCTGTAAGGAAGGTTATTGTATTCACTCTATTTCAATTGTGCCTAGAATAGTCAGTGCCTGACATATACAGGAAATACATATTTTTAATAAATAAATTTTTTATTATAACACACTATTAGAGTTTTGCAAAACACAAGTAAGTGTGCCCCAAAGTTAAAGAGAAATTATTTATCCATTACCCTTCTCCAAATGCAGGCAATTGGACAAATGACTGACAGCTCTGTGATAGAGATCAGAACTATCTCTAGGATTATAGGCTTTTTTTCCTAGCCTGATTAATTTTGAAAAAGGCCCATAAGATCTTCCAATTCAGGTTTGGCTTCTCATTCTGTTTTTCAAGCCATTAGGCCTCAAGGAAAGAAATTTCATAGGTAGATAATTAATGCACAAGCTTCCCAGTGAACAAAGGTTTCCTGTAGGTCAATAAAAAGATAACAAGTGAAGGATATTAAATTTCTCTTTTACTGCCTAAGTTTCTTCTCTCTCTTCAGATTTCTCTGGGAATTCTAACTACTATTAGTTATTTTTAATACAATATGTTATTTCTAAGGGTATTTTATTCTTCAAAATGTTGTTATGTATCTTTTTAAACCTGATTTTCTTGGAAGTTAAAAGGCATTGATCTTATTGAGCAGCTAAATCTTTTTTAATTTTATTTTATTATTATTTTTTTAAATTTTATTAAATCATTGTGAGATAGTTACAAGCTTTTATGTTTAGGTTACAATCACACAATGATCAAATACCCATCCCTCCACCAATGCACACTCCCTACCACCAATATCTCCGGTATACCCCCCCTTTCCCACCCTCCCCCTGCTCCATGGCAGACATGATTCCCCATATTCTCTCTCCACTTTTGGGCATTATGGTTTGCAATACAGACACTGAGAGGTCATTATGTTTGGTCCTTTATCTACCTTCGAGCAGCTAAATCTTGAGTGGCGTAAAATACTCTTTAAATGGAAAAAACACATGAAGGTCTCTCATATAGCTTAATTTCTCATTTATGACTGAATACCGTGCGCAATATAGAGTAGTTTTTTCCATTAGCAGTGATAGGGAGACTGTCTCTCTAGAGTCTTCCTTTCTTTCCCGTCTTTCCTTTCTCCATGGGGAAGTTATATTCACTCTCAATCTCAGGAAAGGACACATTGATTGTGTCAGAACTAAAAACATTCGTAATCACAAGGAAGCTGGATTGAAATCATAATATAAAAGTAGTTATGCACCTAGTGGTATATTTTATTAGGTAACCCTTCCTCTCATTTCATTCTAGCTTCAAAGGTCTCTAGGGACATTCTAAGCAGATACCCAGCCCAGGGTCCTTGCTGGGACCTTTCGGCTCTGCTTGCAACTCTTGCTGTAGTTGTATGATCAGCTAATTCTCTCACTTCTCTCAAATGATTGCTCAGATACTGCCTTTGCATTAAACCAGTGCTGACTACCTAAATCAACTCTGCGAACAGCTCCTCCTCTTAGCAGCTCTCTTGATACCAACAAAGCTGCTAGTCTTCGCTTTTGCTTTTCTTTTTTTTTTTCTTTCTTAGGATATTTATGGCTGGAGCAATAGCATAGAGGGTAGGGCGTTTGCCTTGCACGCGGCCGACCTGAGTTCAATTCCTCCTCCCCTCGTGGAGATCCCGGCAAGCTACTGAGAGTATTTCTTCCACAGGCAAACAAAGCCTGGCAAGCTACCCGTGACTTATTCAATATGACAACACAGTAACAAGTCTCACAATGTTACTGGGCCTGCTCGAGCAAATCAATGAACAACGGGAGAACAGGGACCGTGATAGTGACAGCTTATGTAGCACATTAGAATTCTTTTTACATTTTCTTTTTGTTTTTATTTATTGCTCATTGTTTGACTCTCTCCTTCTAGAAGAGAAACTCCAGGAAAGTTTGTAATTCACGCTGCTATATCTATGCTTCAAGGTTCTCTGAGCAGGACCAGGCAGAGAGAATGTGGTCACTGAATATTTTGAATAAATGAGTTTGCTGTGACAATTGGTAGTAAGCTTTGCATATTGCTGGCTTTCCTTATTCTATAATCATCCCAGGCATGCTGAAGTCCTGATCCTCTGTAAAATATATGGTATCAAGCTTATGACAGTGTCTTTCATAGGAGTGTGGTACTATTTGAGTAACACTTTCATTTTTCAAACATGAATTAAAACCCATTCAAAATCAAGAAGTTCTGGTGATGGTCTGGAAAGGGGGACACAATAAATGAATAAATAAATAAATAAATTGATAGATAGATTAAAATTAAACCTCTGCCTTCAAAAAAGAGGACATAAATGTGAACCAATAAATTATAATTCAGTATTGAACATAAAAACACTAACAGAAAGGTCAGTGATAAGAGATACCACATGGGTTAGGAGATGGGATTCAAGGAAAACTTCCTAAAAGAGGTGACACTTAAGCACAACCAGGGTTTTCAAGAGAAATCTGACTTTGATAGATGCATAGAATAAAGAAACTCTAGGGAGTAAGCGCATTAACACAGTCACCAATCAGTGTAGTGGTAACTATAGAGACTTTCAGTTTAATACTGCTATGCATCAAAATGCAGGAAATTACTTGTTGGAGGGAAAAATAGTAGTAACAGTAATAGCCTAATAGAGCTTACCATGTGCCAGATAGGCTTTTAAGCCTTTATACATTGGAACACCAGTCTTCCCCACCACACGATCATGTAGGCAATATTGTTATTTCTATTTTTAGGTGAGGAAACTGGGGAACAGAGAGATAAGATATATAATAGTTCTGTGTAGTTGCTACAAAAATAAGATGACATTTGTGCTGTGGTTTTCAAAAAGTTTCAATTAAAATAAAATTAAAATTTCAATAGACAAAATTAAAACCCTGGTCTAACT
The DNA here is from genome assembly GCF_029834395.1 of Sorex fumeus. Classification (NCBI taxonomy): domain Eukaryota; kingdom Metazoa; phylum Chordata; class Mammalia; order Eulipotyphla; family Soricidae; genus Sorex; species Sorex fumeus. Next base: position 914,673 of record NW_026606065.1, on the reverse strand, counting down.
AAATCCAGGCCTGATATTGTTCTCAAAGGAGAACAATAAAGATAAATTGCTAATTAAAAGAAGACTTTTTATTTTAAAAGTCTTTGAACGTAGCACCACTTGAAGCAAAAACAATCATCATTGATTGAGCGGCATAATTTTCAATCATGCAAGTAGAAAGGACAAATATTTCTATTGTGACTGCTAAGTTAAAAAAAGGTACGGAAGTGGAGAAAGTTTGCTTTTTAATATTTTACAGAAAGTTATAGTAAAACATTATAAAGGCCCATTGGATATTTATTTTCCCTCCTCTAGTAACAGTCTTAAATAAAAATAATTACGTTTGAACAATAAAGTGCTTCAACATCGTATACTGAAAACCAATAAAAAATGCCAGTGGCTTGGACGAGTTCCTGTTGGGGCCTGACCGGCATGACACAGTGGAGTCAGAAGGTGAAGGGTGAAAAGTGCGGTCTTGACTTTTGACGGAATATAAAGTGTAGACTCGGGTTTTGTATTTTTTACGCCAAAGGTAGTTTTTTTCCCCCTCTTTCTTCTTTTCCCTTTTTAAAAGTTAATTATCCACTGACGTGGACAGTCTCAAAAATCCAAGTCAATTAGGACACTTTGCGTATAACTTTTCCAAGACATGCCCTTAGCATTTATAGGTGGTGTACTCTGGATAAAATCTCGTTGCAAGGAACAATAAAAGGCTGAATAATGGATACCATGAGCTTCGGATTGATGTAATAAAAGAAGTTCTCAATATTTGGCACTTCCCTTCTGATGTAAAGTGTATGTTATTCTCATTTAGTGGGTGATAGCCAAGTGGAATAAGAGAAGTGTGTGTTAATCCATTGCTGCTCTAAAGTGACAGTAAAAAGCATTTGCTGCATTTCCCATTTGGATGCTGTAGCCCTTTGGATTCACACCTATTTCTTTCCAGATTAGTTCTCTGCCGTTCTATTTATATGGCACTACCACATTCAATTCACACATTATAGCCTTCCGTACAGTGTAGTTTATCTTATCCCTAGAAATACAAACAACAGTATCTCACAATTCCTTGTTTTAAACTAAAATCCTCCAAACCATCAAGATGAATTCTTTTTCTTTTTTGCACTGCTTTTTTGATATACGGCTGACACAGAAAGCTGTGCCTACTGCATACGAACTTTGATCTAGAGATTGTTTACACCATCAGACCATCAGCACAATCTATGCCATAACCATATACATCATATTTTATTTTTTATTATTATTATGTTTCTTTGGATAAGGACACAGCATAAAATATAGCCTCCAAAAAATGTAAAAATATGAAGCAGTTTTGTGAACTGTAGGCTTTATGAAGTACTTCCAGGACCTCTTCACCTTGTATATAACTGAAACTTTGAACCTTTCACTAACACCTCCCACATCCTCTCTCTCCCTGGTAATCTTCTTCTACTCAACCCTGAAATGATCACTCTCAAATGTGCACTTGCTTTTATAATTTTAATACTCCTAAATTTTAAGTAAAAATAATCTTCAATTAACAGTACAGGGTTCCCTAAATTTCTAAGACTTACTCACTGTCACTGTCACTGTCCTCCCATTGTTCATGGATTTGCTCAAGCGGGCCCAGTAACATTGTGAGACTTGTTACTGTGTTTGGCATATCGAACACGTCATGGGTAGCTTGCCAGGCTTTGCCATGCGGGCGAGATACTCTCGGTAGCTTGCCAGGCTCTCTGAGAGGGGCGGAAGAATGGAACCCAAGTCGGCCGTGTGCAAGGCAAACGCCCTACCCTCTGTGCTATTGTATTTAGCAATATTTATAAATATATGTTTATATTAAAATGTGGGTTTTGAGAGCTGTTTTAGATTTATAACAAGTCGTAATGATTAATTGGATGTACGGGGTGAAGAAGGGAGAATTCAAGAACAATTTTAAGATGTCTTGCTTAGACAGGTTTGTGAATGGTAATGTTTCTCAAGTTTCAAATAAAATGGAACTGTGGAGGAATGTGTAGACTATCCAGGAGAAAGTCAATAGGTGGCCAAATGTTTGACTTTGAAAGTTAGGAGGAATGTTAAGGTTAACATTCCTGGAGTTAAGGTATGGTGGCTGTTATTATCAGGGAGGTAATAGGACCCAAAGATGTGAGTAAGCAAATGGAATTAGAAGGAATGCAACATCCCACATAACCCAAAAATATTGAGTAGATTCAGATAGATGGGAAGAGAAGGAATCACAGATGGACTGAGAAGGAGCATCAAGAGAGGAAGGAGGAAATAAGAAAAGAACAGGATTAAGAAGCACATGAAAAAATCATGTTTCAAGAGTTAAAAGGATCCTTGTGGGGTCAAGGGCTGGAGCGATAGCACAGCGGGTAGGGCATTTGCCTTGCACGCAGCCCACATGGCCGGCCTGGGTTCGATTACTCTGCCCCTCTCGGAGAACCCGGAAAGTTACCGAGAGTATCTCGCCCACATGGCAAAGACTGGCAAGCTACCCGTGATGTATTCGATATGCCAAACACAGTAACTACAAAGTCTCACACTGGAGACGTTACTGGGCCTGCTCGAGAAAATCGATGAACAATGGGAGGACAGTGACATTGTGGGGTCAAGTAGGTATTTCACAGTTGCCGAGACACTGTTGGATTTAGGAATGATGACACAGGACACGCTGATAAAAAATAATCTTCCATGATTTTGGTAAGTTGGTAAGCATTTCATTGTCATGGGAACAATAAACTTAAATTGATGAATATACAAAGAACATTTACACACATGATTCATTTTATGCTCACGAAATTCTTACTAATTGCCTGTGCTTCTTCTATTACTTCCATTATATAGATGAGGAGAAGAGGGTTTATAAAGGCTTAGTACATTAGAATATTAAGAACAACACAATACACATAAGACAGTATTTTTAGAACATCTACTAAGTTCATTTTATGCTAAATAGTTATTTTGCATGGGCTGGAGCAAAAGCACAGCAGGTGGGGCGTTTTCCTTGCATGCAGCCAACCCAGGTTCGATTCCTCCACTACTCTCCCCTGGCAAGCTACTGAGGGTATCTCGCCTGCATGGCAACGCCTGGCAAGCTACCTGTGACGTATTTGATATGCCAAACACAGTAACAAGTCTCACAATGTTACTGGGCCCACTCGAGCAAATCGATGAGCAATGGGAGGACAGTGACAGTGACAGTTATTTTGCACAAGACTGCAATGCAGGTTTTGTAACCCAATGTAAGGAAGATCCAGAGAAGTAGCATAACTTTTCCAGACTCATATAGTCTAAGACTGGAATTCAGATTTTCTGCATGCTGAAGTATCTACTATTTCCATTAGAGAGCTCCTTCCTAGTTACTCAGGTTTCCTGGAAAATGTTTTCTTAAGTTTATTTGTTATTTGTTATAAAAAGCAACACGTATTCTTGAGGACATTGTCAAAAGTCTAATTTTGCAAATCTAAATACAAAAAAATTGGGACAGTGTGATAGTACAACAGGTAGGATGCTTTCTTTGCATGTTGCTAACCAGGGTTCAATCCCTGGTACTCCATATTGTCCACTGAGTCCACCGGTGTAATCATTGAGCATTCTAAAAGGAACCCAAATCTGAAAATTATCCTTTTTTTAAAATGAGTTTAAGAATGTGGTCTAATAGGAGGAAAGCACATTTTGTATATAATATTTAGTTTCACAGAAGACACATGTTAATATCTCTCTCTAATAAAATATTAATTACAGAGGCCTTTTGTTGTAGTTGTTTACTTATTCATCTTTGGTACACCGATGTATGACCTGGAGAGATAGCACAGTGGGTAAGGTGTTTGCCTTGCACACAGCCCATCCTCGTTGGATTCTTCCGCCCCTCTCGGAGAGACCAGGAAACTATCGAGATTATCCAGCCAGCATGGCAAGGCCTGGTAAGCTACCCATGACGTATTCAATATGCCAAACACAGTAACAATAAGTCTCACAATGGAGACATTACTGGGCCTGCTTGAGCAAATCGATGAACAACGGGAGGACAGTGCTACAGTGCTATAGACTATGATTTATACTACTAGTGATAGTAATATTTTAAGCATACAATAGTTCAACACCATATCCACCATCAGAGTAGCAGTGTCCCCCAAATACTGTCTCTAAGTCCACTCCCACTCATCCTTACCACACTCACCTAGCAAACTCAGTTCTTTAGGTTAACACTTGTCTGTTAATAGTTGAAGTCTGTTATTTATTTAATGTTATATTTATATCCCACATATGAAAGATATCATTATGCTTTGGTTTCTCTCATTCTGACTTCCTTCAGCTTGATAGACTCTAGTTTCATACATGTAGCTGTGAAATACAGAACGTAATCTTTTCTTAAAGCTGAGTAGCACGGTAACAATAAGTCTCACAATGGAGACATTACTGGGCCTGCTCGAGCAAATCGATGAATAATGGGAGGACAGTGCTTCAGTGTTACACTGATTTGTAATAAAGTTAATGATAAGGTTCCATTCATACAAGGTTCTGGTACCACATTCATTGAAAATATTATACAATATATAGAACTGGGCTCCATGGGTAGAGGTGAGACCCTTAAGATAAGGAAGCAATAAGAAAAAAAATAATAACAGTACCTTGCTGAGAACTTTCAGGGAAAAAAAATTGTTTCCAGAATGTTCAGACACATTTTCTAAATATCTTCCTTCCATTTGACAACTATCTGAATATCTTTAGTTCTAGCAACAGAGCTGTAATGTCTTCCATTCCATTCCTATCTCATTAATCGTAAGAAAACATGAACTATCTGGGGTATAACGTTGAGCTGTTAAAACAAAATTTGTCCTTCTATCGGGGGTATATAGAACTAATCATTTTGCTTTTCTGTATGTTTTTAAATTTTCCTAATAAAAAGTGAGTAAAAAATTTTGGAAGGAGGAAAATAAAAAATAAGAAAGCTAAGAAACCCCCCAAAAAATAGTAAGAAAGAAAGGAAGAAAGAAAGAAAGAAATCTAAGAACCACAATTGTAGTAAGCGCAGGGACCAGAAAAGAAAGTTCATTATCTGAATATCATATAGATAAATCAGATTCTTGCTCTATCCCACTTCTGCAAAATAATTCAAATAATACCTTTAACTCTATTAGTTTTTATTTGCTTTATGATAAAGTTTAGATTCAAATTTAGATGAAACTTTAGATTGAATTAAAATAGAGCTGATTTCTGTCCACTAATTTGTCTCCATAATCAAGTTACCAAAGTTTTTACGTTCTGTAATTTTATTTCTACTTCCAGGAAATTGTGAAAAGTATATCACAGGTTTATAAAATAAAAAATCATAATTTAATTTACAGTTAATATATGAGTAATGATATAAGCTGATTATAAAATGGACTTATTTTAATATTTTATTTTTAATCAGGAAATAAGATAATCTTTTAACTTAAAGTTTGGAGAAAAGAGAAAATAAAAACTATTAAATTATCACTCCTAAATACAATGGTTATGATTTTTAGATTTTCTTTTGACTCCTTTTTTTCTAAACCATTCCTAAAATGGTTGCAAACATACAGGTTTAAACCCTGCTTTTTTCGCTTACTGTAATATATTAACTATTTTCTGTCTACATATTTAACAGATTAAGGATTGCATAACCTTTTACTATTAAACTATTCTATGATGAATCTACAATTGTACAGCTTGTTTTACATTTTGGATTAGATTGCTGGAAATAGGATTACTTGGTCGAAGAACATAAGTTTTTACGAGTTGTATATATTAATTAATTGTTTCACAAAAGTGTTATACTAATTTATATTGTAACTACAATATGAAGTGTATTTTTGCCAACATTGAGTACTCTAAGTTAACAAAGCTTTCAAATTAAACATGCAAATGACTGTACCTCATTGTTCGCATTTGTTTACATATTTAAAAAACAGCCTCCTTCTGCCCACCATGTGAGTTGACAAGCAGAAAGTATGACAGTGAATGGATTTCATGAACCCTCTGGTTATAATTAAGTCTTTCCCCATTGCCCACCATAGCAAATTAAAATTCCCAGTTATTGTCTTCAAAGTCCTGGACCAATTCTCCTTCTCCTCGCTTGTCTTAAAGACTTTTCCAGTGTGTCCCAAGGTTCACTCTCTTCCAGAGTTCCAAGATTCCTTGTAAAGGATCCACCTGGAGTATTTGGTAAATACACACATGAAGACGCAGAGTCCCACTGAAAACCCCTTTGCTTGGTTCTGCTTGGTGGGGCCTCACAGTACCCTCATGACCTTCTGCTTTTGTTGCTTCATGAATTCCCCTGATTTCCTTTTTTTCAAGGACTTTGTTGCCAGGCCTGGTCAGATGAAATTCAAAGCATACTTAGGGGAAAGAATATTTTCCCCAGGAAAATATTACTTAGAACAGGCAAGAAAATGATTTTATATTTTGTGCTAAAATGAAAAAAAAAAACTACAGCTAAAAGTGAATAATGACAGATTGATTTTTTTTTCCGTCTGCAAATATATTTCACGTTTATCTCTGGAGAAAACAGAGCTTTCTAAAATGTGAGGAGCCCAGGTGCTGTGCTCTTAGCAGATATGCTCACCCTCTGTAGATGGAAATCTAAAAGTCCATAAGGATAAGTTAAAACATGCTGTGGGCCACGAGAGTAGTATAAGATGGAATGTGGAGGAGGCTGAATGAGAGGAAGCAACATGAATGGGAAAACGAGAGCTTCCTGGCTTTGGAGGGGCATTTCAATGTTCTTCATTTTGACATAGAAAAATAGATCATAGGTGAATCTTGGACCTGAGCAACTTGCGGTAGAGATGGCCCTGGACTTTGCAAAAGGCCTTCTCTGCTGGGCAACTCCAGAAGGTGGGGGGGGGGGTGTTTGCCAGCCCTCTAAGAGCCCCAGTGGGCCCCATTTTCTAGAAGCCAGCAAGAAGCACCAGGTCCAAGTTCACTTGATGACTTGATGACTTCCCGTTAATTGTCGATTTGCTCGAGTGGGCACCAGTAATGTCTCCATTTGTCCCTGTCGCGTGCTAGTGTAGCCCAATGGCGTCTGTTTGAAGATCCTCAAACCGATCGTTCATGATCTTGATGAAGAAGTCTGACCATCTGGTAGGTGGGCAGCCATGCGGTCTTTTGACGTCCCGTGGAATCCAGTTGGTAACAGCTCTAGTCCAGCTGTCGTCTCCAAATCTCATTACGTGATTTTTGACACCTTGGCAAACAAGACAGCATCCCTGATTCTTGATCATCGAAGGATGTCAGAACTCCGGATTCTTTCTCTCATTTGAGTGAAACGTGATACTCCAAGAATAGCTCTTTCCATTCCTCCTTGGGACACCCGAATAGTGTTCTCATCCTGTTTTCCTAGGGCCCAGGTCTCTGAGGCATATGACAATGCAGGAAGAAAAGTGGAATCAAAGAGATGTGCCCGGAGCCGGAGGGTCTTCGTCCTCTTAGCTATTTCTTCAAGGCATTGTCCAAGTTCACAGTAATGGCAAATCCCAAGTCTCGTGGGACAGGGGAGGTGTGGGCCATCCTTCTCCCTATCCCGATGGGATGCTGAGATGACGTCACATCTGCCCACTGTCTATTTAACCTCCCATGTGGCCACGATCCAGAGACACACAGATGAATCTCAAACCTGAGCAACTTGCTGCAGCAATTTCTTCAGACCCCAATTACTAAAAACTTAGAATTCCTTGAGCGCGCAGCCGCGAGAGCAGTGGTGCGACATTATATCATATTCATAAGAAGCAATACAAAACACATTGTCTGGCATTGCATTTTTGGCAGGTATGAGGGGTGGTAGGACTGGTCTTGAAATATCGAAGGTAACTAAAGTAGTAAATAAAGTAACTGGCAGGCTACCAAATGTAGCCTGCCCACACGGCAGAGTCTGGCAAACTCCCCGTGGCGTACCCAACATGCCAAATACCAGTAACAAGGATGGGTCTCATTCTCTTAACCCTGAAAGAGCCTTGAATATGGCACTTTTTATAAAATCTCAGGGCTAGGATGAAGGAGACGTTACTGGGGCCTGCTCAAGGCAATCGACGAACAACAGGATGATCGTGATCGTGATCGTGAACTAAAGTAGAGAAAGAATATTTTGCAAATTGTCTGCCATACAGGAAGGGGGGGGGTGGGGGGAATCTGGGGATTTTGGAGGTGGAGGGGATGGTTGTTTGACTGTATGATCGAAGTTCAAACATGAGATGTTTGTTACTGTACCTCAAGGTGAATTAATAAAAAATTTTAAAAAAAGAAAAATAATTTCTCATTTCTCTTGCTTTCACTCTTATAGCCTCAAATGGATAAAGCCCCTAAGACTTGTCGTTTAGCATAATCATCATAATATTAAATTCCACACATGCCATAACTTTTTGGGATATATAAGGCACCTTGGCAAGGTGCTAAGTTCTTTACATCATACAGGGTTTTATTTTAACCCTCCTGTCACCACCCCATAACATGGGCACTGACATGGTTCTCATCATTTTACAGATCAGTAATTTATCTTGAAGTCATATCAAAGACATCTTGGTTCTTTGTTGGCTGTACATGGTTACAAGCTCCCCAAACTTAGCAACTACATCTTCTAGGGAGATAATATGCACCGAAGTAAGGCCAAATCTGTAGCTGTTCAATACATAAAGGGAAATACAACAAACGAAAGGAATGATTAACAGATCTCCTGAGAGTCTTCATAAAAAAGTTTTTCTTAACTTTCTTAACTTCAAACTAAAAAGGGCCTTTCATGAAGCAACCGTAATTCTCTATTGTCTCCTGCTGCACCCCTGCCCGGGCTTCCACTCAGTTTCCAACACGCACTTGAAAGTTCTTCTTCCTTATGGATCCAAGTTTTGAACCTCCAAGCTTTTCTTTTTCCAGACGCTTGGCAAACGCTACAGAGCCTTTAAACTATTGTTTTTATTCCAGTGGTAAAATATATGCTTTTAAAAGCTTGTATGCATTGAAAACTTGGATGCATTGTATATGGTTCAAATTTTGGTCAATATGATTAGAGGGCTCAATTCACACCTCTGGTGTTGATGCCTGGAGGCACATCACTTGTCTTAGAACGGGACACATGCGCCAGTATTTGAAGGCCCAAAGGCCCAAAGAAGCTACATAAGATACCCTCAAAACACAGATTTCCTTAGCTTGAATATGTCTTTGGGTGTGGATTCTTGTTTCTTCTGAAAGTTCTGGTCCATACCAAATGACAGCACCTAAGGACTCTGACAAACCTACTTTGATGTAGCTTGGGACAGGCAGCACCTTTACCACTTGACTTCCACAAAGAATTGTTTTCTACCATCCAAAGCAGAGCAGTGCTCTTTGCCTGCTATGCAAAGCCACCATTTCCACACCATTTCCACCATTTCCTAGTCCACAACTAGGTGATGAGGAAAAAAAGCACTGAGGGTTTTCTGGCTTTGCTGGTATGTCAGACACTTAGGAGGAAACTAAGAAAGCCCATACTAGACACAGACCTAATGGCTTAAAGGCACCCCTGACTTGAAAGACAGCCAGGGAACTACTCCCTTCCCTTCCAGGGCTGACGCTGACCCTTCTCACTCTCAGCGCCAAGATACTGAAGCAGGACCGAACAAAGCAGTCTGGATTTCCTTTCATGGGCCGCAATAGTAAACGAAACAAGAGGAAATTTTAACCCACAGTGATGATGTTAAGGATCCCTTTTCCACTCCCATGGAACCGCGTGAAAATTATTAGGTGGGGTCCCTCATATATGTTTTGTTGTAAGTTTCTGTTCACCCCGATTCTCTCTCTTTTAGAGCTTGAAACTGAAATGCTTTCTCCCCGTGAAGACAGGGAGGGGCCAGAACTGTCATATAGCAGGTGGAACACTTGCCTTGCATGCAGCTGAATTGGGTTTGATCCCCAGCACAGCCAGGAGTGATCCCTGGGTGCAGACCCTGAAGTAAACCCTGAGCACTGCGGTGTTTCCCCTTGCGCTGTTTTCCTGTCCCACCCCAGCTCCCCTGCAAAAAGAAAAGAAAATCTCAAGAAGAAATGGTATTTAAAGAAATGCAAAGTGCTTCAGCTTTTTCTCATTGTCACTACTCAGGGATAGAATGGCTTAGGTAGTGCTGCAGACTTTTCCTTCCAAATCTAGGTTAAACCATATTTCAAGGGCCGCTGATTTTTAACGGCATTGATGATAAAGAAGAAAAGATAATGCTAACTTTGTTTAAAATTAAATAAAGTGTTCCATTATTTTGAGAACCAGTCAGGTTCTGGGAAGATTTACAAACACGCACCCAGGAGCAGTCACGACTCCGAAATTTGGCTCTGGCTCTACTTCTTCCTGGCTCCTTATCAATTTTTTACCTTCCCCCATTTGCCCTTGTTTTATCTCCAGTTAAGAAACAATGCAATTCCATATGTTACGCCCCCACTCCCTTTCTGAACTTAGAAATGACCCAAAGTTTATCTTGATCCTCCTCTCTCACAGCCAATGAGAGAGAGCGGCTCTCTGGAGATTGGAATATACGTAGTAGGGAGAACGCTGCCAGAAAAATTAAATCATGCGTGCACATCTATCAGGATGTCCACATGTAGCCTCATGCTGGCTGTGTCCTTTAAGTGGCATCAGTGAGCAACTTAAAATGCTCTAAATTACATCCTCTAAATTACAGAAAGAAAGTTAACTCAATGAAGTCCCACACTATCTTCTCAAAAGAGAAAAGCCTATTTCAGCGTGTTTTATCTCTCTTTGAATTTTGGTGTTGAAAAAATTTAAAAGGCCAATGTTCTGGTTCTGCTGCATGAATGAGAAAACCGTGAAACCAAGCAGGCTCCCGCTGGCAGCCATAGAACCTGTCAGAAATACAACCCAAAAGTCTAAAGCTTGGCTAACTGAAAAATAATAATAATTTCAAAAGGTCTGATAAAATTTTCAAAATATAATTTTTCAAAAAAATAATTTTCAAAAATAAAGGTAAAATTTCAAAACAAAATTATCTTTATTTCAAGGAAAGCATGTCAAAAATTTCAAATAAACTTTATTGCTTTTAGTTTTGTATTTCTAAGTCTCCTTTCCTCCATATATCTGTTTTTCTTCAACATTTGTCCATCTCCTAATTTACCTGATATTTGACAACCTTTAATTCTTCTGATTTTCCCTCAGATTTAATTTTTGTTACCTCTGTCTCTCTCTCTCTCTTTCTCTTTCTCTCCTCCTCTCCCTCTCTCCTTCTCTCTTTTTTAATTTAGTTCATTTGTGTCTCTAAATTTTCAAAAATTGCTTAGAATTTTCTTATCTTTCATTTCTATTTTCTTTCATTCTTTTTATTTTATTTTTTTATTTTATAAAATATAGGGACTGGAGCGATAGCACAGCAGTAGGGCATTTGACTTGCACGCAGCCAGCCTGGCCAAGCTGGGTTCAATTCCTTCACCCCTCTCGGAGAGCCCGACAAGCTACCGAGAGTATCTCACCCACATGGCAAAGCCTGGCAAGCTCTCCATGGCGTATTCAATATGCCAAACACAGTAACAAGAAGTCTCACAATGGAGTCGTTACTGGTCCTGCATGAGCAAATTTTATTTTATTTTTATTTATTTTTAAATTTTTTTTATTTTTTACTTTTGGGGTCACACCCAGCGATGCACAGGGGTTACTCCTGGTTCATGCACTCAGGAATTACTCCTGGTCATGCTCGGGGGACTATATGGGATGCTGGGAATCAAACCTGGGTTGGGCGGCATGAAAGGCAAACACCCTACCCGCTGTGCTATCACTCCAGCCCCTATTTTTATTTTTTTAATTTTTTTTTTTTATTAATGAAACACCATGAGGTACAGTTGTAGACTTACAAACTTTCGTGCTTGGGTTTCAGTTATACAATGATGGAGTAACCATCCCTCTACCGGTGCCCGTTTTTCACCACCAATGATCTCAGTAGCCTTCCAACCACCCACCCCATCCCCGCACTCCACCCACCTCTGTGGCAGGGCATTCCCTTTTGCTCACACTTTCCTTCAGGGTCTTGTAGTTTGCAATACAGGTATTGAGTGGCCATCGTGATCAGTCTATAGTCTACTTTCAGCATGCATCTCGCATCCCAAGTGAGTCCTCCAAACATCCTTAACTTGGTGTTCCCTTCTCTATCAGAGCTGCCTTTTCCCCCAGCATGTGCTACCGGCTTCCAAGCCCTGGAACAGACCTCCTGGTACTTAACTCAACTGTTCTTGGGTGTTCAACTCCCATTCTGTTACTTTATATCCTCCAGATGAGTGCAGTCTTTCTATGTCTGTCCTTCTCTTTCTCACTCATTTCACTTAGCATGATACTTTCCATGTAGAGCCACTTGTATGAAAATTTCATGAATTCATCCTTTCTAACAGCCGCATAGTACTCCATTATGTAGATGTACCAAAGTTTCTTTAACCAGTCATCTGTTCTCAGGCACTCGGGTTTTTTTTTTTTCCAAATTTTGGCTATTGTGGACAGTGCGGCAATGTGCATAGAAGTTTGGCATTCTGCTTAAACTTCTCCCCTTAACCTCCACTTCTCAGTGTACCATTTCATTTTGCTTTCTGTCTACATTTTGTCCATCAATCTTATTTCTTTCATGTAATTGTAGTCTTCCTTTACTTTTTATTCCCTCCTTTTTGGTCCTATTTCCAAACGATCTCTGTGTTTCATTGTCCTTTTGACACAACAATAAGGGATGAATGTGTGTGCTTGTGTGTGTACGCACTTAGAATTATTGCTCTGGGGGTACAAAGAGAGGGGGAAGATTGAGGGAAGATTGAATACACCAAAGAATGTGCTCATAGGAGGAGAAATGCCTTGCTTATTTCCATCCCAGGGGATGTTAATCAGAAAGCTTCTTTTCTAATGCCCATTTAATAAATACAAGTTATGTACATGTGTTTCCTATATTAAAGTATCATGAATCAGTTCTGTATGTGTGAAATGTTTCAATTTTCCTAAAACATTTTAAAACTTATTCCAGAGCCATTGTGCAAATAGTTAAGGAGGTACAGGATTGCTTTCTGAGTTTCATTTGGATATATTTCAAGTGTAATAAACACATGTTAAGGTTTTGTTTTGAACATCACTAAATTGTTTATCAACTGCATATAAGACAATTTTTAAATGACCTTAGAGCAGCAAGGTAAAATTACTCATGAAGTGAGATGCAAAAAAACCTCAATATCCAAACATAATATTATTTCTTAGATAATATTTCCTTGTAAGTGACTATGGTGTGGTAATACTGTATCTCTAAAACAGATGATATATGATAAAATATATCAACTAACAATCTTGTAAACCAATGTTACCTAAATAAAAAACAAATTAACTTTTTTCTGGACTCTTTTTTGAGTTGGGTTAACGCATATTATTAACACTTTGTTTATTAACTGGAGTACAGCAATCAAAAATGATTTGGGTGTACACAGCTTTAAATATTTATAAAGGTTGATTTATCTATACCATTAAACAAACAAAACGTTTCTTTTCTATAATTGCAGTTTTTTACCTATCTCCATGGTTGAGTAATTCAGAGTTGGAGATGGGCCCATATACAATCTCAGACAAGGAAGAACCAAATCTCAACAATTAATGAGAACAATGCGACAAAAAATAGACAAAAATAGTTAAAACAATTCTCTGTCATTTTTAGTCTGAAAATTATAAAAAAAAATCTTAAATGCTAATGAATAAACAAATACAAAACTAATAGGACATTTTAATCACAGGACCTCTGCTTAAAGTCCTGTAAAAGGATCTTTTCTCACAGACCTTATTTTAGTCATTCTAAACTGGTGAGTTTGCCTGGTGTTCTCCCAAATGACCTGGGTTCAACATCTGCTTTTAGGAAAGATTCTTCTAACTTCATAATTAAAATACAATGATCTTATTACAGTTGGAAAAATGATTTATTCATTTTTATTATACATTGATTTTTGGCACAGGAGAAAACAGGGGAGAGATATTAAATGGAATACCATGGGGCCAGAGATAGGTCTAATATTACATAATATCTACAGAACTGACCAGATCCAATTAGACAGGAATCCAGAGTTAAAGGCTGACTCTAGAGAGGCACTATAAAGAGAGGAGAAATCAGGAGGATATTGAGTACTTGATGAATCAGTGGGATTAGATGGCATGAAGGACATACACCTGGAGAACAGAAATAATATTTATGACTAGGAAAACCACAGGATAAAGAGAAAGAAAATAAATGAAGTGACACATGCTACAAAGAACAGAATTGATTTGAAATGCAAAGGTAGAATGTTCAAGTGAAGAAAACTTTTCTTCTTAGATACAATTTGTGTGACTCTTTTAAAATTATGGCTGTCAAACTTTAGAGGCTAATTATCTCCCAGCAGAATAAACATGGGAATACTCTGCCACCTTTTATTCATTCTTCTCCTTAACCCTTATTTCTCAATTCTTCGTTTTCTTCAAATGCCATATTATAATCTGAGCCATAATTATCTTCCTTTTTTAACCATTCCTCTACTTGTAATTAATTTTATGTAATTTCTACGGAAGACTATTCAGTAGTTCTGACAGTGGCCTTTGAGTCTAAGATAACAACACAAAACTTAGTATGGCCCCATGTACAGATTAATAATTATTTTAATACAAGTGACAATAACACATATAAGAAAAAGATGACTAAGGATAGTAGACATAAGGTCCAGGAAGATTGCTCCACAGCTTGGAAGCCAGTCTCACACGTCCTGGGGGAAAAGACAGCTGGGATAGAGAAGGGACCACTAAGTAAATGATGGTTGGAGGGCTCTCTCGGGATGGTAGATTCATGCCGAAAGTAAACCATGAACCAAAAATGATGGCCACTTAATACCTGTATTGCAAACCGTAACACGAGAGAGAGAGAGAGAGAGAGAGAGAGAGAGAGAGAGAGAGAATGAGAGAGAGAATGTACCTGCCACAGAGGCATGGAGTGGGAATGGGTGGGGGTGATGGGAGGGATACTGGGAACATTGGTGGTGGAGAATGAGAACTGGTGGAGGGATGGGTACTCAAACATTGTATGACTGGAAAGGAAATCATGCAAATTTGTGAGTCTGCAAAAATAATGATAACAAAAAAATTTAAAAAGTAAAAGAAAGAAAAGAAAAAGGTGGCAATCATTTTTTAAAAATTGGAGAGTAGCATTTTTGCGAATATAATGTTTATATGCTTAAAAGTAATTCCATAGATTTACAATAAGGAAGTTTGAAGAAATAGAGCCTGGAGAAAACTATTCGTACTTATTTAACAATGAAGCTTAAATTTTTTTTTCTGAGAAATAATTTTGTGTCTTAGGAAACCACAGTGGCTTTTGTGGCTAGCTGCTTAAATATGGGAAAAGGAGAGTTGTAGGGAAGAAATAAAAATAGATTCACTTGGTTTTGTAACTTTATAAATCATGAAGTCGAGGTCACGAAAATGGAAGGAAATAGTAGGAGGGAAAATGCCAGGACACCAAAGATTGAAAGAGACCTAGGGGTCCGGAGAGACAGTACAGAAAGTTAGGCTCCTGCCTTGCAAGCTGTTTCCAAACCCAGCTCCATCCCTGGAATCCCTGAGCACCACCAGCAGTGATCCCTGAGTGAGTACAGGGAAAAAAAAAAAAAAACAGAATAAAAGATAATTAATTCTAAAAATGCAAATCTTATGACACCGAATTTGAATTCCTCAACCTCCAAGCTCCCCCGTTCATTCTTTTTAAAAGCAATACTACCTACCCCCAGGTCCCAGGAAGAAAAGTCATCTGTGGTCACAGTCATCTGTGACCTAGCACTGTAACTAGGAAATGGCACCTACATTCTCTTTTATCAATCAGTCTTTTTCAGTTTTGTTGGAGCCAAACACCAAATATCTATTCTTGAAAAACCTCAACACCACTATGCCTTGAGCATTTCCCCCTCAGGTTGGTACTTGACTTCAGTGAGCACCCTGGCTCTCAGTCTTTTAGCACGCTCCAAATACTTGTAGACCTGCCTCTCCCCTGCCCGGAGGCATTCCTCAGTCTGAGAGCTCCTTCTGCTCCAGCCTCATCACAGACTGACACCAGTACCTTCCCTGAGGGCACTCAAATTTGCATTGCTATATACAATTTTAGAAGTTTCCTGAATGTAGGTCAGAGACTACAAGATTATCACAATCTTTCCCAGCTTCCAAAACATCTAGCTGGGCTCATTAAATGTTTATCAAGGGAATAAATCAGCAAGTCATTAAACACAGTCTTTTAGGTTTGTTTTTTTTTTCATTTTAGACTTGGTATTTGCCAAAACAGATTTCTGTTAAAATTATGGGACTTAATTTTATTTTCCAAAAGAGTATTCAGTTAAAATGCAAGAAAGCAAATTAATTTTAGATTGATCTTTTTGGAAGGGAGAGAAAGGATTTCATGACAGTTTCAAATAATAAATAGCAATAATCATTATTGACTATTGATTACTATGTATTAGTCGCTGTAAAATAAATGCATCAGCTTATTTATTTTCACATTCCTATGAGGGATGATTATTATTACTTTGCAGATGAGGAAAACAGACGCAGAGAGTGGAAGCAAGTGACTAGAGTCACACCGCCAGCATGTTTCCAGCTATAATTTGAACCTAAGCAGATCTGGCTCTGGTAACTATAACCTAGTTGCCATTAAAAAAAAAAATACCACGGGCTGGATAATTTGAACAAATGAAGTTTATTTTCTAATAATTCTGGAAAATTGGCATGGGATATTGTAATACCAGCATCATAAAATATTCATGAGAGTTTTCTTCTGACTGATAGAACATCCCCATTCTCTGGTACTGCAGATGACAGAGAAATATTTTCATTTTTCATTAAGGCTACTCGGTCTTTACCTGTATGACCCTTTAAAAGCCCCAACCATAAATCAAATCAAAGAATCAAATCAAATCAAATCCAGGATTAGAACTTCACCATTGTACCAAGAAAGGAAAAGGACAGGAAAAATTCAGTCAACGGTAAACTCTTAAATAGAAGTGGAAACAAGAAGAGTTTATCCAAGAAATCTTTTCCCGGAGATTATCCAGCCCCCAATTCATCATAGCTTTCAACTCCAGGACTCAGCTTCCAGCAATTCAGCATGCATGGTCAGTTGACACAAACACCCACCTCCACATTCCACCTTCATAGTAGCTAAGTTATCACAAAATTTAGAAGTAGGAGTAGGGCATTGTGGGAGGAAATGTATCTGATACTTCTCTAGTGGTTATGTTGTATAAATGTATTTGATGAGACATGAACTCATGCCCCTAAAACACAAGCAGATATGTAGATAATGTTAGCTTAATAATTATTTTTAATTCAGTGCTTAAAAGCAGGGTAACAAGTATTAAAAATTTCGACTTTCATTGTTTCGTATTTCATGGAGTTTTCAGGACATGGCTTGAGAAAGCATCTTGCTTGTCATTGAGTGGAGCATGGTTGGGTCAGGCTGCAGAGCTTAGGATATCCACGTTCTGTAGATGGTAGTGACTAAACCCTACCCCACCAGTGTTAGCTGGACCTTGTGTATAATTAAACCAATAATGGTTTACCTAGGTCTGAGTGACTGTAGTCATAAAACTTCAATGTGTCAAAAGAATGCACAAACAGTAGGATTCTTATAAGGATTTGAATACTTGACTTGCTGACACACTGGGATAGAAACCAGGGTTCCCCATGAGAACAATTTCACAGTGCTCAGGTTCTTCATGAAAATATTACTGACAATTTTTCTGCATTAAAAAACTGAGTCCAGTGCCAACAGGATCCAGACATTCCTGCATTTTGATGCTTCACTCCATGCACAGTTTCATTGCTCAGTGATTACTGATATTTCAGAATAGGGAGGTATTTCTATAATTTTAAATTTCATTACAATTTCATCTTTAAAAGGTCTTTGTTATTCCTTTAAGTTTATTATTTTATAATTTTTAATGATAAAGTTTAAAAATGACAAACTCTTCTGTTTCGATTTATTTGGCTTTTGTTCGATTTTGGTTTACCTTTTGAAATTTATCTTTTTCTTTACCTCAGATAAAGTCATTCAACTACAGGTATTTTCCTATGTTGTTTTCTGATTTAAGTTAGCCTGTCTCTGTTTCTCCATAAGACATCTTTCCTTATTTCTACTCACATAAATCTAAGTGTATGAATGCACCAAAAGTTTTCTATTTATCCTAGAAATATTCTACTGTTGATGTATAGATAGAAGTGTATTATAAAGGGATACAAGCTAAATATTTTTATTTCTTCTTAAATTGGAAGAAAATGCAATTCTTCTCCAGTAGCAATTCATTAGGTTTCAGATCAGTTCACTGTCTCAGTTCATCTAGAGGAAGAATGAATGTTCTCTAAGTATAGACTATCAAAAAATCAGTCTAAAATTGTATGTAAATGACAGGCATATACTGCCCGGGGCTGGAGAGATAGTACAGAGGGTAAACAGTTTGCCTTTCATGCACCTAAACCTAGTTTAACCTCTGGTACCCATGTGGTCCCCTAAGTATGGCCAGGACTAAACCCTGAAAACAGAGCCGTGAGAAAGTCCTGAGCACTGGGATTGCTCCATACACCCTTTCTTCTCAAGAAAAATTCTGCATGGTAGAGAAAAAAGTGCATCTAAAGTTTAAAATACAAAAACTTGTATACAAATACAAAACTTGTATAAAATACAAAAACTTGTCTTCTGCTCCAGTTCTTTTAACTGATGACATTCTTCGACTATATTTACAAGAATAGAATGAAAAGAGCTGTAAGATGCATTTTCCTTTGCAGTGTTGCTGATTGAGCAAGTCTCTAGGAGGCAGCATCTTAGTTATGCTTTATTTTTTTTTTGTAAATAAGGACTTTTCCTACTGCTCAGAGGTTGTTCCAGTGCTTCTACACTTTAAAAGGAATGGTGACCAAGATACAAAGAGAGCCCACAGATTGGGAAAAAATTGTTTATGCAATACCCATCTGACATAGGGTTAATATCCAAGATATGTAAGGCACTGGTAGAAATTACAAGAAGAAAACATCCAACCCATCAAAAAAGTGGAGAAGAAATGAACAGAAGCTTCCTCAAAGAAAAAATACAAGTGGCCGAAAGGCACATAAAAATGTTCTACATTACTAATCATCAGAGATATGCGATTACAGCAATAATGAGATATCATTTCACACCACAGAGACTGGCACACATGCAAATGAAAAAGAGCATCCAATGCTGGTGTGGATGCAGGGAGAAGACTCTTCTTCATTATTGATGGGAATAAAGACATTCCTCAAAAAGCTAGAAATTAAGTTTACATACAACCCAGCAATACCACTTCTGGGAATATATCCCCAGGGACCCAAAAACGCACAACAGAAATGCCAATCTTTGCTTTTTGTTCATTGCAGAACGATTCACTGTAGCCAGAATCTGGAAACAACTCCAGTGTGCAAGCATAGACTACTGATCAAAGAAAGTATGGTACATCTACACAAAGGAATACTATGCATCTGTTAGTAAAAATAAAGTTATTACATTTGCTTATGCCATTCGGATGGACATGGAGAGTATTACGCCAACTGAAATGACTAGAAGGAGAGGGATAGACAGAGTGATTGGACTAATTTGTGGGATATAAAAAATATAATATGAGACTAATACCCAAGGACAGTATAAACAAAAGTATAGACGCTTAGCTTAATGTAGTTCCATTTGTTTATCTTTGCTACCACTTGCTTAGATGTTTCATCCTTGAAAATGTCTTTAACTCCAATGTCACGGAAGGTACTGCCCACATTTTCCTCCAAATATCTTATGAATTCAGGTCTGATATTGAAGTCTTTAATCCATTTTGATCTGGGTTTTATGCCTGACACTAGAAAGAGTCTGAGTTCTTTATTTTTTTTCACATGTAGCTGTCCAGTTTTCCCAGCACCACTTGTTGTAGAGGCTTTCCTTGTTTGACTTCATATGTATTATTTCTGTATCAAAAATTAGGTGATAATAATATTCAACTCTATTCCATTGATCTTCAGGTCTGTCTTTATTTCAATACCATGCTGTTTCAATTACTACTGCTTTGTAGTTTAGTTTGAAATTGGGGAAGGTGATGCCTCCCATCTTCTTTTTCCCAAGAATTTCTTTAGCTATTCAGGGGGTATATTGTTCCATAGGAATTTAAAGAGTGTTTGATCGATTTCTTTGAAAACTAGCATGGATATCTTTATAGGAAGTGCATTGAAACTGAATAATTCTTTTTGGAATATTGACATTTTGACATCGTTAATCCTCCAGATCCATGAGCAGGGGGTGTGCTTGCTCATGTCATTATTTATTTCTTGAAGTAGTGCTTTGTGGTTTTTTGTATATGTCCTTTACCTCTTTAGCTAAGCTGATTCTAAAGTACTTTATTTTCTGAGACACAATTGTGAACAGAATTATATTTTTTAATGTCTCTTTCTTCGCTCTCATTATTTGCATACAGGAAAGTTATTAACTTTGGGGTATTGAATTTGTAACCTGGTAGTTAGCTAAATCGGGGCTGGAGTGATAGCACAGCTGTAGGGCACTTTCCCAGCACGTATCCAGCCCGGCCAAGTTGGGTTTGATTCCTCCACTCCTCTCGGAGAGCCCGGCAAGCTACTGAGAGCATCTTGCACGCATGGCAAAGCCTGGCAAGCTACCCATGACGTCTTCAATATGCCAAACACAGTAACAACAAGTCTCACAATGGAGACGTTACTGGGCCTGCTCGAGCAAATTGATGAACAATGGGAGGACAGCTAAACAAGTCTATTGTTTCCAGGAGATTTTTTGTAGATTCTTTAGGATTTTATAAGTATTGTATCATGTCATCTGCAAATAGTGAAAGCTTGACTTCTTATCCTATATGCATGCCCTTGATATATTTTCCTTGCCTAACTTCTAGGGGAAGTACTTTCAGTACCATGTATCTCAGAGAGCCCAGCAAGCTACCGAGAGTATCTCGCCCCCATGGCAGAGCCTGGCAAGCTACCCATGATGTATTCGATATGCCAAACACAGTAACAACAAAAGTCTCCAATGGAGACGTTACTGGGCCCACTCAAGCAAATTGATGAACAATGGGAGGACATTGACAGTGACAGTATCTTGGTACTATATTGAATAGGCATAGGTGAGGGTGGGCACCCTTGTCTTGTACCTGATCTTAGTTTTTCATCATTGAGAATAATGCTCGCTGAGGGCTTGTGGCAGATGGCTTTGACTATGTTGAATAAAGTTCCTTCAATTCCCATTTTGTTGAGAGTTTTTATCATCAGTGGTATTGGATCTTGCCAAATGCTTTCTCTGCACCTATTGATATGATCATACGTTTTTATCTTTTCTTTTATTGATGTGGTGTATTATGCTGATTGACTTGTGAATGTTAAACCATCCTTGTATCCCTGGGATAAATCATACTTGGTCATGGAATATGATTTTTTTGATTAACTGTTGGATTCTATTTGTTAGTATTTTGTTGAGAATCTTTGCATCTGTGTTCATAAGGTTTATCTGTCTGTAATTTTCTCTTTTTTGTGGTGTCTCAGTCCACTTTGGGTATCAGATTGATGTTTGCCTCAATGGAAACTGTTGGGAGTGTTTGTTTCTTCAATTTCCTAGAAAAGCTTTAATAGGATTAGCAGTAGTTTCTTTTTAAATGTTTGAAAGAATTCACTAGTAAATCCATCTGGGTCTGTGCTTTTGATTTGGGGAAGACTTTCTATTGCCATTTTAACTTCCTTCATGGTGATATGTCTGGTCAGGTATTCCTTGATTTTCTTCTTTTTTCAGCTGTGGGAGGTTAAAGGAATCTAGGAATTATCCATTTCTTCAAGGTCCTCTTGTTTTGTAGCATAAAGATTCTCAAGTAATCTTTGATGGTCCTTTGAATTCCTGTAGTTTATATTATGATGTCCCCCTTTGCTTTTATGATTTGATTTATTAGGGTTCTCTCTCTCTTTTCTTTGTAAGTCTCTCTAGTAGTCTATCGATCTTTATTTTTCTCAAAGAACCAGCTCTTGGTTTTGTTGATTTTTCTGGATTGTTTTTGGGATTCCAGCTCATTGATTTCTGCTCTAAGTATTTTTACTCCCTTCCTTCTGCCTGTTTTGGTCTTTTTCTTTTAGTCATTTTCCAAGATCTTAAGGTGTGAGGTCATGTTATTTATGTGGGCCCTTTCTTCCTTCCTGATGAATTCTTGCAGAGCTGTAAATTTGCTCTTAACACTGCTCTTGCTGTGTTCCACAAGTTCTGGTAGCTCATTATGTCCTCATTCTCATTTGTTTCCAGGAATCTTTTGATTTCTTCTTTGATTTCCTTGGTTGTTCAGTAGAAATCTGTTTAATTTACAGGTGTTTGATTTAACTCTCCATTTCTCTATGTGATTCACTTCTATTTTCAGTGAATCCTGATCTGAAAGAATAGTTGGTACAATTTCTATCCTCTTAAATTTATGGAGGTATGTTTTGTGACCCAGCATGTTGTCTGTCTTGAAGAATGTCCCATATAACTGCAGAAGAATGTGTATCAAGCTTTTGGGGGATGAAAAGTCATATCTACCTACTAGCTATCTATCTACTAACCCCTTCTTTTCCGTTTATTCCCTTAAATAAAGTATTTCTCTGCTGAGCTTTAGTCTGATTGAGCTATCAAGGGATGATAAGGTGGTTTGAAATCTCAAACTACTATTGTGTTGTTATCAATGTCTTTCTTCAAGTCTATTAGCAGTTTCTTTTAATATTTTGCTGGTCCCTCATTATATGTATATACATTTAGGAGTGTGAGTTATTCCTGGTGTACAGGTTCCTTGGTCATTAAGAAATAATCTTCATTCTCATAAACTTCTTCAGCTTCAAGTCTTTGTGTTCTGACATTAGTATGGTGACTCCAGCTTTTTTAGGGGGTGGTATGCTTGGAGAATTGTTTTCCAGCCTTTGAATTTGAGTCTGTGTTTACTTTGATTGTTCAGATATGTTTCTTGCAGGCAGCAGAGTACTGGGTTCAATTTTATAATCCGTCCTACCACTCTGTACCTCTTAATTGGTGCATTTAGTCCATTGACATGGAAGAGATTATTGTGATAAGGATTTGTGCTATATTTATGTAGGCATTTGATGTACTTGTGGGATTTGTCTTATCTTAATACAGTCTGTGTAGTTCTTTTTGTAACCTTGGTTTTGAGTCTTTGAAATTCCTGATTTGTTTACCTGTGGTGTTGTGCATTGTTCACTCAAATCTGAATGGGAGTCTGGCTGTATTAAGTATTCTTGATGAGCTGTTTATTTCATTGAGTTTTTCAGTATATTTCATCACTGTCTTTGGGCCCAGAGGGTTTCATTTGCTAAATCTTCTGTGAATCTTAAAGATGCTCCTTTATAAGAATTTCCTTCTTTGATCTGGCTGCTTTTAGTATTCTACCTCTATCTGTAGTTTGTCACTCTGATTGGGAGGCCTTGGGGTATTTTATTTGGAGTTCTTTTAGCTGGTACTCTTTGGGCTTCCTGATTTTTGGTGCATACACACTTCAGCTCCAGGAACTTCTCAGCAACAATAACTTTGACAGTTGCTTCCTCATCAGGGTTTTCTTCCTGTCCCTATGATACTCCAGTGATTCTTATGTTGTTACTCTTCATCCTGATGTTCTCTTGTTATCTGTTGGTTCATTTTGAGGCTCTTTTTCATCTTCTGCTGTCATCTGGAGATTCTTTGCACTTCATCTTGGATCTCACTGTTTCTGTGAGTGAATTTTTCATTTTACTGAGATCTGTCATATCTACTTGTATTTTTGTTTGTATTTTCCTCATTTATGCTCTGATATCCTCCTGAATTTTATTGGCAGTGTGTTCCATTGTTTCTTTGAGCTCCTAATGCATTCTTAACAGTTCCATTCTAAATTCTCTATCATAGAAATTATATAGTTCATCATTACTGGTTGAATTAACTGGGCTAGCTTCTTCACTCACTGTCTGGTGGGCTTTTATATTGCTTTACCATTGTGACCTTTGTAGCTTGGAGTTGTTTTCTACATTTTTTGTGTGTAGTTATTAGACTGAGTTACAATGTCTTTGTACTATGTCTTTGTATGTTAAGGATTAGCTATGGAGGGGTGACAGAGCAAAGCAGAGCAGTCCTGCTCTTTGCAGCAGGGTTTTAGGGGTACATGTTAGAGGAGAATATCTCACCTGGGTCCAAAAGCCAATCCCCATGCCACACTGATCACTCCAGCCCCCTTTCTCTTCATGGCGGGCTTACACATGACTTCCAGAAATAGATTTTTGGACTCCTGAGGTAGTTGCCAAGAAGTGGGAATGCCGAGTTATATGGAAGCTTAATCCTTAGTCTTTCAAGGAATGTCCTTGTTGTTTTCTATAGAGATTGAGCAAGTCAATCTTTCCCCCAACAGTAGAAAAATGAATGCTTCTTATCTTCTCATATCCATACCAGCACTGGTTGTTGTTGTTGTTGTTTTTAATTTCCCAGTTTCACAGGTGTGAGATGATACCTCATTATTTTGATTTGCATTTGCCTGGTAATCAGAGTGATGAAGAGCATTTTTTTCATATATCCATTGGCCATCTTTGCATCTTTTTTAGATAAAGTGTCTATCTATTCTCCCTCTTTTGTTTTGTTTTGTTTTATTTTGTCTTTGGGTCACGCTAACTATAGTCAGAGCTTACTTCTGGTTCAGTATGCAGAGATCACTTCTTGTGGGTTTGGGGACCCTGTGGAATGCTGGAGATCAAACCCAGTTCAGTTGCATGATTTACACAGTATATTATCTTTATAAATCCATTTGTCCCTTTTTGATGGGGTAGTTTAATTTTCCTGTTTTAAGTTTTAGAAGTGCTTCAAACATATCTTGGATGTTAAAATTGTAACAGCTGAAGAATGGTGAGAAAAACTTTTCTCCTAATCTTTAAGGTGTCTTTTTATTTTGTTGTTGTTGTTGCTTATAACAAAGGAGATGTCATGTTTGCTATGTAAAGATGTCATCATGTTATGGATATTCTGAAGTGAGTACTATCAATAAATTCCTAAGTAAGCCAGAAGGCAAGCTTTATCGTTGTACACAGAACTTCTCTCTGGGACTGTCTAGTAAGAGAACTGATTTTTGGAAAACATTCAGGTGAAAAAATGAGACAAGTTTGAACAGACAATAAGTGTGTTCAACTATTTCACTAATGACTTAAGGAAGGAAAAAGCCGTAGGAATGTGGGCATGAAAAATCAGACACAATTTCAAAATTGGTGCCGTTTTCCAATCTTCAGGATAGAAAAGAAAATAACATTAAAGTGAAATGAAAGGGGGTGAGTTTCTGTATAGTATAAGCTCCAAATGGGAAACATCTATTAGATGCCAATTCACAAAGTTGTCTAGTCTTGGCGTCAGTCTGGAATTTCTTACTCTAAGGCTCTGGAAGAAAGAGTAACATTAATTCCTCAAATAAATTGGCACCCATATTTTTATTACATCACTAATCACTCCACTAAATCTGATGATCTGACTAAATTTCACCCACTTAAAAATGACATAACCTTAAACCAGGACAAAGGTGGGACAGGGGTGGTAGTTTGGAGGGAGACACAGTTTAATGTTGCACAAATCTTTTGTTGCCTCTGATAAATTTAAACTTTTGCATGAATTAATATATGCAACTCTCAGGGGCATCATGATAATTTGGGATCTGTTTGTGATTTGTACAACTTATATAAAAGATCATACTAGGGACCTGAAATACACCGAGGAAGACAAAGGCAGAACTTTCCAGGTGATAAACAGAACAGAAAAAGGGCTATAGAAAGCATTCAAGCTATATAAAGCACTCACAAAGCTCAACAAAAAGAAACTCAAGAACACTACCAAAAATGCAAGGAAAAGATGAACAGACATTTTTCCAAATATATATGGTTGACCAAGTAGGCACACGAAACAGTGTTTATCACAACTTCCACAGAAGGAAGGTGAACCTGTCTATTTCACATACTCTATCCCTCAAGCCAACACCAAGCATCCAATGTGTCACTAAATTTAAAGAATGAAACACTTTTCTGTAGACATAAAACTCATCAATACTGATCTTTAAGTTACATTTGTTGGGAGACTATTCAAATGTTCCTGGCCAATGCTTCTTGCTCTAGGTTATTTAGAAGTGATGTCACTTGACATATACTGACTGAAATATATAATACAAAATGTTACTATCTTTTACACAAATCTTTTTATAAAAACATAAAATAAGAAGTAACTCCTTTTCCTGAATAAAATATCTTATTTTGATCAAATGTTTGGTCCAATCTTGAATAGAAGCCTTTAATCTGTTTTAAATACCTTTGTATGTGATATGGGCTGGAGCAATAGCACAGTAGGTAGGGCGTTTGCCTTGCATGCCGCCGACCCAGGTTCAATTCCTCTGTCCCTCTTGGAGAGCCCAGCAAGTTACCAAGAGTATCCCACACGGCGAAGCCTGGCAAGCTCCCAGTGGCATATTCAATATGCCAAAAACAGTAACAATAAGTCTCACAATGGAGATGTTACTGGTGCCCACTTGAGCAAATGGATGAACAGCGGAGGACAGTGCTACAGTGCTATAATAGAGACTTAATCCCCAGGCTCTTGGGAAATAATTACAATCATTTAGTAGGAAGTATGTTTCCTATCAGTTGTCAGGTCTAATACACTTTATTTCTTCTCTTACTGTATCTCTTATATCCACAGGACTTTTTATTTTATTGTTTTTGTTGTGGAACCACACCCAGTGATAACTAGTGGTTTCTCTGGGCTCTGCACTCAAGAATTATTCCTGGCAGTACCATTTGGGATGCTGGGGATCAAATCTGGGTCAGCTGCATGCAAGGCAAGTGCTTTATCCACTGTACTATCACTCTGGTCCCCAGTTCCCCACAGGACTTTTTGATGTACTATGGTGGGAATTCAGGAGAGTGAAAGGGGCAATTAAAGGATGTCTAGTACTAAAACTCTCTTTTAGAACATGAAAAACCTAGTATTTCAATTTGAAATAAACAATAACAAGATGTTGAGGTTATTGTTTTCTTCAAGTGCTTACAAGATCTCTTGGCAAACAAAGCTAATTTGTATTTAAAGTCATAAAGCTTCCAAGTTCTCCATCACCTCTACCCAACACTTCAAGGCCTTCTTGCCTCCTTAATATGGTCAGATAATGCTAGATTTTAACAATTCAGTCTCTAAATTATACCAGTGTTTACTAGGGAACCAAGTAAATATAAAGTAAAAAAAAAAAACAAGCAAAAACAATCTTAAGTATTGCTGTAGGGCGTTTGCCTTGCACTCAGTCAGCCTGGCCGAGCCAGGTTCGATTCCTCCGCCCCTCTCGGAGAGCCTGGCAAGCTACCGAGAGTATTCAATATGCCAAACACAGTAACAAGAAGTCTCACAATGGAGATGTTACTGGGGCTGCTCAAGAAAATCGATGAATAATGGGAGGACAGTATTCTATTCTGTTCTATTTATTTATTTTATTCATTTACGTTTTGGCATTCTTGACCATATCTGGCTGTGTTCGGGGCTTACTCCTGGCTTTGTGCTCAGAGACCACACTTGGAAGTGCTCAGGAGACCATTTGTGGCTCCAGGGATCAATCCTGGATTAGCAGTGTGCAAGGCAAAAGCCTTACCTACTCTCAGGCCCATTTTAAAAAAGGATGGTACTTCTAGTTGAGTTGGGAACATAATGGAGAAATGTTCTAGAGAAATCTAAACTCAATCCCTGGTTAAACAACCTCATTATCATTAGATGGATGAGATGAAAACAGAAGTAGTGAGCAAGGGCTGGAGAGACAGAACAGTGGATAAAGGGGCTTATTTTCCATGGAGCTGATGCCAGCTTGATTTTGACGGCACACTTTGCCCCCCCCCCCCCCCGCCCCAGAACCACTAGGAGTGATGCCTTAGCATAGATCTGAGACTAAATGCTGAGTACTGCTGTGTGGGGCCCAATTCCCTCAAAAAATCCTGGGGGAGAAGGTAAACATGGGTGCAGGTAGATGCATAACTGAGACTTGTTCTCATTCAAACCTGCAATGACACCATCTTAAGTCAACGAATTTCAACATAATCAAGGAGTTATTCTAAAACAATGTTTGAAAATATATAGCATATCAGATGTTTAATACATATCTGTGTAATAAAGAAAGGATCAATACACAAGGAAGAAAATAAAAAATAATCCAGGTATTAAATATTAAAAATCTAATTCAGAAAACATGGAGCTTCTTTTAAAAAGTCACTTAAAAACAGAACTTTCGTATAATCCAGCAATCCCATGTCAGGACAGATATGTAAAAAATGTGAAATAATTAACTTGAAATGCTCTCTTTACCTCAATATTAACTTCATGTCTGGATAGATTTCTGAAGAATATCAAATCATAAACCTGAAAAGTTCCATAAACCTTAATATTCAATGTAGCATTATTCCCAGTAGTTAGGTTATGAATTGTCCATTGATCAATGTTTAAATAAAGATAAAGTGATAAATACATATGTATATCATTTTTATATATGTATGCATAATATATAGCACTGTAACACTGTCCTCCTATTCTTCATCGATTTGCTCTTGTGTGCACCAGTAATGTCTTCATTGTGAGAGGCTCTGACATGTGGGCAGGATACTCTCAGTAGCTTGCCAGGCTCTCTGAGAGGGATAGAGGAATTTAACCCAGGTTGGCCGTATGCAAGGCAAATGCCCTACCCACTGTGCTATCGCTCCAGCCCGATGATAGCATTATATATATATGTATATATGTATATATGTATATATACATATATATGTATATATGTGTGCATATATATGTATATTATATGTATATACAATATACATACATATATATTGTAAGCAAGGGAATGCTTACAACAAAATGGAATAGTTTGAAGGGAGTATGTGAAAAAAATGAGATGGAAAAATAAAAGTATTTCACCACATGTACAATATGAGGAAATAAAACTGATGAACCTAGAGAGATACTACAGAGATCAGGGCACTTTCCTTGCATGAGATTGTCTCAGGCTCAATCCCTGGCATCATGTGTGGCCCTTTTGAACCCCACCAGGAGTTATCCTTGAGCACAAAGCCAGGATTATCTTTGAGAACAAAGCCCTGAGCACTGCCAGATGTGGCCCAAGACAATAAACGAAAGATTGGTAAAGACACAGAACAAACAAACAAAATGACCTGTGGACATTCACCAGGAATGCCATACGGAAGGATAATAGGTAAGTGGAAAAAGGAGTAATTGGAGTCTAATGGATGTAGTAAATGTTATCTCTAAAATCTTGTTAATCATAATGGCTTCATACTCTAAGCAATTCTTTCAAAGTTTACCATCTTATTCACACCATCACATAATGGTGCAAATAGTCATTAATGTAAATACCTTTAATTCACATTTCAAATAATCATCCTAGTAACTTTATTCTTAAAATTTATTTATTAGGGGCTGGAAAAGTACAGTGGAGAGGGCATTTACCTTTCACCAGGTCAACCTGGGTTCAATACCCACCATACTATATGGTCCCCCAAGCACCACCTGGAGTAATTCCCGATTGCAGAGCTAGGAATGACCCCTGAGCATCAGCATGTATGGCCACAAAACCAAAATAAATAAAATTCAAAGATACGTATTTGTTATTTAAAAAAAAAAATTGGGCCGTGCCTAGAGGTGCACAGAGATTATTCCTAGCTCTGCACTCAGGGATCATTTCTCCCAGGCTTGGAGGACCATATGGGGTCTTTGGGAATAAACCCGGGTCAGTTGTGAGCAAGGCAAGTTCCTTAGCCCCTGCACTTTGGCCCCTAACCTAACATTTAACAATTTTAAACATTACCTTCTTGTGATAGCTGATTATCAAATTGTTGGCTTTTTATTTTCTTAAAAGGGCTGATGAAATACAGGTGCTAAGCATTAGACATGGGGTTATAAGTCAATTTTGTTTCTTCTTGCATGGGTAGTACTATTTTCATTTTATCCTCCCTTCCCAAGAACGTTTTAAGTCACCTATCAATTTTGTAAGAATTGGTTTCCTTCCGACTTTAATATAAGTCAACATCAATGTATGCACTAGTTATTAACTATACTTAATTATTTTTCTTAATTTTTAGGCTAAAAAGTAGATAAAAAGAATTCCAAAATTTTCTTCATGTTTTCCATCAGCTTATTTGCTGCACCCAACTTTGGATACTGGCACCTAAGCAACTGAATCTAATGGCATTGGTATTTAAGGATTTAAAAAACTTAAATTTAAGAATGACACGTTTATTTCAATTCTTAATTTTAATATGGGTGTGAGGCAGAATGAAAATATATTTCTTTCAAAAATTCTAAAATTATAGGGTTATATATTTTAAGTCTTTTTAAAAAATGTGTTGTTTTGTTTTTTCCAGTAATTCATCAAGGAACAAAACTTTCACCAAGGAACAAAACAATAACTGAAAGCTTGCATGACCAAGTAAGGCAATCAAGTGCTATGTGCTGAATCAAAGAGGGGAAAAAATGTGCTTGAGGTTGGATGATTTTCAATTTATTCAAGAAATTAAATTAAATTATTTTAGGAGAAAGACCTATATATTCCTCCTTTAAGAAAGATTAAACGGTAGTTTCTGATTCTATAGTAAAACTTACTCAGGCATCTTTCAGGTTATATACATAATAATGCAATATGCTGAAAAACTTTTTGCATATTATCTTAGATGTTCTAACTCCTAGTCTTTCTTTTCTTAGAGGAATAAAAAAATACTTTTTCTGAAGAGTACATTGCTGGGATAGAATACTTAAGCATCTTATTTTTCTTAAAGCCTAAGCCAGATAATTTATACTTATTGATGTCTACTAAAACTTAAAAACCTCTAATTTTGTTACAAAGCAATAATGACTTTAGATAGTGTAGCATAGTTCTTTCTTGAAAGGAGAAACTCTTCTCACATGTGAATCTTAAGATGATTCTAGAAATAGTTTCTAAACTAGAAGAATCCTTTGTAAATTATTCATTTTCCCAAACTCTTACGTGTCAAGTTTTGGTAGGAAATTCATAAGGCAAGGATATCATATTGTTATATTTTAAAATACTATATTGCTATATTGTTGGATACTTCATTTAGTATGATGACAATATTTGCTAATGATAGAGTCTTTAAATCAAGTATGAGAATGATTATCTGCTGCCCAAAACACATCTTCCCCAATCGTGGAAAAGAAAAAGAGTGAAGTTAGTAAAATGACACCAGTCTAGGAATCTCCCAAAGAACAATACATATTAATATTGGAGCAATAGCACAGTGGTAGAGCATTTGCCTTGCATGCAGCCAACATGGCCAACCCGAGTTCAATTCCTCCGCCCCTCTCGGAGAGCCCGGCAAGCTACCGAGAGTATCTCGCCCACACGGCAGAGCCTGGCAAGCTCCCCGTGTCGTATTCGAAACGCCAAACATAGTAACAACAAGTCTTGCGACGGAGACGTTACTGGGCCCACTCGAGCAAATCGATGAACAATGGGAGGACCGTGAACCTCAATGCTCCTCCTTACATTTTGCCTGTCAGAACTGATATGACCACAACCTAATCATAAGGGAAACTCTAAAGTGTTGTCATGCCCCCATGAGCATGAAAAGAAACTTGGTGAACACATCATCTCTGTCAAGTTTATGAATATCCAAAAGTAATTAGAAGAATACATATTCAAATCGCATTTAGATCAACATGAAGTTATATAAAAACAAAGTCGTTCATACAAAAGGGTGTGAAAATAGAACCATAGTGGATGTAAGGGCAATTGAATCTATGCATAACAAATTCTCTGTTACTCTGAGTAACATCCTAAGATAGCTTTCATGAGGTTCCCAGGGATACTTGTTTAAAGATATCCTTTACAAGATTATAGAAAAAAAATAACTAAAACCCCACTGTCACTGTCACTGTCCTCCCGTTGTTCATAGATTTGCTTGAGCAGGTCCAGTAACGTCTCAATTGTGAGACTTGTTATTACTGTGTTTGGCGTATCGAGTATGTCACGGGTAGCTTGTCAGGCTTTGCCGTGATGGCGAGATACTATCAGTAGCTTGCCAGGCTCTCCAAGAGGGGTGGAGGAATTGAACTCGGGTCCGTCGATCAGCCGTGTGCAAGGCAAATGCCCTACCGTCTGGAGTGATAGCACAGGGTTAGGACGTTTGCCTTGCGCACGGCTGGCCCGGCCATCTGGGTGATGACAGTGCAACTAAACCCCATCCATAAGTAAATAAAATGGAACATTCATGCAATCAATAGACTAGAGTTCAGTTTTCAGAAGCAATGAAACATAGCCAAAAAATAGATAATTAATATATTTCCCATGCAACTTAGCCTTAGATAGTTGTAACCAAGAGACAGAGCAATGACTATTTGAAAGTGATTATAAAGATCTTTGAATCATTTCAGGAAGGAAGTCTACTGGGGAAATCGTGGGCCTCTATAGCACAGTGACTAAATTTAACAGAAATATACATACATATTAAAAAATCAAGTAAAAAAATAAAACACAATACCTAAAACAGAAATTCTCGACAGAAGTTTTTAGAAACATAACTATATCCTGTGTTCTGAGGATCCATTTAATAAATGGAAGTTGAATTGTGAGGATGGCTTCAATGGGGGAATGGAGTAGAATGACAAAAAATTAAAAATAAAAAAGCCAAAATAGAAATGACCATCCACAGTTCCATTTTAGTTTTCCACCAACTGACGAGTACACTCAGCCAGATCCTGGCCCCTAAGGCTTGGATCTGTCCCCCGTTTGACACTATGTATGCAACAAGAAGGCTCAGGGTAAAAGGTTACACAGTCTGATCATGTCTTCTATTTCTGACTCCCATCAAAATCACATGTGTTAGACCTTAACTTCCACACATTCTTTGAATTCTATTCCAACAATAAGTCCATAAAGCAGAGGAACTGAGGGGACCACAGGATCATCCGGTTCAATCTTCATGTCACAGCTCAAGAAACAGAGACCTCAAGTAGTAGTGGGATCTCCTTAAGTTCTCCTTTTAGATTCGGGGTTCTCTTTATATGTGGATTTTGTTTAAGTTCCTCTGAGGAATGTGTTTCCTGTTCTCAATGCTATCTCCCTCTCTGCAGGGTTGCTTCAAATTCAGCAAAACAGCAGGCTGAAGAAGAGTCAAACCAAAACTATTTTAAGGGTAAGAATCTCGGCAGATAATAAAAACATGTTTTTTAACTTATTTAAATTGTGCGCATCTGCATTTATTTGTTTTCAGATTTTGTCGGTTCTGTGGGTGGTAGCCCAGGGAAAAACACACAGAGACATTTGCCTTGGGACTGTGAAGCACAAACAGCATTACCAAGGCAGATAGGAATGCGAAAGCTGGAGACTAACAAGGGGTCAGACTAAAGACCCGGGAACAGCCCTGCACTTGAAGGGTCCTTGAGTTCCCTGTATCATTTTCCCCACTAGACTGGTTCCTCAAAAAAACGGAAAGATCTTTAATTGTGCTTTCAACTAACAATGGTTATAGAAATTAACTACTGCCAAGCTGCTGTTTGGGCAGCAGTTAATTATCAGCTCTCTGGTCTAGCACACCGTAAACATATTGCAGTATTTCATCACTCATGTTTTATTTAATTTCACTTGTCATCAAGGGCCTTGATTGGAGCTTTGTGATTCAGTCCAAGAGAGGTGATTTTCACTTCCTTTGAAAACTGTCATTCATTTCATATCCTGTTCTTTTTTTTTAATAATGTAAGAGTGGGCTGGGGCTATAGTACAGTGGGTAAGGTGTTTGCCTTATACGTGGCCAACCTGGGTTCGTTTCCTCCATGCCTCTTGGAGAGCCCAGCAAGCTACCGAGAGTATCCCTCCTGCAGGTCAAAGCCTGGCAAGCTACCCGTGACGTATTCGATATGCCAAAAAGAGTCACAAGTCTCACAATGGAGGTGTTACTGGTGCCCACTCGAGCAAATCAATGAACAATGGGAGGACAGTGCTACAGTGCTAATGTAAGAGTATTGCTATTGATTCAGCCATTGATTAAGCTGATTGAATTGGGCGTGAACTCCACATTACTTTTTTATTTTTATTCTATTCTGAATGTTAATTTTCTTTTATTATTTTATTATTATTTTCTCCCCTTTTATTTTTGATTCACCGTGAGATACAGTTACAAAGCTTTCATGTTTGAGCTTCGGTCATACAATCCTCAAAGACCTATCCCTTTACCAGTGCACATTTTCCACCACCAGAATCTCTAGTATTCTCCCACCACTGCCATTCCAATCCTTCCCCGGCCTGTGTGGCAGACAATTTCCGTCATACTCTCTCGACTTTGGTTACATTTGATATTTCGACACCAGTCTCACCACAACTCAAACCTGCAGAAAAGGCAATGCTAGATGATTTGCTTTGTATTGCTTGTTATGGATAGAATATAATGTCCAGGAAATTCTGTGTTGTTCTCTTCTGGGAGCTTTAATTTATAGTCTCTGTGTCTTGGCCGTTGACAAGATTGCATGGTGCCGGGGGCAGTGTGTGGGTGTGACTGCCAAGCTACTGGAAAACTGGGGACCAGGGAGGAGGAGGAGGCCCAGTCCCGACCTAAGCAGACTTGGAGATCTCAGTCACGGGTTCCCGCATACCTGGGTTTTCCTGCTAGTCTGCTCTCTGGTGAGGCTCATCCCATCTTGAGTGAGACTTGTCTCCTCTTGGGTAAGGCTCATCTGAGCATGTGGAGAGTGGCTTTGGGCATGGTGGCAGTTGGGTTCTGGAGGTTTTCAGCTGCTGGGGTTCTATTTGGGGCAGGGAGGGAGACTCAACCTGCCCCCCTCCGAGATTCCCTGGTGAAGACAGCATGGCATGAGGACATCCTGTGGCACTTTCTTCTGGGAGTTTTAGTTTATAGTCCCTGGGTCTTGGCCGTTGATGAGATCACATGGCACCAGGGGCAGTTTGTGGGTATGACTGCCAAGCTACTGGAAATCTAGGGACCCGGGGGGAGGAGGACCAGTCCCAATCCAAGCAGGCCTGGAGCTCTCAGTCACAGGTTCCTACCTACCTCTGCGTTACAGGTCCTAACTGTGTCTTTTGGTCTCTTTTGAGATTTATGGGGTCTCCGAAACAAGGCCAAAAAATGAACTTATATAGCTGAGTCGGAGGTGGTTTGTGGGTGTGTCTTCCATACACCTAAATTTTGACGAAGGTATTTGGAAGTCTGAAGGCACCTTCAGGCTGCTGATGCACTCACCCCACAGGTACAGGTTGACCTGCAGGTGGCACCGTAGCCCCGGCCTATCCTGCTCTTAAGAAGATAATCTCCTCACGCAAAGGAGTTAAGTCTAATGCTCTCTTTAACACCCACAAGATGGAACTGGATCATTTGTTTTCATCTTGATGCCATGCAAGAGGTTTAATGAGAGACAGAAGGTGGACTTCGGGTGGTACGATCTTTCTTCAGTTAATAATGACATTTCCAGATTGGTTATCAATGAGAAGGCCACTGCTCACATTTCAGTTGTGATGCATTAGTGAATATCCACATAGGTTTTGTGAACAATGAAGTAAATTTCAAAGATGAAGTGAGTCTTTCTATGAATATGTTTGTTATGCAGCATGTTTCTGTGTGTTGATATAGAACATTCATAGTCAACTCACAGAAACGTATCACAGAAACACTGAGAAACACCAAATGATTTTCTCGTAACACTGGTTTTAGTGTCCTGGTCTAATTTATGGTGATATCACTAGAATTGCTTGGAAGACGCACTGTTATTCTATACTCAGATAAGAAGAGAGAGGCATAGGAAAGATCCTCCACTGACAAACACTTGTATAATACTACCTACTCATACTATACTACTTGTATAATACTACCTACACACTGGGAAAACTCTTCTGATACGTGCAAGTCGTGCAAGGCATGCAAGAAGCAAAATAGGCTTCTTCTGAAGGGAAGTCACAGTCTCCAGTGTCTGCCTGATCATCATCTCTGGGCTTTTTCCCAGACAGAAAAGGTAGAATCTGCCCTCACTGTAAAGAGAAATTCAGGAATTTCACCTGAAGGCCTACTTTTGTTTTGTTTGGGGGCCACACATGGTAGTCCTCAGGGATTCTTCCTGGCTCTGTTCTCAAGGATAATTTTTGGTGAGTTTGGGGGTATAGATGGGGTGCAAAGAACAAAACCCACGTTGAACATATGCAAGGCAAGCACCCTACCCACTGACCCGTTGCCTTTTTTTTTTTTTGTTCAAGCTAACAGTTTCCTTTTCCAATTGGAGCACAATAAACAAATAAAATAGACTAGAATTCCATACAATCAGTACCCTCTCTTAAAAACATGAATTTCCCCAAAGTCATTGTTTCGGTACTCTTCACTCCGAATATCAGACATCAAGAAATGGCATTTATTGGCGCTCACTCTAACTTTCTAAGAGTACTGGAAACAACCTATAGCTAGCCATTTAGCCTAATCTGCTTCCATACAAAAGAGAGTAAGCAATAACTTTAGCCACGAAACAGACCATAAGAAAATTCCCTGCTATCCAAGAAGCAAAATTTAATAATAATCATGTCTTTCACTTATAGTGCACCAATTATTGATAATTTGTAAAATAAATTATTTTATTGATTAGTGAGTGCTGGCAATCATTTTAGATGCACTAAAAATGTTTGTCCTACACAAATCTGGGATAGGAAAAGGTGGTGATCCAGATAAGTTTTTTGTGCTCACATTATTCACAGTGCCCCTTAGAAGTAGCTGCATAAAATAATAGTGCAGTAACTAGCACTGTAGCACTGTCCTCCCATTGTTCATCGATTTTGCTTGAGCAAGCACCAGTAACATCTCCATTGTGAGACTTCTTGTTACTGTTTTTGGCATATCAGATGCACCAGGGGAAGCTCGCCAGGCGGAATACCCTCAGTAGCTTTCCAAGTTCTCTGAGAAGGACGGAGGAAGCGAACTCGGGTTGGCTGTGTGCAAGGCAAATGCCCTAGCCACTGTGCTATTGCTCCAGCCCCATAACTAGCTCAATGATCAACAGGTGATGGAAGTTCAGACAAGGAAGAATATAGTCTCTAGAGATGTAGAGTAGACATACTCCAAATAGTCAATTAACAGAATTGGAGGTGACTTTTTTTATAATCAATTATTTTAAATGGTTTTGAGCAAATTGTGTAGATAAGTAATTTTACAATAGTCAGTGAAGCTGATTATAATCGTCATAAGGGCAAGAATTGTGTTTTTATGTAGTCACATTTTCACTTACCAAAGCACACGGCTAACAGGCTAAAATGAAATTGGCTAGGACAAAGGAATAAACTGTGAATGATACGCTTCCAAATAAGGGGATAAGCCCATATTCCCAAATATGGGGATAGTCATAAGATGCATTATTATTATTAATGATGAAAGGGAGATGACTCAGCTAATGCATCGATGAGGAGTCATGCAGAATGGAGATTGGGCAAGCGTCCACCTGACAAGGCAGCATTTCTTCCTGGCAGGAAGGGAAAGGTAAGTCAGGACCCCAGATGGGTTCTGCTCCTAGAAGACAAGGAAGTGGAACTTTATTTCCTCTAAGGAATTGTACTTTTCTCCTGAGAGTTTTCTTGAGAAATAAAGCAGCAGAGCAACCAAGGTGACAGACTCTCAGCTGTTAAGACCACGTCCTGTGTGAATAAATCTGAAATATAAAGGAAAATTAAAGGATTGTGCATCTTCTTCTCAGAGTTTATGTGACAGTAAAGTAAAGAGAATGATCACAAATGTAACCAGGCATCTAGAGCAGAAATTCTTGGACTTTTGGTCTTTTTACATTGATAATGAGAACCTGACATTTTTGGTTTAGTAAATATACTTTATATTTAATTTAAGAGAAGAAACATACTCTGCTTTTGTGTTAAACTTGCTGTTCTAAGATTTTAAAAATATTCTATTAATGATCCATGACTTACAAGGTTATTGAAAGTTGCATTTTAGGTATACAATAATTTAACACCAATCCCTCCACCAGTGTCAACTTCCCTCTACCAATGTTCCCAGACTTTTGATCAAGAAAATATATAATGAAAATCCAGGCTTATGTAGCATTTTTATTATGGAAAAGTATAAAGCACTCTAGTAGCCTTTTAGACAATTCTGAATATTTTTTTTATATCACACCAAAACCTGGTGGGAGGTAAATTATTTAAACACTATAGTTACAATGTAAAATTTTAAATCCTATCAGTAAACTTGCACTTCCGTATTAAAATTCATTAAAAAGGTAAGGTAAAGGTAAAGGTAAAGGCCCTCCTGTTGATCGTCGATTTGCTCGAGCGGACCCAGTAACGTCTCCATTGGAGACTTTGTTGTTACTGTGTCTGGCATATCGAATACTCTCGGTAGCTTGCCGGGCTCTCCAAGAGGGGCGGAGGAATCGAACTTGGATCGGCCATGTTGGCCGCATGTAAGGCGAACGCCCTACCTGCTGTGCTATCGCTCCAGCTCCAAAATTCATTAAAATTCATTAATAAAATTAATAATTTGAATTGATATTTTCCCCTTGGATAAGTAATATCATGCAATAGGCATTAGGAAAATACTGTTTTGGTGAGATATGCTGATATTTTCCAACGTTTACATATTTCATTGAACACTATCTAAAAACCATATTTTTTTAGTCAGGGAGATAATATAAAGTTAAAGCATTTGTCTTGCATCCAACTGACCCTGGTTCAAACCACCGGTGCCACATATGTCCCCATGAGAACCATCAAGGGGCATTCCCAAGAACAGAGTAGGAGTAGTCCCTGAGTAACATCAGGTGTGATCCCAAATCCCTATCCCCCAAATTGATATTTTTTAATTCATTACTAATCCAATTACATTTTTTCAGTGTTAAAAACTGTTCATATCAAAATAGATTTTCAAAATTCTAATATTTATTTGAGAGCTAAATTTTATCTTTGACAACAAACATGACAGGTTCGTTTCATTTCACTTCAAGAAATTCCAGGCAAAGCAATCACGTCTAAAAACTATATTTCTCCCTTACTATTTCATTTGAGTAAAATAAAGAATTTTATGGGAAAAGTAAGCAATTCAATTCACAAATAAGTCGTCAATAAGTTTTTTTTTTCGGCCAAGGCAACATCATTATGCTTTGTGCTGTGGCAAGATGCTTTCCTCACTGCTAGAGATAGGACAACAGGAAAGGTGCTGTCCTTTCCCTGCCACCCCAGATGGTCCCCAAATATCACCACTCCTGAGTGCAGAGCCAGAGGAAAGCACTGAACACAGCTTGTGTGGCCCAGGAAATGCCCTCAAATGCTTTCTTTATAGTTTTGATTTCATTGTGCAGAATATTTAAAAGTATACAAAATAAGGTCTAGTTTTAAAAATTGGTGCTTTTTGGGAGGAATCAACCTCCCGAACTTCAAACTGTACTACAAAGCAGTAATAACTAAAACAGCGTGGTACTGGAACAAAGGCAGAACTGCAGACCAATGGAACAGGGTTGAATACACTGACATCTCCCCTCAATCATATGATCATCTAATCTTTGATAAAGGTGCAAGTAATGTGAAGTGGAGTAAGGAAAGCCTCTTTAACAAATTGTGCTGGCATCACTGGACAACTACATGCAAAAAAATGGGCTCAGAACTCTGCCTAACACCATGTACAAAAGTAAGATCAAAATGGATTAAAGACCTCAACATCAAACCAGAAACCATAAGGTACATTGAAGACAAAGTTGGCAAAACCCTCCATGACATTGAAGCTAATGGTATCTTCAAAGATGCCACGCCACTGACTGAGCAAGTGAAAACAGATAGATAAATGGGACTATCTTAAACTAAGAAGCTTCTGCACCTCCAAAGAAACAGTAACCAAAATACAAAGACAGTCTACAGAATGGGAAAGGATATTCGCCGAATACACATCTGACAAGGGGTTGATATCCAGGATATACAAAATACTGGTTAAACTCCACAAGAAGAAAACATCCAACCCCATCCAAAAATGGGGCAATGAAATGAACAGAAACTTTTCTCAAAGAAGAAATCCGAGAAAGAAAGATGGCGGCCGCACGGGAGCCTTGTGGAAAGCAGGTTTGAGCCGGGGCTGGCGGGAGCGGCAGGGACCTCATGGGAGGGGGGGCTTTGTGGGCCGTCCCCCACGCCCCACCGAGGTCGCCAGCTGCCCCCCACGAGCGGCTCTCCAGCACGGCCACGGCCCCGGAGGCACAAGGACTTAGCACAGAGAACCAGCCGCTTGGAGCAGAAAAGCAAATGGACTATGTGTTAAACCGCGCCACCAAGCCTGCCCGGAGGGGAAAGGGTGTTGACCGGCCCGCCCGCTCCTCTCTGGAAAGAAAGATGGCGGCCGCACGGGAGCCTTGTGGACAGCAGGGTTGAGCCGGGGTTGGCGGGAGCGGCAGGGACCTCATGGGAAGGGGGGCTTTGTGGGCCGTCCCCCACGCTCCACCGAGGTCGCCAGCTGCCCCCCACGAGCGGCTCCCCGGCACGGCCACGACTCCAGGGCAGAGAAACCAATCTCTTAACTATCTAACTTTTAATAGAAATTCTTCCAGGGTCAATAAGTAAAATAGCAGAAATTCAAAACCGCACGGCCGCGACATCATTTTATTCTTAAACCAAGTTGTAGAAAGCAAATCATTTCACAACGCTGTTTCAGCATATCTGATTGTGGGGGGTGGGTCGTAAACTCTAAACAATAATTGTGCATCTTCTATCGAAACAATCTATCTAGTCAAAGTAGATAGAGTATTAACTAGAACTCATCTGCCTCACAAGAATTGGGAGGGGTGGGAGGTGGGGGTCTATTGGGGTTCGGGGTTAAAAATAAGTATTGGTAAAGGGAAATGTGTTTGATATTTACATGACTGAGACCTAAACCCGAAAGCTCTGTAACTTTTCCCACAGTGATTCAATAAATAAATAAATTATAAAAAAAAAAAGAAGAAATCCGAATGGCAAAAAAGCACATGAGAAAATGCTCTACATCATTAATCATCAGGGAGATGCAGATCAAAACCACAATGAGATACCATCTCACACCTCAGAGACTGGCCCACATTCAAAAGAACAAAAGCAACCGATGCTGGCGTGGATGTGGCGAGAAAGGGACACTCCTTCACTGTTGGTGGGAATGTCCACTGGTTCAGCCCTTCTGGAAAACAGTATGGACGATTCTGAAAAAATTAGAAATTGAGCTCCCATTTGACCCAGCAATACCACTCCTGGGAATATATCCCAGAGAGGCAAAAATGTATAGTCGAAGTGACATCTGCCCTTGTTTGTTCATTGCAGCACTCTTTATAATAGCCAGAAACTGGAAGAAACCTGAATGCCCAAGAACAGATGACTGGTTAAAGAAACTTTGGTACATCTACACAATGGAGTACTATGTAGCTGTTAGAAAAGATGAAGTCATGAAATTTACATACAAGTGGTACAACATGGAAAGTATCATGTTTAAGCGAAATGAGTCAGAAAGAGAGGGATAGACATAGAAAGATTGCATTCATCTGGGGGATATAAAGTAACAAAATATGAGATTAATACCCAAGAATAGCTGAGATCAGCACCAGGAGGATTACTCCATAACTTAGTGGCCAGTCGGGCATTCTAGAGGAAAGGGCAGCTCAGATAGAGAAGGGAACACCAAATAAAGGGTGTTTGGAGGATCCTCCCAGGAGGGGAGATGCATGTTGAAAGTAGACCATGGACTGAACATGATTGCCACTCAATGCCTCTTTTGCAGACCACACCACCCAAAAGGAGAGAGAGAACACAGGGGATTGTCCAGACACAGAGGCAGGGGGGGATGGGGGGATGGGGGTGGGGGGATATTATCCATGGTGGTGGAAAATGGGCACTGGTGGAGGGATGGGTATCTGATCATTGTATAATCAAACCCAAGCACAAAAAATTGTAAATCTACAACTGTACCTCATGGTATTTCACTAATAAAAAAAGAAAAATAAAAAAAAATTTTTTTAAATGGTGCTTTTAACTGATTCACTAAGATTCTTCACAAGAAAAGTTGGAATCTTATATCATTGTGAATGTTGGAAGAGAATACAACCAACAGGCAGCATATAACTTGCACTCAAATGTTCTCAGGCACATGCCAGAATAAATTCCTCGTGAATAGACCATGTTCCACAAGGGGGCATGAGGAAGATTTTGGGGGCGATGGACACATTCATTATCTTGATTGTGGTGGTAGTTTTGTGGCTGTATACATATGTCAAAACTTATCAAATTTACACTCAAAATACGTGCCGTTTATTGTTCACCAATTTAACCTCAGTAACTCTGTTTATAAACCAGTGAAATTAATTTAGAAAAACAGACATTTGATCCATATGAAAAGTCATACTTCATAGAGTGACATGTAAACACATCTTCTCCAGCTTCACATGTTATACAATTTCTAGCAGAGGTGCCTTTTAGAATCACTACCTACCAGTTTTTGAAGTAGATGCTGGTATATCCTCAGTAGATTTTTGCCTCTGACTTTCACGTGACCATTGATAATTCTTTGGATGTACAGAAAATGCTGGCAAAGGAAAACTTACAAATTACACTCATATCAACTAACTTTTCCAATAAAAATTCAAGTCTTAATGTCACTGTCACTGTCCTCCCGTTGTTCATTGATTTGCTCGAGCGAGCCCAGTAACGTCTCCATTGGAGACTTTGTTGTTACTGTGTCTGGCATATCGAATACATCACGGGTAGCTTGCCAGGCTCTGCCGTGCGGGCAAGATACTCTCGGTAGCTTGCCGGGCTCTCCGAGAGGGGCGGAGGAATCGAACTCGGGTCAGCCATGTTGGCCGCTTGCAAGGCAAACGCCCTACTGCTGTGCTATCGCTGCAGCGGGTAGGGCGTTTGCCTTGCACACGGCTGACCCAGGTTCGATCCCCAGCATCCCTTATGGTCCCCCAAGCACCACCAGGAGTAATTCCTAAGTGCAAAGCCAGGAGTAACCCCTGAGCATTGCTGGGTGTGACCCAAAAACACAAAAAAGCAAGTCTTAATG
This sequence comes from Sorex fumeus, assembly GCF_029834395.1. Lineage (NCBI taxonomy): Eukaryota > Metazoa > Chordata > Mammalia > Eulipotyphla > Soricidae > Sorex > Sorex fumeus. The sequence continues at coordinate 871,601 of NW_026606065.1, read as the reverse complement.
TACTATTAAATATAGATATCTTCACCCTTTTAAGCTCATAGGTACTCTGGGATTTACCATAACATTTTGATTGTGTAATAGATTGATAAAAAGGTAAGTTATAGGTCATGTAATAAAACTATTATAAAATAATTTGTATAAAATATTTTATAAAATGTTATAAAACTATTATAAAATTGAGACTGGAGCAAGAGTATAGCAGGCAGGGCATTTGCCTTGCACATGGCTGACCCGGGTTTGATTCCTAGCATCCTATATGGTACCCCTGAGCACCGCCAGGAGTAATTCCTGAGTGCAAAACTAGGAGTAACCCCTGTGCATTGCCAGTGTGACCCAAAAAAGCCAAAAAAAATCTATTATAAAAATCAACATTCTAGATATCTCTACACACAGGTTTGGTTAGCCTCTATTTCCCAAATACTATTGGTGTTTATCCATGATGTCATTAAGTGTAGACTTTAAGTTCTTGGACATCCCAAAGACCACAGCACAGGCCATTAAACAAGAGGCCAGATGTAATAGATTCTAATATGTCTCTTAACACCGTTTATAACCATTGCTGTTAACTGAACACTTGTGTCTTCTTTGTGCTCTATATTCGAAGGCCACTGCATGCTGTCTTAGAAAGGGGGAACTATATATTCTGAAACAATATGGAAAAAGAGTTGGGTTAGCACTGGCCAAATGTCACAAAATTCATGCATCTAAAAAGCATAAATTCAGGGACTGAAGAGTAGTACAGGATTATAATATTTGACTTGAGTGTGGGAAACCTTGGTTCAATTCCTGACTCTGCATACGGTCCCCTGAGCACTTCCAGGAGTTACCCTTAAGCACGGTGCTTGAACGAGCTCCTGAGCACCACTGAGTATGGCCTCAAAGCACTCACCAAATAAAAAAGAGTAAAACCATATCTACATTTTTATACTACCAGGGAATACTATGGCAGAATGTAGAAAACAGTGATCTTCCGTTGCTTTCTCTGATTCTTTTAATGCAACTGTTAATGATAATACATTACTGATAAAGTAAATAAAATGATTTAATGTTAAACCAAAAGATCCAAAAGTTATTGTCTTGGGAAAGCTCTTTCATATTTGTCTCATTGCCAGCTTCTTTTTCATTTGTTTGACCACTAAATATTGGAGTGCTCTTCTGAGTACTGGGAATCGTTGACCTCTACCTGATTTTTCTCACTCTAAACATGAAACCCTCAAATCTGTGTCTTTAGACCGGAATTATAATACTGTAGCTAGAACTCTTTCTTTACACACTGTTGACCAGAGTTCTGTCTCCAATCCCTTGGAGTGAATCCTAAGTATAATGTCAGGAGAAAGTCCTGAGCACTGCGTGGCCCAGACCCCACATCACCCCCCCAAAAAATCTGTGTTGTCAAATTCCCTACTATCTAAGAATCATATAACAAAACTTCTTGCACATGTGCTTGTATGTTTAGCGCGATTAGCTTATCATTCTAGTTATCTAGGCAGTTATTTCTGAAAAATAAACCTCCTCAAATTTGGTGGTGCAAACCAATAACCATTTCCTTATATCCACATCTTTGATAGGTCAGGAATTTGAACAGGACACAGCAGAATTTGCGTATTTGTTTGCGATGCTCAGTCCCAAATAGACTCCATTGGGAAAACTCAAATAGTTAAGTGATAATAAGTAAAAATTAGGGTCCGTGGGAAGTGTCTTGACACTCACATTTGCTGTCTACACTGGTTGGTCTAAAAGAAGCAAATGAGACACTTACTCAAGGTCTTGCTATGTGGTAAGGCACCTAGGAGAAGGGAAGTCACAGAAGGAATTTGAAAGAGCATGTGTTTTTCTTCAAGACTCCTCTAGCTCACCTAAGAAGAAACACAGCATTTCCACAATTTTCTGTTCACAAGGCAGTTATTATTGTCTTGAGTTTTTGTTTGCTTGTTTGGTTAGCTGGTTTTTGGTTAGAGGACCACGCCAGTCAGTGTTAAGGAGCTGTTCCTGGCTCTGCACTTAGAAATTAATCCTGGTAGGGACCCCGAGTCAGGTTGTTTCACTCGGGGTGCCCCGGGGACAGTGGGGGGGAGACCCCTCCCACCCCAAGGGACCCAGCCGTGGCAGCCAAGAACCTCCAGAACTCAAAGACGCCATGCTCAAGGCCACTCTCCACATGCTGGGGCTGAGCCTCACCCACAAAGTGAACCTATTCCTGGACAGCGTGACACTTCACACTACACACCCTACCCATACTCCAAGAGTACTGCACCTCATTTGATGGGGTTCAGAATAGCAGGCAACCAATCTTAGGGGAAAATATATATATATATTATATAAATAATATATTATGTATAACATACATATTATATATAACATATATATACATAAACACTCAAGGCTCAACCTTCAACAACATGTTAATGATCTCTTATAGAAGGTCTTAATGGCCCCTGTTGAAACAGAACGATCTTCACACTCTTTCCTCTAAGGATAGTTTTTGGTAGCATTTTCAGCAGTTTTTCATAACAAACAATACAAAATACATTATTTTGGTTCACTTTGGGGCAGAGATTGGGGTTTGGGATGGAAACATCCGAAATATGGTGGTGGGAGGGTATGATGGTGGGTGGGATCGGTATCTGAATATTAAATGCAATCAAATATTATGAACTACCTTATAAAATTAAAAATTAAGAAAAAGAGAAATAAAAAAGAAATTACCCCTGGCAGTGCTTGGGAACCTTGGTCTGCCATTGCAAGACAAGCACCCTGCCCACCCTACTACCTTTCTAGGCCTTCATAAGTGAGTTTTTGAGAGAAAAAATATTTTATCAGTAGGGAATATCACTACATGTGTCTTTAAGAGAACATGGAATTTCAAAGAAGTATGACAACCACTTCGGTACATGCTTTCTGTCACATGCCCTTACAAACCCACCTCCCAACGTTCATGAATAAGCAAAACCATTACTCAACTGTTCAGGACTCCCAATCTAAGCATTATTCTTGCTACCTCTCTTTCCTGAACTGGAACAATAGCAGAGAGGGTAGGGCATTTGCCTTGCATGCAGCAGTCCTGGTTTCAATTCCTACATCCCTCTCAGAGAGCCCGGCAAGCTACCGAGAGTATCCCGCCCACACAGCAGAGCCTGGCAAGCTCCCCACGGCATATTAAATATGCCAAGAACAGTAACGACAAGTCTCACAATGGAGACGTTACTGGTGCCGCTCTAGCAAATCAATGAACAATGGGAGGACAGTGCTACAGTGATAGAGTGCTACCTCTCTTTCCTGCACTCCCCACATTAAATATAACATCATCAGGCCTTTTCAACTCTAGTTCAAGACAACACTCAAATGTGTTTACTTTTCTGAGGCTCTGTGGCAGCCACCTGGTGCAGGCCCTCGTCACCTCTCATGCAAACCATTACAATAGCAAGGATTTCCATCTTCCAAATAACCTGCATGTTACCCACTGTAATATAATCCATTAATCCATTAGGAAGGTAGGTTATAGCACGACTTCCCTTTCTAACAACCCTTGATGACTTCCACGGCATAATGGATACAATCCAGATGCCTTCTCCTGATTTGCAAAGTGTCCTGTGATTTGCCTCTGGACTTGACATCCACTTTTTTTATTCACCATGCTAAGCCTTGTCACTATGCCTCACCATATTTGCTCTTTCAGTTTCTCTAGCATCTTCGGGGACTTTCCCAGGGTAATACTCTCTGTATTTTTTACTCTGCCTTCCTGTTGCTTAAGAGTCACTTTAAGAAGCTGGAGCGATAGCACAGCAGGTAGGTGTTTGCCTTGCATGCGACCAACCCGGGTTCGATTTCCAGAATCCCATATGGTTCCCTGAACACCGCCAGGAGTAATTCCTGAGTGCAAAGCCAGGAGTGACCCCTGTGCATCACCAGGTGTGACCCAAAAAGAAAAAAAAAGTCACTTTAAATGTCTCTTTCTTTGGCTCTACCCCAGTGGAGGTCGTCCTCCAATTATAGTCAGATTCCCTTATTTAATTCAGTTTTTTAAACTCAGTAATGTTAGAGATTTATCAGGTAACAGTCTGAACTATTAAGGAAAATAAAAAGACTGCATGCTGTCATACCCATATTACATTTTATCTTAAAAATATTATTAATTCTGTAGTTTACAACACTGTTAATTATGGTTTCTCCTGGACAAAATTCCAACACCCATCACCAATATAGCCCCCTCCCCACCAAGAATGCCAGCACCCCTGACTTCTAACATCCCTACCAACTCAGTTGTGTGGGTCAGTCCTATTACCTTTGAATCCTTCTTGCTATTGCCGCATATCTTTAAATCTTACATCGGCAAGAGATCGTTCTGTCTCTATCCCTTTTTGACTGACTTCACTTACCCATATTACATTTTCTTAGTGGTTTTCACGTTATCAAATATTCCTCATTCACTTCTTTTTCTCTAAATAACAGCTCCACATACACACAGGAATTCTCAGTAAAGTTTGGTTTATGGAAACACCGCTGGCTGGCCCATGCTAAGACAACATTTATGGAGTTATTTATTGAAAGTGTTCAGTAGTAGCCACAAAGTGTTTACTTTACCACAAGTGCATGGTAAATATATTTTTCTTAGAGTAATAATTATTTCAGTCATTTAAGTGCTTCGATTTGCTAATAAGGGGGCTAAGGTCAGAATGGGAAAATGGGTCAGCATCACAAAAAGAGTTGGAACACCTAACTTAGCAAATTGCCCCCAAATCAAAGAAACAATAACCCTAATGTCTACTGAGCATGTACTCTTAAGCATGAGCTTAAGCTGTCCTTTCTCAAGTGATGACATTTACTAGCATTGTAGTATTGGGGAAGCCATATGGAAAGAAAGGTCTAAGATTTCTTATTAATTGCCCTCTAAGAACATGTACACGTATAAGGCCACTATGATACCACTATGACACTTATTTCTAGGAGTCTCATTCACAAGTTGATAAATATACAAGTACCCTTTTATGCATAGGCTGGAGCGATAGCACAGTGGTAGGGCGTTTGCCTTACAAGCGGCCAACATGGCCGACCTGAGTTCGATTCCTCCGCCCCTCTCGGAGAGCCCGGCAAGCTACCGAGAGGATCTCGCCCGCACGGCAGAGCCTGGCAAGCTCCCCATGACATATTCGATATGCCAAACACAGTAACAACAAAGTCTCCAATGGAGACGTTACTGGGCCTGCTCGAGCAAATCGATGAGCAATGGGAGGACCGTGCCTTTTATGCATTTATTAAAAATACTTATGCTTTTTTCTTTTATCATCCTACCCCTTCTTTCCAGATGGTTGATTTGCACTATAATTTGCACTTCACAGGAAAATATTTGAGACATCATTTTAACAAATGTAGAGAAACTTTTGAATCCTTATACTCCTTGAAATAAAATTATATGACTCAGAACTGCTAAGCCATTCACGGCACTTGAACACATAAAAGATTTGAGAGATTCTTATAACCTCCCACCCCTCCCTTTTGAAGCAGTTTTTTAATAATATGCTAATTTGCCTTAGGATTATGATTTTATATATATTAAGGGATACTTAGGTGAGTATTAGAGACTTTATTGCTGGGAAAGATTCATAAAATTCAAGAAGGTATAAGAATATAATGGATTTTTTTCTAGACCATGCCAATGAAATAGAAGGATATGATTGTAAAAATAGTTTTCATTCTTTCCTCTACCCTACATCCACATTCCTTACAATATGACTTTTCTGCTCCTTATGCTAAATGGTTTTCTCCTTCTGTTGAATCTGGAATGGTCTAGAGCATAGCAGAGTAGACCACTTACCAGTTGTGAGCCTAGGCACTGAAAAGTCTTCATGGTCTCTCTGCTTCCTTGGAAGCTTTCTGACTCTTGGAGTGAGCCTGGGGTGTTTCCTGATGATAAGAAACAATTCAATCCTGCCAATCTCAACATTCCAACCAGGAGCTGACCCATCACTAGACCTGTAACGGAGACCACCCTCGACTTAGCCAGTCCCCACCAAGCTACAAGCTGGGCGCAGATGAATGTGTGAGAGCTGCAGAGAACAAGCTGTCTCCATAGCAAAACCACCCAGAGGACCATATACTTATGTGCATTAACAAATGGTCTTAAACCATTATTTTTTGGTTTGTTGTGTAGCCATAAAATGAATTCATAAGGTCAGATATAGTTTGCTCCCAGAGACAAAAATATAGTTCTGGAAACCCTAGGATGATGACACAGTATAGACATATAACTAAAGGAAAGATGGAAAAACACTGTCACTGTCACTGTCCTCCCGTTGTTCATCGATTTGCTCGAGCGTAACGCTGAGACTTTGTTGAGACTGACATTGGAGACTTTGTTGTTACTGTGTTTGGCATATCGAATACGTCACGGGGAGCTTGCCGGGCTCTGCCGTGCGGGCGAGATGCTTTCGGTAGCTTGCCGGGCTCTCCGAGAGGGGCGGAGGAATCGAACTCGGGTCGACCGGGTTGGCTGCGTGCAAGCCAACCAGGGCGTCTGCCTTGCACGCAGCCAACATGGCAAAACACAGCAAATCAATTAATATTTCCAAGGCAGAAGTTAGGTCATATTCACATTTTATCCTTGATTCTATGCAAGCTGGTGCACACATAAAATTTTTTTTTGATTTTACAGTCTTATTTTATCAAGAAAGTAAAAATAAAATAAAGAATAAAATAATAGAGACACAAATTGATTTCACAAACTTTTAGAGACAGCAAATGCATAAAATACCTATTGAAAGACTAGGAAAGCGGCAGAACAAATTTCACAAAATAAGCCACATCGATGAAGATTTATACCCTTGTAAAAGTAATATAATTAATGTTATTGAGTGAGACATTTAGGTATCACAAATTTCTACATAATAAGACAAGTATGGGCTGGAGCGACAGCACAGCGGTAGGGCATTTGCCTTGCAATTGGCCAACATGGCCGACCCGAGTTCGATTCCTCCACCCCTCTCGGAGAGTCCGGCAAGCTACCGAGAGTATCTCGCCCGCTCGGCAGAGCCTGGCAAGCTCCCCGAGACGTATTCGAGATGCCAAACACAGTAACAACAAAATCTCCAATGGAGACGTTACTGGGCCCACTCAAGCAAGACAAGTATGGAAAACAAGTGGAGATTGGAATCAGCCTTTCCTGGTGTGTGTGTGTGTGTGTGTGTGTGTGTGTGTGTGTGTGTGTGTGTGTGTGCGCACGCACACATAAAATTTTAATAAATGCTTTTGAGGATTAAGGACTTGCTAAATTGTCAGTGTGCCCCAGAGGAAACTGTACAAGGACCAATGCTTTCCATTTGAGTTTGGGGAAGATCATAAAAAGAAGCAGTTCTAATAACAGAGATGATGCTGATGGCAGATGGAAATTAATAGTTTTCCTGATAGAGACTCATGTTTCTCTTGCTTCTGAGACACAACCAGGTATCCCTTTCAGCCTTCCCACCCCAGGATTAACATCTGTGAGAATGTAGCAATAGAAGAAGCCATAGTGTATGAATTCCTGTATTGTTCTCACTGACATTCATGGCTATATTTCCTTGGATGAGTCCAGTTCACAGGTGCACTGGCCACACACTAATTGAAAGAATTATTTTCTTAACATCAGTGTCATCTGCAAATGCTTTTGTGAAGAGCATAATTGTTTCGGCCAGCTGCTAGGAGCTGTTTTTATTAATTTTTTAGAAAATCAAACAATGCCGAAGTAAGGGGTGTTTATAATTATTTCCCCCATTCCACATTCTTTAGGGGGAATAAGTGAAAAATAACAACCTACAGGCTAAGACCTTTGAAGACCAAAGAATTGGTTTCTGTAAACAGAAACAACAAAAGTATGTCCTCTTCCTCTCTTCCTTTTATCAAACTCCACGATACGTTGTTTGGGGCGCAGTGTGTCTGAGGGCACCTGCTGGGAGCTGTGGAGCCAGAGTCTGTCCAAGCACGCTGCTGGTAAAGTTCATCCCAAATTTCCACTGTGTGTGCTTCCTTAAGCAGAATCTGCCTCACGTTCCATGATTTTTGTTCCGTGGGTGGCTGCCAGATCCGTCTCCAAGGAATTGACCTTAATAGCTGAAAAATATCCTTATAGAGTCAAATCTCTAATGCTTAAGAATTTCCAAATTTTCTCAAAGGCAGTCTGTAAATCATTCAAAACCTAATTGTCACTGCAGCATTGTACTTCTGCCTTCTAATTATTTGCTTCCCCCATTTAAAAAATGTTCACTTTCTGATAGTGGCAAGTCACCGAGAAAAGAAAATATTAGGGAAGGGGAGGGGAGGGGAGGGGAGGAAAAAGGACACCCTACAAGAAGGACTTTTGAGAAAAATTATTAATTTTGTCATTATTAATACAAGGGAAAGCAGAAGTGATTTTTAAAAGCATGAGAATTAAGGCTAAGTCATAGAGTCCACTTTAAAATGATGAAATAAGATGTAGGCTATGATAAAATTATTTTATAAGGCATAAATATTTATTATTTTTGGAAACACTCACTTTAGGGTCAAAATACTTAGAGTTTTTGAACAGCTTTTGCACACATATTGCTGAGATTACAGTATCATTACAACATACAGCTAAAAACGCTAAGATAGTCCGCAAGACGTAATGCAGTCATTCTGTAGCATGATCTCCTTACCTTTAGCTTTTTTCTTTCACATCAAAATCAGCATCAAATTAAATGCAAATGTCTAGAGAAATGAAACACTTGTGCTACAAATTTACACACACCAAATCAGAAAAAAAAAAAAGAAAGTTATAGTCCTCTAGCTGATTGTAAATCCCCAGACTTCTAAATATGTACGCTCAATGTACTAAAAAGCAACTTAACCTTACTTTGAGGGCTTTGACTTTTGCAATTCTCAACATATGTTTATTCTTTAAACTAAAAATTGCATTTCCACTGGGTTTAATGCTTATATGCCAGTCTCTGCAAGTACTTATGCTTGTTGAAAAGGAGTCTAGTATTTTTTTTAAAAAAATTACCTAGATGCTTTTAGATAACTAGAATGTCAGGAATCTCATTAAAGTGCAAAGCCAAATTATAATGAGAATAATAATCATTTTAAAAATAAAATACAAAAATACATTTATATATTCATAGTCACATAGGGGCAAACTCAGACACCAAAAGGTGAACAAAATCAATGTCTTTTGCCACATCCAGATACCTTTCTCAAAGGCAGTGTTTACAGCTAGAACATTGTAGGTTCTTTGCTCAATTTTAACATATCAGCAAAGTCACCTTCCCTACTTTACAGTATCAACTGAGCTTCACATCATCCTTTCCCAGATGTAGATATATTAGATAAAATGTGGGAATGGCACACATCTACTTTTTAACATTTCTTTGTAATTGCTTCACCTAATGTAGCTCTCAATCACTTCCGTCTTCACTGATCTTCCAAGACCAGAAACAGATGTGCAGTGTCATTGTATACTTGCCATCTAATGATTAAAAACAAGAGGATAGAATAGGGCAGGACAAGGTTGAAAGTCATGATGTAGGTATCGGATTTCCTTCTGTATGTAGAAGAACTCTGTAGAAAATTCACACGTGGAAGAATTGGAGAATGAAGGCTGCCTTTTGCTAACGTTGCTTATATTACAAAATAATGCAAAAACACTCTTAGTTCTCCCCGTTCCTTTGCTATGTAGTTTCTACTTTAACATTTGGTAAGGTCCATAGCCAAAGAGGCACTGTTTCATGAATGAAAGAGGATGATTTTATACCCTACCCACACACGCACACACGAACAGTAAATGAAATTTACGGGTTAACCCGAGCATCACAGAATGTTTTAATCAGGACTTTAGAGCTTCACTCTAAACTGTTCAATTACCTTGGCGAGAGGCAACCCCCCAGAAATGTCCTGCCGCAGCCAAAACCACAGGGAGGCTGGGACCTAATGGATCAGCAGCAGGTGATCCAGATGTGCACATCTGCTGCAACCCACCCCAACTCCCCAGGCAATGCCTGGGCTGCAGCCTCTCACTGGGGACAGTCGGCACAATGGAAAGGCAGAAGAACAAGGTGAAATGACATTCCGAGGGGGGTTTGAATTATGATTCTTTGAAAGCCCCAAGAGTTGCGAAGGGTCTTCAAAGGGGTTCTCAACTCCAGGATTTAGTGCTCTGGGCAGCCGCCCAGGTACCACAAAATTCCCATGTGTGCGCGTCTCCTTTGTTACCCGTATGTGCGCTCCCTCCCTGACGTCAAAGCCGTGTTTGCTCAGCTTGTGGAAAATGTGTTCTTTGCTGGCCACACTCTTCCCTTTACTGAGGTTTCTGCAGAGCTGATGGCTCTGAAGCGGCTCCTTTCACAGAAAGGACCGGGAGGACAGTTGTGTCTGTGTTGAGCCTTATGCCAGCCAGACAGACAGGACTTGTTTTCCTCAGAAACCTGGTTTATTTATTTTCTTTTTGTCTCCCATCCAGCCAGCATTGTAGTAAAAGGTCGATCTTTAGCTCTGGGAATGGCTGATTCATATAATTGGCAACTGCTCCCATTTCATTGATCTTCACTGGGCAGAGAATCGGCTTATGAATATCCTAAACTTACTGAGCCTAGTAACTAGCTACCTCTCCCTATATCCTGTGCATAACAAGTGTAGGATTAGAGGAAGATGGTCAGTTTACTGCTTCTGTGCAAACAGTAGTCATCATCAGTGGGTTTCTGACATCTAAAATATCTTTTTGAGAACAAAAGGGAGTGCCTTGCCACAGAGGCAGGGTGGGATGGGGGTTTGGGGGAGTGGGAGGGATACTGGGATCCGTGGTGGTGGGAAATGGGCACTGGTGGAGGGATGGGTGTTTGGGTATTTGATCATTGTACAACTGAAACCCAAGCACAAAAATGTGTAAGTCTACAACTGTACCTCATGATGTCTCACTAATAAAAAAAAATTAAAAAAATAAAATAGAATAATTTTTAAATAAAATAAAATTAAAATTAAAAAATAAAATAAAATAAAATATCTTTTGCCTTGCCAGATTTTTAATGGAAGCACAGTACAGGAAGTCATACAAAGCAATGATCTTGATTATTCAATGGTCTTACTTTAGTTGCTTTGGGAGTTATTCATGACTACTCTAAATTAGATGCCAAGACCTTCATTAACACTTTTATAGGTATGCGGATAAGGTTAGTACCTAGAAAGAAAGATCTGTTACCGGTAGTCTGACTTGTTGCATGTGCAAGCTTGAGAGCAAGGCCATGCTATTTGTAACATGTCTATCATCCCACAGACTTTCGACACTCATGATCTGATTATTTACTCATTCTCACTTCCAACTGGAAAAATAGACATAGCATATTTATACAATTTTCTCAGGTTTACTGAACTAAATGCTAATGAAGTCAGAACTTAATTCATGCCAGAATGTCTCTAAAAGAATTATCCTATGATCAGATTGCTGAGAAAAATGCCTCTGGCATCATATACTTCACAGAATGATTTTACAACATCATAGATAACCTCACCTGGTCTGGTGGTTTTCTGATCACGGATGTCAGGTCGAAAGCGAATTGAACTGAAAGATTCTGATGGCCATTCATAGCACTGTTGCACTGTCCTCCCATTGTTCATTAATTTGCTAGAGCGGGAACCAGTAACGTCTCCATTGTGAGACTTGTTGTTACTGTTTTTGGCATATCAAATATGCCTACTCCATGGGGAGCTTGCCAGGCTCTACCTTTCGGGTGGGATACTCTCGGTAGCTTGCTGGGTTCTCCGAGAGGGACAGAGAAATCGAACCTGGGTCGGCCATGTGCAAGGCAAATGCCCTACCTGTTGTGCTATCACTCCAGCCCATTCATTCATACTGTAACTATTTCAACTCCGTGTTCTGTCCACTTTGATCCCAAACCTCTAACTCTATTATTCCCCAACACTTATTTCCTATATCAACTGAACCTACTCACCTCAGGTACTTTGCAGGAACCTTGGTTATAAAGACAAATAAATGAAGAGGCTCCCAGAGAAGAACATATATTGTTATGACTTTAACCTTCATCTCCAAGACTGAGGCTACAAAATGCACTTTCAAAGTGTTCGGAATTGTGAATTTAAAGAAATAGTATGCACTATGCACTCACTCCTTTTTCCCTAGGCAAGCTGCTGCTAACTTATAGTTTATGGGATGATGAAAAATATGAATATATGTTTATTTTTTCAAGTTTTTATCTATTAGAACATTTAATTAGATTAAAGGAAACCATTCCTTTACTTAAAAAATGTCTTTTTTAAATTAAAGCACCATGATTTACAAAGTTATTCATAATTGAGTTTTCTACAGGCAATATTGCAGCACGGATACTACCACCAGAATAAACCTCCCTCCACCAGTGTTCCCGCCCATATCCCTGCTCTCCTCGCCCCAGGCTGCCCTCTCATTGAGAGACATCTTTATAAGGTAAAAAATATCATATAGGCTAATTAAAACATCAATTTCCTTTTATATTTTGAGTTTTTATTTTGAATTATAATGAACTATGTCTTTGATACATTCAAATGAGAAAAATGAATATTGATTTTAAATGTAGGATAAAAATAAGGAGAGATTCATTTCTTGGTCTTTTGACTAAAATCGAACGTACTATCTTCCCTTATCATTTTACTATCTGATATGTCTTCTATATGAAGGCAATCTACTGAAAGGCTTTGTGGGAATAGGAAATGGAATATTGGCTTGCTTCATCCATTCCATGCAGTGACTTGGTATTGCAATACCTTCAGGAATGATGTGCCCTGTTGGAGAATATAATGTTTGTTAAGAAATAGATTTATTGCACTATAAAACCTTAAAAGATGTTCCATAATAGCATTGAAAATATTGAGGAAGAAATTAATAAACTGACTCCATAGATGCAAAAAAATGGGGAACTATGTACTTAGTTCTAGGTGGCATTGTAGGGTTTAAACACCATACTGAAGAAACAAAAGATGAAAATGAGTAACCAAATATTGACCAAAATAGTTGTTAATATAGATAATAGGTTTTGGATCTTCTGATTTCAAGCTCATCATAGCTTCTAGAACATTCTATTTTAACAAATTTGTGTGTAACGTCTGTTTCCTAAAAAACAGTATTCGAAGTTCTAAGAATATGGTTAAATGTCTAACTCTGCAGTTAGTTGAGCAAGCATATATATAGGTTATGAATACAATAAGAAAAGCACCAAATTAAACTAAACTTACCCAAACTTATTGTATATTGTAAAAAATGTTTTCATTAGGACCGTCTATAAAACTTTGTGAAACATACACTTGATTGACCACAGAATTTAGAAACGCTAGATAGAGACAGTCCCCGGGGATGCCTGTAGATGAACAGTTAAAAATAGCAAAATATGTAACATAGGAATAATTTAAAACTTTAAATATAGTTATTTAGTGTTCCATTTTACCCTGTCCACTGTTTCCCATATTGAATTAAAGGATCTTATCAAGAGTCTGCTACTTAGAATTTTCACCATACTTTTGGAAGAATAAATGATGCCAAAGCTATGAAGAAAACTGGGAACATGGGCCAAAATAGCATTTCCAGTTAAATGAAACAAAAAATGGAGGGTGAAAACTTTATTCAGTTCAGCTGTTAAGTCTTAATGCAAAGAAATAGCTTTCTGCAAATCTGTAATGGACACCAATTTAATCTCCTTCGTTATTAGCTTTTAAAACTCTTATCATGGTATATTTTGGCAGTCAACCAAACTCAGGATGTTCAGCTTAGTAGTTTTAACCTAAATTTTTATAGGTTCACCTTCTCTGTCATTCAAAACCCATAATTAAACCTCTCGGTGAACTGCTGATAACATTTCTTGAAGTTAAATTTGCCTTTGGATACAAAGGAAACATTCCTGGAGAATGACATAACACTGCCACTGGGCCAAAAGGAAAACATGTTGAGAAATATTTCTTTAAATGACAAAATATATTGTTTTAGGATTACATGGAACAATGAGCCAGATCACTAACCAGACATTAGGCTGCTGGGACTAAATAACATACTTCTGTAAATCAGACCACGTGAGAAGTCAAGAGCAAGCATCTGTAAGAACAGTGTCTCAACACTATCATACGTAAACGCTATCATTACAGATAGCAGAGTGAGAAATAGAATGTTAATTAAAAGGTTGCATACTTATGTGTACTACCATAATTTCCTTCAGAAAAAAAAAGAAACAGTTTCATTTTCATTACTAGATTGGAATATTGCTCAAATAAAAATACATTTACTTAGCAAATATCTGTCGATCATCTACACAGTCCCTGGAACTATGTAAGGATTTATGGAAAAGGTGATCTAACTGATGTTTTATAATTTAGGGGGTTAGAAAAACATAAATTAGCAATTGAATGCTAAATTGTCCTGTGACAAGAGCTATGGCTAGATAGCATGGTACACTTTTGTACTATGAAAGAGCTGTGTACACTTTTGTACTATATAACTTGGATAAATTGCTTACTTTATCTCCTAATTTTATTATTTATTTACTAATTTTTGATTTCCAAAGAAGTAGTGGGAACCCTTTAGTGATTCTTGGCCAACTGTCTAGGGATTGGATGAGAGGCCAAGAGGATGATGTGTTAAGTCCTGCAGAACCAGAGATCCCACAGGCCACTTCAACAGGGGTCACCAAAGCCATGCACAGCAATACTCTGGGGACCACGGAGTGTTGGATATCTAACTGGGTCTGCGATTGAAATGCAAGTGCTTTACCAGCTCTGTCTCTGCAGCCTCCCTATCCTTATATTTTAAAAAGAATTTTTGATGGTCCGTGCCTTAAAGGGTTGTAATGAAGACTGTCACTGTGTCACTGTCATCCCATTCTTCAATTTACTCAAGCGGGCACCAGTAATGTCTCCATTCGTCCCAGCCCTGAGATTTTAGCAGACTCTCCTTACTCGTCTTCCCCAACGTAATGGAAGCTCTTTCAGGCTCAGGGGAATGAGACCCGTTACTGTTTTTGGCATATTGAATACACCATGGCTAGCTTGCCAGGCTCTGCCATGCGGGCGGGATACTCTCAGTAGCTTGCCAGGCTTTTCGAGATATATATGATGTGTATATGTGTGTGTGTGTGTGTGTGTGTGTGTGTGTGTGTGTGTAGTTCTCTATCATAAATGGTGTGGTAATTATGGAAAATGGGTAAGAAGTGTTTCATGCTGCCACGTGGTCCAGGAATATGTTCGCTCATATGTGAGGTCCCTTGGGGTGGGGAGGGCTCTCACCCCCTCCCCAGGGCACCTCAAATGAAAACAGCCAGGTTATGGGGGCCTCATTTTATACTCCCATCTGGGAGGAACAGCCGTGAGTTCTGGAGGGTGACCCATGAAGAGATTATCTGGTGCCAGCAGGGTGTAACTTATGGGTGTGACCCCTGGGTCACCTGAGCCTGGGGGAAGTAGGCAGAGGATCTGTGCTCCAGGGACTGGTTGAGTCCAGAGTCCAAGGTCAGAAAGTTCCGCATTACCTGGGTTCCGTGGGATTTCACTCATCGTGAGGCTTGGCCCAAGTGTGTGGAAAGAGGCCTGGAGCGTGACAAGGTTGGGTAATGAAGGTTGGCTGCCGGGACTGGGTCCCGTCCCCCTCTGGGGTGCCCTAAGTGAAAACAGCCTGGCTCGGGGTCCACGAAGACTATACGAAACGATAAGTATATGTGCCCGTAACAATGTTTGTCATATAGTATTCACTCAATGCATGCAATTACTACAACCTACAACGCACTATTATTTTTATTGCTCTTAGTTTAGGAATTCAAGAAAACTTTCTTTAAGAAATAAATCTGTAAGGGATCAGGATCATTTAAATCTAACATATTGGGAATAAAGTGATAAGACTTTCAGATGGGAGCCCATTGAATACAAACGCTTCATAAAGCTTGGAAGTAGAGCAAGAAGAAGGTGTTCTAAGAAGGCAGTCACATCATGCTAAGAAGTGCAAGGAAGATGGAAAGATAGACAGTACTGAATGTCTCTGGGCATGAGACCTTAGTTAGAATGTCTCTGGGGATGAGATCTTAGTTCCCCTCAAAGATTAATTGTAGAACTGTAAAATCAGAAAAGTGGATTCTACTTTTATTACATTTTATTTTTTTAATTATTTTATTGTACTTGAGGTAGTTACAACAGTGTTAAATTTTATGGTATTGAAACACAAAATAACCACATCCCACCACGAACAAAGTGCCCGTGTCTACTGTCCCTATGTCTCTTTCAGTCTGGTCTTCTACTCCAAAGTCCTACCCGACAATGTTTGATAATTGATTTGTATTATCATGCCATTGTTCAACACTGTTTAGTCTCTCATTTTGTCTCCCTACATTACATTGATAAGAGATATTATCCATTATTTGTCTTTTTCTCTAGGACTTATTTTGCTGAAACGATACCTTCCAATACCATACACATTGAAGTAAACTGCATGAATTCATCTTTTCTTAGAGCTGTGTAGTATTCCATTGTGTATATCTAAAACACCTTCTTCAGTGATTCACCCATAGTTGGAAATTTGGGTAATTTTCATATCTTGGCTATTAAGGGGTGCAATAAACATAGATTTGCATATATCCTTTCAAATTAGTGGGTTTTTTTTAGGTCTTAGGAATTGACTCCAAGAAATGGAATCACTGGGTTGTATATGAGGTCCAGTCTTACTTTTTTGAGAAATCTTAGTATTGTTTTCCATAGAGGCTGAACCAGATGACATTCCAATCAACCATGAATAAGGGATACTTTTCTGACACATTTCTAAATACGTTGTTTTTTTTTCCAGTCTTTTTGATATTTTCAACATTCGCCCATGTGAGATATCTCACCATTTTTTCTCACCATTTATGAAATTTAACTTAAAGTGAATTAAAAACCTGAAGATTAGAACAGAAACCATAAAATTCATTTAGGAAAACATAAGCAGAACTCTCCAGGAAATTAACCTAAGAGTGTCTTCAGTGATTTGACACCAGAGTCAAAGATAACAAAAACAAAAACAAATTAATGAAACTACATCATATTAAAACATCTTAGCATAGCACAAGAAACTCAAGCTAAAATCCACAACCGCTTCCAAAACAAGTAGAGGAAATGAATGACATTTCCCCCAAAGAAATCACACAAATGGGAGCTAGAGCCATAGCACAGGGAGTAGGGTGTTTGCCTTGCACGCAGCCAACCCGGGTTCGATTCCCAGCATTCCATATCGTCCCCTGAGCACCACCAGGAGTAATTCCTGAGTGCATGAGCCAGGAGTAACACCTGTGCATCTCCGGGTGTGACCCTAAAACCACAAAAAAAAAAGCACACAATTGGATCATAGCATATGAAAAAGTGCTCAGCAACACTTATTATTAGAGAAATGTTAATCAAAACAGTGAGATGTCATCTTATACCAGCAAGAATGGCATGCATTAAAAAAAAAACTAGCATTTCTTTTGGATATAGGAAAACAAATCTTACAATGCTGTATAAGGCAAATATAGCAAGATATTATGCCTGTAGCTTCAGATGAACCATTTAACCATTTATTAATTACATTTCCATCTTTAAACGTTCAACATTTATTGAATACGTACTGTGGGTTATGTAAGACAGTGCAAGAGGTACAAAGGTGAGTGAAACAGCATGGCTGTCATGGTAAATTCGAACAAATAAGATAACTCTTAGATTTAATAAAAAATAGAGCAACCAATTTCTATCAAGGACAGTATTATGATTTAATACCACTACTGTCTTTGTGAAGAACTGGAGAGACCATTAAGAGATTAAAAGACTTGAAGAATGAGAGAAGTGTGAGGTTGAGGGGCGAGAGAGAAACACATCCCACCTTCATGAAGAGGAAAAACAGCATGACAATAGTGTGGCATCAGCAGGACAGATGACACAGAGAGAATTAACAAGAAATGAGCTGTAGAGTTGGAGTAGTTAGAGTAGAAGATAAAGATTTTAGGTGATGATGTTCTTTGGCAAGCTAGAACTGAAAGTGTAGTAGTAGCCTTTCAATGGGATGACGTGGATCCTTCGATTTTCTGATTTTGTAGGTCATTGGGGCAAGATTCCGTTATCCACCAACATATATTGTGCTCTGGTGCCACTTAGTTCTCAATTTTTGCCACCCAAGTGTCACCTTCTGAGATAAGGCTGGTTGAACTACAAAACACAAGTTTAAAAAATGTCACTATAGTTTAGGTAAAATGGTTACAATAGTGTTAATAATTATGATTTGATGTAAAAAGCTACTAGATCCTGCCACCACCAAAATGAGAATTGTTTTTGTTTTATTTTGTTTTGTTTTGTTTGGGGGCCACACCCATGATTCTCAGGACTTACTCCTGGCTCCACACCAGGGACCTTCCTGGCCAGAAATCAAACCTGGTCAAACATGTCCAAAGCAAATGCTTTACCCACTATACCCACTATATATATATATATATATATATATATATATATATATATATATGGCTCTGGTTCCCAAAGGGATAAATTTTTATCTTGGTGCTGTTACTAAGAGTGAGAAATGGAAAAACTGTAGATAGATAAACTAAATCGTAGTGCAAAACTTAAGGAATTTTTTACTTTTAGTCCATGTCTTCATGACTAAAAGAAACTTAGTGACTTTCTTGGCCTTATATAAGAAATTTTCACCAGATAATGCTACCTGAACAAAAACAGGAAGAAATTTCAAGTGAGAAACTCAAATTGGGTTACAAAAATAGAATATATAAAAAAAAACTGAAAAAATAAAACACCTGAATGATCCAGTGCATTACTTATAAATGTTGAGATTATGGATGATTTTATTGTCTTCTCTTTGCTTTAGGGAATTTTCCAAATTTTCTCCAAAAATATATGTTGAATTTTATTGATAGAATAGTACATTATAATTGAATGCCGTATTAAGTGATCATCAACAGTCAAGATAATATGGAAGATAACACTCAGGAAACTTTGAACCACTAAAATATGAGTCTCTAGCAAACATTCAATAACTGTTAAATGTCTATAGCACCCCAGAAGACGACTAACTATATTACACTATAAATGATAGACTTACTTCTTTCCTTGAAACTTAGTGGCTTCCCTTGGGGCACCCCAGAGGGGGGCGGGTGAGAGCCCTTCCTGCCCCAAGGGACCCAGCCCCAGCAGCCAAAAATCCCCACAATCCAACCACTGCCATGTTCAAGGCCACACCCCACATGCTGGGCTGAGCCTCAAGCATGAGTGAACATATTCCTGGACACATCATAAGATAGTCCCTACCCATTCTCCAAGAATACCGCACCACATTTGGTGGGATTAAATAATAGATAACCAATCATAGAGGGAAATATATATATACATATATGTGTGTATATATACATATTTTCTGATACATATATATAAAAGCTCACATCACTCAACTTTTGACAACAGGTTAGTGATATTCTAAAGAATGTCTTAATGGCCAAAATAGAACAATCTTCACACTGTTTCCTTTATTTCCTTTATGGATACTTTTTTTTAGCATTTTCAGTGATTTTTCATAACAGACAATACAAAATATATTGTTTTGGTTGTGCTTTGGGTCAGGGATTTGGGCTTGGATGGAAACATCCCAATTATGGTGGTGGGAAGCTGTAATGGTGGTGGGATTGGTGTTTGAATATTAAATGTAATCAAATATTGTGAACTACCTTATAAAATGAGAACTCATGGCTGCTTCTCCCAGAAGGGAGTATAAAATGAGGGCCCCCATAACCATGCCACCGGACTCCACAACAGGCTCTTTTCACTTGGAGCGCCCCAGAGGGGGCAGGTGAGAGCCCTCCCCGCCCCAAGGGACCTAGCCCTGGCAGCTGAACCCCACTACCGAACCAACACCATACTCCAGGCTGCTTTCCACACACTCGAGCCGAGCCTCACATATGAGTGAACATATTCCTGGACCGCATGACTGCTTTGCGACTGTGTGACACATCGTAAGACATTCCCTACCCATTTTCCATAATCACCGCACCATATCTGATGGGGTTTAGACAGTAGGCAACAAATCATAAAGGGAAATATATATATACATATATATATTTCAAATACACCACAGTAGCTTGCCAGGCTCTGCCTTGCAGGTGGAATACTCTCCATAGCTTGCCGGCCGACAATACCGATACCAAAGGTATCCCATCCAGAAAGCAGAGCAGCCTGGCAAGCTACTGTGGTGTATTTGATATGCCAAAAATGGTAACAATAACGGGTCTCATTCCCCTGACCCTGAAAGAGCCTCCAATATGTCAGTGTTGGGAAAAACAAGTAAGGAGAGGCTGCTAAAATCTCAGGGCTGGGATGAATGGAGACATTCCTGGCGCCCACTAGAGTAAATCGATACACAATGGTATGACAGTGACAGTTATACAGTGATACCTTATAAATTTAAAAGAAAATTAAAAAAAGAAACTTAGTGACTTTCTTGGCCTTATATAAGAGACTCTAGTAAAATTAGTACAAAGTACTAATCTAGATTAAAATAAGCAAAGTACCTACAAAAAGCCTAAGGAAGTATTGAGCCACCCTATTCAATAGAGACCAAGAAAAAGTAGTTGCTATGAATAAATCTTGAGGCAAAATGCAAGAATGTCAATTAAGGAAGTTTCAGACTATAGAGCATTAGAGTACATTTGCAACAAAAATGATTTATTTGGGGCTGAGCAATAGCACAGCGGGGAGGGTGTTTGCCTTGCACGCAGCTGACCTGGATACCCCCCCCCCCCCCCCCCCCGCCCACCACCCACCAGCACCGCCAGGGGTAATTCCTGAGTGCAGAGCCAGGAGTATCCCATGTGCATTGCCGGGTGTGGTCCGAAAAGAAAAAACAATGTTTTACTTAGCCAAGAAAGGATGCATGAGCATGTCTAAATCTCTAACCTATGACCCAGCTGTTATCTTCAAATACAACATGTAGCATTAAATTCTTCTGAGTTTCTTGTAAATCCAATTGTGAATAAATAGTTATTATTAATTTCAAAAGGGAATTGTTTTGGATAATAGAAAAAGGAAGTCCATAAAAAAAGGAGAGGGGAAAAAAGAGTGGAGAGAGAAAGAGATGAAAAGTAAAATGAGGAGATGGAGGGGTAGAGAGGGAGAATGAATAAAGAAAAAGAAAAAAAGCTTGAGAATAGACAATTGGGAATATAAATAGTAGAAATTGAACAAATCTGAAAACTTGAGGATTTCTTCAGCTGAGATCAAGTCAACACCAATTTGAGAAGTGAAAACCATCAATTTATACCTATACAGTAAAAATTGCACTGGTCACTGAGAGGAGAAACGTTTACCTACCCATTGTCTGTTAAATTAATTCTTCCAACTCAACTTTGGTAAAGTCAAAGTAGTTTTTTATGTCACTCTCCAGGATTCTTTCTGTCTCACTCTACTCTTTAAAAATATACTATTCTTGAATATAGAATGCTTACTTCTTTCTTAATATTCAATAGTTCTATCTGTGAATTTTAGGAATATTAAGTGATTACCAAGAGAAAAATAGAAAACTTGCTTATGGTGAGCAAGAGTTTCTTCATTATATGTAGAATCAACTGTTTACTAAAGTGAATTAATAGCCTAATTAGTTCCCTCTTCCTTATTAGAAGGACTTGCAGTTGTAAACTGAAATGAAGTCATCTTACTGATTTCAATGCCAGTTCTAGCTTGTTGAATTTAATGAAGTATAAGGCTTGAAAATGTGAAACACCATGGGTAATATTTATATGAAATCTTCAAGAACTATGGTATTTTGCTTGAGTGGAAAACTATGGCTTTTCGCCTAGATCAGGGAACCAACAGATTAGCACATTAACACTTTTGGGAAACATGCATGCAATTTGCTTTGAATGTGCTTTTTGACTTCTATGATGAATACATAATAATTTTCAAACTGTACTTCATATGACATTTCTTTAAAAATTGCTAGTAGCTAAGAAGCTACACTCATCTGCATTATGAAACAAATATAAACTTCACTTTTGGAGAGGAAAAGTTCACTAGAAGAGCTAAAAGGCCCCTAAAACTATTTTTAAAAAAATAGTTCTTTATCTTATTTTCAACTACATATTTTTAAATATGTTAAGAGTGAATCTAAATACAGTATTTTTATCAGGTCATAAATTCTCATGATAATACCATAAGTTTTAAGTTATTACTGTTCTCATTTTAGAGACAAAGCAATGGTGACTTATAGAGGTCTAAAAGAAATCCAAAATCACTTATATGGAAACTGTCACTGTCACCATCACTATCCTCCCATTGTTCATCAATTTGCCCGAGCAGGCCCAGTAACATCTCCATTGTGACACTTGTTACTGTGTTTGGCATATCAAATATATCACGGTAGATTGCCAGGTTTTGCTGTGCAGGCAAGACACTCTCGGTAGCTTGCTGGGCTCTCCGAGAGGGGCGAAGGAATCCAACTCGGGTCAGCCTGGCCGCTTGCAAGGCAAATGCCCTACCAGCTGTGCTACCGCTCCGGCCCATGGAAACTGTGAAAACCTAAATTTGAGCCTAAATTGTTTGACTCTAGAAAGTGGTCTTAATCCACCGTGCCACACAGGCTTTATATACCGACAGTCTCTAATACTCAGTAAAGAGCCATCTATAAGTAAAGTAAAAGTAAAGGCCCTCCGTTGATCATCGATTTGCTCGAGCGGGCCCAGTAACGTCTCCATTGGAGACTTTGTTGTTACTGTGTCTGACATATCGAATACGTCACGGGGAGCTTGCCAGGCTCTGCTGTGCGGGCGAGACACTCTCGGTAGCTTGCCGGGCTCTCCGAGAGGGGCGGAGGAATCGAACTCGGGTCAGCCATGTTGGCTGCGTGCAAGGCAAACGCCCTACCACTGTGCTATCGCTCCAGCCCATCTATAAGTAAACATTAATATAAATTGCTAATAGCGTTCAAGGATCAGCTTTGTTATTCCTATTCTCTCCAAGAGATGAGAGAATATATTTACTATTTAGAGTCAAATCAAGCATGTTAAAAAAATTACTAAATCCCGAGGGTTTGTCAATGAAAATATAAATCAATTACTGGAAGATTTAGTCCTTAATTGATATAAAAATTTATCATAAATATTTCTTAAACTATTAAAATAATCAAATTTTATTCTTCAAGAATCTTCATTGTTAATCAAATACCAGCATGGAGTTGGAATGTAGAAGTTCCATAAAATGTATTCCACTGTGTCTTGCTTGGTGTTGAAGGAGGAGGAGGAGGAGGAGGAGGAAGAGGAGGAGGAGGAGGTAGAGGAATAAAAAGAAGACATGAAGGAGGAAGGAAGGGGGAGGAAAAAGTGGAGAAGAAGGATGGGTGAAGGAAAAGAGTGGAATAGGCAAGGAGGAGAAGGAGGAGGAGATGATGATAGTTAATTGTGAAGGAAATATTATAGGCTAGAAATCAAGGAACAAAAAATGGGCTTGCTCTTCAAGCCTGTGTTCTCCTTTGAATGCCATCCTACTTGCTTGTCTCTCTGCTATTTTTCTTTCACTCTGGACCAGCCTGTGTTCTCTCTTGAACACATACTTCCTCTCTTTCTCTCCCCTCACACCTAAGTAGGTTTTAGTAAAAACTATTTTTGCTTCACCAGAAAAAAATGGTTAAAAAATGGCAGGAAAGTAGAACACCATACAGAGACAGAGCATAGGAAGCAGTTCTAGCATCATACTGACCATTCAGCATTCCTCCCCCTTATGTTGTGTTTACAGGTTGCTCGCTACATACCCAACCACTCAGGGAAGTTCCTGGGAAATTTAAGGCTAATGGAACCTAAACTAACCAAAGTCTGGGAATGAGCCCCTGCATGATTCTGACTTTAGGTCTCACCAATCCCACATGACTGGGTCCCACTCGTTTTGCCCAGGATGAAAATGACTCCTGCTGCCCAATTAATTGGGGAGCTACAGAAATCAGGCCAGAGGTAGGAATTGATATTTGCAGGAAAGAAAAGTCAGTCCTAAATCTTACCCAGGTCTTCTAGGAATGTCTCATTTTCTCAGAGAAGAATTTCAGGAGAAGATGATTAGTGAAATAAATCAGCTTATTTATTTACGCAGTGTGAAGGAGACAGAGAGACAGAGGAGAGACAGACAGACAGACAGACAGGCAGGCAGGCAGGCAGACACAGACACAGTGACACAGAGTGAGAGATTCAGGAAGGAATGTTAGTTTCTTCAGAGGGGAGGGAGAGAGCTGAGAGTACATATCTCAGGTGAGCATGTGTGCCGGCCCCCACTTGCCTTATACGAATTTGTTATAGGTTTCCTCCTAGACTGTCCCTATGTTGAGCTTTGTACACAGATCAAAGTCTATTGCTATGGCTTTGCCAAGAAGAAGCGCTTGGAACTCTAGGTAGCCCACCTTCATATCTTTATCACAGCCCTTTGTTCTTGCTGGAGATTCTCTCCAGAGGTGATTTCACCCTTCTCTGGGCCTGGGCTGGTGCCAGTTTGAATTCTTATCAGACCTCAGTTCCTGGGTCCACCAAATGGATCTGGTCTTAATACTTCAGTTACTTTAGGGCTAGTAATAGAGGAACTAAGTTAAATTCATCTTGGTTTTATTACTTCCGGAGAGCTCATTGCCAGGGTTCCTCCTTACTTACCTGCCTACTTCACTTCAAAAAGAAGGAAGGATTGATAATCAGAGTTCTGGCATCCAGGAATGACATGTCTATAAGAACAACATTACTTCTAGAAAAGATTACAACACAAACATTTTTCCCTCTGCATCTCTGGTCCCTAGGTACGTCTAAGAAACATTTTTTGCCCATAGACCCAAACAAACCCAGATGAAGAAAATACACACCCAAAACACCACTATCAATGAGGATTCTGATTAATCAAACGCATTTGGGGGTAGCAAAAATCTAGCAAATTTTTATTTCTTCTTGGGAGATATTTTTTCTATTATCCCTGGCGGAGCTGTTTTCCATCTTATTCTGTTTTTCTCTGACCATCTTCTTGTGTACCACCATATTCTATCTGGTATCTAAAGAGACCACACATGGAGGTTCACACAGTGAAAATAAAAAATGAGCTAAGAATACATGTGAAATCAATACCAAGCCTGTAAACTTAACCAGTCTGTCTAATAAACTCCATACTTTAAAAAAATAGCATAAAAGATTGGATTCTTCATCAGATCCCACCTCCTCCCCTGCCGAAACCCCAATTGATACACTGGAATATTCATTCTGGGTAATTAGAATCAGAGCATTTGGAATACAATTGTCTCTCACTGTTCCAATTCTCAACTTCATTTGTCTCTTATAAACTTACAATTCATCTGTGTACTTTCTTTGGTAAATTGTTGAGAATTGTCTGCTGAATGACTGCTCCTTTTCTCAGCCTCTAAAATAGCTATTCAACACTTCTAAGGAAAAGAGTATCGTTCTAGAATTTTTTGACTTATCACTGAGCAGGTAAGATTGAAGGTGGGTGGATGAGGTTGGAAGCAGGAACGTGATGAGCCATGAAGTCAAGACAGCAGTGCAGGGATGGGGAAGAGCCAACCAGGATAACAAATTGGTGCAGTGGTTGATGGATTATATATTTAGATGAGTCAGATTATGAAAGATAAAGAGGCTTGGAAGTAGAAATAGATATTTCACTCTTAAGCAAATTGAGTGTGTGGCCCTTAAGCTTGGGTGATAGGAAAAGGTGATCATATGAAAAAGAATAATCTGAAAAGCAGAAATTCACACTAATTTGAAATTTATGGAGATAAATCTGTGGAGGAGTTTTAGACTAATGCATCAACATCCTGCAGGTACTGAAAGTGATGAGATCAAGAGAGATAAACCAAAAGGAGTTCACAATGTGAGCCAAGCAGTAGCTCAAGAAAAAGATTTAAGGGTGGGTGGAAGACAAAATAGCTGTGCATGAGAATGTTCTAGAGATAGGCTATTAATACTCAGTGTAAGGCTCATCCTTCAGAGTTCTGCCTTGCACTGCTGGGGTAAAGCCTAGAAATCACATTTCTGCATCTCCCTAGACAATAATGTTTCCATTTAGATTCTGTAAATAGAAGGTGCTTACATGAGAATTAGAAAGTAGAGGAGAAAATGTGTCTCCCCGAGGGAACCTGCGTGAGTGTCTGTAGAAGACTTAGAAATATGTCAAAGGCTTCTGGGCATTGCCCTGAAGTCTCTATCAGTTCTGCATGCTGGGGCAACTTGCTTAAATTTTGTTCCTCACAATGAAAACTTCCAATTCCCTCTCTTGGATCAACCCCTGCTCAAAAAATTGCGATGAGGTTTGTCTTCTGAAGTAAATATTGAGTAATTTAGAAAGTATCATGCCTTAGAGGCAAAAAAGAGAGCAAGCTGAGAGTCCGTAGTACAGAGGTACATGGGAAAAGTAGAGAAAAAGAGTTGTAGAGATCCTTATAAAAAAGGAGAGGCAGTATATTACCAGATGAAAGGGAAAATTGCTCAAGATAATTTTAATGTTGCTGGTATGCATAAGAATATATGTGTATGTTTTATATTACAGGGCCGAGTATGTTTATAAACCAAGTCAATAGTTAGTAGAAAGGGATAATGTAAGAACACAAAGAACTTCCAGGAATAACATGGCACCTGAGCATTTCCTGAGCCCTGAGCAGAGAGCCAAGAATAAGCCCTGACCATTTTGGCATATATGGTACAACCTCACCACCCAGTTTTAAATAAATGAACAGAAGAAAAGGAAAGGTGAGGATGTAGGAAATGGTACTAAGACTGATTGATCCTGGGTTTACTAATCTACTGGAAGGAGTTATGGTTGTTAGTATATAAATAAGAGGTGGGGTATTATATTCCTCTAAAAGTATGGAAAGAAAGTTCA
This sequence comes from Sorex fumeus, assembly GCF_029834395.1. NCBI lineage: Eukaryota > Metazoa > Chordata > Mammalia > Eulipotyphla > Soricidae > Sorex > Sorex fumeus. The sequence goes on along the minus strand of NW_026606065.1, from coordinate 844,748 downwards.
TGTGACTGGGAAGTTCAAAGTGGTTTCATTTGCCCTGATTAAGTAAGTTCCAGTGTAGAGCACATTCAGATTTTGCCAACCAGCAACCGTGCCACCTATTTTTGATAGCCAACCCTGACTTCTCTTGGGTAAACATAGCTTTCCATTCTTTTTTTTTTTTGTAAAATTGAATCACAGTGAGATACACACTTACAAAGTTGTTCATGGGTTTCAGGAGCTGGAGCCATAGTACAGCAGATAAGGCATTCGCCTTGCATGCGGCTGATCCGGGTTCGATTCCCAGCATCCCATATGGTTCCCTGTGCACCGCCAAGAGTAATTCCTGAGTGCAGAGCCAGGAGTAACCCCTGAGCATCGCTGGGTATGACTCAAATAGAAAAAAAAAAAGTTGTTCATGGGTTTCAGTTATATAATGTTCCAACACCTGTCACTTCACCAGTGTCTATTTCCCACAACCAATATCCCTAGTTTCCCTCCTGCATTCCCATCCCCACCTGCCTGTTTCTATGCAGGCACTATTCTCACCAGTGTGGAATGGAACACATGATCAGATCGTAATTCATCATGTCTTCACATTCCCATTCCAGTGTTTGGTCTAGATATGTGTTGCATACAGTTGCAGTTGTCTGAAATGAACAGGTGTGTTGATATATTGACAGAAGCTTCTGGTTAAGAAGCAGGTCCACTTTCTCACAAGGTATCAAGCAAGGAAAATATGAGTTCTCTTGTTTCCATGGTATGCAGAGGTTTTGGGAGAATAGAGTTAAATCAGAAAAAAATGAAGTTTAGGAGAGAGATTGAGAAAAACCAGGTCTTAGGGATACAAGTCAAGCCGCTGCTCTGAGCCACAGTTGAAGCCAGATCTTTTCCTGGACTTTTCAATTAGTTTATCCAATAAATTACACTTTTGCTCAAGTCAGTTAGAGATAGGTTTTCTCTCATTTGCTGGAAGAGTCCTAAACTATATATTGAGGTTGTCTGCTAAAGGAAAAAAAGGGTTGGACATATTTTTAAATAATAAAAAGCAGGCTGATCGCATAAACAGCAAAGGGAAGGATCTTAACCAATAATCACCCAGTTAGTCATAAAACACAGTTCAGTTTGGCTGAACTCCACCATGTGAATGTCAAGTTCGAGTCAATAATTTGTTTTTTTAATGTTCTCTGTGGCAACTAAAGGAACTGATTTTTTTCATCACTTGCAATTGCTTTTGTGAAGTATTGACCGCCTTTGGCTAGGTTCAGATGACACCTAACATCTGGATAAAAATCGAAAAATGTGATGTCAACCATGTGTTTTGTCAAACACAATTACAAACCTCTGGGTAGTTAGAAAATATCTAATAATTGTTTCAAATTTCATCTGAATCACATATCCATGGTATTTGTGACGCCAAACTTTCACAGATTTAAGGAACATAATCTCTTCACCTTTCATTTCTCTGCTTTGCAGATCCCAGACTGGAGCGATAGCACAGCGGGTAGGGCATCTGCCTTGCACACAGCCAACATGGCTGACCCGAGTTCGATTCCTCTGCCCCTCTCGGAGAGCCCGGCAAGCTACCAGGAGTATCTTGACCACACAGCAAAGCCTGGCAACGTACCCATGATGTATTCAATATGCCAAACACAGTAACAACAAAGTCTCACAATCGAGACATTACTGGGCCCACTTGAGCAAATCGATGAACAACAGGAGGACAGGGACAGTGACAGTGACAATTTTGCAGATCCCAGCCCAAATGTAATGCCAACTTTCCCTCTGCATAATATTTCCCTGTGTGATGTTTTCTTAATGAAGATGTATTAAAATTTCAGCTCCATGAACAACTGTTTTTGTTGGAATCATGTGTTTTATGCTTAAATAAAATACCAAACAAATAGCAATAGATTGTAGGATATCTGAATTGGAATATGAGTTTGGGAAAGTAGATTTGAAAGGGTCATAGCAAACCTTTGATTTTCCAAATACAAAAGTGTTGTTCAGATAGGTAAGTAACTTGCATAAGGTGTGGTTATTACTTGAAACTGCTACCACTAAACCATAACCTGTAAAGTTTGGGTGCATTCTTACTTTGCATTAAGAGTAGCTTAGTAGTTAAAAATATATTAAGATCTATTTAAAATAGTACCCATCATTTTTTTTTAATTATTCACTTAATCACTTAACTTCCCGTTAGTCGTCAATTTGCTCAAGCGGGCGCCAGTAACGTCTCCATTTGTCCCTGTCGCATGCTAGTGTAGCCCAATGGCATCTGTTCACTCTGGGAACATGAAGAGCCTCAAACCGATCGTTCATGATCTTGACGAAGAAGTCTGACCATCTGGTAGGTGGGCGGCCACACGGTCTTTTGACATCCCGTGGAATCCAGTCAGTAACAGCTCTAGTCCAGCAGTCGTCTTTAAATCTCATTACGTGACCAGCCCATCTGATTTTCGACACCTTGGCAAATGAGACAGCGTCCTTGATTCTTGATCGTCGACGGATGTCGGAACTCCGGATTTTTTCTCTCATTTGAGTGAAACGTGATATTCCAAGCATAGCTCTTTCTATTCTTCTTTGGGAGACCTGAATAGCGTTCTCATCCTGAGTGGGGGTCAACAAGTTAGGGAGGGAAAATTGAGATAATGGTAGAAGGATACTAGAGCTTGGTAGTGAGACTGTATAATAGCACTGCTAGTATAAAATTGGTGAAACTAACCAAAATTTTGGAAATTTAAGCAATGATTGTATATTTTATCTTCTTAATATCAGAAAGATAAAACACAATGATAAGAATTTAGAACATAATATTTTAAAATGTTACTGTCCTATCCACACAAAAATGTATGTTTGTTGGATAAGCAAAACTCCTAAAGGTACAAACACTGTTTTTTTTTTCTCAAAAGAAAATAGTGTTAGGCCAAAACAAGAAATTATGACTCTCTGAGGCCATGCTACTATTAATAGAAGAAGCAGTTTTTCCTCCTCTGTGTATCTTGAAATGAGGAAATGTCATTCTCATGTAAAATACACAACTGAAGAAGATTCAATTATAATACAGAATAGTTAAATATCAACTAATTTCTTATATCCCCATATGTCATGTGCAACAGATGAAAGGAATTGTACTTCTTTAATTCATTAGAAGCATTAATACTTGGTGCTTGGATATTTTTGTTATGAAAATGTTGCTTTCAAAAATTATAGTTTAATGATGAGTGAGTCCTCCTTCCTTGTTATATAGAATGTATTATCCTTTAAAATTTTAAAAGAAAACATTAGTAGATCTAAAAGTAGCTGTCAGGAAAACACTCACATTCACATTACCAGTAACTAACCAATTCACAAATCAAATTAATGATCACAGTAAATGTGTGACAGAAGGATAAACCACACTTAAACAAGAAGACTTAACAAACCGTAGTATCTGGATAATTGTGACACAATGAAGTTCAATGAAGTTAGACTTCAAATGTAATTTCAAGGGCATTCCATCTAAAAGTCGAGAAAACTAGGAGAGTTAAAAAATACCAACTTCGCTTATTACTGGTGTCATAAAGAGCACATAACTTTCAGTCTCTCTGGAACCAATTTTAGATGGAACTGCCTATAATATAGACAAAAGCATTTTAAAGGTATTTTACTTTGTTTTATAAAGGATTTCTGGAGATGGGGCGATCAGGGTTGGACACGTACTCTGTGAAATCAGTGTTTGAGTTTTCCACATTGTTGCTCTGTCACTTTCTGCATGAGATGTTTACCGTTAGGTTCTCAAACTCCGATCATCATGTCTGTATTACAGCCAACAGTAAGATGAGTGCTCCAATGCCCTTTCATAGATGTCCTGTGGGATATGCAATGCTTCCACTTTTATTGGCCAAAGGCAAATCACTTTCAAACCTACCACAAAGAAAATTGAGAAATCAAACTTTATTTTGGCTATAACTCAGTAATTCCACTACAAAAGAAAAAAGGAAGCAATAGAATTTGAAGACCAATACCAGTTAACCACATTCCATATCACTGGACTGTTAAAATGTTAACTTCAGATGTTGTGTGTAAAAGTCACTGTTATATAACACAAGGCAGCTTCCTAGTATTATTAAGTGTTCTGACTTCAAGTATGAAGAGAAAGGTGTTTGCTTACAGAGCGCTACATGGGTACTGAGGATATGCCCAGGCACAGGTGAACACAGAGAAAATGCATCTGCAGGCTTCCTGTGAGAAGTGCTGGAAGGGACCCACAAACCAGGAAAAGACTTGAACAAACCCAAACTTTAGCTAAGTAAGTGCATCTTCAGGATCAAGCTTTATGTGTACATTAATCTCCAAAAAGTTTATTATCTCCATGCAAGTTATTGTCAACTAATATAGAAACTAAATAGTTTATAACATTCACTCCTTTGAGAAATAATGACAATATTTTTTAAAATTTATTTATTTATTTATATTAGTGAAACACCATGAGGTACAGTTGTAGACTTAGAAATTTTTGTGCTTGGCTTTCAATTATACAATGTTCGAGGACCCATTCCTCCACCAGTGCCCATTTTCTACTATCACTAATCCCAGTATCCCTCCCAACCCCCTTCCTCCCCATCCCACCCTGCCTCTGTGGCAGGGCATTCCCTTTTGTTCTCTCTCTCCTTTTGGGTGTTGTGGTTTGCAAAAGAGGCATTGAGTGACAATCATGTTTGGTCTATAGTCTACTTTCACCATACTTCTCCCATCCTGGGAGGATCCTCCCAACACACTTTATTTGGTGCTCCCTTCTCTATCTGAGCTTCCTTTTCCCCTAGCATATGTGGCTGGCCTCCAAGTCATGGAGCAAAATTCCTGGTACTAATCTCGGAATAATGGCAATATTTAACTAGGCTAAAAACCACAGAGCTAGAGTAAAGATCCTGCAGCAATACTTTAAAATTTCAAATTAAGATAGAACAGGTTTAAATACTCTACTATTATATATTTTCTCAAATCCCTTATTCCTTAACTTGAATGATATCAAGTATTGGTGAACCTACTCTGTATAAAGTACACTGGTACACAAATATTGGAGAAGCAGAGATGATAAGATGTATGTCTTCAAATTAGCTTACCCTTTAGTTACAGGAAAACACCCCACCAAGTAAACTACAGAGATATCTTAAACACAACTCTGCCTTTAGTAGTGGATATCTACTGAAGAATCTTGATAACATTCTTTAGTAGTGGATATCTATTGGAGAATTTCGCTAACATTCTGCTTCCCAGAATTGTGATACCGCATGTACTACTCAGAGATGAGATGTCTTTCCAGGCACAGAGCATCTCAGACAACCATCGGAGAAAAACTGCAAAACTGAAAAGAAAAAAGAGCATACTTGGGTTTTCTGATTTAAAGGTTTTTGAATAAGGTAAGTGGAAAGATTGGGGTGAGTCAAGAATCAAGAACAAAAAGGCCAAAAGTTAGAACTAGGGTGGCAAAAAGAACATATCCATCAGAGTCTGACACAGGAAGAATACTGGGTCATTGTTGCATACTCACAGATGCCAAAGTGAGCTACTGTAATAAAGGAAGTCCCAGGAGAGAAACTCAGAAGAAATTGCAGGTTTCTTTCATGGTGGTGATTTCTGTTTTTACATTTCCTGAAAATCATTCTAATAGTATTTGGGTTTTATCCTCCCAGTTTTTATATATATATATATATATATATATATATATATATATAATAAGTGCTGTCAGATTCCTCACAACTCATCAACTCACAGTCTCCTTTGTTAAAATATAATTATTTAAAAAAAAATTTTTAGGGGCTGGAGTGATAGCACAGCGGGTAGAACATTTGCCTTGCACGTGGCCAACTTGGGTTTGATTTCCAGCATCCCATATGGTCCCTTGAGCACTGCCAGGAGTGATTCCTGAGTTCAAAGCCAGGAGTAACCTTGAACATTGCCAGGTGTAACCCAAAAAGCAAAAAAAAAATAAACAACATTTTTAAAGTCTAATGAACTTAACTAGGTCCAATGGTTTCTAAATAAACTGTATTTTATATTGACTATATCATGACAATTTTCCGAGCCAAGTTATTGAGTAGTACTGTAGCACTGTCCTCCCATTGTTCATCGATTTGCTCCAATGGGCACCAATAACGTCTCCATTGTGAGACTTGTTGTTACTGTTTTTTCGCACATTGAATATGCCACGGGTACCTTGTCAGGCTATTTTAATGTGTTCAAACTACTAAAATGACTTTAGCACCACAAAATATTCCTAAACAACAAACATTACTGAGGCTTCCAATTTTGATAAAATATTATTGCTGTCAAAGCTTCATTTTTTTCAATTTTAAAAAATTCTATTACTTAAACAAAGTAATTTATGGAAAAAGCAAGTGGTGGTAAATGGCAGGAATCTAAAGGGCAAATAAAACTCAACTAGGCAGAATCCTAAGGAGCCCGAAAAAAATTGAAGAGAGCCTCTGTCATCCATTCTGTGACCCCGACAAGTCCAAGACATATCTAGAGGCCCAGGTCCTTTAGAATTAGAGGGAAAACATACAGATGATTGCTTGAATAATAAGGAAAGAAAGGAAAAGAAGATCTGGAATGAGGGGCAAGGATGCCTCAAAGTACTTATTATTGGGAAAGACACAAAAAGAAAGGACCTTGGACCTCAAAAAGCCAATGAACGCAGTCAACGAAATATACAGCATAATGTCTTTGTCTTTAAAAAATAAATAGTTGGAAGACACAAACACCTGAACTAATGACAACTGGTTTCCTATGGCTTTTTCTTAGGAAATGAAAACAGCTTTCTTGCATATGGTAGACACAGATGCCTAGGAAATTAATTAATTGCATTAGCCCTGAAGGTTACCAAAGAATGCCCCTTGCTATGGCATGGCTGAGGTGAAGGATGAAGGGTGGGCATGCATTCATGTGAAGATTCCACTTCACGAACTGTTGTGCTCTCTGACGCAGTTTGCCACAGTTGAGAGCATAGTTCTGGACATGGGCTTCCATTAGGCTTTGGCATAGCATCTATACGTAACTGAAAGAGAAACTATTCTGTTGCAAGCAAACTCCTGACAACTGCTGCACTAACCAGACAGGGAAGCTGGGGCCCATTGAAAGCTTGAGGCTGAATTGTCTCTAGGTGTGTAATGAGGTCAGGCAAGAAATGGAGTGAAATGTCTCTGTTTCAACAGCTGACCAAATGCAAGCTCCTCTTTTCTCAGATAGAAGCAATTTATTTATTCCTTCTAGTTTTTATTTCACTCAGTTCTGTGTTCGTCGTTGCCTTACACTGCTGGCATACACTGTTTACCTGTCTCCTTTTTCTGCTGGCATATAATGGGTGCTCAAGTTTTGTTGGAAAGCACTGAGAGGAGACAAAACCTGTGGAACAGATCACAACTCTAGCCAACATCTACTCTTGCTACCTCTCTGTCGCCATTTTTCTACTCCTAAGCTTCCTTATATCTTTCTTCAAAATATCCCTTGGAAAGGTTTTGAAATACTTTCAGGCAGCTAACTACAATAGTTTCTCATCTTCATTAATCTTTCTTCAACTTTTCAATATGCATTTTGACCTTCTTTTTCTTAGGGGTCTCTGCCTCCACTTCCATTGTATTTCTTCAGATCATCCATTTTTGTGTCCTGTTTTTTAATGTTAACTCCAAAATATAAACTTTAATTCACCTGACAAAATTTGCATTTTGTCATGTACTTACTCTGGGCTGGATACCACACTCACATTCTTCGGGAGAGGGTGGTTTATCCAATCTCTGTAACTACCTCTGAAAGAATGTGCTAGACCTGAGGTGCCATCAAGGAGTGGGAGATCATTGCATACTACCATGCTGCTAAGCACAAGGAACTATTTCTGAAATTTAAGGAATAGGTTGAATTCATAGTCCACATTCTCTAAATGAGTTTTTCTCTTATGAGTCTTCCTCTTACTGTCAGTCATTTGGTAGATATTAGGTATCACTATCTGTCATTCTGCTAATCTTACAAAAACTGTCCTCTGGTTCCTTTTCCAATTTTCTAGGTTAATTCCATTTGGCTAAATTACTGCAGTAGAAACCACTTTACAAATATGTAGCTAATTTCCAACTCCCAAAGCATTGTTGAAATGACCCTTTCTTCTGATGATACTTTCTGATTAACACACTTCACACACACACATACACAGACAAACACACACACACAATTTGTAATTTTGCAAACCATTTCCTTTGTAATTATTTCAAGTAAGTACACCAGCCATTATAGGCATCTCTCATAAATAAAAAAAAAAGTCTGCATGCAGTAAACAAACAATAATATCACAGAGTCTCTTGGCCTGAAGATGTTCCCCCTATGACAGAGGGATTGAGATCAATACTGGGAAAATATGTTAATTCTTCTACACAAATTTCTACCTGTCTGAGAATAGATATTCACTACTCAGTCGCCACTCTCTTCTTGTATCACTGTATCACTGTCATCCTCTTGTTCATTGATTTCCTCGAGCAGGCACCAGTAACGTCTCCTTAGTCCTAGTCCTGAGATTTTAGAAAGTGCCACACTTGAGGCTCTTTCAGGGTCAGGAGAATGAGACCCATCATTGTTACCGGGTTTTGGCATATTGAATATGCCACGGAGAGTTTTCCAGACTCTGCCGTGTGGGCAGAATACTTTCGGTAACCTGCCAGGTTCTCCAGAGTAAGAACTAGTAATAAAATGCTTCCTGGAGCTGGGTTTTATAGTCTCTGGGTCTTGGCCATTGATTACATGGTGCCGGGGGCAGTTCGTGGGTGTAACGCCTACATACTGGAAGATGGGGCATCTGAGTGGAGGAGGCCAGTCCCAATCTGAGCAGGCTTGGAGATCTAGAGGAACACCTTTGTTCCTCTACTGGTTCCTTCATGTGTGAGGCTAGTCCAAATGTGTGGAGAGTGGTCTTAAGCATGGCTGTGGCTGGAACCGAAGGTCTTCTCTTCCAAAAAAAAAAAATACAAAATCTCTTTCCCTAATTACTTAATTTCCTGTAGCAGCCACAATGAGATCAGTTTAGCCAAATGGAACAGGATCCTAATGACTGGCTCCTCTAGCTCAAAAGTCAATCTGAGATCTTCAAGGCATGAACAAGTTCTTCTCTAGTAGATTGGAGTATTGCTGAACCTACCATGTTCTTTCACTTTGACTATCCTTAAGTTTTCTGTATTCCACAGCACCTTGATAATGGGTAGAGAAGGAAAAAGATAGAGGCCAGCAGTAATCAGGGTCCATAAAGAGTATCTCCAACTCTTTCTCGAATGGCTTAAGTTTGGCAAGTCCCAAAATACTCTGTGCCAAGAACTTTTTTGCCTTAATTTCTTAAACCCATGTGAATTTCAAAAGAAATTTGGTCCGTATGTTTCTGATTCATTTACACTTAACTCATCACAATGTTGTTGTGAAATAGCCATTTGATGTCCAAGAAGTCTTTAGAAGTTCTTTCCTATGCCTTTTCTCCCTTGCCAATGCTAAATGCAATTTTGGTACAGAATTTCTTTAAGTTGGATTGAAACTCCGAACTGAAGGCAACCTCTTGTCTTGATAAAACATTCTTGTTAGCAAGTAGACCGTTTAGACCCATGGGAAGCTGAATTCCCTAAAGAAACTGAAACTTTCTCCAATTCAGGCCTAGGTTTTCCCTTTCTGCAGAAATGTTCCACTCTAATGAACATTGCACCAGGTCCTACCTCAACTGTAGCAGAAAAGCCATGGAGAACAGTGCCACAACATTTACCAGCGTATTTCCATTGCAAGTCTTCACTACAGTTGGAATCACTTCCCCTTATTTAACTTTTTAAAACACAAGGGTCTTTAAAGTATCCATATTTGCCCACAAAATCTGATATGCAGAGCAACCCAACCATCAGCTATAGAAGGACAAACTAAAATAAGACTCCACTTACCTCAGACATAATATAATATGAATATAAGCCAAATTTAAGCTGATAGAGTTTAGGAAGAAAGGATATAGCAGAACTGTGGTTTCCACTTGATCTTTTGGTGTGGGCACTGTGGTGTTGATTTTAGAGTCAAATTCTAAGAAGGAAAAGCATGGGGTTCAGCATAGGTATTTTGTACTTGCTCAGGGTTCTGTACTCAAAATGAACCTGGATGCCTCACCCATCCTTAGTAAGGTAGCCATAGCCTGCTGGTTTGGAGAGCAAGAGATGGGGATGTTCCTTGGGCTCGCACTCAGGCCTCCTCCTGCCTTGCTGGTCTTACCTTCTTTCTGCCTGGGGGCCCAGTAAAGAACAAAGTCCATGTCCAAGAGTTCAAGACTCTTCAGGAACAGACATCCCAAGCAATCTCCTCCTTCACCTCTGTGCTTCTGACCCTATCATTTTTTAAAAATTCCTGCTTACTTTTAAAGACTGTCTTAAGCACTTTAAGACAATATTTGCATTTAAGCATCTGAAAAAATTCCCTTACAGCAGCCTTAGCGTTCTTTCAAATATCCCTCTATGAATCTAAACATAACTTGAACCATTTCAAACAACTCCCTCTTGGCTCAGTAAAGTTGTCGTGTTTTCCCCCCTTATTTTAAATTGTGCAAACAATTAGACATTTTGAAAATGGCATACATCAAGTAAAGTGTGTCAGGTTTTAATTAGTTTCAAATATTTATAATCCCTGCTGTCAGAATCAGCATTCTCCCTTTGGGCACGTAACATTCTAGCAATGTTGTGATATCCTTCTGGTTTGACGTAAATATCTATTTACTTTATTGAATCAGTACAAATCCTGATAGGTCAGAAATTAGGCATGGGTGGTTAAAGACTAAATATCTGCTATAAGATGCCAGAGTTAAGAGTAATTGTGAAATTAAATGCATCTTCAGAGGTTTGTAACTAAATTCACATTTGTATTTAAATACCAAATAATCTTCCAATTTTTATGCATAGTTTTCAGTCACTGTAACAAAAACATGATGTTGTGCTCATGCTGTGAGCACTGCACTTGGTTTCCTTGTTTACATTAACAGCTGTAAACATAGTCTTATCCAGGCTTTCTTGGAAGCCAATTTCCCTTCATTTCCTGCATTTACCATGTTGAGAAATTTCTAGAAATTTCCTTTATATTTTTATTGTTTATGTACTTTGCCATAAGAACCTAAATGCGTGTGCATCTGATCACTGTTTCATCTACCAAAATTTTAATGTACGTTTAAGGTCTCTTCACTTTAACTCCTTTTGGGTTTCAGAGGTAAGTGGTAAATGAAAAAACATGCCTGGGTATTTATTACAGTCATGTATATGCAAATATCTTTACCCTATGCATCTGCAACTTCTCAGCTGCTTAAAGCCAATCCGTAGTTCCAGGTAGAATTCAGCTCTTTCCAAATGGGTGAAAAGACCTTAGCAAGTCCAGGGAGAGACAATCTAAGTCAGTGTGTGGTGATTGTGAGCTGAGTGCATTAAAATGGGCTTCTCTGAATGGATAAGAGGGATTTGGAAAGGACAGAAAACGGCAAAGGGAGAGAAAAAATGATAGAAGGAGGAATTAAAGACAAGGAGAAGAATAGAATAAAAAGCAAGTAATAGCAAAAGGCTATAAATGTTTGTTTTAGAGAAAAAGAAGAATGAATCGGAGGAGAAGAAATAAATTTAAACTAATTTTAATTGTGCATAAAATATGAATTTCAGAAGTAAAAGCTTCAAGAAGCACATTTGTGTTACCTACCTTGCATTATGATACCTTCTATGGTCCCAAACTCAAGTTCAGGAGTGGTCTCTTCCTTGGGATAACCAAGACGTTAACATCGCCAATCACTCTGCTGCTGCGATTTCAGTTGCCATTGTTGAAGTCCATGCTGCCCTCCCAGCAGTCCACTCGAGATGAGAAAGCCCTGAATTTTAGCATTCTTAGTATCACTGCACAGACTTTTCGAGTTCTCTAGCACTGGTATTGATTTAAGTACAGTGCAAAATATTCTACCCTGTTCTTTCTTTTCTGTATTCTACCCAGAAGGCTTTCTGTTAGAAAGTGTTTGTTGCTTATACTAAACCTTTCACTCTGACCCCAAATTATATCTTCAAAAACATAGGAGAGGGGCAGGAGAGATAGTGCAGCAGGTAAGGTCCCTAGTTTGCATGTGGCTGACCTGAGTTCAGTACCCGGATCCTGTACGGTCCCCTGAGCACTATGAGGACTGGTCCAGAGTAACCTCTGATCATCACCATGTGTGGCCCAAAAACAAAAAATAAAAAGAAGGAAATAAGAGAATGTAGGTACACCTTCTCACTAACCTTCTTGCTGCTTGATGGATTGTAGTATACCTTTCAGATTCTTTGTAACCCTTGTATTTCCGACATCTTTTGATGAAAAATTATTTTTCTTTAGATTATTTTTCCATAAATTACTTTTTCTTTTATATATACATGTTTCTAAAAAGATAAGGCTGGCACGATAGCACAGCGGGTAAGGCGTTTGTCTTGCAAGCGGCCAACCCGGGTTCGATTCCTCCATCCCTCTCAGAGGGCCCGGCAAGCTACCGAGGGTACCCCACCCCCACGGAAGAGTCTGGCAAGCTCACTGTGGCATATTCGATATGCCAAAAACAATGCCAACAAGTCTCACAATGGAGATGTTACTGGTGCCCGCTGGAGCAAATCGATGAACAACGGGAAGACAGTGCTACAGTGCTATTCTGTCATTGTCTTCTACAATCAAGAAAGTATCTACTTTTAAGGTTCTAGTAATAGAAAGTATTTTGTTGCTATATTCTGTATTTCTGTAACTACTAGAATTTTTATGTGTCTGAAATATCTCTAGGAACAAAGAAAATACGTACACGTAATTATCTATGTTTTAAAGAGAACTATGCAGCTCAACTGGCAAAAAACAAACAAGATAGATTTATCTCCTCTGAATTATTGGTGACCTTCCATAATTTTGCGGTACTTTAGAAATGCAGAGACCAAAGAAAATTCCCCAAAGCACATTTGAACGTTTGTTCATAGAATGAAAACTCATGATCATAATATTAACATAAGACAACAAAAAATCCTGAAGAGAGCTCTATGGCCAAATAAAATATAATGTTTAATATACTTGAATATGTTTTAATAGCATATTTTAAATTGGGCATGCATTAAACATACTAACTAGAAGATTCCATTTAGTGACCATACCACATGAAGAAGAAGGTGTCATATAGCTTTTAAAATTTAGGGAGATCAAATCCTAAGGAGAAAAACTACAAAGTCAACTTTTCTCAAGGAGAGTGGTACCAAATAAGAGGAAGAAGAAAGCAAGCAGTCGAATAGGAAAAAGGTCGAGGTAAGCCATAGTTAAAAATGAAAATGGATGAAAATTAGAGGTGATGTTTGTAGACCCTTCTGATTACCTAATGAAAACCATGAGCCCTCTCTTGTGAAAATTCTGTGCATAGAATAGTTTTCCATTAAAGTTAAGTTGTTCATAGACACCCTCAGAACTCCTATTGCATCCAACAGTAAATAACAGCATGAACGTATTTGAAACCCTCAGCGTTGTGTAATCCATATATTTAGGGAGCAGAAAACTAGTAAAAAAGATAGTTGCTCTATACAAGCAGCCAACATGGCTGAGTTCAATTCCTCCGCCCCTCTTGGAGCAAGCTACCAAGAGTATCTCGCCCGCACGGCAAAGCCTGGCAAGCTCCCCGTGACAAATTTGATATGCCAAACACAGTAATAACAAGTCTCATGATGGAGAAGTTACTGGGCCCTCTTGAGCAAATTGATGAACAACGGGAGGACAAGTGACAGTGACAGTGATTCTGAACGTTTCTAACAAAAACGGCTTTACTTCAGTGAAGATATAAAATCTTCCATTAAGTAAAACATTCTGAACTCAGGTATAAATAACCCAGTATCTCATTTCATTTTTTTATAGATGTTCTATTGAGGATAATGTCTTCATTTTTAAAAAGTATTTTTTCTGATGATTCTAAGTCAATTTCACACAGCAATAAAAATAATGTGTGTAAGTGCTCTCCAAGGATTGCCTTCCATGTGCTTCTTCAACAATAAATTATTAATCAAAAGTGATTCTATCCAAAACACATGCACTAATATGAATTTGTATAGAGGCGGTTAATCAAGAATTAAAAAGTAAACACTCCTTTTAGAACAGAAAATCAAATCTCTAAAAGTTTATCTAACACACACTTGCAACCATGTTAAAATTATTAGTCCCTCTATAAAATTACTAATGAAAAGGATTATCAAAAATGTTTCAATTGATAATATGAAGAATGCACTGTAGCACTGTCCTCCCATTGATCATCAATTTGCTCGAGCGGGCCCAGTAATGTCTTCATTGCGAGCCTTGTTGTTACTGTGTTTGGCATATCGAATACGTCATGGGTAGCTTGTCAGGCTTTGCCATGCAGGCGAGATACTCTCGGTAGCGCCAGGCTCTCCGAAAGGGGCGGAGGAATCAAACCTAGGCTGATTTGGTCGGCCACATGCAAGGCAAACACCCTACCAGCTGTGCTACTGTTCCAGCCATGAAAAACAAATCATAATATATTTCAAAGTTTTAAATAAATACCTGAAAAAATTTAGGCACTTTAGTTATTGATTTACAAAGTTATTCATAGTTGAGTTTCAGGTATAAATTTTCCCAATACTTATCCAATAACCAATGCCAACTTCCCACAGTTCATAGCCTGTCTCAATGACAGAGATATTTTTAAGTTTGATTATTGTAATTTGGTTTCAGTTTTGTTGGTTCTATGACTCACATACAAAGTAACATTACACCTCTTCACCACTTGTGTGCCTAGTGTTCCTGTCCCCTAAATCTATTATTCTTTATCTACCTTTTCTTGCTTTCCTCGTTTCCGTTTCTCTCTTTCCCTATTCTCAGTTCTATACTTCAGACTCCATCCAGGGTAATTTAGGCATCGCCCCCTTTATGGCACTTTGATTTCCCTTGTCTTATTATCCAATATACCACAGACAAGTGAAATCATTTGGTATTCGTCTTTCTTATTCTGACTTACTTCACTCAATATGATATTCTCCAGTTCCAACAAAGTTGCAGTAACCTGCATGATTTTATTCTTCCTTGCAGCTACATAGTATTCTATTGTATGTATATATACCACAACCTCATTATGCACTCATCTGTTGTTGGTTGGATACCTGGATTGATTCCACATCCCACCTAGAGTGCTAAGTACTGCCATGAACAATGGTGTGCATATGAGAGTGACACATAACAGAAAACTAGAAACAATCTGAGAGTTTCTTTTTACAGAGAAAAAGAAACTCTCATTCACTGCTGGCGGAAATGTTGCCTGGTTTAGTCCCTGTGGAAAATAGCATGGAGATGTCTCAGAAAAGTCATAAATAATAGTTACCTTAAACCCGACAGTCACCCTCCTTGATATATAAACCAAGGACACAGAAACAATCTCAAAAGGACATCCGAACAAAATTATTCGTTTAACTAATATTTTAAGTGTTGTCCTCTATAATTTTTCTTTGCATCATTTCATTTTGTTGATTTTGTTTTGTTTCTGAGCCACAGCAGACGGTGCTCAGGGCTTACTGCTGGATCTGATCTCAGGGGGCACTCCTGGAGGTACTCAGGGAACCAAGAGTGGTGCTGGGGATCAAAGCTGGGCCAGATGCAAGCAAAGCAAGTGCCCTAGACATTCTAGACTCTCTCTTCAGTCTTGCTCGTTTCTTAAAATGATAAGCAATTAGAGGTTAAGGGGCTTATCTGTTTCTTCCCAGTTTCTGCCTATTAAGTTGTAATAGCTTTTAGTTCTGTATAAACCAAGATTTACATTCTGTCATATTGACCAAGAATAGCCTAGAAATCTCAATGTTTTATAATTAAAAAGTGTCTGCTTTTTATAATATATATATATGTATTCATTTGCAACCCACGCCTGCCTGTCCTTCACCAACTACAAGACCAAGATGACTCCCTTCCGACGGCCTGAATGATCTATCACATCTTCCAGAAGGGCAATGGAGAAGATTATCCATGACTTCTACTCAGATCACTTCGATAGCCACGTCCACCTGCCCACATACCAAATTCCACAGGATGGATATGTCATTCCCAACATTCTCCCTTCCAAAATCTGACATGCCAATTTACCAGTAAAGAAATGAATAGCACCCGATCCAGACAAGGTCAGACCTGAACACCTGAAGAACCTGCCGTCAGTACTCAGTACTCATCAATACACTGGCTTGGCTCTTTATGCGCTACCTGTCTAAATGCAAGGTTCCGTCCCAATGGAAAACCAGCAGGACTGTTCTACTGTACAAGAAGGGAGACATCCACTGTCACGCCACTGGCCAAGCAAGTGAAAACAGAGATAGACAAATGGGACTATCTTAAACTAAGAAGCTTCAGCACCTCCAAAGAAACAGTGACCAAAATAAAGACAGTCTACAGAATGGGAAAGGATATTCTCCCAATACACATCTGACAAGGGGTTGATATCAAGGATATACAAAGTATTGGTTGAACTCCACAAGAAGAAAACATCCAACCCCATCAAAAAATGGGGCAACAAAATGAACAGAAACTTTCTCAAAGAAAAAATCTGAATAGCAAAAAGGCACATGAGAAAATCCTTTACATCATTAATAATCAGGGATAAGCAGATCAAAACAACAATGAGATATCATTTCACGCCACAGAGACTGGCCCACATCCAAAGGAACAAAAGCAACTGGTGTTGGCATGGATGTGGCGAGAAAGGGACTCTCCTTCACTGCTGGTGGGAATACTGACTGGTTCAGCCCTTCTGGAAAACAGTGTGGACGATTCTCAAAAAAAGTATATTCGAACTGGCATCTGCACTTGTTTGTTCATTGTAGCACTGTTTACGATAGCTAGAATCTGGAAAAAACCTGAGTGCCCGAGAACAGATGACTGGTTAAAGAAACTTTGGTACATCTACACAATGGAGTACTATGTAGCTGTTAGATAAGGTGAAGTTATGAAATTTACATACAAGTGGTACTACATGGAAAGTATCATGCTAAGCAAATTGAGTCAGAAAGAGAGGGACAGACATAGAAAGATTGCATTCATCTGGGGAACATAAAGTAACAAAATAGGAGACTAACACCCAAGAATAACCGAGATAAGTACCAGGAGGTTCACTCCATGGCTTGGAGGCTAGCCGCACATGCTAGGGGAAAAGGCAGCTCAGATAGAGAAGGGAGCACCAAATAAAGGGTGTTGGGAGGATCCTCCCAGGATGGGAGAAACATGCTGAAAGTAGACTATAGACCAAAAATGATTGCCACTCAATGCCTCTTCTGCAAACCACAGCACCCAAAAGGAGAAAGAGAACAAAAGGGAATTCCCTGCCACAGAGGCAGGGTGGGACAGGGGGAATGCAGGGGTGGGAGGGATACCGTGGTGGTGGAAAATGGGCACTGGTGGAGGAATGAGTACTTGATCATTGTATAATTGAAACCCAAGCACAAAAATTTGCAAGTCTACAACTGTACCTCATGGTGTTTCACTAATAATTTTTTTTTAAAAAAGTAAGGAGATGTTGCAATTTCACACAATATTTTGGTAATATTTATTCTATTGCCTTAAAGAACAACAGTAGAACTTTGATAGTGATTGCATTAAATCTGGATAATACATGGGTAAAAGATCATTTGAAAAATATTGATACTTCTAATTCATGATCATGGAATACCTCGCAAATTCCTTGTGTCTTATTTATTTAATCACTGACATAGTTTTTCATATATGCATGCTTTACCTTATTTGTTATATTGCTTGGTTTTTAATTCTTTTCTTGCCATCAATAATTTGAATTGCTTTCTTGATTTCTTTGTCTTCTAGTCTGTTGTTTGCATATAGAAATGCAACAAAATTATTGAATGATTTTTTTGTTGCCTGCGATTTTCTCATAGTGAAAGTTAATTATTTCTAATATTCATAATGGAGTATTTAGGGTTTTCTGTATATGTAATAAAGTCTGCAAAATAAAATAAAAAAAAGAAGGGAGACATCCACAACCTTGGCAACTATCATCCAATCTGCCTGTTGTCTATCGTCTACAAGCTGTTCACTGGACTCATCCTGAATAGGATTGGCAGAACACTAGATGAAGGACAACCATGTGAGCAAGCCGGGTTCCAAAAAGGATTCAACACAATCTTCCATATCCACATGATAATCAAGCTCATAGAGGTTTCTCGGGAGTTCAAGATGCGGCTCTGTTTAAGGTTCATTGATTTAAAGAAAGCCTTTGATTCTATTGAGATGGAAGCGGTCATTGAAGCCCTAGCAATCAGGGCATCTAAACTCAATACATCAGGATCCTCCGTGAGCTGTATTATGGATTCACTACCAGGATCTCACCATTCTACAAGGAAGTGATCATCGACGTAAAGAGAGGGGTTTGACAGGGCGACACCATTTCACTAAAACTCTTCAGTGCCACCCTCAAGAACGTCATGCAATGACTGGAATGGGAAGGAATGGTAGTGAAGATAGACAGTCGGCAACTACACCACCTCCTCTTCACTGATGAACATTGTTCTAATAACACCAAATATCAGAGAATGCTGGCCAACTTCGACCGTGGAAAGATCGAGTTACAGCTTAATCTCATGAGGACAATGAAGTCAACATGATGAATGACCTCCCACCTGAGTTGCGCAGGAGGAAGAGAGCAGCTTGGAACGCCTTCAATTTCGTCAAAGAAATAGCTAAGAATACGAACAACTTCCGGGTTTGGGCACATCTCTTCGATTCCACTGTTCTTCCTGCGTTAACATATGCCTCAGAGACCTGGGCCCTACGAAAACAGGATGAGAATGCTATTCATGTCTCCCAAAGAGGAATCAAAAGAGCTATGCTTAGAGTATCAAGCTTCACTCACGTGAGAGAAAGAATCCGGAATTCCGACCTCCATCAACGCTCAAGAATCAGGGACGCTGTCTCATTTGCCAAGGCATTGAAAATCAGATGGACTGGACACGTAATGCAATTTGGAGACCACCGCTGGACTAGAGCCTTTACCAACTGGATTCCATGGAACGACAAATGATTGCATGGTGGCCCACCTACACGATGGTCAGACTTCTTCGTCAAGACCCTGAACGATTGGTTTGAGGCTCTTTGTGTTCCTGGAGCGAGCAGAAGCCATTGGGCTGCACTAGCACCTGACAGGGATGAATGGAGACATTACTGGCACCTGCTCGAGCAAATCGATGAGTAACAGGATGTCAAGTGACCAAGTGATCAAGTGATATATATTCAGTTATTCATTTCTGGTTTATAATACTATAAATAATGGTCTGCATGAATATTATTTCAATACCTCTCCCATCACCAGTGTACCCCTCTCAGTCACCCCCTTTATTAAGCACCCCCCAAATTCAATCTTGTGGTTGATTTCCCACTAAGTTGCCTTTGGATCTTTGTTGCTGCCTTACTGTCTTTCTTTAAGTTCTACATATGCTTTAGCGATTAATGTATAGGAAATGGAATATACTGTGGTCCTGTTCATTGACTTGCCAGGATGTTCAACTTATATAATAAACAACCCCATTCCAACGATCAGTGGGATATAAAGCATATAGCGGAGGAAAGGGCAAAAAGTTGGGCGAAGGTGGGGCTGGGGGGATTTATGAGAAATACATACTGGATTTTAATGCTTCTGCCACTTTATTTCACTCACATTGCAGGAGCTAAAACAGGTCACGTGGTTATGCCTAAGTTCAAAAGAAGAGGAAGGGGCCAATTTTTCCATGTGCCTTGGTACCTGAATTATTTGGCCAACTGCCCTAATGATTGCTGCAAGGTTACACTAAATAGATGTTGAGTTCATAGCAATATTCTATGTACAGGAAGTAGACTTTTACCATGAAGTTCAGTGGTAAGGGAGAGATGAAGTCTATATATCGTAAACTTGGTATAATGAGAAGCGAAACATCCCCTAAAATGTTCAGCATGCATGCTCAACTTCATATGGCGATTGATTCTGCAGGGTTCATACGACTTCATAAAACATATGGTTCAAGTTGCAGCGTATTAAAATGTAGTGGAGACTTTTATATCATTTCTAAAGTGCTACTATGAAAACCCACCAGACAGAAAATAGATTATTAAATACTATATCCCTTGAAAAATTTGTATACAAACCCAGAACAACAGCCATGTATATGCTTGACAGGGCACCTAACATTTCTCTTCACTCCTGCTCTTTTTTTTTCATGTTGTTTTAAGGAAGTTTTTAACTTTGTAACTTTCTGGTCTCAGAACCAGCACAAACTCTGAATTTGGGTAAATGAAACTCAGAGTGTGCTTATCAAAGTTGGTTCCTCATCTCATTTCCTTCTGCTGTGCTTAAGCGACTTCGTTCTCCTAAACTGCACTTCCCGAGTTGGAGCAAAATTCCTTTATTCCATGGCAAACTGTAACATTCTGAAATGCTTCTAAGATGCTTTTTCTAATAATCCATAAAAGCTTTGGGCATCATATGGTTCTGGCGTCTCCCAAAGAGGAATCGAAAGAGCTATGCTTGGAGTATCATGTTTCACTCAAATGAGAGAAAGAATTTGGAGTTACGACCTCCGTTGACGTTCAAGAATCAGGGACGCTGTCTCGTTTGCCAAGGCGTCAGAAATCAGATGGGCTGGACACGTAATGAGATTTGGAGATGACCGCTGGACTAGAGCTGTTACCGACTGGATTCCACGGGATGTCAAAAGACTGCGTGGCCACCCACCTACCAGATGGTCAGACTTCTTCATCAAGATCCTGAACGATCGGTTTGAGGCTCTTCATGTTCCTAGAACAGATGCCATTAGGCTACACTAGCACAGGACAGGGACAAGTGGATAAGTTACTGGTGCCCACTTCAGCAAATCGACAATTAACAGGAAGTCAAGTGATCAAGTGATGGTTCTGGAAGTCTAAATTCTCAAGTTGAACACTAGGATCACTAACGCAGTCACATGAGAAACAGGTGAATTATATCTTTAGAGATTTGCAGGGGAACTTGGATATAAGAGCATGCAACTCATTCAGCATGGCCAGACCTTGGTAAACCACACTACCAGCTAACTTTGACTATAAAACATTGGTTTTACTGCCATCATTATTGTCTATTCCTGATCATAAATCTTGCATAATATTTGTTATACAATACAATATTTGTATCATTTTAAATGTAGGAGCGATAGCACAGCGGTAGGGCGTTCGCCTTACAAGCGGCCAACATGGCCGACCCGAGTTCGATTCCTCCGCCCCTCTCGGAGAGCCCGGCAAGCTACCGAGAGTATTCGATATGCCAGACACAGTAACAACAAAGTCTCCAACGGAGACGTTACTGGGCCCGCTCGAGCAAATATATATTGATATATTTATAAATATTATGTAAATTACTATATGTTGTATATGTGTATATATGTTACGTATCTCAATATATTGTCTCAAAGAAAGAAGATCCTTAAAAAGTGTCATTGAGATCAAGATTGACCAGAATTTTTTTCAACGTTGTAATTAAACAATGCTATTCAAGGATATGTTGTATATTATAATCATTATATATGCCATATTTCATACAACCTGTCCTTATATATCATATATACTCTATTTGCTGTATACATGCATTCATATAAAGGACAAGAGCTTCAAATCTATCCTGCTCTTTCCGGAATATCTCAACAAAGAATTTTAAGATCACAAGTACCAGAAACCTCCACTTAAAATTATAAGAAAATATTTTTGACTGATAAGGCATACCAGAAAAAGGCTAGTTTCAGTAATAGCTTAATGCAGGGATCAAATGATGTCATCAGGATATCTCTCTACTTCTCTGTTACTCCATCCTCACCGCACCAGCCTGATGTTTGGCAGATTTTCCTTCACAAATGCAGGAAGGATGCCAAGATTGGTAAGGCTCACATCTAGTTTTCCTCAGATCCAGCAAAAGCTTGAGCTCTACATACTGTCCAGGTTGCATACCTCCACAGATCCATCCGCTAGTGACTAACTTGAACACTGGATGTGCTGATTGAAAGAGACTTGCCCTGGGGGCAGGGGTTTGTGCATAGTGCACCTATCCATGATAGGGGTTGGTAAGACAAGTAAGTTCCTGTCACGGCAAATTTGGGGCACTGTTACAGAAAGATGAGAAGGGTGCCAGTAATCCTGACAAGAACTCACAAGTTGTCTTGCTTAAACTCTATGCCTTTCCTTTGCCCACTTTGAAATTGGTTTTGCTCTTGTGTAGCCCAGAGATCAGGGGAGACAGTCCTCTTGTTCAGTGTCAGTGTTGGTTCCATGTGTTATGCCACATTTCTCACTTAATGGGGACTTCCTGCGGACCTAGTAGATTAAAGGGGCGGGGGAACTTAGCATAATGATCTATAACTCCAGTGTTGGGTGCCAGCATAGATACCACATAACTCATGGCATTGACTTGCTTTTCTTATGCATAAGTAAAGGGGAGATGGATTTTGCGATCTCCAGGAGACCACAATCTCTGGATGCTGTCATTTTTTTTATTGCTATGTATTGATTGACACTGAAGATGGGGTTGTAAACGTTACTTGCTCAATGTCTCGTAGATGACAAGAGAAGCTAATGCCACCCATCTGATTCCAATGAGGAGGATCTTTGAAGTACACCATAGCTGCCATATTGCCGAGATGAATAAGGAGGGGATAGTGATGGAATTGATAATTTATCAGAATTGGCAGAAAGGGAACTAGAGAAAACACAGACATATTAAAGTTTCCAAGTGAGTGGAAGAGAGATGGCATTGAAATTGGCACTAGGGAAGAAACAATGGCTATTTCCTGGTCCATGGAGGAGACAACTTTGATTCTGGATATACTTAGTTTTTGGTGATCATGAAAGAATGATATGGAAAGTCTAGAAGATCTCTAAAATATAACTGAAACTTGGCAGCTAGAACAGGGCTGGAAAAGCATAAGCCTTCGTGCACCAAACAGTAAACGCAATAGAAGGAACTTGGTGGTGGGGGGGGGGGGGTGGTGGAGGATTGGAGGGGTGGATGAATGTCTTGGGGGACATAGCCAAGGGTGCGGTTCTAAGACAGAAAGAATCTCCCTGTCAGAGATCAACGGGGGGGGAGGGGGGATTGTCATAAGAGACCTGGAGGAGGAACACGTGGAGAAGATTCTTGCAAGACTTGATGAAACAAGATGGGTAGAGGGTTTTGAAGGGGCGTTGAAATGGGGGCAGTGAACACAGATGAGACCAGAGGGCTCCGTCTGTCGCCACACGGGGGCAGATTGGAAAGACTTTGAGAAATGTGAAGGGAGTTTAGAAGCACAGCTGTGAGGAATAAATTAGCAACTCAACAACATTTGGGTTTTAAAAATTTGTCCAGCAGAGCGGACCAACAGACGCTGACTTGTTCAGAGAACTCAGAGGAGCCTGCTGGAACTAGAGGGCAAGGCAGTGAGACAGCAAACGAGAAACTACTTTACACTCACAAAGTGGGCTTTTGTGTATGTTTGGCTGTCAGTACCTTCTGAGGACATGTTCAGTCTTTCAAGGGGCAAGACCTCGTGTCCCCTTTTCAGTCCCTCATCTTGCCAGGCAAATGCTTTGGAGATCAGTAAATCCACATGTACCAATCAATGACAAGAGGGAAACCCGCAGTTCACGAAAATTCTTTAGAAAAGAATCATTAGGGTCAGAATGATAATACAGTGGATAGGACACTTTGCCTTTCACCGGGATTGATCCCTGAGCACAGAGCCCAGAGTAAATCCTGAACACACCGGGTATGAACCAAAAAAAAAAAGAAGAAGAAGAAGAAGAAGAAAAGAATCATTCAGGGGTGAGCAGATACTTTCCCTCAAGAGAAAAACATTCATTTCCGCAGGCACAAAGTACCAAAGGAAAGATAGCCTGATTTCAAATGAAACGACAAAGGCTGGCCTTCTACCAAGAATTGTGGCAGGGGCTGGAGTGATAACACAGCGGTAGGGCGTTTGCCTTGCACGCAACTGACCCTGGTTCGATTCCCAGCATCCCATAGGGTCCCCTGAGCACTGCCAGGAGTAGTTCCTGAGTGCAGAGCCAGGAGTCACCCCTGTGCATCCCCGGGTGTGCCGTCAAAAAATAAGTCAATAAAAGAATTGTGGCAGAAAATTGTATCTCCCTTCTTGGGTAAAGAAGAGGATTACCCGGGAGAAGCTGGACACACTGTTAAAACACTCTACTAAAGCACATAACTCCTCTGTCATGGAATCCCGAGCTGGGCTGCCTGGGCCAGCCGGTAACAACGCTTCACTTGCTGGAGAACGCAGGGACCAAACGCTGTGTGCTGCCACCTGGTGGGCATCATTCGTAATTACAAACATTTGCGCATTGCCAGAAAAGGAAATTTCCTGCTTCCCACTATTTTAAAAAAAAAAAAAAAACAAAGGAAAAGGAAAATATCAGCCAGAAAGATTGTCCAGCCCTGAGGATCTGCAGCACAGCAGCAACCGGCCTCCTGACAGCTGCAAACACATCCCTTGTTAGTCCACTGTGTAGGCCTTGGAGGTCCGGCCTCAGTCCTCATGCTGAGATCTGCAGAGACAGATGGGCCAGCGCTTGCTCGCTTGGGAGCCCAGCAGGTGAATGCCTGCGCCCTCAGGGACGCATCCTTTGCTGTGGTTTTGCTCCTGGCAGCAGGACTTTTTTCCTGATCCGGATCTGGGCTGTGTTACGCTGAAACCCTTTTCAGCTCAGGAGTCGGTGATGAAACAATCAGGGACTGCTCAGTAGGCAAAACACGTCCTCCTACACTTGGAGGCAAGAGATGTGACAAGTTAATGAGACACAGCCCAAGCCTCTTCCCCGTTGCATCTCCCCCTGCGTGCTTCCCTCTCCCCAGGCCGTGGAGCAGGAGCCGGGGGTCCATCGCAGCTGTAGCTGGTGAAGCCTGGCTCTGATGAGTGTCAGCATCAGCTTGGGTGGGAGGACCGCGCCTGGTTGCGCGCCAAGGAGAAGCCTGTCTCCCAGGCCTCATTCTCCGGGGGGAGAATCCCAAAGACTGACTGGCTGGCTGGCCCGAGCCTGAGTCCTCTCCGGGTAGAGACCGACTGGCTCTCCTGGTCACAGGGCCGCCTCATTGCTGTGGTCCTGACCCTGCACCAGCTGCCTGTGGCAGAGAAAGACTGGTTGCGTGCAACCGTTTGCACGTGCAGCTTATGCTGCAGGGTCGCCAGTGGGCTCCAAGACTGGGGCCCGTGGCTACCGGAATTTCAGGCAGGATCTTTAGATCCGATTAGCCTCGCTGCACAGAAACATTCTATTGCTCCAGTGATTCCACAAAGGCGATTTGGAGATGAAAAGTAAAGGGGGGGGGGGTGGAGGGAAGACCCTTGTGAATTCCACATAAATTGCCAAAGGTGGTGCGCTCTCTATTGTTTTTAGAAATGATCCGACTTTTAAAAAAATAAAATCTCCATACGATTTGTAAATCAAAATCATGTTTCCCTGGAGAGCAATCCAGAAGGGGTATACTATTCAAAGCAACAAACTTTCAAAAGATCCGTTGGATTTAAAGATTCTATCCAAGAAAATAACTCCCTGGATTACTTAAATGACCGTGCAGCGCTTGGAGGCTCAGATGAAAGCCACCATCAAAGTCCAGGGTGTTATTAATAACCCTTGGTGTCCAGCCATCTCCTGTCCCCGCTCTAGCAGGCCAGCATCTGCTGAGCGCTATTGGGTTATTTGATTTCATTATGTGTTTTTACAACATCTGCTCGCAGGCTCTCTGAGACAACAGTGGATTCTGCGTATAGATTTAATCACACAGGAATTCTTGAAACCTGATGGTTCCCTGAAAGAAGCTTGGAGAATTGCAAACGTTGCTTCTCCTCTAAACACCACTTGACTGGCGGGCCAGGAGCCATGGTTCCGAACTGCTGCTTGAACCAACGGGCCAGAGCAGAGCCCTTCATAAAGTGAATCAGGCTTGGTGCGCTCTTGTGGTAGCAGACCTTACCAGTGCATTGCCTTTCCCAACTCCTTCTACTTTTTTTTTCTGTTTCTTTTTGGGTCACACACAGCGATGCTCAGAGGTTACTCCTGGCTCTGTATTCAGGAATTGCTCCTGGCGGTGCTCAGGGCACCATATGGGATGCTGGGAATCAAACCAGGGTCAGCCACGTGCAAGGCAAACGCCCTACCTGCAGTGCTCTCTCTCTAGGCCCTCCTTTCACTTTTGCCTGCAAGTAGAGAAGCCTGCAAATGAGGAGGCTGATTCTCCCATCTCAGACAGTCCTTAAGCAATAGGGCAGGTGTGACGGCCTAAGCACTCCACTCCATCTTCACCTACCTGGGAGTGGGGAATTTACTGCTTGGCTAGGACTCTGGGTTGAGAGATCTATTGTCTTTAAAGTTTTCCTCCAGTAGAGAAAGTTACTGTAGCAGTTTTAAAAGGTGTCCACAAATTCTTTGACACCCCCTTCCTTCAAAAGGTGGAGCCTGAATCCCTAACCCTTAAACACAGGCCAGAGTAAGTTACTCAGTTCTAAGGAGAAGAAGATGGAGAACCCCTCTAAGCTGCGTGATGCAGACAGCTGCATCAGGAAAAGGCTCTTTCTCTTCAATACTGCATTCGGGACCACGTACCGCAGACCAGCACTAGCTGCTTGGGGCAGGCCCGAGTCGACTGGATACCGAAACAGACCACCCCCTGAATCCCATCAACAAGGGGCGGTCCTTAGGGGTTCTCCACTCTGCGTGTCTGGACTGAGTAAGGTGCTTCACTCACCCTCCAAAGATCCCCACAGGGCTGCCAGCCTGGCCACACCTGGACCTGATGACAAATGTCTGTCCCAGCCCAGAGTGTCCAAAAGAGATCACAGGACCACCCTGGATTTGGTTCACATAGGAGATTGCATTTTAGGCTAAGCACGTGTTTGATCCTCTGGGATATCTGAAAATGTCATGAATTCATTTCTCTCATTCACAGATGGGCCATACTGTGGTCATCTTTATTTCTATCACAAAGAAATAAATATTCTGCTGAATGAATTAATAAAATGAAAAATAAGTGGGTACAGCTAATCTGCATGTAAGGAAACTAATCATGAATTTTTGGCACATGGATATTTTATCTGTAAAATATTATTTCAGGAGGAAAGAACCTTCTTGGAAAAAAACATTGTTCACACAGTGCTATGAGCCAATGTAATTGTTTAGAGTAAATTTGATCCTTTTAAAAGTGTTTCTTTATCCTTGTGTTTCCTTTTTCCTCAAGGATAATGCACTAACATGCTCGGACTGTCACACCAAAGTACCAAAGACGGGATGGCTTGACTTCCTCACAGTCCCAGATCAAGGTGCCAGCAAAAAAAAAAACTATTTTGTTTATTTTGAAGCCTGCCTCTCTCTCTCTCTCTCTCTCTCTCTCTCTCTCTCTCTCTCTCTCTCTCTCTCTCTCTCTCTCTCTCTCTCTTCTGATGCCACCTTTTCCCTGAGTCTTCTGTCTGTCTTCCCTCTGTATATCTGCATTCTGGTCTCCTTTTCCTATTAAGTCACTAGTCTTAATGGATTAAGCCCCACCCTAAAGACCTTGCTTAATTTACAGACTTCTTTAGAGACTCAGTATCTAAATATGGTCACTTTCTGGTTTTGAAGAGGCAAATTTTAACAGGTGACAGGAACTAGATTTAGTTTTCTAAAAGCATCATTCTGCTGAGAATATTTTTTCCCTGTGTATTAAACCTTTTTAAAAAATAAAAATAAAAAAGGAGTAATAAACCTATACAAGGTAGTCTTGTAATAAGGTAGAAAGAAGAAATTGCTGTGTAGAAAATCATCAGTTGTCTTTCAGAGAAGGAGGGAAAGTTGGAATAGGGTAAAATCTTGACCTGAAACCACTTTGGGGAATGATGCATTTCTGTTTCTTGGGCTTGCTTCTGACCTCCATCTTACGCTCAGCTCTAGGCAACAGCATGGAGTCTGAGTCATTCTTCATTTGGCTTCACTAAACAGTATGGACCCTCCCCATGAACCTGGTCACTGTTTGCATGATATATGTCGCCACTGCATCACATCCCACCCTTATGATGCAGAGGAAAGTCAGCTGCCCTGTGGGAATGCTCTCCCTTTCAACCATGCCAGCTTAAGGGGTGGTTGAGGTGGACCTTGAGAAAAAATACAGGTCAGATAAAGGTGGGAAGGTCCTGGATCATAAACACAGGAATTTCTGTGCCCAGGTGACTTACTGCAGGGAGGCGTGAGATACCTCAGGGCCAGTCTTTACTCAGCAGAGGCCTTCCCTGCAACAGAGAGCACGCGTTCAGTCAGTCAGTTTAGTCTTTACACAAAAAATGGCTGTGACTGTTCTAAATATCAATTAGGAGCCAAGGGCTCTGAGAGAAGACAGACAGTGCTGGAGTCCAGAAGGAGAGACCACTACATTTATCGTTTCTATCACAAATCACAAAATCACAAATCATCCTGTTATTCGTCGATTGCCTCGAGCAGGCCCCAGTAATGTCTCCTTCATCCTAGCCCTGAGATTTTTTAAAAAGTGCCATACTCAAGGCTCTTTCAGGGTTAGGAGAATGAGACCCTTCATTGTTACTGGTATTTGGCATATTGGGTACGCCACGGGGAGTTTGCCAGACTCTGCCCTGTGGGCAGGCTACATTTGGTAACCTGCCAGTTTCTGTGGCGCATCTAAAAGAATAATTGTTGAAAGTTCCACAAAATAAATAGGACTTGTCCCAAGGAGGAAAAAATGTACATTGAAATTCCCTTTTCCCGGGAATCACTGCTCCTGAAGGAAAATGTGCGTAGGGCTGATGGCCTCGGAAGGAACTAGAAGAAAATTTGTTCTTCACCTCTTCCAGTTACGAGAGACTATTGAATTTCTTAGTTCCTGGATACATCATTTTTGTTTGCTTTCGTTGACATTCTGTGTTTAAAGTAAAGGGCCACTCAGGTAATTGCAAATAGTCTCTCCTTTCCAAAACACTTAATTTATTCATATATGCAAATTAATGTTGCCATGTAAGACAACATATACAGAGTTCTTGGCCATGGGAAATAGATATTTTCTGTCACTGAGCCTGCCATACTATCTCGACCCCTCAGCCCCACCTTATTCTTGCATTTAGTAACCAGGACACTCCCTCAGGCACCTAGTAATGGTCTTCCTATGTTTTTTTTTCACTAGCAGTTTCAGACACAAAAGCAAGACTAGATGTTTACTTAGCAAAAGAAGACTACAAATGAGAATCATTAAATTTGAATTTATCCACATAAAGGGAAACTGGATTCTTTTCACGGGTATCTTTGGAATAAGACAAAGACTTGTTTTCCAGATTCAACAACTGAGCTAGTGATGTGGTCCTGGAATGAAGAGAAAATATTTCCTACCCCACTAAGAGATTCTACATCTCACCTGCATCCTGTCACTGAATCTCCCCAGAACCATGAGAGCTGGGACAATTGTGCATATCTATAGTAGCAGTAGTTTTCCTGAATGAGGACATGATTGGAAATGCTGGGAGTTTTATCAGTTTTCTTATCCAACTACTCAGATGCGTCATTGTGTTCTCAGATCTACAACTGATATCCAGACCAAAGAATGTGCGAACTTGTATGGTGAGAACTGAAAATATCCAGACTCGTGAAAAGCACAGAGAGGGAGATTGAACTCCCTCTGGAGATGATGAGAAAGATAGTAAATACGTGAATGTTCACACATTTGTACACACACACACACACACACACACACATATGCACTTGCATGTGCACATACAAAGGCAATACTGACTAGAAGGAGGGAAACCATAATTTTAACAGGTCCTGTGGGGGCTGAACATGAGAGCCAAGTACCAGCGGAAGAGTATTGCCAAACAAATAAACCATGTTGAAGGATTTGACTCCTTGAATCAGTAAAAGGCCTGGATATGACATATTGGTGTTTTTAACCCCAACAATCAGGATTTATTTATTTATTTATTTATTTATTTTATTTTGCCAGCTTTAAAACCTAGACATATAACAAAGAGCTAGGCTCTTATTGTTTCTGAACTTGAGTCCTAGAATTAGGGTCAAAGGTCTCTCTCTCTCTCTCTCTCTCTCACTCACTCTCTCTCTTTATCTCTTCTCTCTCTTTGTCTGTCTCTGCCTCTCTGCTTGTCTCTGTCTCTCTGTCTCTGTCTCTCTTTGTCTCTCTTTCACACATACACACATATGCAAATGTACACATATGCACTAATTCTTAAAATATGTATAAATTATGTGTACAAAGGATTTTCAAATCCAGAAAACCCGTGGTAAGAAAATAGAGACTGTTGAATTAAGTTTCTGCAGAAGTAACTGCAGGAAACATGTTTAGCAAATGGGAGCATGACAGGTAAGTTCAGTATCCTCCTTAACTCTCATAAGCCTCTTTCATTTGGATTTGAACCTCTAATCCAACTCCTTCTTCACTGGCTTCATAGCACAACAGCGTCTTCTGGAAACCAGACTCCATGAGGTGCTCTGCCACCTGGCATACTTATAACACTGGGACTGCTCCAGGACGACCTTCTGTGTGGGTTCAATCCACAGGTCAGAATGAGCATATTTGGAGCATACATTTTTGCATACATGGATAATGAGCCACCAGTGACTAGGGAAATAAGGTGTGATGAGATGTGATAAAATTAATCCTCTTCTTCCAGGTTATATATCAACTTAGCTAATCTTTCCAATTCCATAAAGACAGGTGAAAATCAGACAATAGCCCCCTGCCCCAAAGAGGGAGCCCTAGGAACTCATCGAAAATAGTCATAGTCAGTAGAGACAAGGCCTAGGAAGATTGCTCGATGGTTGGAAGTCTGCCTTCTGAGCTGAAGAAGGCAACTGGGATAGAGAAGGCATCACTAAGTCAATGATGGTTGGAGGTATTGCTCATATGGGAGATGTGTGCTGAAAGTAGATAAAGGATCAAACAGGATGACCTCTTATTATAAAACCATAATGCCCAAAAGGAGAGAGTTAGAGGGAAACTGTCTACCATAGAGGCAGGGGGAGGGGTGGAGGAGTTGGGGAGGGAGACTGGGGACATTGGTGGTGGAAAATGTGCACTGGTGGAGAGATGGGAGTTCAATCACTGTATGACTGAAATTCAAACATGAAAGCTTTGTAAATGTAGCTCACGTGATTAAATTAAAAAACTTAATTAAAAAATAAGAATTACAAAGAAAAAGAAAATAGTCATAGTTATCAACAAATGTTTAGTAATGTAAGAACCAGAAATTTTTCAGAAGAATGAATATCACTCCCAATAGAATCAAACAAACAAAAATCAGTTTTAGAGATGGGAAGATAGTACAGAGATTCAAGTGATTTTCTTGCATGCAGTGGAGCCTGGGTGATCCTCGACATTGTGGTCACCTACATACTGCTAGGAGCAACTCCCACTCAAAGAGCACTGCCAAACATCACACCACACACACACACACATACACATACACACACACTTTAAATATTTTTGTTTTGCTTCTGCAAAATAAATTTTACATCTTGACCTGTATCTCATGTCATAATTATAATTTGTCTTTTTTTTTATACTGATGGGGAAAAAAAGAGCCATACGACAATGAGTTGAGCAACTCAAACCCAACCCTTAGAGATGTCCTCCTGCTTCCAGTTAAAATAACCATGAACCCATGTGTCCATGAATGTGCTACCCCAAATAGTCAAGCATCTCTAAAGTCAAGAATGTACGCACAGCAACAGATTAGCAACCTGCGGGCTGTTTATTGACAACTTGGCATGTTCACCGACTATAAGGCCATTTTTAACATCCTTAATTGGTGGATAGACATTTTCCACACCAGTAGAACTTCAAACAGCAGCTTCTATGCCCTTTCCACATAAAACCTTAACCGCTAACATGCCTCACAACGGTCCACTAAAATATGAATCTCCTTGAATACATAGTGAACTTAATTGTTAATATTCCTTGGCAAATCAGATACACTATTAACAGCATAAGAATGAGTATGCATAGAGGTTCCCCAGTGTGACCAGATGCTTGTGTTAAATAAATAAATAAATTAAAACTGCCATGCTAAATAAAGTTGTCCTGCCACCTCAGGTTACCATCTGTTTCTAGTTTTCCACAAAAGTTTTCCCTGTGCCTATTTTCTCAGCTCCAAACAACTCCAGCTGGCAGGACTGACGATGTAATGTGGACAGGCCTTGCGAGTACTGGTTACCTCTGGCTTCCAGTGAGCTCATATTTGGATGTTATCTTCACAGAAAAGATCCCGGCTATCCTGCAGCATTCTGGCCTCACATTTGCTCAGTTAAGCAAAAAAAAAAAAAAAATGATGGTGTGGAGGAGGTGAGTCAATGAGTCAAGAAGTAATGGTTTGAAAAAAAAAAAAGAAAAGAAAAATTAAAACATTTTCCAGTTGGGAGGGATGTTAATAATAGACAAGTGTTAGATTTGGCAATAAATTAGTGTCCAGATGAAGGGAAAACAATTACAAATTAGAAACAGATTTATTCACACTCAGTGCATTAATGAAAACTTTTTAAAAAAAGAAAGAAAGAAAACTCAACTGTGTGTACTGTGTGGAAAAAAATAATGGCCCGGCAGGCCTACTTTTTATTAACAACTCATCAGTAAGCAGGTTGTAATTCATAACAAAGAATTCACCCCAAGGAACACCACATGACTGTGAGCTTTTTGAGTTTCCTAAGAAAATACATATGTTGTTCCACTTGGTTTCCTTTCAATAAAACCCACCAGTTAGCACTTCATTTTCAAGCTGTTCTGACAAATCAGGTGAGTTAGCTTTGTAGAAAAAACAGAAGCCAATGTTTAAGCTGAGAATTTTAAGGAATTTTTTTTAATAACTTAAATAAATTTCCCAAACAGTAAGGAAGCCCTGATAAAGGTTATGAAATGACTTCATTTGGAACAAGTTGAAAGAACGTCTGTTTTAATTCACTTCATTAATTTTTCCTGCGGAAATAGTTAAGGACACATCCCTGGGTGCTAAAATATGTGTCTGAAGGAAGGAGAACTAGAAACTGTAGGATCTTGACACGTTTTATAATCCTTCAAAACCTGATTAAATATTTTAGGGATGGTTCTTTTTTATTTTTATTTTTTGGCAATGCATTTTTTTAATTTTTATTAGTGAAACACCATGAGGTACAGTTGTAGACTTACAAATTTTTGTGCTTGGGTTTCAATTATACAATGATCAAGTACCCATCCCTCCACCAGCGCCCATTTTCCACCACCACGGATTCCAGCATCCCTCCCACCCCCATCCCCCCATCCCACCCTGCCTCTGTGGCAGGGCACTCCCTTTTGTTCTCTCTCTCCTTTTGGGTGCTGTGATTTGCAAGAGAGGAATTGAGTGGCAATCATGTTTGGTCTATAGTCTACTTTCAGCATGCATCTCCCATCCTGGGTGGATCTTCCCAACACCCTTTATTTGGAGCTCCCTTCTCTATCTGAGCTCCTTTACCCCTAGAGTGTGCGGCTGGCCTCCAAGCCATGGAGTAAACCTCCTGGTAATTATCTCGGCTATTCTTGGGAGTTAGTCTCCTATTTTGTTACTTTATGTTCCCCAGATGAATGCCATCTTTCTATGTCTGTCCCTCTCTTTCTGACTCATTTCTTAGCAGCTCCAGTAAATAGAAAACTTCAAAATTATAGCATCAGGGAACTTACTGCTCCCATCTGCTTAGGAATTGAAAATTCCACAATTCTAGGGAAGTCGACACTGGTGGCAGGACTGGTGATGGGACATTGTATATCAAAATCCCAACGCCGAATAAGTTTGTAATTCATGGTGCTTTAGTAAAATAAAATTTTTAGAAAAGAATTTCATAACTCTGAAATATGTCCACAGCCTGTGAGTTCAACTTGATTTTCTATAACTTCCTTCTAAATTACAGATACACTAGAGTTTATGACTTTCTAAAGAGAGATAAAGGTCTTCAGTCATTCCCTTGCTAGTTAGGACCTTTATCATACGTGACTTTCCATGCCTTCCAACTAGTGGAAGACCAGTTTTACGTCTTCATCTTCAACAAAGATTCCCTGAGAGACTTTGTTGAGAGTATCTCTTCCTTTAGATCCACATAACACAATGTTTATTCTTTTCTATTACCTTCTTTTGTAAAGCTCCAGATAAAAGTTTAATACTTCAACTTTGAGATTTTTTTATAAATTGTAAATGCATCAAGGTGGTATTCTGTTTAAGCGTATTTCTTGGCCCCTGGCAAGTATGCAAGATCATGTGACTTGCTCTGACCAACAATTTGTGAGAGGAAGTGATGCATTTTCTACTCACTTTTCCCTCCCTTCCAAATATCTGGGCCTTGAACTGAAATGATTACTCAGAGGATAGACATGTCCTGGACCACTGAGTCACTATGCCACACTGTTCTGGAGGACTTCTCAAGCTATAGAATATTTTGAGATTAAGAAACAATGTAAGGTATGGAACCAGCACAGCCTGGCCAGTCCCAGAAAATTCAGTGTATACCTGGTATTTTCTTATAGAGAGACTTACATGCTTGTTTCACTTTTCACTTTTCACTTTGAATGTCAAAAATCTCAGAATTTAAGTTCTAGGTTGAAATGCAATGGTTCTCCATTCCTGTCATGTAAGTCATGAAATGTAAAAATATTTTCCAAGTGAAGAAAGTTATTTCCTGCTTGTGTTATGAACTTCATCTCCTGACAGTTCCCTTCCCTGTGCGTCTCCATGTTCAGAAAGAAGACGCGGTTGATGTATGGCATGAAATTATCCAGACTAAAGCGGGATTACAAAAGGATCTCTTGCTAAGCAAAATCATAAAAGAAATGAATATGGATCATAACTCACTGGAAGAAGACAAGGCTATGCTGAAAGAAGCTACTTAATCTGTCCACTCTACTTGGGGCTGCTTGGCTGCATCCAGCCCACCACAATCAGCAACCAGAGCTCAGTGCTAGAAAGAACTTGTCCTGCTAGTCCTCATCCATCCACTCTTCCTCTCTACTTGACTTTTCCCATACCTGACTAATCTCTGCCTCCTGCTTCCAGACCAGAACCACCACTGTTTTGATGTTCCACTTGGGGTCCCAATTCTCATAGTAAATTACCTTGATCCAAGATACTTGATGACTATGTGACTCATCTTTGGTGACTGGATGTCTGTGGATAAAAGAAATCTTACCAACAGCCCAACACTGACTGAAGTCACAACTGCAACCATAATGGCATCCTGGGGAAGAAAAATGAAACTCAAAATGCTCATCAATACACTTTGGTTCCAAGTGCAGGGATCTGAAACAGTGTTTTTTTAAATCAATGTTACCATGGTCACCCTAACCTCTTAAGCTTGAAGCAAAAGACTAGTTTTGTATTTTTTCTTTATTGACAAGCCTAAATTACATTGTTAATATAATCAGTTCAACCAATAAAATGTTTTCAATTTCCGCCTGTGTTATGAACTTCATCTCTGGGTTCTCTGTAGCCTGCCAGGTTCTCTAAAAGCAAGAACAAGATAATAAGAGGTTTTGGCCGCATGCTTCTGGGAGTTTGGTGTTTTAGTTTCTGGATCTTGGCCATTGATGGGATTACACGGCACTGGGGGCAGTTGGTGGGTCTAACTGTTTAGTTACTGGAAGATAGAAAGTCTAGGTGGAGGAGGCCCAGTCCCAATCCGAGCAGGCTTGGAGATCTCAGCCCAGGGTCCCGCACACCTGGGTTCTTCTGCTGGTTCCTTCATGTGTGAGGCTCATCCAAGCATGTGGAGAGTGGCCTTGGGCATGGTTGTGGCTGGGTTCTGGAGGTCTTCAGCTGCAGGGGCTCTCTTGAGTTTTCTTCCTTGCCCCCAAAGTTTTTATTCAAACAGTACTAAATGAACATCTTTCAAGCACCATTTCACCTATGACTCTTTATTAATGTCTCGATAGTAACATTTGGTAGGCTGTGTTTATTTGTTTTCTTTACAGATCTGTTTTTAGACTCAGTATACAAAGAACATCTCATTTACCTCCAGAACCATAACATGTGAAGTGATGAATCATTATAATTCTGCCTGAAC
Organism: Sorex fumeus; assembly: GCF_029834395.1. NCBI lineage: Eukaryota > Metazoa > Chordata > Mammalia > Eulipotyphla > Soricidae > Sorex > Sorex fumeus. Next base: position 808,697 of record NW_026606065.1, on the reverse strand, counting down.
ATTCAATTTAATCTTTGATTTGCTGAAACTTTCCACTGAGAGACAATTCCTGGTATAACTTCCAACAATGCTCACCATCAGTGATGTCAACAACTTCATTTACTGATGTCAGAGTATTGGAAAATATTTGAAGATACGTCCAATCATCCCATTCTGTTCCTGCTCTCTCATCTTGCCTCTTCTTTTTAGAGGCCCTGGGAGTTATCTAATACTTACTTTTCTCCACGCGAATCTCCAACCCTTTCCGTCTGCTCTCACCTCCAGGTAATCAGCCTACAATTATAATTTTGGCATGTATTTTAAAGGTACCCTCTTCTCTACATTCTATAATCACTGCTACTCTGCAGACTCATTTATATAAATTCAAATTGGATATATAACTTGGTTTTCCAATCAAGGTTTCCAACCTAGGTTGCCCCTCACATCAATTGAAAGAAGTCACAAACTTCAAGATTATCAACAAACATGCAAATTCCTTTCATTTTCCCCCTGTTTATATCCCATCAATGGATTTCTGTTTATTTTAGAACAGTAGGTAACTCCGTGTTTTGGCATATAGGTCATTTATTTATTCATGCAACAAACACATATTGTATGTGCGCTGTGTCAAACGGTAAACAAAAGAGTAAACCGCAACAGTAAACAAAATATACAAGTCTTCTGCTTTAATAGACAATATTTTACCACAAGAGACACAAGTTGTAAACAGAATAAGTTTTTGGATATATGAGTATATGAAGAAAAATGGGACTAAAAAGGTAGAGAAACACTCCATGAAGGAGCTGCAGCTTTCAATGAGATAGCAGGGCTGGTAAGGGCCCACCACAGAGGTAGAATCTAATCAAAAACTGGAAACAAATGAAACAGTGGACCATGATAAAGCTGGAGAGGATCATTCTGTGAAGCAGAAAGAATAGTTTTGATGTTTCAGAGATAAAAGTTCCAAAATATGTTGGAGAACCAGCAAGGCTGTCTAGACATGACTAGAGTATTTCATTTTTTCATCATTTCATCATCCTGTTAATCGTCGATTGCCTCGAGCAGGCCCCAGTAACATCTCTTTCATCCTAGCCCTGAGATTATATTCACGGCTCTTTAGGAGAATGAGACCCAGTCTTTTGCCCCCGCGCCTGGGTGTCCCTCGCCGGGACCCCTTGGAGGGGAGCGGGTTGAGCTTTCCTCCCCGCCCCGACCAGGGCTCTGGCAGCCGAAGACCTCCAGGACCAGCCACCACCATGCTGAGACCACTCTCCGCACACATGAAGGTACTGGCAGAGGGACAAAGCCACGCGGGTTCCAGGGCCAAGACCTCCAAGCCTACTCGGATTGGAGTCGAGCATCTTCCATCCAGATCCTCCAAATTCCAGCAGGCGGGGGTCACACCCACCACCTGGCCCCCTGGCGCCGTGTAATCCCATCAGCGGCCAAGACTCAGAGACTATAAAATCCAGATCCCGGAACCGCGTGGCCACATTTGCAGCCGCGCGACATCTTATCAGAACTTTTTTTTATGACATCTTATTATCTCACTCCTACTTTGGACAAACTTGCAGGCTATCGAATGTAGCCTGCCCACAGGGCAGAGTCTGGCAAACTCCCCGTGGCGTACCCAATATGCCAAAAACCAGTAACAATGACTAGAGTATAGTGAATAAGTAAAAAAGGAGTAACAAAGGAGGAAGAGGTCAGAAGAGAAAAGGTGGCAGATCACATAGCACCTCATAGGTTTAGGTTTATGCCCTGACGCTTTTACCAATTTTTCTAGCTTAACTCTGAACTCCCTGTTGAGAAGGAACTGTAAGAAAGTGAAGATGTCCATGGCTCAGTCTCAGTCCCTCTCCTTATATCCTTATATCTCCTTATATCCTTCCTCACTGTATTCTTTCCTTTTCTGATTTAATAGTATGCATAATTGCAATTGCTCAAAAACACAGTTACATTTTACAGTCCCTTCTTTCCTCATGGTGACCTATCCCAAAATTTCGATTGCCTCGAGCAGGCCCCAGTAACGTCTCCTTCATCCTGGCCCTGAGGTTGTATTCAAGGCTCTTTAGGAGAATGAGACCCATCATTGTTACTGGTATTTGGCATATTGGGTACGCCACGGGGAGTTTGCCACACTCTGCCGTGTGGGCAGGCTACATTCAATAGCCTGCCAGTTTGTCAAAGTAGGAATGAGATGTCATAATAAGATGTCACGCGGCCGCGAATGCAGCCGCGCTGTTCCGGGAGCTGGTTTTTATAGTCTCAGAGTCTTGGCCGCTGATGGGATTACACGGCGCCAGGGGGCCTGTTGGTGGGTGTGACCCCCGCCTACTGGAATTTGGAGGACCTGGGTGGAGGATGCTCAACTCCAATCCGAATAGGCTTGGAGATCTCTGCCCCGGAATCCACGTTTCAATCTAAACCCAAAATTTCAATCTGAGGTAAAAAACAGTTGAGTCTGAACCATTCCATCTTGGCACCCTCGATCCCCATCCAGTAGGCGTCAGTCACAGAGAATGAGACAAGCACACACACGTCAGGAGACAGACAAAAGCATACAGACTGTCTGAAAGCTTTAGGGTTGTCTGTGGTCTCACAGCCATCCGTGGTTTCACAGGCTGGCCATTTATTCAGTACAGTATCACTCCCCATGACTCCCCTTGGCTCCCAAGATATGAGTCATTCTTGACAAAGACATTAAGGACAGTTAGTAAGCACATTAACATTCAAGAAAAATATGAAGAGCAGACACTTGGGTACTTTACATAGCTATCGGAAGGCGTGATTAACAAATAAAGTACTGACAGTTTCCGGTTCTATTTTTTGCTCATGTAGTCCCTACATCTAAAAGATCCCAAACAGTATTAGTCTATATTTGCCTGGGGCAATTTTGTAACTGGCAGATCTTTGTTGTCTATTCTATTCTTTCCTGCTTCTTTACTTTTTCCTGGGTGCGTTTTTGAGAACCATTTGCATTCTAATACCTAGACTATTTTACCTAGGTGTATATGTAATCCTTGGGGGAGGGGTTGTTAGGAAGATGAATTCCCATACGTTGCATCTCCATTTTCCTCCACTTTATAAACTACTGAAAAACCCACCGAAAGAAATTAATATAACGCTCAGGCAAAGAAACTACAAGAACTATACTTTAATCTTGCCTTGTATCTTGTGCCCCCAAATTAGATACTGATAAAGAAGTTGACCTCCTAAAGCAAATTAGAATCTTTGATTACCCTCCAATAGCCACCTGGACTCCCCTGTTGTCATAAGCAACCAATTTTCAAGGACTCAGGAGGGAAAAGGCCAAATGGTTAAATTACCACATGGCTAAAAACAGCAGTGCCCTTCTGGAAGCCATACAGCCAATTTCCCAGGTGGAAACACTGAAAGGCCTTGTGTGGCGGTTGTGTGGGATGGGTGAGGGAAGACGGGCATGTTTTTATATTGTGGGGCAAGGAAAGGTTCTTGTAATACTCCTAGTAATTCCTGTAAATAAAGATAAAAGCAACGGCAGAATATTATCAAGTTTTTATACAGCTGCTAAGGCTTATTGCCCAGGACTCAATCAACAGCTCAGAAACAGCTGGCTTTGAAGGTGAAAGCCAGACTAGGGTACCCAAAGGTGCTGATGTTAACATGACTAAAGACACATGTTCCATAAAACCTCCTCCAGTCTCTTTGTGTGTGTGTGCCTCTGTGTGTCTGTCTGTCTCTGTCTGTCTGTCTCTCTCTCTCTCAAACACACACAACACACACACACACACACACACACGTGTGCATACATGCATGAGTTTATCATGAAAGTCTCCCAAGAAATAAAAACTCATACTGAGACTTAACTCTAGTTGAGCTACTCCTTTATTTTGGGGTTTAGAAGTCACATTTGAAAAAAAGGTAGTTCAAAAGGGGGAAATCTGGCATACCCTTTTTTTGGGGGGGGTGGGGCAGGGAGGAGATGAGAGACATATCTGGCAGCAGTGCTCAAGAAGCAATTCCTAGTTTTGTTCTAAGTGACCCCTGGTGGGGATTCAAATCACTTCCATGGCTACCATAGCTGCATGTAGGCAAGTACTATCTCTTCAGCTCCATGCAACAAAGAAAAAACTCACAACTATCCATTTTTACACAAACATATGCACACACACACACACACACACACACACACACATACTTATCCACTCACTGGAATCCCATTTCACTCTAAAAATCTCTTTAATGGTTAGATACTATATGCTGAACTATTTGTTCTTATTGGATCTTATTTCTGTCAGTAACATGAAATTTCTATACTTCTTATGAAATCTTTCAATTTGTAGAGTGAGACTTTCTATAAAAATTATTTTGATTGGGGCTAGAGCGATAGCACAGCGGGTAGGGTGTTTGCCCTGTACATGGTCAAACCAGGTTCGAATCCCAGCATCCCATGTGGTCTCCTAAGCACCGCCAGGAGTAATTCCTGAATGCAGAGCCAGGAGTAAACCCTGTGCATCGCCAGGTGTGATCCAAAAAGAAAAAAAAAATTATTTTGATCAAACTTGCATTTTCTATGGGAATCTTCATTCCGTTTAAAGTTTCATTCCCATTAACATATTTCATTTTCATTTCAAAATTTTGCATTTTCTGATGTGGGAGGTAGATGGTAGTTCAGATGGAAGAGGATCCGTTGTGACAATACTAGTTGGAAATGGTCACTCTGAACAAGAACTGAGTGTTGAAAGTAGGTAAAGGGATATGCATGATAACCTTTCGGCATCTGTATCACAAACCATAATGCCCAAAATTAGAGAGAGAAAGAGAGAGAGAAAGAGAGCGAGAGAGAGAGAGAGAGAGAGAGAAAGAGAGAGAGAGAGAGAAGAGGTCCCTGCCATATAGGCAGTAGGATGAGGGCTTGGAGGAGAGGGAAACCGGGGACACTGGTGCCGGAAAATTACACTAGTGAAGGGATGGGTGTTGAAACGTGGTATGACTGAAATGCAATCATGAACAATTTTGTAATGCTCTATCTCACAGTGATTTGATTCAAAACTTGCATTTGTGAAGAGTCGTTGAGATTTATGTTCATTCCTAATGTCGTAGCTGGTATTTATACTTGCCTTGGAAAATAGTAGATGGTATTCATGGACAGAACTAGTGTGTATGTGGCGTGTTCAGTAATAGATGAGGAATAAGTGGTAGATAAATTGATTGACTTTAGTTGCTTATTGCTTACACAAGAGTGTGGAAGACAAGCAAGTCTTCAGTAACCATAGGGCATGAGATGAGCGTGGTACGTACGTAGAGTCAGGCATATAAATGACTCCACCTAAAGAACAAGAATGCAGCACTGCATGTAAGAGAGAACTAAGCTCAGAGAAGTTGATCTATAGAGGGCTGATTTATTTAGTGGGAGGAATCAGGTTACTTATGATGAGAAATATTTAGAGGGTGAAAATAGAGACAAAAGAGAATTATAGAAATCTTACAATAGAGCTCAAGGACCAATTGCATGTACAGTGAAAAAAGAGATATTTCTATTTCATTCTATTTTATTTCATTTAGTACAATGAAATAGTAATAAATGATAGACCCAGTAATTACAATGGGTCTCATTCCCCTGACCCTGAAGGCATCACCAATATGGCAGCATTGAAAAGGATGAGGAAGGAGAGGCTGATAAAATCTCAAGGCCGAACTAGGCTGCCAAAACAAAGAAAGACAAAAATGATTGTCTGTACTTTCAATGCACACATGCTAGCATCAAATGCATCCATCAAGGACCTGATGGTACAAGCGCAAAAGATCAAGTATGACAACATTGGTCTGACCAAGACAAGAAGGCATCAATCACATCACGCTATTTTCTGGAGAAGAACTGTTCCTCGGAACATGCGATGAAAGAGGCATCAGAGGTGTCGGTGTCCTTGTCAACACGAACTTGGCCATGAGCATTGATTCATTCGAAAGCCTCACAATCTGAATCGGATGTTTACACTTGAATAGATGTGGCTCACTGCTGGCAGTTTGTATCTTCATTGTCTATGCACCAACATTCAATTATGATGAAGGAGAAATTGAAAAGTTCTACATGGAGCTGGAGAAGTTCTATAAAGAAGACCACACCTTCTACAAGATCATTGTTGGTGATTTTAATGCAAGATAGGACCGTATGATAATAATAGTTGAAAATGATCGCTCAGACAAGAAATGAATGTTGGAAGTACGTAAAGGGGTATATATGATGACCTTTCATTATCTGTGTTGTAAACCATAATTCCCTGAGAGAAGAGAGAGAGAGAGAGAGAGAGAGAGAGAGAGAGAGAGAATAAAATTGCCTGCCACAGAGGTAGGCTGCAATGGGGGGAGGGGCGAGAGGGAAACTGGGGACATTGGTGCTGAGAAATGTATGCTGGCAAACGGTGGGTGTTGGAACATTATTTTATTCAAACCCAATCATTAACAACGTTGAAACTATGTATCTCATTGTGATTCAATAAAAGAAAAGATAGAAGAAAAGAAGAAAGGAGGAGGAGGAGGAGAAGGAGGAGGAAGAGGAGGAGGAGGAGGAGAAGAAGAAGAAGAAGAAGAAGAAGAAGAAGAAGAAGAAGAAGAAGAAGAAGAAGAAGAAGAAGAAGAAGAAGAAGATAAAGGAGGAGGAGGAGGAAGAGGAGGAGGAGAAGAAGGATGAGAAGATAGATAATTTGCCAATTATTATTTAGGTATATTTGACCCAGGATTCAATTCCCTGGAGATTTAAAGCTCACTATCTAAAATGGCACTATTTACAAAGGCCAAATGCAACCCAAGTGCCCAACAAGTGAGAGGCAAGTGAAAGACCAAAGAAAGAAGTTATTGGTATATCACAAAGAAGTTCTACTCAGCTATAAGGAAAGATGATATCTTGCTCTTTGCTACAACATAAATTGAACGGGAAGGGGTCATGCCAAACTAAACAAGTCAGGGCAAAGACAAACATGAATGATTTCTCTCGTGAGTAGTAGTATAGAAAGAAAGCAAGGAAGTTGAAAATATACAATTAAAAAACAACTATTAAAAAAACAACTATTAGTTTCTGACAACAGAATACAGACTACCAATTTAGATAGCAAAGTAGAAGGGAATGGTCCTGCAGACAGTAGTAAGGGATATTGACACTTTAGAGGTGGTTGTGGTATGGTAACACTGTACACGTAGAGCATATTAAATAGCACAGCGGGTATGGCGTTTGCCTTCCACGCAGCCAACATGGCCCACCCGAGTTCGATTTCTCCACCCCTCTCGGAGAGCCCTGCAAGCTACCGAGAGAGTATCTCGCCTGTAGGGCAGAGCCTGGCAAGCTCCCTGTGACGTATTCGATATGCCAAACACAGTAACAACAAAGTCTCCAATGGAGACCTTACTGGGCCCGCTCGAGCAAATCGACGATCAACGGGAGGGCCTTTACCTTACCTTTACCTTTACTCTAGGAAACCGATGAACAACGGGAGGACAGTGACAGTGACAGTGACTCTAGCAAACTAATGTCATTTCAAAAAATATGAAAATGAGGAACATGGGGTAGTGTTTAGGTTTACTCCTGGAGGGATCTGTGCTCAGGAATCACTCTTGACAGGGCTTGGGGAACCACAGGGGCTGCCAGGAATCAACCCCAGGTTGACTGTGTGCAGGTCAAGCATGCTACTTCCTATACTGTTGCCCCAGCCTCTCAAAAAAATTTATTGTTATGTTGTGCACCAGAACTATTTAAAATATATGTACTTTGGTTCTTATTTTTATTAGATAAATTATCAAATAATTTCTATAGGAATAAAAATACAACATTTTAAATAATCACATAGAATTAAAATTTATGGAAAAATAGACTCAACCTATTGAATAGTCGAATTGCTTTTCGTTTTGTTTATTATAAATGTCTGTTCATTTACATTCCACTTTGGCTATCAATCTTTTGACTTAGAGTATGGCTCTGTTGCATGTGATCTCCAGTTCAATTAAAAATAAAACAAGGCTTTATAAATAAATCTGCTAACTTGTTTTTAACTTCTTAATGCAATTAAATATTCATTTCATGAAAATATTTTATCTATTGCATAAAAGTACATAAATTTCTCATTACATTTAGTTTATTACTTCATTTAAATAATCTCATTTTATAAAATCCTTGGTGATGACTGTAGTGGTACTTTTCTATTATGACATTTAAATATTTACTTCATGTATTTTTCCCATATCATGTTGTATAACTTACAATATAAACGTGTACTATAATTTCCTCATAAAAATTTAATTCAAAAATGTGCTGGGGACATTTTTAGAAGAGTAACCAGAAATGCATATTCTTGATGCCTAAGAACATAAAATGAAAGTAAAGGTAAAACATTTGTGGGATCTGAAATTCTCAGAGGACTGTTAGAATTCTACAAGGTAATCTGTCTCATCATTGGGAAAATAAGAGAATGTTTTATGAATCAATAAGCAGTTGAAAAGTGCAACATTTTATAAGCAACACAGAATAAGATCAACACATCATAAAGATGTATAAAATTATTATTTGTTAAATTAAGTTCAAAGTGATTTATTTTAATTTTGCTATGATTATAGTCACTGTCACTGTCCTCCCATTGTTCATCGATTTGCTAGAGTGGGCCCAGTAACGTCTCCATTTTGAGACTTGTTGTTACTGTGTTTGGCATATTGAATGCATCACGGGTAGCTTGCCGTGCATGTGGGCAAGATACTCTCGGTAGCTTGCCGGGCTCTTCGAGACGGGTGGAGGAATAGAACCTGGCTCAGCCGGGTTGGCTGTGCACAAGGCAAACGCCCTACCACTGTGCTATCGCTCCAACCCATGATTATAGTAACCAAATAAAACACTTATTACCAAAAGGAAACTACATTTGATAGTTAGAGAGCTCCATTTCAACTGCTAATGATGCAGAAGCAATAGAAAATCTAAGGAGTACATGAAATATTAATTAGTTTTCCTTTCCATTTTTCCTCTCGTGAAAACCATAGTCTCTACAGAATATGTTCCTCATTTAGTCTCAAGTCACACACGCTGGGGGATTGGGGGGGGGGGTGGCCTGGGTCAGTAATAGTATTCAAGGACCCAAACTTTCAGTTCTGTCCACCTTCCATCACTCGACATGGCTTTCCCAAGGATTTTGAAACAAATTTGTTCAGGGCATAGATTCCTTGCCCAACAGGTGCAGAAATGTGAGAGCATCCTTCACCTGTCATGTTGAGTTGATAAACCTTTTCCTGAAAATCTGTAAGGGGAGTTTATTCAGCATTCATCCATTCAACAAGCGTATACTGAGTGACTATGATGTACCTGGCATTGTACTAAACACTGGGGACCTTGCAGGGAATGAGCGAAACCTTTGGAAACATGCCTGTCCAGACACTGGTATCTGCAGCTTGATTTGGAGAGGTGGGAGTGGGAAAAGCCAGGTGTTGATCTGGCTCCAGGGAAATGAGGAGTGCAAGCATTCCAGTGCAACTTGCCATGCTTTGGGCAGATTGCTTCTTGATGATCAGTAATCTGGAAACTACATTACAACATGCAAATGATATTCCCATTACAAATATAGAAATCCATGCCCTTCTGTTATCAGCCTCTCTGCAGCCACTAGATCTTTTCTCTCACAATGCACCTTCTCTGACTTTCTGTCCAGAATGAAAAGTTTATTCAGTGATAGGTTGTTTGCTTAGTTCCAGGCTTTAGACCATGGTCAGTAATTTTGTCATGTTCTGTCATCTCTTTAATGTACGTTCAATGAGGTGAAAAATTATAAAACTGGAGGGAGTTTCATAGAATAAAACATAAAAGGACCCTGAAAGATCACTTGATCCGATGACTTCTTTTTACATATGAAAAAAACTAATGCTCAGAGAGATATAGTGGTTCACCTCGGGACCTAAAATTTCTGGGATGAAAATCCAAAGTATTCTAATTCCCAATACAGTTTATGTTCCTCTCTTGCTTAAAAATAGGCTCATCTTACATTTAATTCCTAACCTTAGTATGATGGTACCCGTTCATTCTTTCTCTGGGCTCTATTTCGATACTAACCACAATCTTCTAAAAATGGAAATGATATTTGTTTTCACAGGAATAAGTAGACATTATGAAGAAGGAAAGTTTTATACTAAAAGTTATCACACACAACTGTGCCCTACTTATTGTGCTGGCTATTCCATTTCAGTCTTCTTTTTCTATACAATTTATTTCCACAGCTTCATATAGATATTTATTCTTTGTGCTGAATCCTAGTATACAACTCCTACAACACTTGCACTTCTCACATTCATGAGTTTCTTTTGCCTAACCCAGAGATTAATGAAGGATCCCAGACAGATAGGGGATGAGAACTGGTCTCTCAAAAGATGAAGTCATGGTCAGAAGATCAGAACTTTTGACTCTGTATCACAATATCCAGGGAGGGGAGAATGGCTAGAGACTGAGGCATGCAGAATGGTCATGATCTCACTCATCATGCAAACCTAAGTAAACTCCCAGAAAAAGTCTCTATAGGATGCGGTTTGAAGGGTTTCTATGTCCAGGAACATCGTGAGATACTGGGAGAGTGCCGTGCTTGGAAAGTTTGTAAGCCCACATCCCTCCCTCCCCTATCTGCCCTCTACGTGTCATTTGGATGTTTCTGGGTTATATTCTTTAAAAGAAGCTACAAATAAATAATAGCAATGAAAATTAAAATATAATGAGAGTGCCTGCTGGAGTCTTGTGAGCCTCTTCTGAAGGGAGAGTTGTGAGAACCCCAGATTTGTAGTCTGAAGTGGGAGAATTGACTGTTAGTATAGGAAACTGTTAGTATATTTGGTTTCAGAAATGCTCTGAGTAAAAAGCGTTCCTAACATTATAAATCCTAGTATGTAGCCCCTATTTCCCTTATGTGTCTTCTCATCTTTGACCATATTAACTCCACACTCACAATCTCATCTAGCTTCATGGTTCTACATAGTCTCTGTATAGATGTTTCCAATTAATTTTACCAGTTCTAGCCTCCCCTTTGAATTCCAAAACGCATGCCCAGCTCTTCCATGTGGATAACATACAGGTACCCAAAGTTTTCCCTGTCCAAAACTGAAATACTGATCTTTGCTATCAAACCTTAGGTCACCCTTAACTCCCTTTTCTCAAATTCCACAGCTAATCACTTGACAAATACTGCTGATTCTTACTTCAAGACATCCAGAATATGCTCACATATCCCATACTCCCTTACAGCCTGCAATCTCTCGTCTAGAGTACCACAGAGCCTATTTTACTGATTAACTACTTCATCTCTTGCCCTCTCATGGCTACTCTCAACACGGAAATCAGTTGCCTGAAAAATGTCGGGTTGTCTTTGGCTCAAACTCCTTTTTGATTTGCCATGGTCTCTGGTTGGCTTTGGGAATTTGTTCCCAAATTGAATTTTCAGTGATTTGTGTATTATTTGTGAGACAAGTGTTGACAGATTTGTCCAGTTCCCACATCACACGAACATTTCTGTTTGGGAATCTAAAAGCCATCTCAAAACTATATTCAAACCTGAACTTTTGATCTTTTTATCAAAACCTCTCCTTTGAATTCCAAAACGCATGCCCAGCTCTTCCATGTGGATAACATATAGGTACCCAAAGTTTTCCCTGTCCAAAATCAGAATACTGATCTTTGCTATCATTGACATCATTTACTTGATGAAGTTTATCCTCCTAATTGCTCGGGATAGAAGTCTTGGAGTCGTTTGTCTGTATTATTTTGTGTTACTATAGTATAATACCACAGACTGAATAATGTATGAAACCCAGGAATTTATTGCCTATAGTTCTCGAGAGTGACACTAAAAATCATGGCATCAGCATGGTTGAGCAAGGGCCTTCTTTCTGAATTTAGCTAAGTTCTCATCTAGTAGAAAGCACTAGAGTTTCTGTTGATTCATTTTGTGTACGTGTGTGGTGAGAGATAGTTGGAGAGGGCCACACCTAGTGGTGCTCAGGGTTTACTCCTGGCTCTGTGCTTAGGTATTGATAACTCCTGGAGAAGATTGGAGAACCATGTGTAATGCCGGGGACCAAACCTGAGAGAGCCATGTGCTAGGCAAGCAACCATTCTACCATCTCTCCTGCCCCTCTGTTGATTCTTTTTTAAAGGTTCCACAACCTTTATAAGGACCTCCACCTAAATGACCCAACCACTTCCTAACAACCTCATCTTCGAATATTTTCGTATTTGACATTAGGATTCAACACATGAGTTAGACAAATATATTTATTCAGACCCGATTAGCAACTTTGACAGAAAATCGTTAACACTAGTTTCAAAATACATATTGTATATTAAGGAGTTAGATACATCGTAAAATGCCTCGCACTTATAAGGCCCTGAGTTTGATCCCTTGAGCCCTCATGAACACCCTAGTGGCTTCTAAGCACACTATAAAACAATATAAAGCCTTCTCAATAAAGTGAGAATAGAGCTTCCATATGACCCTTCAATCCCAATTCTTCACATCCTATCACAAAAGCATGCAAAACATTCATTTTAAAAAAGCCTATTGGGCTGGATCAATAGCACAATGGGTAGGTCATTTGCCTTACATGTGGCTGACGTGAGTTCAATTCACAGCATCCCATATGGTCCTCCAAGCACCACCAGGAGTAATTCCTGAGTGCAGAGCCAGGACTTAACCCCTGAGCATTGCCATGTGTAACACAAAAAGAAAAATAATAGGCTGTTTATGGAAGCAACTAAAATTTCCAGTGACAAATGAATAGATAAAGAAGTTGTGAGAATATTATATAGCTATAAGAAAAAAATGAAATCACGCAGTTTGCTGAAACTGGGATTGAACTAGATGCCATTAAGTTAACCAAAAAAATCATAGAAGGAACAAAGTGATCTCACTTATCTGTGGTGTATAGAGAAACAAATCAATGGAACAGACAAATGCTTGACTTTTGATGCAAAACTGAGGTTATCAAGCAATGTAAAGAAAAGAATGTGGGGGAAGAGGTGAACTCTAAGTGGTATAAGTACGATGGTAAAGTGTTGCGTTCTTTGTGGTGAGGATGCAGTGAACTTTGTACATCAGATCCATGAAAATTAATACCATTATATCCATACTATCTAAATGGACAGTTTTTTAAAAAAAAAAAAGGAAAGAAAAAATTGGCTCCAAAATATTTCAAATAGGCTACAAAAGGTCTGGAAACTAAAGAATTATCCTTTAAAATAACAGATGCAGGGAGCAAGAGTTGGGGGAGCAGGAGGAAAACCAGGGACACTTACGGCAGAAAAAGTACACTGGTGAAGGGACGGGCACTGGAAATTTGTGTCACTGAAACCCAATTATAAATAACCTTGTATCTGTGTATTTCACAATGATTCTGTATAAACCAATCAATTAATCAATCAAAAATTTAAAAATAAAGTGACCTATCACAATTATTCATATTTCCTGGTCACAAGTGGAGGTAATCTTGTTAATAGAGTCACTACACATTTCCTTTGAGAGCTATCAAATATATAAGATCAATATTTATAATAATAAAATACCTTAATACTGAGTACTTTAAACAGAACATAAACTTTTAAAAAAATGCATCAGCTAAAATTGCTTCAAGATACCATAGTTACTATGGTTAGTAAGAAATGTGACTATGCACAACTATATCCAAGTACCAGCTAAGGAAATTCTAATAAATAACAGAAAGTTTACAGCGTTGTACAAGGAAACTTTTTGGGGTTTACTCAGAGGGGGAGTTCTAATGTAATGTTCTAACGTAACCCTCGAAAGTTTTATTAATGGTAAGATGTGGACTTCTCCAAGTGTCTGTCTGAGTACAATCACATAACTACTGATCTAATTTCCTGTGACAGTTGTGTCTCTTCTTTACACCTGCTGATGCTATTAGAAAAGGCAGCAATTGGAAACACATTTCCTCACAGACAAAATGCCTCCTGTTGAGTACTTGTTGAAGATCCATTTCAGTGACAAAGGGCATGACAGTTAACGGGCGTTAAAAATAAACCAAATGGGATGGAAACAAACGTGTAGTGAGAATAAACACACTGTTAAAAAGTCAGAATTTAAATAAATAGAAAGACCTAAAGTTTGAGTCTCAATTATTGGGCACGATGCCATCCTTCTCTGCTGTCATTGCCACTTCTGTCCTCAATCTCCTGAAATAACTTCCAGTGCTAAGTGGTTGCCCATGTTAATAAATGGTAAATGCAGCCAAGTGTGTGATCTGAGATACTACAAAATGCAGACCTGTGCTGTCAAGAGGAGGATAATGCTTATACCAGACCAGCCAGATTTGACTTATCATCTAGTTTTGAAGACCTCTCAGGGTTTGAGCCAGAGAGCTAGAACACTGCTAGGATATTAGTCTTGCATGCAGCTGATCCTGGTTAGATACCCAGCATTCCATATGGTCCCTGAAACACCGCTAAGAGTAATTCCTGAGTGCAGAGCCAGGAGTAATCCCTAAGCACCACTAGGAGTGGCCCAAAAATGCAAACAAAAAATGTGCTTCTAGAATTTAACAAATCCATAATCATATGATGAAATTATCAAGAATGACCATGGAATCAAGGGCTTTAATTATTTCACTGTCCTTCAATTACACTTTGTGTGGTAGGCACTTGATGAATACATATTGATTGAATAAATTGACAGTTTTATCTACTGTAAATATCTCTACAGTGATATTTGAGTCTACAAAACAATGAAACTTGTACCATAATATTCCTTGGCAAGGAGATATATGAAGGAGAACTAAGGGACTTCTAGACTTTCTACTTAAGCCAACTAAGTTACATGATATAACTGAAAGTATGTTGGACATTCAAATCCCAGATAAATGTAGTCACGTGGGAGAGAGAAACTCAATTCAATGTCAAGTGGCAAGAGCCGTGTAGGTAATAACATGATCATCATGTCCAAGGTAGTAAATTACTTTTCAATAATCCATAATAGAAATATTAATTAGTACATTATAGTAACACCATATCTAATGGATTGTGGTAAACTAGATTTTCCGAAGATGATTATAATGTCTTTAGTGCTTTTTACTACAAGTCATTATTATTTCACTTTCAAAGAGTAGAGTCAAATTCATCTTTATCTGAATTTGGAATAATAACATAAATTCACAACAAACTAAAGAATGGAAAAAAAATGTTTTATATATTTTTTTCTTTTTATTAGTGAAACACCATGAAATACAGTTGTAGATTTCCAATTTTTTGTGCTTGGGTTTCGATTATACAATGATCAAATACCCATCCCTCCATCAGTGCCCACTTTCCACCACCATGGATAATATCCCTCCCACCCCCACTCCCCTGGGCTGGAGCGATAGCACAGCGGGTAGGGCGTTTGCCTTGCACGCAGCCAACATGGCCGACCCGAGTTCGAATCCTCCGCCCCCTCGGAGAGCCTGGCAAGTTACCGAGAGTATCTCGCCCGCACAGCAGAGCCTAGCAAGCTCCCCGTGACGTATTCGATATGCCAGACACAGTAACAACAAAGTCTCCAATGGAGACGTTACTGGGCCCGCTTGAGCAAATTGATGATCAACGGGAGGGCCTTTACCTTTACCCCCACTCCCCCATCCCACCCTGCCTCTGTGGCTGGGCATTCCCTTTTGTTCTCTCTCTCCTTTTGGGTGTTGTAGTCTGCAAAAAAGGCATTGAGTGGCAAACATGTTCAGTCCATAGTCTACGTTCAACATGCATCTCCCCTCCTGGGAAGATCCTCCAAACACCCTTTATTTGGTGCTCCCTTCTCTATCTGAGCTGCCCTTTCCCCTAGAATGCCCGGCTGGCCTCTAAGCTATGGAGTAATCCTCCTGGTACTGATCGTGGCTATTCTTAGGTATTAATCTCCTATTTTGTTACTTTATGTCCCCCAGATGAATGCAATATTTTTATGTCTATCCCTCTCTTTCTGACTCATTTCGCTTAGCATGATACTTTCCATGTGATACCACTTGTATGTAAAATTCATGACTGCATCTTTTCTAACAGCTACATAGTACTCCATTGTATAGATGTACCAAAGTTTCTTTAACCAGTCATCTATTCTCAGGCACTCAGGTTTTTTCCAGATTCTGGCTATTGTAAAGAGTGCTGCAATGAACAAACAAGTGCAGATGTCACTTAGACTATACATTTTTGCCTCTCTGGGATATATTCCCAGGAGTGCTATTGCTGGATCAAATGGGAACTCAATTTCTAATTTTTTGAGAATCGTCCATACTGTTTTCTAGAAGGGCTGAACCAGTCGACATTCCCACCAACAGTGAAGGAGTGTCCCTTTCTCGCCACATCCACGCCAGCATCGGTTGCTTTTGTTCTTTTGAATGTGGGCCAGTCTCTGAGGTGTGAGATGGTATCTCATTGTGGTTTTGATCTGCATCTCCCTGATGATTAATGATGTAGAGCATTTTCTCATGTGCTTTTTTGCCATTCGGATCTCTTCTTTGAGAAAGATTCTGTTCATTTCATTGCCCCATTTTTAGATGGGGTTGGATGTTTTCTTCTTGTGGAGTTTAACCATTACTTTGTATATCCTTGATATCAACCCCTTGTCAGATGTGTATTTGGCGAATATCCTTTCCCATTCTGTAGACTGTCTTAGTATTTTGGTCACTGTTTCTTTTCAGGTGCAGAGGCAAGAATGAAAAATTTTAAAAGTGACTCTGCATGACTTCTGTGAAGTTAGCTTAAAAAGAATTCTTTGAACTTTTACCCTAGTCTTTTAAAAGACTATTTGAGTGCTCAGTTTTAGGTGTTACTTTTTATCTCAACTGCCATGGTAGGAGTCAGGACACATGGGAAAAACGTATTTAGATTCTTTAATCAACAGTCCCATATGAGACCAGACTTGGTTATCCCAAACCCAGATACTAGATCTGGGAGTAGCAAAATATCCATATAAGGCTAGTCCAAGTCTTTCAACTTTCTCCCAGTCATTGGAGTTTTCTCAACTGCATTCCTAGACATTATGGAGCATAGATAAGTCAATTCCATTATGCCTTGTCTGATTTCTGAGTCGCCGAATCTGTGACAAAAACAGAATGTTTGTTTTGATATTATTAAGTCTGGGGTAGTTTGCTACTTAACAATATAGAACTAGAACACTTTCATCCAGACTGTGAGCACTAAGAACGTAAGAAAAAGTTCAGTCCTTATTTTATCCCTAGTTCATAACATGATACTTCAGAGGCATGCAGCAGGCACAAATATCTATGGAGTGGAGTTGAATGTCTGCTGCTTTTTAAATGTTCATCTTTATGGGGTTTTGGAAATATACAAATTTAGGCTGGAAATAATATAAGAAATATATATGTGAGCCAGATTCATCCACTTTATTTTTAGAATTGTCACACGACTGGCTCATTTCCTTTTTCATTGTTTAAAAACCTATAGGAGAAATTAAACCTAAAATTGTGAAGCTAGCTGTAATGTAAAGGAAAATATATGGTAAAATGAGAATCTTTTCTATTCAGTTGACTTCAGATCACTTGTTTCTTTTCTAGAATTTTTTTTATCCTCCTTTATCTGTTCCATTATATATGACAAAATTTTCTTTTTTTTTATTTTTGGGTTATACCCGGCGATGCTCAGGGGTTACTCCTGGTTCTGCACTCAGGAATTACTCCTGAAGGTGTAATTTTATATGGGGTGCTGGGAATCGAACCCGGGTTGGCCACGTGCAAGGCAAATGCCCTACCCGCTGTGCTATCACTCCAGCCCCAAGATAAAATTTTCTTAAATGCATATATACCTACAGTTTTCCTCTATTACCTGATAAAAAATTTAGCATCATAATACTACACAATATAACTCTTTAATTATACTGAATCAATAAGATGTTTGGAATATCCATGGTTTGCTTTTTTGTTTGTTTTAATGGGCACACCCAGTTGTGCTCAGAGTTTAATCCTGGCTCTGTGCTCAGTAAACACTTCAGGTATTGCTTGTGAGGGTTCATATGTTGTGCCAAAAATCAAACTCAGGTCTATTTCCCTGAAAATTATTTTTTAAATATATATTTTAAATACCCTAAAAGTAATTGCTGGCACACTAATTTTCTGTTATCTGACATTTTCAGGGAGCAAGATGTTCAGAGTAAGTGAATTTCTAAGAGATCTTACCCCTACTTAACTTTGTTTATTATTTTTTCTAACAACTTTAGACTATTTTCTTGACATTTTCATCTATATAGAAATGTAAGGGTGGTGGATCTATAAACTTGCTCCCCGGATATAAAAAGAAACCCAGAAAATGATACTGGTTCTATTTGCTAATTCTTCACTTTCTATCAACTGTCACTAACTCTATTTTCTTCTGCTGTCAATAATGCTGTCACCAAGACTTAACAATTTTTTCTACTCCTTACACTAGATTTATGCTACTTCCACATTCTCTGGATTAATATTTGGAGAAAGAAAATAAACTTCCTGAGCAATGGCATAATTGACTTAAGCAGATAACAATCCCTCCTGAAAACACCCCCAGAAGTCAACTACACACACACACACACACACACACACACACACACACACACACACACATCCCTCACCAGATCACATCATGGGTTGCCTGGATTACATATTTATTTGAAGGTTAGTGATTATGGTTTATGAAAATGAAGAAGTGATGGCTGAGCAGGGATCAGTCATATGATGCATGAAAGTCATCATTATTATTGGCAGACTTGACTCTGTCTAGGAAGGACAAAGGCAGTGGGCACTATATCCCATAATATCTCTGAACTTCCAGACAGGGATGTAGGACTGCATTACTTTTTTAATGTTTTAATTTCTTATTATTTTGTTTTATTTACATATTTATCTTAACTTTTTAATTGAATCACTGTGAGATACATTTGATTATAAAGTTGTTCATGATTGGATTTCAGTCATACAATATTCCAACACCCATCCCTCCACCAGTGTACATTTCCCATCACCCACCGCCCACTCCTGTCTGCCTCTATGGCAGGCACTTTTCTTCTCTCTCTCTCTGTGTCTCTGTCTCTGTGTCTCTGTCTCTCTCTGTCTCTCTGTCTCTCTGTCTCTCTCTCTCTCTCTCTCTCTCTCTGTCCTCCTGGACATTGTGGTTTGCAATATTGATACCGAAAAGTTAACACCATGACGTACAGTTGTAGATTTACAAATTTTTGTGCTTGGGTTTCAGTTATACAATGATCAAATACCCATCCCTCCACCAGTGCCCATTTCCCACCACCACGGGTCCCAGTATTCCTCCCACCCCCGCAACCCACCCTGCCTCTGCGGCAGGGCATTCCCTTTTGGTCTCTCTCTTCTCTTGGGTGTTGTGGTTTTCAGAACAGGCATTGAGTGGCAATCATGTTCGTTCTATAGTCTACTTTCAGCATGTATCTCCCATCCTGGGAGCATCCTCCCAGCACCCTTTATTTGGTGCTCCCTTCTCTATCTGAGCTGCCTTTTCCCCTTGCATGTGCAGCTGGCCTCCAAGCCATGGAGTAAACCTCCTGGTACTTATCTCAGCTATTCTTGAGTGTTAGTCTCCTATTTTGCTACTTTATGTTCCCAGATAAATGCAATCTTTGTATGTCTATCCCACTCGTTCTGACTCATTTCGCTTAGCATGATACTTTCCATGTAGTACCACTTGTATGTAAATTTCATGACTTTATCCTTTCTAACAGCTACATAGTACTCCATTGTGTGGATGTACCAAAGTTTCTTTAACCAGTCATCTGTTCTCAGGCACTCAGGTTTTTTTCCAGTTTCTGGCTATTGTAAAGAGTGCTGCAATGAACAAACAAGTACAGATGTCACTTCAACTATACGTTTTTGACTCTCTGGGATATATTCCCAGGAGTGGTATTGCTGGGTCGTGCTCTGAAAAGATTGTTGATACTACTTCTATCTTCCTGATTCTATTGAGGTATGTTTTGTGACCTAGCACATGGTCTGTTTTGGAAAATGTTCCGTGCACACTGGAGAAGAAGGTGCATTCTTTCTTTTTAGGGTGTGCAGCTCTGTATAGGCCTATAAGCTCTTTCTCTTCTATTTCTTCTTTCAAAGCTAATGTTTCCTTGCTGAGTTTTGTTCTTGTTGATCTATCCAGAGGTGATAAGACGATGTTGAAGTCTCCAAGTACTATTGCTAGTAATGTCCTCCTTAAAATCTGTTAGCAGTTGTTTTAAATATTTAGCTGTTCCCTCATTGGGTGCGTATACATTTAAGAGTGTGATTTCTTCCTGTTGTACATATCCCTTGATGAGAGAAAATAGCCTTTGCTGTCCCTTCTAATCTTTTTCAACCTGAAAATAATGTTGTCGGATACTAGTATGGCCACCCCACCTTTTTGAGGGGAGCTGTTTGCTTGCAGGATTGTTTTCCATCCTTTTACTTTGAGTCTGTGTTTGCTCTGACTGTTCAGATGAGGCAGAAGAATGTTGGGTTCTGTCTCTGAATTCATTTTGCCACTCTGTGTCTCTTAATTGGTGAATTTAGACAATTTACATTGAGAGAGATTATTGTTATGGGGTTTTGTATCATCTGTCTGTAAGTGTCTGTTGTGCTTGTAGGGTTTGTCTTGTCTTATAGTAGGCCCTTTAGCCCTTGTTTTAGGTTTGGTTTTGAGTCTATGAAGTTCCTGAGCTGCTGTTTATCCACAAAATAGTGTACCATTACTTCGAGTTAGAGTGAGAGTTTAGCCAGATAGAGTATTCTTGGTGAAGCATTCATTTAAGTGAGTTTTTTCACTATATCCCACCATTGCCTTCGGGTTCGGAGGGTTTCCTCTGATAGATCTGCTGTGAATCTAAGGGGTGCTCCTTTGTATGTGATTTCCTTCTTTGACCTTGCTGCTTGCAGTATTGTGTCTCTATCAGCAGCATCGATCATTCTAACTATGATATGTCTTGGAGTGTTTTTGTTAGGGTCTCTTTTAGCTGACACCCTTTGGGCTCCTTGAATCTGAATGGCTGCTTTGTTGAGCTCTGGGGATTTTTCAGCAATGATTTGTTTAACTGTGGCTTTTTCATTGGGATTGTTTCTCTGAGCTTCTGGTACTCCAATGATTCTAATGTTGTTCCTCTTGGAATCATCTCTTAGGACTCTGATTTGCTCTAGAGCTATTTTGAGGTCTCTTGCCATTGTTTGTTGTTGCCTGTTGGCTTGGTGCAGCTGATCTTCCAGCTCACTGATTCTGTCTTCACCTGTGGTCATTCTACTGTTGAGGGCACAGACTGAGTTTTTTTTTCAATTTTTTTTTCAATTTTTTTATTAGTGAAACACCATGAGGTACAGTTATAGACTTATAAATTTTTGTGCTTGGGTTTCAGTTATACAATGATCAAGTACCCATCCTTCCAGACTGAGATTTTAATTCATCTACAGAATCTTTAATTCGTGACCCTTCTGTGGGTAGCTTTCCAATTTCTGCTCTTATTTCTTCCTGGGTTTTCTCAATTGTCTGATCCATTGTATCTTTCATGTCCTCCTTGAATTTACTGGATATCTGTCTGACTGTTTCATTGAGTTCATTGAACATCTTCATGACTTTATATCTGAATTCTTTGTCAGAGAGGTCCCTTAGTTGAGTAGCACCTACTGAGGCTTCTGGACTCTATCATCCTCCCCACGTGGTGAGGATTTGCATTGTTTCTTCATGTTGGTGTGTAGGTATGGGGACTGTGATGTTACACTACATTTCTTGGCATGACTAAACTACCTGCGGCTGCGTGAGCATCCTTCCGCCTAAAATAAAGCCACGTTCACTTCTACCAAAGCTACGCCCACTTCTGAAGAGGCCACGTTCCCCACGGGAACCTGGTGTGTGTGGGGTGTAAAGGCTGGGTGGGGAAGAAGATGGGCACAGCGTTGGGAACAAAAAAGAAGAGGCAGAGGCTCAGGGCTGCTTTTGTCCCAGGGTCCTAGAGGACGCCTGGGGCACTTACACAAAGAAATCCAAGTCCTGGGTTCAAATACTGGTTGATAAACTGACCTGGGTCGGGAAGAAGACTGGCACAGAGTTGGGGACGAAGAGCATACTGGTCTCTTTACTATCTTACCTACCTTCAGCCCCCCACACATTTGTGGTTAGTTCCAACCATTGATCAGTCCTCCTAACCCCTGTTTTCCCTGGCTGGGTTTAGCGCAGTTTCCCCCACTTGCAAATTTACTATCCCCAGAATCTTTAAAGTAGTTAAGTAAGCTTATTACAGATCCTTGCTGTCCCACAAT
This sequence comes from Sorex fumeus, assembly GCF_029834395.1. Taxonomy (NCBI): domain Eukaryota; kingdom Metazoa; phylum Chordata; class Mammalia; order Eulipotyphla; family Soricidae; genus Sorex; species Sorex fumeus. The sequence continues at coordinate 786,470 of NW_026606065.1, read as the reverse complement.
TTGCCCACGCACAACAAACTTCTTCCCACCTCTATGACTTTTTGTTCTACTTCTTACCTGAAATATCCTCATCTTCCAAGTTCTCTGAATTTCTATTTAGAGCTCAATATTGTAGTTGGTTGGATACTTAACAGACTTTCTTTGTTCCTTACTCTCTATTTTAGGGTTGAGCATACTGCAGCTGAGAAACAGATCTAAATTCTCAATGTCTTCAATAAGCCACTGAAAGCTAGGAGAGTAGAACACAGATCCATTGACTTTTTTCCCAACACCCAGGAAGTCTATTTTCCAGTCACCCTCCTTCACATCTTTCTATGGTCTCTGTTGGTGTTCCTTTATATGACTTCGCTCTGAACTAATTTGCTATGTATTACTCTGTTGTTATCCAATAAGTATTCTTTTTTTTTTCCCCTTTATTTTATTTTATTTTTTTTAAAGTTGTAGATTTACAATTTTTTGTGCTTTGGTTTCAATTATACAATGATCAGATACCCATCCCTCCACCAGTGCCCATTTTCCACCACCATGGATAATATCCCTCCCACCCCCATCCCCCCATCCCCCCTGTCTCTGTGGCAGGGCAATCCCCTGTGTTCTCTCTCTCCTTTTGGGTGTTGTGGTCTGCAAAAGAGGCATTGAGTGGCAAACATGTTCAGTCCATAGTCTACTTTCTACATGCATCTCCCCTCCTGGGAGGATCCTCCAAACATCCTTTATTTGGTGCTCCCTTCTCTATCTGAACAGCCCTTTCCTCTAGGATACCCGGCTGGCCTCTAAGTTATGGAGTAATCCTCTTGGTGCTGATCTCAGCTATTCTTGGGTATTAATCTCATACTTTGTTACTTTATATCCCCCAGATGAATGCAATCTTTCTATGTCTATCCCTCTCTTTCTGACTCATTTCGCTTAGCATGATACTTTCCATATTGTACCACTTGTATGTAAATTTCATGACTTCATCTTTTCTAAGTGCTACATAGTACTCCATTGTGTAGATGTACCAAAGTTTCTTTAACCAGTCATCTGTTCTTGGGCATTCAGGTTTCTTCCAGTTTCTGGCTATTGTAAAGAGTGCTGCAATGAACAAACAAGTGCAGATGTCACTTCGACTATACATTTTTGCCTCTCTGGGATATATTCCCAGGAGTGGTATTGCTGGGTCAAATGGGAGCTCAATTTCTAATTTTTTGAGAATCGTCCATACTGTTTTCCAGAAGGGATGAACCAGTGGACATTCCCACCAACAGTGAAGGAGTGTCCCTTTCTCGCCACATCCACGCCAGCATCGGTTGCTTTTGTTCTTTTGAATGTGGGCCAGTCTCTGAGGTGTGAGATGGTATCTCATTGTGGTTTTGATCTGCATCTCCCTGATGATTAATGATGTAGAGCATTTTCTCATGTGCTTTTTTGCCATTCGGATTTCTTCTTTGAGAAAGTTTCTGTTCATTTCATTGCCCCATTTTTGGATGGGGTTGGATGTTTTCTTCTTGTGGAGTTTAACCAGTATTTTGTATATCCTGGATATCAACCCCTTGTCAGATGTGTATTCGGTGAATATCCTTTCCCATTCTGTAGACTGTCTTTGTATTTTGGTCACTGTTTCTTTGGAGGTGCAGAAGCTTCTTAGTTTAAGATAATCCCATTTATCTATCTCTGTTTTTACTTGCTCGGCCAGTGGCGTGGCATCTTTGAAGATACCATTAGCTTCAATGTCATGGAGGGTTTTGCCAGCTTTATCTTCAATGTACCTTATGGTTTCTGGTCTGATGTTGAGGTCTTTAATCCATTTTGATCTTACTTTTGTACATGGTGTTAGGCAGAGTTCTGAGCCCATTTTTTTGCATGCAGCCGTCCAGTGATGCCAACACAATTTATTAAAGAGGCTTTCCTTACTCCACTTCACATTACTTGCAACTTTATCAAAGATTAGATGATCATATGATTGAGGGGAGATGTCAGTGTATTCAACCCTGTTCCATTGGTCTGCAGTTCTGCCTTTGTTCCAGTACCATGCTGTTTTAATTATCACTGCTTTGTAGTACAGTTTGAAGTTTGGGAGGTTGATTCCTCCCATTTTCTTTTTCCCAAGAATTGCTTTAGCTATTCGTGGGGGCTTATTGTTCCATATAAATTTCAAGAGTGTTTGCTCCATTTCTTTGAAGAATGTCATGGGTATCCTAATAGGCATTGCATTGAATTTATACAATGCTTTCGGTAGTGTTGCCATTTTGACAATGTTAAGTCTCCCGACCCATGAGCAGGGGATATCTTTCCATTTCCTCATGTCCTCTTTTATTTCCTGAAGTAGCGTTTTGTAGTTTTCTTTGTACAGGTCCTTTACTTCCTTAGTTAAGCTGATTCCTAGGTACTTGATTTTCTGGGGCACAATTGTGAACGGGATTGTTTTTTTCATGTTGCTTTCTTCTCTCTCACTGTTTGCGTATAGGAAAGCCATGGACTTTTGGGTATTGATTTTATAACCTGCAACTTTACTATACGAGTCTATTGTTTCTAGGAGTTTTTTGGTGGAAGTTATTGGGTACTCTAAGTAGAGTATCATATCATCTGCGAATAGTGAGAGCTTGATTTCTTCCTTTCCTACCTGAATGCCCTTAATATCTTTTTCCTGCCTAATCGCTATTGCAAGTACTTCCAGTACTATATTGAACAGCAGTGGAGAGAGTGGGCATCCCTGTCTCGTCCCTGATCTTAGAGGGAAGGCTCTCAGTTTTTCCCCATTGAGGATGATGCTTGCTGTAGGCTTGTGGTAGATGGCTTTGATTATGTTGAGGAAGGTCCCCTCTATACCCATTTTGGCTAGGGTTTTCATCATAAAGGGGTGCTGGATCTTATCAAATGCTTTCTCTGCATCTATTGATATGATCATATGCTTTTTATCTTTTCTTTTGTTGATATGGTGGATTATGTTGATTGATTTCCGAATGTTAAACCATCCTTGCATCCCTGGGATGAATCCTACTTGGTCATGGTGTATGATCTTTTTAATGAGTAGTTGGATTCTATTTGCTAGTAGTTTGTTGAGGATCTTTGCATCTGTGTTCATCAGGGATATCGGCCTGTAATTCTCTTTCTTTGTGGTATCTCTGTCTGCTTTTGGTATCAGTGTGATATTTGCTTCGTAGAAACTGTTTGGAAGTGTTTTTGATATTTCAATTTCGTGGAAAAGCTTAAAGAGCATTGGGAGTAAGTCCTCTTTAAAGATTTGGAAGAATTCACTAGTGAATCCATCCGGGCCAGGACTTTTGTGCTTGGGGAGACTTTTTATTACCATTTCAATTTCCTTGATGGTGATAGGTCTGTTCAGGTATTCCAGGTCTTCTTGGTTCAGCCTTGGGAGTCTGTAGGAGTCTAGGAATTTATCCATTTCCTCGAGGTTTTGATGTTCCGTGGCATAAAGCTTCTCAAAGTACTCCCTGAGGATCCTCTGAATTTCTGTGGTTTCTGTTGTAATGACCCCCTTTTCATTTCTGATTCGGTTTATTAGGGTTTTCTCTCTCCCTTTCTTTGTGAGTTTTGCTAGAGGCTTATCGATCTTGTTAATTTTCTCGAAGAACCAGCTCTTGGTTTCATTGATCTTTCGGATTGTTTTTTGGGTTTCCATCTCGTTAATCTCTGCTCTGAGTTTTATTATTTCCTTTCTCCTGTTCGGGTTGTGCTCCTTTTTTTGGTCCTTCTCCAAGCTCTTAAGCTGTGAGGTTAGGTTACTTATGTGTGCTCGCTCCTCCTTCCTGAGGAATGCTTGTAGAGCTATAAACTTTCCTCTTAACACAGCCTTTGCTGTGTCCCATAAGTTTTGGTAACTCGTGTTCTCATTTTCATTCGTTTCTAGGAATCTTTTGATTTCCTCTTTGATTTCCTGTCTAATCCACTCGTTGTTCAATAGTGCACTGTTTAATTTCCAGGTGTTTGATTTAGTTTTCTGTTTTTGTGTGTGATTTACTTCTAATTTCAGCGCATTATGGTCTGAGAAGATTGTTGATACAATCTCTACCTTCTTAATTTTATGGAGGCATGTTTTGTGGCTCAGCATGTGGTCTATCTTGGAGAATGTTCCATGTACGCTTGAGAAGAATGTGTATTCAGCTTTTTGTGGATGAAGTGTCCTGTATATATCTACTAAGTCCCTTTCTTCCATTGTTTCCCTCAAATGAAGTATGTCCTTGCTAAGCTTGAGTCTGGTTGATCTATCAAGAGGTGACAAAGCAGTGTTGAAGTCTCCCACTAGTATTGTGTTGCTATTGATGTCTTTTTCCAAATCTATGAGTAGTTGTTTTAAGTACTTTGCTGGTCTCTCATTAGGTGCATATACATTTATTATTGTAAGTTCTTCCTGTTGTACAGATCCTCTGATCAATAAGAAATGGCCTTCACTGTCTCTTATGACCTTCCTCACTCTGAAATCGATGTGGTCTGATATAAGGATGGCTACCCCAGCTTTTTTATGGGAGCTGTTTGCCTGTAGGATTGTTTTCCAGCCTTTGACTCTGAGTCTGTGTTTGCTTTGACTATTGAGATGCGTTTCTTGCAGGCAGCAGAATGTTGGGTTCAATTTTCTAATCCATCCTGCCACTCTATGTCTTTTAATTGGTGCGTTTAGCCCATTGACATTGAGAGAGATTATTGTTATGGGATTTTGTCCCATTGTTATGTTAAAATTTGGTGTATTTGAGGGGCCTTTCTTGCCTTAAAGTAGCCCATTTAGTTGTTCTTGTAACCATGGTTTTGAGTCTATGAAGTTCCTGAGCTGTTGTTTGTCTGTGAAACTGTGTGTTGTTCCTTCTATTATGAATGAGAGTCTTGCTGGGAAAAGTATTTTGGGGGAGGCATTTATTTCATTGAGTTTTTTTACTATGTCCCACCACTGTTTTCGGGCCATGAGGGTTTCATCAGAAAAATCAGCTGTGAATTTTAAGGATGCTCCTTTGTAAGAGATTTCTTTCTTCGATCTTGCTGCTTTCAGAATTTTGTCTCTGTCTAAGGTTTTGGTCATTTTGATCAGAATGTGTCTTGGGGTATTTTTATTCGGATTTCTTCTAGCTGGTACCCTTCGGGCCTCCTGAATGTCGTCACAAGTTTTCTTCAGCTCTGGAAATGTTGTAGCAATGATGTTTTTGACAGTTTCTTCTTCATCGAGGTTTTCTTCCTGTCCCTCTGGGACTCCAATAATTCTTATGTTACCCCTCTTGGCTTCATCACGATCTTCTCTTGCCATCTGTTCCCGAATTGTGAGTCTCTTTTCCATTTTCTGCTCTTTTCTGGAGAGTCTCTGAACTTCATCTTCGAGCTCACTGATTCTGTTCTCAGCTGCTCTTACTCTGCTGCTGAGGCCTTCCACTGAGCTTTTCAATTCGCCTACGAGATTTTTCAGATCTGACATTTCTGATTGCATTTTCCTCATTTCTGCCTTCAGATCCTCTTGTCTTCTATTGGCATTGCTTTCCATTGTTTCTTTTAATTCCCTAAGCATCCTAAGTAGCTCCCTTCTGAATTCCTTGTCAGAGAGGTTGTCTAACACTACAGTACTGTTGGTGTCATCTGGGCTAGACTCTTCAATGTGAATGTTTGGTGGGCTTTTGCGTTGCTTTACCATTGTGAGAGGTGTGGTTTAGTCCTTCACGTTCACTGTTACTATTCTGCTTGATATGCAGTGTGAGTTAAGATAGGCTTATGAGTTATTGGCAACTGTGTTTCTAGTGGCTGAGCTAAAATAGAGAAGTTTCCATCTAAGAAGTTCGCTTATGGTTCCTATGGCATATGTAGTGGGAAAATATTTCGCGGCCGCGTTAGCGGCCGAGGCTCCGGAAAGAGTCCCTGGCACTGGGCGAGGAGTTGGGAATGTCTCCTGTTTGGAATTGGAGCCGTTCAGCTTTGTTGCCCAGAGCTGGGCCTCTGTGCCCGTCCCACGCGGATCAGGGGTTGAAAACCGGCTGTCTAGGGGCGGTTTCTAGCTGCGCATGCCCAGAGAGGAACCCAGGCCCTTGGGGGCGGGCTGTACCTGTTGGAATTGGAGCCGTTCAGCTTTGTTGCCCAGAGCTGGGCCTCTGTGCCCATCCCACGCGGATCAGGGGTTGAAAACCGGCTGTCTAGGGGCGGTTTCTAGCTGCGCGTGCCCAGAGAGGAACCCAGGCCCTTGGGGGCGGGCTGTACCTGTTGGAATTGGAGCCGTTCAGCTTTGTTGCCCAGAGCTGGGCCTCTGTGCCCATCCCACGCGGATCAGGGGTTGAAAACCGGCTGTCTAGGGGCGGTTTCTAGCTGCGCGTGCCCAGAGAGGAACCCAGGCCCTTGGGGGCGGGCTGTACCTGTTGGAATTGGAGCCGTTCAGCTTTGTTGCCCAGAGCTGGGCCTCTGTGCCCGTCCCACGCGGATCAGGGGTTGAAAACCGGCTGTCTAGGGGCGGTTTCTAGCTGCGCGTGCCCAGAGAGGACCAATAAGTATTCTTAAGGCTTGCTCAGAATGTGTGTAATCACACAAAAAGGACGGGCAAAGAGGCGGCAGCAGCCTATCTCTCCCGCCGCCCACATTCGGTAGTCTCAGGCCGTTTCCCCTCTCCAGGGAGGTCGATGGCGATGGTCAGGCGAAGGAAGGAAAGAGGGCTAAGCTGGTTGGTCTTAGCAGCAGTTTAGCACATGGAAGAAATGTATGTCATGGAGGCCTCAGGAGTCCTCAAGCACGTGCACACCGAGAGAGCCCCAAAAATCCCCTTATATAGATCATGGTACCTCTAAAGGGCGCAATATAGAGATGTCATCAAAAGGAGTTACAGAAAGAACATTGAGGCGGCAAACCATACATTGTTTCTTTACATCCACATTGTTTCTTTACATCCACAGGCCAATAATCTTGGCCTCACCTTTTACAAACTACTTGGATTAGCACATCAAAGACTAGAGCTAGAGCTTGGAGTCTACATCTCAAAGATCAGCCTGCCTGAAGCCAGGCATCTACATCCCCAAGGTCAGGCCTGGCTTAGCACCTGGGATCTGCATACCTAAAACCAGCTAGGTTCCTGTGAGATAAGGGAAACTGCCTCAATATATTGAAATCATTTACTGAAAGCAGTTTGAAGGGGAGAAAGTTTCAGTCTCATCCAAGCTAGATAGGACACACAGGACACACGGGAAAGCAGTTTCTAGGGCAGACTCTCACTTAGCAGATCGACTCACCCTGGAGCAGAATTCTCTGGGTGTGTTTCTCCTCTCCTTGTCCAACCAACATATAAGCATACATAATATAAATCATTTTGTATGGACACAGTAAGAAATACTTTGAGCTTATAGAATTTCTCTCCTAGGGCCATCTTGATCTCAGACTGCAGTGCTCAGGCCAAATATCTTTCCTATTCTTAGCAGCAGGGTCCTAGTCTCGTTGTTACTTTTGGATCATGACAGCATTTGCCTATGATCAAACTCTTAACCTACAGTTAAGAAACGTGGCACCTTGGCCTGGCCCATCGTGATGCCAGGGTAGCACATAACTTACCGATTTGCCCTGGTTCCATCCAGCCCCACGTCGGGACCCTGCTTTGGGGGAGCTAGGAAGTGAAGGCAACTGAGGTTTAAGTTGAGAAAGTAGATGCCCGGGAGTGAATAATATTCAAAGCCAATTAAATCCTAAGTTATAAAGCATAATGTTGTCTTCCTGTATCTATACAAAAGGGACATTTCATTAAAATAAACTATTCAAAAGACATAAGGAGATGAGAAAGGCAATATTAACTTACAGTACAAGTTCTGTGTCCTAGGAGGATGACACCTTACAAATTGGTTGGGGAAGAGAGCATAGAAGTGGTTACAAACAAAGGAATGGGAGTGACTTGGGAGCATTGTGATGGGTGCAACCTGATAAACCTAAGCTCCTTGTACTCCAACAAGAATGTTTCCTTAAGTCTTTGTATCTTTAAGACACTAAATATTTGGGGAGGGGTAGTTATCTTTTTTCCCTTTTGTATCCTACGATATGCCTAAATTTAAAAGTTAGTATGCATTTTAGAACATTTAAATAAAGTAGATTGAGCTGAAAAAAAAAATTAACTCACATGTCTCCAGACCTGGAAAGAGAATGAAACTCCTCATTCCCACAGACACTGATGTCCTGGAATAAGGACATTCTTAACAACATGGTACTGGCTGTGGACAGTACTTCAGAAGGCTCCTCATGCTTAGAACATAAGTGGGTTGAAGACTTCTAAAAACTAGCCAAACAATTTTTCCTACTATGCTATCTTTTCCAATTTATTCCCATGTAAAATAACAGGATTTTGATTCTCCGAGGAATAGAATTATACTGAGACTTGACAAAAATTCATGTAACATTAAGAAACCAATTGGTTGGAATTTAAGAAAAGACCACTCCCTGTCATTCTCATTTACAAGCTTCTCAAACTGGCTCCTAACCTAGCTTCCAGCTAAGAAAATGTGTTAAAGCATCAATAAAACTGTTCTAATAAGCCCTACATAAGCAAAACCTAATTGAAGCTTATAAAGAGTGAGAACACCAAATATCCTTAAAAGGCAAAGGAAAAGAGATTGGGCTTCGGTCGCCCGTAGGGCCATGTGTGGTTGCAGCCTTTGCACGGACCCACATGGGAGGAGGGAACACTTGTCCCTCTGGCTCCAAAGGCCTTGTAAATCATGGAACAGCGTGATCTGAAGCTGGGACTCAAATGAGCAGGGCTCCAGAGAGTAGAACTCCAGTTGAGTAAGTGGAATTCAGTTCTACAACTTCCTTTTTTGATTAGTTACTTTTATACTCCAAACAACAACTTTCTCATCCACAAATGAGGAACAGTGAAGCTTTTGTTCTTCTTAACTAAAAGGAAGATTGTCAAAATTGGTGTAAATAAAACTTTAGAAGCTTAAGAAAACATATCTTCCTTGGAAGCATTTGAGATATATGTATTTTTAGAATTCTTAAGAGTAAACTTTAAAAATAGAATTTCTAAACTCTTTAGAATGGTACATTTGGATATTAGATTCAGCAGATGAGTATTTTTAGGTAATTAAGTGACAAAATAGTTCCCCACCACCACAACCACCACCATATCCAAGTGTCACTTCTCTCTCTCCCAATGCTCCCAGGAACATCTGAAATATTACAATCACCTTCTTCAAAAGTTTTGTGGTTATAAGCATTATATTGCATAAGTATGAAGTCATCCATGGATGGACTGCTTGAAAGCACAGAGAATTTCTGATGAATTTATTGTGTACCAATTTATCTCATCCACACTAGAGCTATTTTATTTTGTTCCTAGATGACATGTGGGGTCATGGTGTTGGTACACATTCTTTTGTTTGTTCCTCCTATTTCTGTGATTTTCTTATTGGTCTTACTTTGGCAGCATCTTCCCCAGGCAATCACCTCACTCCATCCACAGGACTCACCCACCCCTTTAAACAAGTTCCAGTGTTCAGAAGTGGCCAGACAATTCTTTTTCATATCCTTTTAACTGCAGCCTCATCTTTTCTATCTGTTGTTGTCACTTGGCTACACAGGCATAGATCTCATAATTTCTCTCTAGTACATACCATAATTCTAGTGGATGAAGACTTCTTGTTTCTACATCTCTTAGTATAACTTCTGGAAGACTTGAGAGTGCTTACCTTAAGAGTAAATAAGCCACTAGAAAAATAAATTAATGATAAGAATAACAGGAAGATCTTTCAACAAAGTCTAGGGAGAAAGAGAAGACATTTGAAGCATAGTAGTTGAACTTGAAAAGAAAGGGAGGAAAAGAGAGGTATGCAGGATGATAAATTAGTTTGTTTCCATAGCAGATTTTTTAGCGAAAGGAAAAAGTATCTTTGTTGAAACTGCATGTGGGAAAGAATAGGAGTAAATTAATGATAGCTGTTTCAGTGGCCTTATGGATCATTCAGTGGTTAAAAAAAATTTCTTCCTTGCAGGCTTGAGGCTCAATCTCTGGTGTTGCCTACATGCATAGAGTATGGTGCCAGCAACTCTGTGATTCGGGACCTGCATTGACTCAACAGCATATGTGATCTTATATGTGTGACAAAATACCCATCAGTTCTGGACAGTGCCTACTTTTTGAAACAATTCTAAAAGAAAACCAAAAAAACTACTCAATGAACAGTAAGCTAATATAATGTTTCTTTGTTCAAAATATCAGACTTGAAAGAATATCACATTACCCATTCTGATGTTCTATGTGCCCCACCAAGAACAAGAGCAGAACATATCATCTCAGTTTAATTCAGGGAACTATTTATCAGACATAAAAGGAAGATCTTGGTAATTAACCAAAATGCAAAACCAAAGATAAGATTCCAGGTTAATCTGATACCCATATTCAGGATTTCCACAGCTCCATTCTGTTGATTCCTACTAATAAATGTTAAAACTAAAGTAAGAAAATCCAAAAGTCTGTTCAACTAACTTTTTCTGGGGATATGATTACAATATATAGAAAAACATCAGTTGTATACATAAGTATGTATTAAATTTGATCCATAAAGACAATAACTATCAAAAAATACATTTCTGTATATCCTATGTTCCCCCAAAAAGAAAATACATATTTCCCTAAAGCAGGAATTAAAATAATATGCAAAAAATAAAATAATATGCAAAAGTAATTGAACCCTAAAATAACTTTTTGTACTTAAGTGAAATGATCACTTGATCACTTGACTTCCCGTTAATCATTGATTTGCTCAAGCAGGCGCCAGTAATGTCTCCATTTGTCCCTGTTGCATGCTAGTGGAGCCTAGTGGTGTCTGCTCGTTTTAGGAACACGAAGAGCCTCAAACCAATCGTTCAGGGTCTTGATGAAAATGTCTGACCATCTGGTATGTGGGAGGCCACGTGGTCTTTTCACATCCCGTGGAATCCAGTCGGTAGCGGCTTAGTCCAGCGGTCATCTCTAAATATCATTACATGACCAGCCCACCTTATTTTTGACGCCTTGGCAAATGAGACAGCGTCCCTGATTCTTCGTCATCGATGTAGGTCAGAACTCCGGATTCTTTCATTTAAGTGAAACATCATACTCCAAGCATAGCTCTTCAGATTCCTCTTTGGGAAACCTGAATACCGTTCTCATCCTGTTTACATAGGGCCTAGGTCTCTGAGGAGTATGTTAATGCAGGAAGAACAGTGGAATCGAAGAGATGTTCCCTGAGCCAGAGGTTCTTCTTCCTCTTAGCTATTTCTTCGAGGCTCTTGAAGTTGTTCCAAGCTGCTCTCTTCCTCCTGCGCAACTCAGGTGCCAGGTCATTTGTCATTCTGACTTCTCAACCTTGGTACACATAACTGTTGCTTTCGGAGATGGTTGTTCCATTGAGAACAAATGGAGCATCAGGAACAAGGCTGTTTCTCATAAACACTGCCTTCGTGAGATTCAGCTGTAGTCCAACCTTTCCACACTCACGGTCAAAGTCGGCCAGCATTTGTGCTTCTTGGCTAATGTTTGGTGTTATTAGAATAATGTCATCAGCAAAGCAGAGGTGGTGTAGTTGCCAACCATTTATCTTCACTCCCATTCCTTTCCATTCCAGTTGTCGCATGATGTTCTCAAGGGTGGCACTGAAGAGCTTCGGTGAAATGGTATCACCCTGCCGAACCCCTCTCTTGACATCGATGATCACTTCTTTGTAGAATGGTGAGATCCTGGTAGTGAATCCATAATACAGCTCGTGGAGGATCCTGAGGTATTGAGTTTGGATGCCCTGATTGGCTAGGGCTTCAATGACCACTTCCAGCTCAACAGAATCAAAGGCCTTCTTTAAACCAATGAATGTTAGACAGAGCAGCATCTTGAACTCCCAAGAAACCTCAATGAGCTTGGTTATCGTGTGGATATGGTCAATGGTTCTGAATCCTTTGCAGAACCCAGCTTGCTCGCATGGTTGTCCTTCATCTAGTGTTCTGCAAATCCTATTCAGGATGACTCAAGTGAACAGCTTATAGATGACAGACAATAGGCAGATTGGGCGATAGTTGCCAATGTCATGGATAGCTCCCTTCTTGTACAGTAGTACAGTCCTTCTGATTTTCCACTGGGACAGAACCTTGCATTCAGACAGATAGCGTGTGAAGAGCCGAGCCAGGGTATTGATGAGTACTGACGGCAGGTTCTTCAGGTGTTCAGGTCTGACCTTGTCTGGGCCGGGTGCTGTTTGCTTCATTATCGACAAAATGGCATGTCAGATTTTGGAAGGGAGAACATTGGGAATGATATATCCATCCTGAGGAATTTGGTATGTAGGCAGGTGGACGTGGCTATCAAAGAGATCTGAGTAGAAGTCATGAATAATCTTCTCCGTTGGCCTTCTGGAAGATGTGATAGATCCATCAGGATGTCGGAGGGCAGTCGTCTTGGTCTTGTAGTTGGCGAAGGGCAGGCAGGCATTACGAATGCTTTTCCTGGCTTCTGTTGCATCTACCAGCACTTCTGCTCTTCTCTCTTTGAGGTCTTCCTTTATCACATCTCAGCACTGCTTTGCAAGCTTGGATGTTCGCTTGCGGTTGCCCGAGGCATGCACCAAACCGCGTTGGAGAATAAGCTCAAGAGTTTTTTAAGACAGGCTTTATTGTGGCTATCTCTCTCTTGGCATTCCTTGCAGAATCATGGAAGTGCTGAACCAGTCAATTGTATTCCTTGTCAATGTTGTCAACAACAGCATCTTCCTATGTTGCAGCAGTAGTGCCAAAGAGCTCCCAGTTGGTGGTTGTTCTGGGAGTTCTCTTCTTAAACTTTGCAGCCCTTTCTCCTCGCTCTGTGAAGTAGAATTTTGCACGAAGGAGAGGATGGAATGATCCCGTTTGAATTTTGGGACAACAGTGACATTGGTCAGGCAAAACCATCGATTGAGTATGATATGGTCAATTTTGTTGTGGAACCATCCACTGGGAGACTCCCATGTCCAACGTTTAGAGTCTGCCTTCTGGAACTGTGAGTTACCATGGGTGGTCTTGGTCAACATGATGAACTCAGACAGTCTCTCACCCTGTTTGTTCCATTCTAGGCCATGGGTCCTGATTTGGAGTCCTTTGGCTGATCTTCTTGGCCCTATCTTTTTTTTTTCCTTAAATTTTTATTAGTGAAACACCATGAGGTACAGTTGTAGACTTACAAATTTTTGTGCTTGGGTTTCAGTTATACAATGATCAAATACCCATCCCTCCACCAGTGCCCATTCTCGACCACCACCAGTCCCAGTATCCCTCCCTCCCCCCATCCCCCCATCCCACCCTATCTCTGTGGCAGGGCATTTCCTTTTGTTATCTTTCTCATTTTGAGTGCTGCGGTTTGCAAAAGAGACATTGAGTGGCAATCTTGTTCAGTCCATAGTCTACTCTCATCACTCCCATCCTGAGAGGAACCTCCCAACACCCTTTATTTGGTGCTCCCTTCTCTCTCTGAGCTGCCTTTTCCCCTAGAGTGTGTGGCTGTCCTCAAAGCAATGGAGTACTCCTCCTGGTACTTATATCAGCTATTCTAAGGTGTTAGTCTCCTATTTTGTTACTTTATGTTCCCCAGATGAATGCAATCTTTCTATGTCTGTCCCTTTCTTTCTGACTCATTTCGCTTAGCATGATATTTTCCATGTAGTACCACTTGTATATGAATTTCATGACTTCATCTTTTCTAACAGCTGCATAGTACTCCACTCTGTAGATGTACCAAAGTTTCTTTAACCAGTCATCTGTTCTTGGGCATTCAGGTTTCTTCCAGTTTCTAGCTATTGTAACGAGTGCTGTAAAGAACAGACAAGTGCAGATGTCACTTCGACTATATTTTTTTGCTTCTCTGGGATATATTCCCAGGAGTGGTATTGCTGGGTCAAATGGGAGCTCAATTCCTAATTTTTTGAGGATCATCCATACTGTTTTCCAAAAGGGCCGAACCAGTCAGCATTCACACCAGCAGTGAAGGATAATCCCTTTCTCGCCACATCTGCACCAACACCGGTTGCTTTTGTTCTTTTGGATGTGGGCCAGTCTCTGTGGTGTGAGATGGTATCTCATTGTTGTTTTGATCTGCATCTCCCTGATGATTAATGATGTAGAGCATTTTCTCATGTGCCTTTTAGCCATTCGAATTTCTTCTTTGAGAAAGTTTCTGTTCGTTTTGTCGCCACATTTTTTGTTGGTGTTGGTTGTTTTCTTCTTGTGGAGTTCAATCTTGGTCCTATCTTGCATTAAAATCACCAACAATGATCTTGTAGAAGGTGTGGTCTTCTTTATAGAACTTCTCCAGCTCCATGTAGAACTTCAATTTCTCCTTCATCATAATTGGATGTTGGTGCATAGACAATGAAGATACAAACTGCCAGCAGTGAGCCACATCTATTCAAGTGTAAACGTCTGATTCGGAATTGTGAGGCTTTCGAATGAATCAATGCTCATGGCCAAGTTCGTGTTGACAAGGACACCGACACCTCTGACGCCTCTTTCATCGCATGTTTCGAGGAACAGTTCTTCTCCTGAAAATAGCGTGATGTGATTGATGCCTTCTTGTCTTGGTCAGACCAATGTTGTCATACTTGATCTTTTGCGCTTGTACCATCAGGTCCTTGATGGATGCATTTGATGCTAGCATATGTGCATTGAAAGTACAGACAATCATTTTTGTCTTTCTTTGTTTTGGCAGCCTAGTTCGGCCTTGAGATTTTATCAGCCTCTCCTTCCTCATCCTTTTCAATGCTGCCATATTGGTGATGCCTTCAGGGTCAGGGGAATGAGACCCATTGTAATTACTGGGTCTATCATTTATTACTATTTCATTGTACTAAATGAAATAAAATAGAATGAAATAGAAATAAAATGAAATAGAAGTTTTTCCAAATAAAAATTTTGGGGGGAGAAAACATTTACTAAGTGACAACAGAGAAGAAAAACTATCTCGAAGTAAATTTCCCTATGAAAACAGCCTTTTCCAGTGTAAACAGGAATTTATTATTCATGTTGTCGGAAATAACAGCCCTTTGCTTAGTGCTATCTTTAGAATGTGCACACAGACATTGTTGAATGTAAAGCATCCACAACATGTAATCTAACATAATTCATGTCTGACGAAGCAAAATAAAACCATCCCTCAGAAATTCTTGAGTGGCATCTTATTTTGTTTCTAAGAAACCTATTTTTAAAAAATGGTGGAATTTACTGTTCAATAGGCTACTTTCTTCAGTTTTTCTCTGTTTTTACTCTTCTTTCACGCACCAAAAGAGTTTTTTAAACTCTTCAGTATTTCTCCTTTTTTTAAAAAAGGACAATCATACATTTTATCTTAACAAAATATCAGCAACAGTAATAAAAACATCAAACTAACGTCAAGAAGCAGTAGTTGTTGTTAGTTAAAGGTCTCAGATCTCTGAGTTAAACTGAGTTCCATCACTTTTGAGTCCAATGATCTCTACAAGTTACTTAGAATCTCTGTGTATTTATTTTCTCATCTATGAAATGAGAATTCCAGAAGTTTCCAGATAGAGGCATGCCAAACATATCTGAAAATTCCTGTCAATTAATTTTGGGCATCATTAGTTCTTCATTTCAGAAAATACAGTCTTTCATCTAAAGATAGAAATTGCAGGAGACACAGTCATAAGAGTTCCCTTCATTCTTTTGGTGGGTTTTGGGCCACAACTCAACCAGTCAGGGTTTACTCCTGACTGGTTTACTCCTGGTTCTGTGCTCACTCCTGGCATTGTTCAGGGATTGCATATGTGGGGCTGGGTTGGCTATAGGTAGAGCAAGCACCTTAAACCCTGTGCTATCTCTCTGACTCCCTATAAGCATTGTCAAGGCACTGTCTACATTGAAACACAACGACTTATTAGACCTTTTCTGCAGAATCAACATCTCATTAAGTTTTCAAGGTTCCTATGAATGCTTTGGGTTCTTTTTTATTTTCACAGTTCCAGTGTGAAAACATTAAGAAGACATAGACAGTTTCAAATGTTATAAATTTGTTTTTTTCTCTGTTCCTTTACTATTTTTCACATAATTTGGTCCTTCTCCATGCGGCAATAAAATCATATTTATTGAGTTCTAGATTGGATGCTTTGAAGATAAAAGCAAATTATCTGTCTTGCTCCTGACATTAAAGTGCCTGGACTCCATGAAATTGGCAAGAACCATACCAAAGAAACAATGACACTGCAATTAAAAACTGGTCAATGCCAGTGTAAACCTGAAAGATACTTAGATTCATAGAACAACTAAAGGTGGGAAAAACTCTGCCCTCCAGACAAGTACTTCTACCTTTCTGAGTGTCAACAAATCCACTAGGTGGGCTGAAATTTGTTTCCCTTAAGTTCTGAGATGTTTAAATTTAAGAAATAATAGAATATATGTGCTCCAGATAATTTTAAGAAAATAGGGATAATAGGTGAGACCACTCCTTAGTTCACAGCCAAACTGATGTGTGCAACTCTGAACATTTGCTCTGGTCTCAACTTTCATATATGTATACATTATTCAACTTTTGATTGTGAACTTCAGATTCATCCAGACTATGAGGAGAAGACAGAAGTTTTCTGTCAATACTGTACTGAGTGTTAACTTCATTTGAAAACAGTCCATGGGAGACTCCAGTTAGGGCATCATCTTTTGCCATTAAAATAAATAAACTTTAGGACTTCACTTTTCTCTCAGATTGCTTTTCAAAAGCAACTTGCTTGGGACATTATAGTCACCTGCAATCTATTTCATTGGTGACCATGATTCAGTGGTGATTATTTATTGCTTTATTTCATTCATTCATGAGTGACTGGCAATTTCTACTATCTGTGTCATGTAGCTAAACCTTGGCACCGTCATTAACTCCTATTCTTGCTAGAACAGCAGCTGTAGTGTCAATTCGACCCTTGCTATGACTGCACTGATGGTGTCTGAGTAAATTCCTGGAGCCCCGTGCTTGAAGGAGAAGCTCTTTTCCTGTTCCCTGCAGGAGTATCCACAGGAATATCTTTACCTGCTCACCTACAAATAATAATATTGATTCTATGCCCGATTTCCCTAAAGCCTGTTCTTTGCTACCCTTTAACACAACTGTGCTACCTCTTACCCGTGTGCCTATGAACAATTATAAAATAGAGAAGTAGCACTGTAGCACTGTCCTCCCATTGTTCATTGATTTGCTCGAGTAGGCACCAGTAATGTCTCCATTGTGAGACTTGTTACTGTTTTTGGCATATTGAATACGCCACGGGGAACTTGCCAGGCTCTGCCATGAGACGGGATACTCCCAGGTCAGCCACGTTCAAGGCAAATGCCCTACCCACTGTGCTATTGCTCCAGCCCAAAATAGAGAAATAAAAAGTAAAAAGCTGGACTCTAATAAGTACAATTTATTTTTTCTTTTTTTACCTTTTATTTTGGAGTCACACCTGGTGATATTCAGGTGTTACACTTGAATCTGTGCTAAGAAGTTATGCCTAGTGGGCTTGGGCATCCATAAGTGATGCTGAGAATCAAACCTGGGTCATCAGAGTGCAAGAAAAATGCACATACCTACTAAAATATGGTTCTGACCCCCTAAATATAATTTCTAATATGTACTCTTTGTACCACCCTTTTCTTTCACAGTACAGGATATATTTTTACCCATTTATCATTTCTATACATATTTAAACACCCAGCATATTTCTAACAAAATCTTTATGTCTAGTTACGAAGAGGCTGTCCAGACCAAGGTTGTAGCTTAGTGGTAGAGTACTCAATTTGCATGTGTAAGATCCTGTTTTTAATACTGGGCATTGCAAATAAGTAAAATACTGTAAATTATTCAACAGATATTAGTCTAATGGTGGTACTTATAGTTTTCTCTATTAATTTCTATTTTTATTTAAACAGTAATAACTATAAAGTCAGAGTCCCTAACTCAAAACCAAGTATGACAATGATTTATCTATGTAACCTCAGAAAATTTGTACCATTTTGCATTTTTCATCTTCTTCCTGTTAAAAATAAAATGACTGTGGGATGTGAGACCATCTGACTGTGAGCCTATTAATCTCTAGAGTTGATTTAGCTGATCTAGTTGGCTTCTTCCCTCACTGGTATATTTGTGATCCTCCTAAAACTGTATGCTCAGTCTAAGGCAATGTTCTTTCCCAAGTAGAGATGGACCATTCTTCAGTCAGGAATATAAAAACAGACATAATTACCTGCTAAAACCTCCAAAATAGCAGGATGATTAAGTTCAAATGAGATTTTTAGGATGGGCCATAATCCTTGTGACTGATTTCCTATAAGGAGAGGAGATTGGACCCAGACAAGCATCTAGAAGAGATTGTTCAAAGAGATATGAGAGGGCAGCCATCTGTAAATCAAGGAAAGAGGCCTTGAGCATAACAAACGTGCCAATGCCTATATCTGAATTTTCAGCTTTCAGAACTACACAGAACTAAATTTCTGTTGCTCTAGTCACCAAGTCTGTGATACTTCATTACCTGGGCAGCCTGGACAGACTAATACAGATACCTAACTAATGTACCAATCTATTCTACCACTCTGGAATCATTTCTTTTCTTAAGGGAAGGAAGAATTATAAAATAATCTAAGAAACAATAGAAGTGTTTCTAAAAATATATACATTAGGTTTATTCTCAGTGGACTAAGTAATGTTAGCAAATCAAGTATTATATAAGCTTTTAAAAAAAAATTTAGGGTCCGGGGCTGGAGAGATAGCACAGAGGGCAGGGCATTTACCTTGCACACGGCCCACCTGGGTTCGGTTCCCAGCATCCCAAATGGTCCCCTGAACACCACCAGGAGTAACTCCTGAATGCAAAGCCAGGAGTAACCCTTGTGCATCGCCGGGTGTGACACAAAAAGCAATCAATCATTCAATCAATCAATCAATCAATCAATTTAGGGTCCAGAGAATACAGAGATAAAATGTTTGCCTTACTTGCAACTGATTCAGGTACTATCTCCAGCATTGTATACAGTCTTTGGAGCACTGCCAGGAGCTATCCTTGAGCACAGAGCCAGGAGTAAGCCTTGAGCACCACTAGGTATGGCACAAAAAGCAGAAAAAATAAAGAAAAAGAAAATTTAAGGCTCAATTGATCATCGTTAAAAAAAACCTTTGAGGAAACATATTTTAAAAGCTAATGACTGAAAGAAGAGAAAACAACCAAGGTGATGGAGCCAGAAGGCCCTAATAATAAAAAGAGTAAGCTATATCTAGCTGGGGTTGTTTATTTTTTCTGAAGTATTCTTTGTTTTGCTAAAAGTGGAAGAGTTTTATTTCACTAGATTTGTTTCTATTTCCATATCTCTTGGTGATCCAACTGATAATGCCCCAGAAACCTAAATTTTAAACAAGCATCAACACTACTGTTAAATTAAGTGTCAATTTAAAGATTTCTAAATTTTTGGTCTTGATGGGTTTTACAAGTGAAATGTTTGGGGCCAGAGAGATAGCACAGCAGCTGCTGGTAAGGTTGTTGTCTTAACATGTAGTTAACCTGGGTATGATCCTCGTCACCCCTCATGACGCCATGTACTGTCAGGAATGATTCGTAAGCACAGAGGCAAGAGTAAGCTGAGGTGAGCCAGGTAAGCCAGGTGACAATAGCCAGGTGAGCCACCACCCTAAAAAAATAAAATAAAAATAAAACCCACACAAACAAAAACATAAGCCATTCTAACTCTTAGGGGAAAAAAACCCCATAAATCTGAGGGGAAAGAAGGTGGCCTGGATGAGGACTCCAAGGGTGACTTTTTTTTTTTTTTCATTAGCTGTCTGACAGTAAATAAGGCTTTAAGTACTTAGGGGAAGATAATGCAGAGAGGAAGAGAAATCGGGTAAATCACTACAAAATAACCCACAGCAAAGGTTAGGAAGTTAGTTTTAGTAACTGATTCTGTTACACAGAAACAGGAGTCAGTAATCTGGAATTCTCTGACACTAACATAACTATCTTCATTGGTTTAAATTCTCAAGCAAAACCATCAGAAAACCCTTTTTCTTCTCTTTCCTCAAACCCATGTTAATAAATTTGAATGGGAAATTTATTATTGGAGATCGTTTCTGAAAACCATCACTTTATTACTCCTTTGTTTCTGACCTTCCCAAATGTCAAGACTACCCATCCCAGGAGAGCAATGACTGCCTGTAAGGGGCAGTAGCAGTGCGGTAATGGTTAGTGTGTGTGCCATTGTGATGGCATGTCACAATGGCAAAATTCAGTAACTTGAGGAGAAATGGTATTAGAAAAGAACTGCTCATTTGGGTTAGGTCACTATAGTAATAAGACCAACTCTATTAGTTGGTCATTTAAAAAAAACCACAGAACTTGATTTCCTTCCAGTGAAATACTTTATTTAATTTCCCCATAATCCATTCCTTCTCCTGCCCATCACACCTTTAATAACCCTACGTCATATGCTCATTAATCTTTCTACCTCTACATCATAGAGTTTTACATTTTAATATTAGAGCAGGTCATCTTGTTAGTTTGATTTATTGTTTTCCTCTTTCAAAAAGTCCACACTCTTTTTCTATGTACCATAAATAACAAAGCGTGGCTCAGGGTTGAATAACGGGGCTGTAAATCAGGCTTGGGACTTAGCTGCCATTCCTAAAGCCTCAAGCCTCACCCCCCGGGGATGGAAGTGTCAGTAGAGGCTGGGGATTGAATTACAGTCCTGCAGTCAATCAGAGAACATTCACTATTAAAAGTATTTCTACAAATGACAAGTTATTAATGCTTTGAAATTAAAGCAGAACTACAGCAGATCAGATGTTAGTTTAATGAGAATAGGTTTTCCCCTACTTAATGAGGTAGGAGCATTTTTTCCCCATTTCTTGAAGAAATAAGTCATAGTCAATAAAGAAGAGAAAGTTCTTAGATAGTCAACTTTTACTGTTACTGTTGTTGCTACTATTCTGTATCTTGCACAGGAGTCTCTAAAATGCGTTTAATTTTAGAGTACTAAGACTAAGGAAAACGAACGAAAGGGAGATTGCTAGTTTTCAATATATAATTGGAAATTAGAATCAAATTAAACTCTTTACAAAGTTACATATTGAGATTTTTATGTTCTTAAAAAGATAGACAAATTTTCTAATTCCAGAAGACCAAAATGCTTGCTGTTAGGACTGATGTTAAATGCGATTAATCATTGCTCTGAAGGTGTTCTTAAGGGACAGAATAATATAGTAAGCCACAAGTGTATGTCTTGTTGTTGCCATTATTCTAAGTGAATAAAACATGAGGATAATTAAATAATTATTGTTACTGCATCCAAAATTAAGCAGCAGGTGTAATTGAAAATATTCTTGGCTCCCTTTGTTGCTGTTGTTTTGCTGTTGGTTTATGTTTTGGGTTTGGTGAGTTTATTTTAGTTTTCTTTTTTGGTTTTGGGGAGCGTATGTTGGTACTTCGCTATCTCTCCTAGTAGGACTCCAGGAACTACATGTTATAACCATATTAGATGGAGCCAGGTTTGCTCATATGCAAGTTCCTTAACCTCTATACGATCTCTCCAGCCCTTTGGTCCCCATATTTATCATCAGAAAACAAGTCTAGCTCAATACAGTAATGCACATTTTCTACATAAATTTTTATAAGAACATAAAACTATGCAGTGTACATTATAAGCTTATTAATTGATACTCATAAGTCCAAAATCGATAAGAAATGCAGGTGAAGTCATAATAATTTTTTCAGTGAACTCTGCCTTCACCACCCAGTTCTTCATTTGGACTATACTACAATTTCATTGCTTCAAATTTTCTTGATCACAATCACCCTGTTGTTTGTTGATTGCCTCGAGCAGGTACCAGTAACGTCTCCTTCGCCCTAACCCTGAGATTTTCAAAAGTGCCATCTTCAAGGCTCTTTCAGGATTAGGAGAATGAGACCCATCATCGTTACTGGTATTTGGCATATTGGGCACACCACAGGGAGTTTGCCAGACTCTGCCATGTGGGCAGGTTATATTCGGTAGCCTGCCAGGTTGTTCAAAGTAGGAATGAGATAGTAAGATATCTTCTGCTGCCGGGACTGTGCTTCGGACAGGGAGCGAAGCTCAACCCACCCCTTCCAAGGGACCCCAGAGAGGACAGCGAGACGCGGGGCAGGAGGCTCTGTGCTGTTCTCTTCCGGGAGCTGAGTTTTACAGTCTCTGGGTCTTGGCCGTTGATTGGGATTATACGGTGCCAGGGGAGGGGGGGGGGGGTCAGTTGGTGGGTGTAACCCCTGCCTACTGGAAGATGGAGGATCTAGGTGGAGGATGTTCAGCCTTGATCCAAGCAGGCTTGGAGATCTCAGCCCCGGGACCCGCATGCCTTTGTTCCTCTGCCAGTACCTTCATGCGTGTGGAGAGTTGTCTCAGCATGGTTGTGGCTGGTTCTGGAGGTCTTCTGCTGCCAGGACTCTGCTTGGGGTGGGGAGCGAAGCTCAACCTGACCCCTCCAAGGGGCCCCAGCGAGGACAGCCAGGCGTGGGGGCAGGAGACTTGACTTTCATTGACTTAATTTGACTGCCATTGCTCTCTTCAGCATACCTATGTGCACATAGAATAAAGACTCTCAAGCGATAGCACAGCGGTAGGGCGTTCGCCTTACAAGCGGCCAACATGGCCGACCTGAGTTCGATTCCTCCGCCCCTCTCGGAGAGCCCGGCAAGCTACCGAGAGTATTCAATATGCCAAACACAGTAACAACAAAGTCTCCAATGGAGATGTTACTGGGCCCGCTCGAGCAAGATTGATGTATGCTGAAGTCAGCATTTTGGAGTTGTTGCTTCAGTGAAGTAGCGTGAGAAGCCATTTAAAAGCAGGGTTCACCAGTGGCTTTTGGCAGAAATGCATCTGAACCCGCAGTAGGTTACTGTCACCGGGCCACCCCAGGGGGGAAAAGGGTGCTGTCACTCTGCCTGTTCCCCCAGGCGGCTCGGTAGCCGCCATCCTCCAGAGGCCAGTGAACAGTCAGGTTTGGGCCCTCAGTGAAAAGACAAGCGGGGCCTCACAGGATGAGGGTGGAGCTGACCCTTTCCTCCCCGTCTTAACAAGACCCCAAGTCGCCACCCATGAACAGCCTTTCTGGCTCCTGATCAAGCTGCTTAATGCCCATGAACCCAGAGACTCAGGAACAAATCTCGAAACCCAGCAGGTTTGGGCAGAAATCCCTCCAGATTTAAGTGTTAAAATTTTGGAATTTCAAAATTGCATGGCCATTACTGCAGCCACACGACATCGATAGCACAGCGGGTAGGGCGTTCGCCTTACAAGCGGCCAACATGGTCGACCCGAGTTCGATTCCTCCGCCCCTCTCGGAGAGCCCGGCAAGCTACCGAGAGTATTCGATATGCCAAACACAGTATTCATAACCAGCAATAGAAAACAAATTGTCTACTGTTGCCTTTTCAGCAGATATGAGTGTTGGGGTAAAATTCCAAATAATAATGGTGGGTCTGGTGTCAAAATATTTAATGTAATCAAAGTAGAGAGAGTAATGTGGAAATCATCTGCCCCTCAGGTAGGGGGAGGGTGTGGGGGTATACTGGGGTTTTGGGGGGTGGAGAATGGGCACTGGTGAAGGTACGGGTGTTTCATTGTATGACCGAGACTTAGACCCGAAAGCTTTGTAACTACTCTCACGATTCAATAAATAATATTATAAAGAATGGGGAAAAAAAGTAAGATGGAGTTCATGCCCAATTCAATCAGCTAATCAGTGGCTGAATAAATAGCAGTACTCCTACATAAAAATAAATAATAAATAAATAAATAAATAAAAATAAAAGCAGGTTCAATGCCATGGTGACAAGGTGACCACCATAGTCCATTCCTCACATCCTTCATGATCTTTGAGATGTGCAGTGACAGGAGCCCTTGATGTCTTTCCTTTGCTATGACTCATGATCATAATTCCCAGAGGTTACTTCGTCAAGTTTTCCCCCTTCACCTAGCTCATTCTTTTAAGTTTCCTTCAAAATGAGTGAGTTTTTAATGGCAACCAACTCTGTCAAGCCAACTATTAAAATGAATTGAGAGTTTTGGTTTAAAATACTCATGGGAAGGGGTGCGTTCTGGTCCGTCCTTCACGCCCTACCGAGGTCACCAGTTGCCCCCCGCGAGCGGCTCTCCAGCACGGCCACAGCCCCAGAAGCACAAGGACTTAATGCAGAACCCAGCAGCTTGGAGCAGAAAAGTGAACGGACTATGCATTGATCCAGGCCATCAAGTCTGCCGGAGGGGAAAGGGTGTTGCCCCATTCGCCCTCTCCTCTCTGGAAAGAAAGATGGCGGCCACATGGGAGCCTTGTGGACAGCAGGTATGAGCCGCGAGTGTGGGGGCGACTAGAACCTCATGGGAAGGGGGGCGTTTCGCTCCGCCCTTCACGCCCTACCGAGGCCACCGGTTGCCCCCCGCGAGCGGCTCTCCAGCTCGGCCACGACTCCAGAACACAGAAACCAATTTCTTAACTATCTGACTTTCAGTAGAAATACTTCCAGGGTCAATAGGTAAAAGAGCAGAAACCCAAAACCAACATTTAATTCTTGAACCCAGCCGTAGAAAGCAAATCACTTCACAATGCTTTTTCAGCATGTCTGATTTGGGGGGGGGGGGGTAAACTCTAAATAATAGTGGTGAATCTTTTATTGAAACAATGAATCTAATCAAAGCAGATAGAGTGTTAACTAGAATTCATCTGCCTCACAGGGACGGGGAGGGGTGGGGGGTGGGGTTTTATTGGGGTTCTTCATGGTAAAAAATAAGTATTGGTAAAGGGAAATGTGTTTGATATTTGCATGACTGAGACATAAACCTGAAAGCTTTGTAACCTTTCCCACAGTGATTCAATAAATAAATTTAAAAAAATTTAAAAAAAAAATAAAATAAAATAAAATAAACTAGAAAACATGTCATGCCCGTAGGCAAGACTGGCTCCATCCAGTAAATGTCAAGGATAATCTGCACTCACGCTTAGTGAGCCAAGAGGATGCCTCTACGTTTCTCCTACCTTGAGGGACTATTGAAGTCCTGTTGTGTACTGCAGGGCCCAAAGTCACTCTTCCTTTCAGCAATTAAAACTGACTTTGTTTTTTTTTTAAGAAATACTCATAATAAATTTAAAAGGAATTCAGGTGATAACTTAGAGCAATTGGAAATACCCATCTTTATGCAAAGTAGCCCTGTTGAGAATCAAAGGAATGGGATAATGTGTAAACTCTGATTTTTAAAGGTAGATGTTGTGGTAGGAGATGATATAGAGATCAGGACAGGGAGTCGCTAACACAGAGTGGGTGGGGGAGCTGTGGTGACGTTGCGTACCTAAAACATTTGCTATCACGGTGTTATAAATCACAGTTTACAGGAGCTAAGAAAGTATTCATTCATAGTACATTTCATTTCTGTTACTGTAACATCCTGTTCTTACTGAAAAATACTAAAATTATTTCACATAAATATGTGAGGTCATAAGTCAAATAGTAAATAAAAAATATCAGAAAGTGGCTTTTAGCAATTTCAATTTATTTTTCTTACCTGAAAGTTTATTATTTTTAGTGCATCCAAACACTTTCTCGGGTCTCATAGAACTATGAGGCTGATTTACTTTTTTGTTTTATGGTTTTGTGGTCCCACCTGCTCAGAGTTTATTCCTGGCTCTGTGCCCAGAAATCATTCCCAGAAGTATTCGAGGAACCATATCGGGTGCCGGAGATCCAACCTGGGTCAGCTTCAGGCAATGCCAGTGCTCTGCTCACTGTATTGTCTCTTTGGTCCCTGAGGGTGATTCCTTATATGAAATGAAAACTAATTAAGGGTTCAAAGTAGCAGTACAACGGGTAAGGTGTTTGTTTTGCACAAGGCCGACCCTGATGTTTCCCAGCATCCCGTATGGTCTGCCAAGTCTGGGGAGGAGTAAACCCTGAGTTCAGAGCCAGGGATAAGCCCTGAGTACTGCCATATATGGGCCCCAAATTTATTACTGTTTTTTAAAGAAATGATAGCTGCATCCCAAGAGACAGTACAATGGGTACGATGCTTGCTTTGCATGCTGATCTCAGTTTGTTCCCTGGCACCCCATATGACTCCCGAGCTGAGAGTCGGAGTAAGCCCTAAGCACTGCAGGGTGTGGTTTCCTGACCTTCCCTGTCAAAAAAGAAAAAGGAAATGGTATCTAATTTGTTAAAATGTACCTTTGGATAATTTGAAAAAACTGGGAGCTACACACAGCAGTGCTCAGGAATTACTCCTAGTGGACTCAAGAGACCACGTTGGGTACAGGAGGTGGAACCCATGTTAGCTGTGTGCAAGCTTTGTACAAGCTGTGTACAAAAACCCACTGTGCTATCACTCCAGTCAATAAAAAAAAATAATTTTCAAACTTCAAAATACTTCTAAGTATTGAAAACATTAAAATGAAAATTTGTTGACCTCAATGTGTGTGTGTGTGTGTTTTGGAAATGTAAGCATATGTTCTTTAGACGTTGGTGGGAATTTTTTGAGAAATCTTTAATTCTTCAAAATTAAATATTAAAACGATTAAGGTGAAAAATCCATCAGAATATGTTCTTAATGATGTCGGTGAGCCCCATGGCTGGATTACATGAAGCGGGGAGGGAAAAAGACAGTGACTTTCTCTCCATCTGCCTCTGTCACCAGGGACCCAGGCTTACTGGGTTCTTGTCTTGCCTTGCAAAAAAGAATTTTTTCTTTTGAAAGTAAAACAGATTTTATTTGGAGGATGCAAGGTCTTATTCCTGAATTATGCCTCCAGCTTTATATTTATATATTAAAAGCAAAATTTATTTGATAAACAAGGAAATGCATTAGCTACCGAGAGTATCCCACCTGCACGGCAAAGCCTGTGATGTATTGGATATGCCAAAAACAGTAGTAACAAGTCTCACAATGGAGACGTTACTGGTGCCTGCTCCAGCAAATTGATGAACAACAGGAGGACAGTGCTACAGTGCTACAGGATATTTTATACAATAAAACATGTTTCCGGGAAAGTTTTAGCTTTCACAAGTGCATGTGTAGGGAAAGGATACCTCCCTGCAATTAGGAAATTTCAACATTTTATGCATATGCATAATGCTTACACACAAAATCAACATTGTGATAATGCATTCCCAGAGAGTCAAGTCTGCATCAAAAATACATAGAATGAGTTAGAATTCTCTAAAAGTCTACACTATATACACTTCTACTATTGGAGCTGATGATAGGATAAAATATCACAACTTAAAATGGCTCCTACAGAAACAAATGGCCAGGAAAGGAATTTCAAAGAAGACCATCGCCAACCCAATCCTACCCATCTTGGCAATCGCCTTAGCAACAGTCTTTGACCGTAGGTAGAAGCCCCTAGTGGGGGCAGGTTGGAGAAACCCTACAAAAGACACATTGAGCCAAGGAAAGGCATGCATACACTACCCCAGCCCATGGCTGCTTGCACCCATGTGGCCAAGCACACGTGACACCTGAGCACATCTTGGCGTCCTTCTCACTGGGTTCCATCCAACATCATTTGGTTTTGTTCCAGGGATCCCTGAGTACAGAACCAGGTGTAAGTCTGGAGCACTTCTCAGTGGACCCCAAATATACATATTTTGGAGAATTTTTAAAATTATTATTTTCTGCTTTCAAAGGGCCATATCAGTGCTCAGTGGTTACTCCCTCCTGGCTCTGCACTCAAGAATCAATACTGATCGTGCTCGGGACTATGTGGGATGCCAAGAATTGAACCCTGGTTGTCCGTATGCAAGCCAACATCCTACCTGCCGAACTATCACTCCGACCATAAAAGTTATTTTTATCAGAATTATGTTTCTGATCTTTGGATCTCTTAGACGTTTGGATTTTAGATTTTAGGGGTTTTAGTTTTTCTGGATTTTAATCTTTCAACATTGAAGATTATGACCCAAATCCATGATCTTAATCAAATGCTGAAAGGGAGCAGTTTCACTTTTACAAATTCAGGAAATATTCACTTCTTTTATGAAAGCAATACAACGTTAGTACCAAAGTGAAGATAAATTAGAAAGAAAATTATAGGCCTCTGATTAAAAATAAAGTGTAATAGAGCAAACAAGATATCTGTAAACCAAACCAAGAAACGTATAAAAATATACATTTAACTCATAAATAAATAAAATAAAGGCCCTCCCGTTGATCATCGATTTGCTCGAGCGGGCCCAGTAACGTCTCCATTGGAGACTTTGTTGTTACTGTGTTTGGCATATCGAATACGTCACGGGGAGCTTGCCAGGCTCTGCCATGCGGGCGAGATACTCTTGGTAGCTTGCCGGGCTCTCCGAGAGGGGTGGAGGAATCGAACTCGGGTCGGCCACGTTGACTGCGTGCAAGGCAAATGCCCTACCGCTATGCTATCATGCATGCAAAATATGTTAATTTTTAAACATTTAATTTAAAAAATTCTAGGAGCTCGAGAGATAGTAAAGTGGAGAGAGCACTTGTTTTGCATACAGTTTACCCAGGTTTGATTCCCCAGTGCCCCACATCGTCTCCTGACCCCTCCAGAAGTGCTCCCTGAAAACAGCGAGAGCCAGGAGTACGCCCTGAGCACCACTTAGTATGAGAATAAAAACAACCCTTTCCCCCAAATAAAAGTGTGGATTTAAAAGATGTGACTATGTATAAAACCTCTCCTATTTCTGAGTATGTGCAAGGAGAGAGACCGAACCCAGGGACAATGAAGTCTTGAACAGTGTGGACAGCATGGTAAAGAAACGTTCCCTCTAATATTCCTCCCCTGTGAGTTCCTGAAAGACAGGAACCGTGTTCACTGTAGAAGCACACAAACAATGGCATTTTAAAAATAGGAATATTGAAAGTCAGGGATATGGCTTAAGTGATAAAACAAGTGCCAATCATGTACAGAGTCCCGAGTTTGAGTTCCTGAACTGTATGAGTAACCCGAAAACTGCCAGGGCATCTCTGGGGGTCCTGGAGCATTCCTGCTAATGGCTTCTGTTTGAAGGCTACTTTTTAAGGTGTGATTTCTGAGTATGCTGAAGTGATGGTGGGGGCTGCCCCAAACAGGATATTACATGGATATGACTGTTAAAACAGAGTACCGTGGGACATGAGAGATCAGAAACAATGCAGAAGATGATGAAAAGAAATGGTGATTTTAACAAAACTAAGACTACCATTCCCTAATACCCAAGGACAGTAGAGATAAGGGCTAGGTAGATTGCTCCATGATTGGAAGCCTGCCTTATGATCTGGGGAAGAGGGCAGCTGGGATAGAGAAGGGATCACTAAGTCAATGATGGTTGAAGGGATCATTCAGGATGGGAGATGTGTGCTGAAAGTAGATACAGGACCAAACGTGATAGCCTATCAGTATCTATATTGCAAATCATAATGCCCAAAAGTAGAGAAAGAGTATGGGGAAATTGTCTGCCATAGAGGCAGGGGGAGGGCTGGGAGTTGGGAATGGGGGATACTGGGGACATTGGTAGGAGGAAATGTGCCCCGGTAGAGGGCTGGGTATTTGATCATTGTATGACTGAAACTCAAACTTGAAAGCTCTGTAAATTTTGCTCATGGTAATTCAATAAAAAAGACTACTATTCTCTTATGTATACCTTGCTCAGTGATATGCTGATGGGTCAGAGATGAAGAATTGGAAAATAACACCAGCTAGAGCACACTGCATATCATTATTGTTTTTAGGTCTATTTTCCCACAGTATATGTTTCATTATGTCATCAACTGCAGAACTTGTTCAGAGGTAAGGTTTCAATCACCTTCAAACTCTTCGTTACATTCTCTACAGGATGAATCTCAGGGCTGTAATTAAAATTTTAGATAACAACAAAGGATAAGCAGCAATTTTGTGACACAAACCCCTTTCTATCTGGTCGAGTTGCACATTGTTACTCTAGCAGTTGTTTGATAGCTCCTCCACAGATAACTAATTACCTTTCCCTGCTAAAAACTGACAAATACAGAATTTTGACAGTCATTCAACCATTTAACTCAGCAAGTAACTTTTTTAAAAAACAGAAATTTCCAGATGTAGATTATTTATTTTAATTACATATAATTCCTCTAAACTGACATAAGGTCAATTCAAAATTATCCCCCAGTAACAGAAAGTAGGTAAAACAGTCATACTTGACTCTACTGATCAGGAATTCTCATTTGCCTTCCAATTTTTATCAGAGTTAATAGTGAGGGGGGCCAGAGTGATAGTATAGCAGGTAGGGTGTTTGCCTTGCACAGGGGCAACCTGGATTCAATCACTGGCATCACATATGGTACCCCAACCACCAGAGGGAGTAATCCCTGAGTGCAGAGCGAGTAGTAACCCATGAGCATTGCAAGATGTGACCCAAAAGACAAAAAGAAAGAAAGGAAGGAAGGGAGGGAGGGAGGGAGGGAGGGAGGGAGGGAGGGAGGGAGGAAAAAATAGTTAATAGCCACCATCTAAGAGAACCTCTTCAAGTTTCTTTCATTCATTTGTCTTACCATTCCTCTAGTAAGAGGACTAATAAATCACCAAAATCAGAAAGAGATCTGAGGAGGATAAAATTCAGATAATCCCTCAAGTGTTAACTACTCCTCAGCCAATAAAAATAAATATTTCTTCTGAATTTTCAGATTAATTTAGAAACTTCAAATTTTAATCTGAATGCTATATCTTTCTCAGCATACCCCCCAGGCTTTCTTATTTGTTTTATTTTTACTTATTTTTTATTGATGTATCCATTGCCTTATGACATTTTGGGTTTATATCACTGAAAACCAACAAGTGAGTTTAGTACATTAAACTCACTTTTCTAGTAGCAGAGGGAAGAGGGAAGATTGAAAGTTTCTTTAAGGGGTAGAAGAGGACGGTGTTCCCAAATGCTGACTATTTCTGGGGCTCCTCACCTCATCTTCGAGGTCTCCTCATCTAATCTCTGAGTCCATCTAACTCCTGTGGCACACTGCTTACAGTGAAGGCAAAGGCCTTTCATTGGTGAGTTTAATGTACGAAACACAAAGAATAAAACTTAACCCCTTAGTGCATAGCTGCCATATACTGAGTCATATGCCAAACATTGCCAGCTTCTCTACATCATCCAGTACTCAATATTGCCTTGAACCAGCTGAAGTATCAGTTTATTATGCCTGTTTTACAGGGGCCTCAAAGGGATTAAGTTTTATTTTGCTACTAAGTAACAGAGGCAGATAGATATCCAAGATTTTACTGTTTCTACCACAAAAATGTCACCAGGCATAAGATTCAGGGTCCCCCCCCCACAACTCCGCCTATATTCCCACTAACTTTTAATCTATAATGTAAACAATGTATTGTGTTTCCCACACTAATTATCATGTTTACAGAGGAAATTTACAAAGTTCAGAACATTTAAATTTTAATTTATAAAATTAAATAAAAGGAAATTGCAGCTGAAGATTTTAATGGATATTGGAACCAATCTGGTTTCACTTAAAATACTTCAAGTGAATTTCAGGGAAATGCAGAGATCAAGGATGTTGTGTATTTACTTCTGGTTGTTCTATTATCTTTTTTACCTCCAAAAATTACTGAATGGCAGCAAAGATATTTTTAAAGCATAAACCCACAGAGAAGATAGAGGTAACAAAATTTAGGATGCTAGAAAGGAAACCATGAGTGTAACAGACTCAGCAGATGCAATAAAGCTAACTGCTAAATCAGCAGCAGGAAAAGCCAATAAGAAACCATATTTCTGCCAATGAATCTCCAAGAAGCACAGTAATTGGCAGCAAGAGAGGACTTTTGGAAATGGGAGTGAAGCAAGAGCTTCTTTAATAGAAATATAGTCATTGGTACATGTGAACATTCCAAATACTCTCATTGTAAGAGCCATGTGATTGCTTTTTCTTAGCAGAGAAGAGAAAAAAAAATTTTCAAGAGAAGGTAACAGTAAACTCTCTCAGGCAAAGCACACCAAGTCCTGTTAGTAACAAAGATATGTTGAAATCAGGCGGCTAATTGAGTACTAATAAGAGAATCTGGTCTTCAACTTCTTTTGCCTTCTAGAAATCCATACCTTTTCCTCAATATAAAAATTTCCTTGTTGGGGCTGGAGGGATATCACAGGGGGTAGGGTGTTTGCCTTGCACGCAGCCAACCCAGGTTCGATTCCCAGCATCCCATTTGGTCCCCCGAGCACCTCCAGGAGTGATTCCTGAGTGCAGAGCCAGGAGTAACCCCTGAGCATCGCTGGGTGTGATTTTTTTTCTCCAAAAAGAAAAAAATCAAAGACGGCTTCCTGGAAGAGGTTACACTCTGGATGCGACCAAACCAATGAGAAGAAATCTCAAAGGAAACATATTGGAAGAATAATATGCCAAATCTCAAAGACTGAAATGAAGTCAGAGGTCAGGAGTTGAGAAGAAGCCCACGGAGCTGGAAGGAAGTGAGGGAGTAGTAGAAAGGACTGGAGAGCTGTCTATGCGGGGACTCAATCAGACAGGCCTGCCGCAGCCAAGATGAAAAGTTTGAAGCGTCATCTCGCTTCCCCTGCATGTAAAAATACAATCAAGCACCTTATTGATCTGTCCGTTCAATCTCAAGTAATCGATATGAGACCTTCAATTGAGTCCACTTTAAAAAGACATAGTTATCGAAAAGGGATCTCTATGGAATTTCTATGTTGCAAAAGAAAAGCAAATCTAATGGAGAGAAATCCTTAATACTAGCCAGACTTTCATTTTGGGGAGCAGGGAGTGAGGGTGACTCAAAGGGGCCCTGCTAACAGTTCTCAGACAACAAGGTCATTGGTTCAGAACAGGGGCCCCAGGAAGCTGTGCTGCTTGTGCCCTGCAGTGCCAGGTATACTCAGGTCCCCTGATGGTACAACAGTTCCTGGGGACCTCCAAGAGGTACACAGAAATTTTTGAGGGACCATTTTTTGTGGGGAATGGAACCTAGGCTTGCATCCTAACAATTGTACCATCTCCCAGTTCTACCAGTCAGACTAAATTCTGGAACAGAAGTGTGATTCTACTTACCTTGTGACCATTTTAAAAAGTGAGATATTCATCAACATTGAAATTAAAAACTTCTGTCTAGCACACCTCATTATTCTGTGTACCAGATCCCACCATTGTAGTATTCTGGAAGCAGAAATTTTCATTTCTAAAACGGCTCTATGTCATCATCCCCAACCGTCACTAAATTAAGTGAGTGTGACTCAACTAAAGCGGGTCTTCGCAACATCTTCAAACAACCACACAGCTCAAACTCCAGTCTCCTGGATTAGACTCTAAATCCATGCCTTTGATTCAGTCCCAGCCTCCATGCTTACTTGGGAATGCAGTGTAAGAGGAACCATTTCAAGATGACAGTCTCCACTGTAACATAAACCTCTTGTTAGAGCCTCAAGTCCACTCCTTCCAGTTACCATTTCTTCTTTAGAAATAGCACTTGGATGACCTGGGGATGGATGTTTAGTACAGAACAGAACCCCCTCCCTCGGAAAATCTACCCTATATTAATTGGCACTAATGCAGCCTTTCACAGCTGTATACAAGATGTTGTGGAGTACACTGAAGAGAAGGGCGATTATGGTTGCCTGCGTACTGTCACTGTTTAGTAAGAACAGACTCGCCTCCTTCAAAAATGGCATGATAATGAAATGTAATAGCAGAGCCTCTTGGCAATCAATGCCACGGTGGAAATAAGTGCACATCTCAGTGACAATAACAAAGATGGAATGTGAAACAACAAAGCCTTCTCTCTCTTGGCCAGAACTCTTGAGTGCAGCTCATTACTTTAACCTTTCCACCTTCACTGGATGCACAATTAGAAACATGCATTTCCAGGGGCATTAAATCCACTCGCTTGCTTGCTCTACCCTCATTAGAACTCTCAAACAAGGCCCAATTAGCTGCATGGCTATAAACAGATGTTTGTGACTTAAGGAAACACAAAGAGAATATTCTTGGAGCCAAAAGAGAATGGAGAAAACTTGGCGCACCCCATCTTATTAATTACTTCAAATCTCTAGAGTTTAAAGCTTGACATAAACTTACAACTTTTGTTTCAATGGGGAAAATGTATGCCTAGAAATTAGTTCTCTTAAAGTGCATCATTATTTCATTTGGGACAGTCAATCATTAAAAACTGAGAGGCTTGCAGGTTCTCTGGATCTCAGATCATTTTGTTGCTTTACTATGACTGGAGGGCCAGAGCGATAGCATAGTGGGTAGGGCATTTGTCTTGCATGCGGCCCACCCGGGTTTGATTCCTCAAGCCCTCTCAGAGAGCCTGGCAAGCTACCAAGAGTATTCC
Source organism: Sorex fumeus (assembly GCF_029834395.1). Classification (NCBI taxonomy): domain Eukaryota; kingdom Metazoa; phylum Chordata; class Mammalia; order Eulipotyphla; family Soricidae; genus Sorex; species Sorex fumeus. The sequence goes on along the minus strand of NW_026606065.1, from coordinate 752,212 downwards.
ACCCGCCCGGCAAAGCCTGGCAAGCTACCCGTGATGTATTCGACATGCCAAAAACAGTAACAAGTCTCACAATGGAGACGTTGCTGGTACCCGCTTGAGCAAATCAATGAACAACTGGGGGACAGTGACAGTGACTATGACTGCATATGCACAGTCTCTGCAGTGAGTAGAAAATGTGGGGGCTCCATGTTCCCCATGGTCCTCCACACTTTCTTCACCTTCTGGTCTCAATTCATTTCTCTTGTTCATGTTTCTGGTCTTTTTCTCATGTAGACAGACTTGTAATTCTACACCTTACCAGAATGGGTAAGTTCTCTAACTTCAATTTTTTGCTTGTTTTTTATTTTGTTTTGAGGCCACTCCCAGAGCTCCCCAAGGTTTACTCCTGGCTCTAAGCTCAGGGATCGCTCTTGGTGGAACTGAGCACAGGGGTTTCTCTTGATGCTACTATAGTGCTGGAATTGTATATGGGTAAAAAGAAAGCACCCTACCCACTGTACTATCTCTCTAGCCCAAACTTTTAAATTTTATTTTATGAAAACCAGTTTTATTTTCTTTTTATATTACATATATATACAATTGATTTATATTATTTACCCACTGAGTTAAATGAGAACTAATATGAGTTTGAAAATATTGTCACGTATTGTTCGTAAGGGTCTGAAGAAACAGTACAGGAGGTAAGGCACAGAAGAAGGTCCCTCAAGCCCATCAGGGATGATCCCATAGCACAGAGGAGATAAAAATAATCCCTGAGCACTGCCAAGTGTAGACCAAAGATCAAAAACTAAAATATACTAAGTACTCAACGAGTTTAGCCCCTACTTGGTCATTATCATGATCAACATCATTGTCATGATATCATCACCATTACCATCATCACCATCATTTCACCACCTGAGCCAAGGAATTTACACCATTTTGATTTCTTCTTTTCTCTAATTGAGAAGTCCCTGAAATGTACTTACCACCAAGAGCAATCCAAAATAAAGATGATCTGGAAACAATTTTTATATGGGACATCATGTTGGTCATTTAAATTATAATTCTACTGTAAAGTGAGCACTGGACTGGACACAGGTAAATTAATCAAAATAAACCATAAATAAATACTGATAATTTTCCTGAATGATTCTTCACAGTTTTTCACGTTAGGTGTCAGCAGCATGCATGGTGTATCTGGACGATACAGATAAGCACAGTGACAAAAGAATAACAACCATGAGGTCCGAGGAGTATTTGGGAAATAAAAGTTTTTGTTCAGAGACTTCTCAGTGCTGGACCGTCATTCATCTCTGCCTGCTACCCAAATAAGAATTCTATTAAGTGAACCAAAATCAGCAAAGCTCGTTGTCTCCCAGGCCTGCCTGCCTCAATACTACGCCTTTCCAGAGATCTTCACGGTCCTGTAGGAAGTGAGTACAGTGAAAAGGCACCTTACTAAAATGCCTTTACTAATTCAGAAGTGTTTATTTCTTATTTCTCATTTCATTCAGATAACTTGTTCATAATACACTATGATACCCTTTCTTTTTTCTTTCTTTCACTTATTTATCTAGTTTGGCTTTTTGGGTCACACCCGGCAATGCTCAGGGGTTACTTCTGGTTCTGCAATCAGGAAGTACTCCTCGTATTGTTTGGGAGACTGTATTGAACACTGGGAAAAGAACCCGGGCAGGCCACGTGCAAGAAAAATGCCCTCCCCTCTGTATTATGACTCAGGCTCTACCCTTTATTTTTTTCAAAATTTCATTTTTAATAATTTACAGCATTCTTCATAGTTGGGGTTTAGACATACAATGTTCCATCATCAATCCACTCATTAGTGTCAACTTCCCTCCACCAAAATTCCCAGGTACCCTGTCCTACCCTCCCCCAAACCCATCCATCCTGCAACCTTGACAGGGACCTTTTAAATTTGGTTATTTACGTTTGAGTCTCATGATTTCAGTGTTGATTTTGTGGTTTGGATAGTTAGTCCCATCATTTCTTAACACCACCTCTGTACCTGGACCCTTACGCCTGCTGCTTCTCATTTGTCTCCCCACCCTCTCCACTTGCTGTCTTTCCTTCTCCCCCCTACACTTAGGGACCAAGGGTGATCTAGGCATTTCCCTTTAGACCACTGCATTTCCTCATCCAGCTATTCTAATACCATACATAAGTGGTATCATCCTGTGTTGCCATTCTGCTTGCTTGTTTCATTTAACATGATATGTTCCAGTTCCATCTACGCTGCAACAACTTGTATGACTTTACTCTTCCTCACAGCTGCATAATATTCAATTGTATAATATGTTCCACATACCACATATTCATAATCCGCTGTTCTGATATTAGACACCACGGTTGATTCCAAATCTCAGCTATTTACTAAGTGATGAATGAATAATGGTGTGCAGTCATCCTATTGAACTAATGGGATTTTTTTGTCCTGGGGGTTGATAACCAGAAATGGAATTACTGAGTTATATGGCAGTTCAATTTTAAGTTTATCGAGAACACAATATACTATTTTCCAGAGGGGTTGAACCAGATAACATTCCTACCAGCAGTGGATGAGAGTTCCCTTTCACCACATCTCCACCAACACAGATTGTTTCCATTATTTTTAATGCATGCCATTCTCACTGGGGAGAAATAGTATCTCATTGTTTTCTTGATATGGATTTTCCTAATTATAAACAATGATAAGCATTTTTTCATGTTCCTGTTGGTCATCTATCGGTCTTCTTCAGAGAACTCCTTATTCATTTCCTCTTCCCACTTTATGATGAGGTTTTTGGATTTTTTTTTTTGTTGTTACTAGTATTTGTGAATACTTATATATCCTGGATATAAACCCTTTATCTGATGTATTGACCACACCTATTTTCTCCTGTTCAGTTATCTGTGTTTTAATCTAAGCCAGTTTTTTTTGCCACGCAGAACCTCTTTAATTTTATGTAGCTCCATTTGTTTATTTTTGATTCTACCACCTTTTCCAGTGGCATTGTATCATTGACGACACCTTTGAGGTTTAGATCCTAAAGTGTTATGCCTATATGTTCCTCAACATATTTTCTAGACGGGCTGGAGCGATAGCACAGCGGTAGGGCATTTGCCTTGCACGCAGCCAACATGGCCGACCAGAGTTCGATTCCTCCAACCTCTCGGAGAGCCCAGCAAGCTACCAAAAGTATCTCGCCCACGTCGCAAAGCCTGGCAAGCTATCCGTGATGTATTCGATATGCCAAACACAGTAACCAGTGTCAAAATGGAGACGTTACTGGGCCTGCTTGAGCAAATCGATGAACAATGGGAGGACAGTGACAGTGACAGTGATTGTCTAGACACTGGTAAGGTTATCAACTCAGCCTAGTGGCACATCTCTCAGGGATATTTGCAAATGGGTGAGTGTTTATTTTTGTTGTTATTCTCATCATGATGGGGTCATGCTCCTGACAGTGGACAAGAGTCAAGTATGTAAAGTGTCCTTTTTCATTATCATGAAATTCAAATACAACTAACGATCACTTGATCAATTGACATCCCATTACTCATTGATTTGCTAGAGGGGGCTCCAGTAACGTCTCCATTCGTCCCTGTCGCGTGTTAGTATAGCCCAATGGTGTCTGCTCGTTCTAGGAACATGAAGAGCCTCAAACTGATCATTCAGGGTCTTGACAAAGAAGTCTGACCAACTTCTAGGTGGGCGTCCATGTGATCTTTTGACATCCCGTGGAATCCAGTCAGTAATGGCTCTAGTCCAACAGTCCTCTCTAAATCTCATTATGTGTCCAGCCCATCTGATTTTTGATGCCTAGGCAAATGAGACAGAGTCCCTGATTCTCGATCATCAATGGAGGTTGGAACTCTGGATTCTTTCTCTTATTTGAGTGAAGTGTGATACTCCAAGCATAGCTCTTTTGATTCCTCTTTGGGAGACCTGAATAGTGTTCTCATCCTGTTTGTGTAGGGCCCAGGTCTCTGAGGCGTATGTTAACTCAGGAAGAACAGTGGAATCAAAGAGATGTGCCCAGAACCAGAGGTTCTTCGTCCTCTTAGCTTATTCTTCGATGCTCTTGAAGGCATTCAAAGCCGCTCTCTTCCTCCTGCACAATTCAGGTGCCAGGTCATTCATCATGTTAACTTCTCAACCTACATACACATAACTGTTGCATTCAAAGATGTTTGTTTCATTGAGAGCAAACGGAACATCAGGAACAAAATTGTTTCTCATAAACATTGGCTTCATGAAATTCCATTGTAGTCCAACCTTTCCACACCCACAGTCAAAGTCGGCCAGCATTTGTGCCACTTGGCTAAAGTTTGGTGTTATTAGAATGATGTCATCAGTGAAGCCGAGGTGGTGTAGTTGCCAACCATCTATCTTCACTCCCATTCCTTCCCATCCCAGTCGTTGCATGACGTTCTCGAGGGTGCACTGAAGAGTTTCAGTGAAATGGTATCACCCTGCCGAACCCCTCTCTTGACATCGATGATTACTTCTTTGTAAAATGCTGAGATCCTGGTAGTGAATCCGTAATACAGCTAACAGGGCTGTATTGAGTTTGATCCTGATGTATTGAGTTTGAACACCCTGTTTGGCTAGGGCTTCAATGACCGCTTCAGTCTCAACAGTATCAAAGGCCTTCTTTAAATCAATGAATGTTAGACAGAGAGGCATCTTGAACTCCCAAAAACTTCAATGAGCTTGGTTATCGTGTGTATATGGTCGATCGTGCTGAATCCTTTGCGGAACCCGGCTTGTCGCATGGTTGTCCTTCATCTAGTGTTCTGCCAATCCTATTTAGGATGACTCGAGTGAACAACTTGTAGATGACAGACAATAGGCAGATCGGGCGATAGTTGCCAATGTCATGGATGTCTCCCTTCTTGAACAGTAGTACGGTCCTGCTGGTTTTCCATTGGGACGGAACCTTGCATTCAGACAGGTAGCGTGTGAAGAGCCAAGCCAGTGGATTGATGAGTACTGATGGCCACAACTAATAATATCTATCCCAAAATAACAAGTGCGACCCCAACGGAAAAACACCAGATGAGCCATTACTTTTCGCATTCAAATGTATTACCAGAAATATAGTACAGCAGTTAGGGCATTTGCCCTACACGTAACTAACCTAGATACAAACCACAGCACCTCATATGTTCCCATATGTTCCCCCGAGTTCACCAAGAGTGATCCCTGAGCACAGAGTCAGGAATAAGCCTGAATAACCTTGGCCATGAAGAACAAAAACAAATGAGTGCAAATAAATTTTTTTCTAAAACATAAATGCCATGTAATAGGCTGTTGTTCATTAATATTTGACCTTAGACACAAACTCCACTGTCTAAAAGTGGATCATTGAACTTTGTTGCCAAAGATCATTGGTAGTCACTTAATCACTTAATCACTTAACTTCCCGTTAGTCGTCGATTTGCTCGAGCGGGCGCCAGTAACGTCTCCATTTGTCCCTGTCGCGTGCTAGTGTAGCCCAATGGCATCTCTTCGCTCCGGGAACATGGAGGGCCTCAAACCGATCGTTCATGACCTTGACAAAGAAGTCTGACCATCTGGTAGGTGGGCGGCCACGCGGTCTCTTGACATCCCGTGGAATCCAATCAGTAACAGCTCTAGTCCAACGGTCGTCTTTAAATCTCATTACGTGACCAGCCCATCTGATTTTCGATACCTTGGCAAATGAGACAGCGTCCCTGATCCTTGATCGTCGACGGATGTCAGAACTCCGGATTCGTTCTCTCATTTGAGTGAAACGTGATATTCCAAGCATAGCTCTTTCTATTCTTCTTTGGGAGACCTGAATGGCGTTCTCATCTTGTTTGCGTAGGGCCCAGGTCTCTGAGGCATATGTTAATGCAGGAAGAACAGTGGAATCAAAGAGATGTGCCCGGAGCCGGAGGTTCTTCGTCCTCTTAGCTATTTCTTCGACGTTCTTGAAGGCGTTCCAAGCCGCTCTCTTCCTCCTGCGCAGCTCGGGTGCCAGGTCATTTGTCATGTTGACCTCTCGACCTAGGTACACATAGCTGTTGCATTCGGAGATGGTCGTTCCATTGGTAGTAGCAAAAGCAATATCTGTCCAAAAGACCCCTCTGCGACATTTTTTTCTTTGACATTTTTCAAGAAAGTTAACATTATTCCAAAGTTTCTCCATGGGGCTACAATTCCTCCTTTATGTGGAGCTAATAGCTATAACCCTAATATATACCATCTCCTAAGAATATTCTTTAGTGAATCAGATAAGTTATCCTGGTGTTCTCATGAAGTTGCCAATCTTTTATAATAATTAGACAGTGAATAAATTATTAACATGTAATTTAGGATGATAATAAGAGCCATGAGAACAATATATGCTATGATAAGATACACTGGCATAGGGCTCCTTTAGAAGGAGCGTATAGGAACAACCTCCCAGAGAAGGTATCATTGGAGCTGATTTCTGGGTGACAAGTAGGAACTTGCCAAGTAAGACTTCATGGTGGTTAGAGCATCCCTAGCAGAGAGAATCAAGAACAAAAACCACTGGATAGGCTAAAGCAGGCATGTTTCAAGAAGAAAAAGAATCTAGTGTGACTGAGCTTGGGGATAAAAGAAAATAAGATGGAGTTGGAAAGGTAAGTTGAGACCAGCTTTAAAAGGTCATTGTAGACTATGGAGGGACATCTGGATTTTATTCAAGGTGCAATGAGAAGCAATATAATAAGAAATGTCTGCAATAAGAAAAAATGGATTGGAGAGGATAAAAGCAGGAGTAGGAATATGAGTTAAAAGATTTCTAGATAAAATTTTGTATTAAATGGCTCCTAAAGAACATTCAACTCTTGTAGTATCCTAAGAGTAAATTAATCTCAGACAAAGTCTAAAAAGAAGGAATTTTGGGTTAACATGACAAGTTCATGTCCATTTACTTGCAGGATCTTTTTACCAAACACATCAGTGTTCTCCAGGGAGCCCACATGTACCTTACAGTTGTATGATCTGATACTCTGCAATTTTGTCAGAGTCCTATGGCAATGACATAGTGGGACTAGTATATCAGTTGTGAGGTTTGATACTCAGAGGCCCAAAAATTGATATCTAAACCACAAATATGTCTAATTTCTTACATCCAATACAAAAAATATAAGGTATTTATTTTTACATTGTAATGACTAATAAATTTGACTTTTTAAGTTTCCTCTAATTTTTAACTTTGAAAAAATATATTTTACAATGTGTCCCTCCCCGCAATATACTTTGCACCGTGCCCCTCCCCCAATATAGATCATCTACGTCACCAAGAAATGGCATCTGGCAACCATTAGTGCTCTTGGTTCACAGCTGCTCATAGAGGAGTTAAAAGGACTGTGAGGAGGAACATGGAAATCAGTTTTTAACTCTTTATTTTAATATTGATTGCTTTGTTTTAATTCTCATTTGCCTCTCGTAAACATATTGCATTATGTAGGCTCAAGCTCTTTCCCTGATTAAAGGGTCCAACTTCTTAATGTATGCTTCCATCCAAACGGTCAGCTTCCATGCCAAACAAAATTTGGCTTCCTCAGGGTATCTGCCAAATCTGAGAACTTACTTCCATGTAGGTATTTGTTAATTATGAAGGGAGACATTAAGTCCTTAACATCAAGGTTTCGTGAGTTCTTACCACCATGATAAAGCAAACTTCCTGAGAAAAATGTCCTCCTGTATGAGATAAATGACAATCTTGTTTGCTAAAGAACTACACTATTAGTAGGAGTCTCTAAAGAAATTGTTTAGGACTTAGAAATGCTGACACCTGCTTAAGAGTTAAGACTAAGAATATAGGTACACTTCTATGCTCATTCAAAAATAAATTTAGAACTGGGACTCTATATGAAAGGGCTAACTTTTGAAACAATAAAGACTGAGTGGGAAGTTTCTACACCACTCCCAGTATTAACTCCCTATTTCTACATCCATCATGAAACTCCTGCTCACCACTTCTTAACTTCCCTTATAGCTAATGGTGATCCTGTGATTTATCTAAAGGAACATAGCATTCTACTATTTTTCTACTTTCCTGGTAAAAGTAACAGGTACATCTGACATTATCACCTTCTCATCTCTATCTTTATAATTCATACTTTTGAACCAAAATAACATGCTTTTGAACCAAGAGAATTCAACTGTGTTAATGAAGAAAAGACCTGCTTCTTACAGAGGAACACAGATCACAAATCACAAATCATCCCGTTATTCGTCGATTGCCTTGAGCAGGCCCCAGTAACATCTACTTCATCCTGGTCCTGAGATTATATTCAAGGCTCTTTAGGAGAATGAGACCCATCATTGTTACTGGTATTTGGCATATTGGGTACGCCACGGGAAGTTTACCAGACTCTGCCGTGTGGGCAGGCTACATTCGGTAGCCTGCCAGGTTGTCCAAAGTAAGAATGAGATAATAAGATGTCATAATAAGAGGTCGCGTGAATGCGGCCACGCAGTTCTGGGAGCTGGTTTTTATAGTCTCTGAGTCTTGGCGTTGATGGGATTACACGGTGCCAGGGGGCCAGGTGGTGGGTGTGACCCCCGCCTACTGGAATTTGGAGGATCTGGGTGGAGGATGCTTGGCCCCAATCCGAGTAGGCTGGGAGATCTCGGCCCCGGAACCCGCGTGGCTTTGTCCCTCTGCCAGTACCTTCATGTGTGCGGAGAGTGGTCTCAGCATGGTGGTGGCTGGTCCTGGAGGTCTTTGGCTGCCAGAGCCCTGATCGGGGTGGGGAGGAAAGGTCAACCCACTCCCCTCCAAGGGGCCCCAGCGAGAACAGCCAAGCGCGGGGGCAGGAGACTGCACTGTTCTCTTCCAGGAGCTGGTTTTTATAGTCTCTGAGTCTTGGCCGTTGATGGGATTACACAGCGCCAGGGGGCCAGTTGGTGGGTGTGACCCCCGCCTAACAGAGGAACAGAGGAACACAGATAAACCCACACAAATCCCTGATACTACTAACCAAGTGAATAAGAACCCTCAATTGTTTGCCTACACACTTGTAATATAGAAAACATGTTATATTTGGTTTTAGCCACGTTAGTCAGACTTTCATAGGTGACGTACTTTGGCTCCACAAAAGGTAAACTTTATCGTCAGTCCCAATGATAAATCATCAGGATAATAAAGATTTTTTTCCTTCTCAGGACACAGCCTCCCACCTCCACAAATATCCATCCACAATTATAAACTTTGATTCATAAGCCAGTGTCCATTGTTTCTTGACAATAGACTCTGACAATGTCTGCATTTTAAATTAGATAACTTTTTTTTCCTTTTGTGATGTAAGATGGTTTTGTTGAAGGTGGGTGCTAATTGTCAGAAGACTGGGATAAAAAACCAAAGGTCAAAAAGTAAAAAGTAAAAAGTTATGCACCCAGGATTGGGACACAGTTCCATCAAAGAAGAGTGCTTCTAAATGTACTTTTTTGGGGGGGATTGGGAGCCACACCTGGCAATGTTCAGGGGTTACTCCTGACTCTGCACTCATAAATTACTTTCCTCCCCACCCCGACCAGGGCTCCGGCAGCCGAAGACCTCCAGGACCAGCCACCACCATGCTGAGACCACTCTCCGCACACATGAAGGTACTGGCAGAGGGACAAAGCCACGCGGGTTCCGGGGCCGAGATCTCCAAGCCTACTCGGATTGGAGTCGAGCATCCTCCACCCAGATCCTCCAAATTCCAGTAGGCGGGGTCACACCCACCACCTGGCCCCCTGGCACCGTGTAATCCCATCAACGGCCAAGACTCAGAGACTATAAAATCCAGCTCCCGCGGCCGCACAACATCTTATCAGGACATCTTTTTATGACATCTTATTATCTCATTCCTACTTTGGACAAACTGGCAGGCTACCGAATGTAGCCTGCCCACACGGCAGAGTCTGGCAAACTCCCCGTGGCGTACCAAATATGCCAAATACCAGTAACAATGATGGGTCTCATTCTCCTAAAGAGCCTTGAATATAATCTCAGGGCTAGGATGAAAGAGACGTTACTGGGGCCTGCTCGAGGCAATCGACGAATAACGAATTGACGAATAAAATGTGAAGGCAAGAGAGATAGTACACTGGGTATGCACTTGCCTTGCACGTGGCCAACCCAGGTTTGATCCTCAGCATCCCAGGTGGTCCCCTGAGCCCTGCCAGGAGTAATCGATCCATGGGCATAGAGCCAGGAGTTTTCCCTAAAGCACAGCCAAGTGTGGACCAAACAGCAAAATAAATTTTAAAAATATGAAATATTTTGGAAAGGGTTCAATTTAACTTAGTTACAATCAGAGTACTGAAGAGTTCTTCAGGTAATTTATAGGTAAAGGTAAAGGTAAAGGCCCTCCCGTTGATCATCGATTTGCTCGAGCGGGCTCAGTAACATCTCCATTGGAGACTTTGTTGTTACTGTATCTGGCATATCGAATACTCTTGGTAGCTTGCCAGGATCTCCGAGAGGGGCGGAGGAATCGAACTCGGGTCGGCCATGTTGGCTGCGTGTAAGGCAAACGCCCTACCCGCTGTGCTAATTTATAGGAAGAATTTAATATCTAGACATTAGTAAAAGCTCTTGTGAGAGAGTTGAGAAGTTTGACAATATATAGTAAGAAAACATAGAACCAAAGCTGTGGGCCAAAACCAGGCCCCAGAGTACAGGAACCCAGGAAAGGAGCGAGGACTCCCCTAAAGAAAGCTGTACCTCTATCACCTGTGGGAAAAGACAGCATGAAGGGGATGTCTGACAACACTTTTGGCCTTCTTCCTATCTCTGTTATCCTCCAGTGCCTATACCAGCTCAGATCCACGAAACTGGTAAAAGCTAGAAGAAAGTAGTCTTTAGAACTCACCCCCTTACAGAACAAAACATAGCAGAAATGGCAGAGAATGGATTTGAGGTTAACCTATTCATGTTGGCCAATTTAGTTTTCTTGTTCTTTCCTAATGGCTAGGCATGCATAATGACATTCAAATTATGTTAATATTTTATTATTTTACATGATGACTCTTTTTGTCTCTCTATGATATTCGCCAGTGAATTTGTAATGATCACAATCTGTTCATCATTCAGGTCTTGAAGGTAGGTATTTCACTGTTAAGACTTGCATTATTCTGAATACTCTCAGTGGAAAAACACAAATAACATCTGTCCCGAGTAATTGCAAGATGAATTTGTAGAAAAAAGACAAAGGAGAGCAAATGATCCAGGAGCAACACTGCCACTGCAATGGCTCCTTTGATTCTACTGAAATCATAAGAATTCCTCAGAATTATTTCACAATTCCTCTTATCCCTGAATATGAGAGAAGTGATCTTCACCACTTCTACCTCAGTTAGAATAAGAATAAGTAAGGAAGGGGGAAGGATGGGGAATTTCAGCATCAACATCCATAGAAAATGTAGCATTAAGGACTTCAATGGAACAAACACTTAAAAGTGCTTGATGGGGCTGGAGTGATAGCACAGCGGGTAGGGCACTTGCCGTGCACGCGGCCGACCCGGGTTCGATTCCCAGCATCCCATATGGTCCCCTGAGCACTACCAGGGATAATTCCTGAGTGCAGAGCCAGGAGTGATCCCTGTGCATTGCCGGGTGTGACACAAAAAGAAACAAAAAGTGCTTGAAAGCATAATTGCTTTTGTACTTCATGGTATTTTATATACATAATTACCTATTATTATGTTCATGAGTGTTTTCAAAGCACCATCATTAGGTAGATATTTTATTGCTTTGAGCACAAATATATAATTGATGTTAAATCTTTGCACATGGATCCTACCACATTTTCTAATCTGTCACTTAAATACTTATCCAATTCCTTGGCCTCTGCAACATTCCAGTACTAAGCATATCACAGATCTTAATATCAGTCTTCATGTCTTCACAGCTCAGGCACGGGAAGAGTCTATGATAATGGACAAACTGTTTCTCTCTTAGTTGTCTTTGATCTATTATTAATCAATCCTCTCAGGGAGAAATTCGATCAATTATCAATAAACAAAAATAAACAATCATTCACCAAAATTTCACCAGATGTTCTCAAATGCACATAAAAACACTCCCAAGGGCTTACTGAAATATTTCTTCTCCTAATAATATTAATTCTACAGTTATCAACAGCTGCAGAAATACTATTAGGTGAATTATACAGCCCCTAAATAGTTGTAATCGTAACTATTTGTAAATGGTTTTAGCAAATTAAATTAAGAAAAACGTATTAGCCCACTGTCACTGTCACTGTCACTGTCCTCCCATTGTTCATCGATTTGCTCGAGCAGGCCCAGTAACGTCCCCATCGTGAGACTTGTTGTTACTGTGTTTGGCATATCGAATATGTCAAGGGTAGCTTGCCAGGCTTTGCCGTGCGGGTGAGATACTCTTGGTAGCTTGCTGGGCTCTCCTAGGGGGCAGAGGAATTGAACTCTTGTTGGCCGCGGGCAAGGAAAACGCCCTATCCGTTGTGCTATCGCTCCAGTATCACTATGAAAAGAAATTAACTTAAGCTTTGTGAATCTTATTTTTTTTCTGTCTACACATGATCTACTTCGAGAGCCCGGCAAGCTATCCAGAGTATCTTATCCACACGGCAAAGCCTGGCAAGCTACCCGTGACATATTAGATAAGCCAAACACAGTAACAAGTCTCACAATGGAGACATTACGGTTCCGCTCAAGCAAATCGATGAACAACGGGAGGGGACAGTGCTACAGTGCTACAAGTGATCTACTTAGTGAGTCTAGAGACTTTCCTAGGAGTATACCAACACTTTCCTTGAGTTACATGATTTTTTCATTTTGAAAATAAGAAGTTTGTTCCCTGTATTAAGTATTCTGATACTTTTTCCACTTCGCATTTGTCAAAATGAAGCCAGAGAATTTAGTGTCTCTGGAAGATTATGTACATTATTTTTGTATATGAAACACAAGAATGTTTTAAAAGGCAAGGACTATTCAAAACAAGACAAAAAATGACTTATTATCCAGATAATTATAATGAGATCAGACTAAGTTATCATGCATTGGAAAATAATTTTTTAAATTACCATTTAAATTTAAATTTCTTCTGCTCCACCTCCCTGGGACATGGCCAGTGTAATTTTTTTCCTAATCAAATGCTTATGAGCTGTATAAAATATATGTTTTACTTTGAAAGTGTAGAGTGAATTTCACTAGTTAGTTGATGCTTAACTATTCTGATATCAATATTTCACTGTTACTATCACTGTCCTCTCATTGTTCATCGATTTGCTCAAGTGGGCCCAGTAACATTCTGAGACTTGTTACTGTGTTTGGCATATCGAATACGTCACAGGTAGCTTGCCAGGCTTTGCCATGCAGGCAGATGCCGGGCTCTCCAAGAGGGGTGTAGGAATGGAATTCGGATCAGCCCGGTCGGCTGCATGCAAGGCAAACGCCTACCAGCTGTGCTATTGTGGAGCTGGAGGCCCATCAATATTTATAGGTATAAAAATTCAGGTGCAATATATGCTTTGAGTTGGTGCTAAGCATACATTTCTTTGTCCCAAACTCTTCAAGGACCATGAAGAGGAGAAATTATAATATACCAATTCTCTGACATCTTATTATTTCAAAATATAAACGCAATGGTTAAGGGATTCGGGAGATGACTCAAAAGGTTGTAGCATATGATTCAAATGGTTTTTCAGATGGGGACCTTGGGTCTAATCCACTGTACCTCCTGGTCTCCTGCACTCCATAGGAGAAACTCCAGTAAGGCACAGAAAGGAATCCCTGAGCACTATTGGATGTGCCCCCTCCCCCAAGCAAACAAAAAGTAATTGGTGAGGATTCTTTTAGTAATTACAAAAAGTGTTGCTTCATTTATGCTTGATTTCTTTTTCTTAGATAGATGGAGAATTGGATTGCACTATTATCCTTACTTCCATTTCTCAGGAATATGTGCCTTTTTGCAATCCAACCTGAACTGTCATGGTTTTATGAGGAGAGAAAGAAACATCAAATGATATTTATATTCTCAGTCTCTCCAGAAATGTTCAACTGAATTCTAACTACTACTTAAAAATAGGTTAATGTTAAAAGATAATTTTATATTCCAAGGTCCAAACTTCCATAGAAGGAAAGCATTAAAAACAGCAACCACATAACAGTACTTCTTTAAGATATTTTACTGAATCTTCACAAAAAAAAAAAAAAAAACAGTGAGATGGGTATTGTTACCATCTTTATTGTTCTAGTAAGAAAACTGAAACTTAGGGGAGTGAATAACTCATCACAGCCATATGGTTTGTAAATTATACAGGCCAAATATACCCAAACAGTCCAACGTCAAAGCCTAAAATGCTCCATCCGCTATGTTGTTGTTTCTAAAAAAAATTTCTCAACATTCATAGAAACTTAATGATGCATTCATTTATGAGAGAGGAGATAACGGACATGAGGAGGAATCTAGGAGAAGCCATTTTCTGTGTTCATTAGAGAGGAGTGGGAACGTGTTTTCTAAGTTCATGCCAGTTGTTGTGGGGCTGGACTCATCTTTATAACCCAGTAAGAAACTTCATTATTGGAAAATTGTGCCCACTACTTCATCATAAGATGCAGGAGATGTCATTAACAAAACATGATTTTGAAAATCTGTCCTTGGAGCCGGAGCGATAGTACAGCAGGCAGGGTGTTTGCTTTGCATGCAGCTGATCCATGTTCAATCCCCAGCATCCCACATGGTCACCCAAGGACTTCCAGGAGTAATTCCTGAGTGCAGAGCCAGGAATAACCCCTGAGCATCGCTGGGTATGACTCAAAAAGGAAAAAAAAGCTGACTGTAAGTACTTACCCATTGCCCTCCTTATGTTTAGAGTCGCACTGTGCAAAGGAGTTACTTTTGAGCTTTAGTGGTCCGTCTGAGATCTAAAGAGGACTCATTATTCCTTTACAAACTGCACCTGCAAAAAAAAAATCTAGATACATTCAGTTCAGGCAGGTATTTTTAGACATCTATTTCCTACAAGAATCTATCAGCAGAAAATCTACACATGTAAGTTGCATATGTACACAGCTCTGACAGCTGATTCCTGCTGTATCTCAGTTTACCACACATTTGGCTCACATTACCAACATAGAAACCACGCCCAAATTCAGTGTAGAATGTTGTCTGGCACAACCTGGTGATTTGCAGATGACCTCATGCATTGCTCTCCAGCCCAAATCAGCACTTTCTCCATAGGTCTCCTATAAGCCAGACTTTCACTTGGCATTGGCTCTGATGACTAATTAAGGTTTGGGAGAAGCAAAATGGTCATGCCAACCAGCTGCTCTTGAGAGCAAGAATTCTTCAATCTGCTAACACAGTCCAAAGGAGGAAGAAGAGTCAATCCAGAACTACACAGGAGAGCAGTGGTGGTCTGGCCAATGACTTTCCCTTTTGATTAAAGACCACAATAAGAATGTGACTAAATATTGTGTCTTTGAAGAGAATCTATGACTGTAGACACATGGATGTGAATACAACACACACACACACACACACACACACACACACACTGATGTACTGCATTTGTGTGTACTGCATTTAATTTTCATTGCTGTTGTTAAAGACATGTTGGCCATTGGGGTAGTTTCTGTTTCTCTATGCTTGCTGTAACAAATTCCTAAAAAGATAGTGACTCAAAACATGATTTCATGATTTTAGTAACTTAAACTCTGAAGGATAGGCTGGAGCAGATAGAGTATTTGCCTTATATACAGCCAACCTGGTTTGATCCCCCCCTACTCCTGCCTCCTATCAGGAGTGATCCCTGAGTGCAGAATCAAGATTTTTTTTTTTTAATTTATTTATTGAATCACTGTGGGAAAGGTTACAAAGCTTTCAGGTTTATGTCTCAGTCATGCAAATATCAAACACATTTCCCTTTACCAATACTTATTTTTTACCATGAAAAACCCCAATAAAACCCCACCCCCCACCCCTCCCCGTCCCTGTGAAGCAGATGAATTCTAGTTAACACTCTATCTGCTTTGATTAGATTCATTGTTTCAATAAAAGATTCACCACTATTATTTAGAGTTTACCCCCCCCCCCCCAAATCAGACATGCTGAAAAAGCATTGTGAAGTGATTTGCTTTCTACGGCTGGGTTCAAGGATTAAATGTTGGTTTTGGATTTCTGCTCTTTTACCTATTGACCCTGGAAGTATTTCTACTGAAAGTCAGATAGTTAAGAAATTGGTTTCTGTGTTCTGGAGTCCTGGCCGTGCTGGAGAGCCGCTCGCGGGGGGCAACCGGTGGCCTCGGTAGGGCGTGAAGGGCGGACCGAAACGCCCCCCTTCCCATGAGGTTTTAGTCGCCCCCACACTCCCGGCTCATACCTGCTGTCCACAAGGCTCCCATGTGGCCGCCATCTTTCTTTCCAAAGAGGAGAGGGCGAATGGGGCAACACCCTTTCCCCTCCGGCAGACTTGATGGCCTGGATCAATGCAGAGTCCGTTCACTTTTCTGCTCCAAGCTGCTGGGTTCTGCATTAAGTCCTTGTGCTTCTGGGGCCGTGGCCATGCTGGAGAGCCGCTCGCGGGGGGCAACTGGTGACCTCGGTAGGGCGTGAAGGACGGACCAGAACGCCACTCTTCCCATGAGGTTTTAGTCGCCCCCACACCCCCGGCTCATATCTGCTGTCCACAAGGCCCCCATGTGGCCGCCATCTTTCTTTCCAGAGGGAGGAGGGCGGAAGGGAGCAACACCCTTTCCCCTCTGGGCAGAAATGATTGCCTGGATTAACGCATAGTCCTTTCACTTTTCTGCTCCAAGCTGCTGGGTTCTGCATTAAGCCCTTGTGCTTCTGGGGCTGTGGCCGTGCTGGAGAGCCGTTCGTGGGGGGCAACTGGTGACCTTGGTAGGGCGTGAAGGACGGACCGGAACGCCCCCCTTCCCATGAGGTTTTAGTCGCCCCCACACCCCTGGCTCATACCTGCTGTCCACAAGGCTCCCATGTGGCCGCCATCTTTCTTTCCAGAGAGGAGAGGGCGAATGGGGCAACACCCTTTCCCCTCCAGCAGACTTGATGGGCTGGATCAACGCATAGTCCGTTCACTTTTCTGCTCCAAGCTGCTGGGTTCTGCATTAAGTCCTTGTGCTTCTGGGGCCGTGGCCGTGCTGGAGAGCCGCTCGTGAGGGGTGACTGGTGACCTCGGTAGGGCGTGAAGGACGGACTGGAACGCCCCCCTTCCCATGAGGTTTTAGTCGCCCCCACACTCCCGGCTCATACCTGCTGTCCACAAGGCTCCCATGCGGCCGCCATCCTTCTTTCCAGAGAAGAGAGGGCGAATGGGGCAACACCCTTTCCCCTCCGGCAGACTTGATGGCCTGGATTAACGCATAGTCCTTTCACTTTTCTGCTCCAAGCTGCTGGGTTCTGCATTAAGTCCTTGTGCTTCTGGGACTGTGGCCGTGCTGGGGAGCCGCTCGTGGGGGGCAACTGGTGACCTCGGTAGGGCGTGAAGGACGGACCGGAACGTCCCCCTTCCCATGAGGTTTTAGTCGCCCCCACACCCCCGGCTCATACCTGCTGTCCACAAGGCTCCCATGCAGCCGCCATCCTTCTTTCCAGAGAAGAGAGGGCGAATGGGGCAACACCCTTTTCCCCTCTGGGCAGAAATGATGGCCTGGGTTAACGCATCGTCCGTTCACTTTTCTGCTCTAAGCTGCTGGTTTCTGCATTAAGTCCTTGTGTTTCTGGGGCTGTGGCCATGCTCCCAACTTAACTCTGATTTTCAGGGAGAAAGATTGGGTGGTTTACTTCTCATTGATCACTTTGTATATAGAGAGATGTCGCGCGGCCGCGTAAGCGGCCGCGCGGTTTTGAGAAAAAGTCCTCGTTCCCGCCTACTCGAGCTGTGTTTGTAGAGGCTTCTGGTCACCAGGGTTCCATCTGGGGGAGGCGGGATGCGGCGCCTACTCCATCTGGAACTTCCCGGTGCTCTCGGCTCTTTTTGGAACCTGTTTTTTCTTTTTTCTTTTCCTCCGGGATCCCGCACCCTCCATGTGTTCCTTCTCTTATTCTGAACGTTTCAAAGATGGCGCTGGGGGGCGGGCTGTGGGCATGACTTCCGGGATCAGAGGTTACCTGGGAGGTGTAGTCCGGCAGATTTGAGAAAAAGTCCTCGTTCCCGCCTACTCGAGCTGTGTTTGTAGAGGCTTCTGGTCACCAGGGTTCCATCTGGGGGAGGCGGGTTGCGGCGCCTACTCCATCTGGAACTTCCCGGTGCTCTCGGCTCTTTTTGGAACCTGTTTTTTCTTTTTTCTTTTCCTCCGGGATCCCGCACCCTCCATGTGTTCCTTCTCTTATTCTGAACGTTTCAAAGATGGCGCTGGGGGGGCGGGCTGTGGGCATGACTTCCGGGATCAGAGGTTACCTGGGAGGTGTAGTCCGGCAGATTTGAGAAAAAGTCCTCGTTCCCGCCTACTCGAGCTGTGTTTGTAGAGGCTTCTGGTCACCAGGGTTCCATCTGGGGGAGGCGGGATGCGGCGCCTACTCCATCTGGAACTTCCCGGTGCTCTCGGCTCTTTTTGGAACCTGTTTTTTCTTTTTTCTTTTCCTCCGGGATCCCGCACCCTCCATGTGTTCCTTCTCTTATTCTGAACGTTTCAAAGATGGCGCTGGGGGGCGGGCTGTGGGCATGACTTCCGGGATCAGAGGTTACCTGGGAGGTGTAGTCCGGCAGATTTGAGAAAAAGTCCTCGTTCCCGCCTACTCGAGCTGTGTTTGTAGAGGCTTCTGGTCACCAGGGTTCCATCTGGGGGAGGCGGGATGCGGCGCCTACTCCATCTGGAACTTCCCGGTGCTCTCGGCTCTTTTTGGAACCTGTTTTTTCTTTTTTCTTTTCCTCCGGGATCCCGCACCCTCCATGTGTTCCTTCTCTTATTCTGAACGTTTCAAAGATGGCGCTGGGGGGCGGGCTGTGGGCATGACTTCCGGGATCAGAGGTTACCTGGGAGGTGTAGTCCGGCAGATTTGAGAAAAAGTCCTCGTTCCCGCCTACTCGAGCTGTGTTTGTAGAGGCTTCTGGTCACCAGGGTTCCATCTGGGGGAGGCGAGAATCAAGATTTAACCCTAAGCACAGTCAGGTATGGTTCCAAAACAAACAAACAAAACAAAACAAACAAACAAAGCTCTGAAGGTCAGAATTACAAAATCAAACCTCTGAAGTCCTTCCCAAAGACAGAGCACAATTCTTTACACTAATCCAGCAGATCACTATGTAGGGAGTTTGCCTTGCATGCAGCCAACCCGAGTTCAATTCCTCAGGCCCTCTCAAAGAGTTCAGCAAGCTATCGAGAATATCTTGCCCACACGGCAAAGCCTGGCAAGCTACCTGTGACATATTTGATATGCCAAAAACAGTATCAAAAAGTCTCACAATTTGTTGTGAGATGTTACTGGTGCCTGCTTGAACAAATTGATGAACAATGGGAGGACAGTGCAGTGCAGTGCAGTGCAGTTGAATGTCTTAATGCTTATATTTTCTCCATGAATTTTGTGGCTTCAGATTTTATGTTCAAGTAATTAATCCATTTTGGGTTGATCTTGGTATGTGGAATAAAATCTTGACCAAATTTTGTTCTTTTATATTCTGTCATTTTCTTCTTGCTTCCTGACATAAAGAGAAAGCTAAAACAGAACACATGCCAATGATAATCATGTTTTAAAACAATGTTTCTCATCCTTTTTCCAATAATGGCCCTTTTCTGACGGTGTCCTCCCTGTGTGCCCTCCTACACCCTACTGCCTCTCCCTCTAGTTGCATGCACTCCCCCCCATTAACATTATTTTCATCTGTTGCCCCCTTGGGATATCCTGAGGCCCACCGTGGACAAATGGGCCTCAGAATATTCAAAAGTGGCATTGAGAAACTTTGGGTTCTGTCTGGAGACTGAGTACTGCGATAGTATAGTCCCTGCCAGATCCCTCTCTATGTCACCATTTACTAGATCCTTTAATAACAACGCACCCTCATGGAAGACAATCCCATTCTCGTTCTGACATTTGAACAGTTAAAACTGGATTTAAACTTTGTTCCAAATAAATTTGAAGTCAAATGAAAATATACATTGAAAATTTATGTCAAAAATCAAAGATGTTATGTCAAAAAAATAAAAATATCAGTGGTTCTAAAGACAGGAAAGAGTATAATGATTGGCACTCAGGCCTAGCGTGTGCCTCACCCTATCAATCCCCTGTACATGACTTCCTGTACATTGCCAACTAGTGGTCACGTAGCTCCCACGCAACATCAAGGGGCTCTGATGATCCCCATCACTACAGGGTCTGAACAGCACCCTAATCCTAAACTCTACTATTAAGTTGATGGTTTTGTTGAGGAAGAATCACTGGCAATAGTCTTAGACACCTGATCCCAATTTGGGGCCCCCACCCCAAATCAATGATTTCAGTTGGAAAAAAATAATCACTAGCATATTGTGTAATAGGATAGTGATTGGGGTTCTTTGGGAAGCAAAAGTTGAAAATAATAAAGATACTAGTAGCAGCTCTATCAGATTCTAGCCAACCCAATCATTTCCCTTTGAAAGGTGAGAGAGTGAGAACGAAAGATAAACTGTATCCACCAAAGAATCATCAAAGTGTGTTTGATTGTCCTCCAATATTATAGGAAGTTTTTGTTTTCTAAAAATAAATAGTTGAAGTGATAGGAAGATAGTATAGTGGATAAGGTATTTGCCTTGCATACAACTAACCTGGGTTCAATCCCAGGCACCCCATATGGTTCCCAAACCCTACCAAGAGTTGGCCTGGGTGAGTCCTGAGCACCACTGAGTATGACCCAAAGAACAAACAACAACAACAAAAAAATAGCTGATATATCAGTTCTTCATTATTTTTAATATCTTTGTAATATTCCATTATGTCTATATATACGTAGTGTATAAGATTTAATTTTATCACATGCTTAGAATTGCACAATATTTTAAATTTCATACATTTTGGTTATTGTAGATAATGCTTTGTACTGTGAATAGTTAAATGCAAGGCTTGTTTGTATATAATTTCAATTTTTTACAGTAGAACCTCAAAAAATTTTATTAAGTAAACAGAACTTAACAAAATAAGTCAGACGCTGTATATTTGTTTGATACTTTCAAAATAGGCAAATTCACAAAAAAAAAAAAACCACAAACTGAAAGCATAGAGTTGGTGAAGTTGGGATAGTAGACTAATGAGTATGGGTTTTACTTCTCTATTTCAATAAAATTATATTGATTCACAAAAAAAAATAGTTGAAAGGCATTCAAACTCCTCTCTGTACTGCTTCCCTGTTTTTCCTTACTTGTACCTCAAGAACAACAGATGAAGAACCAGCTGCAAAGAAAGGAAGAGAAAAGGTAGGTTAAAAGAGTGTGCCAGGAGAGAGTTCAAGTGGTAAAGCATTTCTAGCATATGAGAGAATAGGAGTTTAATTCCTAGCATCAACTTTGCCGCACTTCCAATACCAATGAACCTCACCCCTGTAACTCCCAAGTACCATGGAACTGACCAACAAATCATCAGGCCCAAACTTTGGGCTGAGAATAAACTTTAACACTGCTAGGTATGGCTCCTATAGAAAAAAATTAATGGAGATCCAAAGATATAGTACAATGGTTAAGTTATTTGCCTTGCAGACAGCTGACATGGGTTTGATCCCCAGCACCACATATGGTCTCCTGGGCCCCATCAGGAGTGATCCTGAGCACAGCTGGGTATGTACCCCTAACCCCCACAAAAGATTAATGGAGAACTCAAAGTGTTAACTAATAAGGAAAAAGAAATCTAGCTTAGGCTTCTTCAAGAAGCAATGAATGATAAAACTGAAAGGGGAGAGGGAGAAGAGAGATTTATTTCATCCAAGAAACAAAATTTGTAGAAATGAGATAAAGAGAGGAAAACTGAGTGATAGCTTGGAAA
Source organism: Sorex fumeus (assembly GCF_029834395.1). NCBI lineage: Eukaryota > Metazoa > Chordata > Mammalia > Eulipotyphla > Soricidae > Sorex > Sorex fumeus. The sequence goes on along the minus strand of NW_026606065.1, from coordinate 730,283 downwards.
TTTGCTAATAACGAGAAAGCTTTCCCTAGAGGCAACCAATTCTTTCAGAGCAGATTGAACCAAACTTGAGATGCTGTTTCTTAAAAAAAAAAAAAAAAAAAAAAAAAAGAAGGAAGGAAGGAAGAAAGAAGAAAGAAAGAAAGAAAGAAAGAAAGAAAGAAAGAAAAGGTTTCTCCCTTAGCTCGTTTCAATGACAATGAGCATTTCTAGTTGAGTGTGAAAAGACATGAAGGGCATTTTTTATTTTCCTAGGAGGAAATTGAACCTATGCATTGTAAGACTTCAGCATGTGTCTGTGTATGAAAAATATGAGTCAAATGCTTTTGAAGAGAAACAGAAGTATGCTGCCCTTGTGACAGAGAAGTGTCCAAGAACAAAGCAGAGATATTTCAGCATGCCGTTCCTACCCTGTGGATTCTTGGTTGTGATACATTTTATGACCAAGTTTAAAACATTGACCTATTGATCTCGTTCTGGTTTTCATTCGCTACATCTTTAACATAAGAAAAAAGTCTCTTCGGATAAGCGGATTTTCAATTTAAAAAGAGAAAAAAAAACTATACAGAGACCTACTGTTTCTCTCTTTCCAAGTAAAACTATAAGCATTTTTAAAAGGAGAAATGGCTCTGTGCAATGTAGTTGAGTATGGCAAGAGTCCCACCCACGTCTTGCCCTTTGGGTGGAATTAGAGATCTAATCCACAAAGACACCTCAAGTCACCTCACCAGATGTCCCCTGTGGGCTAAAGGTTAGATTATCCTAAGAAGTTCCTCTTCCAGTGAACAAAATTTCTAATTAACACTGAAACTGCATGGTAGCTAAGTTTGTGGTGAAGACAGGCCATCTCCTCATTCTTCTTAGCTGGAGTGAGATTAAACTATGAGAGAGGGACAGGATAATTGCTCATGGTGGGGCATGGTGTTTTCTCCTGAACAAACATATAATTAGGCTGTCTTAACCTCCTGCTTCAGCAATAAACACCACTTCATGGGCTAATTTACAGGCAAGAGTCGGAGAAGGCTGTGGAATAAACTCTCAGTGCCACAAGCCCTCCAATTCAGCCTAAAGAGAGCAGCTTCACTATTTCAAGTCAGCAGAAATCCGTTTGCACTTACCACAAACTAAAATGAGATTGAAATAAGGGCTATGTATTCAAAACATTGAACACACCAGCTAATAAAAAATACATTTGTGACTGGTCGTAAAAACAGAGAATGTAATTGGCTATGCCCTAGAAATATCTTTAACTTATAATATTTGGGAAGACAAAGGTCTCCATAATATTGACTTTGCTAACACGTCTACATTTTTCTGTCCGCCATAATTATGCATCAGTCAGCGACACCTCACTCTCATAGCTGCCAACAGGCCTGGACTCAGGCAGTGGGAGGTGTGCTGGCTGCCGCCGGCACCAGATAATATTTGCCTGGCAAAAAACTGTTGGCTGGGGACAGGGAGGGAGTGTTGCTTTTCTAAAGAAACAGCTCCTTGATGGTTGCATCATTCTTCCCACTTGCACCCCCAAGACTGGTATGTTTTCTGAAGGGACATTGGTTCTGCCTTCCGTTGCCTGCTCTACTCAAAAGCCTTCTGTGAGCATGAAATGCCACACAGAACACAAGCCAGGTAGGGCTGGCCGCAGAAGCAGAGACATATTCTGTGGGAAATGCGCTTCCGGCTGCCTGGAGCAGGCTGTCTAGAGACAGAGACACCATGATCTGACACTATCTGGGCCTCAAGAGCAATCAGAGGGCTGTGGTTGTGGCCGTCTTGGATATGATGCATGTGGTGTGCGTGTTGGGAAAGAGAGCTATCGACAAGAGGCAGAAAAATAAAGAGGCCCACAACTGGTCAGCTGTACAAGGGAAACTGGGTAAATGGATTTAACCACAGTCAGATCTGAATTATTTATAGATTATTCTTCTCTCAAAGTCCGAAGAAATAAAACGAGTAGCTTGGTTGGTATTTTCCCCAAATCCTCCTTGTTTCACCTACCTCCCTGCTTAGCTAATATTTTTAATGATAAAGATTACTTACACCACCGTTACTTCTTAGGACTCAGAATGGTCTACTGAAAGTATTTAAATCATTGTCAAGAGAGTGAGTGAGTAAACCAATGAAATATCCTGTTGAAAGGTTGAAAAATAAACAGCAAATATTGCATTTTTCAAGATGCATAGTAACTGCAAAATCCTGCGTGTGTGTGTGTGTGTGTGCTTTCACTTATGAAGAAAAGGATTAGAAAATCAATATCACTAAGAGCATTTTAGATTAAATAATTTTTAAGCGTTGCATAAAGAAAGTGACTTTAATGTTATTATTTTTAGAAAGCAAACTTTACCTCAAAAGCAGTGATTAGTTCTCAAGTAGAATATTTATAAAATAAATAAGGCATCTTAAAATAGTGAAAATCATCCTTCCTATCCTTCCTTTGATAACATTACACTGAGACTGAGGTACAAGGTAAGGTTGTTAGTTTTAGTGAGAATTTGCTTATATTTTTTAAAGAAGCAGAACTTAATTTTTTTTCAAGCTGAGCAGTTTTAAGAAGCCATATAATATTACATGTCAAATGTCCTAAAATTGATTAATATTTTAAAGGTAAGATAGTCTTCAAAATATCTGATGACACATATGAATGCAAAAATCTAAATTGGTTCTTGAGAGAAGCAGTTTTACCTGATATTTAATGTTTTTTAAGCCTTACTTTATGTAGGGAATTACACTTAACTGTTTATTTTCTTTAATATTCTTAAGGGGCTCAAAGAATTAGTCTTTCTAATATTTTAAATGACTGAGTAGTAGTGGATGGATATGGAACTTAAATTACAGACTTTAATGATTCGTGTAGTTCAACGCTGACTAGATATTAAGTGTTTTCAAAGTTATTACAATTCCTTTACCTTTAAGTTTCAAACATAGTTGTGGCTACCAGTCATACTCAAGAGCCATGTGGTTTATCTGAGGTTTAGTTACTGCTACTGAAAAGCCTTTAAAAAATTTTGAATTTTAAAGTCCAGTTGTCAAAAAATATGTTAAATAAATACATATTCTACATAGTCAAAAAGTTATAATCCGTGGTCAGAATTTCCAATAATTTTTAACAAAATTGTTCCTTCATCCTTAAAAATAAAACATCACATTATGAGCTCCTCAAGTCTCTACAGAAAGGAACTGGTCAATAAAATATTTTAGAACTTTAAAAATGCCAGAAAAGAAAGTCATCTTAGTAGAATGATTATTTCAATGACTGTCCAAGATCAAACCACCAATAAGAGGCATGGAAGTGGCCCACTAATGCAAATATATCACTTGCATGAGCACGTGCACATAGGTCTACGTGAATACTTGCATGAATATAAACATAGCAAAAACCTCTCATTGACAGAGAGGTAAGGCCCTTAAGAAGCTGTCAGGAATCACTGGCATGCCCTCTTTGGGTGAAACATGGCAACGGTTTTTAGGTGAACATAAAGCACTTCATGCCAGGGACCACAGAGATGGTGCCGCGGGTACAGATACAGAACTTGACTTGTGCCCAGAGACTCAGTCGAATCCCCACCCCACCCACATGGTCCCCGAATACAGGAGTGAGCCCTGAGCAATGAGCCAGCAACAAGCTCTGAGCATCATGGGGTGTAGTCCAGAAACCAAAGCCAACCAACCAAACCACAACAAAAAAGCTCCGTGTGCCATGTTGCAATGGGACAGTGCTGGTAGCCATAACCCGGTGACTTTCACAGATACCTTGAATTCAATGTTCTGGCGGGAACTGGTGAGAGCTGACCCAACGAAAGCTGTGAGTGAGCAGTTACTTCAAAACATAAGGACGTTCCGTTGTGCAAGAAAAGGAGAGAATCTATCAAGGCACGGAGCAACTTCGTAGCTTAATTATGAGTCTTTTAATGTCTTTTCATAATCAGTTAATAAATGCCTTAACAATAAAATCGAATTTAAGCTTTTAATAGGCCTTGCTGGGCTGAACCTAAACAAAGGAATTAGCAGCTCCAGGCACTGAGCAGTAACTGCTCCCTGTTTGGTGCCAGGAGAAACAAAGCATTTCGAATGCGTTTTTTTTCCTCCTTGCCTTGCCATAATAAACGCTTGTAATATTCCCCAATTTCTGGAGTGTACCACGCAGATCTTATTTATCACAGTATGAGACACACCTGGCGCTCGGATCAGGAAACAACTGTTTGACTTCATTTCTGTCATCACCTCCCAACAGGTTTCTTTCACATTCCAGCTTGGATGGGAAGACTTGACTTTCTCTCCATAAGTTCTCCATTAACAGCTTCACAGCAGAAGGCGCCATCGGCCCGTTTCCTCTTGCTGCAATTAATTGCCAGGAGCTGTGTGTTTGGGCTCCAACGCGGGAAGTCACCGACCTCTCCTGGTATCTGCTAGCGACGTCTTTATCGTCTCAGGGTCAGTGCTGCAGTTCCCAGGCCAAGGAGGCAGTGAATTGTCAGAATTTCGCAGACAGGGAATGACGAACACAGTGTCAAGTCAGCAGCACAAATTACCAACTTCAACTCCCTTCAGTCACTTTTATTAATATGTGTTTTATTTGAGGGAGGCCGTGTGGAAGGTGATGTCACTTTATGCGTCCAGCAGATGAAAGGCACTTTTGCTTTCTGAGTGTGCAGTGGCAGGCGGATTGGACGTGAGGCCTGAGCTCTGTGGGCCCCAAGAACAACTATGCACTAATAAACCTTGAAAAGCTTGAATTACACTATAACCCACAAAAATTTTCAAATTAAAAAGGCATATTTAAAGGCCCCCCGGGGATAGTGATTTTATTTAGTTTAATTCCCTCTTGTGGCCAATTAGATAGCCACCCTGCACGCAGGCGTGGGCTGGAGGGAGGGAAATGTTTAACTTTAGTTTCAGGAAAAAAAGGAAAATGGCAGTTTATCAATCCTCCATAGACAGAAATTATTTTTCCGGCTGTTGTTCTGTGAAGAACAGGGCTGTTTGAAATCAATGAAACTGCATGCAAGATGGACTTTTATTTGTTTTCTAAGGGTCTACAGTGCTTCTTTCTAATTCAGCCTCAGCGGACTGTCAAACAATAAAAGTAAACGTTGCGTCACCACAACCGAGCTTGGTCTTTCAATTTTCTTCAGCGATTTCCCAGTTGAAATGGCATCTAGCTTTTCTAAAAAGGCTTTGAACTGAGGGTAGCTGTGTTTGTATTTGCTTTTCAAAGTAAGCGACTTGCACATCTTGGGTACACTTTTGTCACTTATACGTGGAGCGCAGTTGCCCAAATGGAGTGCAGATTGCCATGAGATTTCTTTGCTACTAAAACTTGTTCCTAGTGTCTCCCACGTCTCACTGCTGCTCTTTCCATCAGAACAGCAAGACTCGCCGCCTTCTCATCTGGTGGCAGGCTCCATATGCACCATATGAAAAAGGAGTTAATAAAATGCACATTGGAAATATAAAACAAGGTCAGGGGCGACAGTTTGACTGAAGGCCTTTCCTTAAGTGTGGAAAACAAAAGAACAAGATTATTTTAGCAGTTGCAGCTGTTGGGAGAGGGAGCTTGGATGGACAGTGCCGCCAAGAGTTTGCTACCTGTTTCCTGAGTTCACCCCACCTTCTTTTTTTAAAAAAAAGGCACAATAGGTATCCCATGGTGGTTTGGAAGGTCCCAGTCAGGAAAAAGAAGAGAAAATGCACCATTTTGCTCCTAAAGAAAGCGAGGGAGCTTGGTGGTAAAAGGCAGTGGGAATTTAGGGTAGGGGCTGAGGGTGGGAGGCCTGCCTCAGACTCAGACTTTTAGACCCCTTGCCCTATGTCCCCCTCAGAGCCAGGAGTAATGAATGGTGTTACTATGTGCCCTGCAAAAGCCACCCAGATAGGGATGCAAGTCAGCGGTGGGTTTTTAAAAATAAGTACTTAAGATTCTGTGGTTGGGCCCATGCAATGCCAACCTAACCAGAGGAAAGAAAACAACACAGGCAGTTGCTTGTTCCACAAGACCTCAACATCCCACTTGATAGATTTGTTTTCTTAATGAAGTGATTGGTTGCTTTGGCAACACTTAAGAGGGAAACAGTAAGACTCAATCAGAAGATCTTTATCATTTTTTTAAAAAAGAGCAGTTATTAATTATGTTACAGGACAATAAAATTAACCAAAAATAAATAAGCGACCGTTGATTACTAAACATAGTTTATAGGAGTAGCTGTGACTCATCTAAAGAGACTTTTTATTTTAATTGAATCACAGTGAAATACACAATTACAAGGTTGTTCATGATGGGGGTCCAGTAATAGAACGTTGCAACACCCACCCATCGCTCCACCAATGTACATTTCCCACCATCAATCAATGTCCCCAGTTTCTCTCCCCACCTCCCCCACTCCCGCCTGCCTCTATGGAGGCACTTTCTTACTTCACGCTCTCTCTTTCTCTCCCTCTCTTGCTTTCTCTCTCTCAGACTTTTAAATCATGATAACAAATAAATAAAAGAGAGAGAGAAGGCAGGGAGATAGTACAGAGGTTACGGCTCTTATCTTGCATGCAGCCATATGTACATAGAATATAATAAGTGCACTGACTCAATCCCCAGCACCACGTATGGTCCTCTGAGCCCCACCACAAATGAGTGAAGAACCAAGAGTCACCAGAAGTAGCTCCTGAACTGCAGTCCACACCCTCACCCACCCCCCAACCTCCCTCCCAGAGCCACACACACACACACACACACACACACACAAACGTGAAATGGGTGATAAGCTCAACTCTCAAAGAGATGGGACTATGGTGGGGACAAAGAAACTGTTACGACCTTGGAAGAATTCCCACAGAGAGGGGCAACGTAGAGACCTCATTCTCCACACGTTGTTAATTTTGTTCTCAGTAGAGTAACATCTCCCCTTCATCCTTGATCCCTCATTTGTGGAAAGTAAATAACAATTTCAGCTACCTGGATTGTACAGCATAATGGGTACAAAAAATTTAGCATAGTGCCTGGAACATAATAAGTGCTCAACCAAGGTTAGAACATTTACTGTCTCTTTCGGTTGTTGCCCTAGCTAGCCTTGCCTAAAACTATCTTAGTTTAAGTAAACTATTACTCAGCATGATACATTCCAGATAAGATTGTTGTCCTAAGAAATACTTTAATGAGATTATCTATAAAAATAGTAGAAGGATCGTTCACTAGCCAAAGCATCCAGAAATGGCTCCACATATAAGATTTGTATATACAGTAGAAAGAGCCTTCCTTCCATCTTATCTCTTCTATCTGCTTTGTTGTACAAAGAGAGGGGCAACATGGAGACCTCATTCTCCGCACGTTGTTAATTTTGTTCTCAGTAGAGTAACAGCCTTGATCCCTCATTTGTGGAAAGTAAATAACAATTTCAGCTACCTGGATTGTATAGCATAATGGGTACAAAAAATTTAGCATAGTGCCTGTAACATAATAAGTGTTATAATACCCATACCAAAAATACTTTCTCTCAATAATTGCTTCTCAGAATCTAGTCAAAATGCGAAGCTATTAAAAATGCAGTTCCCTCATCCCAAAACGCACTTATTTTATCAGATTAGGCACAAATTCCTAGGTTATATCACATGGACATTAAAATTTGCTGTTGTTCCCATTGTGGTTGTTTTTAATATTAATACCAGGACTAAATCCCTGGTCAATCGTATCTTAAGCTCTGGAGTTGGAACCAGGCATTAGTATGTTTTAAATTTCTCCACATGATTCTAATATGTAGCCAAGTCTCTGAACCACTACACCAGTTCCATTAGAAAAATATAAACCTTTTTAAAAAGCAAAATATTTAAACAAGAAATATAGTGTGGAACAACTACCTTTGAAGTAGATCCATTGAAAATGGTCTTCAAAATTTATGCTTAAGAACATTGACATTTCTAATATCCTAGTGAAAGAGAGAGAGAGAGAGAGAGAGAGAGAGAGAGAGAGAGAGAGAGAACTGCAAGCATCATATTTAAATCTTTGCCCTCTGGGTAACAAGGTACCAGGGTGGGCAGAATTTATTGACATAAGTCACCGTGTTTATTGATGTTGCCCTTTTTCCACTGATTTTAGAACTCTGTAGGGGAGGTGCTTTGACTTTGAAAAGGCTATATTTTTATAATCAAATTGTTTTACTTAGAGGTTTATGTAACATGTACTATTAAACAGTAAATAAAAACTACTGATAAATTCCGGGCCCCCCACAGGTAGTTTGGCACATCCTTAATTATACGGTTTATGAGCAAATTGCCACCTCGACTTTGTTCTTGAGCTTGTTAGATGCGTGTGTGTGCGCACACTTCTTACTTGGCAACCTCTCAGCAGATTCAGCTTTTAAATGATGTTGCCAAAATATGTGGTGTGGAAGTCAGAGGATGCCTTCTTGAAAAGAAGGGCAGGAGTCTGTGCTGAAATGTTTTGTTGTTATTTTGGTTAAAGGCTTATTTCGGTGGTTTCTTTCTTTAAGTAGGACACAGTTGTTGACCTAGGGACCTGATTTAAAAAAAAAAAAAAAGTAACATTGACAGTTGACGGTATCAAAATAAAGCCACTTGCTTTGCTTAAGTTTTCCTTGATGAAAACAGAAATTCCTCTTTCCGTCTTTCCGGACATCCCATCTATGCCACATTCTACTTTCCCACTAATGATAGTTGGAAGAGTTTCCAGCCGTCAAACCTTCCAAAGAAGAAATTCTGTTGCCTTCCAGAAGTTAAACCTTCCAAAGAAGAAAATATTTCTCTATGTCTTTGCTATTCAAACTTGATAAATAACAATATTCAATGGACTTGCGTAACTTTTGCCTTTACTGTTATTGATTTTACAAGTATCTACGCATTCGTGTAAGCATTTGTTTCTTGGGGGTCTTAGCCTCTTGTGAGCTCAACACAGTGAACTCCCCCTGGTGACTGCATTGCGTGACTGCAGACATCAACATCAAGTGAACTAGTCTTGGGGTGGGGGGTGAGGTTGAAGTGGGGACAGAATTGGGGACATTGGTGGGGGAAATGTACACAGGTGAAGGGATGGGCGTCGGAACATTGTATGGCTGAAACTCAATCACGAACAACTTCATAATTCTGTATCTCACATCAGTGATTCAATTAAAAGGAAAAAAGAGAAAAAGGAAGCTTGCGGGGGTGGGGTGGGGGTGGTTTGGGAAGGGAACAATATGACAGTGGTGAGGGCGAAACTCATTCTGAAGGAGAAGGTAGTGCTGAAAGGAGGTACAGTGATATGTATGATACCCTATCAGCAGCAGTACTGTAAACCACAGTGCCTAAAGGGAATAAAAAAGGGCCTGCCATAGCGGTAAGTGCGGTGGGGAGAGGAGGTGGGGGGCTGAGGGGACGAAGAGGAAGAACACTGGTGAAAGAATTGGTGTTGGAACATTACATGCTTAACACTCAATCATGAATAACGTTGTAACTACTAACTCACAGCAATTCGATTTAAATAAATAAATAAATAAATAGATGAAAGTGTCACATAGACAAGAAGAGGTAAACAGTGGGTTGTCCAGTCTGTTTGTTGAATGTGAGACAGCTCATCTGTTTTCACCAAGTTCAGGTCTTAGCGCTCTTTACTGACCAGAGGAGGTAAGGTGTGAGCTCTTTTTGGATGCCCACTCCTTCAGACCACGGACTCAAGTCTGTTTTGACAAAGCATACCAAGTATTGCAAACTCCTGCATCCGGCATTGATTAGACACTGTCTGGCGCTGGCAAACATTATTAATATATAGAATGCTATAGAGATTGATTGCTCTACTTTCATTTTTCTTCTTCCTGCCAGTCCCTGCAGGAGAAAGCCGTGCAGCTGTTCAGAATCCCACTTCCAGAGCATATTATAGCTCGTTTTGATGTTTCACCAGCAAGTTTTGTGATTCAAGCAGACACAACCAATATGAACATCCCAAGTTCCGATTCAAGGCTGAGACACAATTACTCTGTCAGGTATTGTGAGTAAGTCGGGATCATAAAAGATAATAAAATTTCTCCCATCTTTTATGACAGCACACCGAGATCAAACACTTTCCATACCAGAGCACAAAGCCCCCAGGACCAGTTCTCTCTTGACAGATGTTCATCTGCTATCTTGGTATTGACGTGTTACTTAATTTATTGATCCACAGAGGGAAGGAAATACAAAGACTCTAGAAATCTGGTATTGTACAAGCTGCTTTCCAGGGCAGTGAGCCCTAGAAATGAAGGAGAGACTTGATGTCATGTTTTAGGAGCTGTTTGAATATTGCCCTTTTATTGACTTTTTTTTTGGTCAATGTTTAAATAAAAAGAGTGCATCAAAAAAATAAAAGAAAGAAAGAAATAGCTGGGGAGAACCTTTTATCTTTTTGTCATTTACTCAGTGGATAATACATTTAGCAGTGATCAACATGATTTGTTATCTTTATTAGCTCACTGACACCTGGCACCCTCAATTGCATATGTACAAAAGCCTGGTCACCCTCAACTGCATACAGTGATAAGGAATGGAGTACAATAAAAGTCCATAGTGCAGTGCAACATAAACCAGTCTTTCCTCCTCCGATCCAGTGTGCTCACTGCCTCTGGGTTGCTCGCATTAAACCGTAACTCTGATGGCGTATTTCCAGGTTGGGAAACTCTTAGCAGGTGACTGGAACTGGCAAAGGGAAGACACATACCAAATGTGCCTTCAAGTCTTTCCTCCCTGGGGTCTCAAAGAACCTCACCAACTAACCCTTAGCCATCCCTGAAACATGCAGACCCTGCTCAGCAATCATTTGCTAGTTCTTACCTCTGACTTTGCTCATGTTGTTATTGCCTAGATCTAAAAATAAAATCCCTTGAAGGATCAAGCAAAGTCAATCTCTTCTTCCTCTAATTATTTTTATCTCTTTATCTGCATTGCTCTTAAGTTTGCATGTGTATATGGTTTATTCTGAGAAACTTGAGTAAAGAACCAGATATTTTATTTATATTTTTGCGTTCATCCTATGACACATGATTAATAAGCACTTTTCCGTGAATAAAGAAATTAAATTCCCCGCTCATCTTTAAATACTAGACCCCAAAGTCTCCCATATTTTCTTTTGGACTAAGAATAAAATTCAAATCTCTTGGACTTTCATCCAGACTTGCTCCTTACACATCATTAGCAAACTCCTAACCTACCTAGAACAAGGAAACTCAAAAACAAGTCCACTTGCCCTTTCCCACCATTTTCTACCACTAATCTGGACTGTCCTCCTCCTGACTCCTCCCACACATGCCCTTTCAGTTACATGTCATTGAGACCCAGGTACTCCCTCATTCTCCTCCATATTGCAATCCCTGCCCTTAAAAAGCCCTAATGTTACAAAGTAGTTCAGATCTGCCCCACTTACATTATAATGACAATGAACATTTGCAACTCTTCATTGTCATTATGAGTCAGAATTGGAAATTTGCATTTCTTAAATTTTGAATCCATGAACTGTATCTGTATCATCTTAAAGGTCCCAATATTTCTAAACATGATGCCTTGCTCATAGTCAGTCACTTTGCTTTGAAGTAGATGAAGGAAAACTGGTTGAATTATAGGCTAAGTCAAGTTGAAATGATTCCATCTAGCGATTCCAAACTAAATAATTTGCAAGTGATCAGGAGTTTTCAAAATTTATTCATGACTCACTTAAGAAATTACAACCTCTCAATGTGATATTTACCCAGATTTTATGCAATTCAGTCTAATATTTTCAGTTTTATTTTATTTCATTTGTAAAACAACTGAGCCACAATCAACTACTAGATCAGTGCTGAAAAGTATTGCTCTAAATATTCTTAAGTATCGATAGTTTCCAGAGTCTCCAAAATTTTAAAAAGAAAAATTTAATTTGGATTCTTTTTCATCCCATGGATAATCAAATTCCAAGACTACAATGAAACAAAAGGGAAGTAATTCAGTAGTCTCCATGGTCATCTCAAAAAGGAAGTCCTAACTTGAAATAAAATGACCCTAGAAGTCTAATTGATAATAAAACCTAAAGCCAAATATTTTGTTTCCCATGGACTTTAGGTGATTACTTTGGCAATAGGAACATTACTCTGGTTTAGCAAAGGTCAAGGACCAATCAATTTTTCTCTGTTTTATTTGCATCATACCAAAACTCTAATCTCTACCATTTCCTTGCAAAAGTGTATCTCAGTTGACTTAAAAAGAATTATTTTAACTTACTAAAATAAAAGTACTTTTAGTATTGTTTCTCTTAGCAGTGGTTCATCATGAGTTACGACTTTCTCCCCAGGGAACATTTAGCAATGTCTGGAGACATTTTTAGCTATTATAAGTGAAAGGGAGTGGGCCAGTGCAATTGGCATCTAGTGGTTGGAGTTTAAAAAATATCACGAAAATTCTGCAGGACAACCCCACCTCCCCAAGACATAAAATCATTTTGTGCTAAATGTCAAGAACACTACTTGAAATGCTTTATTGCCAATATCTTTATATATATATGTATATGTATATATATTATATGTGTGTATATGTAAACAAACTGTGTACATATATACGTACATAGTTTCATATATATTGTTTAATGAGGCACATACAATGTGCCTATGAACACACAAAAAGGAGGAAATACCATAGCTCTCACTTAGAAATCTTTTGCCATATCTTCTCTGCCAGTGAGACTTTTAATTAAAGTCCATCAGAAAAGGTGAGACTTGACTCCGAAAGGTTCCCCCTAATCTCCAGCCACCTACACCTTGGAGGACCCAGCAACTTCACAGCTTTGCCCCTCGCACCATCCAAATTTCAGGGATCCCAGATGTCATCTTAACAGTGGGCACAGCTGCAGCCACCAGAAACTAATCAGGGAGATGCAGATGGTTTTCTGGCATCTGCAAGAAATGTAATATTTGGATCCCTAATTCAAAACATATCACTAACTTGAAAACTTGTCCTCTTTTAAATGTCCCTTGTTACAAAGTCCTTGGGTCATTTGTTCAGGATTTTTCACTGTGGAAAGGTTTGTTACCAGGTGCTAATATTTTTTTCTAATTTTCAGTGACTTCCAAAAGAAGCCCGTAATTGTTTCCTATGTATATGTCTGTTAGGATTTCAAGGTGACACCCACTCTTAAGACTCAGGGGTGTCTGTGGGACTAGAACCACAAACATTCCAGCATGCTTGCTACATCACAGACCAAGCTCGCCCTCAAGAAGAATTCCAGAATTTCTGTCATAGCTTTCTGTTCTGTTTTCTATCCCTTTGTTGCCATTCTCTCCACTATAACAGTTCGTATTCAACTAAAAGAATGATTTTTCTATAGTTTTATTATACAATTTCTTCCCCTTGCAAAAACGCTTATTTTCACAGAATGCCAAATATTTCATCATTTGTTGTTTTTCCTTACCTGTCCTCTAATATCTTCTCCAAACTTTCTTGTAGTGTTCTTTCTCACTTGCCCTTTTTCTATGCTTGCAGTGGTTCTGCCCAAATTTATTTCTGTTCTTAGCTTCTGTATTTTCTTCACGCAGAAAATCTCCCACACCAGTCAGAATTCCTGACAGTGTTCAGAGGCCTTAGCAAATAGAGGGGTTATTTTCACAGAGTTGTGGTCACAGTGAGGAAAATCTGTGACTCTTCCACCTACACAGCAAGAGGAAAGAATGTTGCCTAAATGAGGGTTCAGTAGACAAAGGTTATTTTCAAAGGTAAAGAGGACCATATTGTTGCTGCCACAGTAAAAGCTAGACAGGGAAAATCATAATGGGAACTTCTCTAGTCTCTGCTCGACTGCAGCTGAATGCTAATGGCTTTGCCACTAAGAAGCAAGAATATTAGAAAACCTGTGAAGAAACTGAGGAGGCTGGATTTCCTATGACTCGATCTGAGTTGTAAACATTGAGGTGCCCAACAAACTTATACTGAGAAAATAATAGTGGATAATTAAGAAGAAGAAGTTGGGCTGGAGCGATAGCACAGCAGGTAGGGCGTTCGCCTTGCATGCAGCCAACACACAGTAACAACCAAGTCTCACAATGGAGACGTTACTGGGCCCGCTTGAGAAAATTGATGAACAACGGGAGGACAGTGACAGTGAAGTAAGAAGCTGGAAAGAAGTTTTTCTATGGCTAATGGAAAATTATACTTTGACCAATTTATGTATAGAAGACAACATACTTACAATTTAACTTCAGTCACAAGAAGGTGCCAGCCTCTCTGAGGCACACTATATCTTTATGATTTTTGTCTTCAATGCCCATACATTTAAAAATAAATTTAATGATTCTCAGAAATAGAGCACGGATGCCAATCAAAGATTATGAAGTCTCATGCCTCCTCTTGCCCATTTTAAGTCCTGTCCAGTGTTGTATACAGTTTTCTAGTATAAGGAAACTGAGTCATTATAATGATAAAGAAAAATAGAAAAGTGTAAAGAAATATATTTAAAGTCTCAGAAATTAAATAATGTGATTCTGGAACAAACAGCAAGCTATTAAAAGATTCCTGTTTGTTTTGATCTCTACTGGCCTTCCAGCTGCTCTCAAAGCCTCCTCATTTTCTAACTCATTTGAAAACAACTGTTTTTTTTTCTAACACCAATTCACTTTCAGCAATACTTAAAGCATCACAGTTGTTTTTTCTCCTGAAAGTGCAGTTTAAGGACATTCATTAAGGACATAAACAGAGATGCACATATACCATTCCACAATAAAGTACTGCAGAAAACATTTGTCAAATTCCATGTGATTAGAGATATTACTCAAGAGATTTTCAATTAATCAGTTACTTTTTAAAGGTCTGTGTTTGTAGGTCAAACAGAGGAGAAAATATCACTATAAAAAAGTTTCCGTGGGAAAAAATGAGTATTTGTATCATTAGGGAATCAGAAGACAGAACTGAGAGATAACACTACTATTATCTAATTTCTTGTAATAATACATCTTGAGAAGACTGACTATTAAATGGAGAAGAGTTACTTCCAGAGCAAAGAAGCATGGAGTAGAAAGAACTATGGGAGGAAAGCAAATGGGAGGCGCCTTTTTTCGGGGCAGGGCATCCCCTGACAGTTCTTCTCAAGTTCTCCCAGGTCAGTTCTTTTGTTTCCAAGTCCATCTTTTGGTTGCCAAAGAGTTACAAAAAATCTTTTTCTGTAATTTAGTATCTTTAAAATTTTGGAAAAACTCAGTACCCGGGACCAGTGACTGAAAACTCTAGGTCTCAAGGAATCTGGGGCGGGTCACTCCTTTGCATCTCCCCACCTCTTCAGGGTCCCGGCTTGTCACACCCACGAACTGCCTCTGGGTGCCATTTAAGAGCATTGAAAGCCATGATCCAGAGACTCACAAATGAATCTCGGAACCAATAAGCTGGTTGCAGAGATGTCTCAGGACCCCAATTATTTAAAATTTTAGAATTCCAGGAGTGCGTGGCCATGACATCTCATGCTATTCATAACAAGTATTATAAAATATATTATCTAACATCTGCCTGTGGGGCAGGTTTGAGTGGTGATGGGAAAATTCGAAATAAGCACAAAAATTTGTAAGTCCACAACTGTACATCATGGTGTTTCACTGATAAAAATTTTTTTAAAAAGAAAGAATTGGGGCGTTTTCTCCCATGAGGTTATAAGAGAAAGAAATGTAAAAAAAAAAAATGTTTTAACTGAAGAATTCTTTAGGTGTTCATTTTCATTTTCATTTCATCATCCTGTTATTCGTCGATTGCCTCGAGCAGGCCCCAGTAACGTCTCTTTCATCCTAGCCCTGAGATTATATTCAAGGCTCTTTAGGAGAATGAGACCCATCATTGTTACTGGTATTTGGCATATTTGGTATGCCACGGGGAGTTTGCCATACTCTGCCCTGTGGGCAGGCTACATTCGATAGTCTGCAAGTTTGTCCAAAGTAGGAATGAGATAATAAGATGTCATAAAAAGATGTACTGATTAGATGTCACGCGGCCACAAATGCGGCCGCGCGGTTCCGGGAGCTGGATTTTATAGTCTCTGAGTCTTGGCCGCTGATGGAATTTCACGGCGCCAGGGGGCCAGGTGGTGGGTGTGACCCCCGCCTACTGGGATTTGGAGGATCTGGGTGGAAGATGCTCGACTCCAGTCCAAGTAGGCTTGGAGATCTCAGCCCCAGAACCCGCGTGGCTTTGTCCCTCTGCCAGTACCTTCAGGTGTGCAGAGAGTGGTCTCAGCATGGTGGTGGCTGGTCCTGGAGGTCTTCAGCTGCCGGAGCCCTGGTTGGGGCGGGGAGGAAAGCTCAACCCGCTCCTCTCCAAGGGGCCTCGGTGAGTAACAGCCAGGCGTGGGGGCAGAGAACTGCACTGTTCTCGTCCGGGAGCTGGATTTTATAGTCTCTGAGTCTTGGCCGTTTGTGGGATTTCACGGCGCCAGGGGGCCAGGTGGTGGGTGTGACCGCCTGGCTGTTCCTCGCCGAGGCCCCTTGGAGGGGAGCGGGTTGAGCTTTCCTCCCTGCCCTGACCAGGGCTCCGGCAGCCGAAGACCTCCAGGACCAGCCACCACCATGCTGAGACCACTCTCCGCACACATGAAGGTACTGGCAGAGGGACACAGCCACGCGGGTTCCGGGGCCGAGATCTTTAGGTGTAGCCTAGATAATAGATCTTACCTTCAAGGGAGTGGGGGAAGGGAGAGAGAAAAGGAGGGGGGCATCAGTGAAGAAAGTCAATTCATCCTTATTTCCATGACAATTTTCAGTTGCCCCCACACTTTCAACAAATTTTATAAAAGTGGGAAAGAAAGCCTAGGATTTCCTTCTATCATTTGGTGCAGTTATCTTTGACTCAACTCAATTCCACATGGGTGAAAGTGCGCATAAATGTTCCATTGAGAAAGACGCTTTCACCACTCTGGTCTGGTATGATTTTCCAATAGTATGATTTTTGGAGAAAATATTTACACAGAATGTATCTTATAATTCCCTCAACTTAGAAAAGTGGTTTTTCTTTCTCACTTGGATATTTTTCTGATGCTCTCTGTATCTCACCTAAATCTTTTAAGATTTTGTAAACATGGGGTTACAAGCACAGTGATCCTGAGTATGGAATATAATTTGGGGTTTATTTAAATGTTTATTTTTGAAATAAGTTGAAGGGTGTAGTCACAAGTATAGTGTGCCTTCAAAATATGTTTTCTAGTTTATCTATAGAAATCATTATCAGATCTTCAGATATTTTTAGAGATGGGAGAACACAAGAGTCACACTATTCTGTACTCATCCTTTACAGAAGACTAACAGAAGAGAAATGACTCATATTATCTGTTCTGTGACAGCAACTGAATATCTCAGAACTGTGTTGAAAGGGAAAAAAATTACATGTTTATTGAAGTGGTTTGTATAGCAACAGAAATCATCCATGTTTTCTTATTCAACATCATAAGAGTTCTATAAAGTGAATTTTAGTCCCGTTCTTGAAAATTAGCTGGGTGAATCTCAGAGAGATCAGTAATTTGCACAGTCAAGATGAGAACATATATTTTCAAATTTTGTTCTCTTTTGAACTCTACCACATGCTTTTTATATACTGACCTACTGTCCCTATAGTCCAGATAATTCTTATTTCCTATTGAATGAAGAGAAATAAAATAACTATGCCTTATCTCTTTATGTATGTGATTCCAGATTCATTTTCCCAGAGAACTAATTACACAGCAATGTAAGTCAAGAATAATCTCCACTTCCAACATCCTTCTTCAAAATCCAGTAGCCTCATAACAGAAAAAAAAAAGTCTAAACACATATTTATTGGTATTCTAAGTTTCCAGAGTTACCTTCTGTGACAGAGAAGTACAGGAGGAGAAGGAATGCCGTAACTTTCCCGTAAAAGACTTTCATGGCAACTCGAGTCTTCCAAGTTTCATCCTGAAACCCCAAAAAGCCAGCCCCACGTTTAAAAAGCAGGTATGAAATAGGGAAGAGTATCTCTGTGTGGAAAGAGGATGGGAAGTAAAAGCCAGGGACTATGTTTCTATCTCTCATCCAATCCAGTCCCTAGGGAAGATGTTACCCCTCCATCCTACCTCCACCACCCTCTCTTCTCCCTTTTACTGCTTCATACCCCCAGGAACCCTGCAAGATATGCCCCATCATCCTGAGTCCTCCCAGCCCTGAGCAAAGCAAAGCAGGCAGACACCATATAATTTATTGCACCAAACTGGAATGACCCCCACCCACTTAAAAAAAAAGTCTGGCTGCATTTCAGGGTAACAGCAGCTCTGTTCTGGAAGGGCTCAGTCAACGTGGGTGATCTGTGACATGTGGCAGAAATATAGAACTCATCAGATTTCATAAAACAAAGTTCCGCTGAGGACTAGAAGGCCTTCTCTCCACAAAGGCCTGGAGGAGTTCCTGCAGACTGTCCTGGGCCTGGTGGAGAAACCTCCCCCGGCGAGTCCAAAGCTCCCTCTGCGCTCACAAGTCGGGAAAGAACCACGCGAGGTCCCCAGCATCGCTGGACAGCGGCTGACTCCGGAGCCAGTGCAGTTACCAGGCAGGAGAAGGGGAGAGAGTCACCTCCCCCGCCACCTCCTGCACCTGGGATGAGGATGCTCTCTTCCCTGGCTCTCCCGGTGGGAGCTGCGGGTGGAGGCGGGGGTGTTTGACCGGTCATCGCAGGCGACAGGTGCCCTCTGCCGTCAGCCCGCAGCAGCGCACCAGCCCCCAGGATGAACCCTCCCAAGGAACAGGGTGTCCAAACGGTCCTGTTTCTGCTACAGTGGTCCTGGTCTGTGGCGTAGATAAGTCACTGCCCCAATCCCCCCCCCACTACCACCACAACTAGGAGACGCTGGGTCCCCTGCGTGTCCACCCAGCGCAAGAGTGTGTTTCAGACAACAGTTTCAGAGGCAATGACTGCAGTCGCTGGATCAAGAGGTGGATTCTGAGAATCGGGTCAGGGACTCCTGGGCCCTTTCCTGCACCATCCTAGGATCCTGATGGGCAGCGAGGAAGGGCAGGCGGACAGAGCCAGAGGAGTCTCCAATCCTCGAGGAAGAACAGAAGCAACACGGATTCTTTTTTTTTATTTTCATTTTTTTATTAGTGAGACATCATGAGGTACAGTTGTAGACTTATAAATTTTTTGTGTTTGGGTTTCAATTATACAATGACCAAATACCATCCCTCCACCGGTGCCCATTTCCCACCACCACGGATCCCAGTATCCCTCCCACCCACCCCCCATTCTTCCCCTATCCCACCCTGCCTCTGTGGCAGGGCATTGCCTCTTTTGCAAACCACAACACCCAATAAGAGAGAGAGAACACGGATTCTTGAGACTCTGGTTTCTGAAGCGGGGTCGCTGAGAGCCAAAGGCAGTGGTTCTAGAGGATCCTGCCCTTCACTCCTTGCAACACTGATGCTTTGGACGCACGAAAAGCACCACCAGCTAATCCCCTGCCGCCACATCAAGCCTCCTTGCCGCAGCTCTGAAGGACACTGCCATCCTCATGCCACCCAGCGGTCCTAGAGCTCGCCAAGTGAAGCCAGTTGCAGAGGACACCTGCGTGCTGGAGCCAGGATTCAAACCCGGGCCCCGGTGCCTGCAAACACCTCACCCCTTCTGCCACTCCACATCAACTCCCATACAGCTGAACAGCTTGACTCAAAGGGGCTCCCTTGCCCTCCCACTCCCTGCAAGGTCAGCCAATGAAAGCCTAACCCAAGTCCTATAAATGATTTAAAAAAGGCAGGCAAGGGCCGTGAAATCAGACACTGTGGGGTGAGTGTGATTTTTGTTCATATTTGTGTCACCCTCACTCTCTTGATGCCTCGTATTCGGTGGTCAACTATTGCAGGGTCGTCCAGATTTTATTGTTCCCGCGGTGGTCAGTGGTTTCCACACTGAGTGGAAATTCTTTTTTTGTTCTTTTTTTTTAATTTATATTCTTTTTTTTAATTTTTATTAGTGAAACACCATGAGGTACAGTTGTAGACTTACAAATTTTTGTGCTTGGGTTTCAGTTATACAATGATCCAGCACCCATTCCTCCACCAGTGCCCATTCTCCATCATTTACAGTTTTTTAAAATTTTTGTTAGTGAAACACCATGAGGTACAGTTGTCACTGTCACTGTCCTCCCGTTGTTCATCGATTTGCTCAAGCGGTCCCAGTAAGGTCTCCATTGGAGACTTTGTTGTTACTGTGTTTGGCATATCGAATACGTCACGGGGAGCTTGCCAGGCTCTGCCGTGCGGGCGAGATACTCTCGGTAGCTTGCCGGGCTCTCCGAGAGGGGCGGAGGAATCGAACTCGGGTCGGCCATGTTGGCTGCGTGCAAGGCAAACGCCCTACCGCTGAGGTACACTTGTAGATTTACAAATTTTGTGCTTGGGTTTCAATTGTACAATGATCAAACACCCATCTCTCCACCAGTGCCCATTATCCACCACCATGGTGCTGAGTGAAAATTCTTGAGGAGTAAAAAGGAATTCTGAATCAGAGCCTGCACGCTGCTCTAGACTGTGCATTTACTACCTCAGGCAGATTGGGTTGGTGATTGATCAAGTGAATCCCAGAGAGCCCGGCAAGCTACCGAGAGTATTCGATATGCCAGACACAGTAACAACAAAGTCTCCAATGGAGACGTTACTGGGCCCGCTCGAGCAAATCGACGATCAACGGGAGGGCCTTTACCTTACCTTTACCATAAGGCCAATGTGTTTGATTATTGCCAGCATACATGGAAATACGTATCTCTGTATTGTGTGCAGATCATTGTTGTATAAAGTTACTGGGAGTATGGGGGCTGGAGAATCATTACAGCAGACAGATATTGCCTTGCAGTTCAATCCCCAGCCCTCCATATGGTTCGCCAAGTCAGAGCTAGGAATCGGATCTGAGGACCACTGGATGTGGAAGAGGAGGAAAAAACGTTGCTGACGGTATTCAGATCAAATTTATATTCTTATCTTTCTACGTATACAAACATACCCACATATACACTCTGCGATAATATTACATATAACCAGTACAAACAATGAAGAGACTTTGGTAAAGACCTTCTACATCTAAACCAAAATGATGACATGTTCTGTGACTCAGCACAAAAAGGGGGCAAATATGATGGTTCTGTGGAACCTGCACTATTTGTGACTTGCCTCTCACTTGGAGGTATAGTTTGAGATTGAAATGTGGGAGAGGGCAGCTTCTGTAAAGTAACAGATGCAGTCGCTGCTCTAGAGAGCCAGTTGGCAGACCCCCAGCCATCAGCCAGAGTTCAGGGGTGGTCCTTCTGGCGAGCACTTTTGCACCGCTTTCCTGGGCTCAAATCTAAGACTGAGAAAAGGATCTTTGTCATTGTCTGCGGTCTGTGGTTTGGACCCACCCTGTCTCCAAAGCCAGATTTTGTCCAGAAGATTAGGAAAAGGGAGCAATACTTTATTGCAAGTCTGAATACCCATTTGGGTTCTGAGTTTGGGAACTCATGGCTTTCGGAACTTAAAAATGTCAGGTGTTCTGTCCTCTGCATACTGTCCCTCATACCTGATCCACGAATACCACCAAGAGCTTCCTTTACTTCCTGACAAGACAAACGGCAAAACCAGTGCATTTTAGAAGGATCTGGGACACACATGTGCTCCTACCCTCTGGTGTTTTTAAACTCTAGGAGATTTTTAAAAGAGATTATTAATAGATGATACAAATTAACCCCCTATTAAATTATTGCTGCTCCCTATAACATGCATGCGTCCTCTGAACTACTTTGCTTTAGTTGGGAGATTATGGTTAGCTCTCTACATTTGACATTAACAATAAAAGGTAGAGAGTTAACCATAGTCTTCCAACTAAAGCAAAATACTCTATACGTTTTACCAGCATTACAATTCCCACAACATCTGACATTATATCCAACTGAATTTGTCTGAAAAATGGCATGTCTATGAATAAAGTCACCTTGAAGATTGTTTATGCCCTGCCAGAGTCACAGTGATTTGAGTTGCTGAAATATATTTAAATATCAAATAAGAAGTTGAACCGTTATTCTACCTAGATATTATGAACTGATGTTAGCTATCTATCCAGATGTTCCTGTGAAAGGTCTATATTTAGAAAGTGTGGTATTTATTATATGCAATAGATGTGATCTTTAAAAGGTTTGTTTTGATCTTATTTCAGCTATAAATCTTGATTCACTGTTTATTGAACAACCACTATGGTTAATTACCTTGTAAGGTGGTATAGCTAAGAAGCTGAGAGCTCACTCTGGTATCTGTCAGTGTCAGAACAGATTGAATCCTAGGTTGCTCACCAACCAGAGGATGACTTTTGGCAAGCTACATAACACCTCTGAGCTTATAACATGGAGACGATAATACCAAAGTCAGAGATTTACTTATTAAACAGATGATAGAAGACTAGAAGAAAAGTATATAACCAAGAGATAGAGCACATGCCTCACATATGTGATGCCCTGGGTTCAATCAGGACAATCTGCTTCCTATGGTAATTTGAAAGCCTTCCTGGGCTTGAACACCATGGAAGTGGCCCCCAAAATTGACTGATTGATTTAATTAAAAACATCATAAAATACTGACTAGTGCTTTTATATTCTTTCCTAATAGGCCTTCTGTTTGGTAGATTGAGATTTTTTCTATGGCAAGTTAGAATGAAAATGTTCTTGTTTAATATATCTATATATCATTTATTTGGGATATTTGAGATTCTGTGTGATTTTTAATGACCAATAATCTATATTTTCCATAATTTTTTATCCACTCCCAAATTGCTGTTTGGTGAAAGATGGCACTGATTCTGAGATATCTACCTCTACCACATTTACTCTCCATAGTAACAATATGTGTTGGACTCTATTTCTTTTCATAAAATAAATATAAAACTATCTCTGTGATATGTACTCCCTGCTCTGTCATTTGTTCTCTCCTATCAAATATCCCTTCTTCAGAATAATTTACTCCACATAGTCAACCCCTCCCCTGACCCTCTCACATGCACACACAGACACAAATCACACACACACACACACACACACACACACACACTTTTGTTAAGCAGAAAGAAGTTTAACTGAAACAAAATATTCAGTAAGAGCTCGTTTCTACACACTTGGGATTTTCAAAAGGAAATGCCACTCTAACCTTAGCTGTCAACACATCAACAAAAGTGTTCCCAAACCCTAAGATCATTTTCTCGAGTCCTCTGGAGAATATTTAGGAGCCAGACTTTTCTCCATGGCAATTCCCTTCATCCCCCTTAACCTCATGCTAAGGTCAGTCTTCTCTAGGCTTCTGCAAGAATTGACTCCAGTCTTTCTTCTTCAGTCAAGATCTTTATCTCTGGATCCTCTCTCTCCACTGCAAACGAATTCCAGAAGTCTCCCCCAGCCACCACCAAAGTCCTCAGCCCTTATCTTCGTCATTATTTCTTTTATTGTTTGAAATAATAATCATAAGTGGGGCAAAAAAAGGAAGGCAGCCACAGATCAAGATTCAGCACAGGAACTGTCTGGCTCCAGAATCTGTGTTTCTAAACTCTGTGTCACCACACGGGGTTCTTGAGACTTGTCAACAACTCTAGGATTTCACAGAGAAGAAGAGCAAGTCATGTAATAACTCCCTCATAATTAATGCCCAATCCGCTAGCGGTGAGACAAGGGATGTGAGGCAACATCAGCAGGGGCCCTTAACACCATCAGACCACTCAGACATTCAGTCCTACCGTCTCAACCTACTTATTCATAAAACATCTTGCCATGGCGCCTGGTAATTGTGGGCTTTGATCTTCATGTCTGTCTTCCCAAACAGACTATGAGTTCCCCAGATGCAACAACTATTCCTGGTTTCTGCACCTGAGCGCTTCACTTCTAGATGACCCATATTTATTGATGGATACAAGTTGAGTCTAGGATTTTGATGCCAAGGTTTTTTTGGTTGTTTGTTTTTTGAAAGGAAGAGGGCACATCTGGCACTGCTCATGGATCACTCCACACTTGGGGGCACAATATGTGATGCTTGGGATCAAACCTGGCTACCCATGCTCTCTCTTTGGCCCTAGGATCTGTGGCTGTAACAGCTCTTCCTGTATTGTATTCTATCTGAAATGTATCTACTTCTATTGCTTCCTTATGCTTTCCTTTTGTTTTCCTGTTTTCTGTGGATTTTTTTTGTTTCCATTGTTCTAGTTTATTGGGTTAATATAGAAAGTAACCAAGTAACCCTAGAAAGACCTTTCTTTCCATTAACTGTTGAAAGTAATTTGTAGACCAACTTGATGGCCTAACAAATAATCCTTCCTTCTATTGAAATCTAAAGTTCATAAGGCCAGAGACCCCTGGAGGGATACTCATGTTCCAGTAAGTGACAAGAGTTAGGTTCCTGGTGAGAAATAGCAGCTACCTTTACTTTTGACTGCCTATTTTATTCCAGGTACTTCATAAACACTGATTACACGTTCATAAAATGGTATAAAGACTAAAATACTAAACACCCTTTCCCAAGGCTAAAATACTAAACATGCTTTTCCAAGGCTAGAATACTAAACAACCTTCAAGACAGAGTCTAATTAATGCACCAAATAGTATTTCCATTATTTTAATTTTGATTATTTCAGGGTTGACAAAACAGCATCAAATTTTGAATATTACCAGAATAGGTATTGAATTATACAACATTATACCAAAAATTATTGAAAAGTTGACCTTTTATTGTAATCTTGTTTCCTTTGTATCTAAGAGTCTTTTAAAAATTTTTTCTTTTTTCTATTTTTTAACATCTTTTAATGTTCACTAATTTACTTTGTTATTCTAAAGTTTTTTTAATCTACTGTGAATATCTTTAGAATCCTTGAGTCCCTCATTTTTTTCCCTCATAAAGAATAGAAAGGAAAAAACCACACATCCTATTATTTCTTGGCCATGATACTCAGTCCAGCATACAGGGTACTAATTGCAAGGAAAGAAGAAGCCTGTTCAAACCACTCTAAGAAAAAAGAAACACTGACCTTTCTCGGTTGGTGTGTTGGTATAACATAGAACAACTTCACAGAGCTTGATTGAAGGTTCAAATAACACCCCGCAGAGAAAAATTTCTCATTCTTCATTCCAAAATGCTGTTTCTTCATTGTGTCATTGATTTTCTTTGGGTCATATGTTCCTTTCTGAAGCTCCCTTGTAACTGAGGGACTCTGAGCACCAGGCTGATTTAGACAGAGGACCTAGACCAGCACCACTTCTGTTTGGAGATTAAGGAAAAGAAAAGGACTCCTTAGAGAAAATCTGAGCAAGGGAAACGGAAAGGGTGCATTTGTAGCACTGTCGTCCTGTTGTTCATGGATTTGCTTGAGCGGGCACCAGTAACGTCTCCATTGTGAGACTTGTCTTGACTGTTTTTGGCATATCGAATATGTCACAGGGAGCTTGCCAGGCTCTGCTGTGCAGGCGGGTTACTCTCAGTAGCTTGCCAGGCTCTCTGAGAGGAACAGAGGAATCAAACCCAGGTTGGCAGTGTGCAAGGCAAACACCCTACCCACTGTGCTATCGCTCCAGTCCACTACAAGTTAGAATCTACCGCAAAGAGTCACCAGTTGCCTCACGACAGTTCTAAGAAAGGAAAGTTAGAATAGTAACCTTGGAAGATACCAACATCTGTCCAGTATACCCACTTAATTTGTGGGATAACATCATGATTAAAATCAGCAAGTGTTGACTAAATGCTTATAGCCAAGTATCCCATTAGGAGAGAAGAATCTGCTTTAAATGAACATGAATTATAGGACTAAAATGTGTGCTCTAATCTCATAGAGAAGTTCTAACCCCCAGATGAAGAACTATGTTGTTTTAGGCCAGTAAAAAGAAACTGGACACTGGCAGTTATCTCAAAAATATGAACGTGGCCTCAGTGGGCTAGTCACATGAATGTACATACTGATCTCTCACAAATCACATAACAGGGAATCAAAAGCTTGTTTAATACTCTCCAGGAAGGAAAAAAAATCATGAAACTTAGGAGACTAAGTTGTAGTAAGGATTCATGACTCTTAACCCCAAGTTGGTGCTCAACATGAGTCTGCTATTGTTATAAATGGCAAAGAGAAAAGAGTATTATATTTTCCTTATTTAAGAAGAAACAGTTAAAGACAGGAGTGAGCAGAAAATGATCATTAATTTAACTTATTTTTAATCATTTAAAAAAAATACCGCAGTCCCCTTGATAGAAAGAGGTGGTCATTATGAGGGGGCATGGTGCCGCCAGCAGGTTAATCTGTACTTGTGAGGCGAGTACATCAGCAGCCTGATGGCACCATCAGACTTTCAGATACCCCAAAGTTGCTGCTGTGCCTTTGGCCAGACCCCAAAACCTTGGGGCAAAGTTTACCAATAAAGTAAATGGCCAAAAGTTGGGTATGTGAGAGACACACCCACAAACCACCTCCGGCTCAGCTATATAATTGGAGGCATGGCCTCTCTGGTTCCTGATTGAACTGCTTAATGGCCATGATCCCAGAGACTCAGAAACGAATCTTGGAACCCGAAGGCTTTTGGCAGAAATGCGTCCTGTTCCTGCAGTAGGTTACTGGTGCTGGGCCACTCCAGGTTGTGCCTTGACCTGTTCCCCTTGGTGGCCCGGTGACCGCCATCCTCCAGAGGCCACTGGACAGTCAAGTTTTGGCCTGCAGTGACGAGACACGTGAGGCTTCACGGGATAGGGGTGTAACCGGCCCTTTCCTCCCCATCCCAGCGAGACCCCGAGTCACCGCCTACAAACGGCCCCTCTGGCTCCTGATCAAGCTGATTAACGGCCATGATCCCAGAGACTCAGAAACAAATCTCAAAACCCAGCAGCTTTTGCCAGAAATGCATCTAGACCACATACAAGGTGGCCGCCACCTCAGAGCTTATTGGAAAGTCAGGTAATGAGCCGGCAGTGACGGGGCAACTGTAGTCTCATGGGAAGGGGGGGGCAGTACCGACTTGTCCTTCACGCCCTGCCGAGGTCACGAGTTGCCCCCCATCAGTGGCTGTCCGGCACAGCCATGGCTCCAGAGGCAAAAGGACTTAATCCAGAGCCCAGCAGCTTGCAGCAGAATAGTGAATGGACCATGCGTCCATTAAACTACAGCACCATGCCTCCCTGGGAGGGAAAGGGTGTTGCTCCCTTCCGCCATTCCTCCACACCCCACCCCCCCCCCCCGCCCAGCCATAACATCAGATGCACAGAAAGCAATCTCATAAATTATCTGGCTCTTTGCAGAAATCCAAAATTGCACAGCCACTATTGCAGCCACGTGACATTATGTGATTCTCATAACCAGCTATAGAAAACAAAATATTTCAATGCCTTTTCAGCAATTCTGATTGTGGGAGGGAGGGGGAATTCTAAACAATAATGTTGCATCTTTGTCGAAATAATGAATGTAATCAATGTAGAGAAGAGTTAAGTGGAAATCATCTGCCTCACAGGCATTGGGAGGGGTGGGAGGGGGGTACATTGGGGTTCTTGGTGGTGAAAAATGAGTACTGGTGAAGGGAAAGGTATTTGATCATTGTACGACTGAGACTTAAACCTGAAATCTTAGTAACTTTTCCCACAGTGTTTCAATAAATAAATATAAGAAGAAAAATGAATAAAATATGAAAAAAGTAAGGTGGAGTTCATGCCCAATTCAATAAGCTAATCAGTGGCTGAATAAATAGCAGTACTCCTACATAAAAAAAAGAGGTGGTCATTTTGAGACATTGGCATCCCTCTGATGCCTCCATGGACTATATTACCTCTAACTAAAGAAAGTAAAATAGTCGGAGTGCTATAACCTCTAAATGGAACTAAAGGATTTTTAAGGAACTCATATTAAGAGGTAGTGGAATCCCTAAAGCGTAAGGTAGCAAGGAAGCCAATTTCACTGCAGATTATGAGAGGTTGCGTGGCAGCACCTGATAAACTACCTGTGGTGAATTCGAGATGCCAAAGATAGTAACAATGACGGTCCTCATTCCCCTGACCCTGAAAGAACCCCCAATACATCTTCGGGCTACAATAGCATAGGGCAGGGAGGAATGGAGATGTCACTAGCACCCACTCGATGAACAACGGGATGACAGTGACAATGGCAGTGATTTGAGAGCATGAGATGTGTTCTTTTCTGTTAAAAGCTTTTTTGTGGTGAGGGGAAGAAAATTCTACAGCTTCAAACAGCTGTAATCACCTTAGATAAATCAGTTGATCTCCCCAAATCTCAGTGATCACCCATATAAAATTAGTCTCAAGTTACATCTTCTCAAAAAGATGCAATGGGCCCTGTGTAATGAAGAAATATGAGTTACAATTTCTTTGTCATTCACATTACTTAAATGGTTTTGGTTAGATTGGTGAGACATTTTCAAAGTCTTTTTTTTTCTAGTGATGCTTTTATATTTAAGAATAAATGCTTGGTTATGATATTTTGAGTTACATTTATGAATTTAGGAAGAAAGTGGATTAAGAAAGAGAGTTGACATGATGTCAAGAAAATAAACCAATAAACACTATGGCTCTGTTTTATAACACAGAAATGTTGCTACTTTTAAGTTTACCAGATATCTCTTGGAAGAACCCAATAAAAACATTTGCAAATAAATCTGTATTCCAGAAGAGTGTTAACTGAAACAGATCTGAGAACTGTCTTGTGCCTTATCATATCAGCAGCAAATCATATCAGCAGATCCATGGAGGTCTCATTCTTTAGGCAAATGGTTTCTGCCTGTCCATGTTGCTCCTGATGACATTTAGGGCTTGCTCCACCCACTGGTGCATTTATACCTTGGGGTCTGAGAAAATTTGGAAAAGAAAAGTTCAAAGGCTTCCAGAGTCTGTTCCAAAGAACAGAAGAAGAATGTGATGACTGAAGTTGTGACTTCATCATCTTTTCAGTGAGGTGAACAAAATAATTCACTAGGTCTTAAAATGTTAACAGTTTTAAATTATCTTTTTTCATGACTGAGTATGTTGACCTGGCTTTAAATTATTATGATTTTAACAAATGCAATATTATTTCACAGATTAAGGATAAAATGAAACAAATTCTGTATCAGAGTCAGGATTAGCCCTCTTGCCAAAATTGGAAAGTAAATCTTCCTTACTGACTTTCTTTGGATCCCTCCAAGGAAGTGAAAAAGAGCGACAGAACTGGCCTTGACTGACTTCATGGCCATGGCCTCAGTTGCTTCATACAGCTGTGAATCAAGCGTTATTCTGGAAGACATACTATACCTTCAGTTGCCCTGTATGGCAGACCATTCATACCTCCAGCTGCCCTGTATGGAAGCCCTAGAGTAACAAAGCTAAAGATTGCTGAACAGGAATAGGCCTTCCCAAGGTCTGTACAGCCACTCCGGATGCTCTCTGTCCAGATATGGAAGACCTCCAACTTAAAGAGCCTGGAGCAGCTCTGACCAAAGAAAACAATCTCTTGTTAACTTCTTCCAGTGCTTATGTTCAGAATTCCAAAAACACACCACAAAATCAGGTTGCCCACTATCCTATTATGCAGAAACTGCCTGGCCATATTTAAGGTAGCAATCTGTTTGACATATATTTTAGATACTCACATTGTATAATATAGTGTAAAAATGAGTAGTCTCTAGATAAAGTTCAGCCTAACTAATAAAGTGCTAAGTATCTAAATTTTAAGAAGGCTAAAAAAATCAATTCCATTTCTTAAAGATGAAACTTAAGGGCTGGAGTGATAGCACAGCAGGTAGGACATTTGCCTTGCACGTGGCTGACCCGGGTTCAATTCCTAGCATCCCATATGGTCCCCTGAGCACCTCCAGGAGAGATTCCTGAGTGCAGAACCAGGAGTAACCCCTGTTCAACGCCGGATGTGACCCCCCAAAAAAGATGAAACTTAATACTAATATGGAAAATAATTTATAACTACTTCTAAATAAAACATAGAAAAATTTGTAAGTCCTTTTATGTACTAACAACATAGTAATTTTTTATTAAATCACCATGAGTTACACTTACAAAACTTTCATGTTTGAGTTTCAGTCAACAATGATTGGACATCCATCCCTCCACCAGTATACATTTTCCACCACCAATGTCCCCAGTATTCTTCCCTCCCCCCATCCCACCCCACTCCCTACCTCTAGGGCATAACATTTCCTTCTTACTCTCTCTCTCTACTATGGGGCATTATGATTTGCAATAAAGATACTGAGGGGTCATCATGTTTGGTCCTTTATCCACTTTCAGCACACATCTCCCATCCTGAGCATCCCTCTAAACATCATTGACTTAGTCATCCCTTCTCTATCCCAGATGCTTTCTCCCCTTGCTCATGAGGCAGGCTTCCAACCTTGGAGCAATCTTCCTGGCCCAGTCTTTACTGTCCTTGGGTGTTAGTCTCATATTATGATATTTTATATTAGAAGAGTAATTTTTAAAGGCTAATTCAGTTTTGAAAGGATTTTGAGCAAATGATAGCAATTTTCTTATTTTTTATTTTTATTAAAGAGACATGAGTTACAAAGTTTTATAACAATTTTTATTTTTCGAATTTTATTTTTAAATTTTTTAATTGAATCAAGTGAGATACATAGTTACAAAGTTGTTTCATGATTGGGTTTCAGTCATATAATGTTCCAACACCCTTCGCTTCACCAGTGTACATTTCCCTCCCCAACATCCCCACCTCTGTGTCAGGCACTTTTTTCTCTCCTCCTCTTCCACCTCCTCCTCCTCCATCTCCTCCCCCTCCCCCTTATTTCTCTCTCTCTCTCTCTCTCTCTCTCTCTCTCTCTCTCTCTCTCTCTCTCTCTCTCTCTCTCTCCCCCCCCCCTTTCGGGTCTTATGATTTGCAATAGATATTGCTAAAAGGTATGATAACAATTTTAAAGCATAATTCAAGCTTTGAAATAGAAGGCTGAGGTAAATTTGTTTCTTAGCACAGCAGTAGGGCATTTGCCTTGCATGCTGCCAACACAGGTTCAATTCCTCCACCCCTCTCGGAGAGCCCGGCAAACTACTGAGAGTATCTTGCTGACATGGCAAAGCCTGGAAAGCTACTCGTGAAGTATTCGATATGCCAAACACAGTAACAACAAGTCTAACAATGGAGATATTACTGGGCCCGCTCAAGCAAGTAATGAACAACGAGAGGACAGTCTAAGAATCAGCTTAACTAAGGATGTAAAAGACCTGTACAAAGAAAACTACAAAACGCTACTTCAAGAAGTTAAAGAGGACACAGGAAATGGAAAGATCTACCCTGTTCATGGATCGGGAGAATTAACCTTGTCGAAATGGCAATAGTTCCCAAAGCATTGTACAATTTCAATGTGATCCCTATAACAATACCCATGACATTCTTCAAAGAAATAGAGCAAGCACTACAGACATTTATATGGAACAATAAGCATCCACGAATAGCTAAAGCAATTATTTGGAAAAGTAAAATGGGATAAATCAACCTCCTCAACCTCAAACTCTACTACAAAGCAGTAATGACTAAAACAGCATGGTACTGGAACAAAGGAAGAGCCGCAGACCAAAGGAACAGGGTTGAGTATACTGACATCTCCCCCCAAACATATGATCATCTAATATTTGATAAGGGAGCAAGCAATGTGAAGTGGAGCAAGGAAAGCCTCTTTAACAAATTCTGCTGGCAAAATTGGACGGCTACATGCAAAAAATTGGACTCAGATCTCTGCCTAACACCATGCACAAAAGTAAGATCAAAATGGATTTATGACCTCAACATCAGACCAGAATCCATAATGTTTATTGAAGACAAAGTTGGCATAACCCTCCACGACACTGAAGCTAATGGCATCTTCAAAGATGTCACACCACTGGCCAAGCAAGTGAAAACAGACAAATGGGATTATCTTAAACTAAGAAGCTTCTGCACCGCAAATGAAACAGTGACCAAAATACAGAGACAGTCTATAGAATGGGAATGGATATTCTCCCAATACTCATTCGACAAGGGGTTGATATCAAGGATATACAAAGTACTGACTGAACGCCACAAGGAGAAAACATCCAACCCCATCAAAAAATGGGGCGATGAAATGAACAGAAACTTTCTCAAAGAAGAAATCTGAATGGCTAACAGGCACATGATAAAATTCTCTACATCATTAATCATCAGGGAGATGCAGATGAAAACCACAATGAGATATCATCTCACACCACAGAGACTGGCCCACATCCAAAAGAACAAAAGGAACCAGTGTTGGTGCGGATGTGGTGAGAAAGGGACCCTCCTTCACTGCTGATGGGAATGCTGACTGGTTCAACCCTTTTGGAAAACTGTATGGACGATCCTCAAAAAATTAGAAATTGAGTTCCCGTTTGACCAAGCAATACCATTCCTGGAAATATATCCCGGAGAGGCAAAGAAGTACAGTCGAAATGACATCTGCACTTCTATGTTCATTGCTGCACTGTTCACAATAGCCAAAACTTCGGGAAAAAAAACCCAAGTGCCCTAGAACAGATGACTGGCTAAAGAAACTTTGGTACATCTAAACAATGGAAAACTATGCAGCTGTTAGAAAAGATGAAGTCATAAAATTTGCATACAAGTTGTTCTACATGAAAAGTATCATGCTAAGCGAAATAAGCTGGAAAGAGAGGGACAGACATAGAAAGACTTAACTCATCTAGGGAAGGGCTGGAGTGATAGCACAGCGGGTAGGGCGTTCGCCTTACAAGCGGCCAACATGGCCGACCCGAGTTCGATTCCTCCGCCCCTCTCGGAGAGCCCGGCAAGCTACCGAGAGTATTCGATATGCCAGACACAGTAACAACAAAGTCTCCAATGGAGACGTTACTGGGCCCGCTCGAGCAAATCGACGATCAACGGGAGGGCCTTTACCTTTACCTTTACCATCTAGGGAAATTAAAGTAGCAGAATGGATGTTGAACACTCAAGAATAGATGAGATAAGTACCAGGAGGTCTGCTCCAGGGCTTGGAAGCTGGCAGCACATGCTTGGTGAAAAGGCAGCTCAGCTAGAGAAGGGAACACCAAATAAAGCATGTTTGGAGGACTTGCTCAGGATGCAAGGTGCGTGCTGAAAGTAGACTAGAACCGAACACGATGACCACGCAATACCTCTATTCCAAACTACAACACACTAAAGTAAAGAGTGAGCAAAAGGGAATGCCGTGCCACAGAGGCAACGTGGGTTGGAGGGGATGGGGTGTGGGGGTGGGAGGGCTACTGGAATCAGTGGTGGTGGAGGATGGGCACTGGTGGAGGGATGGGTACTTGATCATTGTATAACTGAAACCCAAGCACGAAAGTTTGTAAGTCTACAACTATATCTTATGGTGTTTCATAATAAATAAATAAACAAATAAATAAACAAAAATTGTTATGAGATAAAAATAATATTATTTTCAGGATAATTAAAATGAACAGTAGACACATAACCTTGTCTCGTTCTTGCCCAGGGGGTTATGCCACCCAGGCATCGCAAAATATCCTAACCAAAAAATGTTTTTGGCATCTTTGCTTTTCAGAAATAAATCCAAGATCTAATAGAAGCCTTCTGCAACTCATTACATTATAAATGGAACCCAAAAGTTAAAAAGTCGACTATACTTTCTTCACACACTTTAATTCAGCATTTATTTGAGCTCTTCTACATGTTAACTTATGGCGAGGGAAAGAAGTGGACTGTAGCAAAGATACAATGAGAGTTACACCAGGATCATGTGACATTAATTGTGTAGCAATATATATGAGTAAGCCCTTAATCTTCTCCCTCCTCTCTCCCTCTTCATGACATTCATCCCCTTTCAGCCTTTCCCAGAACACCATGAGAAAGATGGGGGATGGAGAAAGGGAAAAGAAACTATGCAAATACCTCCTTTTCTTCTTCACTACATGAGAAACTGGATCTTTAGTGGATGTGCCTTTAACTGTGATGTACTGAAAAATGTTCAGTTTCCGAGCATTCAAGTTATGAAAGAGCATGAACTATTCTGGAAAAGTCTTTTATAGGAAATATTCAAGATATTTCCTTCAATCCATTCCTGCTTGTCTCATTCCTTTTCTTTTTTTTTTGGCAGGAGGAGGACACAGGGACACAGGTGGTGTTGCTCAGGGCTTGCTCCTAGTTCTGTGCTGGGGCTCAAACTAGAGTGACTACATGTAGACCTCACCTTTTAGTCCTTTATTATCTCTATGACGTATTGGATCATTTTCGCTGATCATTTAAAATACTCCCAGACCTCGTTTCCACACTGCTTCCTCCATCTTATATTTTGTCATTTGTCTTTTCTCCTAAATGAAAATCCCTTTACGTACTTTTCTTAATCCCCATGGTGAGTTTATATTGCTGAAGCATTCACTGTACTCTAATTTGTATTAAATCGGGGACACCTTATTCCCTCTCCTCAGTAGACAGTGAAATACATGAGAGCAAGCTCTTATTGGGTTTGTCTTTCATTCACTAATCAAAGACCAACTTGTGCATTTCAGTCACTTACTTAATCTTTTTTAACATAGACTGTGTGCCAGACTGTGGACTATGTGTCAATTATGAATACAAATTGCTTCTCTACCTCCAAGGAGTTTATCTCTATTGAAAAAATGGTCATCATTTAACAGATATCTATTCATAAAAACCTCCTATACTCAAAAAGTCCCTGCCTTAGCTCCATTCTTTTTATTGCTCCATTTGATCTTTTAAAAAATAATTTCCTATGAGCAAAGGAACCGTATCTATTGAAAGACTTAAAATAAGGACAAGCATTTAAGAAAAGAAATACATTATACTTTTAGTGGCTTCAACTTTCTTAATTAGTGGTTAAGGAGCCTGTTTATATCTTATGGCTTGACATTTATGAGTCCCTAAAGGCAAAGAAGGTATATGCTTCCTGCATCTTGTAAATGGTAAGGCTTTGAACAAAGGATGTTCCCTTCATAATAGAAATTATAGCAATAAGTGAGAAGTCTTTGCTAGCAATTTCCCCATTAACAAGAACACTTAGAACTTGAAAATGATGCAACTAGAACTTGAAAATGATGCAACTGCTAAATCTTGACAATTACCAACTCAGAATTAATCATAGGGAGGTGAAAAATTCTGCAGAATGAAAGACATCTTCAGAGATGAAAGTACTTATTTCCTGCTGCTTGTCCTTAATACAGGTCCTCATCTCAGGCTGGGCTCCAGATAATACTCATTAAGACTCTCTGTACAGTGTTCCTGAGTGATCATACACAATCCCGTAGATTTACCAATTGAAATGAGACTTCTATACCTGTGTATTCAGATCTCACTTCTCCTAAGCTCCAGAGTCACCAAACTGAAGCTGAAATTTGTACCGGAATGTCCCATAGACACATTATCCTCTAAAAGTGAAATAAATAGTTTTGCTCCTCTATGCTGACTGCTCCAACTCAACGGGTCCCACTTTAACACCTGTAAAACACCCATTCTCCCAGACAGAGCTAAAGGGGTGTCTGCCCTAAGACCTTCACTGAAGGAAGAACATCCCTAGATGGTCTTTTCCTTGACTGTTTCCGTTTCTGTGGCCCTCTTATCATTCTGTTTTGGAACATTATGTTGACTTGGCAATCATCTGGGAGGGCTTTTCTTGACTAATAAGACCTAGAACCACTACCCCTACACATTCCCCACCCTCTGAAATTCCAACTTAATTCATCATATTAAGTTGGGCACTGGAATTTTTTAAATTTCCCTAGTTTATTGCAGAGTCTCCTGCCCCCACGCCTGGCTGTCCTCGCCGGGGCCCCTTGGAGGGGAGTGGGTTGAGTTTCCCTCCCTGCCCCGACCAGGGCTCTGGCAGCCGAAGACCTCCAGAACCAGCCACCATCGTGCTGAGACCACTCTCCACACGCATGAAGGTACCGGCAGAGGAACAAAAGCATGCAGGTCCCGGGGCTGAGATCTCCAAGCTTGCTCGGATCGGGACTGAGCATCCTCCACCCAGATCCTCCAAATTCCAGTAGGCAGGGGTCACACCCACCAACTGGCCCCCTGGCACCGTGTAATCCCATCAACGGCCAAGACCCAGAGACTATAAAACCCAGCTCCCAGAAGCACAGCCGTGAATGCGGCCGCGCGACACCTTATTATCTCATTCTTACTTTGGACAAAATGGCAGGCTACCGAATGTAACCTGCCCACACGGCAGAGTCTGGCAAACTCCCTGTGGTGTACCACATGTGCCAAATACCAGTAACAATGATGGGTCTCATTCTCCTAACCCTGGAAGAGCTTTTAATATGGCACTTTTTAAAAAATCTCAGTGCTAGGACGAAGGAGACGTTACTGGGGCCTGCTCGAGGCAATCGACGAACAACCGGATGGTCATGATCGTGATCCCTAGTTTATTCTTGTACCCAGTGAAAATTTAATTTTTTTAACCTTAAGGAGAGTAATTTCATCTTACCTTTATGAGTTAGACATGTCCAGTGCTTAATACATATTTGTTGAATGAATGGGTTATAGTATCTAACAAGGCACATGAACTAAAATTAAAATGGTTCAAATCCCATTAATCACCATTGTCTATCAGTTCTACCGAGGAAAAATATCTTTTATTAACTCTCAAACAAACACTGTCCTCCCGTTGTTCATCGATTTGCTCGAGGGGGCACAGTAACGTCTCCATTTTTATGAGACTTTTTGTTACTGTGTTTGGCATATTGAATACGTCACAGGTAGCTTGCCAGGCTTTGCCGTGTGGGTGAGATACTCTCGGTAGCTTGTCAGGCTTTCCAAGAGGGGCTGAGGAATCGAACTGTGCTCGGCCAGGCTGACTGCTCGCAAGGCAAACACCCTACCGCTGTGCTATTGATCCATCTCATATAAATATAAACCTTGTATTCCAAGCATTCACTTTTACCTGATAAATTATTATACCTTCCTCACATTATCTTCTTGTAGAATCACCCCCTTTAAAAGACTTCTTCCTAGCAGTCTGATCGTGTAATACTCTCTGTCTAAAATGGACCTCTGTGGTCTACACAACAAACTCTAAACTTTGTCAAACGAGGTTCATTCTTCAAGTCCATGTTCTCCCTTGATTAAATATCTTGTTTTCTTGTCTCTATATTTCTTTGCTTACACATTCCCACTTCAGAGAAACCTGTATTCACTATTCAAAACACACTTCTCTCTTTCTCTCCCCCGACACCTTTCTAAATAAGTTTCAGTAAAAATTATCTTGCTTCACCAAAAGTAAATAAATAAACTTCATCAAATGTTAATATCCCCCCTCTGCTGAAATAATTACTTCTCTTCTTTCATCATGACCCATCTCAAGCATCAGATTTTCTACCAAGTTGTACCTCCACCTTTCTCCCAGGAAATGTTATTCCCTCCTTGCTTTCCCTCAAGGCATTCAGTGCATTCCTCTTTTATACCTCCAATTGTGTGTGGATGTTGTATGTTTACAAATGTGTTTCCCAACATGAGTTCCTTAAGGGTAGATGTTATGCCCTATCATTCTTGCTTCCCTTTAGGAGAGTGTAATTTTTCTTTTTAGACAAAGCAAATATGCATTGGATAGAAGAGGAGGTTAATGAGAGAGTGAGATAGAAAAGTGAAGAATGGTATTTATATTAGAAAAGACCACCACCTATGAAGAGAAAGAGTGGAGATGGAAAGCTCTTGAAGTAACCTTAAATCCCACTCCACCCAGCTTTGGTATTAACCTCAAGAAGCCCCAAGAGATAGTGTCAGAAGTTGGAATGCCTAGAGGAGACATGCCTAGAAACTCATTTCCACATTTTTCCGTCGAAGTTTCATTGTCATTCCAGTGCTTCCTAAACTGATGGCCCCCAGAGAAAAATGATTCCAACATAAATTTGTCTACCATTAGAAGTCAGTTAATTTCTGGCCGCCAGTTAATTTACCCCATCCTATCATATTCTAGTAAAGAAGAGTCAACCACCCACCAAGCTTCTCCAGTTCCCTCCTAGGCAGTGAGGGGGAACTCTGACAGTGTAGAAAGAAAAGCCTCCAGAGTGACATATGCACCATGGGGAAACAGCACAAAAACCTACCACAAGGAATGGATGAATATAGGAACCATGAAACCTCAACGAGGAATGCCCACATACATAATCTCTTTGATAAAGAACTCAGAGACAAAATAGTGAGGATATTTGATAAGCTCAAAGAAATCATGGAATGGACATCCAACAAAATATAGAAGGATATGAAAGAAACAGGGAAACAGACAACCAATAAAATACAGGAGAAAATGAGAGCAGAAATGAGAAAATTACAATCAGAAATGACATGAATTAAAAATTTGGTAGATAAAATGAAAAACTCAGTGGGTGCCCTTAACCATAGAGTAACAACAGCTGAAGACAGAATCAATGAGCTTGAGGATGAAATGCAGAAAACCTCAAAGGGAGCAGCAAAAGACGGAGAATGTCCTCAAAATAACTCAAGGGCAGAACAGAGAACTATGGGATGAATTCTAGAGGAGCAACGTAAGAATCATCAGAGTTCCATAAGGAAAGTGAAGTAAGCCCAATGAGGTAGTAACAGTTAAATAAATCATTGCTATAATTTTCCCAGAGCTGGAGAACACAGGAATCCTGATCCAAGAAGCCCAATGGGTACCAGCTAAAAGATACCCTAATAAAAAGACTCCAAGACATATCCTAATTAGAATGATTAACACCATAGATCAAGATACAATACTGAAAGAAATTACATACAAAGGAGTATCCCTTTAGATTTATAGCAGACCTATCAAATGAAACCCTCTGATCTGAGGACAACGGTGGGATATAGTTTAAAAACTTAACAAAATGGAGGCTTTACCAAGAATAATTTTCCTCGCTAGACTCTCATTCCGATTTGAAAGAATGATACACAAATTCATGGATAAACAACAGCTGAGGAACTCCATAGACTTAAAAACAATTTTGGAAGAAAAACTCAAGGGGCTACTGTAAAGCAAGACAAACCTCACAAACACAACAGTACTCTAAAGAAAGATGATACAATACTTCATGACAATAATCTCAGTGTCAATAGTCTAAATACATCAATTAAAATACACAGGGTAGCAAAAATGAATTAAAATTGAATCCAACATTTTTCTGCCTACAAGAAACACATTGAACAGTTAGAGCAAACACAGACTCAAAGTAAGAGGCTGGAAAACAATTCTTTAAACAAACAACTCCCTCAAAAAAAATCCAGGGTGGAAAGAAAGATGGCAGCCGCTTGGGAGCTTTGTGGAAAGCCAGGTATGAGCCGGTGGTGATGGGGCGACTAAAACCTCATGGGAAGGGGGGCGTTCGCAGCTCATCCTTCACACCCTACTGAGGTCACCAGTTGCCTTCCACCAGTGGCTCCCCGGCACGGCCATGGCTCCAGAAGCACAAGGACTTAATGCAGAGCCCAGCAGCTTGCAGCAGAAAAGTGAACAGACTATGTGTTAATCCACGCCACCATGTCTGCCCGGAGGGGAAAGGGTGATGGTCCCTTCCGCCTTCTTTCCCCTGGAAAGAAAGATGGCAGCCGCTTGGGAGCTTTGTGGAAAGCCAGGTAAGAGCCGGTGGTGTTGGGGCGACTAAAACCTCATGGGAAGGGGGGTGTTCCCGGCTCGTCCTTCACTCCCTACCGAGGTCACCAGCTGCCTCCCACCAGTGGCTCCCCGGCATGGCCATGGCTCCAGAGCACAGAAACCAATCTCTTAATTTTCTGACTCTCAGTAGAAATACTTCCAGGGTTAATAAGTAAAATAACAGAAATCCAAAACCACGCGGCCGCGATGGTGGCTGCAAGACATCATTTAATCCTTGAACCCAGCTGTAGAAAGCAAATCATTTCACAATGCTTTTTTAGCATGTCAGATTTGGGGGTGTAAACTCTAAATAATAATGGTACATCTTTTATCGAAACAATGAATCTAGTCAAAGTAGATAGAGTGTTAACTAGAATTCATCTGCCTCACAGACATTGGGAGGGAGTGGGGGGTGGGAGTTTATTGAGGTTCTTCGTGGTAAAAAATAAGTATTGGTAAAGGGAAATGTGTTTGATATTTGCATGACCAAGACCTAAACCTGAAAGCTTTGTAACATTTCCCACAGTGATTCAATAAATAAATAAATTATAAAAAAAAATCCAGGGTGGCCATACTAGTATCCAACCACATGGATTTTAGGCTCTAAAAGGTTATAAGAGACTGAAGGTCATTTTTAATAACCAAGGGATATGTACATCGGGAAGAAATTAAACTCCTAAATGTATATGCACCCAATGAAGGACCAGCAAAATACTTAAAACAACTGCTAATAGACTTCAAGGAGGACATTGATAGCAACACAATAGTACTTGGGGACATCAACACTGCCTTGTGCCCTCATGATAGATTGAGACTAAAACTCAGCAAGGAAATACTTGCTTTGAAGTATGAAATGGAAGAGAGGGAGTAGTAGATATATACTGGATTTTTCATCCTCCCAAAGTTGAATATTCATGCTTCTCCAACGCACGTGGGACATTCTCCAGCTATACCACATGCTTGGCCACAAAACATACCTCCATAAAAGTAAAAAGATAGAAATTGTAACAACTATCTTTTCAGACCACAAGGCACTGAAAAATAAAAGTGAATCACACACAGAACCAAATCAAACACCTGAAAATTAAGTGGTTTGCTACAAGCAGTTGTTAGAGAGGAAATCAAAAGATTTCTGTAAATAAATGATAGTGAGGACACAATCTACCAGAAGTTGTGGGATAGAGCAAAAGCAGTGTTAAAAGGAAAGTTTATAGCTTTACAAGCATACAAGAAGGAAAAAAAGAGCCCACATAAATAACTTGACTCCAGAGCTTAAGATCTTAGAAAAAGTCCAACAAAAGGAGTCCAAACCAGGCAGGAGGAAAGAAATAACAAAACTTAGAGCAGAAATTAATGAGCTAGAAGCCCCAAAAACAATCCAAATCATCAATGAAACAAGATCTGGTTCTTTGAAAAATTAAACAATACCAATAAATCACTAACAAGACTCACAAAGAAAGAGAGATCCTAAAAAATTGAATCAGAAATGAAAGATGGGACATCACAACAGAAATCACAGAATTCAAAGGATCATCAGAGACTATTTTGAGAATATTCATGCCAGAAAACAAGATAACCTTGAAGAAATGGATAAATTCCTGGATTCTTATAACCTCCCAAGGTTGAATCAAGATTTGGAATACCTAAACAAAAGGAGAAGGTGGAGAGAGAGAGAGAGAGAGAGAGAGAGAGAGAGAGAGAGAGAGAGAGAGAGAGAATAAAAGTACCTGCCACAAGGCAGGGAAGATGGAGGCAGGAGGGAAACTGGGGACATTGGTGATGGGAAATGAAGGGATGGGTGTTGGAAAATAAAATTTAAATATATATATTTCAAAAAATAATTTAAAAAAAACGAAATCATCCTGAGCATAGGAATTTCTGAGAAAAGCTTTTGGCCAACCTTGTCCAAGAGGATGTCTACACATTTAAAATTAACTTGTCATTCTAAAAGAACAAGAATTTACTACTTGCATTCTTTTATTCTCACTTCCAAATTGGCTACGCATCCTGTGATTTCCTGCCTTCACTTTACACTGTGAAAATGTTCTCTCCCCCAAAGACAGGCAGAAATGACTATACTTTAGGCACTGAAATATTCATGATCCATCTAAGCACTTGCAGATGCATGTTTTATTAGCGGGGAATAGAAGGAATTATAGCCTTCCTTTTGGACCAAGAAAGGGTGGACCAATTTGCCCATAGCATTGGCAACATATCTACACAACACACCCATTTCCATTGTTTTACGTCTTGTCCAGGTTAGTCAGGGGGCTAATTATGGAAGCAGTGTCTGTGATGATTACATGTTAGGTGTGAATTATACAGTCAGTAATAATGATGGGTTGTTGAAGTGGTTATTTGAGTTTGATTGACAGAATACATACACCTCCATAGAAAGCACAGGGTTCTTTTTCTTTTCTTTCTAGTGCCTGAAAAGCTATATGAGAATGAACCATATTTCTGAAGAAACAAAGGAAATGTGCATAATAACAGTTATACATAAGGAGCTAAGTGAAGTAGATGGTTTAAAGAAGGCAGTGAGGTTGTGGGGCAGGAGATGGATGAAACACTAAGAGCAACCATGGGTTTAAAGCCATATTGCAGAGGGGCCAGAGGGATAGAACAGCAGTTAAGGCAATTTTCTTGCACTTAGCCAATACCTGTTGGATCTCTGGTACCACATATGGGCCCCTGATTCCCACCAGGTGTGATTCTATGTGAAAAATTAGAAATGAACCATTATATGTGGTCCAAAATCAAATTGATTAATAGAAACCAAATATTCCCTTGATTCACTCAATTCTGACTATGCTCAAGCCTTAGAGAAAAGTCAAACAGTCTTCCCTTGCCATATTTCAATATTATGTTATTAAAACCGATTCCTCTGCCCCTCTTGGAGAGCCCAGCAAGCTACCGAGAGTATCTCGCCCGCACAGCAAAGCCTGGCAAGCTACCCGTGACGTATTCGATATGCCAAACACAGTAACAACAAGTCTTAAGATGGAGACGTTACTGGGCCCGCTCGAGCAAATCGATGAATAACGGGAGGACCGTGACCATTATTAAAACCAATTGCTGGACTGAAGAGATAAGTTTTAAGGGCCAAGAACATCCTATGTATGTGCAAGGCCTATATTAAATCCCTGGCACCACATGGTCCCCTAAGTATCACAAGAAGTTACCCTCAAGAACAGAACTAAGTATAATCTCTAAACACCATCAGGTGTAAGCCCAAAACCAAAAAGAAGAAAGAAAAAAAAGGAAGGAAGAAAAGAAGGAAGGAAGGAAGGAAGGAAGGAAGGAAGGAAGGAAGGAGAGGGAGAGAGGCAAAGAGAGGAGAGGAGGAGACATGGGGAAGAAAAAGAAAGAAAAGAAAAAAAGGAAAAGAAAAGAAAAGAAAAGGAGAAATGAGAAGAAAAGGAAATAAAGTATTTTTCACCAAACATAAGGCAAAAATTTTAGAGTTAGGGTAAGAAGAGCATGAAACTTTAGAAACCTGCTTCCTCAGCATTCTGACTCAATTCTGACTATGCTCAAGCCTTAGAGAAAAGTCAGTCTTCCTAGCTTTAATTATCTAGCTTTAATTATTTGTATATCAGATATTGATTTGCTATTGTGCAGACCTGTTCAATCTTGTACATGCACAAACTGCTTCACTTCACCTCCGAAGTTGCTATTTCCTAAAAACATTCCAAGAATTTTTTTTAATTTACATTGTCACCAACAGACAGAGCTACTATCAGTGTGGCTGGTACCAAATAGTCCCACTAAACTATCTCTTCTCTGGTACTTTCTGGGTTTA
The DNA here is from genome assembly GCF_029834395.1 of Sorex fumeus. Classification (NCBI taxonomy): domain Eukaryota; kingdom Metazoa; phylum Chordata; class Mammalia; order Eulipotyphla; family Soricidae; genus Sorex; species Sorex fumeus. The sequence continues at coordinate 686,955 of NW_026606065.1, read as the reverse complement.
GATGAGGACATTGAGCATAAAGTGTCAACCATTTGGCAACATTCAAATTTAACCTTTTTCATCATCTACCATGAGAAACTTGAATGTCACTGACTCTAACTTGATTTTGTGATTTTAATTTCAGCTTAAAACTAAAAAGTATTAGTCCTTGTCTCACATAAATTATGATCATGTTGTAATTTTATATAAACCAGAATTATCTCAAAATGTCTTTTGAAGTTGCCAACTGTTTGCAGACTGTTATGTACCACTTGACTAAATATTCTGACATTTGTACATGAGATAAAGCTTTTGTTCATTTGTGCTTAGTAGTTTTATTAACATTTGCCATAATAATTCATGGAACTGGTGCTTAATAAATCAAAAAGCCCCAAATATACACCTTCCTCACAGTTTATATTAAAAAAAGGAAAGTCAATAAAATCCAATAAAACTACTAAGCTTTCACCTACAACCCAGTAATTCCTAAAATGAACTATGTTCTTGCCAAGAAGTGTGTAAAAAGTAAGAAATTACATATGATTGGACTAAACTGTAATAATGAAATACTTGCCAAAATTAAGAGGGTGGCCTAAGACCAAAGTCCAAGCCTTTCCACAGTCCCTGTAGGGCCCAGGTAACCATAAGCAGCATTACTGAGATTATATTTCGTTGGCAAGTTTCTGAAAGTTGCCCGCAAATTGATACCTTGTTCCCATTTCCACCCTGTTGTCCATCCCAAGAATATCAAATGCCAGATATATGTGTGTGTGTGTGTGTGTGTGTGTGTGTTTTCGTGTGTTTGCGCACACATGAGTTCATCCTTCATGCTAAAGATTTTCCATGATTTTTGACAACCATTTTTTTATGTAGAAGTATTGCTATTTATTCAGCCACTGATTAACTGATTGAATTGGGTGTGAACTCCACCCTACTTTTATTTTTTTTCATTTTTTATAATTTTATTTATTGAATCACCATGATAGCAGTTACAAAGCTTTTGGGTTTAAGTCTCGGTCATACAATGAAACACCCATACCTTCACCAGTGCCCATTCTCCACCCCCCAAAACCCCAGTATACCCCCAACTCACACCCTCCTCCTACCTGTGGGGAAGATGATTTCCGCATTACTCTCTCTCTACTTTGATTACATTCAATATTTTGACACCAGACACACCATAATTATTTGGGATTCTACCCCAACACTCAGATCTGCTGAAAAGGCAACACTAGACCTTTTGTTTTCTATTGCTGGTTATAAATAACATATGATGTTGCGCGGCTGCAGTAGTGGCTGCTCAATTTTGAAATTCTGAAATTTTAACAATTAAATCTGGAGGGATTTCTTCCAAAACCTGATGGATTCCTAGATTTGTTCCTGAGTCTCTTGGATCATGGCCGTTAAGCAGCTTAATCAGAAGCCAGAAAGGCCTTTGAGCAGTGACTCAAGGTCTCGTTTGAACAGGGAGGAAAGGGCTGGCTCCAAACCCATCCTGTGAGGCCCCACGTGTCTCTTCACTGCAGGCACAAACCTGACTGTTCAGTGGCCTCTGGCAGATGGCGGCCACCAAGGTGCCAAAGGGGAGCAGGTGGATGGACAGCACCCTTTCCCCTCTGGGGGGGCCTGGTGACAGTAACCTACTGCGTGTTCCGGACGCATTTCTGCCAAAAGCCGCTGAGCTTGGAGATTTGTTTCTGAGTCTCTGGGATCATGGCAGCTGAGCAGCTTGATCAGGAGCCAGAGATGCCGTTCGTGGGCGGCAACTCGGGTTCTTGTTGGGATGGAGAGGGAATGGCCGGCTCCACTCCCATCCTATGAGACCCCACATGTATCATTACTGTGGACCCAAACCTGACTGTCCAGTGGCCTTTGGAGGATGGTGGTCACTGAGCCGCCAGGGAGAACAGGCCAAGGCACTAAACCTATTCCCACCTTGGGTGGCCTGTCGCCTGTAACCTACTGCAGGGACTGGACACATTTCTGCCAAAAGCCGCTGGGTTTCGAGATTTGTTTCTGAGTCTCTGGGATCATGGCCATTAAGGAGTTCGATCAGGAACCAGAGAGGTCATGCCTCCAATTATATAGCTGAGCCGGAGGTGGTTTGTGGTTGTGTTTCCCACATACCTAACTTCTGGCTGTTTACTTTCTTGGTAAGCTTTGCCCCAAGTTTTTGGGGTCTGGCCAAAGGCACAGCAGCAAGTTTCGGTTATCTGAAAGTCTGAAGACACCATCAGGCTGCTGATGCACTCGCCTCACTGGTGTGCAGATTGACCTGCTGGCGGCATCATACCCCCTATTGACACCCATTTTAAAGAACACATGGATTCTTGAAAATTCTCTGCACTTAATGACTCCTGTGGATAAACAAAGAATTAACAGTAGAAATTTGCCTCCATAGGATTCCCCGCTAGAGGCACAAATCCACTTAGCACTAGAATCAGCAAAGTAACATAATTAGTGAAGATTCCTTCCAGAAAAAAGGAAATCTACACAATCTAATTCAATTCTCATCAAATCTCACAGGAAATACTATTTTTAAGAAAAGGCTTTTAAAACAAATGCAAATTCTAAACTCACTAAGATTCCAGGATTCCAAATTGATCTGTATCTGATTTTATTTATGAAACAGCACATATTTGTTTGTTGTTGTTCATTTCACTCCCTGTGAAATTTTCATTTGGTATAAGAAAACTTCAGGCAGCAATAGAATTTTAAAAGCTATGGCACGATTTGGGCATGATGGCTCTCTAAAAAGAAACCAATATGATGCACACTAGGACTTTCCAATATACCTCTCTGAAACTCTCTGCTTTCCTGTAGCTGGAAACCATTTATTGGTTTTCTGTCACACTCTTCTACATCTTTTTTTACAAGTTAATTTAATTTTTATTTTAGGCACTATGGTTTACAATACAGTTGAGATAGGGTTTCTTGTGTATAAATCATTCCAGTACCACATCTTCCATTAGAGTGTCCACTTTCCTTCCAGTATCCCTCCATCCTATTCCCTCGAAGCCCCCATGTATGTGAGTTTCCTCCTGAAGACCATTTCTCAGTTTCTGATGCGTTTGGACATTTGTTTTTCCACTATACGTTCCTTTCTATTCTGCATATGAGAGAGAACGTTCAGTGCCTATCCCTCTTCTGACTAACTTCATTCAACATATTCTCTATCCATGTTGCAGAAAATAGCATAATTTTGATTTTTCTTATAGGTGAATATTTCGCTATACATATGATATGCACCAAAGTTTCTTTATCCTGTCATCTATTCTTGGACAGTTGGGTTGTTTCCTGACTTGTGCTACTGTGAATAGTGCTACAATGAAAATATAAGTGCAGATGTCTTTCCTGAATAAAAGCTTGGAGTTCTTCGGGTGAGTGCCAAGACATGGAATTGATGGGCCCTATGGGAGTTCAACTCTTAGTTTCTAAGGAAAGTCCCTACTGTTTTCCCAAAAGTCTGGACCAGTTGACATTCCCACCAGTTGTGAATGAGTGTCTCTTTTATCCCCACATCCACTCCAGCACTAGTCGTTTTTATTCTTTGTGATGTGTACCAGTCTCACTGATGTGAGATGCTCCCCCATTGTTTTAATTTGCATGTCCCTAATGACAACTGATGTAGAACATTTTCTCAACATGTTTTTTTGCCATCTGTCTGTTTTCTTCAAGGATGTTGAAGAAGCTTTCCTTGTTCCACCTCATACTCCTTCTGTTTGTCTGTTTGTTTGTTTGGGGGCCATAACTGGTTGTGCTCAGGGTTATTTCTAGCTCTGCACTCAGGGATGACCCAGGTCTGATGCTTGTAAGGCATATGCCCTGCCCGCTCTATTATCTACCCAAGCCAGCTTGTATTTTTTGCACCTTTCTAAGTTTCTGTTTGTTTTTATTTTTGTTTGGGGCCACACTCAGCAATGTTCAGTGGCTACTCGCTCAGGAATTATTCCTGGCAGAGCTTGAGAGACCATATTGGATGCCAAGGATAAAAAACTCGGTTGGTCTCATTCAAGGTAAGCACCTTACCCACTTTACTGTCATTCCAGACCCATATAAAAGGTTTTTTAAAAAGAGGTCCTATGGTTTACAATAATGCTAATAATGGTTTCTCATGCTCATAATTCCAACGCCATCACCATCAACAGCATACCCGTCTCCCTCCCACAAGAATCTCAACCCCTTCCTTTCAAACCCCAAAATTCAATTTTGTGACTCAGTTCTCTGATGATGTTGCCTTTGATTAACTGTCCAATACCTGAGAATCTATCTCTGAATGCTCAGTTTCATCCCATTGATCTAAAAGACTGCTCTAATTTCCATTCCACACTGCTTTTATACTCTACACCTTTGTAGTATAGTTTGGAATTGGGGAAATAAGAGCCTCAAATCTTCTTTTTTTCCTAGGATTGCTTTAAATATTCAAGGATTGTAATACTCCTTATAAATTTCAACAGTATTTTATCAGTCTTTAAAAAATGTCATGTCTATTTTACTGGGAAAATGTCACGGCTATTTTTATGTGGATTTCATTGAATCTGTATAATGCTTTGTCATTTTGATAATATGAATCCTTCCAACCCATGGACAGAATATTTTTTTCCATTTACTCATGTCCTATTTTACTTCTTTTAATAAAGTAAATATATTTTATATATAAAATTTATAAAATATATTTTATAAATATATAAAGAGAAGATGAGCTGAAGAACTTCACATCGGGACCCATGGCCTAGAATGGAACGAACAGGGTGAGAGACTGTCTGAGTTTATCATGTTGACCAAGACCATTCATGGTAACTCACAGTTCCAGAAGGCAGAATCTAAACGATAGACATGGGAGTCTCCCGATGGACGATTCCACAACGAAATAGACCACATCATATTCAATCGACGGTTTTGCCTGACTGATGTCACTGTTGTCCCAAAATTTCGAACGGGATCAGACCACCGTCTCCTTCGTGCAAAATTCTACTTCACAAAGCGGGGAGAAAGGGCTGCAAAGTTCAAAAAGAGAACTCCCAGAATGACCACCAACTGGGAACTCTTTGGTACTATTGCGGCAACATGGGGAGATGCCATTGTTGACAACATTGACGAGGAATACGATTGACTGGTTCAGCACCTCCATGAATGTGCAAGGAACGCCAAGAGAGAGATAGCCACAAAAAATCGCCTATCTTCGAAAACTCTTGAGCTAATTCCCCAGCGTGGTTTGGCGCATGCCTCAGGCAACAGCAAGCTAACGTCCGAGCTCGCAAAGCAGTGCAGAGATGCGATCAAGGAAGACCTCAAAGACAGAAGAGCAGAAGTACTGGTAGATGCGGCAGAAGCCGGGAAAAGTATTCGTAACGCCCGCCTGTCCTTCGCCAACTACAAGACCAAGATGACTGCCCTGCGACGTCCTGATGGATCCATCACATCCTCCAGAACGGCAATGGAGAAGATTATCCATGACTTCTACTCAAATCTCTTCGATAGCCATGTCCACTTGCCGACATACCAAATTCCACAGGATGGATATGTCATTCCCAACGTTCTCCCTTCCGAAATCCGACACGCCATTTCGTCGGTAAAGAAACAAACAGCACCCGGCCCAGACAAGGTCAGACCTGAACACCTGAAGAACCTGCCGTCAGTAGTCATCAATACACTGGCTCGGCTCTTCACTCGCTACCTGTCTGAATGCAAGGTTCCATCCCAATGGAAAACCAGCAGGACCGTACTACTGTTCAAGAAGGGAGACATCCATGACATTGGCAACTATCTCCCGATCTGCCTATTGTCTGTCATCTACAAGTTGTTCACTCGAGTCATCCTAAATAGGATTGGCAGAACACTAGATGAAGGACAACCATGCGAGCAAGCAGGGTTCCGCAAAGGATTCAGCACCATCGACCATATCCACACGATAACCAAGCTCACTGAGGTTTCTCGGGAGTTCAAGATGCCGCTCTGTTTAACGTTCATTGATTTAAAGAAGGCCTTTGATTCTGTTGAGACAGAAGCAGTCATTGAAGCCCTAGCCAATCAGAGCATTCAAGCCCAATACATCAGGATCCTCCGTGAGCTGTATTGCGGATTCACTACCAGGATCTCACCATTCTACAAAGAAGTGATCGTTGATGTCAAGAGAGGGGTGCGGCAGGGTGATACCATTTCACCAAAACTCTTCAGTGCCACCCTCGAGAACATCATGCGATGACTGGAATGGGAAGGAAAGGGAGTGAAGATAGATGGTCGGCAACTACACCACCTCCGCTTTGCTGATGACATTGTTTTAATAACACCAAACACCAGCCAAGTGGCACAAATGCTGGCCTACTTTGACCGTGAGTGTGGAAAGGTAGGACTACAGCTGAATCTTACGAAGACAATGTTTATGAGAAACAGCCTTGTTCCTGACGCCCCATTCGCTCTCAATGGAACGACCATCTCCAAATGCAACAGCTATGTGTACCTAGGTCGAGAGGTCAACATGACAAATGACCTGGCACCTGAGCTGCACAGGAGAAAGAGAGCGGCTTGGAACGCCTTCAAGAACGTTGAAGAAATAGCTAAGAGGATGAAGAACCTCCGGCTCCGGGCACATCTCTTTGATTCCACTGTTCTTCCTGCATTAACATATGCCTCAGAGACCTGGGCCCTACCCAAACAAGATGAGAACACTATTCAGGTCTCCCAAAGAATAATAGAAAGAGCTATGCTTGGAATATCACGTTTCACTCAAATGAGAGAGAGAATCCGGAGTTCTGACATCCGTCGAAGATCAAGAATCAGGGACGCTGTCTCATATGCCAAGGTGTCGAAAATCAGATGGGCTGATCACGTAATGAGATTTAAAGATGACCGCTGGACTAGAGCTGTTGCCGACTGGATTCCACGGGATGTCAAAAGACCGCATGGCCGCCCACCTACCAGATGGTCAGACTTCTTCGTCAAAATCATGAACGATCGGTTTGAGGCCCTTCATGTTCCCGGAGCAAACAGATGCCATTGGGCTACACTAGCATGCGACAGGGACAAATGGAGATGTTACTGGCACCCGCTCGAGCAAATCGCCGACTAACGGGAAGTTAAGTGATTAAGTGATTAAGTGATATAAAATTTATATCTTTGTACAAATATTTCACCTCTTTTGTTAACATGATTTCTACTTACCTGATTTTCTGATGTGCAATCATAATTTTTTTCCTCTCTGCTATTTTATTATTTGCATTCAGAAAAGATGGATTCACATGTTTATTTTGTAGCCTGCCACTTTTTATATAAGTCTATTTTTTCTAGAAAGTTTTTTTGTAGAGTCTTTATGGTCTTCTACATAGTTTGTCCTCTGTAAAATGTGAGAGTTTGACATTTTTTTCTGATTTGAATGCCCTAAATGCCCTAAATGAATATCTTTCTCCTTCTCTCCCTCTCTCTGTATCTTTGTCTGTCTGTCTCTCTCTCTCTCTCTCTCTCTTGCTCTCTCTCTCTCTCGCTCTCCAAGGACTCGCAATACCTGTCTACACCTTTCAAATGCAATGCCCAAGCTGCAAATACAGGCTGAGGAAAATTCTACCTCTCTAAACATACGGCAGCCTTTACATTCAAAGTTTGACTTCAGTAGAATAGGAAAGGGACTATCAATATAAGCAACATATCTCAACCCTCCCACCAGTACCGTAACAAAATATTTTCTGAAAGAAATCTCAAGATTCCGAGAGAATGATTTTAGAAGATATTTTTGGAAGTTTGTTACTCCAGAATGTTTTCAAGGTGTCAATTTAGGTTCATGCTCAATAATAACTATCTATATTTAGATATTAGACTAAAAAAGTGGAATGTTAAGAAAATCTTTCTTTCCTATTTTTCTTTCAAATGTATGCTAAACATAAACACTAATTCAAATCTATTGGTACGCTTTTCAAATACAAAGCTTATATGTATTCTTCCCCTTCACTTTCCACCACCACCTCAAAATTCAATCAGTAGAAAGCAGGGATGAATACAGTCATTCAGTACTATAAAATGCCATTAAGGAAGTATATTTCCTCAACTTCCTAAACCTTTCAAGCAACTCTCAACGATCCTTGAAACTCACATTTGATCTGGCAATGTTCTCTGGGTAAGAATGACATTCTTCACCTTTCCTCTAAGATCAAGGAAAAGACAAGGATGCCCACTATCACCACTTCTGTTCAATATAGTACTGAAAGTACTTGCAATAGAGATTAGTCAAGAAAAAGACATTAAAGGTATCCATATAAAAAAGAAAGAAAGAAAGCTCTCACTATTCGCAGATGATATGATACTATATCTAGAGAATCCTAAATCCTCTACCAAGAAACTCCTAGAAACAAGAGACATGTACAGTAAAGTCGCAAGCTATAATATTAATGCCCAAAAATCCATAGCCTTCCTATACACAAATAATGAGAGTGGAAAGTGACATAAAAAAAGCAATCGTGTTCACAATTGTGTCCCAGAAAATCAAATACCTCAGGATCAGCCTAACTAAAGAGGTAAAGGACTTCTACAATGTAAACTACAAAATGCTACTCCATGAAATAAAAAAGGACACGAGGAAATCGAAACATATCTCCTGCTCATGGATAGGAAGAATTCACAATCACAATCACAACCATCCTGTTGTTCGTCGATTGCCTTGAGCAGGCCCCAGTAACGTCTCCTTCAACCTAGCCCTGAGATTTTTAAAAAGTGCCATATTCAAAGCACTTTCAGGGTTAGGAGAATGAGACCCATCATTGTTACTGGTACTTAGCATATTGGGTATGCCACAGGGAGTTTGCCAGACTCTGCCGGAAGAATGAAGATCGTCAAAATGGCAATACTCTCCAAAGCATTATTCAGATTCAATGAGATCCCTATAAGGATACCCATGAAATTCTTCAAAGAAATCGACCATGCACTCCTGAAATTCATATAAAACAACAAATACCCACGAATAGCTAAAGCAATTTTTGGGAAAAAGACGTGGGGAAGCATTACCCTCCCCAACCTCAAACTCTACTACAAAGCAGTAATAATTAAAACAGCATGGTACTGGAACAAAGGCAGGGCCGCAGACCAATGGAACAGGGTAGAATATCCTTACACACAATCCCAAAAGTATGAACATCTAATCTTTGATAAGGGAGCAAGAAATGTAAAGTGGAACAAGGAAAGCCTCTTCAACAAACAGTAACATAACTGGACAACCGCATGCAAAAAGGGGGGCTTAGACCTCAACCTAACACCATGCACAAAAGTCATATTAAAATGGATTAAAGATCTCAACATCAGGCCAAAATACATAAGGTACATTGAAGACAAGGTCGGCAAAGATGTATCTTAAAAGATGACACTCCACTGACCAACCAAGTGGAAACAGAGGTAGCCAAATGGAACTATCTTAAACTAAAAAGCTTCTGCACTGCAAAAGAAACAGTGACCAAAATGCAAAGACAGCCTACAGAATGGGAAAGGATATTTTCCCAATACCCATCTGACAAGAGGTTGATATCAAGGATATACAACGTACTGGTTGAACTCCACAAGAAGAAAACATCCAATCCCATCGAAAAATGGGGTGACGAAATAAACAGAAACTTTCTCAAAGAAGAAATCCGAATGGCTAAAAGGCACATGAGAAAATGCTCTACATCACCTAATCATCGGGAAGATGCAGATCAAACCAACAATGAGATATCATCTCACACCACAGAGACTGGCCCACATCCAAAAGAACAAAAGCAACCGGTGTTGGCGCAGATGTGGGGAGAAAGGAACCCTCCTTCGTTGCTGGTGGGAATGCCGAATGGTTCCACCCTTTTGAAAAACAGTATGGACGATTCTCAAAAAATTAGAAGGTGAGCTTCCATTTGACCAAACAGTACCACTCCTGGGAATATATCCCGGGGAGGCAAAAAAGCATAGTCGAAATGACATCTACATTTGTATGTTCATTGCAGCACAGTTTACAATAGCCAGAATCTGGATAAAACCTGAGTGCCCTAGAAGAGATGACTGGTTAAAAAAATCTTTGGTACAGCTACACAATGGAGTACTATTAACTCCATTAGAAAAGATGGAGTTAATAGCTGTTAGAAAAGATGAAGTCATAAAATTTACATACAAGTGGTTCTACATGGAAAGTATCATGCTAAGTGAAATGAATCAGAAAGAGAGAAACAGACATAGAAAGATTGCATTCATTTTGGGAACATAAAGTAACAAAATAGGAGACTAACACCCAAGAATAGTTGAGATAAGTACCAGGAAGTTTACTCCATGGCTTGGAGGCCAGCTGCACATGCTAGGGGAAGAGGCAGCTCAGATAGAGAAGGGAACACCAAATAAAGGGTGTTGGGAGGATCCTCACAGGATGGGAGATGCATACTGAAAGTAGACTATAGACCAAACATGCCATTCCACTCAATGCCTCTTTTGGAATCCACAGTACCCAAAAGGAGAGAGAGAACAAAAGGGAATGCCCTGCCACAGAGGCAGGGTAGGACGGGGGATGGTGGGTGGGAGGGATACTGGGATCAGTGGTGGTGGAGAATAGGCACTGTTGGAGGGATGGGTACTCGATCATTGTATAATTGAAACCCAAGCACAAAAATTTGTAAATCTACAACTGTACCTCATGGTGTTTCACTAATAAAATTTTTTTTAAAAAGAAAATGTTATTGAGTGCTTATTGACCACTCATATATCTTCTTTTTTATGTAGTGTGACTTTGGGACACACCCTGTGTTGTTCAGGGACTGCTCTTGGCTGAGCTCAGGGGTTACTTCTGATGATGATTGAGGACCATAAGAGGTACCCAGGGATTAAACTAGGGTCAGTTACATGCATTGTGTATCTTCTGATGAGGTAACTATTCGACTTCTTTGCTTATTTTTCAATTGTACATTATTTTGGAAGGGGTTGCCATTGCGTTTTTAGGATATATGTCAGTTAACATATGTTCTAAACTGTACTCTCTTAACAAGTATGATTATACTTTGTAAATAGTCTTTCCATTTTCTAATTATTATCACTCCATCGTGCCCTCTGGTGTAAAATATTAATTTCTATAAGGATCTAGTTATATGTTTTTTCTTACCTATTATTTTCATGTCATAATCAAGTTATTGCTAAATTCAATGTCAAGAGGATTTTCCTTCAAGTCTTCTTTTAATAGTTTTATAGTTTTAGCTGTTAATTTGGTTGATTTACACAATTTGAATTATCCATCATATAAACCATAAGTACAGTTTAACTATTTTGCACTTGAATATCTTGTTTTGTCAGCACCGCTTGTTGAAGAGAGGGTCCTTTCTTCAGGGAATGATATTGGCTTCCTTGTTAAAAATTAAGAGGGTGTAAATGTGAGGACTTATTTCTGGAATCTGAGTGTCAGTACCATACTCTTTTGATTAATGTAGCTTTGCAGTAAATTTTTAAATATGAAGTGTGTCTTCCAAATATTTTCTTCATTTTCAGATTTCTTTGATTATTCAATATCCTTGAAATCCTGTAAAAGTTATAGTATAGTACAAGTTTTAGTTGGGCCGGAGCGATAACATAGCGGGTAGGGCCTTTGCCTTGCATGTGGCCGACCTGGGATTCGATTCCTCCACCTCTCTCAGAGAGTCCAGCAAGCTACCAAGAGTATTTCACCAGCACGGCAAAGCCTGGCAAGCTACCCATGATGTATTCAATATGCCAAAAACAGTAACAACAAGTCTCACAATGGAGACATTACTGGTGCCAGCTTGAGCAAATCGATGAACAATGGGAGGACAGTGCTACAAGTTTCAGTATGAATTTTTCTATTTCAGGGGGAATAAACCACCATTTTGTATTTTGATAGGGATTTCATTGAATCTTTATATTCCTTTGGATAGTATAGGTAAAATGAAATCTTTCTAAATCTGGGTGTGTATTCAATTATCCTGAAAATATTTTCCAGCTGTTTCACAATTTTTCATGACTTCCCAGTGACTTCATTAATAGATATTAAAGTCTCCATTTGTTGGAGTAGCCACAGCAAACATTTGAAAGAGTTTTCTAAACTACTGTCTCAGAACTCAAATATAAATGTGTATACGTAAAATGAGAAAGATAACAAGTTTCATAAATAGTTCCCCTATAGCTGTTTGGTATACTGATATTTCCAAACCCAGTCACCAACCAGTCAGGGTCATGTAAGAAACGATCCAGAAGTAAGGGAGAGAACTCAACTGACTGAGCTCATGCTTTGTGTGATGCCCATGGGTGGGGGTGGAGCTGGCCCTTTCCTCCCTCTCCCAAAGAGACCCCAAGTTGCCGCCCACGAACAGCCCTCTGGTTCCTGAACAAGCAGCTCAACGGCCATGATCCCAGAGACTCGGGAACAAATCTCGGAACCCAGCAGGTTTGGGCAGAAATACCTCCAGATTTAATTGTTAAAATTTTGGAATTTCAATATCGCATGGCCACTGCTGCAGCCATGTGACATCATATGTTATTCATAACCAGCAATAGAAAACAAATTGTCCACTGTTGCCTTTTTAGCAGATCTGAGTTTTGGGGTAAAATCCCAAATAATAATGGTGGTTCTGGTGTCAAAATATTGAATGTCATCAAAGTAGAGAGAGAGAGAGTAATGTGGAAATCATCTTCCCCACAGGTAGGGGGAGGGTGTAGGATGGTGGTATACTGGGGGTTTTGGTGGTGGAGAATGGGCACTGGTGAAGGTACGGGTGTTTCATTGTACAACTGAGAATTAAACCTGAAAGCTTTGTAACTGCTCTCACGGTGATTCAATAAATAAAATTATAAAAACTGAAATTTCATTTCATTTCATCATCCTGTTATTTGTCGATTGCCTCGAGCAGGCCCCAGTAACGTCTCTTTCATCCTAGCCCTGAGATTATATTCAAGGCTCTTTAGGAGAAAGACACCCATCATTGTTACTGGTATTTGGTATATTTGGTACGCCACGGGGAGTTTGCCAGACTCTGCCCTGTGGGCAGGCTACATTCGATAGCCTGCAAGTTTGTCCAAAGTAGGAATGAGACAATAAGATGTCATAAAAATAAAGTTCTGATAAGATGTCGCGCGGCATCTGGAGCCCTGGTCGGGGCGGGGAGGAAAGCTGAAAAACTGAAAAAAAATAGTAAAACAAATAAATAAAATAGATCTCCAAGCCTGCTGAGATGGGGATCGTGGCCTCCTCCACCCAGATCCCCCATCTTCCAATATGTAGGCATCACACCCACCAACTGCCCCCAGCGCTGTGTAATCCCATCAACAGCCAAGACCCAGTGACTATAAAACCCTGCTCCTGGAAGTGTGCAGCCGCATTTGTGGCCACACGACATCTTATCATCTAGTTCTTACTAGCAGACTACCAAAAGTATCCTGTCCACACGGCAGAGTCTGGCAAACTCCCCGTGGCGTATTCAATATGCCAAAGACCAGTAACAATTATGGGTCTCATTCACCTGACCCTGAAAGAGCCTCGAATGTGGCACTTTTTAAAATCTCAGGGCTAGGTCGAAGGAGACGTTACTGGGGCCTGATCGAGGCAATCAATGAACAACAGGAAGACAGTGATACAGAGGACTTCTTCATTTTACAAAATCTATAATTTTATGCAAATATCAAGTTTATTTTGTTGTTCTTACCAGGAAAACAAAATGTTTTCAGCCTTTAAAGTAGTCTTCATTAGAATTCATTTCTGCCTGGAACATCGCTCACTTTTTTGAACATGATAATAGGGTATTAAATTTTACCATCATCAAACAAGGAAATTTTCACATTTTCTCTGGATAATTATCAAGTAAGACTTTTTTCAAAACTAATCACCTCCAAGGTAGTTTTATGATAAAAACAACTAAAAAAAAAAACCAGAAAATTCTGACTATTCAAAATAAAATTTTTTAAAACCAACCTTGCTTTCTTCTATAACAAAATCTTTTCTAACTAAAAGGAAAAATGTGTTTTTCATCAAGAAATTTCTACAGACATACAGTTGTCCTTGAACAAGCGGAGATATTGTTACTAATGAATCAGAGGTAGTAGAATATATGATGGTTCTAAAATGTTCTGAAATCTGTGTTCTACAGTATCTGATCTACCCTAAGCTTGGAACCACAATGGAGTGTTTTCTAATTAGTTAAGAAATTTATACCAGTATGACCTGCCATGACCGTGCAGAAGGCAGCACTTTAAATTAGTAACAAGGATTTGCACAAAATAACTCTTTAATTAAAACAAAGGAGAAATAGTCATTGTCCTTTAAACAGTGAATAAAATTTCCCTTTGGGGTCCTGGAGTATAGTATATGGGTGCGGCATTTGCTTTGCACATGGCCAACCAGCTTCAAATGCCAGCATCCCGTATGGTCCCCTGTGCCCTCCAGAAGTGACCCCTAAGCACAGAACCCGGAGTAAATCCTGAGCACCACTTGGTGTGCTCAGGCTTTGTTTTGTTTTGGGGGAGTGACACCCCTCCAAAACAAAACAAAAATTTCCCTTTGGATGAGAGCATAGTCAGCCTCATCCAATTAGCATTATGGGTTTTATTTTAGTGAAGCAAAATAGTCTGTATTGAAAGAAATTTAGAGAACTATGAGGGAAAACAGAGAGAGGAGAGAGAAAGAGACAGAGAGATAGAGAGAGACACAGAGACAGAGAGAGAGAGAACTTGGGCTTCTCCAAAGTGGAAAAAAACACATTAAGGATTGTTTGTTTGTTTGTTTGTTTGTGTCACAACCGGAAGTGCTTGGGGGTTACTCCTGGCTCTGCACTCAGGAATTACTCCTGACAGTGATCAGGGAGCTATATGGGATGCTGGGGATCGAACCCGGGTTGACCTCATGCAAGACAAACGCCCTACCCTCTGTACCGTATCTCCAGCCCTGACATTAAGAATTTTTTAAAAGGCAAAAATCTCACCAACTTTTATTTGAAGCTCATCGTCCTATCCATAAATATGAATATTTCAAGAAAAGAATTTGGATTTTCAGTAGCAATAATAATTACTGTGCTATAAAGAAGTAAAAAATGTATTTCCAAAAGCATTGATATAATCTCAGTATTTTTAAGCTCCTCTCCATAAATTTGTAGCTGATTGTATTTCACTGTCCTACATATGTAACATAATTACTTTTAGGAAGAAAGAGAACGGGTACATACCAATAAAGCACCTGTATTTAAAATATGCAAAGCACTTGTAAAAGTCAACAATAAGATAAAAGAAACTAACCAACTAAAAATAAAGCAAAGAACTGGAAATAAGGGGAAACACACTACCAAACAATGACAAACCCTTGACCTTGGGTTACAATTACCAAACCTTGGAACAAGGGGTAGGAGGGAATAATGACTGGACTTCAGCTGACATTGGAAGGCTGCTGTGCTCACCACTATACTACCAATGCGGCCTAGAGGTGACACGGGGACAGTGGTGGATGGTCTGTGGATACTCTGATGGGGGTGGGATGCAGCAAACGCACATCAATTTCATATACTTGAGCACTAAGATAACCATCTAACCCAAACTAAGATAAACTTCTAAAATTATATATTACTAAAAGGAAATCTAACTGTACACATACCCAAGGAAGATACACAAACATCGCATGTAAAGATGCTAAAAGAAGTTCCATATCACATGTCATGAAGGAATTTCAAATTAAAGTAACATGAGATAACACTGCCTACATATTAGACTGAGTAAAATCCAAAAAATTTAGCAATATCAAATTTTGGTATAGCAACAAGACTAATTACTTATTTGGTGAAAATACCACATAGTACAGCCATCCTAGAAGATGGCTTGATAGTTTTGTACAAAGTTAAGCATAGTCTTACCATAAGATTCAGCAACCTTGCTCCTACATAGCCCCTGCATACCCAATTGAACTGAAAACTTAAATACACACAAATTTTTGTACATAAACATTTATAAAAACTTTATGTATGATTAACCAGAGGTAGAAAACAACAAAGAAGTCCTTCAAAATTGGATGGATAAACAAACTGATGAATCCACACAATGAAATATTATTTAGCCTAAAAGAAAATGATGTCTCAAGGCCGCATGAAGACATAGAAGAAACTTTAGTGTATATTATTTTTAAAATGAGTCTGAAATAAAGCTCATACAATATGCTTCTAATTTTATCACATCAATGATGATCATTACTATAAAGATAGAATTAAGAATAATTGCCAAATGTCTGGAAAAGTGTATAGATGGATAGCTAGGTGACGCGATGGCTAGATGGCTGCTAAAATGTTCAGTAAAATGTTCAGTACAATGAATTCACAACATTTGTATTTGTTAAAAGACATATTAAAGTGCCACAAAGAACAAACTTTAAATAAGATGTTTTAATTAAAATGTATCTGTACTCATTGTATATTAATTGTCACTGTCACTATCCTCCCGTTGTTCATCAATTTGCTCTAGCAGGCCCAGTAACATCTCCATTGTGACAATTGTTACTGTGTTTGGCATACCGAATACGTCACGGGGAGCTTGCCAGACTTTGCCGTGCAGGCGAGATACTCTCGGTAGCTTGCCGCGCTCTCTGAGGGGGCGGAGGAATCGAACCTGGCTCAGCCGGGTTGGCTGCGCACAAGACAAATGCCCTACCCACTGTACTATTGCTCCAGCCTGGTGTATTAATTGTAGCAAATAATACACTAATGCAAAAAATATATAATAGGGGAAACTAAGAACAAGGGAGAGAATCAAATGGAAACATGATATGCTTAATTTTTTGTCTAAAAATATAAAAACTACAAAATTTTTAATTTTTATTTTTAATTGATTGAGATTCTGTGGTTTATAATGCTATTAATATTATTTTCTGATGCACATATTTTCCACAACATATCCTTCACCAGAGTACACACTTCCCTTTCCCAAGAACTCCAACACCTCCTCCAGCTCAGTTGTATGGATGGATCAGTTCTCCATTATTGTTGCATTTGGAACTCTGTTGCTACCTTGCTGTGTATTTTTAATTCCCACACATGAGAAAGATCATTATGTATCCCTTTATTTCTGACTGACTTCACTAATTCTGCTCTTGTTGCTGCAAATTGCATGATTTTGTTCTTAGGGTTATATGTATTGATTGCATTGTGTATGTATGCTACACATACAACTTCATAATCCATTCATCCTTTGTTACACACCTGGACTGATTTCATATCTGGGCTATAACTTTTTCATGGATGTTTCAGATAACTTTCTCTGTGGATCCTTGAAGGCTTATCAGTGTATAAGCATATGTATAAGTATATAAGTATATATAAGTATATGCAGGTGGTAGGATCTGTGCGGAGAGGTGACCCCATGGAGACACCGCTCATAGCTTGGGGATGGAGCAGCCAAGTTTTCTTTTTTAATGAAGGATCTGTTTCCTTTCCATCTGATTGCTGTCCTTTATTTTTTTTTTATTTATCATTTTTTTTTATTAGTGAAACACCATGAAGTATACTTATAGACTCACAAATTTTTGTGCTTGGGTTTCAGTTATACAATGATCAAGTACCCATCCCTCCACCAGTGCCCATCCTCCCCCACCACGGGTCCTATCATCCCTCCGACCCCCCATCCTCCCCCCCCCGTCCCACCCTGCCGCTGTGGCAGGGCATTCCTCCCTGTTCTCTCTCTCTTCTTTTGGGTACTGTGTTTTGCCAGAGAGGCATTGAGTGGCAGTCATGTTTGGTCTATAGACCACTTTTAGCATGTCTCTCCCACCCTGGGAGGGTCTTCACAACACCCTTTATTTGGTGCTCTCTTCTCTATCTGAGCTTCCTTCTCACCTAGCACATGTGGCTGGCCTTCAAGTCATGGAGCAAAATTCCTGGTACTAATCTGAGCCCTTCCTGGGTGTTAGTCTCCCGTTTTGTTGCTTTATGTTCCCCAGATGAATGCAATCTTTCTGTGTCTATCCCGCTCTTTCTGACTCATTTCGCTTAACATGATACTTTCCATGTAGTACCACTTATATGTAAATTTCATAACTTCATCTTTTCTAACAGCTACATAGTACTCCATTGTGTAAATGTACCAAAGCTTCTTTAACCAGTCATCTGTTCTCGGGCACTCAGGTTTTTTCCAGATTTTGGCTATTGTAAAGAGTGCTGCAATGAACAAACAATTGCAGATGTCACTTCGACTATACATTTTTGCCTCTCTGGGATATATTCCCAGGAGTGCTATAGCTGGGTCAAATGGGAGATCGAATTCTAATTTTTTGAGAATCGTCCATACTGTTTTCCAAAAGGGTTGGACCAGCCTGCATTCCCACCATGATTGCTGTCCTTTAGCCTCTTGCTGTGGAATCTTGCTCGTGAAAGTTTCAGATCAATATCTATGTTGATTAATCCAAGTTTTGAGACAGATTTGATATGAACACAGGGATCATAAACCTCTGTGTTTCTGTTTGGCCTTCTTGGCCTGTCTCTAAATGAGTTTTTTGTAATCAAAGTGATGATCATGTTACAAAAGTCCACAAAACTATAGCTAACTGCTGAAATATAATTATATTTTAGTGTAGTTACTATCAATTCTGACTTACTAATAGTTCAACTTTAGATACATATAGAAATATGATTTTAGGTCATATTCTAACTTAAAAAAATTACAGTATAAAATTTTATTCAGTACAGATTGTCCTAGCTTTTTGTTTTATTTTTTAAAGGCTGAGCCTGCTTTTAGTTGTTTTTATTAATTACACTTTACTCCGTTTTCCTGACAGGTTTGAGCTCAGAAATAACTCTTTAATGGAAACTGTGTCTAGTTTAGATGGAGGCTTCTGCATTTTAGGAACCAAATATATCATAATAACAAACTATGGCACTGATGAATGTGGGAAGGATTTCTTCAAATGTTTGTGGGTTTAATGATTTGGGGGAAAACTGTTATTGAAGCCATTCTATGGTATTAGCTGATTTACAATGTGTCTATTCTTTCCATCGACCCAGATTTTTTAAATGCCTTATAAAATGTCTTATGATTTGAGAAAGATTATAGTGACTTATTCCCAAGATTCCTCATACACAAAACTATACATAGCTCATTCTACGTCACTGTTGTCTAACTCCCCTGCTCTGTAGATTCCAGAGGCTAGAAAGGGATTTCAAGTCATCCAAAAATTTAATACTACAGTTTTCCATTCCTAGTAATCCTGATTTTCCTATATGACCCCTTTCCATAGAACACAAACATGATGATTCACAGGCTCCATAAAAGGGATAAACTTTAGTAAAAGAGAATAATGGCGCTTACATAGGAAACACACTTAATATGCACCTCCAAGCAAGTCTTGCAGAAAAACTTTTTTCTGATAAACTCATGCATAACTAGCCATTTTCAAAGTGAACAATTTGGTGACTTATTTAATTATTTAATGACTATCAAATTTTTAATTACTCAGTCATTTGGATGTGCGAGCCACCTGTGACGAGAAAGAAGGTGATCTGTTACTCTCTATAGCTGGTCAGAGCATGAGAAGATGGAAGAAACTAAGTTGTCCTTTTAGCATTGCTCTGCTAGCTGAGTTGCTTTCCTCATCATCTGTATCTTCACCTTTTCCTTGGGCAGCCAACATTCCAATACAGAGGTGAGGTAAATGGGGGAGCAGACAAATATGATTAAATGTTTGGTAGGGAAAAGAGACAATCTACTACTACTGACAATATGCTCTTATTTCTATAGATAATTGCTTGTTCTAAGCCCTATCCTCACTTCCTCTCCCTGACTACATTAGTGGTTCAAACACACGGACCACTACGACATTCATCACTTTAGCATATATTGGAATAAACATATTAATCAGTTGTATTACTTAATGATGTTGACTCCCCTATGAAATCAACCTAAGAGATATTAAATTTATTATACCATCATTAATGCTTAAATTAAATTTATTATACCATCACTAATGCATCATGACTGGCAAGCTACCAAGAGTATTCCGCCTGCACGGAAGAGCCTGGCAAGCTATCCGTTGTGTATTCGATATGCCAAAACCAGTAACTACAACTGGTCTCATTCACCTGACCCTGAAGGCTTCACCGACATGGCAGCACTGAGAAGGATGAGAAAGGAGAGGCCGACAAAATCTCAAGGCCGAACTAGGCTGCCACAATGAAGGAAGACAAAAATGATCATCTGTACTTTCAATGCACGTACGCTAGCATCAGATGCATCCATCGAGGACCTGATGGTACAAGCGCGAATGATCAAGTACGACATCATTGGTCTGACCGAGACAAGAAGGCACGAATCTCACCATGCCGTTTTCAACACTGGAGAAGAATTGTTCCTCGGAACATGCGATAAAAGAGGTGTTGGAGGCGTTGGTGTCCTTGTCAACACAAACTTGGCCAAGAGCATTGATTCATTCGAATGCCTAACAACCCAAATCGGACGTTTACATTTGAATAGATGTGGCTCACTGCCTGCAGTTTCTATCTTCGTTGTCTACGCACCAACATCTCATTATGATGAAAGAGAAATCGAGAAGTTCTACATGGAGCTGGAGAAGTTCTATAAAGAAGACCACACCTTCTACAAGATCATTGTGGGTGATTTTAATGCCAAGATAGGACCGAGAAGATCAGCTGAAGAACTTCACATCGGGACCCATGGCCTAGAATGGAACGAACAGGGTGAGAGACTGTCAGAGTTCATCATGTCGACCAAGACCATCCATGGTAACTCACAGTTCCAGAAGGCAGAATCTAAACGATGGACGTGGGAGTCTCCCGGTGGACGATTCCACAACGAAATAGACCACATCATATTCAATCGACGGTTTTGCCTGACTGATGTCGCTGTTGTCCCAAAATTTCGAACGGGATCGGACCACCGTCTCCTTCATGCAAAATTCTACTTCACAGAGCGGGGAGAAAGGACTGCAAAGTTCAAAAAGAGAACTCCCAGAACGATCACCAACAGGGAACTCTTTGGCACTATTGAGGCAACATGGGAAGATGCTAAGGATAGGGCTTAGAACAAGCAATTATCTATAGAAACAAGAGCATATTGTCAGTAGTAGTAGACTGTCTCTTTTCCCTACCAAACATTTAATCATATCTGTCTGCTCCCCCATTTACCTCACCTCTGTATTGGAATGTTGGCTGCCCAAGGAAAAGGTGAAGACATATCCATCCTGTGGAATTTGGTATGTTGGCAAATGGACATGGCTATCGAAGATATTTGAGTAGAAGTCATGGATAATCTTCTCCATTGCCATTCTGGAGGATGTGATGGATCCATCAGGACGTCGGAGGGCAGTCATCTTGGTCTTATAGTTGGCAAAGGACAGGCGGGCGTTACGAATACTTTTCCCGGCTTCTGCCGCATCTACCAGTACTTCTGCTCTTCTCTCTTTGAGCTCTTCCTTGATCGCATCTCTGCACTGCTTTGCGAGCTCGGACGTTAGCTTGTGGTTGCCTGAGGCATGCGCCAAACCACGCGAATTAGCACAGGATGGATATGTCGTTCCCAACGTTTACTGGCACCCGCTCGAGCAAATCGACGACTAACGGGAAGTTAAGTGATTAAGTGATAAGTGATCATTAATGCTTCCAAAGATAATGTATAGTGGTTTGGCTGGGGTGCGGGGTGGGGCGGGTGGGAACTATGCTTACTGAATTCTGTCCTGCTATTAAAATCATACAGTTAGGTGATTTTTAAAAATTAGAATTTTTTAAAGAGTGCTGGGAAGATCTGCCCAGGACGGGAGATGCATGCTGAAAGTAGACTCTAGACCAAACATGATTGCCACCCAATGCCTCTTCTGCAAACCATAGCACCCAAAAGGAGGGAACAAAAGGGAGTGCCCTGCCACAGAGGCAGGGTGGGATGGGGTTTGGGGGGGTGGGAGGGATACTGGGATTGGTAGGGGTGGATAATGGGCACTGGTGGTGGGATGGGTACTCGATCATTGTATAAGTGAAACCCAAGCACAAAAACTTGTAAGTCTACAACGGTATCTCATGGTGTTTCACTAATAAAAAAAAAAATTAGAATTTTTTTCACTTCTTTTATTTTAATGTAACATACAAAATTGAGTGACAATACTCCTATCTTCTTCCAAGTAGATTCCTAAGAAGACTCTTCCCAGATTTTCAAAGTATTCATTATAGCCAAATTTTACCTGCTCAAAATATGGGCCAGGAAAGAGAGTTCTGTGTGACAAATCCTGGTATCACATATGTAGGAAGCAACTGTGAAAATAATACTCTAACAACTTAATATTATGGCTAATCACTTGGTAATAATTTAGTGATTTGAATACCATTATTTCCAGATAGTTGTATGAAAAGAAAAAATTGTTTATCTAATCAATTATTTGAGAAATATTTTTCATTTCTTTCATAATAAGTGTCTCATATTTGCAACGGGGTCGTGTCAAATCAAGGAAGGAAAAGAGAGTTGAAAGACCATTGGCTCGTTTATTTTTTCTAGGAGCTCAAAGAATTTAATCCGTTATCACTTTTAAGATTCTAGTCAAGAAACAACCTTCTTTAGCATACAGATGTAGTATTCTAAAACACAAAACACTATTGCTGGCATGTAGTTTGTTTTTTATTCAAAGATTTAAAGATTAAAATTTATATTAGAGTATTTAACATCAAATTGTTGGTAAGTATAAATATCTATGTTCATTTTGCTAATCCAGCTAACTATGACTTTTGTTTCTTTTTTAAGTATGAAATTTAGTTAACTTGGGATAATGCAAAAAAAATATGACATTTTCTCCTAATTGAAAAATTTCATTTAAAAATATAATAACTGCTCAATATTAAAGCATAAACTATATAATGCAGTAGCACTGTTGCACTGTCCTCCCATTGTTCATCTATTTGCTCTAGTAGGCACCAGTAACATCTCACAACAAATCGTGAGACTTGTTGTTACTGGTTTTGGCATATTAAATACATCACGGGTAGCTTGCTAGGCTTTGCCATGTGAGCAAGATACTCTCAATAGCTAGCCAGGCTCTCCAAGAGGGGCCGAGGAATCGAATCCGGGCCGGCCTCGTACAAGGCAAATGCCCTACCCAAATGCAAAGTATATTGTCTTATTAGTATAGTTAAATCAAATTTATTAAAATCATATCTCATTAAAATTAATATATAAAATTTTTATTAAAATCATGTCTCATTTCAAATTAAATTCACCATTTTATAAGCATGGTTATACACGTGGTATGAATATCTCTGTCAATTAAGCCATTTTTTGTTTTCTCTTGAAACGTTATCATATTCCAAATGATTTGACAAAATAATCTTGGGAAGAGAAATTCCTTGTTTAAAATTTTTGTTTTTTGGGGCCTGAGCAATAGCACAGTGAAGAGGGCATTTGCCTTTCATGCAGCCAAGCTGGGTTCTGTCCCCGGCATCCCATATGGTCCCCTGAGCACCGCCAGGAGTCATTCCTGAGTGCAGAGCCAGGAGTTACCCCTGAGCATCGCCGGGTGTGACCCAAAAAGCAATAAATAAATAAATAAATAAATAAATAAATATAAATAAAATTTTTGTTTTTATACAGCAGAGATATTCAAACTACCTAAATACTTTCAAAACAATTTTTATTATGTTCATGAAAATGAAGTCAGTGGAAGAAAACTTCAACAATAACAAAGGATGACAGAGTGTCTGAGAAACGTTTGAATGAAATCATGGAACTAAGAGGAAGGAAACCTTGGGTCATTGGTGGAGTGACCCAGACACTGATGGTAAGTTTGGAGATGGAATATTGAATTCCTAAAACTCTATTAAAAAATTTTTATAAATCATGGTGTGGGTTTTTTTTAAAGAAGGATAGAATGAATGGAAGATAAAGAATAAAAAGAAAGAAAGAAGGAAGGAAGGAAGGAAGAAAGGAAGGAAGGAAGGAAGGAAAAGAAAGAGAAAGAAAGAAGAAAGAAAGAAAGAAAGAAAGAAAGAAAGAAAGAAAGAAAGAAAGAAAGAAAGAAACTGTACTTAAAAATACAAAAAGGCCTCTGAAAAATGAAAAAACAAAAATCAAATCAGGGTCCAGAGAGGTAGCACAGGGGTCAAGAGTTTTCCACATGTAAGAACCAGAGTTAAATCCCCAACACTACACATTCCGCTGAGCACCACCAACTATAGTCCTGGAGACCACCAGTCAAAATACCTCCAGATGACCCTGATGACTACAGCACTGTTGGATCTGAACAATGCAGTATCAGTGAGCCTTAGCATTAAACTGTCAAGTTGAATTGATTGCTTATTGATAGCAGTGGCACACAGATTCTCTCAGTACTGCTTTAGAACCCTAACCCAAAAATCAAGTTAAATCAGAATGGAGCTCAAAGATAAAGATAATGTAAGCAACACCAACCAAAAAAAAAATAGTGTCAAAAAATTTGTGATGAATAGAAGAAAATATTCACAAACATGTGTCCAACAAAGGACTATAATACAAGATACATAGTGAACTCAACAATAATATAAAAATTCCATCAAGATATTGAGAGAAGGTCAGGGTAAAGGTCAATAGTTCAGTGGCAAAGTGTTCATCATGATATCTATATACATATATGCACATATATATATATACAAATGAGGATATCTGAGTACGTATTTCTCAAAAAATCCACAGACATACAGTTGGTTGACAGGCAAATGAAAAAAGTAGACTCATCATCACTGATTATCAATAAAATTGTAATCAAAGTGACAATGTGATATCATCTCACACCTGTACAAAAGATCATAACAAGTTTGGTGAGAGTGCAGAAAAAAGTAATCTCTGTATACTTTTGGAGGGATTGATCATTGGTTTAATCTTTATGGAAAACAGTATAAGACTGTCTCAAAATTTAACAAAAGGAAATGCTACATGATGCATCAATTTTTCTAATAGGTGTCTATCCAGAGAACACAAAAACAATAATTTGAAAATATATATACTCACCAATATTTATTGCAGAGTTATTTACAATGATCAAGATTTGGAAGCAACCCAAGGGTCCAATGACAAATGAGTGAATGAAGATGATGTGTGTGTGTACATATACATATATAAAATGAAATAATACTCAGTTACAAGGGAAGATGAAATCTTGCCTTTTACAACAACATGGTGGAACTAGAACATACTAAGCAAAATAAGAAAGAAAACGTCAAATGCCAGGTGATCTCATTTCTTTGTGGGACATAGAGAAGCAAAGCAAAGGAGCATACAAAATCAAGTGAAAATAAACCCTTGGACTTTAACCATAAAATTGAGGTTACCACAGGCGGGAAGGTGAGGATAATCCAACAAGGAAGGGGCCACAAATGGATTATGGAGAAGACACATTTGTAATTTGATGATAAGTGTGGTATGTTTACATATTTTTAGGAACAAGTTAAAATTAAGACTCTTTTGGGCAAAAGATATGGCTTAGAGGAAAAATATTTGCTTCTCACATGTGAGGCCAGAAATTGGTTCCTCAGTACCACATACACAAAAATAATAAAACATATGCAGTTTTATAAACCAAGTTTTAAAAAATGTTTTTATTTTATTTTTATAAAGCTGCTCACAATAATTCATTACATTTAATATTCAAACACCAATCCCAACACCATTGCGCCTTCCCATCACCATATTTTTCATGTTTCCACCCCAAATTCTAAACTGTGCCCCACAAAGCAGAACCAAAACAATTAATTTGGTATTGATTATTATCAATAATCCACTAAAAATGGTCCAATAAAGTTTTCTTAGAGGAGAGTGTGTGAAGATTGTTGTATTTCATCTTGGAGCCATTAAGCCCTTGTATAAGAGATTACTAACATGTTTGTTAAACCCAATCAAATGCGGTGTGCTACTCTTGGTACATTAAAGCTGTTGAATATGAGATGTCACTCCAAGAATTCTAAAATTTACGATACAATTATATAGCATATTTAGTCATGGGTGAGGCCTTCTGGTACTCTCTTCCGGGTGCTTCATTTCTGAGTCTCTGGATCATGACCATTGATGAGATCACATGGTACCCAGGGGACAGTTTGTGGGTGTGACTGCCAAGCTACTGGTAAACTTGAGAGGTGAGGGGGAGGAGGCCCATTCCCTCTTCAGTCACAGGACCCCCATACCTGGGTTTTCCTGAAGATTTCCCCCGGGTGAGGCTCGTCTGAGCCTGTGGAGAGCAGCTGTGAGCATAGCAGCAATTGAGTTCTGGAGGTTTTTGGCTGGTGAGGGCCCTGTTGGAGCAGGGATGGGAACTCAAGCTACCCTCCTTCTCTGAGTAGTCTCTGTGAATACAGCCTGACGCGGGGTTTGGACACTCTATGTTGGTCTCTTCAGGGTGCTAAAAAATTGCTTTTAAAGAATTGCTAATTGAAGTCAGAGAAATTCTCATCAGAGTAATAAAAAAAAATGAAAAACAATCTGCATTTTTTTTCATCTACAAGTTTGCAGTGCAAGTTTGTAGAGCTTGCTAGAGAGCTTAGAAGTCAGGTTCCTTCTGCCGTTAGCTGAAGGTCTCAGCCTTTCAGCCTGGTGACATGAACCCCAATCCCCATTCCTACATCCTTCCAGACCTGTCATGTTCTCTGACAGTCGTTTCACAGAGGCCAGTATCATAGAACAGAAAGTTGTTTTTTTAGAACTTTCAGATTTCTTTCAGTATCTGTATTGCAAGCCATTGTGCTGAAAAGGTGAGAGAGATAGAGAAGAAAAGTGCTTATGATAGAGGCAGCAGGGGAACGGGGGACAGGGGGAAGAGACAGTACAGGAGGGTAACTGTGGACATTGGTGGTTGGAAATGTCCACTGGTGAAGGGACACGTGTTGGAACATTGTATGAAACCCAATCATGAACAACTTTGTAACTGTGTATCTCTCTGTGATTCAGTTAAGAAAAATTAATAAAAAAAAAAAAGAAAAGTTCTGTTTTCCTCTGTCTCTCTAGTCTCTATGGGAATCTTTGGAGGTTCCGTGTGGAAACATTGAGCCTCTCACTCCCTCTGCTCTCCCTGGAACATTAGTTGTCCAGGAGGAGTCTGCGAACAGTTTTTGCCACTAGAACGGTCATTACCACAAGACAGACATTGTCTTCTCTTCTTCTGTGCAAAGATGGCAAAAGCTGTTTCTTTCTTTGTAGAAACAGAAAAAAAATGGGGAAAAAATAGTGACAATTTGTGGTCACTGTCACTGTCCTCCCTTTGTTCATCGATTTGCTCGAGCAGGCCCAGTAACATCTCCATCATCAGACTTTTTGTTACTGTGTTTGGCATATCGAATAATTCACGGGTAGCTTGCCAGGCTTTGAGGTGCGGGCAAGATACTCTCGGTAGCTTGCTGGACTCTCCGAGAGGGGGGGGAGGAATCAAACTCAGGTCGGCCACGTTCGCTGCATGCAAGGCAAACGCCCTCCCCTCTGTGCTATCGCTCCAGCCCAACAATTTGTGGTGATAATCATAATTAATAACTGATACCAGTGAGGACTGGAGCGATAGCACAGTGGTAGGGCATTTGCCTTGCACACAGCCAGCGCAGCTGAGCCGGGTTTGATTCCTCTGCCCCTCTCGGAGAGCCCGGCAAGCTACCGAGAGTATTCAATATGCCAAACACAGTAACAACAAGTCTCACAATGGAGACGTTACTGGGCCCGCTCGAGCAAATCAATGAACAACAGGAGGACAGTGTTTTTGTTTTGATACCAGTGGAGCACCTGCAATGTATTCTAAATGCTTAGGCTGTGTTAGCATTTTTGTTAATCTGTATGAAACCCTATATTAGTATTATCCAATTTTTGTCTAGGAGAAAATTGAGGCACAGAGAAGTGTAACTGAGATCTCAACCCTGGAAGATTAGGCAGAAAACAAAAATGAGCTAAATTCAAATCTCCTAAGGCAATATGAATTGGTAATCAATTATCCATAGAATAATGCCACAGTTCAGCTGTGGCAAAGCTTCAGGACCCCTGACGGTGGGCTGGTGGAGTCGGCAAAAGAACACGAACAAACTTTTTTCAGGTGTTGAAGGAGATCTCTGCTTTATTCCATTTTGTGTCTATATTTACATTCAATTTTTTACGTATGCATCTAACTTATGACTTCATTACAGCAGGAGATAAGGCAAGAAGCTATCTGCCTCACTTGGTGTGGTTGCACAAAATTAAAAATAAGATGCTCAAGCAAAGCATGCAGGGTTCACAAACACAACCTATAAATTGTGTCCAATTAGCATAAAGGGTGCATTAGACATTGATTTATATCTAACTATTTATTTAGAACATTTTTCATTCCATATCCGAGGATGCTTTTTAAGGCTTTCAGGATATCCGGCTCCCTACGGCTTTTCTTGCTAAGCTGTAACCAACTCTTTCTCCAGCAATGATTCCAGGTTCTAATTTGCCTTATGAGGTCAACCTTTTGTTTTATATTTATCAAACACCACAATGGCCTGCTGTGCCTTATTTTTTTTGTCAAAGGTTCAATGTATCATATGTTTAGTCATTATAGTGGGCACTACATGTCTCCTAATTTGGGGTCTGTAAGAGACTATTTTAGTTTCTATTTTATCTTCCACTTTCTGGTTGCCTTGTTGGAATATAGCTCCAAATATTTTAGGCTTAACATTGATTTTCCCTCCCGCTTGCCACAAGGAACTCAGGTTTATTACAGTGCTCCTGAGGCACTTCCATTCTATTGTGTTTACCCATAAATTCTTCCCTATGCTCTCCTCCTCAACCAGTTAAGCAGCTTTTCCCCCTAATCAGACTCTGTTAACTCGTAAGGTTAGATTCCTCAGAAATCTATGATTTTATATGTATGAGTGAAATATTGCCTTTATCCTCTCCTTATGTCTTTTGAATAGTTTATGCAATGTCCTTTTTGTATAGATACAAAAAGACAGTTAATATTATGCTTTTGTAACTTAGGATTTAATTGGCTTTGAATATTATTCGCTCCCGGGCTTCTGCTTTCTCATCTTAAGCCTCAGTTGCCCTTGGTTTCTAACACCCCAAAAGCAGGGTCCCAACGAGGGACTGAATGGACCCAGAGGAGGCTATGAGCTACCCTGTCATCAAAATGGGTCAGGCCAAAGTGCCACGATTCTTAACTATAAGTTAAGAGTTTGATCATAGACGAATGCTGTCATAATCCAAAAGTAACGACGAGACTAGGACCCTGCTAGGGATAGGAAAGACTATCTGGCCTGAGCACTGTAGTCTGAGATCGAGATGGTCCTAGGAGGGCAATTCTATAAGTTTAAGGTATTTCTTCTGTATCCGTACAAAATGATTTATATTATATATGATTATATGTTTGTTGGACAAGGAGAGGAGAAACACACCCAGGGGATTCTGCTCTAGAGGGGTTGATCTGATAATGAGAATCTGTCCTAGGAGTGGATTTCCCTGAGGGAAAGAATTCTACACCTATTGATTGTGATCACACCTATGTGTAATTGTTATCCCAATCCCTCATGCTGGGGGATATAATGAGACTGTAAGAATGGGTAAGGGGAGGCAGAGGAGAGAGACAGGAATGAATGGAGAGAGTATTGGAATAAACTGTGACTAAGACCAACCAGCCTGGCCCTCAATTCCTTCTTTCGCCTGCCCATCGCCATCGACCTCCCTGGAGTGGGGGAAGCGGTCTGAGACTACCGAATGCTGGCGGCGGATCAGATAGACCGCTGCCACTGTTGTGCTCTTTTTGAGTTTACGCATTGCCTAACACATTTTTAGGTGTTTCTGTAAATGTTAATTCATACTTCTGTAAGTCATTCAAAAATTTCCTTACAGACCCATCCACTTTATACCCTATCGCATATTTTGCAAGGGCTGAGTCTCCAATCATCATTTTTCTGGAACTCCCAGAAATAAACATACAGATTAACCACATTGCACATGTTATGAGTATACTGATTTTGAGAATTGTGGGAGCAGGAGGCAGTTGTCTTGTTTCAGGAAAAAACATTTCTTGAATGTCTTTCCACCATGCATGGACCTTGTCACACTGCAGGGTTGCTAGACATGGCAGAATAAGGATTCATTTAAAACAACAGGTATTGTTTGGCCTTATTGTGATCTGCTATCAAAAAAGAAACTTTACATACAGTGGAGTGTAATGACAAGTTATGGAATGCCAAACAGATGATAAAGAAAACATTTTTATGATCTGGATAAGAGAGAGAATCCAGATTTTAAAACCAAAATGAAAGCAGTTTTACATAAGCAGAATGATTCATCCTGTTTTCCTGCATCCTTATTCCTGGGAGAACTGATGTTATAAAATAATTTATAGAATATTGTATCAAACTATTCATATACCCTTTTTATCTGACTGCTGCTAACAAAAATTTCTCAGTTGGAGATGAACTCTCTGGTCTGCCCCTGTGTAAATCTTTCAGACTTCAAATTGAGTTATACCCAGAAGTTGGAGGGTCTTTCTCAGGAGCTGTTAAGCTCTTTTGGAAGCCCTGCCTACACTTCTCTTGAACTGTTTGCTCATCAGAAATACAGCCTAAAATTGAATGTCTGGTCCATGAAAGTAAATCACTAAACTCTCATGCCAGGTTAAGAACCTCTAGTGATAATCCCTGCAGATTTAGAGCTACAAGGGACCTTGCCAGTGAGAAGAAGGTGTTACAGAAAACAAGTTTTTTTTTCTGTCTTCAATTGAAGAAACCACATCTGCCTCACCCACCTCCAGGCAAGGCTGCTGCATATGTGAAACGTTGAGGAGGGGAGAAAATTCTTCCCCTTTGCTGGAGCCGGTGCTGAAGCCCTGCTGACTATTCTGTGAAGTTGGCTTTTGCTGTGTTCCTTTGGTTCTTGGCTCCTATTGTCATCGTCTCTGCAGAGTTGACGCCTACACAGTGGTGGGGGACTTCAGGAGGAGGCCTTTGTCATTGTTAATTGGATAGACTTTTGAATTATCTCGGAATGTTAATGAGTCATTCATCCTCCATTTGTCATTAAGAATCTAAGCAAAACATTCTAATCACACAGCTCAAGTTCAACATGTGTGAAAGTTGAACGAAAATGTATCGATGCCAACAAAGAGTCCAAGAAGTCAAATGGGATTACTTGAAGAGAGAAAAATATGTGCTTATCTAATTTGCCAGAGTTCTTTAAGCAGTTTATCACTTTACTGCCCAGTGCGACTTAAGATTCAATTGTCCCTATTAGCACATATCAGTTAATAAGTCTCTAAATCATTTTATTTTACCCTCTTAATATCATGCTTGTGTTTTACATTCCACTAAAAAGTCTATTCTTAAAACACTAAAAATAATGTATCTGAATCACTATGTACAAAATGTTACAATGTCCCATCTAGAAAAGCCTCAACTAATAAAATTATAGGAAGAAAAATAGTTAACTGAAACATAGTTGTTTTTTGGTTTGTGTTTAGTTGGTTGGTTCTAGCTTTTTTTGGCATTCCAGGGATTAAACTCAGGGTATTGCACATGCAAGGCAAGCACTCTACCACAGAAATATTGCATGGATGGTTAAAATTGAAAAGGTCAGAAGATAGTATAACACAGATCAAACTAGGTTTGATCAAACTTGGTACCACATGACCCTCCTAAGCACTGAGCATCAGTGTGGAAGACCCTGTGCATCAATCATTTTTGCCCTGGAGAACCACCCCTCCCCCAGAAGCTCTGGGTAATTCCTTGCACCACAGACCTGAACGGCATTGAATTCTTACCCCCTGCCCCAATCCCACCTCTTCAACATCTCTTGGAAGGTGTAAGTGCATGAACACACACACACACACACACACACACACACACACACACAGAGGAATGATAAAAGAAAACAAAAACTAAAAAGTTAAAGGTGTGACCCAAGGATTTTTTTCTTCCCACTTCTTTGACTGTGTTTACATTCTGTTGACTTTTAGCCTTGACTTTGAGAACTTCTTGTATAGCAAATTTTTATGTTAAACTTCACATATTGAAAAGAGACATACTAAATTAGAAGTCTCCTTCACTTTGTTGGCCTTCGAAATACTTTTAATGCCTAACTTCTGGGAAAGAACATAATCAGAATATAGTCAGAGGCTGGAATTTGTCATGTATCTTTATTTTATTTTTATAGAAACCAAAGTGTGAATTAGCTCTAACTTCCATGTCACACACTAAATGTTAAAAAAAAGAAAGAAATCACAACAAATATACAGTTACTAGGCTTGTTCATTATATTTTTACATCTAGTTTTAATGTCCTTCTGAGGACTGAGCCGTGATTAAACTCCATGTTAGTCAACTAAATTAATATACCAGCTGTTGTCTTTAAAGCATGTCAAAAATTCCAGTGGAGTGGAAAATTTCAATGGAATTGTTTTCTGTTACAGCTAATAAATTTTCAAGTTAACATATCATCAGTTTTCAGTTAAAATTAAGTATCAAATTCACAATTGTGGGAACAAACACATTGTTTCACCTTTTGAACCACTGCCTGTATAAGTCTAATCCAGCTGCTTTTTTAGCTCTTCTTTTCAAACACTAATGTTCTAATAGTTGTGTGGGAAGTGCCCTGTGCCACGTAAACATCTACAAAATGTAACTCAGCAGATACTGCCAGTGGTCGAAGCAGCACCTATGCTATTGAAGTGAATGCTTTGTTTTAGAGAAAAAATCATAGGCCCCAGAGTGCTGGATCTGCCTGCCTGACTGCTTAAATTCAAACCCCAACCCGAAGCATGACCTCGGGTTTAAGCGGGCAATCTGCTCTTGCCCGGAAGTGGTGCTTCACTCAGATATTAACACCCTCTGCCTCCACCTCTAAACAGCTTTTTGGCAAAACCTGGCTGGAAAGCAGCTGAAAAATCTTTAAATCCAATCCTTAAGTGGCTTAGAGGATTACTAGTGGGAAAAAGTTTTTTCTTGGTCTAGAGCTGTCTGATTTTGTGACAAACATGGTGGATGGTAAGTGGAAATCCTGGTTGATGGCTGAGTGTGAAAGTCGTTATTACTTCCTTACAGGTCTTCTCTGGTTGATCACTCCCTGTGGCTTCTGGCTCCTTCCCTAGGTCTCTTTATAAGAAATCTCACAACTACAAGATGATAAAAAATGTCTCTGAGGAACATTTGGATGTTGGTCACAAATTCCAAATGGATTTTGGTCTGCTTTCTTGTAAGTCTCTGCAGTTTTCATACATTCAAGCCAAGATTAAATGCTTAAAATCCCAAGTTTCTTACCAAAGGAATGGTTTCTCCATTTATTTTGTGGTCTGGACACATAAAGGTCACTCCAGGCCATGCACAGTTAAAGAATCTTTAATGACTAAGATCCTAGAGTCCTTTCACAATCTAAGTCAGAATCCTTGTGTAGAAATCTGACTTTGGTACTCTTTTTGTGCCAAGTTGCTCAATCCACTGGCTGTAGAATCTGACACATATGTTTCTCAGATAGTGTATGAACAGCAATGGTCATTGACAATGGTTTATAGAGAGAACTGCTTCTCTGGATGGCATTCTCTATTCACTTCGTTTTGACATAGACAACCTTCAAAGATGAACAGGAGTGAAGCTGTTGTCATGTGGATCAGGTTTGACTTTTACACATTCTTTCCTGCCCCTCTCCTACCATGCACTCAAAACTCCCTCCTATCTTTTCCTCCTTCCAAATCTCTAAGGCAAAAGTCCCAAATTCCCTAAAACCTGACTTGTGATTCATAACTTGCTAGGTGACCAGAGAGCTCGGTGGAACCTCCAAATGTTCAGTGACCACAAGCCTGAGCTCTGCTGAATGAGACATACGGAGAAAGGACAGACTTTTCAAGATTTTATTCACACACCAACACACACTCATACAAGCGACTCAATGCTGAAGGTTCTCAAGCCTAAGAGACTTGGAATTCTGAGCACTAGAGACTCAGTGCTGAGGGTTCACAAGCCTAAGAGACTTGGAACCCCCGATTCCCCCCAGGAGAGGTTTTTAAGCTTTATGTCCTCCTGCCTGTGTACCTGAGTAGATGCTTGTGTGTCTGGGTACTCCCAGCCAGGTGAATTCTCACCACCTTGAGCAAGCAAGTAGAGGATACAGTAGCGAACTTAATATATAAGTTAATACAACTTGTTACGTTTACATGAATCATCATTGTGGTCAGGTGTCTGGGATGTTAAATCCTTGCCCTTGGGGGTCTGGCATGTTTTTCTTAGTAGGTTGTGAATTCCTGAACCTAAGACACAAAACAGAGTCTGACTTTCCAAAATAGAGTTGCAGAGGTTTTTTCAAACTGAGCATACAGCTTACTCTTACCAGAATATACTTGCTTTGTAAATGAGGAACTGGTTTTAAATGTTTTTTAATTGATAAGTTCCTCAAGGGGTTATATTAGCCAACTCCTAACTGAACAATCACGGTCCGGTCACGGTCCTCCCATTGTTCATCGATTTGCTCAAGCGGGCCCAGTAACGTCTCCATCATGAGACTTGTTGTTACTGTGTTTGGCATATTGAATACGTCACGGGTAGCTTGCCAGGCTCTGCCATGCGGTCGAGATACTCTCGGTAGCTTGCCGGGCTCTCCGAGAGGGACGGAGAAATCGAACTCGGGTCGGCCAACATGGCCGCTTGTAAGGCAAACACCCTACCGCTGTGCTATCGCTCCAGCCCGAACTGAATTATCTTAATTTGAACAATAACATGTTCAAATTAAGATAATTCATGGAGAAAGGATTTTAAAAGAGGCTGACGACAAGATACTAGTGAATGAACAAAAGCCACAGAAACATGAAACTTCAGAGCAGAGCTGCCCCAGAATCTCAAAGTAGAGTCTCAAACCTGTCTTCCTCAAAAGAAAAATAACCTTATGTCAAGGACATAAATAGCCTTGGCAATAATAACCTAAGTGAGAAAGAGCCAGAAATCAACCACCTTGATGTCGCTCATTTTCTTCCCTCCACTCCTCATTGATTGCACTCAGAGAAAGTCGAAATAATCCAGAATCTATTAGTGCAGAACCTACAGGCAGACCGTGTGACCATATGGCAGACTGAAGAAGGGTGGGAAGAAGAATAAATTCAGTAAATTCAGTGGACAGTGACACAAATGAAGGCAGGACCATTCGTTCTATCCCCTCTCATTCCTCTCATCTCCTTCCATAGATTGAGGACTCAGGAACTCTTCACAGAGTTTATGAAACTTTTACGTTAACAAAAGGTATTACTCCATATATTCACTTCTCAGCTCCATACTTTAATTTCTTAAAGTCTAAAAAGTAATCTCAATTTTGCCATCCAACAGGCAAAGTAACTAGGACAATCAATACTTTCTTACCACATTCACATAACTTAAAGGCAGCATCACTTCTGGAAAGGCATTTCTTGGGTTGTCATACATCTCCAAGCTCTGAGTGAAAGCAAGAAAGCAAGGCAGGAAATAAATTTCACACAGAAAATGAAGCTAAGGGTCCTGGTCAAATCTCAGGAAAAGGGTGCTTTGTATGGAATCGGAGACCATGACACACGCGTTAGGCAGGATATGGAAGTGGAGAAGAAGATACAATTGAACACACACACAACGTAAATTCTAGTGTATTGTCAGTTCACATCACACGGTCAATTCTAAAAAGCATTTACAAACAGCATGAAGCAAGGGAACTGCATTGAGAGCAAAAATAAAGAAAATATGCCAAAGATTTTAAAATGGGCAGTGTAATTCTGACAGTGACCAGTCTTCTCTCTCTGTGAAAGTGAGTCTGCATGTACAAGGAACAGAGATGCAGTGTGGTAGACAGAAACGGCCTACCCTAGCACTTGATGGTGATGATCTTCTGAGTCATAGTACTCATGGTCTTTTGCTGACCATGTAAACATATGAGGCTGGGATATGGGAAAATGCACTAAATCTGTTAAAGCCTTTAAGACTGTTTCTGAGACACAATGAAAACTCATTTGCTGCTCTGAAAAATTGTTCTTTTAACATATCTTTTTGGTTTCAACTCATGCAACAATTGGTGGAAAATACAATATACACTTATGTATGCACAAGAAATAACCAAATTCCTATTAGGAAATCTGTAACTATTATTCAGATTTTCCTCTGAATTCTTTTTTATCACCCTTTTGTTACAAGATAATGCAACAAAGGCAGCCAGGAATACAAGTTCTAAGAAGAAAGACTCAAACTTCACAATTATTTCAATAATTTAACTATTATCTTCTCTATGAAAACAGAATGCTACGCTAACTAGGAAAGAATTGTGATCTTAGGCTGATGTCAAAACATAACAAGGTTCTTCAAGATCTACAGCAGTTTCTCTTCACTTGACCCCTCAACTTTGCCTTTACAGAGGGGTAAATGTGACTTCAAAGTTGACTAACACTTCATCCTTCCAAATGGAGCCATTGGTATTAATTAATCTTGTCATAAGATAATGGGGCTGGAGAAAGAATATAATAGGTAAGGTTTTTACCTGTACACTGCTGACCCAAGTTCAATCCATGGCTCCTAAACCAGAACCAGGAGTAAGCCCTTACCACCTTTAGATATGACCCAAAAAGTGAATGGTGATATTAACTGTGTCCCCTTATGATCTCTTGTGCTGACTGGCTCAGGTCTGACTTTGGTAGCAATCCTCAGGAAAAGAACATGGACAGATTCTGAGAGCACAGAACATCTTAGATTAGTTTAGTTTTTCTTCATTTTACTTTTTTTAGTGTTCAGTATAAACCTTGTATAGGAACATTGGTGTCCCAATACAATAATAACAATAGCACTACACAATATTCATTTGAAACTTATAAGAACCCTACTATTATTAAGTTAGCTAGAGACTTCTATCAATGAGCTTATAGGTAAACAAAAACTGAATTATGGTCAAAAATCATTGTTATAATTGATGCCATTACTTGTTATATTTTGAACTTTTTTCCTTTTTTTTCAACTTTACAAACTGAGAATGAACCAATTGTGACAGCTGTTGTTTATTATGTCCTCAGAAATCAGTACTTTTAATTTTCTGGCAAAAGAGAAATGTTTAAAACTAGGTGGGTGGTAAAAGCAACCTGGAGAAATCACTAGAACATGTTCCTTAGTGGACAACCAAATGATAATATTATTTTGGAAAATTAAGAAACATATTAGAAGTGTAACATACTATCTTTTGAATACTTCTTTCTGCATTTGTGAGATTGAAAAAATACATATCTTCTTTCCCTTCTTCTGTACCATGTGTCCGATTACCACAACCCAAAATATATAGTGGTATCATAAGTGTTTTAAGTTTGACAATAACAAATGTTAAACATATTTGATTTGGATTGTCTAGAAACTGAAATGTGATTGCATAGTGTGTAGATACATTGCATGGGGAAATTAGTGAAAGTTCCAGATAACTAATTCATATATAAACATTAGTGCTGGAAAATAGCAGAGTTGGTAAGGCACTTGGTTTGCACAAAGTTGATTAAGGTCAGATCCCCAGCACTGAATGTGGTTTCCTTGTTGCACTGACAATCAAACTCAAAGTCTCACACTTGCTAGACATAAGCTCTACCATTTAAGCTATTTGCCCAGCCTCAGACTTAGTGTTTTTCCACCACTAAACTGTGTGTGCTATCAAGAATGCAAGGAAGATACTACAGTTGGCTCCCTAGTTGAACCTGCTACCCCAGATATCCCTGTGAATACTATCCACAAACCCCACAGTCTGTCTCCAATATCTTAATGCTTCTTGAATTATGGCTACATCTGCTGTCTCCTGTTGCTGGTTCCTAGAAACTGGTGCTTGGGGAGTAGAAACTGAAGGTTGTGTAGAAGTAGGTTGTATAAACAATATAACAGAATCAGAATAGCTCAAGAGTACAAATGAGGACATCAGTCACTCTCTCTCATCTCTTCATAAACACATATACAGGTTCACAGACAAAGCTTTTGTAGATACACTTTATAATTCTAGTAAGAATTGACCAGTTAAAAACAATCATTTGTCATAATAACCAGATATCAATAATTTAAAGCATATCTATGATCCGTTCAAGAGGATTTTGATTTTTTCTTGAGCCACAACCAGCAGTGATCAGAGTCTATCCCTGGGACAATGCTCATTGGTCACTCTTGGCAATGCTTGGGATCTCACCGGGCCTCTTGCATACAAAGCATGCAGTCGACCCATTAAGAATCTCTCTGGGATAGAGAAGGGAGCACCAAATAAAGGGTGTTTGGAGGATCCTCCCAGCAGGGGAGATGCATGTTGAAAGTAGACTATGGACTGAACATGTTTGCCACTCAGAGCCTCTTTTGCAGACCACAACACCCAAAAGTAGAGAGAGAACATAAGGGATTGCCCTGCCACAGAGGCAGGGTGGGATGGGGGGGATGGGGGTGGGAGGGATATTATCCATGGTGGTGGAAAATGGGCACTGGTGGAGGGATGGGTATTTGAACATTGTATAATTGAAACCCAAGCACAAAAATTTGTAAATCTACAACTGTACCTCATGGTGTTTCACTAATAAAAAAAAAAAAAGGCCTCCAGTTGATCATCGATTTGCTCGAGCAGGCCCAGTAACATCTCCATTGGAGACTTTGTTGTTACTGTGTCTGGCATATCAAATACGTCACGGGTAGCTTGCCAAGCTCTGCCGTGCGGGCGAGATACTCTCGGTAGCTTCCCAGGCTCTCCGAGAGGGGCAGAGGAATCGAATTCGGATTGGCCATGTTGGCCGCTTGTAAGGCAAACGCCCTACCACTGTGCTATCACTCCAGCCCACTAATTATAAGGTAAAAAAAAGGTAAAGGCCCTCCCGTTGATCGTCGATTTGCTCGAGCGGGCCCAGTAACGTCTCCATTGGTGACTTTGTTGTTACTGTATCTGGCATATCGGATACTCTCGGTAGCTTGCCGGGCTCTCCTAGAGGGGCGGAGGAATCGAACTCGGGTCGGCCATGTTGGCCGCTTGTAAGGCGAACGCCCTACTGCTGTGCTATCGCTCCAGCCCACTAATAATAATAATAAAAAAAGAATCTCTCTGGTTCCCCAAACCCTCTTTCATTATTATGGGAATTAAAGACCTCGCTGTTCTTTTAATGAATTAGGCAGTGGTGTACCCATTTTTTTTAAATAGATGCTTCACTTTATAGCTTTCTTTTTCTCTTTTAACTGCACTTTTAAAGTTGTAATGCACTTACGGAAAAAACTTAAAGGTCAGAGATCCTTTGGCACATTAAGAGAAACTTGCTGAGAAACATGCTGTGATAAAACCAACTGTGGTTGTCTGTGATTGCAAATGACGCTATCTTCTAGCACAGACACCATACCCATTCAAGAATTAGCTTGAGGGGCAAAGTGATACAACAGAGAGTAGGGTTCTTGCTTGCACTAGGTCAACTCATGTTTAATTCCCAGTATCCTATATGGTTCCCTGAGACTGCCAGGAGTGTTCCCTGAGCACAGAGCAACGAGTGTTACCTGAGCACTGACAGCTGTAGCACAAAAGCAAAAACAAAGCACAGGGCTTAAGGCCACTCAGATGTCATCACAGCAAGGACTACGCTTCTGACATAAACATATATATCTTCCCAGGGTCCAATTATAATTAAAAATCTGGTTTTTATAAATTATTTTATAAAGGAAAATTATTTTATTTGGGGACATCTCTTGTATCATGTTCCTCATAATAGGAAAACCAAATCAGCTATCTTCCATGGGTATTTTATTTTATTTCTGCCATACTGACCATAATGTGCATGGTCAGTGATGGCTCATTCCAGAAACATACTTCATGTGCATTCATGAATGTCTATTCATGTGCCCAAATGAAATTGTCCCCTTGGTATTTCAACTTTCAGGCAAAGGATTTCAATTCCACTATTATGAACTACATTGCAACTATCATTGAATATGCCTTTAAGAAATCATCAGTTCCCTGGAGAACATAAAATTGTCATTTGTCATAGTTTCATTGACTTGTAAGTAAAGAAATTAGTCAAGTATCAAGAGAATTATATTGTATGAAGGTTGAATTATAATCAACAGAAGCAGTAAAAATCTTGTCAATTCAAATACCAGAACTACCTGCCTCCTCAAATAAATCTTTAGAAGTTCTTTGTTTACATATGCTCAGATAGAAACTTAGTCTTAATACGTATGTAACATATATAACATTATACACACATGTATAATACTTATATATGCCATTTTATTAAGCACCACTTAATAATATTAAAACTGAGTCTATTTTCAACTAGTTCATAATCATTCTTAGCTCTGTAAGTATAAATTTGGGTGAATCCTTTCCCCATTCAAAAGTTTTTCCATGTGCTTTATTTCTCCAGTATTGAAAGGTTTATCAGGGAAAATGTATCTGATTAATATCACTGTCACTGTCATCCTGTTGTTCATCAATTTCTTCAAGCAGGCACCAGTAACGTCTCCTTCATCCTAGTCCTAGGATTTTAGAAAGTGCCACATTCCAGGCTCTTTCAGGGTCAGGAGAATGAGACTCATCATTGTTACTGGGTTTTGGCATATTGAATACGCCACAGGGAGTTTGCCAGACTCTGATTAATATAAAGGTATTCAAAACCAAGCTTTTGTATTTAGGTTCAGATGGTATAAATAGGATTGAATATGATAATTCCATTATTAAAATGACCTTGTTAAAGAAGCAATTTCCTTTTTGAGCCTCAATTGCACCATTTGCAAAATGAGAATAATTGTAACATGTATAGTCAATTCTTACTATTCTTGGCAATTATGTTTTATAAAATAATCATGAACATTTGGGTCTGACAAATACTAAATTATTGTTCCTATGGGAAATACAGGGTAGGTTCTAGCAAATCTCTAGTCTCGACATTTTCATCAACCCATAGTACATACCTTGTTTTATGAATGTTTGTGCTTACAGACACGTTATTTAATATATATTGTTGATTCATGACCGCTGAACTCATGGCCAACAGTGCTATAACTCATGCTCAAACAAAGTTTATCCAACATGCATTTTCCACATAATGTACATAACAGCTTTCTTGCACTTGGGAACATCTGAAGACACTTCAACACCACACTTGGGAATCATTTTTAACAAGCTAAATCACCAATAAAAAACACAAAAATATCCCCTCCCCCCAAAAATGACATTAAATAGACCATAAAATAAATACTCACTGTCAGTATAGAAACTAAATCAGAAGGCAAAAGTTACTTTGGTTGACCTCATCTGGGACCAACAAGCCTAATAGACAACTAAAACATTTCACTTCTCTGAGCATGCGTACACTTACGAATGCCCACAAAAGCATGAATGACCACAACTAGGCTGGAGAAACAGAACAAGAACTCAGGTGCGTGCCTTGCTTGTAACTGACATCAATTCAGCCTCATGTAGCCAATATAATCCCAGAGCACAGCATCGAGCCCTGAGTGCTACGGTATGTGGCCCCAAAATAAACAAAAAAGCACCAGAATTATTGATTTGGATACTATAAATAAATTTCAGCAAGTGAGAAAAGTGGCAAGTATGGAATTTAACAAGAAACAATTGTTTATCAAATTCTTTCTATTAAAGATTGAAACAATTAGAGTTCACAAAAGAGAATTTATCGACAAATGATAAAAGAAAAATATATATATTCAAGTTTCTTGACAACTGGACATCTTCAAATTTTTCCATACTAAAAAGTGATGGCTGGAACTGCAGGTAGAATACAGTGGGTAGGTAGGGAGCTTGCCTTGGACCAGGTTTTGATCCTCAGCAACCTAGATGGTCCCCCAAGTACCACCAGTCATATTTCCTGAGTGTAGATCCAAGAGTAAGACATAAGCATGTTTGGGTGTGTCCCACCCAGCCACTCCCCAAAAAGTGATGGCAATATCATAGAGTCTCAGTTGTTGAGTGAATAAGTCATAATTGTGACTGGCTTCTGGTAATCAAACGAGGCAAGTAGAGCTGAAACTTGAAGGAAATTATAGAATCAGGTAACAACAAATGCCAACAGGTGAAGAGAGTTTGAATCCCATTTCCCCTTCGAGATATTAAACTCTGAACTTCTAGGCTCTTTCCACTCTTTGATTATGTTTGGACAATCTACTTTGATCATGCTTCTTCTTCTTGTCCTAAAGTACTCTAGCCACCTGAATGAAACAAAAGTGAAGGCAACATCTCCACCCCAGCAGGATCCAAAGAAAAGCGAACTTCCAAGTTATAAGCAAACTTCCAAGCTTTTATCACCTCTCTCACTTCAGAGGTTTTCCAGCACATTTTCTTCCATGGTGTCAATAATACACCAGATCTTTTCATCAGCTATAAACTAGCCAAAACCCCGGGTAGATAATTTATTTCCTAAAGAATAATTTAAAATAACTTTCTCTTCCTGACTCCCTCTTTGCTTTGTAAGTTTCTTGCTAGTTTTGCATCTTTTCTTTTAAGACCATCAGACTGAAGCTTCTCTACTGCTTGATCATTAAAATCATGCAGGCAGGCAGTGATTTGGCAAGCAAAGAAAGGGTTTAAATTCTAGCATCCAAGGCACATGTGCAATGGAAACTTCTCAGCTTGGAAGAGGATAAAGATTAAAATTTGGCCCACAGCTGACTTGATTCCTAGAGGATTTTGTTGTTCTTTTATCCAAAACGACTTTCAACTGTAGAGTTCACTCTCCTTCCACCTTCACCGGACCCCTCAATTGAAATTCTGCAGATTTTGTTCCTTTGACTCTTGGACACTTTCTTCCTTCAAAATTTGAAAACTAAAAAATGAATACAATTCTTTATGTTAAATGTTATGTTATGTTAAATGTTAAAAAGAAAAAGAGACCCTTTTATTGTCCATTTATTAAACATACTGAACATAAAAATTACTTTTAGCTCTTGCTTATTTTATAAGACTTAAGTTAGCTATGGATTTGTTTTATTCACCCCCTAGTTTTTTATTATTGTTGCTACTGCTGTTATTTTTTGTTGTTATGTTTGTGCGTGTGTGTTTTGTCTTTTTTGGGGAGGTCACACCTGGAGATGCACAAGGGTTATTCCTGGCTTATGTACTCAGGAGTTACTCCTGATGATGCTTGGGGGACCATATGGGATGCTGGGAATCGAACCAAGGTTGGCCGCATACAAGGCAAACGCCCTACCCACTGTGTATAACTCCAGCCCGTTTTGTCCTTTCTTATCAGTACCATCATAAATAAAATTTTAAAAATTACCAACTTCTATGTTAGCTACCATCATTCT
The DNA here is from genome assembly GCF_029834395.1 of Sorex fumeus. Classification (NCBI taxonomy): domain Eukaryota; kingdom Metazoa; phylum Chordata; class Mammalia; order Eulipotyphla; family Soricidae; genus Sorex; species Sorex fumeus. The sequence continues at coordinate 643,820 of NW_026606065.1, read as the reverse complement.
ACCTTCTAAATCAGCACTCCAAAGTGCTCCTCAATTCAATTTACACTGTAGAACACCCAGAATACCACCACTTTGAAACTTTTGGAGTGTGATATGAGGAGTGGGAAACAAAACTGGAGGATTGATTGAATGTCCACTAAAAAGACTGACAAGACTGTCCCCCCATTGTTCATCGATTTGCTCGAGCAGGCCCAGTAACGTCTCTATTTTTGATTTGTTGTTACTGTGTTTGGCATATTGAATACGTCATGGGTAGCTTGCCAGGCTTTGCCGTGCAGGCGAGATACTCTCGGTAGCTTGCCGGGCTCTCCCAGAGGGGTGGAGGAATTGAAACCGACTGCCGGGCAGGCTGTGCGCAAGGCAAACACCCTACCATTGTGCTATCACTCCAGTCCATCCACTAAAAAAAATTCATTATCTGAGGGCCAGGAGGACTGGACCACAGTTGGAAGTCGGGCGGTGGGAGGACAATTAGGATAGAGAAGGCACCACTATAACAGTGATATTTGGATGTAAAATCTTATCACGCCGAAGGTTGTGTGTTCACGGGCTCACTGGATGGCACTGTCTCACCGCCTGCGTTCGGTGCTCTTGAGCTGCTGTGTGTGGCCTGGATCGGAACAGCTGTTGGCCAAGGGTAGACGGGAGAAGAAACGAGGGCCAGGCCGGTCTATATCAATAGTAGTTTATTCCCATTCTCTTCACTCCTGTCTTTCTCTGCCTCCTTATCTCCTGGGCCCCAATCTTGGAAACTCTCTCCTTCTGGCTCTGACTCTGGATCTCTGGGGCCCGAGCTCTCTCGCTTCTGACTCTCCTCCTCCAAGCTTACCATCTTAGTTTATATAGCAGTCACATAAGGCGGTGACATAAAGGTGGGTTGAATACTGACGAATCAACAAAGAGAGGTAAGACCACTCCTCCAGGAGATTAACTCAAGGATAAAATCTCATCTACAGAGATTACTCCAGATTACTAGGAGATCTACTCAAGGGTGGGATCCCAACAAGGGTGTGTTCTTCCCTCAGTTAGTAATCTACTTAAATAGTTGTAATAAATCTACTTCTAATATTTCTAGCAATGTCATTCTGTATGAGCACAGTAAGAGATATAAACTTAGTTTGGTTCTTCCTGAGAACATCTCACTATACATTCCGCATTCCTCAGGCCAGGTTAATCTTCCTAGCTCCAGCAGGGTCCTAGTCTCGTCGTTACTTACTTTTGGATCATGACAGCATTTGTCCATGATCATGCCCTCAAGTTATAGTTGAGTATTGTGGCTCTTTGGCCTGGCCCATTTCGATGCCAGGGTAGCTCACCGCTTGCCCTGGGTCCATTCAGTCCCTCGTCAGGACCCTGCTTTTGGGGTGCTAGGAACTAAGGGCAACTGAATCAAGAAATAGATGCCCAGGAGTAAATATTATTCGGAGTCAATCAACTCCCAAGTTACAAAGCATAATATTAACTGTCTTCCTGTGTCCATACAGAAAGGACATTGCTTAAAATACAAGTTTCAGTGTCCTTAGATGGGTGTGACCTGATAAACCTAAGCTACCTGAGGAAGAACAAAGGAGTGTTATCCTACATCTGGAAATGTTTACTCTAAACAAGAATTGAGTGCTGTGGGGGCTGGAGCGATAGCACAGCAGGTAGGGCGTTTGCCTTGCACGCAGCTGATCTGGGTTCGATTCCCAGCATCCCTGAGCACTGCCAGGACTGATTCTTGAGTGAAGAGCCAGGAGTAACCCCTGTGCATCGCCGGGTGTGACCCAAAAAAGCAAAAAAAAAATTGAGTGCTGAAAGTAGGTAAAGGGATATACATGATAACCTTATAGTATCTGTACTGCAAACTGTAATTACCAAAAGAGGAGAGACAAAGAGAGACGAAGAGAAAGAATAAACTTTTTGCCATAGAGGCAGATCAGGAGTGGAGGGTAGAAGGCAGTAAACTGGGGAACAATGGTGGTGGGAAATTCACACTGGTGAATGGACTGATGTCAAAACATTGTACTGAAACCCAATCATAGACATTTGTAACTTTATCTCACATGAACGAAAAAAAAAATTTTAAATCATTATCTTCATCTTCTTCTACACATCAACTCTTGAATGTAATTTTATTATCCACAGAAGGTAAAAGAGAAATTCCTGGATGGTAGAAGACTAGGCACAATTAAAAGCAAGTAATACTAAATAAAAGTAGGGAGACTAAAGATTATCTTGCATGCTGACTGATGAAACTTGCTATTCTCTTTTGAACTTTCCTCCCAAAATGCTAGGTAAGTTTTAGATTGAAGAATGAAATATTCTTGCCTGAGAGAGAAATCTCACTGTATTAATAAAGAAGGTACAAAGATATGAACATTAGAAGTTTTCAAAGCAGTAACAATCATAATGCAGTGAAGTCTGTGAATGGGATACACCCTTGAGCACTATTTACAATTGGTCTTTCAGGGTCCACTTTTAGTAGAGGGTAAGTTTGGCTAGTCAAAAACCATAAAAGAGCTCTATCTTTAAAGTAAGGACCAAACACAAATAAGATAGATGCAACAGAAGGAAATAAAGACAATTCAAACATAATAAAATAAGATTGCCTGTTCTTCTCTCCCAGAAGGGATCTTAACGTGACACTCACCCTTACCATGCCACTGAACCCCATGCCAGGCTGTTCCTCTTGGGATGCCCCGGCAGCCAAAAACCTCCAGAACTCAACTGCCGCCATGCTCAAGGCTGCTTCCTACATGCTCGGGCCCAGCCTAACTCATGAATGAATCTATTCCTGGACCATGCGGCCTCATTCACCATCACCCAACACATCATAAAACGCACCCTACCCACACTTCAAGAGTACCGCACCACATTTGATGGGGTTCTAATAGTAGGCAACCAATCTAAAAAGTATACATATATATATACAGATATATACGAAAGTTCACAAGATTCAACCTTTAACAACATGTTAGTGATATCTTATAGAAGGTCTTAATGGCCCCTGCCAAAATAAAATAATCTTCATATTCTTTCCTCTATGGACACTTTTTTATAGCATTTTCAGTGGTTTTTCATAACAGACAATACAAAATATATTGCTTTGTTTCTGTTTTGGGACAGGGATTGGGGTTTGGGATGGAAACATCTCAAATATGGTGGTGAGAAGGTGTAATGGTGATGGGATTGGTATTTGAATATTAAATGTAATCAAATATTGTGAACTATCTTATAAAATAAAAAATATTTTTTAAAACATAATAAAAATATTATCGCTGTTATCAAAAGATAATTGATGACAATGATAAAGCAAGAAGAGAATAGTTTTTAAATTAGAGAACACAGAGATGAAACTCAGTGGTAGAACACTTGCTTTGTATGGGTGACGGCCTGATTTCTGTAAGTACTGGGAACTGAAAAAATATTAAAATTATTCAGATGGACTGGATAATATAAAATATTAATATTTTATTAATATTTTAATAAAATATTAGAATTTTATTAATATTTTAATAAAAATATTAAAATTATTCAGGGAACTGAAAAAATATTAAAATTATTCAGAGTGGGTAAAACACGGGCCTTGCACATAGCTGACCCAGCATCCAAGGCTACCAGGAGTGATCCCTGAGCATATACCAGAAGGAAGCTCTGAGTACTGATTGGTGGGCTTATATGGGTGGCTTATGTGAAGTAGAGAAGATGGCCACTTTTTTCTAATCCACCTCTGCCACCCCAGGACCAGCTGGGAAAGCTAGGACTGAAAAGGTCTGTGATAAGGCCCTTCACAGCATGGACAGCATCGACCACAAGTCCCACCAGCCTCACTAGGTAGTCATCAAGCCACACCTGACATCCATGTGCTCGGCTTTGCATGGGAGTTAATCCCCACCACCCAATTTCTCAGGGAGCCATGGGCTCAGCTGGAACAAGGAATGGCTCTTTGCGGGAAAAGGAAAACCAGTCCTAGGTCTTAGCCAGGTCTTCCAGGTCCTTGCCTTCTCACAGAAAAAATTTTCAGGAGAATATGAGTAGTGAAGGAAAAACATATTTTATTCAGAGGTTTTGAGGAAGGGGAAGGAGGTAGAGATCTAGAGGAAGTGTGGAGGAAGGGAGGGAGAGAGAGGGAGAAAGAGAGAGAGTGAGTTAGAGAGAGAGAGAGAGAGAGAAAGAGAGAGAGAGAGAGAGAAACTAACATGCTCAAGAGAGAACACAGGCTTCTCAAATGGTAGAGAGAGCTTCAATACACATTCAAGAGGGAGATGTGGACAACACGTGCTAGGGCACTGCAGATGCTTGGCCAAGTGGGCACAAGAAGCACATGGGCTCAGGCAGCATATGTGTTCCCTTCCTTCATTCAAGTTGACTCTAACAGGGTTTCTCCAAGCTGCCCCAAGTGGAGCTTTCTACCTAGATAAGAGTTTGTTGCTAGGGTGGTTGCCAAGGAGGAGTAGAGTTGGGATTGGTAGATTGTCGTCCTTGAAACTGTTTCCTTAACCTTTTTTTCGCACTGAATCTTCTCTTGAAGGGTGAGTCCAACCTTCTCTGGTCTGGGTCCAAGTATAGGTCTTATTTGGTCTTAGTTGCTGTAACTGCTGTAACTACAAGGTTGGTCCTGGAAGCCTTATGACTAAATGGTTTTATTTTCCAGGAACTATATTGCCATGGAGGGCCTTCCCTGTCCAGCTGCCTACATCATTACCATCAGGTATGGCCCAAAAACAAAACAAAACAAAAATTATTGAGGGAATAAGAAAGGAGTTCTTAGAAAATAGCAGTGTAGTAATATAAAAGATAAAATCTACAAAAGACAAAAAAAAAGATAAGACAATTTGAAGAATATTCTATGAAAGCCTACATTCAAAGAATAGAAGTTTCAGAAGACTGAGTCAGAGGAAATGAAATTATTGAAGAAAGTTTTCCAGAGCCGAAAGGCATGAGTTTCAAAATTTCAAGACCACATCAAGTACCCATAACAATAGATGAAAATAAGCCACACACAATTGTAAAATTTCATAAAATTGTTGACACAAACAATACCCTATGGAATTCTTATAGTTCATACAGGCTTTCCACAATTATGAAAATAAAAAGTGAAATAAAAAGTGGCAGGCATCGTAATTCTGTATAACATCACAAAAATCCTTAAGACAGTAAAGATAGTCTTCAAAATTCTGAGAAAAAAATTTTCAACCTAAAATTCTGTATCAAATGCCATTCATACATGTAGTAAATACTCTTTTAAATTTGGAGGTTGTAATAATTCTTACCTCCCATTTACCCTTTCTCAGGAAAACTCATAAACAATAAAATAATAAATTATAGTATATTCATATGTAGAAATAGTATACATTAGTGAAGGCTAATGAGTTTCAGCTAGATTGCAAGAGCATAGATAAAACCTTAGAAACAATTTGTTGAGTAAAAAACTCAATTTATGGAAGCATTTTTAAAGAATACTTCATTGACATAGTATTCCCATGCAAAATTAAGCATATTGCTTAAGAATGCAAAATATGGCGACACTATAAAGAAAAATAAAGACTTAAAAACACAGTTCAGAGCCATGTTCAGTTGTGCAAAGAAACAATAGCAACGAAATCATAAAGTAGCATACCAGCTACTTCAAAGATAAGACTAACTTAAGTTTTAAGATAATGAAAACTGAGGAAACAAGTGTTCCCATTGGAGTTAAGATAAATATATAAAGCTCTGTTGAATTCGTATAGTAAGAGTTGCCATTGATCTGTTCTTTTACAGAACAGTAATAGAAGGGTTTGTATAAACAACTACTTTTGAACAATTTAGGAACAAGCAGGAAATTACCTCTTGTTACAACCACCATGTAAGCCTAATGAAATCTGGGCCCACCTGGTTCAGACTTAAAGCTGTAATGTCTTCAAGAAACAGTTCAATAGCCAAAAGTAATTGAAAGAAAGCCCATCCTTTACTCTAGTTCTAGAAAACCACACTGAGGGACCAGCTTCATAGTCTCGATCACACTTACTAAATCTCAGCGTCTTTCCTGTCTCTTTCCCACATCAATTATTCATTCAGCTATCAGATTTCTCTTTGTCAGAATTGGGGTAGCAATACCCCAATATATTATGAACACTATAATCTTACAATATTTTTCAATCATAATACAAAAATTGTATAAAATATGGAATAATATTTAAGGTACTAATATAAAAAATTTAAATATGAAAAGTTTCATAAAGTATGAAACTTTTTAAAGATTGCCTTATTTAAAATTTACTTGTCAGTTTTCTGATTGTCCAATCTCCAATTTTAAATCATAGGAGAATTACAGAAAGTTCCATTTTCATCTAATGGCCTAAAATTATAAGTAATATAATACATCCGTGTATCATTTGTGATAAGAGGAAAGTGTATAAGATTAACTGACCTGTTTTAAATTAAGTACAAAAATTTAGGCTCCCATGCATATTAGAAATTACTCTTTTAATGCTAGGTTATAACCGAGAAACTATTTTCATATTCCAAATGAGTGCTCAGCAATGCCTTCAACTTACAGAGTATTCCTGCTCTGTTGTGGAAAAAACAAAAAGGGAAAGAAAAGTGCCTGATTACAATTCACTATCCAGAATTTTATGGCTAAAACTTGAAGGAAACAGAGTTTCTGCCAAAATAGCTTCCGGCCCAGGTGCTGAACCAATTAACTCTTAAGCAATCAGGCAGTAAAACCGGTAATAGTGAGTTTTCTGAAGTGCTATATATAAGAAGACAGCTTAGAAAAATACAGATGAAAACTTGTTTTCATAACTAGAAGTGTTTAAAATCCCTAGAGATCATTTGAACACCTTATTGAAATGATGTGATGTTGCAAATTCCCAAGTGACCCAATAGTTTAAAGACCTATGCAGTCAACACTGAAGCTTTTTTCCCCAAATGTAAATAATTTAATTACAATGTGTAATTTGAATGTCTGTAAAGAGCCCAATGAATAAATTTTCCTTTGGAAAAAAAGTTGTTCAAATGTGTAGTTTTCTATTAGAATACATTAGAATGTAGCTAGCAGCCTCAAAACAACAATTAGAGCCATGGTTTCTTTTAAGAATGAAAAAATTGAAATGCTGGCAATCAGCAAGTACCATTTATTTTGAAGTCAGTTACAAAATATAAAGGCAATGACTATTTCAATAATTTCCCAAATAATGACAGTCTATGGGGAAAATGATTCTAAACTATGATGGATGAAGCATATGAATCCAGAACTAAAGTCCCGGGTCTCTGTACAAATGAAGTACCCATATTTTCCAGTATCAAGTAAGCAGTACAGTAATCATAATACAAAATCTTTCCCTCACCCCAAACCCCAAAATTGGTAGACATCTTACCGGAGATAAAATAGGTATTACTATGTACACAAAATATTGAATACAGGAACACAGGTCTGACTTGGGTTCTTTTCTCTCATCCCAAGAAGTTTTCTGAGGAATAATTAGGAGGTTATATATGAACCTGGAAATTAGAAAATCCTTGAGTAGGTACGACCTACACGTTAGAACGTTCATGATAAGGTTCTAAAATCTACTTATTTCTTCCGGGGAGGCAATTCATATAGTGTTTTATTACTTAATGCTTGGTTTTGATTAGATAAAAAATACAGTAAGAATGTACTTCAACTAAACAGTTGAAGTACAAAGGGGAGAGTACAGGTGTTAGCTGGGTGCTTGCTTTGTACGTGGCCAATGCAGATTCAACCCTGCCATGACATAAGCTCCCCCTATAACATAAGTCATTTCTGAGCACAGAGCCAGGAAAAGCCCCTGAGCACCAGCAGGGTATGGCTCAACAGCCCTCCCCAAAGTATAAAACAGGAGACTTTGAGAATGATTAAGCAAAGCAAAAAGGATTGTTTAAAAACATTTCAGTCCTTTTTGGCTCTAATTTTAATAGTTTAATGGGAATGAAAATAATGTGTAAAGTAAATCACAAAAAAACTATAATTACAGGGGCTGCAGCAATAGCATAGTGGGTAGGGCGTTTGCCTTGCACACGGCCGACCCGGGTTCGATTCCCAGCATCCCATATGGTCCCCTGAGCACCACCAGGGGTGATTCCTGAGTGCAGAACCAGGAGTAACCCCTGTGCATCGCCAGGTGTGACCCAAAAGAGAAAAAAAAAACTATAATGACAAACTAGTTCTTTAAGTCACAGTATCACAGTATCACGGTCCTCCCGTTGTTCATCGATTTGCTCGAGCGGGCCCAGTAACGTCTCCATCATGAGACTTGTTGTTACTTTGTTTGGCATATCGAATACGTCACGGGGAGCTTGCCAGACTTTGCCGTGTGGGCGAGAGCCTCTTGGTAGCTTGCCAGGCCCTCCGAGAGGGGCGGAGGAATCGAACTCAGGTCGGCTATGTAGGCTGCTTGGAAGGCAAACCCCTGCCGCTGTGCTATCGCTCCAGCCCAGTTCTTTAAGTCACCATGAAATTATTGTTATTCATGATTGGGTTTTGGGCATTCAGTATCTCTACACAGATCCCTTCACCAGTGTTTACTTCCCTCCACCCATGCCAGGCCCCAAACCCATTGCCTCCCACTTGCCACACTGCTTTTGTGAGAAGCTCTTTCATTTATTTTTTAATACAATTTTTTGCACGTGGTTTACACTACTATTACTGAGAGGGCTTCATCTATAATGCTTCACCACCTTTCAGCACCACCTCCTCCTTCCAGCTGAACGTCCCCTCCCGATCCTGTCCTCTGCTTCCTCAAGTGACATGTGTCCTACTGAATGTCAGTTCTCATATTCTTGGTTTCTATTGTCTTTGGGTATTTTGCGTTCCACCATTATCTTTCATTATATCCTATCTGATCAGTTTTTTTAAATACCCATCGAGATTTTTATTGCAATCTTTTACTTATTAATGCAGTTAAACAGTATCTTTAATATAATATTTTCTAATATAAAACCAGTTTCCCTTTTAGGATAAAACACTTCATAGTTTCATTGGCCTATTCAATTTCCCTTTTAATTTTCTTAATTCCCATCACTAAATTTTATGCTTGTAACTTTTACCTATTTCATGTATACTCTAAAGTATATTAGCACAAAAATTTTAAGTTTTATTAATGACAGGGAAAAGATGATAATTACCACAATGAGAGTCAAGTAAAGATTAAAATCAATTCACTAAAATAATATTATTTTAGGTACCAGAGTTAAGGCTGCAGCGATAGCACAACAGGTAGGGCATTTGCTTTGCACGAGGCCGACCTGGGTTCAATTCTTCTGTTCCTCTCGGAGAGCCCAATAAGCTACCGAGAGTATCCTGCCCACATGGCAGAGCCTGGCAAGCTCCCCATGGTGTATTCAATATGTCAAAAACAGACGTTACTGGTGCCCACTTGAGCAAATCATGAACAAAGAGACTACAAGAGTTAAAAACTTATATAAATGAGAATAAGTATTGTACTCATTATATTTAATGGTTTTAATTTCCTTATTTATATAGGTTAAAATCATATAACAGTCACCACAAATTAAATTTTATTGATTTACTTTCGATAATTGCATTTTTCATTTTTTTAAGTTTTGTTGGAGCAAGCAATATGATATAAATTTGTCATGTGTCTTTCAAAGGGGCAAGGTAGAGATTAGGAGGGAACCTGGGGACAATGGTAGAGGGAATGTCATACTGATGGAGAGATTGGTGTTGGAACATTGTATGCCTGACACAATTCTATTATGAATTTCGAAAATAACAATACCTTAATAAAAATAAATGTAAAAATAAGTCAACAAGTTTTTTACTATGCACAGAGATGGACAAGTAATATTTATGAATAAAAAAGGAGAACAAAACCAAGTTTACCAGAATCCACAGAAGCAAAACTTAGGAAAAGGTAAGTGTATAAATTAATATAAAAATTAATATTTTGCTCAATATTCATTATTTGCATGCACACATATACAACCTTATCAGTTACAAATAGGAAAAAAGTAAGAATTATACTGAAGGGAAGACAGTAACATAAAGTGGCCTCTAAATATTGTCTTGCCTAGAAGTTCTCCATTGCCTCTGATATAAGACTCGAATAATGAATTCACCACTTACATACTGTACATTGGATACCTAAAATAATATTTTTATGATAAAATGGCACATACTAAATACTCGATAAATTTTAGATTCTCTTCCACCAGTATTTGTTTTAAGTTCTTTCTGTTTAACTTGATATTTCTGAATAATATTCAGAATGTTTGGAATGTTTATACCACTCCTACATTCTTAGACAAAGAAAACAAAAACCCACTAAGTCCAAGATATATACTGTGTATATATTTTTTCTTTAATGGAATTATAATCATTTTTTGTGCAAATAAACGGTTGTTAGGCAGAGTTACAAATGAATTCTATAGGAATTTATTTGACTGAGAAATTGTGCTTCTAGTCATTTTGTCCATAAAGAAGGAAGAAACAAAGCAAAATAAAATGAAGTTATTTGAGTGGGAGGAACATGATTTTGAAACGACAGTCAAAACTCCATAAATCCATTTCTCCAGAAAACCCATGAAAATCAACTTTTTTATACTCTGGAGATTAATTCAAGATTGGGAGAACTCTTAAGAGAATCTGTTCATGAAAAACTATTAAGCCTTGGCTAGAAAATCCAGGACTGTAAATTTTAGCAGGTTATTCCTCACTCCCTCCGTCCCTCCCTAACCCCAAGTAGCCGCCTTAAAAGCCACCAATCTTGAGCTAGGAGAGGTACAGATAGACTTTGGAGTTCCTCAAAAACAAAGACAAAAACCTTATTTCTGGTCCTGATGATGATTTGTTCTGACTCACAGTCCCCGAAAATAGCTACATTTTCTGGCTGTTTTGCATTTGAATGACTCAGAGCTAAACTCCATAAGAAAAGCTCGATTCCTCAGGCACTGATGAAAACAATCAGTTTCAGTTATTTAACTTTCTGCCTGATTATAAGTGAGACAAACAAGAACCTAGACATTTTTATAAAATGAAGATTTGAAGATGGAAACTTCCAAAGGGGCTTTTCACAAGTTCTAATGCTGGGAATCCAGAAGGTCCTAGGATACATAGAACTGTGCTAATTTCAAAGACAAAACAAAGAGGCCATCAATCTCCCTGAATGTCCTTAAGACCTGCATACGCATGAAGAGGTAAAATTGACTTGCAAACTTTCTGAGAGTAAAAGGTATGCTACACACACACACACACACACACACACACACACACACACAAACACACACGCACATGCACACGTACACGCATGCACATGCACACGTGTGCACACAAACACATGCACAAACCTGTCCTTCTTAGAATGTGACTGAGTGGAAGTATTAAAGAAAATAATTTGACTATTCAGTTGCCAATAAGACAAGATTAAAGTGAGTCACTGCTTTATCTCTTCACCAGCATCAGCATCTCCTTCACAGACAAAGTTATCCTCAAATTTTAATATCACTTCAGCTCTAATCAGGTTGGTGTTTCTCTGTGCAGAAACTTAGTATAGATCCAAAGTACTTCATATCAAACCCATTAAAAATTTTTGGATTTCAAAGGTCTGTTGGTGATGAGGAAAAGGGGAACAGGCTGGGCAAGTTGAAGAATATGGCCCTTTCGAAAAGGATTTTTCTGGAATGGAAGGTGACAAGGGAGGTGTTGGTGGTGCCTGATAACCTGGATGATATAGACCCTGCTGGTCGCCTTCTTTTTCCCCAAAGTTTGTTTTATTAAAGCACCATGAGTGAAAAAGTTGTTCATAGTTGGATTTTTGATATGCAATGTTCCACCATCTGATCCCATAACCAATGTCGAATTCCCTCCACCAGTGTTCCAGCTTCAGTTCCAGTGTTCCCTGCCTCAACCTGCCATCTTGACGGGCACCTTTTAAATTTGGTTATTAAAGTTGGAATCAACCTAGAGATCCAAGAACAGATCAGTGGATTATGAAGATGTGGTATATACACACAATGGAATACTACACAACTGTAAAGAATGATGAAATCATGCAGTTGTTACAACAAAGACAGAAACTGCGAGATGTCATGTTAAATTAAGTAAGCCAGAAGAAGAAAGACAAACACAGGATAAAAATCTCTTATATGTGGTATTTAGAGTAATTAGATGAGGAAATGCAATAGTTTAAAGGGGGTAGGGGTGCCTAGATCACCCTTGGCCCGCATTCTTGAAACATAATAAATGCTCATCCTTATACCCTTATTAAAAAGGTATAGGGTTTTTGCATTTCCTAAGAATCTTGCTTTAGAGAGAGAGAAAGAGAGAGAGAGAGAGAGATAAAAGTGACTGCCGTAGAGGCAGATGTGGTGGGGGTGGAAGGGGGGAAACTGAGGGCATCAGAAATGTACGCTGGTGAAGGGACAGGTGCTGGAACATTGTGTGACCAAAACCCAACCAGTGCCTGTCCAAACAGAGTCCCAGCAACTGCTTACTTGCTTCCACTCTCCAAATTAGCTGCCATGCCTCCAGCCAGACTCTATCACCTCAGGATCAAGCTCACCAGGAAATTAACCCACCAAAAATTTAGGTATTGGGTCAAGAAGTAAGTGAAACCTCTAGACAAGAACTGAGTGCTGAAAGTAGGTAGAAGAAGTATGATAACCTTCTAGCAGCTGTCTTGCAAACCATGATGCCCAAAAGGAAAGAGAGAGAGACAGAGACAGAGACAGAGACAGAGTGCTGGGGGTGTCTGCTATGGAGGCAGGCTGGGGGTGAGGTGGAAGATGGAAGGGAAACTGGAGATATTGTTGGTGGGAAACTTACACTGATGAAGAGACAGATACAGAACATTGTGTGACTGGAATCTGATCATGAACAACTTTGTAACTGTGTCTCTCATGGTGATTAAAAATAGAAAAGAAGGGGACCTGAGCAATAGCACAATGGAGAGGGTGTTTGCCTTGTACACAGCCAACCTTGGTTTGATACCCAGCATCACATATGGTCTCCTGAGCACTGTCAGAAGTCATTCCTGAGTGCAGGGGCAGGAGTAATCCAAGCATCAATGGGTGTGACCAAAAAAAGCCAAAAAAAAAAAAGAATCTTGCTTTGGGGACCCCTACTGTAATCTTAGAGTTTCCCTGCCTTACTTTCCCTTACTTTCCATTCCATTCCTTTGTCCTAAATAAAACCTTTACTGACTTGACTGAATTTGGCCATTTGCTCTTTGGTCCCTTGCTTTCAATTTTGACTGCTTGAGGACAAACGCTGAATATCTGACCCTGTTACAGCATTCCCACCTATCTGCCCTGCTTGTTCATTGCACAGTGATTCAGACTGTTTTATTTATTAAGACAAGCTAAACTGACCATTCTCTTCAAACAAAATTTTAACTCTTAACACTCAGTTCTTGTTCAACGTGATCATTTCCAGCTATTATTGTCATACTGTTCCTTTCGTAGGTAAGGGGATATCCCTGATAACCTTTCAGTACTGTATGACAAGCCACAATGCCCGAGAGAGAGAGGGGGAGAGAGAGAGAGAGAGAGAGAGAGAGAGAGAGAGAGAGAGAGAACGAGCTTGACATCGAGGAAAGATGAGGGTGGGGGTTGGGGAGGATGGGAGGGAAACTGGGGACTCTGATGCCGGGAAACGCACACTGGTGGAGGGATGGGTGTTGGAAAATTACATGACTGAAACCTTATCATAAACAGCTTTGTTAGGGTCTATCTCAGTGGTTCAATAAAAAGCTTTTTTTTAATTTATAAGTTTTTTATGAGACTTTATATAATCAAATCATTCTCCTCACAGCACCTTCCACATCACAGAAGCACAGTAAATGTGTGGAAGAGGAACAAAAACTGAGGCAAATAAACTTGCCAACTAACTCCAAAAGTTCAGTCAGCATTCCTTCAGTCACGATGGGTCCTTTATGACACAACAGTTTTCAGACTCTGGCCTCTAGAATCCTTTGTTCCTGAAGACAGAGTGATGAGAGAGATGCCCATGAGTGACTAAGATAATACTAATCCTACGGGAAAAGGGAAGTGAAGAAAAAGATATGATTTTGAATGTAGTACCATGGACTTGGTTTAATATACGTGAAGTCTGACAGAGGACACATTTAGTTGAACTGACTCTCTCTTAAGCTTCAGTGTGTGCCTGTCCTACATCCCCATTACCATTATACTTGTCATCATTATCACTAGCATTTCCAAGTGTTTCTAAGAGCCAGGCTCTGTTTGAAAAGTTTTTCATTAAAACACTGGGAACTTGAGGGCAAATTACAGAAAAAAAAAATGAGAGCTATAGTTTCCCTTCACGTGACTACCCATAAATGGCACTAATTAAATTTTAGCAAAAGTAAAGATAATATCCTTTTTTTCCTACTAGTATTCACTAGAGTGTCCTAGTAATTATCATTGGTACACAAAATGAGTAGCCCCAGTGCTAAAAAGAATGGAGAGAGAGCAGAGCCCCTGCAGCTGAGGACCTCCGGAGCCAGACACAGCCATGCTGGGACCACTCTCCACACGTCCAGATGGGCCTCATGCATGAAAGAACTGGCAGAGGAACCCAGACATGCGGGTCCCGGGGCTGAGGTCTCCAAGCCTACTCGGATTGGGACTGGGCCTTCTCCAACCAGATCCCCCATCTTCCAGTAGGTAGGCCTCACACCCACCAGCTGCCGCCAGCGCCAGGTTGGTCCCATCAATGGCTAAGACGCAGAGACTATAAAACCCAGCTCCCAGAAGCGTGCAGCCACATTGGTGGCCGCGTGACATCTTATTATCTCATTTTTCCTTTGGAGAACCTGGCAGGCTACCAAAAGTATTCTGCCCACATGGCAGAGTCTGGCAGACTTCCCGTGTCGTATTCAATATGCCAAATACCAGTAACAATGATGGGTCTCATTCTCCTAATCCTGAAAGAGCTTTGAAATGGCTCTTTTAAAATCTCAGGGCTACGAAGAAGGAGACGTTACTGGTGCCTGCTCGACGAAGTCGATGAACAACAAGTTATTGTGATAGAAAATGAGCATCCCCAGTGCTAAAAAGAATGGAGCCAAAACAAAGGTGAGAAGGATAATTGGAGACTTCATGAAATGGTTGAAGACACTACAATTAACATGAAATGGGAACTAACAAAGGATAGAAAATTAAATTAATTATGAGTAAACTTGCCGACCATCTATCTTCACTCCCATTCCTTCCCATTCCAGTCGTCGCATTCCAGTCGTGCCACCCTCGAGAACATCATGCGACGACTGGAATGGGAAGGAATGGGAGTGAAGATAGATGGTCGGCAACTACACCACCTCCGCTTTGCTGATGACATTGTTTTAATAACACCAAACATCAGCCAAGCGGCACAAATGCTGGCCGACTTTGACCGTGAGTGTGGAAAGGTAGGACTACAGCTGAATCTTACGAAGACAATGTTTATGAGAAACAGCCTTGTTCCTGACGCCCCATTCGCTCTCAATGGAACGACCATCTCCGAATGCAACAGCTATGTGTACCTAGGTCGAGAGGTCAACATGACAAATGACCTGGCACCCGAGCTGCGCAGGAGGAAGAGAGCGGCTTGGAACGCCTTCAAGAACGTCGAAGAAATAGCTAAGAGGACGAAGAACCTCTGGCTCCGGGCACATCTCTTTGATTCCACTGTTCTTCCTGCATTAACATATGCCTCAGAGACCTGGGCCCTACGCAAACAAGATGAGAACGCCATTCAGGTCTCCCAAAGAAGAATAGAAAGAGCTATGCTTGGAATATCACGTTTCACTCAAATGAGAGAAAGAATCCGGAGTTCTGACATCCGTCGACGATCAAGGATCAGGGACGCTGTCTCTTTCGCCAAGGTGTCGAAAATCAGATGGGCTGGTCACGTAATGAGATTTAAAGACGACCGTTGGACTAGAGCTGTTACTGATTGGATTCCACGGGATGTCAAGAGACCGCGTGGCCGCCCACCTACCAGATGGTCAGACTTCTTTGTCAAGATCATGAACGATCGGTTTGAGGCCCTCCATGTTCCCGGAGCGAAGAGATGCCATTGGGCTACACTAGCACGCGACAGGGACAAATGGAGACGTTACTGGCGCCCGCTCGAGCAAATCGACGACTAACGGGAAGTTAAGTGATTAAGTGATTAAGTGATGAGTAAACTTGAAAGCAAAACTTAAAAAGAATATTTTATTATTTTTTTATTTTATTCTTTCAGAGGTGATAGTAATTAAATGGCAATGCAGGAAGGAAGGAGAATGGTGATGTAGCTCCTTTTTTGTCCGAAGACTGGTTTTCTCTCTTCTTTTTGATAGTCATGATGGAACGAAAACTAGTTCATTTTTCCAGGTATATAAATTCAACACACAAAAACTGAAAATTCATCACCCAAATCAATATTGTATCTATGGGAACATCTCTTCATGTTCCCAGAGCGAACAGATGCCATTGGGCCACACTAGCACACAACAGGGACAAATGGAGACGTTACTGGCGCCCGCTCGAGCAAATCGACAACTAACGGGAAGTTAAGTGATTAAGTGAAGAGGTGATATAAGACAGGTATAAGACATAAACTTTCTACATTTGATAGATACAATATTGATTTGGGTGATGAATTTTCAGTTTTTGTGTGTTGAATTTATATATCTGGAAAAATTAACTAGTTTTCGTTCCATCATGACTATCAAAAAGAAGAAAGAAAACCAGTCTTCGGACAAAAAAGGAGCTACATCGCCATTCTCCATCCTTCCTGCATTGCCATTTAATTCCTATCTGCCTTCCCAATTGCATTGTTTATTTATTAGACAGGTTCTTCTTAGCAATAATTGATTAGCAAGGGAATTTTATTTACCCTTTATTGAAGTAAGAGTAAATTCTAACTTAGGAGCAAATTTCATGCTCCTGACTGCTGGTCTTGATGAGAAGCATTCCCATCAAACCTCTATCTGCCGGGGCTGGAGCAATAGCACAGCGGGTAGGGCATTTGCCTTTGTATGCGGCAGACCTGGGTTCGATTCCCAGCATCCCATATGATCCCCCGAGCACCACCAGGAATAATTCCTAAGTGAAGAGCCATGAGTAACCCCTGTGCATTGATGGGTGTGACCCCCCCCCAAAAAAAACCAATCTGTCAAAATCAGCAGCTTCCCCTGATCTTTGCATGAGTTGCCTTCCTGGCCTCCTCAGTGGTGCCATGCACTTGGCTTCTTCGGTTTCACTATAGGCTCCAATTAGTTCACCGGTACCTGTACATTAGGGTGGTTTAGGGTAGTTCTGTCTGATATGTTGCAACGGTTTTCTGGACCACCACTTCCACAGCTCCTCCTACATCCGCACCAGGTCTAATTTCTCTCTGTTTCTTCTTCCCGCCATCTTCATAATGGCTCTGCTTTTCCAAAAGCTCTTGATATAGAAACTTGATATTGTCCTCAGACATCCCAGAAGACAAGCCCTCCTACCTCTGGGGAAAATAATAATAATAGAGGATTCCTTAGGCCAGCTAGAGCAAAGACTGGGTTTTTATAAGAGAAAAAATAGCAAATAAATGATTTTCAAATAATTACTATTCAAGATAGTTTGAATCTGGATCCAGTAATGAGTTTCTTTCTACTGGGTCAGCCCCAACTTTGTGAATAGTTATAGGATTTTTTAATTGGTGGTGAGGGGATGGGGATTCAAAGATAAGATTTTATTCAAAACTATATTTGTTCTGTGTTCAGAGTGGCATTATTTTCAATACATAACATGAAATTGAATTGAATTATGCAATCATTAGCAGGTCACAGGATAAAGAAGTGGTACATATTTTCAAAGAAATACTTATATTTCTAAAAAGATTAAATTGTGCCTTTTGAGACAAAATAGAGATTGAACATATGCTAAATAGAAAAATGAAATACCATTAACAATAGTTTTGCTCATGTAGGAATTATGGATAACTAAAGAAAATTTGTGACAAAACAACAAAACGTCTAGACTTGGTGAAAACTATGACGGCCACCACAAGAAAAGGGAGGAGTAGAAGGAGAAATGGGAAGTTCATCTTGGTGGAATGACACTGGAACTTTAGCAACACATCCACCACTAAATGGTATTTACCATCACGAAATGATATACATGTAAAGTTAAATTTCTCAAATTCAACAATATTATAAATGGATGATAAATCAATAATAGCACTGCGCTGCATTGTCCTCCCATTGTTCATCGAGCTGCTCGAGCGGGCCCAGTAACATCTCTTCTGAGAGACTTGTTGTTACTGTGTCTGGCATATCGAATATCTCACGGGGAGCTTGCCAGGCTTTGCCGTGCGGGCGAAATACTCTCGGTAGCTTGTCGGGCTCTCTGAGAGGGACAGAGAAATCGAACCTGGCTCGGCTGAGCTGGCTGCGCACAAGGCAAATGCCCTACTGCTCTGCTATCCCTCCGGCCCTGAATCAATAATAAAAAATCAGAAATATGACTAAAGTTACGATTTAAAAAAAACTCAGTTGAAGGCATTGAGAAGGCCTAAAGAAAATAAAATCTGTCTCTTAAATTTATTTGTTCTCAGAAACTATGGTCAAGTAATGTCTATTAATTCAGGATCAAAACTCTACCCTTTAATACATTTTTGGAACTTCTTTTAATACTTTGTGAGTATTAAAAATTATCACGGGTCAAGTTGAAAATAAAGGACAAGAAAAGGGGAAATGCTACTGAAAAGCTCATCAAGTTTATGGACTTGGAAAAGATGAAGTTATAAAGATCATCACCAAAGAATAAGTTCATGAGAAATGCCATGATTAGAGAAAATGTCACATAGTTTTAATAGTGAATTTCCCAAGGATCATGAATGACAGGTCATAACTAAAATAAATACTAGTCAGATGGAATAAGCTAATACACTTATTAGAAATAGCTTCCTGAAGACAGTCACTTATAAATAATTATCTCTCGCCCATACATTTTCAAAGTGCCAGCATCCAAAATGGTAGTAGATGCTTACTATAAATGCTGTAGGATTAGAGCCTTTCTCAAACTCTTAGTGCCTGCCTAAGCCTACTGGCTGACAACTCCCTGACCTGCCTAAGGATCCGCTAGCTAATCTCCTTCCATTCTTCTGGCAGCAGTCAGAAACCACTAGAAGGGTACAAAAAGAATGGCATTTCTATTTAATGTTTTTTTTTTTCAAGGCAAACAGCCAACCCCAGTCCCTGGAACACGATGTTAACCCTGCCAAGAAGGTAAACTAAATAAGCAACTCTGAGTTCCTCCCTCCTGTCACAAATCGTTTTGAGAGTGCTCTATCATGCTACTACATTTTTCATTGTTGATATACCAACTACCTCTCAGCACCCTTGAAACATCAAACTTTCAAGATTCCAACCAGCATTATGTTCCTGAGTTCATCAGTATGCATTCCTGAAAAAAAAAAAAAGAAATTGTCTTTCCCTGCAACCTCTCTACACCACCTCATCACGGGGTCGTAGAGCAGTGTCAGTCTATCACCTGAGCTTCCCAGAGCTCTTTGACGGCTCTGCCTGAGCCCTTCGGCTTTCCAGACTTCAGATTGTCTTTTGGGGACAAACAGCAGTTTGAACAGACTTCAATTGACTCTGTCCTTCCCATTTGACTGTTTTCCCTTCCTGTAGAGGCTCTGACCCCACACCAACATCACTCATTCAGAATGATGTCCTCTGGTAGCACCTTCCTTGTACATCAGGTCTGAAAACGTGAGGTTACAGGTTTAACTGTGCCTCCCAAAAGATACATATTAAAATTTTAGCCTATGGTATCTGTAATTGGGATTGTATTTAGAAATTGGGCCTTTGTGGACATGATCAATTAAGACAAAACCATTAAAATAGCTCCTGGTCCTATAGAACTGGGGTCCTTATAAGGAGAGGAGAAGGTCATCTGGAGACAGAGACACCAGGGGAAAGTCATGTGGTGACAGAGACAGACTGGACTGATACGTTTGCTAGCCAGAAAACATCAAGGATTGATAACTTTGGAAGTCCAAGAGCAGTACCCAGAACCTCAGGGGGTGAACGCAATAGTCACCCCTTGTTTTTGAACTTCATACCTCCAGAATGGTGAGAAAATACATTTCTGCTGCTTTGAGACACAACATTTATGGTCATTTTTATACAGTGCTCTAGGAATATAGTATAGCCACCACTTCAGCAAAAGCTGGACCCTGTTTCCACCTGTTCTGAACAGCACCCAGCCAAACACTTACCTCATCATGCTTCGTTCCTCTGGCCCCGTGCGAGCTGGCACAGAAAATTAATAGGCAAAGCAAAATGTCTTGCTCATTCTTGATAGGGGAGGGGACCAGAAGACAGGCTTATTTTCTGCTTTTAAGAATATTTTTTTTGCAGAACCTGCCGACACTGATGTTCAACAGCCTCATTATTCTGAGATAAAAAAGCTTCGATTCTTTGTTGCTGGATAAACTACAATCAGGAAACTGGAGTGAGTTTGGGTGGAGGTCACGGGGCAGGGCAAAATATTAGCGGGACTTGCCCGCTGTGACACCTTTGGGGCGATGTGCTCGGAGGGTGTCTTGATATCAAATCCAGATCAGCCGGGAGGTCTCATCCTCCTCCCAGTGTCTGCACAGAGAAACACACACTTTTCATTAGAAGCCAAGGTCATGCGGGAGGTGCTCTGGCTGAGCTGTGTGGAGAAGTTGTACAGCACCTGCCTACATATGTTTGGCCCAGTGCCCTCTTCTCGCTTCCCCTCTGATCAGAAGCACATTTCTCTGCGACTTTATAAAGTCAGAAAAATTAAGACTCTCTCCTAGACTGTTTTGATTTTTTAAAACAAATTCCAGACCATGCATACTATTTTGGTTGGATTTCAATTGTAACATCCCATTGAGTGGCTTTCGTGTGGAGAGAGCACAAAGGGAAGTTCAGCAAGGAGAGCCACGTCGGTCTCGCAAAGCTGGGCTCTTCTCTCGTTTCTCTTCACTTCCCTTTCCTTGCTGCTTTTCTCTCTCCTCTCTCGGCTTTTAATCCTTTCCTCAATCTGGTTGATGTCTTTCCCTGATTCCTCAACCCTTCCCGTCTCACTTCCCAGCCCCCAAAACCATTCTACCAGTCCAGGAAAAACAATGAAATAGTGAAGTTTGTTTTTTTAGCACACCCCGTTCCTCTTTGTGCACATTTTCTTCTCTCAGCTCAGCACCAATGCCTAGTCAGGTTTGAAAATTATGTGAATCCTGACCTGCACCACCAAGTAACCTGTAACCCCTCTACCTCTCTCTGCCATGGTCTTCCTGCTCATACAAAAAGACTTGCTCTTAGCATCTGAAGGCTAAAGGAAACAGCGCCATTTTCAAGAGAATTGTGGCAATAACTAAATGTGAGAACTGCCTAAAACTTCAGACACCCTGTAACTATTACCCCCTGCCTGCATTCCAGCTCCCCTCATGCTGTTCCTTCTCATGCTCACTTCCGCTGACTCTCCATCCCAGATACTGATATTGGCCCCTGATCCACAGAGTAGTTTTAAATCAAAATAAATCTCCCCCAAAAGTGCTTGTTTTAGGCCTTATTTCAGGTTGATAACGGAAGTCTTTGACGGCATTTGAATCTGGCAGAGAGGAGTTTAGCCACACAGAGAAGTCCTACGGGATTGCTCCTGGCTTCAGAGCTCTGGGACCATATGTGGTGCCAGGGATGGAACCAGAAACAGCCACCTGCAAAGAAAGAACCATCAACCCTGTACTATTCCTGCAACCTCATCAAGGCAGTATAAACTGGGGTTAGGAACTAGGAAAAAAAATTCTGTCCTCTGCCAAGATAGAACCCAGATGGCACCATAACTTTACACTGCACCTCATTTATTCCTTGTCAAGTCACCTTGCTGTGTAAGAGAAAGAAAGTAAAAGACAAAGAAGCAAAAACGGCACAAAATAGGATACAGTCTCATATCCATGCGTCTACTAGCAATTCTGACCTTGTTTCCGGTACCCCACGTCTAGGACATGGTGTATCAAGATGTCTATCTCTGCTGATTTCACTCAAATAATTAAGCCTTGAGTCAAGGAAGAAGAGGTGAAATACTTTGTCCCGCTTCTTGCAAAGTACAGCTTTCCTATGGGAGTTAAGAGTTCTACATACATTTTGGTTCAGCAGTTACCACAGCCTCCTTGTTCAAGAAGTATGTATCTCAGGTCAATCCGGAGTCATCTGGAGTGTTTCCAAACACTTGAACCCTAAATTCCATGGGCTGTGACACAACAAACCTTCCTACGGCTTATGAATGTTCCTTAGAACTTTTTTCTCTTCCAATTCTACTTTGAGTACTGAATAAACTGGTTTGTTTTCTTTCTTTCTTTCTTCCTTTCTTTCTTTCTTTCTTCCTTTCTTTCTTTCTCTTTCTTTCTTTCCTTTCTTTTTCTTTGTTTTCTTTCTTTCTCTTTCTTTCTTTCCTTTCTTTCTTTCTTTCTTTCTTTCCTTTCTTTCTTTTTCTTTTCTTTTCTTTTCTTTTTTGTGTGTGTCAGGGAGGGGTATAATATTCTTACCAGAGGAATTCAGCAACACTTGAAGATGTTAAGGTGCTACTCATTGGCTCAGGGGTCACTTCTGGGGGTACCAGGGAACCAAAAACAAAGGGATAAAACCAAGGTCAACTGCATGCAAGACAAGTTTGCACTATCTCTCTGGCCTCTAAATTTCCTGTTTCATTACACACTAACTCAGTCAGAAACTCAATCTACTCTACAATTTAACAAAGAGAATCTGTTCTTACAACACGACATGAGAGACAATTTTATAATCAAAGCTGTGTTGGCCACATATATGGTAAGTACTTACCTGCTGCACTGTCTCAGGTTCCTTCTCTATCTCTCTCTCTTTCTCTCTCTTTTTGCAGGAACAAAATAATTAATTTTGTATTGTGTATTATAGCTAATGGAATTATCAAAAAAATGCTTAGTAAAAGAAAATTTGTGAAAATTGCTATGGGGTCATTAAGTCCTTGCCTGAGGGTTTCCTAAGCTGTTTGTTGCTAGTTGAGTCTTCTGCTTTATTGTTTTGTTATTGAGCTTAGTTGATTTCTATGTTACTTCCCCATTTAATTTGGTGTGCTCCTACTGGGTGATGAGTTTACAAGATGAAACTTCCAGGCCTTCCAGAAGTGAAGGGTAGGGGGGTATGCACCTGCCTCACTCTGAGAAGATCCCAAAGTTTTCAGCCTAAAATCCGAGAACCTGAATTTTTAATCAATTTGACATTGGGCCCTCTCTAGCATACTATTTCTAAGGCTCCTCCCTTCTCTTAAGTCTTGATCCAGGCAACTATAGGACCACAAAATAGTGAACTTCAGCTAAGAGAAATGACTCTTGACATTAGCTAAAAGAACAATGTGGGCATGCTAGGGGAAAGGGCACCTCAGATAGAGAAGGGAGCACCAAATAAAGGGTGTTTGGAGGATCCTCCCAGGAGGGGAGATGCATGTCGAAAGTAGACTATGGACTGAACATGTTTGCCACTCAATGCCTCTTTTGCAGACCACAACACCCAAAAGGAGAGAGAGAAAACAAGGGATTGCCCTGCCACAGAGGCAGGGTGGGATGGGGGGGATGGAGGTGGGGGGATATCATCCATGGTGGTGGAAAATGGGCACTGGTGGAGGGATGGGTATTTGATCATTGTATAATCGAAACCCAAGCACAAAAACTTGTAAATCTACAACTGTACCTCATGGTGTTTCACTAATAAAAAAAATAAGTTAAAAAAAAGAACAATGTGGAGGATCTATGTAACATAACCATTTTATTATCACCTCTGAGATTCTGGCTTCTGCTAAACACAAAATGTTAAGGAGTCAAATCAGTAAATGCTTCTGCTGTTTTGGATTATCAGAGTATCAGCCTGCTATATATGAACAGAAATATAAGGGGAAAAAATTAAGTTAGAAAACTTTTAAAGGCTATAAGTAAGATAAAGAATGGCATATAATTTCATGTTGATAAGGAATCTAAAAGAAACAGAGAGCATCACTTGGATGCCTTCATGCTCCAGGCTTCATAGGAAATGAAATCTTCAGGGTTCTCTTAATTTCTTGGTGTTGATATTAAAGCATAAATTGAACAAATATTCTCCCCCATGTGGTTTTAACTACCCACGTGGCTGATGGCACAAAGAATGGGTCATGTATTCTGCAGTATCCTCAGTGCAGCGTCTTTTAAAAAGTTTAATAAATATAAATTCTCTTTATTGTTACATAGGGAGAAAAAAGGAGGGAGACAGAGAAAGAAGGATGGAGGGAAGGAGAATAGAGGACGTTTGACAATAAATCCTTAGGCTTCCTAAATCCAGAGTTTTAATATGTGATATGTGATTTTTTTAGTGTGGATATTTGTGAGTGCTTATTTGAAGTACTGTTTCATGGAGAATGTAAAAGAGTGGGAAAATGGGGGAAAAACCCTTATTCATGTACTTAGTTCCAACTGACAATCCGCCCAGTTACATACTGGACAGTTGGCACAAGTTGGAACTTGGACTCAGCTCTGTTAACTTCTGTAAAATTTGTTCTCCGTTATCTTTATTTTCAAATGCTTGAAGAAAGCTTCAAAGTAGTCACCGCAATTTATGAACTTTGTCTAAAACAAAATAATAAAGATGTGAAATCTGTGTGGATTTCAACTGCAAACAGACTGAGGAAAGAAACATCTAAAGGACACTTCCTCTCCTGCCTTTTTCTCCGGGTTTGATCTTCCAGAGATACCCTCCCACCCTACCCATCTCTCATCCTGTTAACCACAACATAGCCTCAGTGTCATTCAATGACCAGAACTTACCAAGTTGTCGATAGAAGCCTACAAGAAGCATGCTTTTTATATTTTTAAGTAATCCCTTAGAGGCCATGAGTAAGTTTAGTAAGGAAAGTAAGTGCTGGCCTAAATACCCTTGACACTTAAATTATGGAAGTGCTGACCCCGAGCATGTGAACCATCACACAATCTACGATGGAAAGTGGGAATAAATAACATGAACAAAAACGTAGATGGTTAGGATTGAAAAGAACTGAAAATCTGAAGGATAACATAGCCAGGTTATTTCACAGATGGACCAGTTGCAAAATAGTTCCATCTGTGCACCAACTCGAGGCTCTCTCCCCTTCTTTCATTTCTGACACTCCACTCGCCATGACCTTAGCTTTTCTGTCTTCCATCCTGTGATGTTTTCCTCAAAAAGATACAAAGTCGTCAAGCATTTTAGCTACTAGTCTTAATAAATACCCTTGAGAACCTTCGTTGCTTTGGACTTGGCACTGAAGTGCATGCTTTGCACGTGGGAGCCCCAGACCCAACCTGACCCCTGATCCCTGTGTGCCAGGAGCAAACCCCCAAGCAAGCAACTCCATTGTGAACCAGTAGTAGCCCTTAAGCACTGTTGAGTGTGATCCAAAAACAAAACCCAGTAAGACAACTTCTGTTGTTGTCTAAAACTGCATATAAGTTTTACTGGTCATTCCTTATGGGACAGATGAATAAGTTATTTTATTTACCTGAGGGTAATCCACCTTTAATACCTCAGTATTCTGAACCTCTAAAGAAAGCCTATCTCTTTAACAGAGTAAATAAAAGTCTCCTAAATTATTTGATTTTTACTCATTTTTGGTAGCTTGCCGGGCTCTCCGAGAGGGGCGGAGGAATCAAACTCGGGTCGGCGATGTTGGCTGCGTGCAAGCTACAGAGAGTATTCGATATGCCAGACACAGTAACAACAAAGTCTCCAATGGAGACGTTACTGGGCCCGCTCGAGCAAATCGACGATCAACGGGAGGGCCTTTACCTTTACCTTTACTCATTTTTGGTGCTTATATACTTTATACGGGCTGGAGCAATAGCACAGTGGTAGGCCGTTTGCTGGAGCAATAGCACAGTGGCAGCTGGCCCGGCCAAGCCGGGATTAATTCTTCCGCCCTTCTCGGAAAGCCCGGCAAGCTACAAAAGTGTCTCGCCCTCACGACAAAGCCTGGCAAGCTACCCATGACATAGTCAATATGCCAAACATAGTAACAATGAGTCTCATGATGGAGATGTTACTGGGCCCGCTCAAGCAAATCGACGAACAATGGGAGCACTGTACTACCATGCATACTTTATATTCTTTAAATGGCATATTGAAAGGTTAAATCCATTGGAAAATGCAAATTACTCCTATTTAGTACCTGATATTAAAAAGAACAATGCTACACCTACTCCCAAAGTGTCTAGTAGTTGAAGAGTAAATGATAAAAGAAAAAATTAAAGTGGGCTTTTAAAATCACATAAATAAATATAGAGAAAAATCTTGTTTCAGTGTGTAACTATGCTTTGAGGCTTAGTAAATGTAGAATTTCCCCTGTCTTTATGAATTTTAACATTGAATTTTCAACAATTACTTGAAATCCATTTTAAAACACATATGATCAGACCTCAACCCAAATAAGTAGAATGAAATATATGCGAGTGAATCTTGGGATCTTTATTTTTTTAAGTTTTTTGGGAGTTCAGGTTGAAAATACCGTGCTGCCTCTCTTCCAGAGATCCACCAATGTTCAAAACCTCCAACTGAGAGAAGAGCAACACCAAGGAAGTCTACAGGGTAACTGGAGGCAACAGCTCTAGAAGTTATAAAAACTGTCTCTAAATTCATCTTTGCTCTATTATCAGCCTTTCCAAGAAAGACACATGAGTCTATACCCACTCCTACTCCCAATTCATCGCAATTATCTTCTGAGGTCCTGTCTCCTGCAAAATATGCAAAGAATGTGATATTCAAATGAAAAGAAAACGAGATGAAAAATTAAGGTTTATCAAAGTCCAACGATATTTATTGCACAATTATTAGAATAATACTCTTATATAGTGTTTAGACTGAATAGATATTCAAAGTGCCCTCATATTGCTAGATTTGCTCCAAACATTATAAAGTTTAAGGAATTTTTTTCCTTTGAATATTTCTAAATGTTCTCATAAGTATGTCTGGAAGTCTGATTTCTAATAAGTTTTCCTTTCTATGGTTGAATTCATGAAAAAGCAGAGACTCTAGAGTCATATTCCTTAAGTATACAATATTTTCAGTCTTTTAAACATGTTGAAGATCTGTTAACCACCAACAGATGTGTTGTATAGTGGTTTTTCTTTGGACAATATTAAAGCTATTCATCCCCAAGTCTCTCTAGCTGATTCAAGGTGTCTTGAGTCCAAAATATAGTTAATTTAGTGCTAGCTCCACTGTGGCTAATTAGAATGTGCTTTAGGTGATTCAGCATGTTTTCTCATGTAACTTGCCCCACTGAGTTGGTGAGTTCTTTCTTTTCTTTTATTTCTGCAATTCATTCAAGGATTATGCTGTTTGAGAAAACATGGTACAGAGAACAATCACTGGCTAACTGTACTTGAAATGAAATGTTATTCCTCAATTTATTCTTCTGAGGAAAGTCATGTTCAAACATCCTTTCCTCACTCCAGGACGCTTTCCGGACCCACGCGGCCGCAAAGCAGCCGCACGACACATTATAAGACACTAAATACCCATATTCCGGAATTGAGGTACCATATTTGATAGGTATTTTTTAGGTAACACCTGCGAGGGCGATTAGAGGTCGCCCCAAAAGCCTCCATCCCTCTCGGAAAGCCTGGCAAGCTATAGAGAGTATTCCGCCCGCATGGCAGAGCCTCGCAAGTTATCGTTGTGTATTCGATATGCCAAAACCAGTAATTACAATGGATTTCATTCACTTGACCCTGAAGGCTTCACCAATATGGCAGCATTAAGAAGGATGAGAAAGGAGAGGCCGATAAAATCCCAAGGCAGAACTAGGCTGCCACAATGAAGAAATACAAAAATGATCATCTGTACTTTCAATGTATGTTAGCATCAGATGCATCCATCGAGGACCTGATGGTACAACCATGAAAGATCAAGTATGACATCATTGGTCTGACCGAGACAAGAAGGCACCAATCTCATCATGCCGTTTTTGACACTGGAGAATTGTTCCTCAGAACATGCGATAAAAGAGGTGTCGGAGGCGTCGGTGTCCTTGTCAACACAAACTTGGCCATGAGCATTGATTCATTCGAATGCCTAACAACCCAAATCGGATGTTTACATTTGAATAGATGTGGCTCACTGCCTGCAGTTTCTATCTTCGTTGTCTACGCACCAACATCTCATTATGATTAAAGAGAAATTGAGAAGTTCTACATGGAGCTAGAGAAGTTCTATAAAAAAGACCACACCTTCTACAAGATCATTGTGGGTGATTTTAATGCCAAGATAGGACCGAGAAGATCAGCTGAAGAACTTCACATCGGGACCCATGACCTAGAATGAAACGAATAGGGTGAGAGACTGAGTTCATCATGTCAACCTAGACCATCCATGGTAACTCACAGTTCCAGAAGGCCAAATCTAAACGTTGGACATGGGAGTCTCCCGGTGGATGATTCCACGACAAAATATTCACATCATATTCAATCGACGGTTTTGCCTGCCCAATGTCACTGTTGTCCCAAAATTCCAAATGGGAATGGACCACAGTCTCCATTGTGCAAAATTCTACCTCACAGAGCGGGGAGAAAGGGCTGCAAAGTTTAAAAAGAGAATTCCCAGAATGACCACCAACTGGGAACTCTTTGGCACTTTTGCGGCAACATAGGA
Organism: Sorex fumeus; assembly: GCF_029834395.1. Lineage (NCBI taxonomy): Eukaryota > Metazoa > Chordata > Mammalia > Eulipotyphla > Soricidae > Sorex > Sorex fumeus. The sequence continues at coordinate 615,204 of NW_026606065.1, read as the reverse complement.
AGATGCCATTGTTGACAACATTGACAAGGAATATGATCAACTGGATCAGCACCTCCACAATTGTGCGAGGAACGCCAAGAGAAAGATAGCCACAAAAAAACGCCTGTCTTAGAAAACTCTTGAGCTTATTCACTAACATGGTTTGGCGCATGCCTCAGGCAACCGCAAGCGAATGTCCAAGCTCGCAAAGCAGTGCAGAGTTGCGATCAAGGAAGACCTCAAAGAGAGAAGAGCAGAAGTGCTGGTAGATTTGGCAGAAGCCAGGAAAAGTATTCATAATGCCCACTTGTCCTTTGCCAACTACAAGACCAAGATGACTGTCCTCCGACGTCCTGATGGATCCATCACATCCTCCAGAACGGCAATGGAGAAGATTATCCTTGACTTATACTCAAATCTCTTCAATAGCCATGTCCACTTGCCAACATACCAAATTTCACAGGAATGGATATGTTGTTCCCAATGTTCTCCCTTCTGAAATCCAACACACCATTTTGTCAGTAAAGAAACGAAGAGCATCTGGCCCAGACAAGTCAGACCTGAACACCTGAAGAACCTGCCATCAGTACTCATCAATACACTGGCTCAGCTCTTCACACGCTACCTGTCTGAATGCAAGGTTCCGTCCCAGTGGAAAACCAGCAGGACTGTACTACTGTACAAGAAGGGAGACATCCATGACATTGGCAACTATCACCCAATCTGCCTATTGTCTGTCATCTACAAGTTGTTCACTCGAGTCATCCTAAATAGGATTGGCAGAACACTAGATGAAGGACAACCATGCGAGCAAGCAGGGTTCCGCAAAGGATTCAGCACCATCGACCATATCCACACGATAACCAAGCTCATTGAGGTTTCTCGGGAGTTCAAGATGCCGCTCTGTTTAACGTTCATTGATTTAAAGAAGGCCTTTGATTCTGTTGAGACGAAAGCAGTAATTGAATCCCTAGGCAATCAAGGCATTCAATCTCAATACACCAAGATCCTCAGTGAGCTGTATTGCGGATTCACTACCAGGATCTCACATTCTACAAAGAAGTAATCATTGATGTCCAGAGAGGGGTTCGGCAGGATGATACCATTTCACCGAAACTCTTCAGTGCCACCCTCGAGAACATCATGCGACGACTGGAATGGGAAGGAACGGGAGTGAAGATAGATGGTCAACAACTACACCACCTCAGCTTTGCTGATGACATTGTTTTAATAACACCAAACATTAGCCAAGCGGCACAAATGCTGGCTGACTTTGACCGTGAGTTTGGAAAGGTCGAACTACAGCTGAATCTTACAAAGACAATGTTTAAGAGAAACAGCCTCGTTCCTGATGCCCCATTCGCTCTCAATGGAACGACCATCTCCGAATGCAACAACTATGTGTACCTAGGTCGAGAAGTCAACATGACAAATGACCTGGCACCCGAGCTGCTCAGGAGGAAGAGAGCGGCTTGGAATGCCTTCAAGAACGTCGAAGGAATAGCTAAGAGGATGAAGAACCTCCAGCTCTGGGCACATCTCTTTGATTCCACTGTTCTTCCTGCATTAACATACGCCTCAGAGACCTAGGCCCTATGCAAACAGGATGAGAACGCTATTCGGGTCTCCCAAAGAGAAATTGAAAGAGCTATGCTTGGAATATCACGTTTCACTCAAATGAACAAAAGAATCTGGAGTTCCAACCTCCGTCAATGATCCAGAATCAGGGACGCTGTCTCATTTGCCAAGGTGTCAAAAATCAGATGAGCTGGTCACATAATGAGATTTAGAGACGACTGCTGGACTAGAGCCCTTACCGACTGGATTCCACGGGATGTCAAAAGACCACGTGGCCGCCCACCTACCAGATGGTCAGACTTCTTCATCAAGATCATGAATGATCCGTTTGAGGCTCTTCGTGTTCCTAGAGCGAACAGACACCATTGGGCTACACTAGCATGTGACAGAGACAAATGGAGACGTTACTGGCGCCCGCTCGAGCAAATCTATGATTATCGGGAAGTTAATCGTCACTTGAAGTGATCAAGTGATTCTTCTGAGGAAAGTCATGTTCAAACATTCTTTCATTCATTTTCCATAGAGTTAAGGTTGTAGTCCTAATTGTATTAATGGTAGTCCTGCAAATGGAATTCAAAACTGTTCTCAAATTCAGGCATCACAAGGATGTAGGAGGATAAGAAGAAGCTAAATCTGAATTGAATCAGAAGCTTCTGGACATGACTTTCACTAAATAGTCTTGTAGAAAACCTATCTAATGAAAATCAGATCTCATTCATAGTTTGAGAAATTTTCTTTCCTGGATAAAACATAATTGGTCCCATAAGATCTATTACCCCAGAAACCAAAGGTCCTGTCTACACAACCCTAAATGAAGTGGTCAATGAATTTAGCCAAAATCTCTAATAAAAAACAAAATATTCTCTTAGAATTCAAATCCTTCTTAGGAACATATTGGAGAGAGTGACTCATATTTATTAATGGGTTTCAGGCACACTTGTTTCTTGATCAAATAAATGCATTGTTAATCAACAGATATTTAAATACTTACTACGTGTTCAGTCATTTGCCAAGTTCGAAAAGAGATTGGAAGGTCTGGAAAAGAAACAAGAATTTTGCATAGCTTCTGCTTTCAATTATAAATGATGGTGCCAGATAAGAGGAGTTTTTCTCTTTCTTTTTTGTCTTCCAAAAAAAGTCAAAATCATCTCTTTCAGCTACCAGAACCTACGTAATGAATGACCTTAGTAAATATGTGTCCTATGAATAAATAAGTGAATACATAAATGAATGTGTGTTAAACTGAGATGGCATTATAGCTAAAACACTCTCAAATGTTATGACATTTGTTACTGAAGACCTCAGCATTAGTCGAAGTCTGCATTGTGTTCTTATTCTTCTCCCTGTGCTATAGCTAACCCCCATTTTTCAGTCTTCCTTGCAGTTAGTCTACACAGTGGTCCTGAAGCGACTGCAGCCAATGAAGTTTGTGTAGAAGTGATATGTGCCACCTATAAGTCTCACTTATGAAAATTGTCATGCTGTTGCCTTCCAGCTAGCTGTACGGAGTCTGTCGCCATGAATGTGAAAGCTGCATGCTTTCTTCCTGATTCCCTCCATGAAAACTTTACTCACGGGTACTAGAGTTTTCAAGAATCGAAGTTTTTCTGGGTAACTTCTAAGGGCTCGTATGATCTTAGAAGTCCCACTCAAGAAAGAAACAACTGTTCCTTTCAACAATCTATTTATAAATAGTACCACTTATGTAAGTAAATTAGAAAGCTCATATGTGCATCTGTGTGTGTACTCACCCACTTTATGTTGCCACGAGTGATATTGTGTGTTGAAGACTAAAGACAATCTATCCGTTGAGAAATAAAAGACAAATGTGAGACTGAGTAACACAAGATATAATTATTGAGCTGATTATTTAAGCACAGTATCTGTTTTGCTAAAAGATACATAAAGTTTTTAGAATAGTTAAAAATGATTTAAAAAGGATAACAGAAAAAAAAAAAAAGGATAACAGAAGAACCTTAGAACTTTGGTAGTAGATGTATTAAAACATTTTACCCCTAAAACATATCAACATTGATACTATTGCAAACAAATCTTACTTCAATAAATCAAAACAAATTTTAGAATGAAGAGATAGCACAGCCAGTACGGTACTTGCTGTAAACTTGACCAAGGCCAACTCGAGTTCAATCTGCCACCACATATGGTCCCCAAGTCCCTCCAGGAATGATCCCAGAGCCAGGATCAGGCACTGATCACAACTGAGTGTAGCCCAACTGACCCTCCCACTCCCCATAAAAGTAAATTAAAGATCTGTCTTTTGTATATATACCTGCATTTTGATGAGGTCTTCCAAGCAGTGCTCAGTGGCCCCTGGAACACTCCCAATAATAGAAAGACCAGTGTTGCTCAGGCCCAACAGTCCTTAGCGCCAGTAGGGCTTATCTGAGGTAGTCAGGGGTCCATACAGTGGCAGGAATAAAAGGCCTCTGTTTACCAGAGACTGTTCTTTGAACTGTCTCCCCAGCCCTGAAGCATAGCCATCCTGGAATAAAAAAAAAAATATGGCCCTTTCATATAAGTTTACCCCTATTTTATTTGAAACTCTTTGTACCAAGGACAGGCATTTTCCCTGACATGCCTGACAGTCATACACTAAGTTCCCAGATTCCTCCAGAGAAATTTTAGTGGTCACACTAGATCTCAAATAAGTTTTCCCACTTAAAGTTACTATAATTTGTGTGCCTGCTATACAAGAGAAAGAGTTTATTTACCAGTGGGAAGCTCTTTCTTATTACAGTATGTTTTTATTGGGTTAGAGCGATAGCACAGCGGGTAAGGCGTTTGCCTTGCACGCAGCTGACATGGCCGACCCTCGTTTGATTCCTCTGCCCCTCTCGGAGAGCCCGGCAAGCTACAAAGAGTATTTGCCAGCAAAGCCTGGCAAGCTCCCCTTGACATATTCAATATGCCAAAAACAGTAACAACAACTCTCATAATTTGTTGTGAGACATTACTGGTGCCCGCTGAGCAAATTGATCAACAACGGGAGGACAGTGCTACAGTTCTACAGTGCCTGATAGTCACTAACCTCTGTAAATGCTTAGAATACAATGCCGAGGTGCTAAGAGCCATTGTGGTCAATTAATAGTTGGATGGTGGGATGCCACATGTGACTAAAGCTAATTAGGTTCTCATTTTGTGGCAGGCAGAGTTCATATTGCTGCACGTGACTAACTTTATTATCTTTAAAACAGCATTATGAAGCAGATATTGTTATCATCAATCATGCTTTGCAGATGAGAAAAGTGAAGCAACAGAATTAATGCTACATGGGAGGACGTTCATCCAGAAAGTTCAGAAACCAAGATATAAACCCTGGTTTGACATCAGAGAGCGATCCCTGAAGTACTTCACAAAACAGCCTTGGAAACCTGCTCAGAAGAGGGATTCTAGGCCTGGAAGACTTGTGTTCAAATTCTGCCTGTTCAATTCCCATCTGATGACCTTCAACTAATTACCTAGCTTCCCTGAACATTAGTTTCTGAAGACTGTTTATTTCATAAGGTATTATAGGATACAAATGAGATGGTATCTCATTTAACTTACAGAATAAGCAGGACCAATACTGTGAAGATGTAGCACTGTTCCCATTGTTCATCGAACTGCTCGAGTGGGCACCAGTAACAAATCCATTGTGAGACTTGTTGTTACTGTTTTTGGCAAGATACTCTTGGTAGCTTGCCAGACTCTCCGAGAGGGATGGAGGAATCGAACTGGGATCTGCTGCATGCAAGGCAAATGCCCTACCTGCTGTGCTATCGCTTCAGCCCAGTCAAGATGTAAGTTCTTTTAAATTTTAGCTATAGATTCAACACATCTACAGATCTGTCAAAATAACAGCAAGTTCCTTTTGAATATTAACAAATTATTGAAGTTTACAGGGAGAGCAGAACACCCAGATTACCCAATACTATGCTAAAGAGAGAATAAAAACTGAACTATTCTACTTCAAGATTTACTATAAAACTACAGAGGTGAAGACAGTGGGCTAATGCCAAAATATTACAAATATAGAGATGAAACCATAAATGGTTGAAGATTTCTATCAAAGATTAACTCTATCACACTTTCCTCACTTCTCAAAAAAACTAGCAATTAACCAGAAAGACATACACTAAAAAAGTTCATATCTTAAATGAAACTTCAGCAACCTTTTATCTGAGAGCGATATAAACTTCACTGGAGGACATATGAAGGATACTCACAGTTTACTGGATGGAAGGTGGGTGGAAAAATCACCTGGAGGCTGTTTTCTGGGGTGGGGCACAGACAGAAAAAGGTTTGGTCCAGCCAGGAAGGCTGAGAAGAAGAGAACAGAAATGGTGTGGAGACTCGTGGACTTGACTCAAATCAAACTCTCATTAAGACTATTGGCATTGTCACAGATGTAAAATAAGCCTCTCATTCATCATCTTCAGAACAGTGACCAGACACATCCATATTGCTAACACAACTATTGCAAATACAGACCACAGTACCAACCAAAGCCAACAGAGAAAAAAATAAATAAATTCAAATCATATAAAGTCACAGCACCACCTGCTGAAAACCAAGAAGCAATTTAACTCTTTACATTGCTGATTCAGAATTTTTTAAGGGGGAGGAGTTTAATGCAGTCAAATGAATAGTGCCTTGGGAATTATGAAAAACCACATATTTAAGAACTTAGTTTGCATCTAAAGAATTAAGGAAAACAAGAAAAGCAAAATCAAAATCAAAAGTACAGAAAAGGAAACCAAAAAAAAAAAAAAACTAGAGAAGAAATGAATAAAATGTAAATCAAAAAGACAATTAACAAAATCCAGAAACAAACCATTAGACTCTCAAGGAAGGGAGAAAATAGAAATAAAATCATAAACAAAAGAGAAGCTAGACCACTTGCAAACTATAAAGGCTCACAGAAAGTATTATGAACCGCTACATAGCAACAAATCAGACAACCTTGCAGAAATAAATCCTTAGAAACAAATAGCATTCCAAAACTGAATCAAGAAAAGTAGATAATATGAACAGGTATACCATAAGCCAGGCTCTCGGGTCTCCCAAAGAGGAATCAAAGAGCTATGCTTGAAATATCATGCTTCGCTCAAGTGAGAGAAGGAATCCGGAGTTCTGACCTCTGTTGATGATCGAGAATCAGGGATGCCGTCTCATTTGCCAAGGAGTCAAAAATCAGATGGGCTGGACACATAATGAGATTTAGAGACAACCAATGGACTAGAGCCATTACCGACTGGATTCCATGAGCCGTCAAAGGTCATGGCCGCCCATCTTCGAGTTGGTCAGACTTCTTTGTCAAGGCCTTGAACAAATGGTTTGAGCTTCTTCGTGTTCCTGGAGCGAGCAGATGCCAGTGGGCTACACTAGCACTCAACAGGGACAAATGGAGACATTACTGGTGCCTGCTCGAGCTAGTCAATGAGTAACGGGATTTCAAGTGATCAAGTGAAGTGATACCATAATCAATGAAATAGACATACTAATCAAAAGTCTCTTCAGAACCAAAATCTTAGAACCAGATAATTTCTACAAAGAAATCCATCAAACTTTCAAAGAATAATTAATATCTCACTTTCTCAAAATTTTTTTTTGAAACTAAAAGAGAGGAAAAAGTTCCAGACATATTCTATGAAGTCACTATTAGTATAATTCTGAAATAAAACAGCATCACATAAAAACTATAGACCAATATATCCGATAAAAATGCAAAAATTCCCAGCTAAACATTAGAAAACTTAACAATATATTAAAAAATTATATTTTGTGATCAAGTAAGATTTTTATTTCAGAATTTGAAGGGTGTTGAGTATTCACAGATCAAAAATCATGATTTATCAGATCGTGAAAGGAAAGATAAAATTCATATTATAATAGGATGCAGAAAAATTAATAGGTGCATTTCTATTAATGTATGAAGAAAATGTATTAATAATATTCAACTCATTATAATTTTAAAAAACTAAACAAAATGGAAATAGAACCTCAATTTAATTATAGGCATTGATGACCAATCCACAGTCATTATTCTCAATGGTTAAAAAAAAATTGAATTTCTTCTAAGATGAGGAACAAAAAGCAGACATCTCTTACCATTGTTATTATTCAATATAGTGTTGTAAGTTCTAGCAAGAGTAATTGGGGGGGGCATAGAAGTAATAAAGGAGTTAAAATACATGTTATGTGGAGCCAGAGCAATAGTACAGTGGGTAAGATACTTCCTTGTACACAGTTGACCTAGATTCAATACCTGACATTCCAGATGGTCCCTCAAGATCACCAGAAGTGATCACTGAGCACAGAGCCAAGAGTAACTCTTGAGCACTTCAGGATATAATCCTAAAACAAACCAAAAAATATGCATTTCACCAGCCCCAGTTCAATCCCCAACACCATATGGTTCCTTAAACTTTACCAAGTGAAGCTCTGAAAGCCTGAATATCATCACTAACTCTCACCAAGTAACCCAATCAGCGCTGCATCATCAGGTACCACATTAAACTAGTTGGCCAAGAACTGTCAAGAGGGGTCCCTGGGACCAATAAAAATCAATTGACAAAAAAATAGTAGGTAGATTTCTTGCCTTGCATACTGCTGGCCTGGGTTCGATCTCTAAAACCCCATGGGGTTTCCAGAACCTTCCAGGAGTGATCCCTGAGGAAAGAACTAGGAGTAAGCCCTGAATACATCTGGCTATGGTCCAAACCAAAAAGGAAAATCCCAGACTTCAGTGCAAAGCTAGCAACAATAATAGATTCAATAAAGTGATTGTTTACAAAATTAGTTTACAAATATATACATTGTTTCTGTATTAAAATAATTTGAAAAAAGACAAATCAAGGAAAAACGTCATTTAGAATTACATCAAAAAAAAGAATTAAATAGCTTTAAATAAACAAGTGAAAAATCTGTGTATGTATAAGACATAATTTTTAAAAACAAGACAAGTGAGAAAAGATGGGAAGATATTTCATTTCTACAAAGTGAGAGAAATTACATTGTTAATATGTTTATCCTATCTAAAGCTGTTTGCAAATGCATTGCAATCTCCATCAAAATCCCAATGGCAGGACTGGAGAAATAAAACAAAAGAGTTATATTCCAAACACCACATATATTCTCCTGAGCAGCACCCAGAGCCAGAAGTAAGCCCTGAATAGGCATCACTGAGTAAGCTCTCAAGCCCCTCTCTCAATCCAAAATTGCCAGTCATATTATTCACAGGTAGAGATGAAAACATCATAAGATGTATTTGGATCTACAAAAAAAATTTTAATTATCAAAAACATTCACCAAAAATGGAGGTGATACACTCCATGACATCAAACTATACTACAAAGTTTTAAGTTATAGTAATTTAAAGAGTATGAATTTAGGTTACACACACACACACACACACACACACACACACACACACAAAAGGAATATAATTGAGAGTTCAAAAGTAAATTCGCACATATAGTGGTATCTTATTTCTGACAAATGAGCCAAAAATTTAAATTAATCTAGGAAATTCTCTTCAATATGTGGTCTAGAAAAACTAGGCAGTTACATCAAAAAGAATGAAGCTTTTCAGCAGTGTTCACAATAGCCAGAATCTGGGAACAATCCGAATGCCCTAGAACAGACAACTGGTTAAAGAAGCTTTGGGGGGCTGGAGCAATAGCACAGTGGGTAGGGCATTTGCCTTGCACGCAGCCAACATGCCCAACGCAAGTTCAATTCCTCAGCCCCTCTCGAAGAGCCCGGCAAGCTACCGAGAGTATCTTGCCTGCACGACAAAGCCTGGCAAGCTCCCTTTGACATATTCGATATGCCAAACACAGTAACAAGTCTCACAATGTTACTGGGCCCGCTTGAGCAAATCGATGAACAACGGGAAAACAGTGAAAAAATATAAAAACAAGTATAAATCACAAAATACAAAAAATTCAAAAGCTAAGTGTAAAACTATAAAAATTATAGAAAAAAAGGGAAGTGAGGAGTAAATCTTGATAACTTTGGACATAATAATGGCTTGTCAGATATAATACCAAAGGCATAACCCATGAAAAAGCATTAACAAATTAGACTTTATTAAAGTGAAAATTTCTGATTTATAAAAGACATCATTAAAATAACAAGAACCTGCAGAAGTATCACTATAGAACAGAAAATATATGAATTGAAAAGTTCTATCTTTAAAATGATTGTTCCCTAAATTACAGAAAGAACTCTTGAAACTCAGCAATAAGAAAGTGAAAAATCTGACTTAAAATGGTCAAAACTTCAGTAGTGGTGGAGCTGCGGTACTTTGGACATCAAAAGCATAAGCGTTAACACTGTTATAACCATGTTACCTCAACTACACTAAAAATAAACAATCATTTTTGCTCAACTACATAAAAATAGACAAATAAAATGACAACCGCCCCCCCAAACCAATAACTTGAGAAAGAAGCCAATCAGATGGCGAGGAGGCACATTAAAGGATGTGCTACAGCATATGTCTTTAGAGAAATGCAAATGAAAATGATATAATACCCAAACCCTCCCGTTAGAGCATTCAAAATAATGGATTGCTGACAAAAGCACATACTACCTAGGTGCAGAGCAACAAGACTGAGGTGACCTTCATTTCTAGTGAAATGCATAAAGGAATAGAGTCACTCTGAAGGACACTGCATTTCGCTGAATATTAGTTACAGATTTTATGCCAAAGTTTATGTAAAAGAGGGATGCAACCATTATTCAGGCTTTTTTGGAGTGAAGTGTGTTGTATGTGTACATGTGTCTGTATGAGTGTGTGCTGTTATTACTTAAAAACAAAGTGCAACAGTTATGCAGTGCTGATACTATGAGGTAAAATTTGGCAGTTTGACTAACCATATATCGTGCAATATACCAATGACCTCTTTGGTATTTTCTCAAGCACATTTAAAAGTTACATACACAAAGACACGTGTATATGTATATTTACCAGAGCTTTATTTAAAATTGCCAATGCTTGGACAACTAAGATGCTTCTGCGGCATACCCAAACAATGAAGTATCATTCCACACTGAACAGAAATGAACTGTTACAGAATGCATTTTACTGAGTAAAAGAAACCAGTTGGTAAAGAATACACACTATATGACATCGCTTCTTCAGCAATAGCTCACATCCCCATATAGGGTCTCATAACTGAATGTAGGTTTGTGCAAAAATCTATTTAAAAATAAATAGACCCTGAGTCGCCACCCACAAAAGGCCTTTCTGGCTCCCGATCAAGCTGCTTAACGGCCATGATCCCAGAGACTCAGAGACAAATCTCAGAACTCAGTGGCTTTTGGTAGAAATGCCTCCAGATTTGTTAAAACTTCGGAATTCCAAAATCGTGCGGCCACTACTGCAGCCACGCAACACCATATGTTATTCATAACCAGCAATAGAAAACAAATTGTCTAGTGTTGCCGTTTCAGCAGATCTGAGTGTTGGGGTAAAATCCCAAATAATAATGGTGGGTCTGGTGTCAAAATATTGAATGTGATCAAAGTAGGGCAAGAGTAATGTGGAAATCATCTGCCCCACAGGTAGGGGGAGGATGTGGGATGAGGGTATACTGGGGGTTTGGGTGGTGGAGAATGGGCACTGGTGACAGTTTGGGTGATTTATTGTATGACTGAGACTTAAACCCGAAAGCTTTGTAACTGCTCTCACAGTGATTCAATAAATAAAATTATAAAAAGTTTTAAAAAAGTAAGGTGGAGTTCATGCTCAATTCAATCAGCTAAGCTAGTGGCAGAATAAATAGCAGTACTCCTACAATTTAAAAAAAAGTGTTTGAGTGGAAAACAATGAAGAAACTCTGCTATACGATGTCAACTATATGATTTTCTAGAAACAACCAAACTATAAAGATAGCAAAAGAATCTGGTAGTTAGGGATAGGTTGGCAGGTTGGCAGGAGGACTGAATAGGTAGAATCTAGAGCATACTCTATGGGCAGAAAAACTATATTGTATGACATTAAAATGATAAATACGGCCATCTTTGAAGCGTTCAGCATAAGAGAAGGAACACATGGAGGGTGCGGGATCCCGGAGGAAAAAAAAAAAGAAAAAACAGGTTCCAAAAAGAGCCGAGATCACCCGCAAGTTCCAGAAGGAGTAGGTGCCGCATCCCGCCTCCCCCAGATGGAACCCCGGTGACCAGAAACCTCTACAAACACAGCTCGAGTATGCGGGAACGAGGACTTTTTCTCAAAACCGCGCGGCCGCTTAAGCGGCCGCGCGACATCTCTCTATATACAAAGTGATCAATGAGCAGTAAACCACCCAATCTTTCTCCTTGAAAGTCAGAGTTAAGTTTGGAGCATGGCCACAGCCCCAGAAACACAAGGACTTAATGCAGAACCCAGCAGCTTAGAGCAGAAAAGTGAACGGACGATGAGTTAACCCAGGCCATCATTTCTGCCCAGAGGGGAAAGGGTGTTGCCCCATTCGCCCTCTCTTCTCTGGAAAGAAGAATGGCGGCCACATGGGAGCCTTGTGGACAGCAGGTATGAGCCGGGGGTGTGGGGGGCGACTAAAACCTCACGAGAAGGGGGGCGTTCCAGTCCGTCCTTCACGCCCTACCGAGATCAACAGTTGCCCCCCACGAGCGGCTCCCCAGCACAGCCACAGTCCCAGAAGCACAAGGACTTAATGCAGAACCCGGCAGCTTGGAGCAGAAAAGTGAAAGGACTATGCGTTAATCCAGGCAATCATTTCTGCCCAGAGGGGAAAGGGTGTTGCTCCCTTCCGCCCTCCTCCCTCTGGAAAGAAAGATGGCGGCCACATGGGAGCCTTGTGGACAGCAGGTATGAGCCGGGGGTGTGGGGGCGACTAAAACCTCATGGGAAGGGGGGCGTTCCGGTCCGTCCTTCACGCCCTACCGAGATCAACAGTTGCCCCCCACGAGCGGCTCTCCAGCACAGCCACGGCCCCAGAAGCACAAGGACTTAATGCAGAACCCAGCAGCTTGGAGCAGAAAAGTGAACGGACTATGCGTTGATCCAGGCCATCAAGTCTGCCGGAGGGGAAAGGGTGTTGCCCCATTCGCCCTCTCCTCTCTGGAAAGAAAGATGGCGGCCACATGGGAGCCCTGTGGACAGCAGGTATGAGCCGGGAGTGTGGGGGCGACTAAAACCTCATGGGAAGGGGGGCGTTCCGGTCCGTCCTTCACGCCCTACCGAGGTCACCAGTTGCCCCCCACGAGCGGCTCTCCAGCACGGCCACAGCCCCAGAAGCACAAGGGCTTAATGCAGAACCCAGCAGCTTGGAGCAGAAAAGTGAAAGGACTATGCGTTAATCCAGGCAATCATTTCTGCCCAGAGGGGAAAGGGTGTTGCTCCCTTCCGCCCTCCTCCCTCTGGAAAGAAAGATGGCGGCCACATGGGAGCCTTGTGGACAGCAGGTATGAGCCAGGGGTGTGGGGGCGACTAAAACCTCATGGGAAGGGGGGCGTTCCGGTCCGTCCTTCACGCCCTACTGAGGTCACCAGTTGCCCCCCACGAGCGGCTCTCCAGCACAGCCATGGCCCCAGAAGCACAAGGACTTAATGCAGAACCCAGCAGCTTGGAGCAGAAAAGTGAACGGACTATGAATTGATCCAGGCCATCAAGTCTGCCGGAGGGGAAAGGGTGTTGCCCCATTCGCCCTCTCCTCTCTGGAAAGAAAGATGGCGGCCACATGGGAGCCTTGTGGACAGCAGGTATGAGCCGGGGGTGTGGGGGCGACTAAAACCTCATGGGTCGGGGGCGTTCCGGTCCGTCCTTCATGCCCTACTGAGGTCACCAGTCGCCCCCCGCAAGCAGCTCTCCAGCATGGCCATGGCCCCAGAAGCACAAGGACTTAATGCAGAACCCAGCAGCTTGGAGCAGAAAAGTGAACGGACTATGAATTGATCCAGGCCATCAAGTCTGCCGGAGGGGAAAGGGTGTTGTCCCATTCGCCCTCTCCTCTCTGGAAAGAAAGATGGCGGCCACATGGGAGCCTTGTGGACAGCAGGTATGAGCCGGGAGTGTGGGGGCGACTAAAACCTCATGGGAAGGGGGGCGTTTCGCTCCGCCCTTCACACCCTACCGAGGCCACCGGTTGCCCCCCGTGAGCGGCTCTCCAGCACGGCCACGACTCCAGAACACAGAAACCAATTTCTTAACTATCTGACTTTCAGTAGAAATACTTCCAGGGTCAATAGATAAAATAGCAGAAATCCAAAACCAACATTTAATTCTTGAACCCAGCTGTAGAAAGCAAATCACGTCACAATGCTTTTTCAGCATGTCTGATTTGGGGGGGGGGGGTAAACTCTAAATAATAGTGGTGAATCTCTTATTGAAACAATGAATCTAATCAAAGCAGATAGAGTGTTAACTAGAATTCATCTGCCTCACAGGGACGGGGAGGGGTGGGGGGTGGGGTTTTATTGGGGTTCTTCATGGTAAAAAATAAGTATTGGTAAAGGGAAATGTGTTTGATATTTGCATGACTGAGACATAAACCTGAAAGCTTTGTAACCTTTCCCACAGTGATTCAATAAAAAAAAAATGATAAATACATATATAATATTATACATGCATTTGCCAAAATCCACAAAATATGCAACGCCAAAAGTGAACCCTAATCTAAACTATGGACTTTCCGTGATAGTGATGTGTCAGTTTAGAATCTTCAGTTGCAACACACATACTACCCTTGTGTAGGGTGTTTTTATGGGGGAGGTTGTGGAAAACAGAGTGTAGATGGGAAAACTTTGTAATTTTGCTTAATATTTGCTGTGAGCCTAAAACTACTCTAGAAAGTAAAGTCTGTAAAAGAGGGTGATATAATAGATGTAATCATAGAGGTTTAGAAATGAAAACTATATAGAGAAAGAAGGCACTTCTCTACTTATTATCTGCTAAACCTCGGGTTAAGAGCAGAATCTGAGCAGACAATAGAAGATAACGGGTGACTCTAGATTGCCCACAAAAAGGCCAGGTTAGAACTGGTTTTAAGTCTAGGTTTACCAGACATGCTGGTGACAGAGAGACTCAAGTTTTCTCCCAGAAAGGAGTTTATTCCGGGACAAGCCTTTTTCCCAGATAAGTCTCTACTTCTACCCCACTTCTAGGACTTTCTGAATATATGAGAAAACATGAAGGAAATGCTAACGACCCTCTTTTTTGAATTTCCAATAATATTAATCTGAGAACAATTGTTCTCAGAACATCTTTCTAGAACAACTGTTCTAAGATCCAAGAACCAGGAAGTTCTTCTCAGAATCAAATTCAAGCCAAAAGTTATTCTCACCTGGTAACCTCAAGCATAACACAGGACATGGAGGTACTGCCAAAAACCAAACCATTTTTTTAGAAAGGAAATTAAATGGGAAGAGAAAAAGAAAGACCGTAACTTCTGTCCAGGACCACAGTAAAGGCATTTATGAGCTGGACCCATCCAGTGGCACCTTAGAAACAAAAGGTCACCATCCAAACGCAAACAAACTTTTTTCCTCACTGTGACTGTGTTTCATAACTCTCTCACTTCCTAACATGGACTTGCTCCATCTATGAGATCATTTGTTTTCCTGAGAACTCAGTTATGGAGCTTGCCAATCATTCAGATCTCAGACACTGGCCAAGAAAGCAATGTGAGGAAAGAAAAGCATTAAACCCCTGACTGCTCTCTCTTAGGTCAGTCAGAACATAAGAATCCCATATGATTGTCTTTAAAAAAACTAAATAAATAAATAAACCCTATGCTTACAAAGATAACAAGTTCCAAATGTTGTCTTTTCTTAAATGTATGTTTATTTCAAATCATATGTTTTTAATCTATGACAAAACAGCCTGAGATACTTATTCCAATTCCACACTCTATCCGAAAGCCAAGAGATAACATTCAGAAGTGATGAATGTGTTATTGGTGATATATCAAGTCAGTCTGTTGATTCAAAACATAAACAGAGTCACACAGAAAGAGAAGAAATGGGGAACTACAGATTCAGTTCTCATTCATGCCTGTCCCAAGAACAGAACACTTTCAGACCCCTACAGGTGAGGAGGAAAGAATTTCTTCTTCAAGAAAAAGCCCAGCAGTTAGTCATTTACATTTTTATGCTAACTTGAATAATTCATCTCCCTCCCTACCCCAATACACATACAATTTTGCAATTGAAATCTTGTAATTGGGGGGGAAAGTAAATATAAACTTACTTACAGTAATAAATTTTAAAATATTGAAGACCTGATGAATAAATTTCAATTGGAATAAAAATCACCTGTAATAGTAACTGCTAATATAGGAATAAAAATAAACTGACTTTTTTATTTGTGTCTGTTACATGTACATCAGCCATCATGCTGTTGTATCTTATTTAATTTAATCATCAAAACAACCTCTTCAAGAAGTCATTCTATGTGCCCAATTTTAAACAAATGGTAAATATGGTACCCTGTATATTTACAACTACAGCATAAATATATATAACATTTACACTATTAGAAACCAATACTACTCAACATAAAATAAACTAAAAAATAACATCATAGGAAAGGATAGAATAAGAAGAATAATATAAATAAACAAGTAGGAAATAGTGGAGTATGGGTGCTTAAACATTATATTGCTATGACTAGAGCAATAATACAGTAGGTAGGACTTTTGCCTTGCACATGGCTGACCCAGGTTTAATTCCCCAGCACCCCATATGGTGCCCGGTGTCCACCAGGAGTGATTTCTGAGTACAGAGCCAAGAGTAACCACTGAGCACAGCTGATTGTGGCCCAGAAACAAAAAAAAAAGAAAGCAAAAAAAAAGCACATTATATTGTTTGCCCTCCAATCAAAACAAAAAAAATGAAAGTGAATGCTCATGAAAAGTAATCTACCAATTTTTGTTAGTACATATGAATAGAATCATATAGCACTATAACCTCCCGCTCTGTTTCATAATTTCTGTATCATGATCAATCTAGGAGCCTATATCCTGGAAAGTTCCAGTTGGAGACCACTTTATCTGTCAGAATTTCCCAGGCTCCCAAACTTACCAAGAATGCCTTCTAAACTTTTCTGATGTCCTTTCTTCCCTCTAATATCTATCATCAGGACAATTTATGTAATCACAGTCATATGCTGTACTATCCCAATAGCATTTTATCTTTCCTGAAAAAAACTTTCCTTTGCTCACCTACCTTTCTGCCAGTTTCCTTTGTAGAGGGGCAAAAATATTTCCAAAATATGTGGTTAGTTACTAAGATTTTTGAGGTCTCTCCTAGAAAAATAAAGGAGGTATATATGTTATTAATAAACTAAACTCATCATACTTTTCTCTTATCAATCCCTGATGATTTTTGATCATTCATCCAAACTGGTGAATCCAGATGGGTACAAAATACTTTTGCATCCTGATATTTTCTAATTACTGTTTCCCAGTTTCCCATACACTCCTTCTAGTCCCAAATCTTACTAGCCAAGATTTTTAATTTTCTCCTATTTATGTCCAGTCCACTGCATTCTGGTTCCTCAAAACAAAGACAAAATTTTACCTTTGTTTTGACAGTTTCCTTTGGTCTCCTCTTCCTCCTCCCACCTAGAAATATGAATGTTTCCTGTTGTACTCTTGCCTATCACTCCTCCACATACTCCTTGGCCCAATTTGTACATGCATACCAGTAATACCAAAACTTTATCTCAATCTATTTCTTCAACTCCCACCTCACTGTCAATTTCTCTAAGTTACCTCAATCGGGATGTGACCCACATTCATGAGTTCCACTCAATTTGTTCTGCTTTATCTTCTAATCTACATTTCATCTGAGATTCCCTTCTAAAGAGTCCAGGTCACTCAGATCACTCCTGGTCCCCTGGAGATTATTTCCCAAATAGTTTGTAGATCCATCCCCTCCTTTCTAAAATAAGATTACAGAACTGATTTCCAGCAGCAAGCTTTACCTGGACTGTTCCAATAACTTCCAAGTTGTTTCCCTGAGAACCCCATTTGTCATGTTGCCACTGGATAGTTGGATAGTGTGTTTACTCAAAATTTGACTGTATCAAACCCTTGTCTAAAAATCTGCTCAGGGGTCTTCAAAATCTCAACAAGCTCCACATTATTTCCTATGCTATATGTTTCATCTTCACACAACTAAATAAAATTGGGCTCTCTCTTCTCACTAATGTATCCCTATCCTTTTGTGTATGTTTAATTCTTGCACATCTAATATTCTCTCTCTTCTTTACCTCATACATCCAGAAGAGACTGGAAACAGTCATGGAAACTGGCTGACGGAGAAGAAAGATAAATTTCAAACAAAAGAAGTTTGAAATGGAATACTACATACAAACTCTTGGCCTCCTAACTCAATTCGCTCTTATGTCCTGTCCCCACACACAAAGAATTATGTCTTCAGCAAACCCTTTATATAAATAATTTTCAGGTAAAAACTGTTTTAGGTGCATAACTTGATTGTCCTTTACTAAGTTCCTTGGTATCATGCCATGTTTTAGACTATTTATATTCCTGTATCTCACCTCAATTATAGCATTTAGCGCTTGATAAATATCCAATAAACTTCCCAGATAGCTATCCAATAGCATTTGTTAACTGTACTCTGAAACAAGACCTATACCTGTCATCTATAAGAAAATAGTCACTCTAACGACTGATGTAACTTATACATAATCTTTATAACAAAATTATAGTTATGCTTTC
Source organism: Sorex fumeus (assembly GCF_029834395.1). Classification (NCBI taxonomy): domain Eukaryota; kingdom Metazoa; phylum Chordata; class Mammalia; order Eulipotyphla; family Soricidae; genus Sorex; species Sorex fumeus. The sequence goes on along the minus strand of NW_026606065.1, from coordinate 596,932 downwards.
ATAGTAGAATATTTAATGATAAGAATTTTGTTATTAATTATCCTCTTATTCCCTGTACAGAATCACCATGTATACTAACCCAACAACTTTTTATAATAGAGTTTTTATGATGCTGAAGCACAAAGGAGTTCTGCGTAACTCATTAAAGGAAAAAACAACCAGAAAATCCTTATAGCCTCCACTCCTGACCCTTATCATATCAGCAGACCCAGCTCCTGAACCAATCAGTAACATATTATTGCCTTACTAAATACACCTCACATTGCTCACACATATAACTCCTGTCACTGGGTGATGATGGGCAGGAAAAGAGCAATAGCAAGCCTAATCCCTCAGAAACTGTCAGAGAGGATGATGCATAGAAATGACAGAAATGAGGAGTATGATAAGTGATATTAAAAAACCCAATAGAAACTCTGAGCAGCAGAACAATAGTAATGAGGAAAAGATGTGGGAAATCCAAGCTAAGAAAGAGTAAACTTCTAGTAAACAACAGAAGATGGTTTTTAAAAAGTATGAAAATTAATGAACAACACACCAGGGAACTATGGAATGTGTTCAAGAAAAACAATAGGGGAATCATCAAAGTTCCTGAAGAGCAGGAAGGAAAATTTTATGAAGTTCCAATAACTAAAGAAATAATAGATAAGAATTTCCCAGATTTGAAAAATGCAGTCAACCAAATTCAAGAAGCCAAGGTATCCCAGAGAAAACAGACACAAATAGGAAAATTCCAAAATTCCAAGATACATTATACTTGGGCAGGAGTGATAGCACAGAGGGTAGGGCGTTTGCCTTGCACACAGGCGACCTGGGTTCGATTCCTCGTCCGTCTTGAAGAGCACGGCAAGCTACCGAGAATATCCCGCCCACACAGCAGAGCCTGACAAGCTCCCTATGGTGTATTCGATATGCCAAAAACAGTAACAACAAGTCTCACAGTGGAGATGTTACTGGTGCCCGCTCAAGCAAACTGATGAACAACGGGAGGACAGTGCTAAAGTGCTACATTATACTCAAAATAACAAAGCCCAAAGATGGAGACAGAATATTGAGAGAAACATGAACAAAAAAAAATCACTAATATAAAAAGGAAAGCCCATAAAATCTACTGCAGATCTATCAAATGAGACTCTATGAGCCCGATGAGAATGGAGGAATATAGTTTTCAAAAAAAATCTCAATTAATTGAATACATCACCAAGAAAACTCTATCCAGCTAGATTATCATTCTGACTTTCAGCTATGAAAAACGATACAGAACTTCATAGACAGGCAACAGCTTAAGGAATTCATAACTTTGATACCAGTTTTCAAGATGCATTAAAGGAGCTTCTTGAAAAGACAAGACAAACTTCTCATCATTTGGTGCTGAGTATGACATTCACTCATGTGTTTATGGTTGTCTTCTACTAAATTAAGAAAGGTCTGTTGATTCCTATCTTGTTAAGGAATTTTCATTTTCAATAATGAATTAGCACTTCAAATATATTGAGTTTTCTATGTCTGATAAGGTGCTTTTTATATCCATAGAGATTTTTATTATAATCATTTACTTATTAATGCAGATACTTAAGCTCTTAAGTATTTATAATATTTTCTAATATATGTTATCTATAATCTTTTCTAACATAGATCCAATATTCCCTTTATTGGGATAAAGCACACTTCTATACTTCAATAGGCCTATTCAGATTTTCCTCTTAAAATGTTCTTAATTCCCTTCAGTCTACTAAATTTTACATTTGTAGGACTTATTTCATGTAAAACATATCTGCACATAATTATTCATAATATTACTTTTTAATTTACATACCAGTAAAAAGAAAGAGATATAGTTTAGAAAAATATTTTATCAACTTTTCATTTATTTACAGTTTTGTGGGATTTCAGTTTAGCTTTGTTTATCTATAGATCTGTAGGTGTCATCACCACCTCCATAATAAATAAGTTCATCAATTAATAAAATATCTCTCTCACACATGCAAGAGTAAAAACAACCTACAATAACAGAAAAAAAATGGCCATAGTCATCAGAACTGGAGATTTTGTCTGCATAACTGAGCTTACAGGGGAGGGTGGGAGGGACAGTGGTCGAGGAAAATAGCGTCTCTAGTGATGGGTGTGGTGTTGAAAGGATGTGTTCATGGAAAGTGTCATTAGCAGAATTGTAAATTCTAGTACCTCAGTAGAAAATAGTTAAAAAAGAAGAGAAGGAAAAATTTAAAAGGCAGGCCAGGGAATCCGTGCCCAGGGCTCTAGGAATCTAGCAGTCAGAGAACAAAGTGACAGCTAAACACAAAATAATAGTAGCACTTCTTATCCTAAACTTTGCCAAGTATGAAGTACTCTGAGAAAACCTCAAAAAGAAAACCATTTCCTCATCTCCAAAAATCAAACATAAAACTATGTAAGCATATGATTGTTGGATTTAAATACAATTTCTTCTGAAGTTATAAAAAAGTATTTAGATTAGGACAAGAGAGATATAATAGGGGCTAAAGCATTTTTCTTGCATGCAGTCAACCCCAGTTCTATTCCCAGCACTACCCAACCACTGCTGGGTGTAGCTCTGGAGGTATCAAGTACCACCATAGTGTCCCTGGAGGTCCCTAAACACCTTAGGACTAATTTTGAGCACCAACAGATTTGAGAAGCCATCCACTATCAAGCCCTGGCATTGAACAACTGGCTGGTCTACAAGAATTGCAGGAAGTTCCCCCTCCCCTACCATATGTTTCTATCCTCTTCCACTTCTAATTGATCATGGTTAATAATATCATTAAGAAGAGAAAAAATACTGATTGGACTCTTCAGTAAGCTACAGAAATAAACTTCCATTATAATGTGATTGGAAGAGACAAATAATTTGATGTACCATCATCAGACTTATAAACCTTAGTGGTCTCATATGCATGGAAGGATAAAGGTAAAGGTAAAGGCCCTCCCGTTGTTCATCGATTTTCTCGAGCGGGCCCAGTAACATCTCCATTGTGAGACTTTTTTGTTACTGTGTTTGGCATACGAATACATCATGGGTAGTTTGCCAGGCTCTGCCATGAGGGCAAGATACTCTCGGTAGCTTGCCGGGCTCTCCGAGAGGGGCGGAGGAATCGAACTTGGGTCGGCCATGTTGGCTGCGTGCAAGACAAACGCCCTATCGCCATGCTATCGCTCCAGCCCACATGGAAGGATAATTTTAAAAAATTGAATTTTTGTCCTTCATCTTCTGAGCATCCTTCTTCCCAAGAGTTGGTGTCAACAGTTTGGTAATGAGGGATACCCTCATCTCATACAGCAGTGAAAAGTCGCTACGCAGATTGGGGCTTTATTTAAAGATATTTTACATATAAAAAATTTTACATAAATGTCCTCAATGTAAACTGTAAAAATTTATAATAAACTCCAAAGTGTCCAACATTCAGGGATACAAACTCAAGTTTTTGAGATTAAGAGAAACAATGACTTTGTGAAGGAGACTTTTGAACTGAAAAAAAAAATTGGCATCTTTTACATTGCTTGATTCCTGATTTAAAAAATAAGCACAAAAAAAGTAAAACTGGTTATAATGAATCTGTTGGCCCAGATTCAATAAGTATTTCATGAGATGAGAATATTGAAGAACTGGAGAGGCAACAAGAGTTAGATGTTGATGACAACTTCTTAGAATCATTGGGCCTATGCCCCAGACACTTGGCTCCAGTGGGTGGAGTTTTAAAAGAGCCCAGAAAGTTTGGAAGTCTTACAGTTTCTGTATGGAAGCCTGGAAAATGAAGACCTGAGAAAAAGGCAAAAAGAAAATCTTGAAAAGGTTGATTTTCAACCTATAATGACCACAAATGCCTGACATTTCCTAAGATTTTATTTTCTGCAATGGCATAAGTGGCAAAATATAATTTCAAATTATTGAAAAAAGAACAGTTACTTTTTATCCACCCAAGATTGTGATTAGGACATTGATGAAAAAGAATATAAACCATTAGAGAATATTGTATCAAGTGGAATATGCAATGAATTTGACAACTGGAGCAAATCAATCTATTTCACCTTTTGTTAACTAATGATTAGTTAACTAACTCATGGGGACTATGGGCTCTATAAAGTTAGAATCACCCACTTTCTATCACCAATAATCTAAATAATGTTTCAAGTGCTTTTCAATCCTAGGTTTCCATAACTCTGCTCTCCTCTTAGGAAAAGAAGAATTTGGGTAGACTCCTAGAAGGTACTGGCATTTACTTCTCACCGTTAACAGGAAAAAAGCAGAGCTTCCTATTTCAATCAACAAGTGTTCATGTCATACCTTCTGAACCAACTTTATTCTTTCACTTTCGAGACCTTTAAGAGTTCCACATTCTTACAAACTATGAAGAACAATGTAAAATAAATCAAATTTCCACAACATCGTTAGCAGATTTACCTTTACACAAAAATCTTGCTTATGAATTAAATATTAGACAAAAAACCATCAACATGTAAATTATTTTGGCTTCCAGTGTATAGTTTTCCAGAACCCTCAGATATCTTTTAAAAAAGGAATTGTATTTGTGCAACTTTATTTGTATTTGTGTACAACACAAAGTTGTATCTATACCACTCTGTGTATGTTTAAATGAATTATCTGAACAGATTTGTAGGACTCAGACATGCAAAGACTCATGTGACCAATGTGTGACAAAGTGTGAATATTTTGGGGGGAGCGTGAAATCAGAAAAAAGAATGGGATAGAAATCCTAGGCAACCACTGACCTAGAGAAGTATACATGTTAGAGAGGATGACAGATATATACCACAAAATTTCAATACAGTATTGTGAGTACTTTGACAGACATAAACACACCCTGTTATGAAAGCAGAAGCAGAGATATTGAGGGCCAGGGTGTCAAGAAATAACCCTTCCAGAGATGATGCTTGAGCCAAGTCTTAAAAAAGAAATAGGAGTCTGCCAAGCAACAAAAAGTGCTTATTAACTGCTGAACAAGGAAGATCAGTTACACCATCCACATGGCTACACAAGGAAAGAACACATCATCAATCGCTGTGAAATGGGCATGAGAATCAATTCTGAAGAAGCGTGTCTCTGGTGCTTTTGATGAAAAGTGTAGTAGAGATCTCAGGGGAAAAGATAAAAGATCAGACAGACCTCTAGGTATCAGAAACGTGTCTCTCCACACCATCCATCCACTCAAACTATTTTTATTGGACAGAACTGAAAGAAACATTGTTGGCAAATAAAATACCTACCAGAACATTCTGGACTGCTTCATGCTGCATACATGCTCAAACTTTGACCTGCAGAGCACAAATCCATATCCAAGTGGTTAAGGAACTATATAAGATGAGCGCTTGTTATGAATGAAACTTTGGTGATTACATCATCTACACTAACCCAGAACAGCTGACGACCATTGCCAATATCATGCATTCAGCAATCAGCAACATCTTTGGGACAGATGTCAGAGAAACTATTGTGCCAATTATGCTGTAATGATGAGAGCAGAGAGCCTGCCTAGGGAATTCTCATTTCATGTCTTCTTTGAAAAATCATCACTTAAAAGAGGGCAATATACAACATATACTATGCATCCTGTCACTCTCTTTGGCTTTAACTGTGCTCCCTTTGACTTGTGGACCATTGAACTTTCTGATCTTGGAGTGCGATGGTATAAGCTAAAGAGTTCTGGCACACACAAAATCCTCTACATTCTTGAATGCTCAAGACAGCTTTACAATATCTTACACTGCATCTGTGCAGACCTGTTTTTTACTAACACTGACAGTCTTTCTTGAACATTTTCTCTAAAGGAGAAAATAGAATTAGCTAAGGCTAATAATAATCAGTTAACCTACATAATTAGAATCCATTCATTAATTAGATGATCCTTTATACATCTCATGTTTAGAAAAATTAATAAAGAAGAGTCAGAGAGATTACTCACTAGGAACGGGGGAGGGGGGACTTAGATTCCCGGCACTGCATTGCCCCTTGAGCCCTGCTGGAAGCAGCCCTCAAGACAGAGTTGGGAATAACCCCTGAGCATCCAAGCCCTCCCCCACCAAAAAATACAATAGTCATAATAAAGAGTAGAATAAACTCTTTCACAGGAAATATTCACTGCAAATCCTAGTAATTGAAGTTTAAATATTCTTTCACATTTTTTGTTTTTTTTTTAATTTTTATTAGTGAAACACCATGAGGTACAGTTGTAGACTTACAAATTTTTGTGCTTGGGTTTCAGTTATACAAAGATCGCGTACCCATTCCTCCACCAGTGCCTATTCTCCACCAACACTAATCCCAGTATCCCTCCCACCCCACCCCCATCTCCCCATCCCAACCTGCCTCTGTGGCAGGGCACTCCCTTTTGTTCTCTCTCTCCTTTTGGGTGCTGTGGTTTCCAAAAGAGGCATTGAGTGGAAGTCATGTTCGGTCTATAGTCTACTTTCAGCATGCATCTCCCATCCTGGGCGGATCTTCCCAACACCCCTTATTTGGTGCTCCCTTCTCTATCTGAGTTGCCTTTTCCCCTAGAGTGTGCGGCTGGCCTCCAAGCCATGGAGTAAACCTCCTGGTATTTATCTCAGCTATTCTTGGGTGTTAGTCTCCTATTTTGTTACTTTACATTCCCCAGATGAATGCAATCTTTCTATGTCTGTCCCTCTCTTTCTGACTCATTTCGCTTAGCATGATACTTTCCATGTAGTACACTTGTATGTAAATTTCATGACTCCATCCATTCTAACAGCTACATAGTACTCCATTGTGTAGATGTACCAAAGTTTCTTTAACCAGTCATCTGTTCTCAGGCACTCAGGTTTTTTCCATATTCTAGCTATTGTAAACAGTGCTGCAATGAACAAACAAGTGCAGATGTCACTTCAACTATACTTTATTGCCTCTCCGGGGTATATTCCCAGGAATGGTATTGCTGGGTCAAATGGGAGCTCAATTTCTAGTTTTTTGAGAATCGTCTTTACTGTTTTCCAAAAGGGCTGAACCTGTTGGCATTCCCACCAGCAGTAAAGGAGGGTCCCTTTCTTGCCACATCCGTGCCAACACCAGTTGCTTTTGTTCTTTTGGATGTGGTCCAGTCTCTGTGGTGTGAGATGATATCTCATTGTTGTTTTGATCTGCATCTTTCTGATGTTTAATGATGAGAGCATTTTCTCATGTGCCTTTCAGCCCTTCGGATTTCTTCTTTGAGGAGGTTTTTGTTCATTTTGTCTCCCCATTTTTTATGGGGTTGGATATTTTCTTCTTGTGGTGTTCAACCAGTATTTTGTATATACTTGATATCAACCCCTTGTTGGTAGTGTATTTGGCGAATATCCTTTCCCATTCTGTAGACTGTCTTTGTATTTTGGTCACTGTTTCTTTTGAAGTGCAGAAGCTTCTTAGTTTAAGATAGTCCCATTTGTCTATCTCTGTTTTCACTTGCTTGGCTGGTGGCATGATGTCTTTGAAGATACCATTAGCTTCAATGTCATAGAGGGTTTTGCCGGCTTTGTCTTCAATGTACCTTATGGTTTCCAGTCTGATGTTAAGGTCTTTAATCCATTTTGATCTTACTTTTGTACATGGTGTTAGGCAGAGATCTGAGCCCAGTTTTTTTCATGTATCCATCCAGTTTTGCGAGCACAATTAAAAAGGCTTTCTTACTCCACTTCACATTTCTTGCTCCTTTATCAAAGATTAGATCATATGTTTGGGAAGAGATGTCAGTATATTCAAACTAGTTCCATTGGTCTGCTGCTCTGCCTTTGTTCCAGTACCATGCTGTTTTAATTATTACTGCTTTGTAGTACAGTTTGAAATTAGGGAGGTTGATTCCTCCCATTTTCTTTTTCCCAAGAATTGCTTTAGCTATTCGTGGGGGCTTATTGTTTCATATAAATTTTAGGAGTGTTTGCTCCATTTCTTTGAAGAATGTCATGGGTATCATAATAGGGATCGCATTGAATTTGTACAGTGCTTTGGGAAGTATTGCCATTTTGACAATGTTAATTCTCCCAATCCATAAACAGGGGACATTTTTCCATTTCCTCGTGTCCTCTTTTATTTCCTGAGGCAGCGTTTTTTAGTTTTCTTTGTACAGGTCCTTTACTTCCTTAGTTAAGCTAATTCCTAGGTAGTTGATTTTCTGAGGCACAATTGTGAATGGATTGTTTTCTTGATGTCATTTTCTTCTCTCTCATGATTTGCGTATAGGAAAGCCACGGACTTTTGGGTATTGATTTTATAGCTTGCAAATTTACTATACAAGTCTATTGTTTAGAGGAGTTTCTTGATAGAGGTTATAGGGATCTCTAAGTATAGTATCATATCATCTGCGAATAGTGAGAGTTTGATTTCTTCCTTTCCTACCTGGATGCCCTCAATATCTTTTTCTTGCCTAATCGCTATTGAAAGTACTTCCAGTAATATAATGAACAGTAATGGAAAGAGTGGGCATCCTTGTCTCATCCCTGATCTTAGGGGGAAGGCTCTCAGTTTTTCCCCATTGAGGATGATGCTTGCTTTAGGCTTGTGGTAGATGGCTTTAACTATATTGAGGAAAGTCCCCTCTATCCCCATTTTGGCGAGGGTTTTCATCATAAATGGGTACTGGATCTTGTCAAATGCTTTCTCTGCATCTATTGATATGATCATATTATTTTTATCTTTACTTTTGTTGATGTGATGGATTATGTTCATTTATTTCTGAATGTTAAACCAGGCTTGCATGCCCAGGATGAATCCCACTTGGTCATGGTGTATGATCTTTTTCATGAGTTGTTGAATTCTATTTGCTGAAATTTTGTTCAGAATCTTCGCATCCATGTTCATTAGGGATATCGGCCTGTAGTTTTCTTTTCTTGTGGTGTCTCTGTTTCCTTTTGGTATTAGAGAGATATGGGCTTCATAGAAACTGTTTGGGAGAGTTTCTGTTTTTTCAATTTCCTGGAAAAGCTTGAGAAGAACTGGCAACAGGTCCTCTTTAAATGTTTGGAAAATTTCCCTAGTGAATCCATCTGGACCTGGGCTTTTGTTTTTGGGAAGACTTTTGATGACAGTTTTAATTTCATTGATATTAATAGGTCTAATCATGTACTCTATATCTTCTTGATTCAGCTTTGAGAGATTATAGGAATTCAGATATTTATCCATTTCTTCTAGGTTCTCTTGTTTTGTGGCATACAGACTTTCAAAGTAGTCTTTGATGATCTTTTTGAATTTCTTTGGTTTCTGTTGTGATATCCCCATTCTTATTTCTGATTCAATTTATTAGAGTTCTCTCTCTCTGTTTCTTTGTGAGTGTTGCTAGTGGTTTATCTATCTTATTTATTTTCTTGAAGAACCAGCTCTTGGTTTCATTGATCTTTTGGATTGTTTCTTTGGTTTCCATGTCATTGATTTCTGCTCTAAGTTTTATGGTCTCTTTCCTTCTGCCTGATTTGGGCTACTTCTGTTGATCCTTTTCTAAGATCTTGAGCTGTGAAGTCAAGTTTTTTATGTGCATCCTTTCTTCCATCCTGAGATATGCTTGCAGAGCTATAAATTTTCCCCTTAATATGGCTTTACCTGCATCCCATAAGTTCTGGTAGCTTGTGTCTTCATTCTCATTTGTTTCCAAGTATCTTTTGATTTTGTCCTTGACTTCCTTCCTGATCCACTCATTTTTCAGCATTGAGTTGTTTAATTTCCAGGTTTTTGATTTGGTTCTCTGTGTCTGTGTATGATTCACTTCTATTCTCAGTGCATCATGGTCTGAAAAGATTGTTGATACTATTTCTATCTTCCTGATTCTATTGAGATATGTTTTGTGGCCTAGAACATGGTCTATTTTGGAAAATGTTCCATGCGCACTGGAGAAGAATGTGTATTCTTTCTTTTTGGGGTGTAAAGCCCTGTACAGGTCTATAAGTCTTTTCTCTTCTATTTCTTCTTTCAAAGCCAGTGTTTCCTTGCTGAGTTTTGTTCTTGTTGATCTATCCAGAGGTGATAGGGCGATGTTGAAGTCTCCAGCTACTATGTGTTGCTAGTAATGTCCTCCTTAAAATCTGTTAGCAGTTGTTTTAAGTATTTAGCTGTTCCCTCGTTAGGTGCGTATACATTTAAGAGTCTAATTTCTTCCTGTTGTACGTATCCCTTGATAAAGAGAAAGTGGCCTTTGCTGTCCCTTCTAATCTTTTTCAACGTGAAATTAATGTTTTCGGATACTAGTATGGCCACTCCAGCTTTTTTGAGGGAGCTGTTTTCTTGCAGTATTGTTTTCCATCTTTTGACTTTGAGTCTGTGTTTGCTCTGATTGTTCAGATGAGTTTCTTTTAGACAGCAGAATGTTGGTTTCTGTTTCTGGATCCATTTTGCCACTCTGTGTCTCTTGATTGGTGCATTTAGACTGTTGACATTAAGAGAGATTATTGTCATGGGATTTTGTGCCATGTTTCTGTAGGGGTTGGTTGTGTTTCTAAGTGTTTTCCTTCTTATCTTACAGGAGCCCCTTTAACCCTTCTTTTATTTTATTTTATTTTTTTTTGCTTTTTGGGTCACACATGGCGATGCACAGGGGTTACTCCTGTCTCTGCACTCAGGAGTTACTCCTCTTGGTGCTCAGGGGACCATATGGGATGCTGGGAATTAAACCCGGGTTGACCGCGTGCAAGGCAAATGCCCTACCCGCTGTGCTATCTCTCCAGCCCCTTAACCCTTCTTTTAGATTTGATTTTGAGTCTATGAAGTTCCAGAGCTGTTGTTTATCTACAAAATGGTGTATTGTTTCATCGAGTTTGAGTGAGAGTTTAACTGGATAAAGTATTCTTGGTGAGGTGTTCATTTCATTGAGTTTTTTCACTATATCCCACTATTGCCTTTGGGCTTGGAGGGTTTCCTCTGATAGGTCTACTGTAAATCTAAGGGGTGTTCCTTTGTATGGGATTTCCTTCTTTGACCTTGCTGCTTGTAGTATTGTGTCTCTGTCCACAGTATACATCGTTCTGACTATGATATGTGTTGGAGTGCTTTTATTAGGGTCTTTTTTTGCTGGCACCCTTCTGGCTCCTTGGATCTGTATGTCTGCATTCTTTAACTCTGGGAACTTTTCAGCAATTATTCCTTTGACTGTGGCTTTTCATTGGGGTTGTCTCCCTGCCCTTCTGGTACTCCAATGATTCTAATGTTGTTCCTATTGGCGTCATCCCCTAGGTCTCTGATTCTCCTTAGAGCCATTTTGAGAACTTTTGCCATTGCTTGTTTTTCCCTATGGGATTTCTGTTGCTCATCTTCAAGCTCACTGATCCTGTCTTCAGCTGTACTCATCCTATTGCTAAGGGCACTTACTGCTTTTTTAATTTTGTCTACCAAATCCTTTATCAGTGACACTTCTTTTTGTAGCTTTTTTGTTTCTGCTCTTATTTCTTCCTGTATTTTCTCGATTAACCGTTCTATTGTTTCTTTCATTTCTTCTTTTAGTTTTCTTGATATCTCCTCCATTGATTCTTTGAGGATCCTTGAACATCCTCTGCATTTTGTCTCGGAATTCTTTATAGAAGAGAGCATATTTGTAGGTCACCCCAGTTGAGGAATCGGGAATCTTTTCTTCATCTTCTCCTTGTAGTGGAGATTTGCACTGTTTCTTCATGTTGTTTTGGTTGTCTAGTGGTAAAACCCTGGAATTCACTAGCACTGTTCCCTCTTATCGTGGGAAAGGATTCTGGATAAGGCCAGTCGATGGTGTACACCCTTCTCTCTTTCTAGGGTCTGAGAATCCTCTCAGGCATTTTTCTTTGGCTTATGACAGGCATCTACTGAAGCTTTGTAGGAGGTGTTCTTTTAGTATTGGGTTTATACAGCTTCTATTGCGTACTGGTCTTTTGTTAGAATTGGAGCAGGCCAGTGGATTGTTATTGTATTGTAGTGTAGGTGGCCAGAATTTTTTCACAGATTTAGATGACAAAGGCTGGGGCGAAGGTCCAGAGTGCTGGGGGTGGGAAATACAACTGTGGCCACATAAGCGGCCACCTGCCCTGGAGAAGGCTACGCCAACTTTTGAGGAGGCCACACCCCTGCAGTGATGTCCATGCCCCCAGCCAGTTCAGATGGTAGTCCAGAGAGTTGTTGGGGGGGCCGGGGGGCCAGCCCTCCCTGCGGAAGTGGCTGCAGATGCCCCTGGCCAGGGTCCCATGGTGGCGGTTAAGTTTCAGGGTCCCGAGTTGGGGTGGGGAGTGCACGCCAGGTGGGTACCTGTTGGCAGGGGTGGCGACTACTTGGACTTCTTTCACATCTTTTTTAATGTCAGTATTGAAAAATTCTCTTTTTTAATCAGATATTTGCAAATCCCTATGCATGTTAACAAACCTCCCCAGTAATAGTTAATATGAAGAAATGTGAGTTTCAACACAATTTTCCCTTCTCTTTTTAAAATTTTGTGTCATAATCAGCAGTACTTGTTTTGGTACTACTTCTGGATGGGTGCTTAAGAGATACATGCAGAGCAGTGCTCAGAAGCTCCTGCAGACCTGGGGGTAGACCCCGAGCTTTGACCTACAGCACAAGTGCTCCACCCCTTTGTGCTACTTCACCAACCTTCAAAAATATTCATTATTATAAAAAGATTATATTATGATTATCCTATAAAATTCATTATCATTAGAGGGATTCTTTCATAAGATTTTCATCAGGGATCGAAGCCATAGTACAGCAAATAGAGTACTTGCCTTGCATGCAGCCAACCCAAGGTGATTTTCTGGTATCTCCTATTGTTTCTTGAGGACTTCCAGCAGTGATTTCTGAGCATGCAGCTGGGTGTGACCCAAAAACAAAGAAAAAAATCATCATCAATAACCATCTTATCGAAAAGATAATGAAAAGTAAGTTATAAATAAAAAGACTTTTTATCATGAAGGTAAGAAACAAGATATATTTATTTCAAACTTTAGTTAATAAGATCATTGCATTATAAGTATTACTGTCTTCTTTATATATGCCATTCTCTTATCATTTAGGAAATTCCAGGATCTTGGGGAAAAGAAATCAATGACTGTATATCTCAAGGGGCAGTAGGTGGATTTTGGTACTGGCAAAAATAAATGAATGCAAGACTACAGAAAAGTGGGGAGAAGGAATGCTACAAAGCAGGTTGTCAGATGATGAAAGTGATACACCTTCACGGTCCTGGGTAAACTTTTACCCCAAGCAAATGATTTTTTTTCCTCAGAAAATGCTTCCAGTAGAAATTTTCATGGGCATTTTAGAATCCTGTTGGTGAGTTCCTGAAAATATCACAGTTGGTCAAAAGACATAGGTGTTTCAACTCTTTCTAACTCGCTTTGGTGCTAACTTATAAAAACTCAGAGGTGTATATTGGACTCATTAAACTGAGGGACTCATAGGCACCAGCTCCATCAGAGAAAAGCGCTGACAGGAATTATACTTTATGCAAGTTTCCCACATCATTCTGCCAACGTACTTCCATTTTAATCCAAAACATTCCCAGCTTGTCAAATACTACGCCCCTCTGGAACACAAAACCAATCATGCCACCTTATGCAAGAGTTCTTTGATATAAACAAATATCCCCTGGAGATTGAAGGAACCCACGACCACATTTTCACATGTTACTACAAACCAACCCAAAAGTCTTTCTGCAAAGCTAATAACCCAGGAAAAGTAAGGAGAATAAGATGGAGTCCAAAGCTTGCTGGCCTGCCAGTTGTCAAACGACAAATATATTGATCATTAAATAAATATCAATAAATATTCATAGATACTTATTGAATCTAAGAACCCATTGAGGATGGAGATATGTGTATATGGTTGTGTATTAAGAATCAGTACAGTTAAGACCATATTAAGAGTTAATACAAAAATAAATAGTTTTCAAATTTCTAAATTTTCCTAAGGAGGCACAAAGAAAAATCATATAAAATATTTTACAATTTAATGTTGACAATTTCACATGTCAAGACAATTAGCCTTTTTGTAACAAGATGGTGGACAGATGCTTAGAAGAATTATGAGTCTGATCTTTCTGAAAAAGTCAATAAGGCTGAGTCTCTAACAGAAGTAATGTTTTAAAGAAGGAGAGATAAGACGGGAAATTAATGGATAGAAAACAGATAATTGTAGTGAAATACAAAAGGATGTATTTTGAATAGTTGTTGAGAACAATATGAGTCAGCTTTGTTCTAAGATATGTGGGCAACTGGAAATAAGACCTTCAATAAAACTATGGCCATAAATAAGAAGTTTATGATGATGTGAACAGTAAAAGATGAGTGGAGAGATATACGCCACATGATGGAATGTGAGCTCCTAAAACTTTGAGGGAAGAGAAGCAGAAAATTGTTGAATTCTGCAGAGTGAAGTGAAAGCACACTGATGTGTCTTCTTTATTAAAATAAAAGAGTAAAATGTCACCCAAACCTGAAGTCAATTGAGTTAACGTCTAAAGGGTTTTTATAGTATTCACTGACTATTAGTGCTTTGTATAATTTGAGTTTTAGATGTGATCAGCACAAAAATTAATATGCTAACAAGTGTATGCAAAATGGTTAGGGAGTTCTGAGATACTGAATAACTTCCAAGGAAGAAGGTGTCCATTAGTTCCTACACACAGACCTTATGACTCTACCATGTACAGATCACTCCAGTGAATATTCTAGAGAATTCCAGATGAATTGGGTATACCATCTGACTGGGAATATTAGACAAGTAAATGAATAACCATAGTAAGAAAATGGTTGGGTGGGGGGGTGGGTATTCTTAATGGAGTCACAGATAAAAGATTGTACTATACTATGCAAGTCCTTGTTCAGACATTGTCTTCCTACATTCAGTGGAAGATACATCTTCTAACTGGGAATCATGAAGACATTAGCTTTTGTTCTAAGGCTGAAAGAGAATGAAAAGCTTGTTCTTTTCAAATAAATAGGGGGAAGGTAATAAAATGTCAGGAAATTTTTTAGAGACAGTAAATCACAATGGGTAGCTTATTAACTCTCTTATTACAATGTTTCTCAACTTCCCTGATTATAGGAATCACTAGAGATGCTTGTTAAAAAAATACCAATTCATAGCTCCACCCCAGATAGCCTACTACAGATCCAGAGAAAAACATAAGAAATCTTGATTTTTTTTTAACACATACTTCCTGTGTGATTCTATGATGAAGCAAGTTTGGGAAATACCAATGAAGTCTATATCGAGTAATAAATAAAACTGTTCTCTTAGAATTTCAATAGAAATGTTTTCTATTTCACTGAAGAAAAGGGGTTATAGGTCCTCATTTCTGTAAGAGCTTGGTGTGGAATAAGACTGTAATTAAAAGTATCTAAATACTGCAATAGACTTTTATGAGATTTAGAATCCCCACCTCTGAAAAGCTTTTAAAATGGACAAAATCACAATTTTCTTTAACGAGATTGGTACTGGGGAGCAAACAGAGGTCGTGGGGAAGAAATTGATTCCTACTTAAGCAAGCATGAATGAAGAGAGTTTCTTGAAAATATAGGGAATGTGAAAAAGACCAGATAGAAGAAACAGAGCCGAGTCCTCTGTAGGACCTGGAAAGTTAGCTGACACATTTGTCCTCCTTTCCATACCTCACTTTGGTACCAAGGCTTCTCTGACTGCTGCATTTCTTTGGACAGATATATTTCTTCATTTCTCAAATAAACTCGTGAATCATCCACTTATCCATCAGTGGAACCTCATCTTTCATTTCAACAGGAGCCCTCAGTGAAAAATTGATCTATTTTGAGTCAGATGCATACATTTATGCAACCAACTATGGTTAGGTTAGAGGGTACTTCATTTGGAGCATTCAATAAAAAACAGTCATTGTGAGTTATAGTAACAAAGCTTTCCTGTTTGAGTTTCAGTCATACAATGATCAAACACCCATCCCTCCACCAGTGCACATTTTCCACCACCATTGTCCCCAGGATCTTCCCTCCCCATCAAACCCCTCCCACTGACTCTATGGCAGATAATTTCCCCCGTACTGTCTCTACTTTTTGGGCGTTATGGTTTTCAATACAGATACTGAGAGGCCGTCATGTTTGGTCCTTTATCTACTTTCAGCACACATCTCTTATCCTGAGTGATCTCTCCAACCATCATTGATTTAGTAATTCCTTCCCTAGTCCAGCTGTCTTCTAACTCCACACCCCGCCCCCCAGCTCATAAGGCACACTTCTAATCATGGAACGATATTCCTGGCCCTTATGTCTACTGTCCTTGCGTGTCAGTCTCATATTATGTTACTTTCTATTCCACAAATGAGTGCAGTCATTCTATGTCTGTCCCTCCCTTTCTAACTCAATTCGCTTAGCATGATTCTCTCCATGTCCATCCACTTATAAGCAAATTTTATGACTTCATCTTTCCAATAGCTACAAAGTATTCCATGGGGTAGACGTACCAAAGTTTCTTTAACCAGTTGTCTGTTCTCAGGCACTCAGGTTGTTTTCAGATTCTGGCTCTTGTAAACAGTGCCGCAATAAACATACAAGTGCAGGTGTCATTTCTACTGTGCTTTTCTGTACCCCCAGGATATATTTCCAGAAGTGGTATTGCTGGGTCATCCAGAAGCTCAATTTCTAGTTTTTGGAAGAATGTCCACATTGTTTTCCAAAAAGCCTGGACCAGTCGGCATTCCCACCAACAAAGAATGAGAGTCCCTTTCTCCCTACATCCACTCCAGCACTGATTGTTTTTGTACTTTTTACTGTGTGCCAATTTCTGTGGTGTAAAAGGATATCTCATTGGTGTTTTGACTTGGATCTCCCTGATGATTATCGATGGAGAGCATTTTTGGATGTGCCTTTTGACCATTTGTATTTCTTTTCTGAGAAAGTTTCTGTTCATTTATTCTCCCCATTTTTTGATGGTGTTGGAGATTTTTTTCTTGTAAAGTTCTACCAGTGACTTGGTTATTCTAGATCTTAACCCCCTATCTCATATTGTGTACATAATTTTTCCCATTCCGTGGACTCTCTCTGTATTTTGGCCACTGTTTCTTTTGAGATACAGAAGCTTCTTAGTTTAATGTATCCCATTTGTTTATCTTTGTTCCCATTTGCTTGGTCAGTGGTGTTTCATCCTTAAAGATGTCTTTAGTTTCAATATCACGGAGGGTTCTGCCTACATTTTCCTCCATGTACGTTATGGATTCAGGTCTGATATTGGGGTCTTTAACCCACTTTGATCTGACTTTTGTGCTTGGTGTTAGACAGGGGTCTGAGTTCATTTTTTTTCTGCATGTATCTGATTTGGAGCATTTTAAAGAAGAGTATGTTGTTATGAGAAGTGAAAAAACACATGAGAATAAATCAAATGAAATGTCTATATCCTCAGTTTGATACTTTACTCCAAAACGAATACTTTTTTCTTTCTTTTTTTCTCTTTCTCTCTCTCTCTCTCTTTCTTTCTTTTTCTCAATTGAATCACTGTGAGATACACCGTTACAGAGTTGCTCATGGTTTGTTTTCAGTCATACAATGTTCAACATCCATCTCTCCTTCCACCAGTGTACATTTTCCACCACCCACGTCCACAGTTTCCTACCCTCTAACCCACCCCACCACCCACTCCAGTCTGTCTCTATAGCAGGCACATTCCTTCTCTCCCTCTCTCTCTCTCTCTCTCTCTCTCTCTCTCATACTTCAGAACTTTATTCTCTTAAAAATTGTCCAATTTTTAAAAATTTGTCCAATTTTGTTTTATTATAAAACTTATATGAAATGACCACCCTAGTGAAGTACTGAATAATATGTGATACGGCCAGGGTAATATTCTGGCAGTAAAATCTTCTAAGTTATGCTTCGAAAGATTTCAAAATTGGGCTGGAGCAATAGTTCAGCATGTAGGGCATTTGCCTTGCATGCAGCCAATCTGGGTTCAATCCCTAGCATCCCATATGGTCCCAAAAAAACCACCAAGAGTAATTCCTTAGTTAAGAGCCAGGAGTAACCCCTAAGCATCACTGTGTGTGACCAAACAACAACAAAAAAAAACAAGAGATTTAAAAATAAATATTTGCATTAAACACATCAGATAAAGGTTTAATATTCAAGATATATTTTTTAAACTCACAAAGTTGAACCAAAAAGAATCTCATAGCAGAACACAGGAAGAGAAAATGAATATATGTTTCTCTGAAGACGTACAGATGACAAGTAAGCACATAAAAAATTGTTCACCAAAATTGTCAGGGAAATAGAAATCAACATATACAATGATAAATCATCTCACACCAATGAGACTAACACGTATCAAAAAACCTGCTAAGAGAGGTTGTGGAGAACAAGGAACTCTCATCTACTCCTGGTGGGAATACTGTCTGATTCAACCCCTAGAGAAAACAGTATGGACATGTGTCATAAAATTAAGTATAGAGTTACCTTACGACCCAGGAATTCTACTTCTTAATATCTACACTCAGGACACAAAAACATTCATTTGAAGATACATATGCATACCATTATTTGTTGCAAAACTTAGCAGGATAGCTAGAATATGAAATCAAGTGTCCAACAACAGATGAGTTGAAGCTGTGGCATATATTCACAATGAAATACTACACAGCTTCAGGGAAGGATGAAATCATGCAATTCACTACAATTTGGATAGAACTAGAAGCAATCATGCTGAGCAAAGTAACATAGAAGAAAGACAAATATCAAATGAGCCCACTTATCTGTAGTATATTGACTAGGACAGGGGAAAGTCAGGCACTGAAGGAAGGATACTTAGATTAGACTAAAATCTGGACTGTATAGACTTGGATAGGGAAGAAAAGAATCCAAAGAGGGGGAGGTAAGAAGAGGTGGACGACTCTTCTATGTTATAAAACTCAGGTCAGGAAACATTTCATTGAAATTTCTCAAAGAAGAGAAAACAGGAAGCTCAGTGACATCAGAGGCTCTGCTATTTAACTTGGGATGATCATTTTGCCCCCCAGGTCAGGAATTCCCCAGCCTGTGAAGTGGATAAGGAGGGGGAGAGCTGTTCCACTATGCTTTGTGGCCATGCATTTCCTTGCCTCTCCTTAAGTCACCATAAGCATGCAGACTTCCTAACCCTAAGTACCTAACCATACAACCTATGAGAAACAATTTCAAAATGTAAAGTTCACAATGGTAAAGCAACACAGATCCCCATCAGGTTTACTGAGTAAAGATGCTAGCCCCGACAATCCAACCAGTAATTACGAGCTATATAACCTCTCTAGTAAGGATTTAGAGAGGAATTATTGAGGGTGTATAATGAGCTCAAAGAAACTATGGAACAGCCCTCCAATGAAATTCCTCAAAATGTTGTGCTAACTAGACTGTCATGCTAAAATACATGCATTTCAGGAAATATTTAATATATGCTTCTAATTAGTTTACACTTAACTCCTGTGAACAGTGACTAAATAATCTGCAATCTGGAGGACTTTTTAAAAGCTTCTAACTAGGAACAAGAAAACTGATTTGTATCTCCTATACATGGAACTTGAAACCTGTCTCTTAGCTTGATTGGTTAAGTGACTGAACCCAAGTGATTCAATGCTATAATTTTAAGCAGAACCCAAGTGATTCAATGCTATAATTTTAAGCAGAAATTCTTGTAGCATAGTAAAAGAAAGGAATGATAGCACTCTTACAGTGTCTCACAATGCATACAGGATTCTGGTAGCATAAATTCCCATTTTCCTTCCTTTTCCTTAACTTCTAAGAGGCTCAAATTGATTCCTCCGCCTGCCTTCTGATCCTCTCCATCTTCTTCTAGCTTCTTCCCTGTCATGTTCTCCTCAGAAATAAAGATGCCCCACTCCAGAAAAGGAACCACCCTTGTCTAGTGACAGTGGGGTTTGGATGGCTCTATTGTTCTAAATAGGCTCACTTCTGCATCTCCAATATTTTGAAACCCCAACAGAAAACTAGAAATACTGAGATATTTCTTTCACTAAAATGTTCTACTAAAGGAAATCAGGCACAAAAATTAAATAAAAGAACTGAAACAAAAGAAGTGATTAGTTTAAAACAAGCAAGAAAAAAGCAAAACAGCAACAACAAAACTGCTATTTGCTCCACGTTTAACCAGAAATCTTTGAAGAGATAAAAGATTGATCTCACTCAAGTTGCCAATTTCAAAAAAAATCAACAAATTTACAGAGTTTTCCTTATTTGTAATCAAGGATAGGCCTGAACATAACATGTCTAGATTCTTAAAGAGAATGTGTTTGCCACTAAGAAAATGAGGTATACTGAGAAATATTATGAACATTAAGTTTTTAGGGAAAAATATAAGTAAATGTACTAAATACTAATTTTTTCCTCTCCCAGGATCTCAATATAATCATCTAGTTGGAATATGAAGAAAAAATCTCAGTGAGTTGGCAGTGGAGAGGCAAATACTCAAAATATAACATTTCTAAAAATAAAAAATGAAACCCTTTTCTTTTTAAATTTTTGATTTATTTAATTTATGTGAAATTCACATGAAGGTGATAATTGACAGTGGCACCTGAGCACACATATTAGGGAACTTCTTTTCCATGCAAATAAAGGTGGTGGGGATGGTTCTCACCACAGTTCTACCAAAAATAAAGAAACACTATGGAGCATTTCAGATTCAGGTTCTTTGCGATGATCAATGAATTAGCATCACTGAGAAAGGAACTCTTCTGATCAAGTGTCTAGAGCCAGACATGGGGTGGGGGCAGGAAGAGGAATTTAGAAACATCGTCTCTTAATTTTTCCTCTGAATCTTTTTCGATTCCTTTTTAAGGGCTGCACAGATGCTGGGATTATATGAGCATTTGGAGACTGTCAACCCCTCAACTGACTTTGAGAAAAATTCTTCTGAGGTGGATTTTATTGGTTTCAGCTGGTGAATCCATCCCCCACCACCACCAGCAAAAGCCACATGCCCACCAAGCTGTGCCTCTCTCGCTGAAGTGATCAGAAAGTCAGTGTCCATCCTGCGGGACACAAATGGAGCCAATGCCAGCCTTGCGTCGGTCTCCTTCTTTCCACCGTCTACAGGAGAGAAGGCGAACATAGTGACAGCCCAACACCAATGTCAAGAGCATCCGTCCCCATGTGGAATGCCGCTCTTCTTCTCCTTTTGGGCTGGCAGTGATCTTGATTTTCTAAATGTTCAGTAGAATAGTGTTCGGATTTTCTTTTCTAAAACTCTCTGTAGCTTCAGCACTACTAATACATTCTGTATCAACAGGCACAATAGAGAAAAGCGTCATTGGCCCTAAATAAATGAGGGATTGCTGGGAAGGAAGCTGACATCTGCTGCTGCTCTTAGCTTTCGGCTGGGCCCACCTCAAAGTACCTCCCAACCACCCACCCACACACTGGGCCTTATTGCTCTGATGTTCACAGAGCCACTCAGCTCTCCGCCGAGTTGCCAGCTTGACACAGGGGATCCCACAAAGTGTTAGGAATCAACGTGGAGGGCCCGCTTGACGCACAGGCTGTGAACAGAAGCAGCAATCATTTCAGTTTTCTTTGCTCAGAAACCAAATGTGAGCTCTTTCCAGCCCTCTGGCTCTGAGGAAGAGCTTTGAGGAAGAGGATTGCAGGGTAATGTTTCCTGTGCTGGAGATAAATTCTAAAAGTTTCCAGGCTCATCATGAAAGAAAATTTCTGAAAGAAGAAATTGCCCAAAAAGCAGTCATCATTTTAGAAATACCATGACAGCTGCCATGCCATTAAAAAGCATTCAAATTCTATAGATTCCCTAGAAAATAAAAGAGAGTTTATGTTCCAGAGGAGGGACTCAGATGTCTAAGAGATCAAGACCTCAAGAGAAATCTAACAATTTTCATGTCTTCCTTTCTTTAAAGTATTTTTTAATTCTTTTTTTAAAAATATTTTTGTTAAATCATTATGAGATTGTCACAAAGTTGTCCATGATTGAGTCATACAATGTTTCAACACCTGTCCTTTCACCAGCATACATTTCCCACCACCAATGTCCCTAGTTTCCCTCACACCTTGTATGCCTTTACAGCAGACATTTCTTCTCTTCCTTCTCTCTCTCTCTCTCTCTCTCTCTCTCTCTCTCTCTCTCTCTCTCTCTCTCTCTCTCTCTCCCCCCCCCCATTTGGGCAGGCAGTGGTTTTGATTTTCTAAATGTTCAGTAGAATAGTGTTCAGGTTTTTCTTCTAAAACTCTCTGAAGCTTCAGCACTACTAATGTATTCTGTATCAACATGCACTATATATATATATATATATATATACACACACACACACACACATATTTATCACTCTCTTTTTGGTCATTATAATTTGTGGTACAGGTACTATAAGGTTATCATATATACCCCTTTCCCTATTTTCTTACTAAGATACAAAGTGTAGATCCACAAGAGTATTTGATTTTTCTTTGTGAGAAACACAAACAAAAAATATAATTTTAATTCTTTTTCAGACTATAGAACAGCATTGTTCATAGTATTCACATTGTTATGCAACAGATTTGTATTACTTTTTTATTATGCAAAATTGAAGCTCTGTACTTATTAGCAATTCCCTTTACCCATCACTTCTAACCCCCTGGGTGACACCTTCTACTTTATATTCCTTTGAGTTATGAGTCACTAGTTCTTTATACTTAGAAACCATTCTCTCCAAGCCTCTCATTTTCAGCTAAGTAACCTATGGAATATTTACGCCACTGACTCAAGGTGCACAATAAATAGTGGACCAAAATTAGGGCTTTGGCTGCCAGACTCAGCCTTGTTTCCAGCAGCCTGTCGAAAATGTTATTATGATTTCCGTTTCCTCTCATCATTCAAATGAATACTCATTTCCTTGCAAAGAAGCAATAGCGTAGTGTTTAAAGTACAAACGTAAAATTATAATACCAGAAACACTTTATAAATTAATGAAGATGAAGGAAGTTTTTGAGCATCAAATATTCCTACCTAAAAATTTTCTGTCCAAACTTGAAATAAGAGCACAAAATTCCAAGGGTCAGAGAGACAGCACAGTGGGAAAGATGCTTACCTGGCACTTGATTGGCCTGAGTACCTCCCCCAGCACTTCCTAGGGTCCTCCAAACACTGCCAGGAGTGATCCCTATGTGAAGAGCCTGGATTAAGTCCTGAGCACCACTAAGTGTGGCCTAAAAGCAAAATTTTATATATATATATATATATATATATATATATATATATATATATTTCCAATCAGGGGTGTGAAATAAAAGCTGTGTGCTGAAAGAAAAGTAAAGGGAGAGAAACAGAGCAAATCCAGACCAGCTAGTTCTGAGGGTTGCAATGGTAATTGATCAGGACAGTGAGACTATTGAGATGAGAGCACTGTATCACTGTATCACTGTCCTCCCATTGTTCATCAATTTGCTCAAGCGGGCCCAGTAACGTCTCCATCATGAGACTTGTTGTTACTGTGTTTGGCATACCGAATACATCACGGGTAGCTTGCCAGGCTTTGCCGTGCGGGCGAGATACTCTCGGTAGCTTGCCAGGCTCTCTGAGAGGGGCGGAGGAATGGAACTCGGGTCGGCCATGTTGGTTGCGTGCAAGGTAAATGCCCTACCCGCTGTGCTATGGCTCCAGCCCAAGAGATGAGAGCAACATCAGTTTAATACAAGAAAGTACACTGGTCAGTCTGACACAGTGGAGACCTGAGGGCTGGGCAAGGGGGAGTTTTATTGTGTCTCTGCGCTACTCAAGCTGCAAGCTTCTACTTTCTTTGGAGATAGGTGAGCAGGAGACATGTAGCCAGTTCTGGGAAAGGAGTGAGTTGTGTATAATTCATATTTCAAGCCAATTTTAAGAAGGTACTGAGATGTAGATAAAAATTTTTTGAGTCTACCCCAGGAAGAGAGTGAGTAAACTGATTTTATAAATTGAGTTGCAGATATGAGCACAGCTGATCATGCTAGCAAAGACAGTCATATCTTTCAGATTGATTGTAAGCCCCTCTCCACCCTCCGGGCCTTATTCTAGAAAGTATTTTAACCTAAGTAACTGAAAATTCTACAGAGAGGTCAATTCGGTCAGGGACAGAAATAGAAATGCTTTTTGAAATTTCCAATAAACTTAAGACTTAAAGAACAAAGAAATCTGATGATCCCGGGGTACTGTCCTGAGAGAGAATAACTGTGAAATCACCTTTCCTGGGGGTCATCTGAATAATCATGGGGTCATCCAGGGAACTCCTAGTTTTCTTTCTAAGCTTCAATTTCCTGACTCTAAAGCATTAGGATTTTCATTGGCAAACCCAGTTGTCCAGGAATAGGGCCTTCTCTACCCACAGAGCAGGGTGAAGCTCTTCTGCCACTTTCCTCACTGTCCTTGTCTCTTCCACCATTGGCTTAGCCTTTCTGAAACCTTTACACATCATCCAATCCATCAATATCGTGAAACTTTCCACTACCACAACAAAACTTTTATGGAGAAAGTAACAAATTGGGACTGGTCTAGAAGGAGAGATAGGATAGACAAAGCCTGTTGGATCAATCACTGATTTCATCCATTTTGACTATCATCTGGCCATCAGCAAAATTTTAAATGGCTCTTTTTCTGTCTTGAGAATAAATAACTAGAGCCCTAACCTCAAATATTAAATCCATGAATGTCTTAGGTGAAGTTTTATAACTGTTATATAACTGTCAGTTTTCTTATGCTGAAGACAGAAATTGTCTTCCTCAGTTTTCCTAAACTTGGCCCAGTGTTTAAAAGTCTTAAAATATCACAATATTTGTGAACAAAATTAATGTTTTTTTGTTTCTTTCAATTCTATGTGTTTTTGTTTAATTTTATATCTTTAATTTAATTTTGAAGCATTTTAATGATATGGTTTCCTTGTGACAAAAGCATGATACTAAAAATGAATCAAGATTTTATTTTACTTATTCCTTCTCCAAGTTGAAGTGATACATATATGACAAAACATCCAGAAATAACACAGGCTCAAAATGGAATTCCAGACACTTCAGTGGATTCAGCACTTGCACAAATTAAGGCAAACTGTCTTGACAAGTGACCACCCACACACTTGGGTTAGGGCCACTGTCTTCCCTTTCACATTGATGCTTTCTGGACACACTTGGTGGGGTTTTAAAAAAATTCTCTGAATGTGTAACAAAGTTAGTGGCAGACACAGGCCAGATTCCGGATATCCAACTGAGGTGACTCTGGTAAAGGTCTGGGTCCTGGTTCCAAACAAGTATCCCATCCCCAAACCAGAGGTAACCCTTACTTCTCAAGTCAAGTCAGATTCAAAAGACATTTCAAGAACCTCTTCGTGGGAATATGCCCTCAGCTACCCATGGGAGCAGGTAATAAAATGGGGTGAGATCAACATACTCAGTTTTATGTCTAGCCTACATAGTCAAAACAGAAACAGTTGAAAGTTAACAAATTTTCTCAACCGTTTCGTAGCAATGATTTACATCTCTTGTAATCTGACTGTTGCATACAAATGTGTGAAATAGACTTGCCATTTTGAGAAATCCAAATTGGTATGCCAAAATAAGTGAGAGCAACTGTATCAGTTCCAGGCAGTTAGGGGCCTCACCCTGATATATGTCTGCGTGACACATCCTCCTTTAAAATACTTTGCTTCATGGCTGAAAAATAAAATGCACTGGAATCATTTGGGGACAAATTTATTTTGAGCAACAAAATATGCAGACAGCTGCTTCGTATGCAATTAAAATACCACTGGTGGGAACAACTGGCTCTGGCAATGGTGACGGGAAATATACTTTTCCCTTCAGGAAACCAATTCCAGTTGACAAGCTCACTCAGCAAAACGAGATGGAGCTCTTAGCTTGGCTCCTGGTAAGGGGTCCACCTGACCCCCATTCAGCACCTGATCAGACACTGACAGCCTACACAGGGGGCAGTCAGAAATACCTCGGGAACGGAAGCAGAGAGAACAACACACACTTCATATACTGAGTTCACAGACAAGGCTGAGTTACTCAGAACTCATGTTGGTGCAGTTTCCAGGAGCAAGTTACGAGATCTGACCTTGGATCTGAAACCATGAATGTCTCTGTCAGTGTCCTGTAAGGAACACATTTGAGCCAGAAACCAGAAGTTCACATAACCCTTCTAGGAAGCCAGGACTCTCTCTAAGATGCTCGTGCTCTCTTTATCACACTCTAGAAATTCCACAATGGCAGCTAAACTTCTGAACCAATAAAGAAAAGACCAGCTTATTTAAGCTTTCACCATACCTATAAACATCTCTCTGTATGCCTTTTCTCTCTTTCATGGAAAATGGCAAGTATATCCAAAATTAGAAAACCTAAAATAATGAATCATTCCCCATGAACTGTCTCAGCAATTACCAATTCATGACAAATCGTGTTTCATCTCTGGCTCACCTATTTCCCTCCACCAACACTGAAATATTAAAGAGAAATTCCACATAGCATATAAGCTCATCAATTATAAATAATAAATATTTCGAAGTGTGTCTTTAAAAGGTAGAGGCCAAAGAGATTGTACATGATTAAGGAAACTGTCTTGCATAAAAGGTTCAAGAACACCACAATGTTCCCTGAGCACCACTGAGCACAACCCTGAGGGTCCCTGAGCACCCTCAGAGTGACCTGGACAATTCCCAATACTGTAGGACTTGAGCAGTGTCTCCGCATCCCTGGGCCCCGGCTTTGAACTACTGGCCCACGCATCTCCTGAGGTGATGCTCAAGTGTGGCTCTGGGTTTCCTGAGAACTGAGAAGTGTACCATAAAGACATAATAATAATAATTTTAAAGGATAGGGATATTTTTATCTAGCCATTAATATACATTAAAAACTTTTAAAGTAATTGAACACCATCAAATATTTCTATTTTTTCATGTGGGATACAAACCACAGGGTTGGTCACGTGCAAGGTAGGGACTCAACCCACTAGAGTATATTGTTCTGGACACTGTATTTTCGCTTAATTTTGTATCAATATATTTTGGTACCCACTTTGTAAAAGTACGTATTTATTTTACTTTCAGTTTATTGTTATAGTTATGTATCCCTGTTTTTTTATATTTTTATAGTTACATAGCATTACTTGTTTATTTTACAGCTTCATAGTATTTCATTAGATACTTCCTAACATATAAAGTTATATTTTATTTAATTGGTTGGTTCTCTACTGATGAATTACTTTAAGTCTTTTGTGATTGAAAATTCTGCCTGAATAACTTCTGTCTTGTGCAGAACTTTGAGACTAGATTGTATCTTTGGAATGGATTCCTAGAAGTGGAATTGTTTTATCACCTTTGCTAAATATTGTCAAAATTATATGACACTTTGCACTCCTACCGGTAATGCTCTAAGTGGTTATTTTTTCACAAAACACCTAAGAGTTTTTAATGTAAAACTAATGAATTTTGGAGGCTAAAAAGATAGCATAGTAGATAGGATGCTAGCCTTGTGCCAGGTCAACCCAGGTTCAATCTCCATTACTCCATATCCCATATGGTCCTTGGGCTTTCCAGGAGCAGTCTCTGAGCCCAGAGACAGAAGTAAGCCACTGGGTGAGGTTCAAAAACAAAGCAAAAAAGGAAACCAAGCAATTTTTTTAAACCCTGACAAATTTTAACCATTATGATAGCTGAAAAGTTATCTCTCTGGGGTGGGCTTTAATTTATATTTGTCTTATTAGAAATAAACTATAATTTCACTTTTCTAAAGACCATTTGAATTTCTTCTGTTATGAGTTATCAGTGTATATTATTTATTTCCTATTGTAAGTTGGGCTGGAGCGATAGCACAGCGGTAGGGCGTTCGCCTTACAAGCGGCTAACATGGCCGACCCGAGTTCGATTCCTCCTCCCCTCTCGGAGAGCCCGGCAAGCTACCGAGAGTATCTCGCCAACACGGCAGAGCCTGGCAAGCTCCCCGTGACGTATTCGATATGCCAAACACAGTAACAAAAAAGTCTCATGATGGAGACGTTACTGAGCCCGCTCTAGCAAATCGATGAACAACGGGAGGACTGTGATCTGTGATCTGTGATTGTAAGTTAGTCTTTTTAATTTGTAGGAGCCCTTTAAATAATAGGATAGTAACCCTTATCTGTCATAGAAGTTGCAAACATTTCCCAGTTTAACATTTAATTTTGTGTATAAATGATAACTGAAATGTAGGTATGAATGTCCTTTTCTTATATATTTATCAACTCATATTGCTTATAGATACTAAATCATAAGAAATATTTTCCCAGATTATAGAAAAATTGTCCATGTTTGCATCCGATAACTATAGAGCAGTAAATCTAAAATACTTTTAATACTTCCAATCAAAAGCAGAAAAAGCAAAGATAGAAAAAAATAATTTGGATAAAGGGCTGGAGCAATAGCACAGCGGTAGGGCGTTTGCCTTGCAAGCCGCCGGCCCAGCCGAGCCAGGTTAAATTCCTCCGCCCCTCTCTGAGAGCCCGGAAAGCTACCGAGAGTATCTCGCCTGCAGGGCAAAGCCTGGCAAGCTACCCATGACGTATTTGATATACCAAACACAGTAACAATAAGTCTCACAATGGAGACGTTACTGGGCCGACTCAAGCAAATCGGTGAACAACGGGAGGACAGTGCTACAGTGCTGAAGTATAAATAAAATCTTCAGTAAATATGGTAAAGGTAAAAGGTAAAGGCCCTCCCGTTGATCGTCGATTTGCTCGAGCGGGCCCAGTAACGTCTCCATTGGAGACTTTGTTGTTACTGTGTCTGGCATATCGGATACTCTCGGTAGCTTGCCGGGCTCTCCGAGAGGGGCGGAGGAATCGAACTCGGGTCGGCCATGTTGGCCACTTGTAAGGCGAACGCCTTACCCGCTGTGCTATCGCTCCTAGCAGTAAATATGATCTTCAGTAAATAATAACTTTAGTTTTATCTCAATACTTGTAGAAAATATATTGTAAATTAAATCTTTAAAGAATAATAATTTGTTAGGGTCTATTCAGTCCATTTTTAAGAAGGGAGTGGGGAGAATGGAGTTATAAAAAATCAAATCTGAGTGTCCAAAGACATAGGTCAGGAATTATGAATCATGACTTACATGCTGCCAAACCTGGTTTAATTCCTAGTACTACAAGGTCCCCCAAGCAACTTGGGTGCATCTCTGGAGGCCCTAAGCATGCCTAGGGGGCCCCAGGTATTCCCCTACTGAGCACCCTCACAATGAACCACCTTCCTGATTGGCCAAGAATCACCAGGAATGACTCCTGCATCCCTGAGCATACATTGGGAGTTCCCCTATCTCCCACCCCCACCAAAAAGGAAATCTGAGAATCAGAAGGGAACCTCCATTTACAGCAATTATCTCATGACCCAGAAAACCTTTTGTGCAATGTTGACTCTCACGGTTCTTTCCAGGCACCTACTAAAGCAAATTCTGAGGAATGAAAGTACATGCTAATTTTTAAGTATCCCACCTCCACCAACATCACTTCTCACTAAAAGCAAAGCATCCCCCTCGGTTGGTGGAAAATGCAGCAGATTGAATGACTGAGCACAAAACTGGCAAGACTGTAGTATGTATCCTTGGGTAAAAGGTAAAGGTAACGGTAAAGGCCCTCCCGTTGATCGTCGATTTGCTCGAGCGGGCCCAGTAACGTCTCCATTGGAGACTTTGTTGTTACTGTGTCTGGCATATCGAATACTCTGGGTAGCTTGCCGGGCTCTCCGAGAGGGGCGGAGGAATCGAACTCGGGTCGGCCATGTTGGCTGCGTGCAAGGCAAACGCCCTACTGCTGTGCTAGAGGTAGGGCGTTCGCCTTACAAGTGGCCAACATGGCCGACCCGAGTTCGATTCCTCTGCCCCTCTCGGAGAGCCCGGCAAGCTACCGAGAGTATTCGATATGCCAGACACAGTAACAACAAAGTCTCCAATGGAGACGTTACTGGGCCCGCTCGAGCAAATCCTTGGGTACTTACATATTTTTAACTGAACTTGAACCATCCTTGACATCTAAGGGATATTAAAAAACCATAAAAGTAAATTAATGAAGTTTCTAATCTACAAAGACATTGGAAAACCCTTGACTGATCTAGTTCTAAGATGAGAAGCTAGTTGGCTTTTCTGAGACTGAAATAGATTTCTAAGAGAAAAGCCAGAAGAACTCAAGACAACTTAGATAAACAAGAGTCTTCTCTCTCTTTTACTTTCTCTCTCTCTCTCTCTCTCTCTCTCTCTCTCTCTCTCTGATGAATTTAACAAAACTTCCACAAGGTAAGATAATGTGCTATAAATGATTCAATTACTGAACTACTAAGGGCTCCAGTAGAAAAATCAGATTTTCTAAATCCATTTCATGACTGGTGTTTGCAAAATATTACTTTTTTAGAAAGAGGTGAGGGAAGGAAGCTATATCCAGCAGTACACAGGGACTTGGTAGTTCTAAGGATCCAATCTGAGACTTCAATATCAAAGTTTATGCTCCAACTATCTCAGCCAACTCTATGGCCTTGCATCATGCTTTAAGATACATGAAAAATTTTAAACCACAGCAATTAGGTGGAGAATATTCCTCCTTAGTAGAAATGCTTAATAGACATTTAACATATTTAATATAACTTCAAAATCACATTAATTTTTTTCTGATTTTTTTAAAATTTTTATTAGTGAGACATCATGAAGTACAGTTGTAGACTTAAAATTTTTTGTGCTTGGGTTTCAGTTATACGATGATCGAGTACCCATCCCTCCACCAGTGCCCATTCTCCACCTCCAGTGCTCCCAGTACCCCTCCTATCCCCCCATCTCCCCATCCCATCCCACCCCTGTGGCAGGGCATTCCCATTTGTTTTCTCTCTCCTTGTGGGTGCTGTGGTTTGAGAAAGAGGAATTGAGTGGCAATCAAATTCCATCTATAGACTACTTTCAGCATGCATCTCTCATCTTGGGAGGATCCTCCAACACCCTTTATTTGGTGTTCCCTTCTCTATCTGAGCTCCCTTTTCCCCTAGTATGTGTGGCTGGCCTCCAAGCCATGGAGTAAAATTCCTGGTACTAATCTCGGCCATTCTTGGGTGTTAGTCTCCTATTTTGTTACTTTATGTTCCCCAGACGAATGCAATCTTTCTATGTCTATCCCTTTCTTTCTGAGTCATTTCGCTTAACATGATACTTTCCATGTAGTACCACTTGTATGTAATTTTCATAACTTCATCTTTTCTAACAGCTACATAGTACTCCATTGTGTAGATGTGCCAAAGTTTCTTTAACCAGTCATCTTTTCTCGGGCATTCAGGTTTTTTCCAGATTCTGGCTATTGTAAAGAGTGCTGCAATGAACAAACAAGTGCAGATGTCACTTCGACTATACTTTTTTGCCTCTCTGGGATATATTCCCAGGAGTGGTATTGCTGGGTCAAATGGGAGCTCAATTTCTAATTTTTTGAGAATTGTCCATACTGTTTTCCAAAAGGGCTGAACCAGTCGGCATTCCCACAAGCAGGGAAGGAGGATTCCTTTCTCGCCACATCCGCATCAACACCGTTTGCTTTTGTTCTTGTGGATATGGGCCAGTGTGTGTGGTGTGAAATGATATCTCATTGTGGTTTTATCTGCATCTCCTTGATGATTAATGCTGTGAAGAATTTTCTCATGAAAATCACATTAATTTTAAATTATTCCCTAAAGTCACCCTAGAAGTTCATTATTGGGTAGGTCTTTCTGTTTGTTTGCTTGGTTCATTTATTTGTTGAATTTTTGTTTCTATTTAAGAATGGAATCCTAATGAGATTTATGGTGTTTTCCTAGAGCCCTAGAATTTGAGATTTTACACGATTAAACAAATGTGTTTGCTACTCTAGAAACTCTTACAACAAAAATGAATTTGAGTACTAAGTTTAAAACTGCTTCCAACTTACTCTTTACTGTTAAAAATTTTATTGAAGTTTCACTTCTACTTTTTATATGTCCAATATATTTCCTACTTTATTTCTTTCAAGACTCATAAGGTCAAAAACTTTTTAAGAGTTAGATTACAATAAATGATGCTGAAATTATATTAAACCTATAAAACTGATATTTGCTAAACCTATGACTTTCTAAAATAAATATACAACTATACTAACAAATTGCAGTCCATTTAGAGTCAAGTCTTCTACCCCATTTACGAGCACTGGCATTCTTTTCTATCCTGATTGCCTTTCACTCTGCCAACTAGAAAGAAATACCAATCTACTTCTGCAATTTTATTTGGGTTTAGAAGGCATTCCCAAAGTCACTAAGCAAACTCATTCTCGGGAGACTGTACAGATCTATCCTATCACTTCAAACTACCTTTTCTCTGATCTTCATTGAAAAAATAGATACCTAGAAGAGAGATTTGCAATAGTAAACTTCCTCTTGACCTGTAAGTTCACTTATCCAAACTAAAAGAGCGCATAGAATGGTCAGAGAGACCAACACTCAGCCCATTGGCCCGAAAACAGCAATGCGTTACCTGATGAATAGCTGTCACTCCACCCTACCCAAATTCCAACTCATTGAATAATAAACCACAAGATATCCAAAGTTTCTTGTTTTTCCCTTTTCCTTTTCATCTTTTGAGAGACTATTTTACAGCCTTGTGACTCACATGTAACATGGCTGTATCACTAAATTGTGAAAAACCCTTCTTATACCTTTGATGACAGATTACTGGTCAAACCATCAGATTTTATGGAGGAATAATGAAGTGAAAGAGGAATCCCTGACCTGTGTGTTAAGATCCCTATATTACTATTTCTGATCATTTAAAAATGTTGATACACACATAACCAAAGATCTCTAAGCATCTTATAATATGTATATTCTTCCCAACTCTAATTATTTTTGTTTATTTTATATAATACATGTATATACATATATGTGAATCACAACACTCACACACATATATATGTACTTAAACATGAAAAATTCTTAGTCATTATACTAAATCTTTTAAGAGTCCAAATATTGGCTAGATAGACAGTATAGGGTGAAAACACTTGAATTGCCTCACAACCACCCAGGTTGAGTCTTATGCACCACATATGAGTACTATGGGTTGTTGTCTAGAAATTTCCTAAGTGAGGGGTAGGAAAATACTTGAGTGGCCATTAATGGAGGAAATTAATTTCTAAACAGAAGAAAATAGGTGCAGATCATGGAATCATGAAAGAGTATGAAGACCTATGTGTGTGCATGTGTGTATGCATATATATATATACTTATATATATACATAAACATACTTATGTATAGAGTAGTAAGTGAGATCCAGGTAAGGAACATGCTGAAAATCACCCAAAGAGTTTGAAATATTCCTTGACAATTAGAAGAGACAATTAATAGACAATTAATCATTGGATCCAGAGAGATAACAGGGTTTAAGTCACTTTCCTTGCATGTGGCAAACTCCAGTTCTATCCCTAGAACCAAATATGGTCCCTTGAGAAGCAGCAGGAGTGATCCCTGAGCCTACAGCCAGGTGTAAGTTTTCCATGTGTGCCCCATTTCTTCTTTGAAAACAAAAAGGCAGATGCAAATAGTCCTTGAAGAATTGAAAGGAGAAACAATCTTTTTTTAAAAAGAAACAATCTTTTTTTAGGTCAACAAGTTCACTCTAATAGCAGCTTGAAGGATGAGTTAGAAACTTCTGAAGTTGAAGAGTAGGATCCTAGGCAGAAGCTGATCCAAAGGGATAGATACAGAATAATCAGTCTCATATGTGGTATTTAAAGATACACTGAGGGTAGCGAAAAGGTCCAAAGGCAACAGAATGTGAGATCCACATAATTGAGTTGGGAGCATTGTTGAGAGGGAGGAAAGGGAGGAGCATTGGGACCTTTGAGTGAGGGAGGTAGGTACACCAGTGACGGGTGTGGTGGTGGAATTATGTGCAGGAGAGACCATTAATAACAGTGTTATAAAACACAGAATCTTAATCAATTAAAAATTTAAGACACTATGATCTAAGTAAGAAATGCAGGGGCTGTGAAATGGATAATCAGTGGAAGGCATGGGAGGGACATAGGAGAGATTTGAGAATGTACACAACCTGCTCACTAAATCAGGACTGGGGAAAGGAGAAGACAAATTCAAAGATGATAATCAGTGTTCTAGTTAGAATAACAGAACATAGAACAATCTCATTCACCATGATAGAAAAAAATAGGAGATACAAATTCAGCTTATGAAGAAAAAAAATGAACTCAATTTTTGATACACTAAATCTGAGGCAATGGTATGAAACGCATGGGGGGCAAACAAGGAGGATAAATAATCATTTTGGAGACCAAGAATAAGAATGTACTAGAACTGGGAATTTGAGTACCATGGGTATGTAGATTGCAATGCAAGTTAGAGTAGGTCCTATATCTGAGGGAGAGAGGGTAAAAAGGCAGAGACTAGAACTATTTTAGGAGCATATTGAAGAGAAGAATCCAACACAAGAGACCAAGAAGAACATAACAATCAAAGGTGAAGGAAGATCAATAAATTATGCTATCTTAAAGAGAAGTTTTGAAGCTAAACAGAATTTAAAGAAGAAATATAAGGTTGAGCGCGTCAAATTTCACCAAGAACTGAAAGAAAAAAATAACTAAGATTCCTTTAGATTTTACCATTTGAGCACAGCCCCATAGGAGGATAAGAAGAGTTCCCTAATTCAGCCTAGAGAAAGGAACAAGATGCCTGTGAAATTAGTGATCAAGTTGGGATAGAGAAAGTTTAGAGACAGAAAGTTAGGACAGAGGTAGGAGACTGAGAAAGTTCATGTTCTAAAACAAGAGAAAGCAAAGGATATTCTGCTGAGAGAAAAAGGATGCAAGAGTGAGGGAGCTTCTGGGGAGAGGCTTTGATGTTTAGGGAAGGCACTAGTGAACTCCCTGCCCACAACATATCCTCCGCATCTGTCCTTCCTCACATGCAAGGCACAGTGCCTGGTTCATGGTAGGCTATTCATATATTCATTTTTCCATATTAACTTTTACTTTCTTCTGGTTACCTCTCTGGCACAGTGCAATATGCTGGGCTCACAAAATGCAGAAGTATCATAACATTTAAAGAGCTGTAACTTCCCACTAAAATTTTGTTAATACTGTATGACTTAATGCAATCATGAATGGCTTTGTAATGCTCTATCCCACAGTGATTCAATAAAAAAAGTTTTTAAAAAATTAAAAATAAATTCATTAATTAAATTTTGTTAATATACCATCTACTTATCTTTCAGGTCTTGTTTGAAACTATCAAGTTCCTCAGAGACCTACTCTCACTCCCATCTACATTATATTTCTCTGTTATACAATGTTAACATGCCCTATGATTTTCCTTAATGGCTGTTAGAATAACGATAACCAAATAATTCATTGCATAATCATAAAATAGATCACATAAATCTCAATTATGTAATTTTATGTCATTGTAAATATCTGTCTTCTTTCCCACACAATATTGTAAATTCCTCAATTTCAGAAAGTTTATTACAAGTGTTTGCTGCAGGATAATCACCAACGATTGACTGGTCCTGATCCATCCCCACTTATCAGTTACTGAAAAAATGTTTTCTGAGAAAATGAGTAAATCAAAAATGAATTAGGTGCCACAAGGAGACTTGTTTCTTTTTCTCTTCTTGTTCTCAGGCCTTGCTCGTGACTCTGTGTTCAAGGATCACAACTAGCAGTGCTCAGGAAATAATATGGAGTGCTGGCAGCTGAACCCAGGTCGGCCACATGCAAAGCAAGTGCCCTATCCTCTGTAGTATTTTTCTGACCCCTGAAAAGACTCATTTCTTAAGAAAAAAAAAAGCAATGAGCAAGTAATCTGTATTCACAATTTTCTACAGAGAAAAACACTTATTAAAGCAATTTCAAGTGTGAGACAATCAGTAAAGTGAATTTAAATGAGGAAAGCTAACTCTTGACAGAAGTTATTTTGGGGGAAAATCATGAATATGGATTGGAAATGATGCTAGAGGGGTGGGTGGTCCACAAAAGGAAATGTTATTTCTAGAGCCAGTATTCACAGGTGGGATCCAGCTATGTACTAAAGCACTTTTGGTAAGAAAAGGAGTAGAATTTCTTGCCATATTTGAACCATGAATAATACTTCTGTTTTACTTCAAACCATAAACCTAAATGTGACTCCAACAATTGTAAGATAAAATGTTAGTACTGACAGCACCATTACAAGAAAAAAAGGATCATTCTACCTTCTCAACTCTCAGATTTAATTAACATTTAAAAATGAAAAACAACTTTATATGACTACTCTGGAAAAAATGGTGCTATCCCACCATTAGGAACAGCAACATAAAAATAGCAAAATGATAAACATTACAGTCCTGCAAGCTCAAAACCATCTGCCCTGTAAGACATGAACTGGAGAACATTTTCTTGGCACTTTTGGGCTGTTTGAACTAAATGGAGCATAGAAAGGCCTTACCCATTTTTTAAAATTCCATTCACACTCTTCAGAAGACCAATGAGTCTTTGAATAACTAAATAGTGAGTCTGGGATCACACTTGATTCTAGGAACTTTTATTGTTGAACTGGGTGGCCTTCAAAATTGGAGATATAAAAAAAAACTTTTCCTGAAGTAACACTTTGCAAGTAAATCACTCTTACAAACAACTTGCAAAACCAGGAGGTCTCCAACAGCAAATCATTTGGCTCACAGTGGTTTCCTTGACTTTGACTCTATTCAATCAACCCAGATTTCCCTAAGTTTCCTTCCTTGTCCCTAAGTCTAGTATTTTTTTAAAAGGTGGGGAAAGGCAATCACCATCACCATGTTTTTCTCCTGCCCTCATTCCTTACAAGAGCATAATAAACAAACCAAAAGCTAATTAAAAATTAACTAAAGAAAAGTAACTAAAGGAAAAGTGTTAAGCAAGTATTCACCAAGATGATTGTAATGTTTGTTAAAAGGTTAAACTGCTCCAGACCACCTGAGTGCTTCTTCTTGTCCACAGACCCCCACGGCCTAGCAAATACTGAAATGTCATTCTGACTCATTTAAGCCTGTGCTGCAACAATAGTGGTAGGGATTGACCTAGAGGCATACTCCATGAAATTTGAATGCCACAGATACTGTATCACTGTAGCACTGTCCTCCTGTTGTTCACCAATTTGCTCGAGCAGGCACCAGTAAAAAAGTGTGAGAATTATTGTTACTGTTTTGGGCATATTGAATAAGTCAAGGGGAGCTTGCCAGGCTCTGCCTTGCAGGTGGGATACTCTCGGAAGCTTGCCGGGCTCTCCGAGAGCGACGGAGGAATCGAATCCAGGTCCACCACATGCAAGGCAAACGCCCTACCCGCTGTGCTATGGCTCCAACAAACAGATACTGTAGCTTATCTTTGTCCATACTGATAGGTCTATCTATACTTTTTTAATTATTAAGATATTTTTAAGAAAAATGAGTCAAAAGAAGGCCAAAGTATCTCTCTTCCAGGTGGAGTACAAAGGAACATAGTAAGAGGATTTTTTAAATGGCCAAAGATAACACACCTTAAGAGTCTGTCTAAAAAGTTGAGTTTGCCAAGCAATGTGTTTGAGATGGGACCTAGAATCAGTGAATGTTGTGCTTTAATCCTCTATTGGAGGGTGTTGTGTGGCAATATTGAAGTCCTAAAACATTAATATTAATAATATCAATTACAATGCCTGTAAAAAAGAAAATAGAACATCCAAGAAGGATTTTTTTTAAAAAAAAAAAAGAAGTTTATTGTGTTTTTGGCCCCCATTCCGGTGTTACTGCCTTCACTGGGATTGCAAGAAATCGGTTTCTTTTACTTTTACAGCACATACACCTTATGACCTAACCCTGCATACCTTCTCTCCGTCAGAAGACTGTTCATCTTCCATTGGAACTGGAAGTGTGTTCTCTCTCCAATATCGAAACAATTTCCTCTTACAGTACTGAGGTGGTATTCACAGACATTTACCAAAACTATGAGTTAGAATTATTACATCCCAAACAATCTGGCTACTGTGTAGTTAGATATGGACAGCATCTCCAGTAATTGCAATCTAATCACATTTTCTTCCGTGAATTATAAAATAAAATTTCCCTTTTTATATCAGATATAAGGACAGTGCTACAGTGCTATACCAGATATGTATTTACACTCAAGTTTTCTGACGTTTCCCTTCACATAAAGTGCTTAAATTTTCCCAAATTCCATACTCTATTCTTCGTGATGTATACTGACTGTAAAATCATGGGTGATTGAGGCCAAATGAAAATTAACGGTGTTTTTTTTTTTCAAGCTCCCCATTCACCACTCAAAGAAAATAAAATCAACACCTACCTTTTATGCCACGGGCTCTAAAAAAAATTCTCAAAACATGAACTTTTAAATGGAGAAGGTGTTTCCCAATTATAAGAAGCAGAGGGAATCATTAAACAGGCACCTTCTACTCTGGGGAAAGTCTACACATTCAACTCTAGTCATCATAAAATAGATGTATCCTAAACAGAACCTTTATGCTCCACCATGGCACTTTCCGTCTTCATTCAGTGGTTTTGCCTTCTCAGTAAGCCTCCTCCAAGGCTGCTGATAGCATCCAATTAATCAACTGGGTATTAGACTTTGTGATGCAGAGCAATGAAGTGCTAATGAGGACCACGTGTGGATGTGAATGGGCTCCATGTGATCAGACAAGTTTGCCAAACAGACACGAAATGCACAAGATGGAGCTCCTAGGACTCTTATAGGACAATCTCAAGCATTAAAATGGGTGTATTTGATTATACCAATCACCTCGTGACGGTTCCAAATAGTACATTGATGTTTTGTGTAATTAATTTTAGGACATGCTATTTTCAAAAATACTTGGAAGGGTTCCCCACCTATAATGACAACTTTGAGTACATTGCCCACCAGAACTAAAACTATCTAAATCAATTTACTTTTATAGGAAGAAACAGTGCACTGGAAAATTAAACATACCCACATTATGCCACATTTTGGCCTTCCCATCTCAACTTGTCATGCAGAATTGGTAACTTATTAAAATATCTGAAATATACTTTGAAAGACTTGAGTGCAAGGCAAACATCAACTTTTAATCAATTTTAAGATTCACACATTTTCACATCTTTGCATTTTCATCAATAATTTGTAAACCTGACACCAGCTGCCTTTTGGTAGTAATAACTTGTAAAATTTCCAAATGAATATCTTTGAGCCAGAAGTATGACTCTGAGTGGTCGGTTCCAGCCAGCAGTGGGAATATGTATGCGTGCAATTGGGTCTAAAATTCTTATGTATTAACAGTAATAGAGGGTTTGATTTAAGAATAAATGCAATGCTTCTTGGGTGCACCAAATAAAAAGTGTTGGGAGGATCCTCCCAAGATGGGAGATGCATGCTGAAAGTAGACTCTAGACCGAACATGGTTGCCACTCAATGCCTCTTTTGCAAACCACAGCACCGAAAAGAAGAAAGAGAACAAAAGGGAATGCCCTACCACAGAGGCAGGATGGGATGGGGGGGGGATGAAGGGTGGGAGGGATACTGGGACCCGTGGTGGTGGAAAATGGGCACTGGTGGAGGGATGAGTACTTGATCATTGTATAACTGAAACCCAAGCACAAAAATTTGTAAGACTACAACATCTCATGGTGTTTCACTAATAAAAATTTTAAAATTTAAAAATTTTTAAAAAAGAATAAATTAAATGCTTCTTAAAATGTTACTAAATTAATATTTTCTACACACAGCTTCAAACATTGTTATTTTTTATTTACTTTATCAATTTTTGGAGGTAGTGTCGGTCGAATAGATGAATAGATGTGGCTCACTGCCAGTAGTTTCTATCTTCGTTGTCTACGCACCATCTCATTATGATGAAAGAGAAATCGAGAAGTTCTACATGGAGCTAGAGAAGTTCTATAAAGAAGACCACACCTTCTACAAGATCATTGTGGGTGATTTTAATGCCAAGATAGGACCGAGAAGATCAGCTGAAGAACTTCACATCAGGACCCATGGCCTAGAATGGAACGAATAGGGTGAGAGACTGTCTGAGTTCATCATGTCGATCAAGACCATCCATGGTAACTCACAGTTGCAGAAGGCCAAATCTAAACGTTGGACATGGGAGTCTCCCGGTGGATGATTCCACAACAAAATATTCACATCATATTCAATTGACGGTTTTGCCTGCCCAATGTCTCTGTTGTCCCAAAATTCCGAACGGGAACTGACCACCGTCTCCTTCGTACAAAATTCTACTTCACAGAGTGGAGAGAAAGGGCTGCAAAGTATAAAAAGAGAACTCCCAGAACAACCACCAACAGGGAGCTCTTTGGCACTATTGTGGCAACATGGGAAGATGTCATTGTTGACAACATTGACGAGGAATACGATCAGCTGGTTCAGCACCTCCATGAATGTGCGAGGAACGCCAAGAGAGAGATAGCCACAAAAAAAAAAAAAAGCCTGTCTTCGAAAACTCTTGAGTTTATTCGCCAACGTGGTTTGGCGCATGCCTCAGGCAACCGCAAGCGAACGTCAGAGCTCTCAAAGCAGTACAGAGATGCGATCAAGGAAGACCTCAAAGAAAGAAGAGCAGAAGTGATGGTAAATGTGGCAGAAGCCGGGAAAAGGATTCATAACGCCTGCCTGTCCTTCGCCAACTACAAGACCAAAATGACTGCCCTCCGACGGCCTGATGGATCCATCACATCCTCCAGAATGGCAATGGAGAAGATTATCCATGACTTCTACTCAAATCTCTTCGACAGCCATGTCCACTTGCCGACATACCAAATTCCACAGGATGGGTATGTCATTCCCAACGTTCTCCCTTCCGAAATCCGACACGCCATTTCGTCAGTAAAGAAACGAACAGCACCCGGCCCAGACAAGGTCAGACCTGAACACCTGAAGAACCTGCCGTCAGTACTCATCAATACACTGGCTCGGCTCTTCACTCGCTACCTGTCTGAATGCAAGGTTCTGTCCCAATGGAAAACCAGCAGGACCGTACTACTGTTCAAGAAGGGAGACATCCATGACATTGGCAACTATCGCCCAATCTGCCTATTGTCTGTCATCTACAAGTTGTTCACTCGAGTCATCCTAAATAGGATTGGCAGAACACTAGATGAAGGACAACCATGCGAGCAAGCCAGGTTCCGCAAAGGATTCAGCACCATCGACCATATCCACACAATAACCAAGCCCATTGAGGTTTCTCGGGAGTTCAAGATGCCGCTCTGTTTAACGTTCATTGATTTAAAGAAGGCCTTCGATTCTGTTGAGACAGAAGCAGTCATTGAAGCCCTAGCCAATAAGGGTCAAGCCCAATACATCAAGATCCTCCGTGAGCTGTATTGCGAATTCACTACCAGGATCTCACCATTCTACAAAGAAGTGATCGTTGATGTCAAGAGAGGGGTGTGGCAGGGTGATACCATTTCACCGAAACTCTTCAGTGCCACCCTCGAGAACATCATGCGACGACTGGAATGGGAAGGAATGGGAGTGAAGATAGATGGTAGGCAACTACACCACCTCTGCTTTGCTGATGACATTGTTTTAATAACACCAAATATCAGCCAAGCAGCACAAATGCTTGCCGACTTTGACCGTGAGTGTGGAAAGGTAGGACTACAGCTGAATCTTACAAAGACAATGTTTATGAGAAACAGCCTCGTTCCTGATTCCCCATTCACTCTCAATGGAACGACCATTTCTGAATGCAACAGCTATGTGTACCTAGGTCGAGAGGTCAACATGACAAATGACCTGGCACCCGAGCTGTGCAGAAGGAAGAGAGCGGCTTGGAATGCCTTCAGGAACGTCAAAGAAATAGCTAAGAGGACGAAGAACCTCCGGCTCTGGGCACATCTCTTTGATTCCACTGTTCTTCCTGCATTAACATATGCCTCAGAGACCTGGGCCCTACGCAAACAGGATGAGAACGCTATTCAGGTCTCCCAAAGAAGAATAGAAAGAGCTATGCTTGGAATATCACATTTCACTCAAATGAGAGAAAGAATCTGGAGTTCTGACATCCGTCGACGATCAAGAATCAGGGACGCTGTCTTGTTTGCCAAGGTGTCAAAAATCAGATGGGCTGGTCACGTAATGAGATTTAAAGACGACCGCTGGACTAGAGCTGTTACCGACTGGATTCCACGGGATGTCAAAAGACCACGTGGCCGCCCACGTACCAGATGGTCAGACTTCTTCATCAAGATCATGAACGATTGGTTTGAGGCTCTTCATGTTCCCAGAGCAAAAAGATGCCATTGGGCTACACTAGCACGCGACAGGAACAAATGGAGACGTTACTGGCGCCCGCTTGAGCAAATCTCTGACTAACGGGAAGTTAAGTGATTGAGTGATTAAGTGATCAATTTTTACTATTTTCTTTTTACTTTATTTTTATTTTATTTTATTTTTACTTTTTTTTTATATCTGCTGTGCAGACCAAAGTAAATGTGCTTAGAAAATATAGTCATTCTCCTCTCAGATGAACTTTGAGTTGTCTACTGTTCTGGATCATATTGCTGCATAACCGCTCCCAAATCAGTGTTGTAACGTGACTATTATTTATGTAAGGAAGTCAAACAGGGTGCAATAGGGATGCTTATCTTATGCTTACCTTAACCTCAGGTGAGAAGATCCAAAAACTGAAGGTAATTCAATAGAGAATGGAACTATTTGGAGGGTCCTTTACTTACATGCCTGGCCCCTGGTTTGTGGTGAGGCAGAATGCACTTGAATACGTTAACAAAATAACCTCACAATGTCTCTGTGTAACTTGGGCCTCCTCTTAGCATTGTAGTCTCAAAATACTGAATTTTCTAGTACTTCCTGTGTGATTTTCCAAATGAGAATGTGAGACTGTTTAAGACTGCACTTCCATTATAACCACTGTGTAGCATCACATCCACTGAATTGTGTGCAGAAGGAAGAAAGAGAGAGGGAAGGAAGGAACGAGGGAGGGAAGGCAGGAAAGAAGGAAGGAAGGAGGGAAGGAAGGAACGAGGGAGGGAAGGCAAGAAAGAAGGAAGGAAGGAAGGAGGGAGGGAGGGAGGAAGGAAGGAAGGAAGGAAGGAAGGAAGGAAGGAAGGAAGGAAGGAAGGAAGCTCATTGAAGAATGGCAAAAGATACTAGGGAAAGAGACACAACATAAAGTGTCACCTCATTTCTCATTTCCGATTTTGCTTGAACTAGGCATGACTGACACAAACAAGAAGAAACAATGCACACACATAGAAAATTTGTGGCATCTATCAAATTAATGGGGAGCATTTGGTCAGCTCTCCAGGAGGTGGGAATGAGGGCAGACATAAGCCTCCTATGAAAAGGAATAGTAGTCCCATTATTTTACACCTACAATTTTATCTTTTTGCTTCATGGGCTCTTAGATTCACAGTTATATTGTGACGATGCATTTCAGTAGTGCTTCATGGTTTCACTTTCTTATTTACAATT
The DNA here is from genome assembly GCF_029834395.1 of Sorex fumeus. Taxonomy (NCBI): domain Eukaryota; kingdom Metazoa; phylum Chordata; class Mammalia; order Eulipotyphla; family Soricidae; genus Sorex; species Sorex fumeus. The sequence continues at coordinate 553,532 of NW_026606065.1, read as the reverse complement.
CACAAGTAGTAATTTCTCTAGCATATATAAAGGAAGTGATAGCACAGTAGGTAGGGCATTTGCCTTGCATGCGGCTGACCCAGGTTTGATTCCTCTGCCCCTCCCTGAGAGCCCAACAAGCTGCCGAGAGTATCTCACCCTCATGGCAAAGCTTGGCAAGCTACCTATGACGTATTCAATATGCCAAAAACAGTAACAACAAGTGTCACAATGGAGACATTACTGATGCGTGCTCAAGCAAATTGATGAACAATGAGAGAACAGTGCTACAGTGCTATATAAAGGAAAAGTTTTCAAAGTTCCGTTTTTTTTTTTAGATGTGAGACCAAAAAGGTGGAGATGTGGAGGGGTTTACTTGTAACTATACTAGTAGTAGGTGAAAAGCTAAAACTTAGAGCCAAACCATGCATCCTCAACCCTATATTCATTGAAGTACAGAGGTTTGTCCAATTGTCTTCACTGATGATACAGCAGAAAATCTCACCTCCGATGTGAGACAGTGAACGATTCAGCTGTACTCCTGAATGTGTTTGAGATAACAATTCTAAGACACTATTCATCTACATATCATTAGTTCATAAGTACTGGTCACTTTCTATACTATGTCTGTTTAGGATGTATTTTACATGCACACATTCAGTTGCAAAGTTTTCTACAATGTGCCAATTTATGCAAGGTAGAGGAACAGGAGATACAATTTTCAAGACACAAAATCATGCATTTAACTACCTAGACACACCAAGTAAATGTTATGACACCAAATGTTAAATGCAGCAACATGGAGAAACACAGACCACCTACTCCTCTACTCTCTCTCTCCTACCCCACTAGATACCTGTCCTTTATTCTCTGACTGTAGAGAGTTCCTCCCAAATTTGCATAATTTTCTACCTAAAGTATAGACTGCAGCGTCTCAAACATGGATCAAAAGCCTCAGGACACAAATTCTCCAGCAAAGGAAAGAGAAAACTTTAAATCTTGAAAAGTTAAAAATGATAAAACAAACCAACAAAAGAAACCAAAGAACATAAAAAAAAAACGATGTTTGATATCACAAAACAAGAACCCTAAGGACATCAGGTTTGATGACAATGCAGTAAAAACCAAAGAAAGTTGTCTCACTGGAGCAACTATGGGAGTTACCAAGTGTCTCTGGAACAAGCCTGAGGTGCCACTGATAAAGATATAGATGTTGAAGGTGTCCAGCTGTCCAGCAGAACAGAATCCACTCAGGCTGTTGTCTGCTAGAACTGTGCTGACAGTCTCCTCTATAGACTGTTCTCACAGTCGCCTGCATGGATTGACGGCAACAAGTCCAGGCTGAGTCCTCACTTTACAGCCCCCCACGCACTGAAGTCATACCTGCAGCCTCTTTGTGGAAGAAGCAAGTGGAGAAAAACAACAAATGCTAAACATCTTTTTTCAGTCAAGTCAGAAGGAAAACAGGACAAGCTGCAGCACCTTTGATGCCGTAACATCTAGTCTAGTCATTTTCCTTCTTCTCCCTCTTCTTTGTAACTCAGAGGCATACATTTACTGTAGGGTTCCTACGAGTAGTCTCAGGCTTTCTAAAAGGTGGAGTAATTTATGTACTTTGGTGGGGTTTTTTTAAATTTATTAGGGATTTAAGATGTTTAGAACTTTATTAGGTTTTTAGAAACATGCTTCTTATAGACCATACAGGTGTTGAATGTACCACCCAATTCTATTTTCCTCATAAGCCACTTTATTTTTTGGGGGGGGTCACACCCGGAGATGCTCAGGGGTTACTCCTGGCTCATGCACTCAGGAATTGTTCCCGACGGTGCTCAAGGGACCATATGGGGTGCTGGGAATCGAACCTGTGTCTGTCATGTTGGCTGCGTGCAAGGCTAAGCCACTTTATTTTTATTCCGTGAAATTCTATTTGTGACTCGCTATTTAGGAAGATAGATACTACATCGTGGAAGAAGCAACTGTATCCTCTCACTGACTCCTTCATGTTCTCCCTTCTTTAGGGTATGGCTTTCATTTGCCTCTCAAAATTCCAGGTCTAGAAACTCTTCTCCGAAGTTCTATTCCTCCCTCCTTTTTCTTCTAATATCCTGGTAGCTAAATTCTTTCACCATTCAAACATCTTTATCTAGGCTATCTAAACTGAGCTGGAGCTATAGCACAGCAGGTAGGGCATCTGCCTTGCACACGGCCAACCTGGGTTCGATTCCTTCGCCCCTCTCGGAGAGCCCGGCAAGCTACCGAGAGTATCTCGCCCACATGGCAAAGCCTGGCAAGCTACCCATGACGTAATTGATATGCCAAACACAGTAACAACAAAGTCTCACAATTTGTTGTGAGACGTTACTGGTGCCCGCTCGAGCAAATCAATGAACAACGGGAGGACAGTGACAGTGACAGATCAAACTGAGAAAAGTCTTTTTCTAGGATATCAAGCTGAGAATAAGGCAATAGTTCCCAGCACCACTAACAGGAGGAAATTTTCCCAGCACCACTAACAGGAGGCATCCAAATGGAAACTGGTTGCTAGTAGTTAGGTAAAAAGTTCACAAAAGGAGATATGGTGCCACCAGCAGGACAGTCTGTACCTGTGAGGCGAGTGCATCAGCAGCCTGATGGCACCTTCAGACTTCCAGATACCCCAAAATTGCTGCTGTGCTTTTGGCCAGATCCCAAAAGCTTGGGGCAAAGTTTACCAAGAAAGTAAACAGCAAAAAGTTAGGTATGTGGGAGACACACCCACAAACCACCTCCGGCTCAGCTATATAATTGGAGGCATGGCCACTCTGGTTTCTGATCGAACTGCTTAACGGCTATGATCCCAGAGACTCAGAAACGAATCTCAGAACCCAAAGGCTTTTGGCAGAAATGTGTCTGGTCCCTGCAGTAGGTTACCAGTGCTGGGTCACTCCAGTTGGGAATAGGTTTCGTGCCTTGGCCTGTTCCCCCTGGCGGCCCAGTGGCCGCCATCCTCCAGAAGCCACTGGACAGTCAGGTTTGGGCCCGCAGTGACGAGACACACAGGGCATCTTGGGATGGGGGTGGAGCCGGTCCTGTCCTCCCCACCCCAACGAGACCCCAAGTCATCACCCACGAACAGCCTCTCTGGCTCCTGATCAAGCTGCTTAACGGCCATGACCCCAGAGACTCAGAAACAAATCTCGAAACCCAGTGGCTTTTGGCAGAAATGTGTCTGGTCCCTGCAGTAGGTTACCAGCACTGGGCCACCCCTGGTGGGAATAGGTTTTGTGCCTTGGCCTGTTCCCCCTGGCAGCCTTGTGGCCGCCATCCTCCAGAGGCCACTGAACAGTCAGGTTTGGGTCTGCAGTGACGAAACACGCAGGGTCTCACAGAATGGGGATGGAGCCGGCCCTTTCCTCCCCATCCCAATGAGACCCCAAGTCGCCACCCACGATGGCCTCTCTGGCTCCTGATCAAGCTGCTCAATGGCAATAAATCCAGAGTCTCAGGAACAAATCTTGAAACCCAGCAGGTTTGGGCAGAAATCCCTCCAGATTTAATTGTTAAAATTTCGGAATTTCAAAATCATGCAGCCACTACTGCCATGTGACATCATATGTTATTCATAACCAGCAATAGAAAACAAATTGTCTACTGTTGCCTTTTCAACAGATCTGATTGTTGGGGTAAAATCCCAAATAATAATGGTGGGTCTGGTGTTGAAATATTGAATGAGAAAGAGAGAGTAATGTGGATATCATCGACCCCACAGGTAGGGGGAGGGTAAGGGATGGGGGCATACTGGGGTTTTTGGTGGTGGAGAATGGGCACTGGTGAAGGTACGGGTGTTTCATTGTATGACCGAGACTTAAACCGGAAAGCTTTGTAACTGCTATCATGGTTATTCAATAAATAAAATTATAAAAAAAGGAAAAAAAAGTAAGGTGGAGTTCATGCCCAATTCAATCAGCCTAATCAGTGGCTGAATAAAGAGCAGTACTCCTACATAAAATAAAATTTTAAAAGTTCACAAAAAAACGACTCTCAAAAGAAGTTCACAAGGCCAAAAAAAAGAACAGGACTGCTTCCAGGAAATGGATCTGGGGGGAACATTTCAACTGGAAATCTGAAATAATGTAAGCAATTTTCCCAAAGCAACTGATAACTATTGTGTACTTTCCCCAAGGCCAGCAGCAGAACAGGAATTAGAAAGACCAACTTGGGACCTTCTTTATTTCTTTGAAATAGATGGAATTGTGTTTCTATTGCTTTGAATTCTCAGATTTCTGCATCAGAATAATCTCTTACTATATTCCACACCCTCACTGGCTTCACATCAGAAAAACAAGGTCAGTGTTTGCTTAAAATGGAGTAAGGGTGTGATGGTGAATAGAGTGGATGTGTATTTACTTGGAGCAAATGCAGTAAATTCAAATCTTAAGAAAGACAGCAGTGGATAAAATTTCAAAAGAAGATACTCCTTGACTATTCAAAATATATTTTTAATATATTTTTGTTATATCAAAAAATCCTCTTGTTCAGGCAAGAAACAAGACAGTATCTATAAGACTCTTTGGATTTTGGGGTTGTTTTAGATGACTCCTTTTTATTTGGGGGTAAATTTTAAATGTAGCTCTGTAGCACTGTCCTCCCATTGTTCATCAGTTTGCTCAAGCAGGCCCAGTAACATCTCCATTGTGAGACTTGTTGTTACTGTGTTTGGCATATCCAATACATCACGGGTAGCTTGCCAGGCTTTGCCGTGCGGGCGAGATACTCTCGGTAGCTTGCCAGGCTCTTTGAGAAGGGGAGAAGAATCAAACCCGGCTCGGCCAGGCCGGCCACGCACAAGACAAAAGCCCTACTGCTGTTAGCAGAAAATTCAAATTATGTTTATAGAATTGGAGGAGTGATAAATCAATGACTTCAAATATGTACATCAATAAAATTATGAATTAATGCAATTTTCAGGCCTTTGTTTTGGGTCTTGGGTTTTTTAGGATAAAAAATAAATGCTTCCATATTAAAGTATGAGCTCAAGATGAGAAAATCACTGCTGTTCAGCTTTTGAAATAGAGATAGAACAGAATCAATTTTGCAGCATACAATAGATTATATTCCTTTTCAAGACGGGCAGAAACTAAAAACACAAAATGTAAAACTTTCCATTAGATCCCTATTTTATTTCTTTTGTGGCCACATGTGTCTGTCAAATCTTGACCACAGAATCAGAATGTTGAAAGGACTTTGAGGGTTCATCAAATCCACACCCAAGCTTATGAGAAGACCTCCCACTAAACCTCCAGACACATGGGGACTTACCCTGTTTTGAAAGACCTCCACGAAGTCTTTCAGTGTTCAAACACCAGCCCTCCTGCCGGCAGCCTACATGGTGTGCTGAATTTGCATTGGCCCCACCCCCATTAATCAATCCCACCCCAGCAAATAGGAGCAGGGGGCCTTCTTGTCTCTAAACATTCCAGCATCTGCCCAGCTTTCATGCATGGGGTCTCTGAGCAGCCAGCGGATTAGTCCTATTCTAATCTCAGCTGAGTCTAAGGCACAGGTACAGGTCTCAGCAAACTCCACAAGTCTTTTGGCAGCGCTTTGACTCCTTTGGAAAGGCCTGGTTGAAGGGAGGCAAACTCCTAAAAACTCCTAAGCACTAGTGAGTTTATATTCCGAAACACTACTGAACTTTGCAGTTTTTTAATTCTCCTCAACAACAACAACAAAAAAACTATTCATAGATGGTCTGTTAGGGAGGCTGCATATGACACCTTCAATCAAATATTTGTTTTTTTTTTTTATTTTTAAGAGTGGATTGATGTAGATTCCTCAAATCAACCTCATAATCCAGTCTGCAGGTTTGCACTTCTGACAGATTTCCCACTCTGCTGGATGGAAACAGCAGGTAGTAAACTTTTTTCCTCATTAATAGGAAGGAATTGGAGGTGCTAGAAATTGCCCCAGGACTAAAGACGCAGGTACTAACAGGTACTAACTACGATGTTGGCCAGAAGCCTGATGGGGAGTGAGGGACATTGATGAAGCTGAAGAGGGGTTCTGTGCTTTTCTGGACACTCTTGCTCTCTTTAGAGCAGCGCCTGAAGACATCTTCTCTTTCATTTCCCAGACTGTCTCCTGAGAACTCCACCATCTAATGACATGAGATTAATATCTGAGGTTCATCGGTAACTCCACCAAAGCATTGGAGATCACGTAGAATGAAGTCATCTCTCGACCCTCCAGCCCTCACAGACTCACTGCCTATGAAAAAACATCCCCTCACTGAGAGAGAGAAGGTTCTGTTTAATTATTGTCTCAACTTCAACAACAGAAGCAAAGCTCTGGAGCTTGCGACAACTCTTAGAACCGTGTAAAAAAAGGACCAGAATAAGTTACTGAACCAAACCCCTGAACTGGCCTAGGATAGCACTAGCCTAAGAAATTAGCTTAATCACTTAATCACTTAACTTCCCGTTAGTCGTCGATTTGCTCGAGCAGGCGCCAGTAACGTCTCCATTTGTTCCTGTCGCGTGCTAGTGTAGCCCAGTGGCATCTGTTCGCTCCGGGAACATGAAGGGACTCAAACCGATGGTTCATGATATTGACGAAGAAGTCTGACCATCTGGTAGGTGGGCGGCCACGCGGTCTTTTGACATCCCGTGGAATCCAGTCAGTAACAGCTCTAGTCCAGCGGTCGTCTTTAAATCTCATTACGTGACCAGCCCATCTGATTTTCGACACCTTGGCAAATGAGACAGCGTCCCTGATCCTTGATCGTCGACGGATGTCAGAACTCCGGATTCTTTCTCTCATTTGAGTGAAACGTGATATTCCAAGCATAGCTCTTTCTATTCTTCTTTGGGAGACCTGAATAGCGTTCTCATCTTGTTTGCGTAGGGCCCAGGTCTCTGAGGCATATGTTAATGCAGGAAGAACAGTGGAATCAAAGAGATGTGCCCGGAGCCGGAGGTTCTTGGTCCTCTTAGCTATTTCTTCGACGTTCTTGAAGGCGTTCCAAGCCGCTCTCTTCCTCCTGCGCAGCTCAGGTGCCAGGTCATTTGTCATGTTGACCTCTCGACCTAGGTACACATAGCTGTTGCATTCGGAGTTGGTCGTTCCATTGAGAGCGAATGGGGACTCAGGAACGAGGCTGTTTCTCATGAACATTGTCTTCGTGAGATTCTTCTTCTTCTTCATTTAACGAAGAAATTAGCATTAGGAAAATATCCAGTTTGAAGGGACTAATAAAAGTGAGCATGTTTGCTTTTTTTTAAATTTTTTTTTATTTAATCATTTTTTTTTATTAGTGAAACACCATGAAGTACATTTATAGACTTATAAATTTTTGTGCTTGGGTTTCAGTTATACAATGATCAAGTACCCATCCCTCCACCAGTGCCCATCCTCCCCCACCACGGGTCCTAACATCCCTCCCACCCCCCATCCCCCCTGTCCCACCCTGCCTCTGTGGCAGGGCACTCCCTTTTTTTCTCTTTCTTCTTTTGGGTACTGTGTTTTGCCAGAGAGGCATTGAGTGGCAATCATGTTTGGTCTATAGACTACTTTTAGCATGTCTCTCCCACCCTGGGAGGGTCTTCACAACACCCTTGATTTGGTGCTCTCTTCTCTATCTGAGCTTCCTTTTCACCTAGCACATGTGGCTGGCCTTCAAGTCATGGAGCAAAATTCCTGGTACTAATCTGAGCCATTCCTGGGTGTTAGTCTCCTGTTTTGCTGCTTTATGTTCCCCAGATGAATGCAATCTTTCTGTGTCTATCCCGCTCTTTCTGACTCATTTCGCTTAATGAGCATGTTTGCTTTTACCAGGTGGCCCCTTCATCTGACAGTGACCTCAACCGTTACTTTCCTTTCTTTTATCTTGCTATAAGAATACCTCCCAATCTGGGTACCCATTAAGACACGTTTTGAGTTTTTAACTTGAACCAGAGCTCCTCAAATGGCAATTCTCTGTTACTCCCAAATAAACAAATTTTGACTTACTGCGAACCTTGTGGTTCTGTTAAAAAAAAATAATAACAATCTGAAATAGGCCTGGAGTTATTGGTGGGAGAGCCACTCCAGTCTATCAAGACAGAACCCTGCGGCAAGCCCAGGAGCCAGATGTAATAGAGAATCCTTCAGGATCAAACTCTCCCCCTGGGGCATAGTTTTTCAAAAGCTCAGGTGACTCAAACTATGCCCAGAGAGTTAGAGTAACCAGCTACATTCCTCCAAATCAAGCCACTTGCTACCCATTGACTTGCTACCCATCACTTGTACCCTCCCTTTGGCCCACCTCACTGGAGTTAAAATCCTGTTTTGACATCGAATGTAAGCTGTAAAAGGCTCCAACCTTGATTTATCACAATCAGTATCCAACCTCCTGGGATTCCTCCTACATTCCCTGAGAAATCACACCCAAGTCCCTGTGCTCCCCTGCCCCCCAACTCCATGGAGTACCTTACACCGATGTGTGAATTTGGAACATGTTAAGTACGTGTTCCCAAAGCACAGGTCATTCTCTCTTTCACAGGGCAATTTTCCCAGACTAAATGAAGGCATTTTCACATGGCAAACAGATTGCTTACACAAACCAACTTCATGTGAACTTTTAAAGAAGGAATATAAATTACACCCTCATAAACCTTTCTCTTTTCAAGTTTATAACAAGAGTGTCATAAATATCAGACTTGATCATCTTTGGTTCATAATCCAGATGTCCCTGTCTTTGTTAAGAACCGCATGATTCTTGGGAAGGGTATCAGCGCCCCCTGCTGATTTGATTGCAGATTGTTTTGACAAGGTGGAAGTGTCTGAGCGTGAGGCCACATTGATGCTGAAATCCCTGGTAGTTAAGAGGGGAAATGAGGTTTTGCATGTGAAGTTCTTCATTTCCTCAGGAACACACAATGCAGCAGAGAGAGTCTCAGATTTCTCCCATTATTATTTCTAGAATTTAATGTAGCCAGTCACATTAGGAGTGATGACATCTCAATGGCGTTGCTCCCCGTTACAAATGATGTGAGAGAAAACGAGGGGGTTCAATTCCTACCAATCTATTTAACTCGCCCACTCCCAGAAGATAAACTAGGACCACTGGAAATCTTTGTGGTGGTCTCTTTGTAACCACCTAAATATGAGAAGAGTTCACTGGAGATGGCAAGTCCAGCTTGCCCCCTTAGAGACCAATTGGTAACTTGAGTCCCTAGTGAGAAACTTCTTATAATCAAATTGTAGATGATCCAACCTGATATCAAAGTGGTTGTCAAGCTAAAACACCCCAATCATTTGCAAGTAAAGACATCTCCGTGGATTCAGAAATCCAAGGACCCTTTTGGGTGACTGGGACACAGAAAGGTGTCAGTAATTTAGCACTCAACAAAATGTCATTGTAGGGGCTAGAGAGATAGTGCAGTTGATAAGCCTGGTATGCTGCCAACCTCGGTTAGATCTACTGCATCCCACAGGAGGTTCTCCAAGCACCTCTCAGAGTGATCCCTGAGTGCAGAGACCAGGGGTAAGTCCTGAGCACCAGCAGGTGTGGCTCTAAAGCAAAAAATAAATAAAATAAAATAAAATTTTAAAATATCATTGCAGGGGCTGGAGCAATAGCACAGCGGGTAGGGCGTTTGCCTTGCACACAGTGAACATGGCCGACACAGGTTCAATTCCCAGCACCCCATATGTTCCCCTGAGCACCGCCAGGAACAATTCCTGAGTGTATGAGCCAGGAGTAACCCCTGAGCATCGTCGGGTGTGACCCAAAAAGCAATATATATATATATATAAATTGCTTTTATATATAATATATATATTATTGCAGAACTAATCTTGGAACAGATGCCACATCAGTGAAACTCTCAGGTACACCAGTGTTCAGGCGGAAAACTCTGGAACCTTCTCAGAGTGGGGGTGGGCAACTTTTCCCCACCCCACCCCACCCCACTGCCAAGGATCCCCAGAAGCCACACTCACACCCCAAACCTGGCCCAACTTCACAGTTTCACAACGATTTTCAGAAGAGATGCCAAACCAATGAAACTCCCAGGTACACAGTCTTCCTAGCTAAAAACTCTGGGGACCTCTAGGAGGAGGTTGGGTCAAGTCCCCACCATGCCAAACCCCAGCAGTTGAACCCACAACCCACAGATTCCAGCACATAAACAGCCTAACTCTACAGCTTCATGACTAATCAATCTCAAGATATGCTCAGCCAAAGAATTATCCCAGTTCTAAACCTCTGATGTGCGCAGCTACATACGTGGACACGTGACACCTCCACATTCCACAATCTTGAAAGTCCAGTAAAAGCACAAGATATTAAATGGGAAAGTGGTATTGAACTCCACTAAGCTCACTAGACAAAACAATAACACAGAATGCTCCGCTAGCAACAAACAGATCAGCAAAGTTTCAGACAATGGCTTTAACAACACCGTTGTGAGATATAACAATTTTCACAAATTTTCTTTTACTGAACTGTTTTTTTGATTATTCCACTTATCATTTTGTTGTAACAAGCAATATAAAACAAATTTATTCTGCGCCTGCTAAGGGCGCAGGCTTGGGGTGTGTGTGGCACACTCGGGGAACAATGGTAGCGGACAGATCACTTTTGCTGGGATTGGTATTGAGACATTGACTTCCTGGAACAACTGTATTAAGAACAAATTTGCAAACCACGATGTTTAAACAGTTAGGAATATATATATGTATATATATATATATATATATGTATACATATAAATATCACTGCATTCAACAAAGAAGTAATTTGTCTCTATTCTCTTGGCCCAGCAAAGGCACCCGAAATACAATGGTAAACTAAAACATAATAAAATTGGTCCTAAATGAAGCTTATTTTCAAGTAAGAATATAGGTAATGTAAAAATAATCCCCCAAATGAATCACGATCACAATCACGACCATCCTGTTATTCGTTGATTGTCTCGAGCAGGCCCCAATAATGTCTCCTTCATCCTAGCACTGAGATTTTTTTTTTAAAAGTGTCATATTTAAGGCTCTTTCAGAGTTAGGAGAATGAGACCCATCATTGTTACTGGTATTTGGCATATTGTTTGCCACGGGGAGTTTGCCAGACTCTGCCATGTGGGCGGGTTACATTCGGTAGCCTGCCAGTTTGTCCAAATGAATGTATCTCAAAATAATAATAAAGGGTATAAAGAAAAGGCACCCATGTAGTCTAGGGGAGAAGCTCAAATTTCCCTGAGAAAGTTTGATTTTCAGTTTTAACTAAAACCAAGAGGGAGAATGGGACTTGCTAAAGGGTGGGATGGAGTTGAAGTTTCCAGTGTGTGTCTTTCAGACAGAACGATGGGCACATGAAAAGCTGCAACTGCCAAACGGAAAAGGTCAAGCCATTGGATGTGAACCCGCTATGGGTGTTCATGTCATTATGACACTGCTGCAATGAAAACTGGCTCCAAAAAAAATGTAATGGAAGCCAATAAACTATTCCCAGAAACTGAGCAAATTCCTGCAGCAAATTGAGTCATCAGCTTCTGTCTCGGGAAATGAGAGAACAGAGGTCATTCTTTCTACAAAATGGACTTTTTTCCCAGTTTCAAAAACTACCTGCTGGGTGTTCTGGCTCCGACTGGCCTCACTGCTTTCTCTTTCCTTACTTGCAGCATCTTGCTCTAACTCTGTAGCAGAGCTTTTCCGTTTGTGGATGTCTGCTTACCCGGCTCGCTCAGCTTCCCAGATGTGTGACAGTCTCCCACCACCTGTTCGTCACCTCATGCTGAGAAGTGCCAAGATTTTTCCTGGTCTTTGACAATGCCTCAAGAAAGGTAACATGCAACTTGAGTTGAGCTATGCTAACAAGAATTCATTTATGTGCTGGTGAATTCTAAGTGTCTCCCCACCATTCATTTTATCCTCGTGATGGTCCTAAAAGGTAATGGTTAATATTCTTCACGTTCTAAGCGGAGGTATGGAAACTCGAAGAGGTTAAGAAACTTTTGTGAAAGTTCCTCAGTAGTAGGAGAGTCATTGAGTATGGGACGTCAACTTCCAGAAACCACGTGTGGAACCATCACTTCAGGCATCCCTGCTTAGCTAAATAAAAGAATCACTCAACCAACATGCCTTTCTCATCTAGTTGTAAAAATCTCTCAGAAGAGTGAAATCTTGTCAGTTCTGCTACCTGCATATACTTCAAGTCCTTCCTTTCATTTCCCTCATGACACTGGCAGCAGTCCTGTTTCATCACCCCCAGGGAGCCACACTCCATGCACCCCACCGTCCCCACTGCTTTCAGGGTTCCAGTTTCCTTCCCCTGTCATTGACACTTCATGCCTAGTCGTGCCTCTCAAGAAATAAGGCATTTGATGTGCAAAACCGTCACTATTCCACCACTGCCTGCAGGTGGAAGTTAACTCTGATTCTCCATGCGCTGATGCTAATCTGCATTTGTGGTATCAGTTCCCTAATTTCCTCCTGTGGCTGATCTCAAGCTGCAGTTTGCTTCACCAGCAGCACTGGCCCCCTGGGAACAGACTTCACAGCCTCTTCTTCAAGGCTTGGTTCAGTAGCACCATTTTTATCAGGTGTCCCCTCTTGCCCTGAACTCTGGTCTCTTCCACCCTCCTGGCACCACCTTTCTGTTCTTTACACTGCCTCCAAACCTTGTGCCTAAGGCATCAGAGTCAAGGTAGGGACTGGAGGAAAGAAATGGGGCATCTGATTCAGGGACAAACTTAAAGCACTCCAAAACAGTGTGAAATCAAGATGAATTTTGTGCATGGAAATATACATAACATAAAATGTATTGCATTCATCACTTTAAATGTACAGTCATTAGTGACGTTATATAGCCATCACTATTTTCAGAGTATTTTTCGGAGCAATAGCACAGTGGTAGGGCGTTTGCCTTGCACGCTGCCAACATGGCGGACCCGAGTTCGATTCCTCCACCCCTCTCGGAGAGCCCGGCAAGCTACCAAGAGTATCTCACCCGCACGGCAGAGCCTGGCAAGCTCCCCGTGACGTATTCGATATGCCAGACACAGTAACAACAAAGTCTCCAATGGAGATGTTACTGGGACCACTCGAGCAAATCAATGAACAACGGGAGGACAGTGACAGCGACAGATTGTACCCATTAAACAAAGCCCTGTTGTCTCATCTCACTCCATCCCTCGCTACCACTACTCTTCTATTTTCTTTCTCTAGGAATTTGCTTAGTCCAGTCACATCAGCTTAGTGGACTCAGGGAGTGTTTGTCTTCTATGACTGGTTTGTCTACTGTCCTAAAAAGGACAAATAAAGTTGCATAAACAAATAAAGTTGCATAAACCATCCAGAAAAGAATGGACCCTCTCAAAAAAGAATCTGCTGGAGACAGAGTGATGGTACAATGTGTAGCACAATAGCCCTGCACCTTGCTGACACGAATTTAATCTCCAGCATCTCATAAGGTCTCCTGAGTCCCTCCAAGAGTGATCCCAGGGATAAACTTGCGTACCACCAGCTGTGACTAAATACACACACACACACACACACACACACACACACACACACACACACTGCAGGAAAATCTAAATGATAAAAATATGTTCGTTTGTTTAGGTGGGATCATACTAGTAACACTCGGGAATCACTTCTTCTAGCTCTACACGTGAGAATCAACCCTGGCAGTGCTAGGGGGATCATATGGGATGCCAGGGATCGAACATGGGTCAGTGCATGCAAGGCAAATGCCTGACCTGTTGTAGTATCTCTCCAGCCCCCAGTGGTAAGATGAAAATACCATCCTGAGTCTAAGGCTTTGACCCTATGACGACACCCAGATTAACTTTTATATATACAGAAAACTCCAGGTCAAGACAGATTGGAGAAATTCTATATAACCTTCTCACAAAATTCAATCTCAAGATTTTTTCTCTCTGAAAAAGCCTGTGTTTTCTCTTGAACATGTGTTCTCTCTTTCTCCTCCCTCACATTTCTCTTAAGCAAATTTTTCTCAATAAAATTATTTTTGCTTCAAAAAAGGAGAAACAAATAATAATTTAATGCAATGCTTTTCAATCATAAAAATTAATACAGGGGGCTGGAGCGATAGCACAGCAGATAGGGTGTTTGCCTTGCATGCAGCTGACGCGAGTTCAATTCCCAGCATCCCATATGATCCCCTGAGCACTACCAGGGGTAATTCCTGAGTGCAGAGCCAGGAGTGACCCCTGTGCATTGCCAGGTGTGACCCAAAAGCAAAAACAAACAAAAAAAATTAATACAAAACTGTAAGATGAACAAAAATCAAAACGTTACTCGCTTTTTTATGGAGGACTCACCAAAATAGTGCTGGACTAACAATTTGGAGTTGGAGGCCAGGGGAACATGAAGTGTCAGGGATCAAACTCTGGACCTTACACATCTAGGCATGTGCTCTTAAACCATATCCTCAGCCACAAAACATCAAATTTTAAACAAAATTTTTAATTAAAAATCACTGATTTTTTTCCTTTTCCCTCAGTATTATCCTGATCCTCTTGACATTGGGTTTTTTTATCTTTTCTTTATCATGGATTTTTACATTAATTTTTATTTTTTAAATATTGCATAAAATTTTATTTATCTTGACTACTGAATTTGGTTTGATTGGTTTGGGGGGGGGTTGCTGTTTTGGTTTGGTTTGGTTTGGTTGTTCCCTTGCTTTTCGTGCCCAGGGCAAGTAGTCAGCACCTCACCCAGGTCCATCAGTGGTGGTGCCAATCTTTCTTTCTATCACTCCAACTAGACTTCTAACCACAATAAGAAATAAGATCCTTAAATGCAAACACAACTTCCAGATTTGTCTTCATCTCAGCTTACAGAGCTCAGCCTGCATGCCAATCTACCTTCTTGGCTGGCTCACTTAGAAATTATAGAACCTCCTCCAGGGGGAATGCTTGTCCCCATTTGTTTTCATTCTCTGATTCCTATCTGTGGCCACACTCCTTTCTGACAACTTGATATCTTCAACCACAGCCAATGGCCAATTCCCCTGGGGTCCTAGAATTTGATTTATATACTTCTCACATTTGAATTTAGTTTGTACCTCAACATTTTCAACTGAAAATTTCTTTTATTTGATGCCAATAGAAAAGGGTATACAAATTCCCAAGTTCTGCAAATTGTTCATCTGGTTCTGTATCCATGGGTCATTAAAGGAAAACCAAACAATATAGCATACAAATCAGAGCTTCTGAATTTTATAATCCACCTCAGAGCCAAATACTCCCACCCTGCTGAAATTCGCTTTGCCACTAGGATTTTGTTTAGACAAATTATGTTATTGTATCAACTAACTTTATAACTAGAAAATGTCTTCCTCTTCTTCACAATGTTTTTGAAGTTCTTCCATCTTTCTTATCCCCATAAAGGATATTCAGTACATTTGCACAGTTAAAAGCAACTCAGGAGATGTGATCTACCTAGGTACAATGAGGTGATAACAGCTTTAATTGTTAGATTACCCTTCACAGTTTACAGCTTAAAAAAGTCTAAGTTGAAACCATTCAAACCTCTCTTTCCAACTAAATGAAGGACAAAATTAACTTACAAATGCAGGTAAAAACACAAGAAATGGAAGATCAAGAATTTATCTTGGGAGTATGTAAAAGCAACCAAGTTATAAATTTCAATAATGATATAAATACCCTCAAGCACTCATAAAAGTACAGAGGTAAAAATAGGGTGGTTCCATCATAAAATAATTGCATCAATCTGAATTTTTCTCTGAGAAGGTGATTATCAGCAACGGAACAAATGTTCATTTGCGCCTTGAGAAATGAGTTATTTTTTATATCATACTCCTCTTGGATATAATACAAAAGGATCAATAGCACAGCGGGTAGGGCGTTTGCCTTGCATGCAGCTGACCCGGGTTCGATTCCTCCATCCCTCTTGGAGAGCTGGCAAGCTACTGAGAGTATCCCTCCCACACAGCAAAGCCTGGCAAGCTCCCCATGGCATATTCAGTATTCCAAAAACAGTAACAACAAGTCTCACAATGGAGACATTCCTGGTGCCTGCTCGAGCAATTCTATGAACAACAGGAGGACAGCGCTACCATGCTACAGTGCTACGGTGCTATCCCTCTTGGATTAGTTGGATAAATATATGATAGAAATTACTGTTATTTTTACATACAGATGTTTACATATATGTGCATATCTACTGTGTATTTGGTAGACTAAATGACATAAACAATGTACATTCTTGCGGCTATGATATCAAACTCTGAGGGAAGGATCTGCTCCATATCCTTCTCCTTGACTTGGAGATGACTATCCTCTCCCTTTGTTGAAAATTCAGAGAGGAGCTAGTCATCTCCCTTTAACTTGTGTCTATCTCTGAGTCTGAATTTATCCCATTAACAATGGCAAATCATATATGACTGGGACCACCGTAGTGATTACCCTTTAACTTATTTGCCTCTATAAAAACTTCTCCAAAGAAGGTCACACTCTGAGGAAGTCATGTTAGGACAGCAAGATAACTTCTCCCAGGGCACAACTCACCTCATTACCCATCCCATGTTTACATTGGAAAAAATTAAAGAATCTTAGGAATGTGTTGATTTACAAAATCATATGCAGCTTTACCTTATCCATGGATGTCCCAGCAGAGCTGCTTCCGATGGTGGTGAGTGCCAGCCCCTTTGAAGGAAAAAATAACAGAGCAAGACTACTTCCTCTCTTTCTTTTGAATCATGGTTTACTGAGGTTAGTAGGATATTACCTGGCAGGCTACCAAATGTAACCTGCCCACAGGGCAGAGTCTGGAAAATTCCCCATGGCGTACCCAATATGCCAAATACCAGTAACAATGATAGGTATCATTCTCCTAACCCTCAAAGAGCCTTAAATATGGCACTTTTTGAAATCTCAGGGCTAGGACAAAGGAGACGCTACTGGTGCCTGCTCGAGGCAATCGACGAACAACAGGGTGATTATGATCATGATCGTGAGTAGGATATTATTTCTAGTTTTAATTTAGGTTTTGTTTTGGTGGGGTTTTGTTTGTTTTATTTCAGTATGGTTTGGGTAGCATTGGGGATCACAGTGAGCAGGGATGCCACAGTTATGTTCGGCATGTATGGGACACCAGGGATTTTCCAAGCGATTCTCAGGGGCCTTAAGGCCACTCCTGTAATACTCAGAAAACTGGACTGGGTAGTTACATGCGGAGGCTTGAAATGTACATGCAACTTGGGCTTTGTTGTGCCAGACATCGCCAGGCAAAACCCAAGTAATGCTGAAACAACGCTAGGGGATCACTCAGAGCCGGGGATTAAACTAGATCCCTGAATGCACCCATAGTCCCTGTACTATCACACCAACATCAGGTATCTAAACGCATAACTCTTGGCACCAAGATTGTAAGGTAAGTGTTCCTCTGGTCCTCGGATAATCTTTTATCCTGGAAAATCATGGAAATGTTTTACATTGAATATTTTCAAATTCATCAAACTCTTCAATTAAATACTGTATTCTTCCATTCATTAAAATAGCCATCTGCCAACCTGCAACACAGTTGATTCTTCTTCCATTTGAAGTCATGAATGTCCCACACTCCCCAATTGAAACTGAAACATTAAAGATCATACTTGAAACATTAAAGATTTAAGCATCAGGAACAGGTCTTAAGAGAAAAAAAGCCAGAAGAAAGTGGCATGATATAGTGCAAAAAGGAGAAATTGGGGGGCTGGAGTGATAGTACAGAGGTTAGGGTGCTTACCTTGTACACACTCAATTCAAGACTGATCCCCAGAACTCCATATGATACCCCAACCCTACAAGGAGGATTACCCTGTGTGTAAAACTGGATGTGAACCCTAAATACTGCCATGTGCCCCCACCCCCCAAAATGGAGAAACTGTTAACTAATAATTATTTACCTATAAAAGTTATTATTCAAATTTGAAGGAAATATTAATATCTTTCCACATAAGAAAAAACTAAAAGCATTTTCACTAAACAGGCATTTAAAAAAAAGTCAAAGGCATTGAAGCTAATAATATATTCAAAGATGTCACGCCACTGGCCAAGCAAGTGAAAACAGAGATAGACAAATGGGACTATCTTAAATTAAGAAGCTTCTGCACCTCCAAAGAAACAGTGACCAAAATACAAAGACAGTCTACAGAATGGGAAAGGATATTTGCCGAAAACACATCCGACAAGGAGTTGATATCAAGGATATACAAAGTACTGGTTGAACTCCACAAGAAGAAAACATCCAACCCCATCAAAAAATGGGGTGATGAAATAAACAGAAACTTTCTCAAAGAAGAAATTCGAATGGCTAAAAGGCACATAAGAAAATGCTCCACATTATTAGTCATCAGGGAGATGCAGATCAAAACAACAATGAGAAATCATTTCACACCACAGAGACTGGCCCACATCCAAAAGACCAAAAGCAATGGGTGTTGGCATGGATGTGGCAAGAAAGGGACCCTCCTTCACTGCTAGGGGGAATGCCAACTGGTTCAGCCCTTTTGGAAAACAGTATGGACGATCCTCAAAAGATTAGAAATTGAGCTCCCATTTGACCCAGCAATTCCACTCCTGGGAATATATTCCAGAGAGGCAAAAAAGTATATTCGAAGTGACATCTGCACTTTTTTGTTCATTGCAGCACTGTTTACAATAGCTAGAATATGGAAAAAAACCTGAGTACCCGAGAACAGATGACTGGTTAAAGAAACTTCGTTATATCTACACAATGGAGTACTATGCAGCTGTTAGAAAAGATGAAGTCATGAAATTTATATACAAGTGGTACTACATGGAAAGTATCATGCTAAGCAAAATGAGTCAGAAAGAAAGGGACAGACATAGAAAAATTGCATTCATCTGAGGAACATAAAATAACAAAATAGGAGACTAACACCCAAGAATAGCCGAGATAAGTACCAGGAGAACTACTCCATGGCTTTGAGGCCAGCCACACATGCTAGGGGAAAAGGCAGCTCAGATAGATAAGGGAGCACCAAATAAAGGGTGTTGGGAAGATCCTCTCAGGATGGGAGATGCATGATGAGAGTATACTATAGACAGAACATGATTGCCACTCAATGCCTCTTTTGCAAACTACAGCACCCAAAAGAAGAGAGAGAACAAAAGGGAATGCCCTGCCACAGAGGTAGGGTGGGATGGGGGTATGGGGGGTGGGAGGGATACTGGGATCAGTGGTGGTGGAGAATGGGCACTGGTGGAGGGATGGGTTTTCGATCATTGTATAACTGAAACCCAAGCACAAAAATGTGTATGTCTACAACTGTATTTCATGGTGTTTCACTAATAAAAATTTAAGGGAAAAAATATCTAAGGAACTCATCTAACTGAAAAGAAAATGCACCACATAAAAGCAATAAAATATACAAAAGATAAAAAAATTCACTTTAATGGATGTATTCATCTATTGTAAACTATAATATCTCAACTAAAAATAAAGTTAAAAGCTTCAAATAAGTTTTGAAAGTATATATTCATAGTAAAACTAATATACTATCATTATTTTAAAGAGATTTAAAGTTGAAACACAAGAGTAGTGAAATTAGATAAAACTTTAACAATTAGTCAAAAATAGAGCTATACGTATTGGAAAGGAAAAAGTGAAACTGTCACTATGTAGAAGATGTGACATTATGTAGAAAACACAAAAGACTACCAAAATTATTAGATACCAATGAATACAGTGTAACAGCAGACTATAAAATCAATATGCAACAATCTGTTACATAAATTGAACTGAACACACAAAAAATTGAGAGATAGAGATTCTTCAGGACCCCTGTACATTGCTGGGTGTGACCCAAAAAGAAAAAAAAAGGACATTGCTCTAAATTAACTATGCAAAAGACTTAAGGAGAAGAGGAAAACAATATTTACAAGTTAACAGAATCTGATAGAGTCTGATTAGGAGATAAGGTGATTGACAGGTTGGGGACGCAGACCACAAAGAAAGAGGTTACAAATAAACCCAGAGGAGTGGGAGTGGCCTTGGGAGCACTGTGAATGAGTTCAACCCAATAAACTTAAACTTCCTGTGGCAAGGCAGAAAAGACAAACCAATGTTATCCTACAGAAGGCTTAATTTGTAACAACATCTTATTAATCTCTTATAGAAGGGCTTAATGGCTCCCTGGTGTGATATAATAATCTTCACTAACTTTCTTCTAAGGAAATATTTTTGGTCATTTTTAACAACTTATTTATAACAAGCAATATAAAATAAATTATTGAGGGACTGCTATGGGGGCAGCCTTAAGGGGTGATTGGGAAAAATTAGAAAAAATGGTGGTGGAAAGGTATAATATTGGTGAGATTGGTTTTGGAGTGCCTGTAACAAATCATCAGGAGCAATTTGCAAAATAAGTAAGCAAATAAAATGAGAAACTGAGAAAAAAAAGAAATTGAGAGATATTCTATGTTTATGAATCAGTATGATTTTATTGGTCGAATTATTAAAATAAAATGGTAATTTTATTGCTGATATAAGGAATTAACAACAAAATGACCCTTCTACATAAATCAATATTCTCCTTTCTTTCTCACCTACAAAATACACATAGAGGTGTTGGTGACCATATTACAAACAGAGAAGTAATGTGACTCCTCAACCAACTCAGTAATCCACAGATCCTGACACCACTTCTCCATGCTTGTGTTTGCTGTCTTGAATGGTAGGGCCGCCTTATGCAATTTGCAGACCGTACCATGAACAAGTAAGGGATGGGAAAGCATGAACAGTGTTTACTGAGTCATAAATCCAAGTGTGGTGCTCATATTGGGGGAGAACACAAAACTTGTCTGTATGGTTTGCATGAAGACACTAAAAGCTGGATCAGAGAGATATTATAGCCAGTAGTGTACTAGCCTTGCATGTATACTACCCAGGGTTTCAACCCCCTGAACTACATACGGTCCCCCAAGTCTAGCTGAAATGATATCTGAGTGCAGATCCAGGAGTAAACTCTGAGTACAGCTGGTTGTGACCCAAAAACTTTTAAAAAAAAAAGAAGTCACTAAAAGCTCCTCCTAGAGATCTCAATGTCAACTAATGTGTATTCTAAATTCTAAAGTAACACAGCCAAAAGAATTCAAGTTCTTCCAAAGCAATTTCTAACAGTCAGCTCCCATTTCCATCAGTAATAACTGCTTACTTTGCATCAATCTAACAACTGAGAATATATAAATCTATAAATTCTATAAATTAAGCAGAGGTAGGACTTAAGTTGACTGTACTGGGTTTGGTCCCTGTATATTTACCTCTGTTTGATGTTTGACAACTATGTATTGAGAACTTTATCAGTGCCGGAAGGAGGTCTACGCATTTAGGTATTTTACAATGAAAATAGAATAAATAGGAAAAATCAATGAGCTAGAGCAAATGCCTTACATACAAAAGGCCTTGAGTTCATTCCCTGGTCCTTTCCTTCTCCCCCCATCACCATACCTCTGGGTGCACCACCAGGACTAAACACCAGAAAATTGTCTGGATACACCACTGAGCCTAGTGCAGTGTCTTCAGGACAAACCTTCTCCACCAGTCCCTGCAGGACCCAAACTCTCTAGGAGGCCACCTGAAAAATAGGCAATGTTCATAGTGTTTAAATTTTAGTGGAAGAAGATAAGCTATACAAAATATATTAAGTAAAATATACAGTGTGTTGGTAAATACAGTGTGGAGAAAATGAAACTGGGACAAAGATAGGTATCCTGGGTGGTTATGGCAGTTGTCAGCAAGTGGTCAAGTACTACGGAAGTGGGAGAAGAACATTCTGGGCAGAAAGAACCACAACGACAACAGCACTGAAACAGAAACATACTGAGCTTGTTGGGGAGACAGCCAGGAAGTCACTGTGGTAGGAGCATAATGATCATGAGTCAACCAAAGTAGAAACTGCAGTCAAACAAAACCTTGGGTAATCACTTAGTCCTTTTTCATTACTATTTTCTTCCTCTGTAAGAAGGGAGTAGTAATGCCATTTTCTGGGAGAAGGAATAAAGTAACAAGCACACTTGGGGAAACTTTGTAAACTGAATAGTGAGGTATTCTGTAACTGATATGTCCATCCATCCTTTCTTTGTTTCCATCCTCCTTTCCTTTCTCTGTGTACATATCTAGCCTTAGATACCATACAAAATAAACTGCATCCTTCCAGACCGTCAAAAAATAAAATGAAATCTGGTCACATATAGCCTATCAAGCTCTGATTCAGCCGTCCATGGAGTCTTTCACACCCAGTAGCTGACTGGTTTCAGAGAAAGAAGGAAATAAATGCCCACAGAAATGTTTGGCCACTGCCCATCTCTGTACAGTGGTCAGCATACAGGAAACACTCAGTATCTGCTAACTGAATTTGATTGAATTTAAGCAGTGTTGAAGGCAGAGATGAAAAGATAGAATTATAACACAAGTCACCCCAAAACATAGACCAAGTATTAATAAAGAGCTATATAGACACTCATTAGCAAGGTAGCAAGGTACCGCTAAAACTTTCAGTGTTCATAAGCAAAAACTTTCTTGCCCTTGTCTTGCTTTTCAACTTACACCTAGACAGCTTGCATATGCATCTGCTTTTCAAAATGAGGACGCAAATCAACTGAGGTTGAGTAGACACACAAAGGAGCTGGGAACAGTTGAAATGAAGATTTCAAAAACTAAGCTCACAGTCACACTGAATTAATGGACTAATTCACATTCATTGACTATCCCACAAGAAGGTGGTCAAGTATTTGATATTCAAACTGCCTGATTCCACACATATGGTGGGGCAATGATTGAGTTAGACCAGTTGCCAGCTAACAGAACTGTGGCTAGATCCAGGGGATAATCCAAGACAAATCTAACTTGGGATAATGAAGGATCAAACCTCAGGGCAACCAAAGATAAACACCAAGTCCAGATGTAAAATTAGGAAAAATCAAAAGCCAGAAACTCTGTTTTGGCAAAGAGAAGATCAAAGCTAACCAAGATTACTCCAAGCAAATAAGGTCCAAACCTCAAAAGACTCCTGTGACTGGCTTGGATTTACAGAGTGTGTTTAAGTCACCTGACTGAAAGGGAAAGGAGATTCCACACCAATAAGTTAACAGGCTCCTCGCTATTTGTTTAGTACAATACTGAGTCTATCTGAGATTTATCCTTTCCTTCAAGCCATAGTTGCCCCCAAGAACATTTTTATAAAATAAAATCAACAATAAAAATCACCAACAACATCCTCACATTTGCATGGGACCTCAAATTTCACATCTTTTTGATGTACATAACTACATTGGGAGGTGAGTCTAGCAGTCATCAATATTGCCATTTAATACATATTGGAAATCAGATACTGATCACACAGTCAGCTGTGTAAGGACCACCGGAGCTGAGATCTGACTCAACAAAGAGCTGGTGCTTACTAATGCTGGACTATTTCACACAAACATCAGAAACAAAACATGACTATTTCTCATATATTAACATTTTATCCACACTTTTGAGTAGATTCTGGGCTACAGTAATACAAGGTAGAACTCTGATTGGCATCTGAAGTGTCAACATATCTATACTGACAGGTTAGAGTCATTCTCTACCCACTCCAAGCATGGACATCAAGGGTGACTTTTATTTTTTAAAATAGTGAATTCTGGTACTTGTAGGAAAAACACTACAGACAATCAAAGTTTCTGACCTCCTATGCAGATCACAAGAGTTCAAAACGAAAAATGAAAGTTCTGGAACAAGAGAGATAGTAGAATGAGTAGAGTACTATCTAGGGTTGCATACAGTCAACCCAGGTTTGAGCCCCAGCATCCTATATGGTCTCCCAAACCTGTTAGACGTGACCCCTGAGTCTGAGCACTGCCCAGGGTTTCCAAAAACAACAAAAAGTTTCTTTCTTTCATAGAAGAAAAAAATGTACAAAATCAAAGATAAGTATAACATGGTCCTAAAATTCAACCACCACCACTAAAACACACACCCGGAATCAAGCCATACTTTTTTGGTGATCATTATATTTGATTTTGCTCCACCTAAGTTTGGAAATTGTAGAAAAGAAACAATAGGATTTCAAAAAAAAAAGTCCCCTCTCTCAGAAATGATTCTAACACTTTCATTTGAGTGAGTCATTTTGGGGATAAAAATCACTTTAAAAAAACTGTGGGAGGGGATTGCCCTGCCACAGAGGCAGAGGGGGATGGGGGGATGGGGGTGGGAGGGATATTATCCATGGTGGTGAAAAACGGGCACTGGTGGAGGGATGGGTATCTGATCATTGTATAATTGAAACCCAAGCACAAAAAATTGTAAATCTACAACTGTAAAAAAAAAAAAAAATTAAAAAAAAAAACTGTGGGAAAGAGGAAATTGGGGGGTTCCAGATGATGATTTTCAGATCCAATCAGTCTGAAAACTTACGTGTAGATCTTGACATGTAAGCAGGTTTCTGCACAAAAGTCTCCTCTACTGAGAGATGTTCTTTTAATAAATCATTCCTGGTAGGTCTCCAGGGACCATACAGGGTGTCAGTGATAACCAGGTTTTCAGTGTCCAAGTAAAACTCACTACCCACTGTACTATCTCTCTGGTCCCTCTTTTTATATATACAGTATATTATTTGAAGTATTTACAATACTGTTCATGATAGGGGTTCATGTAGACAATGTTCCAATGCCACACCCTCCACCTGAGTCTTTCTGCCTCCCTCCACCATTGTCTCAGGGTCCCTTTCCATTCAGTCCTCTGCCCCTGGTCTTGGTTTTCAGACTAATTTAGAAACCAGCATACATATACGAACATAATGGTGATGGCCTGGGCATCCAGGGCCTGAAAGCCATCTTTTCCTAAAGGTCCATCAAGTGAAGCAGAATCCTCTATCCATTTATTTGTTTGGTTAATAATTTTGAGTACTCACAACATAGTGGCAACCTGTCCAGCCACTTGCTTGGTCAGCAGTGTTTTACCCTGGAAGATTCAAGGTACCTTTATCTTCAAGATGCCTTCACCTTCAATGTCATGAAGAGTTCTGCCTATATTTTTTCTCTATGTGTCTTGTAGATTCAGGGATGATATCAAGGTATTTACTCCATTTTGATTTGACTTTTATGTATGGGATTAGTAAAAAGGCCTAAATTGAGTGTTGGTGTGGATGTGGGGGAAAGGAATTCTCATTCACTGCTGGTGGGAATGTCAACTGATCCAGTCTTTCTGAAAAACGATATGGACATTCCTTTGAAAAAAATACTAAGAATTGAACTTCTATTTGACCCAGCAATTGCACATCTTAGAAGATACCCCAAGGACCCAAAACCAAAAATGAAGAAAAGATATTTTCTCTCCTATGTTCGTTGCAGCACTATCCACAATAGCCAAAATCTGGAAACAACCCAAGTGTCAAGAATAGATCACTGTATAAAGAAAGTATGGTACATATACAAAATGGAATATACTCGGCAATAAGAAAGATAGAACCTGCAATTTGTAGCCATGGATGGATCTGGAGAATATCATGCTGAGTGCGTTTAGTCAGAGGGAAAAAGAAAGACACAGAATGATCTCACTCATATGTGGATGTAAAGAAACATAAGAGTGGAATAACGAATGCCCAAAGAGAATGGAACCAAAGAACACAGTCTTCAGTAGAAAATATGCCAGTTGCAGGGGCTGGGGTACACAACAGAGAGGGGGCAATGACTATGGTGGAGGAAAGTGTTCAACAGCAAGAAGGAAGTGGTGCTGAAAGGTGGTGAAGAATTACGCGTGAAAGCCTATCAGTAACAGTACTCTAAACCACAGTCAGATTTAAAAAAATGTCTCTTTCAGAGGCAGACTGGTGAGTGGGAGGGAATGATGGAGGGGGAATCATTGTGGAGGAAAGGGGGCACTGGTGAAAAGATGGGAGTTGAAACACTATTCCTGAAACCCAGTCAGGAATAACTTTGTAATTTCATGGTAGTTAAACTAAAATAATTAATTAAAAACACCCGGAAACATGGACAGAAATTAATTAAATTTAGACATTTTAAATGTCATACGTGAATCTCTGCAGTTTTATCTGAAACATATGTTCTTCCACCTGCCTTTCCCCGTGTCTATTTACAATAAAATATAAGTATTATCAGTGTCCTTAAAGGCCCTGAAAAGGAAAGTTTTGGGAAATCCAAATTCTTGACTTGAAGGCGCCAACAGAAAATGCTGTGCAATTTCAAGGAACACACCTCTGGAGTACAACCAGATCTCTCCCCAGCATGTTGAGTATATATATGCATTTAACACAAATTTTTTTGGTTCTTAATAAAGTGTTGGCACATTTAATTTCCACAGCACAGTTTTGCCTTTATAGTGACTTTAATAACTTTTTCTCTGATAAAAATTCCAAGAACTTCTGGGTGAGTGGAGTTGGCATGAGACTCTACAAGTTAGATGTCCAAAGTTAACAGTCATTGGAAATTTTTATTTACTTTCTTCTGCAGTTTGAGTGTACTTAATACTATTAAAGTTCTGTCTGGCAGCAGAAAAAGGTATAAAAGTGGCCACTTAAGAAAAGCAATTTGGCCCTTCATGACAAATGCTGACTGATGTTACATTTAATTTAATTGGAAAGGGATGCAGAAAGTCTGTGGAGCATTAAAGAAACTTAAAGCTTGGAGATCCTAGGAATTTTCTCCATATTTTCTTCTAGTAAAATTACCATTATTAAGTAATTTATTGAGTGTCAACAACATACTAGACACTTTTTAAATTATTTTAAATTGGACTGACTAATGAAAAATCATTTAAACTCTTTTGGAAGGGCTCTCCGTGTGCCTTCCAGAGCATATATTTAGCTGACAGATTGACTCTGTCATGAAAACCATCCTCCAATAGCTATGAAATTAAAGCCAAGACGCTGAACAGGCAGGTGGGACCCTGACTCCATTCCTGGTCTAGCTGGCTTCAAAAACTCTCCACAACTTGGTCTTCCTGTGATGTCAAACACTTTGCTACTTCCTAGCTCTTGAAACAATTCATTTTATTAGCCTTGATATTGCGTCTTCTCCCCTTCTTCACACCTTTCCGAACTGATCTGCTTACTGAATTTGTTATACCTCAAAACACAAGCATTCATTCCAGTAATTCTACTACTGAGTATACACCTAAGAGAAAAGAAAGAAGGGACTCAAAAAGATCTATACACACCAATTCTCATAGCAGCATTATTCACAATAGCAAAAAGGTAAGGATAATGCCAGTTCCCATCAACAGATGCCTGGAAAAACAAAATGTAAGAAACATCACTATCACTATCACCCCACTGTTCATCGATTTGCTCGAGCGGGCGCCAGTAACATCTTCATTTATCCCTATCACGTGCTAGTGTAGCCCGATGACATATTGGGGGCTCTTTCAGAGTCAGGGGAATGAGGATCATCATTTTTACTGTTTTTGACATATCAAGTATGCCACAGGTAGCTTTCCAGGCTCTGCCGTGCGGGCAGGATACTCTTAGTAGCTTGCTGGGCTCTCCTAGAGGGATGGAGGCTTTTGGGGGAGCCTCTAATCACCTTTACAGATGTTACCAGTCAGGCATTTATGTGGGTACGATACTCTTGTTAGCCAGCCGGGTTCTCTGAGAGTGAGAACTAGACAATAAGAGGTCAGCTGCCAGGGCAGAGAGGGAAACTCAACCCGCCCACCTCCAAGGGGCCCCGGTGAGGATAGCCAGGCACGGGGGCAGGAGACTGTGTTGTTCTCTTCCAGGAGCTTGGTTGGATCTTGGCCGTTGATAGGGTTACATGGCAGTCGGTGGGTGTAACTGTCTAGCTACTGGAAGATGGGGGATCTGGGTGGAGGAGGCCCAGTCCCGAACCGAGCAGGCTTGGAGATCTCAGCCCCCAGGCCCCACACACCTGGGTTCCTCTGCCGGTTCCTTCATGCATGAGGCTCATCCTAGCGTGTGGAGAGTAGTCTCAGCATGGCTGTGGCTGGGTCCCGGAGGTCTTCGCCTGTTTCATACATATGTTTCTTTTGTATGTAAGAAGCATACGATGTATTATTTAGTTTTTGGCTTGGACTTTTCTTGTTCTGTACTGCCATCGTTGATACTGTTTTGGGCCCACACACAGCTGTGCTTTGCGCTTACTCCCGTCTCTACACTCAGGGACTGATCACTCCTAGAAGACTCTGGGGAACATACAGGATACCAGATTGAGTCCAAGTCGGCCTCATGCAAAATAAGGATTCTACCTGCTGTAATGTCATTTCAGTCCTACTTAATCACTTAATCACTTAACTTCCCGTTAGTCGTCGATTTGCTCGAGCGGGCGCCAGTAACATCTCCATTTGTCCCTGTCGCGTGCTAGTGTAGCCCAATGGCATCTCTTCGCTCCGGGAACATGGAGGGCCTCAAACCGATCGTTCATGACCTTGACAAAGAAGTCTGACCATCTGGTAAGTGGGCGGCCACGCGGTCTCTTGACATCCCGTGGAATCCAATCAGTAACAGCTCTAGTCCAACGGTCGTCTTTAAATCTCATTACATGACCAGCCCATCTGATTTTCGACACCTTGGCAAATGAGACAGCGTCCCTGATCCTTGATCGTCGACGGATGTCAGAACTCCGGATTCGTTCTCTCATTTGAGTGAAACGTGATATTCCAAGCATAGCTCTTTCTATTCTTCTTTGGGAGACCTGAATGGCGTTCTCATCTTGTTTGCGTAGGGCCCAGGTCTCTGAGGCATATGTTAATGCAGGAAGAACAGTGGAATCAAAGAGATGTGCCCGGAGCCGGAGGTTCTTCGTCCTCTTAGCTATTTCTTCGATGTTCTTGAAGGCGTTCCAAGCCGCTCTCTTCCTCCTGCGCAGCTCGGGTGCCAGGTCATTTGTCATGTTGACCTCTCGACGTAGGTACACATAGCTGTTGCATTCGGAGATGGTCGTTCCATTGAGAGCGAATGGGGCGTCAGGAACAAGGCTGTTTCTCATAAACATTGTCTTCGTAAGATTCAGCTGTAGTCCTACCTTTCCACACTCACGGTCAAAGTCGGCCAGCATTTGTGCCGCTTGGCTGATGTTTGGTGTTATTAAAACAATGTCATCAGCAAAGCGGAGGTGGTGTAGTTGCCGACCATCTATCTTCACTCCCATTCCTTCCCATTCCAGTCGTCGCATGATGTTCTCGAGGGTGGCACTGAAGAGTTTTGGTGAAATGGTATCACCCTGCCGCACCCCTCTCTTGACATCAACGATCACTTCTTTGTAGAATGGTGAGATCCTGGTAGTGAATCCGCAATACAGCTCATGGAGGATCCTGATGTATTGGGCTTGAATGCCCTGATTGGCTAGGGCTTCAATGACCGCTTCCGTCTCAACAGAATCAAAGGCCTTCTTTAAATCAATGAACGTTAAGCAGAGCGGCATCTTGAACTCCCGAGAAACCTCAATGAGTTTGGTTATCGTGTGGATATGGTCGATGGTGCTGAATCCTTTGCGGAACCCTGCTTGCTCACATGGTTGTCCTTCATCTAGTGTTCTGCCAATCCTATTCAGGATGACTCGAGTGAACAACTTGTAGATGACAGACAATAGGCAGATCGGGCGATAGTTGCCAATGTCATGGATGTCTCCCTTCTTGAACAGTAGTACGGTCCTGCTGGTTTTCCATTGAGATGGAACCTTGCATTCAGACAGGTAGCGAGTGAAGAGCCGAGCCAGTGTATTGATGAGTACTGACGGCAGGTTCTTCAGGTGTTCAGGTCTGACCTTGTCTGGGCCGGGTGCTGTTTGCTTCTTTACTGACGAAATGGCGTGTCGGATTTCGGGAGGGAGAACGTTGGGAACGACATACCCATCCTGTGGAATTTGGTATGTCGGCAAGTGGACATGGCTATCGAAGAGATTTGAGTAGAAGTCATGGATAATCTTCTCCATTGCCGTTCTGGAGGATGTGATGGATCCATCAGGACGTCGGAGGGCAGTCATCTTGGTCTTATAGTTGGCGAAGGACAGGCGGGCGTTATGAATACTTTTCCCGGCTTCTGCCGCATCTACCAGTACTTCTGCTCTTCTCTCTTTGAGGTCTTCCTTGATCGCATCTCTGCACTGCTTTGCAAGCTCGGACGTTAGCTTGCGGTTGCCTGAGGCATGCGCCAAACCATGCTGGCGAATTAGCTCAAGAGTTTTCGAAGATAGGCGACTTTTTGTGGCTATCTCTCTCTTGGCGTTCCTCGCACATTCATGGAGGTGCTGAACCAGTCGATCGTATTCCTCGTCAATGTTGTCAACAATGGCATCTTCCCATGTTGCCGCAATAGTACCAAAGAGTTCCCAGTTGGTGGTCGTTCTGGGAGTTCTCTTTTTGAACTTTGCAGCCCTTTCTCCCCGCTCTGTGAAGTAGAATTTTGCACGAAGGAGACGGTGGTCCGATCCCGTTCGAAATTTTGGGACAACAGCGACATCAGTCAGGCAAAACCGTCGATTGAATATGATGTGGTCTATTTCGTTGTGGAATCGTCCACCGGGAGACTCCCAGGTCCATCGTTTAGATTCTGCCTTCTGGAACTGTGAGTTACCATGAATGGTCTTGGTCGACATGATGAACTCAGACAGTCTCTCACCCTGTTCGTTCCATTCTAGGCCATGGGTTCCGATGTGAAGTTCTTCAGCTGATCTTCTCGGTCCTATCTTGGCATTAAAATCACCCACAATGATCTTGTAGAAGGTGTGGTCTTCTTTATAGAATTTCTCTAGCTCCATGTAGAACTTCTCGATTTTTCGACACTACTTCCACTACCCAGCCGTCGCCACACTCCAGGACGCTTTCCGGACCCGTGCGGCAGCTCCGGCCGAGACCCACGCACAACTGAAGACCCACAGAACAAGGTAAGCGGAACTCTCTGAGACCTTGGACTCCAGGCTCGGCGGACCCAGGGACAGAGCTTCTCTGCTTGCTCCCACCACCACAGGTGACAAAGGGATTCTAATCAGGAGCCCCACCCTACCCTGCCCTGTCTGCTTCCATCAACCACCCAGGGATCGAATTGTGCACAGGAGACCCACCCTACCCAGATAAATACCCCACTGGCAGACTTCCACTCTCGACACTACTTCCACTACCCAGCCGTCGCCACACTCCAGGACGCTTTCCGGACCCGCGCGGCCGCTTGCGGCCGCGCGACACATCATAAAACACTAAATACCCATCTTCTGGAATTGTCGTACCATATTTGATAGGGTTCAAATATGGTAACACCTACAAGGGTGATTAGAGGTCACCCCAAAAGCCTCTATACCTCTCGGAAAGACTGGCAAGCTACCGAGAGTATTCCGCCCACACGGAAGAGCCTGGCAAGCTATCCGCTGTGTATTCGATATGCCAAAACCAGTAACTACAACTGGTCTCATTCACCTGACCCTGAAGGCTTCACCAACATGGCAGCACTGAGAAGGATGAGAAAGGAGAGGCCGACAAAATCTCAAGGCCGACCTAGGCTGCCACAACGAAGGAAGACAAAAATGATCGTCTGTACTTTCAATGCACGTACGCTAGCATCAGATGCATCCATCGAGGACCTGATGGTACAAGCGCGAATGATCAAGTACGACATCATTGGTCTGACCGAGACAAGAAGACACGAATCTCACCATGCCGTTTTCGACACTGGAGAAGAATTGTTCCTCGGAACATGCGATAAAAGAGGTGTTGAAGGCGTCGGTGTCCTTATCAACACAAACTTGGCCAAGAGCATTGATTCATTCGAATGCCTAACAACCCGAATCGGACGTTTACATTTGAATAGATGTGACTCACTGCCTGCAGTTTCTATCTTCGTTGGCTACGCACCAACATCTCATTATGGTGAAAGAGAAATCGAGAAGTTCAGTCCTACAGTAGAGTATTATTTAGCCTTAGAAATGAAGATGAGAGCATAAGAGAAGGAACACATGGAGGGTGCGAGATCCCGGAGGAAAAAAAAAAGAAAAAACAGGTTCCAAAAAGAGCCAAGAGCACCGGCAAGTTCCAGATGGAGTAGGCGCCGCATCCCGCCTCCCCCAGATGGAACCCTGGTGACCAGAAGCCTCTACAAACACAGCTCGAGTATGCGGGAACGAGGACTTTTTCTCAAATCTGCCGGACTACACCTCCCAGGTAACCTCTGATTCCGGAAGTCACGCCCACAGCCCGCCCCCCAGCGCCATCTTTGAAGCGTTCAGCATAAGAGAAGGAACACATGGAGGGTGCGGGATCCTGGAGGGGAAAAAAAAAAGAAAAAACAGGTTCCAAAAAGAGCCAAGAGCACCGGCAAGTTCCAGATGGAGTAGGCGCCACATCCCGCCTCCCCCAGATGGAACCCTGGTGACCAGAAGCCTCTACAAACACAGCTCGAGTACGCGGGAACGAGGACTTTTTCTCAAAACCGCACGGCCGCTTATGCGGCCACGCGACATCTCTCTATATACAAAGTGATCAATGAGAAGTAAACCACCCAATCTTTCTCCCTGAAAATCAGAGTTAAGTTTGGAGCATGGCCACAGCCCCAGAAACACAAGGACTTAATGCAGAAACCAGCAGCTTAGAGCAGAAAAGTGAACGGACGATGAGTTAACCCAGGCCATCATTTCTGCCCAGAGGGGAAAGGGTGTTGCCCCATTCGCCCTCTCTTCTCTGGAAAGAAGGATGGCGGCCACATGGGAGCCTTGTGGACAGCAGGTATGAGCCGGGGGTGTGGGGGGCGACTAAAACTTCACGAGAAGGGGGGCATTCCGGTCCGTCCTTCACGCCCTACCGAGGTCAACAGTTGCCCCCCACGAGCGGCTCCCCAGCACGGCCACAGTCCCAGAAGCACAAGGACTTAATGCAGAACCCGGCAGCTTGGAGCAGAAAAGTGAAAGGACTATGCATTAATCCAGGCCATCAAGTCTGCCGGAGGGGAAAGGGTGTTGCTCCATTCGCCCTCTCTTCTCTGGAAAGAAGGATGGCGGCCGCATGGGAGCCATGTGGACAGCAGGTATGAGCCGGGGGTGTGGGGGCGACTAAAACCTCATGGGAAGGGGGGCGTTCCGGTCCGTCCTTCACGCCCTACCAAGGTCACCAGTTGCCCCTCACGAGCGGCTCTCCAGCACGGCCACAGCCCCAGAAGCACAAGGGCTTAATGCAGAACCCAGCAGCTTGGAGCAGAAAAGTGAAAGGACTATGCGTTAATCCAGGCAATCATTTCTGCCCAGAGGGGAAAGGGTGTTGCTCCCTTCCGCCCTCCTCCCTCTGGAAAGAAAGATGGCGGCCACATGGGAGCCTTGTGGACAGCAGGTATGAGCCGGGGGTGTGGGGGCGACTAAAACCTCATGGGAAGGGGGGCGTTCCAGTCCGTCCTTCACGCCCTACCGAGCTCACCAGTCACCCCTCACGAGCGGCTCTCCAGCACGGCCACGGCCCCAGAAGCACAAGGACTTAATGCAGAACCCAGCAGCTTGGAGCAGAAAAGTGAACGGACTATGCGTTGATCCAGCCCATCAAGTCTGCCGGAGGGGAAAGGGTGTTGCCCCATTCGCCCTCTCCTCTCTGGAAAGAAAGATGGCGGCCACATGGGAGCCTTGTGGACAGCAGGTATGAGCCGGGAGTGTGGGGGCGACTAAAACCTCATGGGAAGGGGGGCGTTCCGGTCCGTCCTTCACGCCCTACCGAGGTCACCAGTTGCCCCCCACGAGTGGCTCTCCAGCACGGCCACAGCCCCAGAAGCACAATGACCTAATGCAGAACCCAGCAGCTTGGAGCAGAAAAGTGAAAGGACTATGCGTTAATCCAGGCAATCATTTCTGCCCAGAGGGGAAAGGGTGTTGCTCCCTTCCGCCCTCCTCCCTCTGGAAAGAAAGATGGCGGCCACATGGGAGCCTTGTGGACAGCAGGTATGAGCCGGGGGTGTGGGGGCGACTAAAACCTCATGGGAAGGGGGGCGTTCCAGTCCGTCCTTCACGCCCTACCGAGGTCACCAGTTGCCCCCCGCGAGCGGCTCTCCAGCACGGCCACGGCCCCAGAAGCACAAGGACTTAATGCAGAACCCAGCAGCTTGGAGCAGAAAAGTGAATGGACTATGCATTGATCCAGGCCATCAAGTCTGCCGGAGGGGAAAGGGTGTTGCCCCATTCGCCCTCTCCTCTCTGGAAAGAAAGATGGCGGCCACATGGGAGCCTTGTGGACAGCAGGTATGAGCCGGGAGTGTGGGGGCGACTAAAACCTCATGGGAAGGGGGGCGTTTCGCTCCGCCCTTCACGCCCTACCGAGGCCACCGGTTGCCCCCCACGAGCGGCTCTCCAGCACGGCCAGGACTCCAGAACACAGAAACCAATTTCTTAACTATCTGACTTTCAGTAGAAATACTTCCAGGGTCAATAGGTAAAATAGCAGAAATCCAAAACCAACATTTAATTCTTGAACCCAGCCATAGAAAGCAAATCACTTCACAATGCTTTTTCAGCATGTCTGATTTGGGGGGGGGGGGGGGGTAAACTCTAAATAATAGTGGTGAATCTTTTATTGAAACAATGAATCTAATCAAAGCAGATAGAGTGTTAACTAGAATTCATCTGCCTCACAGGGACGGGGAGGGGTGGGGGGTGGGGTTTTATTGGGGTTCTTCATGGTAAAAAATAAGTATTGGTAAAGGGAAATGTGTTTGATATTTGCATGACTGAGACATAAACCTGAAAGCTTTGTAACCTTTCCCACGGTGATTCAATAAATAAATATAAAAAAAAAGAAGAGGACAGACAGAGCTGTTTAAAAATTCTTATAATATGCAGCTATATTATAATGGCAGAAATGTGAGGCTTTCAAGAGCTATGTAACAAAATTGAACTGATACGTTTATATTTGGTTCTTTCATACATGGACTACTCAAGGGCTACTAGTGGTTTCGTTCTTAGAGGTCCCTCTCAGCAGTGTTTGGGGATCATGTGGCGCCAGGGATCAAATCCAGGTTTCCTTCATGCAAAGCATGCCAAAAGATACTATTGTAGAATTATGCATAACTTCAAATGGAAATTAAAGGAAATAATATATGTTCAATAGCAGGGCATCAGTCAAACAAATAATGGCCATCTATACAATGAATTAATAAACAGTCATTTAAAATAAAAAAAAAAGAAATGAAGATGATTCTGATGCTTCTTAATCGGATAAGTCTTGAAGACCTTAAAGATATTATGCTATATGAAACACACACCAATCATAAAGAGACAAATACTGGATGATTCCACTTAAACGATACCTAGAACAGTTAGAGAGTAGAGAGTTGATAGAGACTTGAGCCAGGGGTAGCTGGTCAGGGGACAGCGGTTAGGGGAGTGATTGAAGAGTTAGCTGCTGCTGCTGCTGTTGTTGTTGTTGTTGAATTCTTATTAGTGAAACACCATAAGGTACAGTTGTAGACTTACAAGTTTTTGTGCTTGGGTTTCAGTTATACAAGGATCGAGTACCCATCCCTCCGCCAGTGCCTATTCTCCACCACCAATGATCCAGTGATCAGTATCACTCCCACCTCCCACCCCCACCCCCCGTCCCACCCCCTCTTTGACAGGGCATTCCCCTTTGTACTCTCTCTCCTTTTAGGTGCTGAATCCATCTGGGCCTGGGCTTTTGTTTTCAGAAAGACTTTTGATTATAGTTTCAATTTCCTTGATATGAATGGATCTATTCAGGTATGCCAAGTCTTCTCGGTTCAATCTTGGGAGATTATAGGAATCCAGGAGTTTATTCATTTCTTCTAGGTTCTCTTGTTTCATGGCATACAGACTCTCAAAGTAGTCTCTGATGATCTTTTGAATTTCATTGGTTTCTGTTGTGATGTCGGTTTTTTAGGGTTCTCTCTCTCTCTTTCTTTGTGAGTCTTGCTAGTGGTTTATCAGTCTTGTTTATTTTCTCAAAGAACCAGCTCTTGGTTTCATTGACCTTTCGGATTGTTTTTTGGTTTCCATGTCATTAATTTCTGCTCTAAGTTTTATTATTTCTTTTCTTCAGCTAAATTTGAATTCCTTTTGTTGGTCTTTTTCTAAGATCTTGAGCTGTGAGGTCAGGTTATCTATGAAGGCCCTTTATTCCTTCCTTAGGAATGCTTTCAAAGCTATAAATTTTCCTCTTAACATGGCTTTAGCAGCGTCCCATAGGTTCTGGTAGCTCATGTCTTCATTTTTATTTGTTTCCAGGTATCTTTTTATTTTGTTGAGTTCCTTCCTGACCCACTCGTTGTTCAACATTGAGTGTTTAATTTTCAGGTGTTTGATTTGTTTCTCGGTGTCTTTGTGTGATTCACTTCTATCTTCAGCACATCGTGGTTTGAAGATTGTTGATGCTACTTCTATCTTCCTTATTCTATTGAGGCATATTTTGTGGCCTAGCACGTGGTCTATTTTGGATAATGTTCTGTGTGTACTGGAGAAGATTGTGTTTTCTTTCTTTTTGGGGTGTAAAGCCCTGTATAGGTTTATTAGCCCTCTCTCTTCTATTTCTTCCTTCAAAGCCAATGTTTCCTTGCTGAGTTTTGTTCTTGTTGATCTATCCAGAAGTGGTAAGGCAATGCTGAAATCTCAGACAACTATTGTGTTGCTAGCAATGTCCTCCTTAAAATCTGTTAGCAGTTGTTTTAAGTATTTGGCTGGCCCCTCATTAGGTGTATATACATTTAAGAGTGTGATTTCTTCCTGTTGTACATATCCCTTGATAAATAGAAAATAGCCTTAGCTGTCCCTTCTAATCTTTTTCAGCCTGAAATTAATGTTGTTGAATACTAGTATGGCCACCCCAGCTTTCTTGAGGGAGCTGTTTGCTTGCAGGATTGTTTTTCCATCCTTTAACTTTGAGTCTATGTTTGCTCTAACTGTTCAGATGAGTTTCTTTTAGACAACGTAATGTTGGTTTTAGTTTCTGGTTTCATTTTGCTACTCTGTGTCGAAGAGTTAGCTTTTAAAGGGCATAGAACTTCAGTTTCAGAAGATGAAAAGATTTCTGTTGATAGAACAAAATTGGATGAATTTAGTGCCTCTATACACCAGAAAATGACTAAGGTATAAAGGCCCTCCTGTTGATCGTCGATTTGCTCGAGTGGGCCCAGTAACATCTCCATTGGAGACTTTGTTGTTACTGTGTCTGGCATATCGAATACTCTCGGTAGCTTGGCGGGCTCTCCGAGAGGGGCGGAGGAATCGAACTCGGGTCGGCCATGTTGGCCGCTTGTAAGGCGAATGCCCTACCTGCTGTGCTATCGCTCTGGAGCGATAGCACAGCGGTAGGGCGTTTGCCTTGCACGCAGCCAACATGGCCGACCCGAGTTCGATTCCTCCGCCCCTCTCGGAGAGCCCGGCAAGCTACCGAGAGTATCTCGCCCGCACGGCAGAGCCTGGCAAGCTCCCCGTGACGTATTCGATATGCCAGACACAGTAACAACAAAGTCTCCAATGGAGACGTTACTGGGCCCGCTCGATCAAATCGATGATCAATGGGAGGGCCTTTAAGGTATAAAATTTTGTTATTTTATTTTTACCACAAAATTTAAAATTTTTAAATGATATATTTATATACAGAGGAAAGATTGGTGGTTGCCAGAGGTAGGGAGATGGAAATTTGTGAAGGGGTAAAAAGGTACAGATGCCCAGTGACAAAATAAATAATTTATGGAAATTATTACAGCAAAGAGACCAATTAATAAAAACTACACTACATATTTGAAAGTTTCTAAAACACTAGATCTTAAAAGTTCTAATCATAAGGAAAAAGTTGTGTGTGGTGATAAGTGTGAATTAGATTTATTGTGTTGATCATTTCACAATATATAAAAATATTAAATCATTACATTCATTACATTGCATATCTCAATAAAAATTACTTAATTTAAAAATTCTTAAAATATTTAAAAAAATTTAAATCTCAAACATCAAAGTCTCTGTATAAACTTTCCCCACCTCCCTATACCAACAAAATTAGGGCATTCTTCTCTCAGCTCCTACTATATCATGGATCTATGAAAGATATTTATCTCATTGTGGTTCTCCCAGCTTGAGGTCTTTCAGAGTCAACATTTTGTCCTTTTCATCTTTATTTCCTATTATTGTCCCTAAGATGGCTCACAAATAAATTTTCCTCTACCTGGCACATAGTAGGATACCACTTTCTACCATGAATTTAATGTGCTAATGAATCAATGTGTGGTTGTTATATATTTTTTTCTATTCTGCTGGAAAACAGTCACCCAATATCCATGGGTCCCCAAGTAAAAGCAAGAAGACTTAGAGTAATCCCCAAAGGATATGCAGTGAGAAGTAATAAATTCTGTTGTTTTAGGCCATCAAATTATTTTATGAAATAACTTAAATTGCTGCTGGGGGCGGCTGCACGTGGGGGTGGCACAGCTTCTGGCTCTGGTGGCAAAGGTCCAATCACATCTCCATCTGTACTTCCTTCCTCGGTTCCATCCTCCTTTGACTTCTTCATCTTCTTCTGCCGCAGTTTAGCGAGCCGTGCTTCTAACAGGGCCTTCCGCTTTTCCTTTATGTTCTCTCGCTTTGTTCTCTGATCCGTGGTCTGCTGACGCAGCATTTCCAGCGTTTTCATCTGCTTGTTCCTGAGCTCCTTGTCTCGGGCAAAGGCGAAATAGCCAACACCAAGCTGCCGGGCCTCGTTTTCCCGGATGTCCTCGTAGTGGATGGGGCCCATGGGCCTTTTCAGGGCCTCCCGTTCTTCCTCCTCCCACTCCTGGCGCTGCAGCTCTTTCCGCATGTCTTCCGACAGTAAGGATTTCTCATTGGCAGGGCTGAGAAAAAGCCTCCCCTGGAGGTTCTTGTCCAGCTCCAGCAGGTGCGGTAGATCCTTTTTCATGCAGCGCCGGGACCGGCCCAGAGAGTCCACGTAATCCACCCACTCCTCACTGGGGTCCTGGGGCGGGGGGATGTCCTTCTCGGAAAGGCGCTCCTCCTCCTCGTCCTCCCTGTCCCCCGCGGGCCTGTGGGCAGCAGGTGCCCCGTTTTCCCGATGTCTGTCCATGATCTTCTGGTTGAAGTCCACCAGGTACATCTCCTCCACCTCTTCGTCTATAAAGTCTCCCTGAGTCATTTTCTCATATAATTTGGCTTTCTCTTCCAGTTTCTCCCTCGCCTTGTCTAACGTCTTCTGCTCCTCGATCTTCTCCTCGGCATCCTTCTCAGCCCGGCTGGAAACCCCTGCATTCTGCTTGGTCCAGATACTCGGTTTCTTGTTAGTTGTTTTTGGTTTCCCCAAAACTCCAGAATCTTTTAGGAGTTTTTCTTGCTTGAATTCTTCTTGTTTCCGGAAGAGTTCGGCCTTCAGGTCCACCAAAGAGGACGCTGTCACGTCCAGGGGCTTTTTCCTCCGGTCCATGGTCGCGCCACGGCGCTCGAGCCCAAAGTGGACGCTTGCCTCGTCCCCGGAGGCCTCAATGTCAATTTCTGGCGCGACCGAGCTTGCAAAGCAGTGCAGAGATGCGATCAAGGAAGACCTCAAAGAGAGAAGAGCAGAAGTACTGGTAGATGCGGCAGAAGCCGGGAAAAGTATTCGTAACGCCCGCCTGTCCTTCGCCAACTACAAGACCAAGATGACTGCCCTCCGACGTCCTGATGGATCCATCACATCCTCCAGAACGGCAATGGAGAAGATTATCCATGACTTCTACTCAAATCTCTTCGATAGCCATGTCCACTTGCCGACATACCAAATTCCACAGGATGGGTATGTCGTTCCCAACGTTCTCCCTTCCGAAATCCGACACGCCATTTCGTCAGTAAAGAAGCAAACAGCACCCGGCCCAGACAAGGTCAGACCTGAACACCTGAAGAACCTGCCGTCAGTACTCATCAATACACTGGCTCGGCTCTTCACTCGCTACCTGTCTGAATGCAAGGTTCCATCTCAATGGAAAACCAGCAGGACCGTACTACTGTTCAAGAAGGGAGACATCCATGACATTGGCAACTATCGCCCGATCTGCCTATTGTCTGTCATCTACAAGTTGTTCACTCGAGTCGTCCTGAATAGGATTGGCAGAACACTAGATGAAGGACAACCATGTGAGCAAGCAGGGTTCCGCAAAGGATTCAGCACCATCGACCATATCCACACGATAACCAAACTCATTGAGGTTTCTCGGGAGTTCAAGATGCCGCTCTGCTTAACGTTCATTGATTTAAAGAAGGCCTTTGATTCTGTTGAGATGGAAGCAGTCATTGAAGCCCTAGCCAATCAGGGCATTCAAGCCCAATACATCAGGATCCTCCGTGAGCTCTATTGCGGATTCACTACCAGGATCTCACCATTCTACAAAGAAGTGATCGTTGATGTCAAGAGAGGGGTGCGGCAGGGTGATACCATTTCACCAAAACTCTTCAGTGCCACCCTCGAGAACATCATGCGACGACTGGAATGGGAAGGAATGGGAGTGAAGATAGATGGTCGGCAACTACACCACCTCCGCTTTGCTGATGACATTGTTTTAATAACACCAAACATCAGCCAAGCGGCACAAATGCTGGCCGACTTTGACCGTGAGTGTGGAAAGGTAGGACTACAGCTGAATCTTATGAAGACAATGTTTATGAGAAACAGCCTTGTTCCTGATGCCCCATTCGCTCTCAATGGAACGACCATCTCCGAATGCAACAGCTATGTGTACCTAGGTCAAGAGGTCAACATGACAAATGACCTGGCACCCGAGCTGCGCAGGAGGAAGAGAGCGGCTTGGAACGCCTTCAAGAACGTCGAAGAAATAGCTAAGAGGACGAAGAACCTCCGGCTCCGGGCACATCTCTTTGATTCCACTGTTCTTCCTGCATTAACATATGCCTCAGAGACCTGGGCCCTACGCAAACAAGATGAGAACGCCATTCAGGTCTCCCAAAGAAGAATAGAAAGAGCTATGCTTGGAATATCACATTTCACTCAAATGAGAGAACGAATCCGGAGTTCTGACATCCGTCGACGATCAAGGATCAGGGACGCTGTCTCATTTGCCAAGGTGTCGAAAATCAGATGGGCTGGTCACGTAATGAGATTTAAAGATGACCGTTGGACTAGAGCTGTTACCGACTGGATTCCACGGGATGTCAAAAGACTGCGTGGCCGCCCACCTACCAGATGGTCAGACTTCTTTGTCAAGATCATAAACGATCGGTTTGAGGCCCTCCATGTTCCCGGAGCGAAGAGATGCCATTGGGCTACACTAGCACGCGACAGGGACAAATGGAGACGTTACTGGCGCCCGCTCGAGCAAATCGACGACTAATGGGAAGTTAAGTGATTAAGTGATTAACTTAAATTATTTTAAGTTTTGGGAGCTGGAGAAATAGTACATGGGTTGGGAGTTTGCCTTGCACATGAGTAACCTGGGGTCAATCTCCAATAACCCTTATGATCCACTGAGCCCTACTAGGTTCAGGAGTAAGCCCTGAGCACCACAGGGTACAGCCCAAAAAATTAACCAAAATACCTAAAATGTTTTCATTGTTAGTTACAAGAGTTTAGTCTACACTGATAGTTTCTCGGGTTTAGTGCTTATGGTAGGGCAATTACATGGAAAAAATGATTTTTTGAAAGAACGAACTATTAAATAATAGCTTCATGAATAAACAACCTTTATGACATAAAAGCAATTTGTGTTTTTTGTTAATAGCTGAAATTCTTGAGTTTCTTTCACATACACCATAAACGTTGGCCCAGTGCACACTCACTTCCTGACAGCTAGACATACCTGCTAACTGTTAGCACAGCAGAACCAAAACCAACAGAACCAGGTAGCTTGGCTAGGGCAAGACGTGCAGCAGAAATCAAACAAGAGCAAAGCTCATGCTACTTAAAAACCCATACGTATAAACCCTTAAATTTACAAAAGTGCTCTTACTTATCCCCACAATTTGGATTCACTCTT
The DNA here is from genome assembly GCF_029834395.1 of Sorex fumeus. Taxonomy (NCBI): domain Eukaryota; kingdom Metazoa; phylum Chordata; class Mammalia; order Eulipotyphla; family Soricidae; genus Sorex; species Sorex fumeus. The sequence goes on along the minus strand of NW_026606065.1, from coordinate 511,663 downwards.
ATCACAGACCCCAAGATAAATACCAACAAGTAGAAGTCAGACCCTTCCAGCTGAGGTGTAACAGACAAACTCACTACCTTAGTTGGAACAAATCAGCTGACCCCTGGATGGCATGTATTTCAGAAAGAAGGGTTGCGAAGGTTGAGAGCAGAAGGGAGTTAGACACAATAGGAACTAAATGAATGTTTGTTAGATGAATGGATGGACAAATGGATGGAAATGCCTGTAAAAAGTAATCCCAAGAAGGGAAAAGGTTGTTTAAACACATAAACAACACAAAAGAGGGTCATGAACTCATGACCTCTACATTAATTTATTTTATAATTAAAATGTGTAGCCCAATGGCGTCTAAATTGGAATAGGCTTAAACCATTGCTCATAACTTCTACATTAATTTATTTTATAAATTAGAATAGGCTTAAACTTTTAGCACTGTAACACTATAGCACTGTCCTCCTGTTGTTCATCGATTTGGTCGAGCGGGCACCAGTAACGTCTCCATTGTGAGACTTGTTATTGTTTTTGGCATATCGAATATGCCACAGGGAGCTTGCCAGGCTCTGCGCTGTGGGCGGGATACTCTCGATAGCTTGCCGGGCTCTCCGAGAGGGACAGAGGAATCGAACCCGGGTTGGCCACGTGCAAGGCAAATGCCCTACGCGCTGTGCTATCGCTCCATCATCAGCTAACTGGACAATATTCTTCTGTCTCCACAAGTCATTGCATTTTGGATAGATGACCCGGATCTATTTGTAAATGTGTTACTGTCCCTTACAAGATGATTAAGATAGCCAAATACCCTCAATTTTCAGAAAGTTACTCTTAATTTGTTATACTCCAAGACTAACTAGCCCCTTGATATTTCTTAAGCATTTAGTGTTTTTAACCTCACAGAAATTCAAAATTTGTAATTGTGTAAATTTAAAAAGACTGAGCACTGTATATTCCATGCTTTAGGTAACAGTATCACAAATTTTAACATCAAAGTCTCAAGGTCAGACATTGAGGGTTCAGGTTTCCACATTGATTTGGAGCAACTAACTTTAGCCTACCTGAGCTAGATTACATTGTGGTTGATTGATGTAGATTAAAATAATTTCTTAAATTGTATCATGAAATATTCCCATATAGTGAAAATAAGGGCTGGAGCAATAGTACAGTGGGTAGGGCATTTGCCTTGCACGCGGCCAACATGGCCGACCCGAGTTCGATTCCTCCACCCCTCTTGGAGAGCCCGGCAAGCTACCGAGAGGATCTCGCCCGCTCGGCAGACCCTGGCAAGCTACCAGTGACGTACTCAATATGCCAAACACAGTAACAAGTCTCATAATGGAGACGTTACTGGGCCCGCTCGAGCAAAATTGATGAACAACGGGAGAACCGTGACCGTGACCGTGATGATTATTATGTATTTAAAAGCCAATTTTCACATACGTATTGAAAACCTAGTGACCAGGCTTATCCCCAAAAAAGACTAGGCTCAGAAAAAGATGCAGGTATAAAACTAACTCAAAGAGCAAGTATGCTCTGCTCTATAGCTGGCAATTCCACATCCAGGTTCCCAGACAGAGCTCTGTCATCTTCAAGGGCACACTTAACCAGTGGGTGACCAAAAAATGTTCAAATGGGACTCTGGAACTCAGCTGAGGACAATGAACAGCATATTCCGCCCAGCCACGTAAAAAGAGGTTCAAGGTCACCGAATCAGGACTTACTAGGAGTGTCTCTTACTAATGTGATCTGCAAGAGACTCCGCCCACCAGACTATGGAAGAAAGAGCTGAAGATCCCTAAACGCGGATAAAGAGAATCCCTATTTAAAGTCACCCCAGTGATGAACCTTTATTTCTCTCTGTGGGTACTCCCCTCTCTCTGCCCCACCCCGCCTCCAATAACTCACTCCAGGAGGGCACGGTTTCAGCTGAACAAGGCTCTAGAGGCTCTAAATGTTCCATCTAGTTGACATACTGACACAAAAAGATGAAGAGTGGCTAGACTTCTGCTGCAGTGGTGAGGTATAGAGGAACAGAGGGAACCTTATGAAAGGAGTGAGCTATAGTAGAGATGGATGTTTCCAGAACTTGTAGGAACCCAGTGAAAGATGGCAGGGCTTGGCATCTAGAAGCAACTCTAACTAAGACATCTGTCTACAGGGCTGTTTGATCCCAGGGAAAAGTCTGTGTGAGATCCAGCAAAGATAGAAATGGACAGTGGTGGCACGTAACAGTACCATGGGAAAATCCCTAATGGGCAGTGTGTGTCCAGAGACCCAAAGTGTCCACCTCATGGAATGGGCATCTGCCATCTGCCACATCAGAGAGCACTAGCTTTGCCTGCAAACTGAGTAAATGGGGTCAGATTTTTTCCTTGACTTTCCATCTGGTCTACTTTTTTGGCTTTCGTGTGTGTGTGTGTGTATGTGTGTGTGTGTGTGTGTGTGTGTGTGTGTGTCTGCATGCACGCACTAGGGCACTCTGTGCCAACCCTGCAATCAAGAAAAAGCACAGAGCAAGAAAGAGGCTGACTCCGTGAGTTTATGAGCCTATCAGGCTCAGGGAGCAGGATGCTTCAAGGAGAGATATAAACTTTAGTTTAGATTCTATTGCGGGGATGAGAGTGGGCGAAAGATAGATTGTTTTTCAGGAGCTATGGATGAGAGAAAAAATCTCTGGAACCTGTCCCTAATGTCATCTGGGAAGGGAGATTCCTATTCATATGAAAAAATCTGCTGTTAAATACAAATTTATTTTGTCATATTTATCCCATTGAGCCCAGCTGTTACATAAGTAGTTTAAGATATTTTCCTTGGATCCTTCTTAATAAATAAAGCTTTATATAAACACAAAGATTTTTTTCTCTCTCCCTAAGATGGCTGGAGGAATCGGTCGGGATGGGAGATGTGCGCAGAAAGTGGATAAAGGACCAAACATGATAACCTCTCAGGGTCTGTATTGCAAATCATAATGCCCAAAAGTGGAGAGAGATTATGGGGAATCATGTCTGCCATGGAGGCAGGGGGAGGGTGGAAAAGGGGGAGTATACTGGGGATATTGGTGGGGGGAATGTGCACTGGTGGAGGGATGGGTGTTTGATCATTGTTTGATCATTGTGTGATTGTAACCCAAACATGAAAGCTTGTAACTATCTCACGGTGATTCAATAAAATTAAAAAATATATATATTTTTTTCTCTCCCTGGAAGCAACCTTGAACCTGATGCTTGTGTGTGTCATACTTTTCCTGTGTTTATATTCTCACAATCTAATTATACATTGGAAAACAGTATATGGCATATGTTTGAAATCTTCAGAATGTTGAGGTCTGTTTTAGTTATAATTTTACGTACATTTTGGGTTTTGCGCTAATAAAAATAACAGAAATGAAGAATCAATTTTTTTCTCCGAACTCGTGCCTCTGAAATTATTTCGAGTTAAAATGGAATCAAAATATATAAAGTAGAACGCATGAACCCAGAAAAATTTTAAACATAATAAACATCAGGACGTATCAGGACTGGGACATTTATTTCCGTAATTGCCTGATCCAGCAACACAAATAAGAAATGAACAGGGCAAGTGGCAAGGTAAGCTGAGTTAAGCTTTATTCGTATGGCTGAGCTGATTTTGTCTGCTCAGGGCATTTTCAAGGCTGATCTCCATTTTGTGCTCTCTCTTTTTCCCCTGCTCATAAATTTAGCCTGCCTGCACTCCCAAACAAGTAGCCTGTAACTTCCAGCAGTTGGCTTCCCTGAATTGTCATTCTTCTGTTTACCTCTGAATAAACGTTTTTTGACCCTTCCTCAATTTTATTTTTTTGTTGTTGTTTTGTTTTTTGCCTTTTGGGTCACACCTGGCGATGCTCAGGGGTTACTCCTGGCTCTGCACTCAGGAGTTACTCCTGGCGGTGCTCCGGGGACCATATGGGATGCTGGGAATCGAACCCGGGTCGGCTGCGTGCAAGGCAGACGCCCTACCCGCTGTGCTATTGCTCCAGCCCCTTCTTCCTCAATTTTAATCATCTTTAAAGTGTACTTGTTTTTAACGACCGTGAGTAAGCCACTGCAATTCGTAAAGTGAAAATACAGAGGAGCTCCACTAAGCAGGTGGTTATCCTAAATTTTATGAAGCAAAGCAAAATACCCTTCTTGGGAGTCGTACAAAACATAGGGAAAACAGAAAAGACATCCAGGAGAGGGCGGTATCATCCAATGAGAAGAGCACTGCTTTGAATCTTCAGGCAACACAGAACTCTCTATGTGAAGAAGTTAAAATTAGAAAAGAGCAGCTTGGTCGTGTGAATGATTTTCCCAAGGTCACAACGCTGGTAAGTCCTTACTAACCTTTCACGTTAGCTCTCTGCAAGCTCTATTAGCTGTCCCGTGAATGATTCAGTCAGACCAGAGATAACAGATTGGTCCAAATTAAAATGCTGAATGAGGTCTGTACTTTTGGTTGAATTTCTTTGAATGCTTTGTGCCATTTTCAATATGCGCAACTGGGCCCTTGGTTGTCATCAAGATGTCAGTGTGTGAGGGGCTCCAGAGATAGTACAGTGGTTACAGGGCTTGCCTTGCACACACCTGACCCAGGTTTGAACCCCACATCCTATATAGTCTCCTGAGCACTGCCAGGAATAGTTCCTGAGTGTAGTAGCAGAAGTTACCCCTGAGTTCGTTGGGGAAAATTGGGAATAATGGTGGTAGGAAGGTGCAATGGTGGTGGAATTGGTGTTGAAATATTGAATGTAATAAATCATGGAAAACTCAATAAAAATAAATAAATATATCTTTTTAATATGTTAGCCCTGAGCATCCCAGGTGTGACTCCATCATCCTCAAAAAGATGTCAGGGTTTGAGGGTAAGAAACACAGATGAAAACTTTGCAAATGGATGAAGTTACAAGATCGTGCTGATCTTGTATTTAGGAATTTTTTAAAACAAAACCCCCAAAAAGGTGAAGTTTAAGTTCTCTTTTTATTGTTTTATTTTAAAAACAAAACCCCCAAAAAGGTGAAGTTTAATTTCTCTTTTTGAATTTTTTTTTTGAGCATATGCTGACAACACTTTGTGTGAAATTTTTGGAATGCTATCAACAGCTTCTCAGCCTTTTTCAAACTGTAACCCTCTTCCAAGTTTATTACCTTCCTATGCTCCCCACCTTGTGATTAGCCTCTAGTCTTGTGATGTGACCTCACACACCCGTACCTGTGGCCCTTTGGAATATCCTGGGAGCCAACAGGAGGTCATATGGCGCCCCGCTGAGAAGCTGCCATCTAAAACACAGCACATAACGAAACTGAACCAGGGAAAGAAGCTGCAGCCAAGTAATTTCATGGGCCGTTCTCTTCTCCCTCTTGCATGCTCATTTGTGTCAGTGGTCAAACTTCAAAAGTTGTGATTTTCTGTTCCAAAGCATTCCTTTCAAAGAACCCTTTTGGTTTCAGTGAATAGTTACAAATATTTTAACTGTATAGAATTTCACTGTCACTGTCACTGTCCTCCCGTTGTTCATCGATTTGCTAGAGCAGGTCCAATAACATCTCCATTGTGACACTTGTTGCTACTGTGTTTGGCATATCGAATACGTCACGGGTAGCTTGCCAGGCTTTGCCGAGCGGCCAAGATACTCTCGGTAGCTTGCCGGGCTCTCCAAGAAGGGCACAGAAATCGAATCTGGGTTGGCTGACACGTGCAAGGCAAATGCCCTACCTGCTCTGCTATCTCTCCAGCTCCTGTATAGAATTTACTAATGTAAAATAATTACTTATGTAGCACCATACACTATAACAATTTATTGAATTTTCTAACAACTAATAGATGATTAAGTATCACTGTATCACTGTATCACCATCATCCCGTTGTTCATTTGGATTTGCTCCAGCAGGGGGTCAGTAACATCTCCACTCATCCCTGTCACATGCTAGTGCGGCCCGATGGCGTATTGGGGGCTCTTTCAGGGTCAGGGGAATGAGGACAGTCATTGTCACTGTTTTAGGCATATCGAGTATGCCACAGGTAGCTTGCCAGGCTCTGCTGCGCGGGCAGGATACTCTTGGTAGCTTGCAGGGCTCTCCAAGAGAGACAAAGGAAATATTGCTAGAGGGACGGAGGAAAAACTGTGTCGCTCTCTTCCAAGAGCTTTGTTTTATAGTCTCTGGATCTTGGCCCTTGATGGGATTACATGGCACCGGGAGCAGTTTGTGGGTGTGACTGACAGGCTACTGGAAAATGGGGAATCTGGGTGGAGGAGACCAATTCCTGACCCTATCAGGCTTGGAGATCTCAGCCATGGGTCCCGCATACCTGGGTTCTTCTGCCAGTTCCTTCTTGCGTGAGGCTGAAAAAAAGATGGCACCTTTTTCAAGTGCACAGTTGGGCATATTGAAAAAAAAGACCTGAAAAAATATTTGTAACAGGTGAATAATATATGACTGAGAAATAGCAATTAAAATACACATCTACATAATGATACATGACTTCAAAAATAATATTAATGGAATTTTGGAAGCCACTGATGTTCATACATTAATGGCCATCTCAAAATAGCCATCAATGTAAACTTTTTAAAATTATTTATAGCTTATACTATTGTATTGATTCATTTTGCATGTTATATGTGGTTTTATAAGTAAAATTATACTGAACATTTTAAAACGGTACATTCTATTGGCTACCCAGGTGAGATAGAAGAACTAGATCAGTACAGATTAGGCTAAAGACTCAAAGAAGGGGATCGAAGAGATAGTAAGCAGGTAGGGTGCTTGTCTTGCATAGGATTGACCCAGATTCTACCCTTGGTACCCAAATATGGTCAAACATGCTCCCTTAGACGATACCCCCACCGACCCACACACACACATGGGTGCGCACTAGGAGTGATCTCTGAGTAATCTCACTTAAGGCCACAGGCTTAGCACAGCGGGTAGGGCATTTGCCTTGCACACGGCCGACTCAGGATCGATTTCCCAGCATCTCATAGGGTCCCCCAAGCACCACCAGGAGTAATTGCTGAGTACAGAGCCAGGAGTAACCCCTGAGCATTGGTGTGTGTGACCCAAAAAGCAAAAAAAAAAAAAAAAAAGGCCACAGGAGTATGTAGCCTTAAGTGGCCTTAGTGTCATACCCTCAGCATCACTGGGTGTGGCCCAAAACCCAAATATAAATAAATAAATAAAAGTAAAATAAATAGACACACAAAGAAACCCCACATCTCAGTAGCTAACACTGTAAAGCAGGGACAGGCCTGGAGTTTATTTTGGTAAAGCGTTACTGGAATACTGGCACATGTTTGTTTACAGACCATCTGTGGCTGCTTTGGAGCAGTGAGCAGTTGCCACAGGGGCACATGATAGCTTCTGTTTGGCCTCTTGGCCCAAAAGCCTAAAATATATCGTACCTGACCTTTTGCAGAAAACATTTGCCAAGCCTTCCTTGTAATGTTATACTATACAATAAAGCTTTCTCTCAAGATGGGCGTGTTATCTCTCCGTGTTGCACAAGTGACAACAGAGCACTGCACTGTCCTCCCGTTGTTCACCGGTTCGCTCCAGCGGGCCCAGGAACATCTCCCTTGTGAGGCTTGTTGTTACTGTGTTTGGCGTATTGAATGCGTCACGGGGAGCTTGCCAGGCTTTGCCATGTGGGCGAGATACTCTCGGCAGCTTGCCAGGCTCTCCGAGAGGGGCAGAGGAATCGAACTCGGGTCAGCCTGGTCAGCCGCGTGCAAGGCAAACGCCTTACCAGCTATGCAATCGCTCCAGCCCAACAATAGAGCACCTGAAAGAAACGTAACTTCTGCCTATCCCATTGGACAGCAGCTGAAAAATATAATTTTTACATTTCAAGTGCTATTCATTGAAAATGAAATAAGCACTTGTGGCCAGGAACTCTGAGGAAGACTCTAAAAACTTTTTTTTGGGGGGGGGTGTTGTTTGTTTCCTCAATGTGCCTGGGGTGTGTCATTTACAAACTAGCCTGGGGGCTGTGGTGGAGGTTGATTTGCCTGGGTACAAAGACAGGCTTTGTGACTTCCGCATCAACTCTCCCATCCTGACAAGCCCTTTCCAACAACTCCACGCTGCCTTCCCACACAGTAACCCAAGGAGTTCCTCAGAGGGAAAACAGGGAAAGCTCTGCCTGCCACTGGCAAATTTGCTCCTTTCATCTGCCTCTGTATCATTTAGGAATGCTTGGCTCGAGGTCACAGGGTCTGAATCCTCAAGGAGTATTTGTTTTCCTAAACAGACTAGAGGCCGTCAGCTTCTCTCATTTGCTCAGCAGTTCAACAATAGTAAAGCTGAGTTCTCTGAGTTTATAAAATTGGTTCTGACACATTAAAGGCAGAAAAAAAGTGGGAATAAGTGTTGTGCCTAACACATCTGTTCCTTCTATCAGGAAAGAAAATGACTTCCCAGAACGCACTCTGGAAACAAAATCTTACATTTCGGTATCTGGAAACTCTCTAGTCCAGGATCCAAAGCTCCTGAGGGCTTTGACATCACCTGAGGAAGCAGGAACCGGCTTTGTCCTCCAGGCTCAGCCAGTAGGTTTCCAAGGGCTGCTTACACTGACCCCAAGGAGGAAGGGATAGACGTTGGGCAGACACATAACAATGTCTCCAGATTATAGTTTGGTTTTGGCACCAAACGTTTCCTCTAAGGTAACTTTTTTAAGGTTTCATGGAAAGGTTTGTGTTCTTTGTATGCTCACCCAGTAGCAAATGCCCTACCCGCTGTGCATTTGCCTTGCACGCAGCCGACTCAGGATCGATTCCCAGCATCCCATATGGTCCCCCAAGCACGACTCAGGATCGATTCCCAGCATCTCATAGGGTCCCCCAAGCACTGCCAGGAGTAATTGCTGAGTACAGAGCCAGGAGTAACCCCTGAGCATTGGTGTGTGTGACCCAAAAAGCCTGTCTCTGTGCTCAGAAATCATATGCAGTGCTGATGATTGAACTGGAGGTCTGCTGCGTGCTAGCCCTCAGCCTAACTGCTATACCATGCCCTCTGCATCTATTTTTCAGTTCAAGAATTATTTGTTAGATATTAGAGATCAGGTATGGGGTAAAGGAACACCAGAAGGTTAGGTAGCACATGATGGCCCTGAATATGAGCGGTCTCTGTAAAAGATAAATTCTGTGAAATTATGTAAAAGCTTATGTGAAATAAGTTACAAATTTTAGTGGCATGTTTAGTCTCAGTACATTTAACCTACAAGTACTTCCTGGGAGACCTGGCTTATTATAATATTTTATGACATTTCTAACACACCTCTAGCTTCTATGTCACAGAATGTTCTACCTATATTTTCCTCGATATAGTTAAAGCCATTTACCACAAGCCCACAGCAAACATTGTACACAGTGGATATAAAGAACCCAGACTTTTCTTCCTTCTGCTCCTGCTCCTGCTCCTCCTCCTCCTTCTTCTTCCTCCTCCTCCTTCCTCTTATTCCTCTTCCTCCTCCTCTTCCTTCTTCCTCCTCCTTCTTCTTCCTCCTCCTTCTGTTAGAGTCCAGAGCCTACCACCCCTCAAGGACAAAGAACAGAGCCTATAATGCAAATCACATAGTAAGATTTATTGCTCCAGCTACCTGGGGTTCAAGTATCAGCCTGGTGCAATGTTGGTTTCGACAAGGACCCTGAGTGCTAGGCTCAGCAACTTCTTATACTTTCATTTCGGCAACTATCATTACTCAGAAAATTTCTATTACCTACAGAGTACACATATATTTTGTTGTTGTTGTTGTTGTTGTTGTTTTGGCCTACAACATCTAGCCCTATCTCCTGACAGCTACATTCCGGAGACCTAATCTTATTCTGAGGATGTAATCTTTGACAAGAGCATCTGGTTTTTCTGCTTTCCTTGTTCCTGGAAGAGGCCTAAGTCACTCAGAAGGCCACAAAGCCTGTCATGGTAGTTCTCTGGCTAAGTGGGTCCTAACATTTCTTCCTCTTCCTCCTCCTCTCCCTCCTCCTCTCCCTCCTCCTCCTCCTCCTCCTTTATCATCATCATCTTCTTCTTCTTCTTCTTCTTCTTCTTCTTCTTCTTCTTCTTCTTCTTCTTCTTCTTCTTCTTCTTCTTCTTCTCTTTCTCCTTCCCCTTCTCCTCCTTCTTCTTCCTTTTCCTCTTCTTCTTCCTCCTCCTCCATTAAACTACTACCTTTATTTAATTTTATAAAGTTAAATTACTATAATTAGGCCACATGTTTACAATAGTATCAATGTTTATTATTCACTATACACAATTGGTGGGCTGGAGCAATAGCACAGGGGGTAGGGAATTTGCCTTGCGCGCAGCAAGCCTGGCCGAGCTGGGTTCAATTCCTCCACCCCTCTCAGAGAGCCCGGCAAGCTGCCAAGAGTATCTTGTCCGCACGGCAAAGCCTGGCAAGCTACACATGACATATTCAATATGCCAAACACAGTGACTAGTTTCACAATGTTACTGGGCCCGCTGGAGCAAATCAATGAACAACGACAGTGACAGTGAAATACACAATTGGCACACCTCATCATCAGCAAAGTATCCAAGACTCTCTACCAATGTCCCTATGTCACAGTCCACATCATCATTCCCCCATCTCCTTTGTTTGCTTAGTTTTCCAAATTTTATATACTCTCTTTGAATTTACTGATTCATTCCTTTATTTGGACTACTGTGTTTCTGTAGTTTTCTTTTTCTTTTTTTGGCCACACCCAGCAATGCTCAGGAGTTAATCTTGACTCTGCTCTCAGAAATCACTCCTAGTGGTGCTCAGGGGATCATATGGGATGTCAGGGATTGAACCGAGGTTGGCAGCACACAAGTCAAGCACCTTACTTGCTGTACTATCACTCCGGCCCCTGTTTCTATAGTTTTCTAGAGCACTCTTGATGACGCTTACGAGCTTTTCACATTATGAATCTCTATCATTTTCTTGTGCTGGAGCGATAGCACAGCGGATAGGGCATTTTTCTTGTACGTGGCCGACCCGGGTTTGATTCCTCCACCCGTCTTGGAGAGCCTGGCAAGCTACCAAGAGTATCTTGCCCGCATGGCAGAGCCTGGAAAGCTCCTTGTGGTGTATCCGATATGCCAAAAATAGTAACAAGTCTCACAATGGAGACGTTACTGGGCCCACTCAAACAAATCAAGGAACAATGGGAGGACAGTGCTACAGTGGTCTAATTTAAGTCCAGTGGCCTGTTTTTGCAGCTGATGAATCAGCAGAGTGGGGAAGGGGTATGGATAGTTTCAACTGTTATCCTGAATATGCTGGGTGTGTGAACTTGGCTCATGTTGGTGGAACTGTCAATATTCTCCCGCCATAGGGCTCCAGACCTGAAAGTTGGTCCATCTACTGTCAGTGAACTTCATCATTTCAATGAAAATCCTGAGGAATATGTGAAAGTGTAGAATGCCTACTCTGTTGTCCTCCTTGCTGGTATTCCAACATGTGTAAAGCACATAAACTCCTTCGTATGGGCTTCACCTTGTCCAAAGGTAAGTGCTTCTACACTTTCCCCTCTGTGGGGCCCTAGCTGGTTCCATTCAGAATGCGGCCTCCAGGCATTTCTCTCCATCCACCTTCTGTCCAAAGAAATGTGACTCTCTTTGTGTCCCAGTGTCTGTTGGTCTCCAAGGTGGCATGGGTGTTTCATTTTACCCCGGCCAGTGGGATTCTCTCAATATCATCTCTCTCTGGTTGTTAGTAACTCTCTAAGGGGATAAAGCACAGAGCCTTCTCCATCTTGGTGATGCCTCCAAGTGGCCACTATAGTTAAACTCCTTCAGAAACATTTTCCCTGAATCACTCACTAACAATCAAGAAGGCTCAGATGTCACAGGATATGCCATCTCCATACTGGAGACGCAGAAAAGTCAAGTCTGAAGGCATTAAAACCAGCTACCAGTGAAAATTCTCAGCATGGCTCCTGACCAGTGTTAGGCATGCCCTCCGAGTAGCCCAAGGATCATAAAAGTGTGACTGCCCCTTTAAGAACAATAGATATTGCTTGAACTGTCATATTGACAGAGAATGTTCTTTGAAGAAGAATATTTAAAAAGAAAGTTTGGAATTGTTTAACCCAATTCCTTTTATTTAATAAATATTTTAGTCAAGACCCAGAAAGACAAAACAACTTGCTTGCTTTTATACTCCCACCATTTCTTTGGATTTATTCATGTATTCTTATATTGCTTCAAACAATTTATGATAGACGACACTTGAAAAATTAAAGAATACATTGTAAACTAAACTCTCAGTTTAGAATAAAAGACAGGAACAACAGAAGAAACCATTAGAAGTGTAAACTGCCATCAGTACCCTGGCTCTGGCTAATCTACAAATACTTTTAAGCACAAGAACTAATATTAAGTGATAAATCAAAGGAGTAGCATTGCTATTGTTTGGCCTGATTTTGAAAGGCCAGTAAATAAATTCTCTGTGTTTACAACTCCAACTCTCAATTTACATACTCAGTCAACAGATTCACTTCAAAGTAAGATTTTATTTTAACTGGTTCAAGCTTCCAGTCCCAACTCTGCCACGTAAAGGCGTTTTTCCTGCTTCCCATGCAACCATGCACTCACTTTATTCACTGCCCTTTAATTCACCCATTTCCTGAGATCAATGCTTTAAGTGGACGTGAGTTAACCGATCAGTTTGTCACTTAATTATTAGCACCCTGGATTCATACAGAGTTCCCTACTGTCAGCTTTTTCCATCACCTTTCCTTCCTGGACTTCCAAACTCTTAGAGAGGATCTCTCTCAACATTGATTCAACTCCCCCATCCATATGTATTGCCCTCACTTTTGAAAGAATGTAGAAAAAGAAGACTTCAGAGACACAGACAGATATATTTTAAAGATTTATTATGTGTTGGGTATTTGGCCATACTGTTATATATGCTATTATCTAATTTAATCTCTGGGTTAAGAATGAAAAGGATTCAAAACCATATGCTGTTAGGAAGGAGCAATAAACTTATTATTAAATAACCAGGGGGTGGCATGGAGGGTGCTTTTTACTGCAAGAAATAAGGGCTTTAATAACTCCCTGGTTATCTATAACCTTCATACTTTAATATGATGTCATTTTTTTACCTATAGTTCCCCATGGCTTTACACACACACACACACACACACACACACACACACACGCACGCACACTTTTCTGCTGCAGTTGTAATGATCAGGGCTTATATGTACACTTGGCCATGTACATATAGGTACATATAGCTACGCAGAGGTAGCTCCTGGGAGCCCCACACCTCTGAGCTGTGATGCTTGCCTAATGCTCACCCAGGAGATAGTGCACACTCTGTGTTTTCCACATGTACTTACTAAGTGCTGCGCTCTTCACCGGTGCTTTGCATGCTGTGAGGTGTAGGTGGACCTGGCTGCAGTATGCCAGAGATCACATCTGATGTGGCACCAAGGTCCCAAACAACAACAGGACACATGTAGGTGCCACCAAGGGCTCAAACTCACAGCCTCACTTGCAAGGCAGCACTTTTGTCACTGAGCTGTTCGTGGGTCCCAGCTCTCTCAGTTCTTCACCTTGAGTTATCTACAGTAGCTCTTTGTGCATTATGCCCCTGATCTTGTTATTGGATTTGGTAGATTTTTTTTCTTTTCTTATACCTGTGGTTAACTTTAAACTCTCTTATAATTCTTCCCTTTTGGGGGTCGTAGAGGTAAATTAGAGTCACACCCAGTGGTTCTCAGGAATTACTCCTGGCATAGCACTCAAAGATCACTCTTGTTGGTGCTCAGAGGACCATGTATAGTGATAGAGATTGAACCCAGGTCAATCATGTGCTAGGCAAGGACCTTGTCCACTGTCCTAGCTCTCTGGCCCAATTCTCTGAAATTGGAACTGAGCTCTGATCTGCTACCTCCACCCATCGAATGAAATTTACAAGAAGTTGAAAGAACACTAAACAAAGGTGAAATAGAAGTCCCAGAGTATAGGGGAGGGACACACATATTCTATGTAACATTATCTCAGCAATAATTGCTTAATTGGAGTAATGAGTATTTAACAACTTAATTATGCTCTTCAAGTATATCAGTGGAGATTATTGTGCCATATTTCCATAGTTCAAAGGTAAATACTTTCCATGACTTGACTGAAAACATGTTTCTCGACTCAGGAGCTACTTTTGCAGAGTTCTGAATTTAATTCACCTTATGCTACCAAGAGGTTACCCAGGCCTGTTGACTCTGTGATTTAATTTTCAGAAGGACTGTGGAACCAGGTAAATATATCATTAAACTTGCTTTTATTGTGTGAGTTAGATCTAGAGGAATCCCTCTTCTCTCTCTCCACTACAATTTCCTAGATGGTACTTTGCATCAATGAGAAAACATTTACCACTCCCCAACTTTAGGTCTGACAGAGCTGGAAGCTATTAGATCTGGATTACAATAATTCTTTGTAAGCACTACAATTAAACCTATTTACAAAACAAGTTGATGACACAATGACATAAACATGTAGTTCTTCCAAAGTTGTTGATGATTTAAACACAAAAATTCTAAATGTGCATTGAGATTTACTGACATTGAGTTTTATTCATTTGTCTTAGCCCTTCATATTTGGGCATTTTCCCTTCTAGGAATTATAAGTGCTGCAGATAGAACTGTGATAAAAAATATTTTAGAGCACTTTTTCCTAGTATACATTTTCTACCAACTGCAAAAGTAACATATCAATTTGCCCATTCAATAAGCATGTATTCAATACTGTGAACCTGGCATTTTGTAGTGGGGGGTACCAGAGTGAGTAACAACAGATATTCCTTACTCTTATGTAATTCGGAATCAGTTTATACGTGAGCTGAAATAAAAGAGAAGAGAAAGTAGCTGGAGGATGGGAAAGAGGCCTGGGTAAAAAGCCAGGAGGACAATTCAAGAAGAGTAACAATAAAAACAAAGTTCCTATGACAATATTTCCTTCAAAAATGTCAGTCAATTAGGTGCAGAAGTCTCCACCTGTGCAAAGGATATGGTATATAATTGCAATGAGTCATCGGAAGTTTCTTGGAAACTGTAACTCTAAATGAAAAGAAATATAACAAAAGCAGATCCTTATATAATACCATTTAGTGTTTCATTGGCCAGAATTGCTTTTTTTCCCTTTCCTCAGAATTATTACAAATCCATGTTAAAGGAAATCACATCTCAGAATGAACATCTCCGAATGCAGAAGTTATGAGTCAAGAACTCAACATGACAAACGACTTGACACAAAACTGTGCAGGAGGGAGCACAACTTCAAAAGCATCAAAGAAGTGCAGACGTCACTTCGACTATACTTTTGCAAACCACAGCACCCAAAAGGAGAGAGAGAACAAAGGGGAATGCCCTGCCACAGAGGCAGGGTGGGACCCGGGGTGGGGGCGTGGGGGAGGTATACTGGGATCAGTGGTGGTGGAGAATGGGCACTGGTGGAGGGATGGGTACTCGATCATTGTACAACTGAAACCCTGAAACACAAACACAAAAATTTTTAAATCTACAACTGTACCTCATGGTGTTTCACTAATAAAAATCTACCAAAAAAAAAAAAAAAGCATCAAAGAAGTGAGCGGTTAGGAGGACAAAGAAGCTCTGGCTCCGGGAACAGCTTTTCGACTCCACCATTCTTCCCACACTAACATATGCCTCAGAGACCTGGGCTCTACGAAAACAGGATGAGAACGCTATTTGGATACCCCAAAGAGGAATCAAAAGAGCTATTCTTGGAGTATCACATTTCACTCAAGTGAGAGAAGGAATCAGGTGTTCCCACCTCCATTGACCATCAAGAATTAGGGATGCTGTCTCTTTGCCAATGCGTGGAAAATAAGATGGGCCGGACACGTAATGTGATTTAGAGACTAGGGCTGGACTAGAGCTGTTGCCAACTGGATCCCATGGGATGTCAAAAGAATGCGTGGCCGCCCACCTACGAGATGGTCAGACTTCTTCGTCAAAACCGAACAAACAACGGTTTGAGGCTCTTTGTGTTCCTGGAGCAGACGCCACTGGGCTACACTAGTACGTGACAGGGATGAATGGAGACATTACTGGCGCCAACTCGAGCAAATCGATGACCAACAGGATGACAAGTGATACAAGAGATACAAGTGATATTTCCTGTTAAAGACACAGCTGAGGAAAATAACTGGACTTAAATAAAGGTACCCTACTGAATGAGAAAAAAGCGATAGCACAGCGGGTAGGGTGTTTTCCTTGCAGGCAGCTGACCTGGGATCGATTGTTCCTCCGCCCCTCTCAGAGAGCCCTGCAAGCTACCGAGAGTATCTCACCTGCACGGCAAAGCCTGGCAAGCTATCCATGACATATTTGATATGCCAAAAACAGTAACAACAAGTCTCATGATTTGTTGTGAGACCTTACTGGTGCCCACTTGAGCAAATTGATGAACAACAGGAGGACAGTGCTACCATAAATCAGATGACGGATACCCAAGATAGATAAAGCAGTCTGAGAATTCAGCCAATATAAAACCAATAATCTCATCCAAAAAATGGGAAAAGATCAATAGATATTCCCTCGAATAAGATCTACAGATAGATGGCACAGGAAATGATGTTCATCAATGCTTTTCATCAGGGAAAAGCAAATAAAAACAACAATGAGAGATTGTTTCACAACAATGAAAATGATATATATCAAAAATAAAAGAAACAATCTGTGTAGAATGCAAAAAACATTAATTCAAAAATGATTTATGCACACCTATATTTATTGTAGCACTTGTAATAACCATGCTATTAAACAATTCAAATGTCCAGTGACAGATGAACAGATAAAAATGTGTGGCATAAAAGAACAACCAGTATTACACGGTACAGAACTGGGGTGGTATCATGTTAAGTGAAGTAAGTCAGAACTAGAACAGATCCTAGGTCATCACACTCACCTTGTGATATATAGGAAAAGACATGGAAACCAACAGTATCGAATAATAAAATTCCCTTCGACTTTGACTGCAGATCTTAAGATGGGCGGGGGGGGGGGGGGCAGTTGTATTTGGTGGGGTGGTGAAGAAAGGTCAGACTTGAAGTGGCAAAAAAACAACAATTCAGGCTCTTTTGTGGTGGTGAATATGCAGTTACTTTGTGCACCAAATGCATAAAATCTAACACAACTATAACTGTACAGTCCAAACTACAATAAATTGAATAAAGGTAAAAAAAAGAAGACATCAAAACATTCATTTTCATTTCATCATCCTATATTCGTCGATTGCCTCGAGCAGGCCCCAGTAACGTCTCTTTCATCCTAGCCCTGAGATTATATTCAAGGCTCTTTAGGAGAATGAGACCCATCATTGTTACTGGTATTTGGCATATTTGGTATGCCACGGGGAGTTTGCCAGACTCTGCCCTGTGGGCAGGCTACATTCGACAGCCTGCAAGTTTGTCCAAAGTAGGAATGAGACAATAAGATGTCATAAAAAAAAAAGTTCTGATAAGATGTCGTGCGCGCGGTTCCGGGATCTGGATTTTATAGTCTCTGAGTCTTGGCCGCTGATGGGATTACACGGCGCCAGGGGGCCAGGCGGTGGATGTGACCCCCTCCTACTGGAATTTGGAGGATCTGGGTGGAAGATGCTCGACTCCAATCCGAGTAGGCTTGGAGGTCTCGGCCCCAGAACCCGCGTGGCTTTGTCCCTCTGCCAGTACCTTCATGTGTGCGGAGAGTGGTCTCAGCATGGTGGTGGCTGGTCCTGGAGGTCTTCGGCTGCCGGAGCCCTGGTCGGGGCGGGGAGGAAAGCTCAACCCGCTCCCCTCCAAGGGGCCCCGGGAAGGATCACCCAGGCGCGGGGGCAGAAGACTGCTTCATCAAAACATGAAAAGAAATTAATATTTTCAGATTCCAGAGATAAATATGGAACATATAGTCTTGAATACAAACTATTTTTAAACCCATATGATCGACTCAGGATGTAACTCCGTGGCAGAGTACCCACTACACATATACAAGGTCCAGGGTTTAATTCCAGCACCTCTAATATTAAATAAGTAAAATAGAACCACACAGTCATTGTAAGAAAACATGTGTTAAGCATTGGCATTTTTATAACTTTGTGAGAAACTTAAGTCTCATAAATGCATAGTAAGTTTATCGTTGATTGTCCAAACATGTGCTGCAAAGCTCGTTAAAATTACTTGAAAATATCCTTCAGCACACCCCCAGGGTGGTAGGGAAAAGTGAGCTGAGTTCTCGGAGTCTCAGAAACAGAGATATCAAAAGATATCAAAAGATATCTCACACACATACACACCAATAAATTTAAATCTTAAGCCCAAAAAATTGTAAATCTACAACTTAAAAAAAAATAAAATAAAATAAAGGGGGGAAAAAAAATCTTAAGCCCTAACCTATGTAGAATAAACCATATTTTTATTCCAGTACATTTTAGAGTCTGGAGCAGAGTCAAATTTGGTTGAAAATAAATGAATCAGGTAGGAGTTGGGTGAGGACAATGATGAATCTCTGTCATTATGCGATAATAAGTAATGGACCACAGTTGTGACTCCATCACAGAGAATTGCCTTGCATGCGTAAGACCCTCGGTCCAATTTCTGGCACCCTCAACCTCAAATAAAGAGAGAGAGAGAGAATGATAAAGAGAGAGAATGATCAAGGACACACCAGGGAGAGGACAAGACTCCACCTAAAGATAATTTCTCCTAAAGATGAATGTGTAACATAAATTATAAAGCAGGTGAAGAAATACAAAACGTAAAGAAAAAAGTCCAGAGTCCCAAAATAGAATTTATGGTTAAAAACTAATACTGCTGTATAGATTTTCAAATAAGTTTTCTAACTGAATAAAGAAAGAGAAGGAAATTTAGAGTCTAGAATTTTAAAAAAGAATATACAGAAAATATTGATTTGAAAATAAAATAGAAACTTCTAAATTTAGAAGATTTACCTGTCAAAAGTGAACTTAATAAACAGTTT
The DNA here is from genome assembly GCF_029834395.1 of Sorex fumeus. Taxonomy (NCBI): domain Eukaryota; kingdom Metazoa; phylum Chordata; class Mammalia; order Eulipotyphla; family Soricidae; genus Sorex; species Sorex fumeus. The sequence continues at coordinate 492,696 of NW_026606065.1, read as the reverse complement.
TACCAACAAACTATGTTCAGATTAAGATATAATTCCTGAATTAGAATATGAACCTAGGGAGATCACTGCGAACACAGTACAGCTAGATAAAGGCTTAAAAACTATAAAAAGAGAAGTTGAACCAGAAGAACTCAAACAAGTTATTTCATCTCTCTGGTCTGAATGCAAAATAAGAAAGTGAAGCTAAATGAGTTCCCAGATCCCTTAGTCTGTATGCCTCTTTTTAGGACATGGTTGAGTTGGGTAGTGTGGGACAAACTCCTATTCCTGTTCTTGAAGAGCTTCAAAGTAGTTACATCCTGGAGAACAGAGGTTCTTTCAGTAAAAAATGCAAATGTAAAAAAAAAAACTTTAGAGTGTGAATAAATGAGCAGCTGCCTCCTATTCATTCACCCCACTGGGCTGTGGCAAAGGACTGAGAAAGCAAGGGCACAGACTCTAGTTTGATTCCAGAATATGGCATTGAGGTTTGCACAAAGAAAAATCATTAGTTGGCAAATACCAAAAGTAATATCCTCTGTGAACACCAATATTCAGAAACTTAAATACATTTAGAGGCTACGGAGTGTTCCTGCATGTGTAAATCTGCAAACTACAAGATCCAGCATGCCTTGAATATCCTTCTAATTTTCCCTCAGGTGGAAGTAAGAAGATACCCTCCAAGGATTATTAGTCTTGGATTTAGGGAAGTACACAGGAATCTTGCCTTGTACATATGATATCCCAATCTGTCCTTTTTTCTATTATTTGTTTTGTTTCTGAATAAACCCTGATTTTTGTCAAAACCATTGCTTTTGCTTGGGGTCAATACTTAAAAGAGCAACCGTCTTATTTTTGTACAAGTCTATACATCTAGATTTATGTGGAAAGTTCATCTGCTGATCTTGGCTGGAATCCCTCACATAGTACATTCAACCATAAGCTTACCTGGACCAAATGGTTCAAGACTACATATGTTGCATGTCTGAAAGTTAAAATTTTTCTTCCAGGTGATCCATGTTCCTTCAACAGTCTAATTATTCATTTGAAAACAACATTCCTATCAGACAAAAGTACAAACCTCTCAGCAGAGTCTCTCGAGGACGAATAACCTTAAATATTTAGTGCTGCACCATTTCCATAAGTTCTATCCATCAAGTCAACCAAGATTCAAGGGGGTGGGGGGAAATGCTCCATTACTGGTTCAGAGGGACAGAGGATGTGGATATTTTGCCAGCAACTCTGTATACAAGCTAACCTCAAGACAGTAGAACCCATTTTCCTGTTGTTTCTGAGCTTCCATTAATTTTCTAACAGGTCTAAAGTATATTTTAAAATCTATAGGCAATTTTTATGTTATTCTCAAGTAATCATATTATCATACAACAAGTTTATTCCTTTTTAAAATTTTTATGTTATCCCCTATTTTGACAAAAATTATTTCAACAGAAATAGGCAAAATTTCACTGTAATCCAGTAAATGTTCCAGCAAGGTTTAGGTACAAAATAATATCTAGGTGGCCAAAAGGTACATAAAAAACTTATAATCACTTATTATAAAAATCCAATCAAAATGGCAATGAATAAGAACAGCATATGTCAATAAGATCAAAAGTAATAAGTGTGAAGGCGATGTGGACAAAGGAATTCTCATTCATTATCAATGATGAAGTTTCATCCCCTATGGAAAATTATATAAATATTTCTCAAAAAGTTGAAAATAGAATAACATAAGACACAATAACCACACTCTAATATATCCACTAGACCACAAAAAGATATTCTGAAAAATATGTGCTCACCGAGGTTTATTTATTGCAACTTTTTTATGATGACTAAGATCTGGAAACAACCAAGCATTCAATGACATATAACTAGAAAAGAAGATGTACTATAAAGGACACAATGAAATCTACTTAGCTATAAGAAGAGTTAGAATACTGAATTTTGCTATAATATGGATAAACTCAAGGGTGATGGGTGAAATGAGTCAGAAGGAAAAAAACAAATACTAGATGATCATGTTTATATCTGATATATAAAAACAGTGAAGTTATAGAAAATGCCCACTAGAAGCAAAGCCTTAGACTCTGACTACAGCGTTAAGGTTACCAAGGGGTGGGTGGGTGGGTGGTGGATTAAGATCTAAGCATCAATGCACCGTGATGAAGCGATGTTAGAACTTTGTGATTTGGTGTGGGAACATTGTATCCATAAAGTATATGAGCATTTATACTCTTGCAAACCAGTGTTAGTTCAATACAATTTTTAAAATTAAATCGAGGAGCTTGATTCATCTGGGGGATATAAAATAACAAAATATGAGATTAATACCCAAGAATAGCTGAGATCAGCACCAGGAGGATTACTCCATAGCTTAGAGGCCAGCCGGGTGTTCTATGGGAAAGGACAGCTCGGATAGAGAGGGGAGCACCAAATAAAGGGTGTCTGGAGGATCCTCCCAGGAGGGGAGAGGCATGTTGAAAGTAGACTATGGACTGAACATGTTTGCCACTCAATGCCTCTTTTGCAGACCACAACACCCAAAAGAATAGAGAGAACAAAAGGGAATGCCCTGCCACAGAGGCAGGGTGGGATGGGGGGGATGGGGGTGGGAGGGATATTACCCATGGTGGTGGAAATGGGCACTGGTGGAGGGATGGGTGTTTGATCATTGTATAGTCGAGACCCAAGCACAAAAATTTGTGGATCTACAACTGTACCTCATGGTGTTTCAACAATAAAAAAAAAAACTAAAAGTGTAACTGTTTTCAATTCAATATAGAGAATGTATGCACCTAATAAATTTAAAAACAAGAAAAAAAATCTAGGAGCTTGAGGGATAGCTCAAATGGGTGAAGCATATACTTGAATGTGTGAGGCCCCAAATTTTTAATCCCTGACGTACAAGGTCCCCTACTGACCCTTAACTAGAGTTATCCTGATGTCCCCACACATATACCAGTAGACCTACCAGTGTTGTTTGGAAAGCACAGAAGCATCACATCTGAGCTGCTAGGACAAGTACCACTAGGTGTGGCTCTAGAGGTTCCAAAAAAAAATTAAATCTAGGTTCCAAAAAAAGATTAAATTTGGGTAGGATTGTGTCCCATAAATCTTTAACATAAGTGAATCCACAGATCTGCCATATTAACTGTAGCTCTACTGAGAGAAAGGCAAACAGGTAGTTCAAATGTGTCAGTGAGCAGTTACAAGGCATAAAGCTGTATTTAGTTACAGCCTTACCAGTCAACGTAGTAAAAGAAACCATCAAAATAACCAATGGCAGAATACATTTCCAATGCCTTTCTCCCCCTCTAAGTAATAATAAAGTATCATGTAGAGAATCTTTGCTAATCCAAGAGAGAAAGTTGTTGAGACTCTTGAGAATTTCCCTTACTATCTCCTTTTTATGGTCAAAATCATGAATGATATACAGAGAGTACATTAATACTTGTACCATAGATAGGAGTGTATGAGTCAGAAACTGATTGAACCTAAGTCCAATAGATTAGGTTACAATATCATAAAATTTTGAACAGAACTTACTGGGTACTTTAAATTCTATTTACTAATTTACTCATTAGTTTAATGAGTACATGCAGTTTATTAAAAGCAATAAAGACAGGAGAAAGCAATCATAGAGGTCAAAGAAGGGCTGGAGCGATAGCACAGCAGGTGGGGCATTTGCCTTGCATGTGGCCGACCCGGGTTCGATTCCCAGTATCCCATATGGTCCCCCGAGTACTGCCAGGAGTAATTCCTGAGTGCATGAGCCAGGAGTAGCCCCTGTGCATCGCTGGGTGTGACCCAAAAACCAAAAAAAGGAAAAAAAGAGGTCAAAGAAAAAAAGAATGAGTGTCAAGGGGTTCTTACAAAGGGAAATCTTCCTGTGATTCTCCTGAGCAACTACTCTTACTTCATTTGACTTGATCATTCCTGGAACCACAATAAGTGTGCAAGTAGTTACTAAGCACAGTGGTTCTCAAGCCTCACTAATTGCCTGAATTTTCCAGAGTGTTATATAATTATGGTCCCACAAAACAAGAATCATGTGACAGAGGCTGAGAAGACTATTTTTCAATCTTCTGGATTATCTCTCATTACCATCTCTCTTAGCAATCTTCACTTTAGATCAAAGATTTTAGAGAAGAAAAAGATAAGCTTAAATGAATTATATCGTCTGCCAAACTCAAATATTAACATTTTCACACCAATGCCTTAAAGCATGATTGTGCTGGGGACAGGGTCTCAGTTACATAGATAACTGAGAATTAGATCTTTAGGTTGGATTGATAGGCAGGTGTCACTGAAGGAAGAGGAAGAGATAGAGAAGACAGAATCGGGACAGTGGGAAAAGACATTTAAAGGCACAGAGGGAGCCTGCTTCTCCCATCCTGGGAGGATCTTCCCAACACCCTTTATTTGGTGCTCCCTTCTCTATCTGAGCTCCCTTTTCCCCTAGCATGTGTGGCTGGCCTCCAAGCCATGGAGCAAAATTCCTGGTACAAATCTCGGCCATTCTTGGGTGTTAGTCTCCTATTTTGTTACTTTATGTTCCCCAGATGAGTGTAATCTTTCTATGTCTATCCCTCTCTTTCTGCCTCATTTCCTTAACGTGATACTTTCCAAGTAGTACCACTTGTATGTAAATTTCATGACTTCTTCTTTTCTAACAGCTACATAGTACTCCATTGTGCAGATGTACCAAAGTTTCTTTAACCAGTCATCTGTTCTTGGGCACTCAGGTTTTTTCCAGATTCTGGCTATTGTAAACCACAACACCCAAAAGGAGAGAGAGAACAAAAGGGAATGCCCTGCCACAGAGGCAGGGTGGGATGGGGGGATGGGGGGTGGGAGGGATACTGGGATTCGTGGTGGTGGGAAATGGGCACTGGTGGAGGGATGGGTACCTGATCATTGTATAACTGAAACCCAAGCACAAAAATTTGTAAGTCTACAACTGTACCTCATGGTGTCTCATTGATAAATTTTTTTTTTAAAAAGCCATAAAGGGAGCCCTGGAATAAACCAACTCTGCCAACACCTTGATCTCAGACTTCTAGCCTCCAAAACTGTGAGTTAATATGTTTTTGTTGGTTAAATCATTTAAACTGCAGTACTTTGTTATGGCAATCCTAGCAGCTAATGTGTGTGCCTTCCAAGAGTCATGTGCCAGCTGGCAAATCTGAATAGCAAGAAGACATTGCAAAAAATATGTCTGTGTAATACACAGACATATTTTTTTCCAAAAGAGAAACAGTTCCACTAAAAATGGCTGATTAGAAAACTTACCACTGGAGGAGGGTGGGGGGGTGGGGGGGAGGGGGAGTGCAGGGGTTGTGTTCAGGCTTTTGGTTTTGGGTTTTGTTTTTTGTTTGTTTGTTTGTTTCTGGGAAACAATTTGTTTTTATTTGCAGCTATAACCACAACCTGGCAGCAGCAGGAGGTCGGGCAAAACAGTCACCTTTGGGACTTGCCTGCCGACTTCCCCAGAGCTGCAGGACTGGGAAACAGTTGGGGGAAGGTGGAAGGAAGACAAGGGTGGCGGCGTTGGGGGGAGGGGGGCAGCAGTGAAAGCAGTAGACCCACACCCCACACCCCACCAGGATGAGGGCTACTGGCGAAGGGAGGTGGGTGTCCCAGGAGGGCGGGGTCCTCTCAGGTCCTGGAGGGCGAGTAGGTAGGTGTCCAATAATGGGAGGTCCCATCCTCACTCAGCTCTGCGCAGGCATTGTGGTACTTGCCACACAGCAGGTGGACATCCAGTATTGGCACAGGAGTTGAGGGCTGGGGGGGAGGGTGTTTTTTAGGTGGGAGGGAATAAGTCAGGGAAGGGAACACTACAGGAATGGTGGAGGGGAACAGTGCCTGCCCTGGGTGGAGGTGAGAGGGAAGCCACGGACATTGGTGAAGGGAAGTGGACACTGGTGAAGGAATTGGTGTTGTTGAAACATTGTACATCTGAAATTCAATTATAAATAATTTTGTAATTCACTGTGAGAGCCCGGCAAGCAACCAAGAGTATCTTGCCCGCACGGCAAAGCCTGGCAAACTACCCGTGGCTTATTCAATATGCCAAACACAGTAACAAGTCTCACAATGGAGACCTTACTGATTCCCGCTGGAGAAAATTGATGATGAACAAGAGGACAGTGCTACAGTGCTACTGTGATTCAAAATATTTTTTAAATGGCTAATTAATTAATGCAAACTCCCCGTGGCCTACCAAATATGCCAAATACCAGTAACAATGATGGGTCTCATTCTCCTAAAGAGCCGTGAATATAATCTCAGGGCTAGGATGAAAGAGACGTTACTGGGGCCTGCTCGAGGCAATTGACGATTAACAGGATGATGAAATGAAAAATGAAATGAAAATTAGTTGTCAAGTTTTGGTTCTGTTCAAAGTCAATAACAAGAGAAGTAGTTGAGAGAGAAAGATAAGCAAGCCAGCAAAAAAAATAAATAAATAATACCCAAAAGGGGGGGAGGGGCGGGGCTGTATAACAAATGGGAGAAAAAAGAGAATTCAGGAAAATAAAAACCTCAGGAAAAGCTGTAATACAAGGGTGTTGTTAGGAAACAGCCTCCTCAGGAAAGAAAAATGAAAATACATGCCTACAAACACCTTTGAAAATCATAGTGATTTTTTTCCTCTGAGTCATTGCTTGCCAGAGAAAAAGGTATGAATTTTTTTTCACTTAGTCTACCTATTACTTTCAAAAATCTATAATAGTATTCTTTTATATATATATATATATAAAGGCCCTCCCGTTGATCGTCGATTTGCTCAAGCGGGCCCAGTAAGGTCTCCATTGGAGACTTTGTTGTTACTGTGTTTGGCATTTCGAATACGTCACGGGGAGCTTGCCAGGCTCTGCCGTGCGGGCGAGATACTCTCGGTAGCTTGCCGGGCTCTCCGAGAGGGGCGAAGGAATCGAACTCGGGTCGGCCATGTTGGCCGCTTGTAAGGCAAACACCCTACCGCTGTGCTATCGCTCCAGCCCTAAAGGTAAAGGCCCTCCCGTTGATCGTCGATTTGCTCGAGCGGGCCCAGTAACGTCTCCATTGGAGACTTTGTTGTTACTGTGTCTGGCATATCGAATACTCTCGGTAGCTTGCCGGGCTCTCCGAGAGGGGCGGAGGAATCGAACTCGGGTCGGCCATGTTGGCCGCGTGTAAGGCGAACGTCCTACCCGCTGTGCTATCGCTCCAGCCATATATATATCAGTATACTTCAACCTCTTTAAACCTATGGACCACTGCTGGCCCACAGACAAGTGTTTAAAGACCACTAGATTATAGTCTACCTATTATCTGTTAGACAATTAACTATATAGTCTGGCTATGTGAAGGAAATTAGCACAAAACTTGTGCCACCCTATGAAAAGGTGGGCTTCTCAAAGGCCTAGAATTCTAGGAAGACATATATAAACTGCATATTAGGACTTTAGATTCTTCAGTTAATCCTTTGAAAAACATGCAGGTTCCCAGCAGAAAACCACTGGTAGTTCCTGTTCCTTCGTCACCAAAGACTCAATATTATTCTGAACCCTCTGGGTTCAGATCTTGACCAAGAACTAGACTTCTCTGTCTGTCTAACATTAGCATAGAGCCACACACACAACAGCTGCTCTATACTTATTGAATGACTTAATTAGTAGCTCAAACAATAAAATCTGTTCTTCTCTAGAGCTCTCCTAGCAGGTCTTGTATAAACCTTCTTTCTTTTCTGGATTCTAGCTCCTTCCCAGAAACTACTTTGCTTTACTGGAAACTGCGTGAAGTTATATATCATACTCCTTGAGAAATTAGAAACAAAAATCTTCTCCCAGTCTATAAAGCCTCTTTTTCACAAAGGTGAAAAAGAAAGAGGGGGGTCTGGGAGATAGTATAGGGTTTAAGGTGCTTAACCTGCACGTGGCCAACCCTGATTTCATCTCTGGCATTGCATATGATCCCTGAGCATAGAACCAGCAATAACTCCTGAGTACTGCCAGATGTGATTCAAACGCCAAAAATGAAAAAAAAAAAAAAGAAGAAACTTTTATTACTGAATAAGCACTAAATCAGAATAAGATATCCTGCATAAGCAGATCACTAAAGGAATTGCACAAGCAGATTAAAACCCCATATAACAAAGCAGATACAAGTTATTAGAGTACCTTGCTTTCAAGATGAAATTGCTGTTTCTATCTTATCTTTATGACGTAAGGTAAAGTTTACTGATTTAAGTTATACAACGGATCTCCCAAGGAGGAATTGAAGGAACTATGCTTGGAATATCACGTTTCACTCAAATGAGAGAAAGAATCCTCTGTTGACGATCAAGAATCAGGGACGCTGTCTCGTTTGCCAAGGCATCAAAAATCAGATGGGCTGGTCATGTAATGATATTTAGAGACGATCGCTGGACTAGAGCCGTTACCGACTGGATTCCACGGGATGCCAAAAGACAGCGTGGCCACCCACCTACCAGATGGTCAAACTTCTTTATCAAGATCATGAACGATCAGTTTGAGGCTCTTGGTGTTCCTAGAACGAACAGACGCCATTGGGCTACACTAGAATGCGACAGGGACAAATGGAGACATTACTGGCACCTGCTCGAGCAAATCGACGATTAACGGGAAGTCAGGTGATCAAGTGAACAAGTTATACAATAGTTGAAATAGGACCATCAAAAATTTTTTTAAATAAATAAATACTGTCCTGTCCTCTCGTTGTTCATCGATTTGCTCAAGCGGGTCCAGTAACGTCTCCATTGGAGACTTTGTTGTTACTGTGTTTGGCATATCAAATATATCACGGGTAGCTTGCAGGCTCTGCCGAAATAAACAAATAAATAAGGCCCATTTTACAGGAAATTCAAAGGTGTAAATTTACTTGCTTTGATGATTACATTTTGAAGATATGGGCTCACAGGTGAATGAGGGAACAGTCCTGAGTTGTGAGCTGCAAAGAGGTTTATTTAACATTTGAACTTATAATAGTAGCAAAGGAACTCAGTCTCTTGGAACCCTGAGCTCACTATTAGTCTTCTTTGTGTTGACCCAGACACTTAAATACAAACAAAGAAAAGCAGCTCAGGACTAAAAGTTTTGTTAACCACGATGGCTGGCCTTGGCTCTGCAAATGTCGACACTTAGCGATTTTTTTTGGAGGGGGGGCTTTGGGGGACACACCCAGCGATGATCAGGGGTTACTCCTGGCTCTGCACTCAAGAATCACTCCTGACAGTGCTTGGGGGGACCATATGGGATGCTGGGACTAGAACTTGGATTGACTGCATGCAAGGCAAATACCCTACCTGCTGTGCTATCATTCCAGCCCCAAAAGTCAACACTTAGGACAGAAAATGTAAACCTCTTTCTGAAAAACTACTTGATAACCCCCTTTTGACCCTTAATTTTAAGATATAGCACTCAAATCCCAGATTTTGAAATTATACTAACTTTGCTAAAATCCTCGATCCGTCTAATGTTGTCTGATTTTACAATAATTAATGAGTCATTTTCTCCAAACTCCAATGTCTTTCAAATAGAGTTAGCACTTTCCACACAGAGGAGACAAGAAGTTATTAGCTATTTGCATTAGAATTATTGATGGAGAATATAACAGTTTAGAGAATACAATCTGAACTTGAGTGTCTGACTTTTATCCCAGATCCCCTTTAGGCAAAACAGCATTCATCTTATTTCTCATTTTCCTCAGAGGTAAATGAGCCTTCCCCCAAAGTGAAGTTCTTAGAAGAGTAACTAACTCCCTGAAAGAATTTAGACCACTTGGAGCTGAAGAGATAGTAGAGAACATATGATGCTTGCCTTGCATGCTGCAGACCCTGGATAGATCCCCTGCGTTGCATATGGTACACTGCTGGGTGTGGCCCAAAAACAAAATAGGAAAGGGGACTTAAACAATTTTAGTGATTATGTTTTAATTCTCACTAGTGTTTCCTAGTGCAAGGAACCTTTTTATATCAGCAGACTGATGAAATAGAAATATTTCATAGATTTCTACAGCCAAAAAATGTTTATAATAAGATTAATCACATACCTATATTTATAATAAATACTGTTACATGATCCAAGTATGCCATGTGTGAAGTTTCAATAACGTTTTTGCACACCAGCAAGATCTGCTGAATTTTCACGGCTCACAGACATGCAACTGAAAATCTTATCAGGAAATGCTGCATTCATCTGCTTTCTCATCTACTTCTCTCTTTACCTTCATCTCTCCTCTGCCAATGAGGATCAGAGAAAGTGTTGGAGTTCTATCCTGCCACTCTCAGGTCATTTCTTTCATTTTTAATTAGGTAAGACCTTTTGAATTGTCATGTCTCTAGACAAATTATAGTCCAGATGAAACCCACTAAAAATAAAGCAAAATAACTCAAATACCCAAATAAGCATAAAATTCCAAATGGCATAGAGAGAAACCTCCGAGTTTTATCCCTCTTTGTCTTTCTTTTCTTATCAGTTTTTTAGTTAAGGGGGAAAAGTTTAGCCTTCCATGCCTATTTAGGACCTATATAAATAGTTTGCTTTTAACAGAGCCAACTGCATCTCCAAGAGGACAATTTCTATCGGTTGCTCTCCAAATACTTAACAGTCATCATTTTTTGGTATCGCCAGGTTAATGTCTATTGAGATAGGAATTATCTGTCACTCCACCTTAAATAATACTGTGAACCAGAACTGACAGTATTGATTCCTTGGTCTTATATTTTGCAACTATTTAGTAAGCATGACTAAAACAGTCTAATAACTTTTATTTGATCAAGTAATAAGCCAGAACACAAGAGTCTGGGCAAATGTTATTTTGTTTCCATTGTCCAATTTAACATAATTTAATTAAAATAGAACAAATTAAGTTTAATCTTTCACTTTTCAACCAGCTCTATTTGCATCAACTTTCCAGAACTGGCCCCATAGAGATATGAATCCTGCATCTGTTAATTTACGGTTAGAATAAACTTGAACCAAACAATTGGCTCAAATTTGTGTCTCAAATTCAAATTTTATAAACTATAGATAATTATATTGCAATGTCCTGAATGGTTACTCCCCCAAATTCATATGTGATCATATTTCATGGGGAGGTCCTTGGAAAACAATTATACCCCGAGAGTGGACCCTAATCATAAATAGGATTAATGTCCTTGTAAGTTGGAAAGTTAGCTCTCTCTCTTTCCACCATGAAAAATATGACAGTCATCAACAGCCGTCTGCAACCCAGAAGAGAACACTCATTAGAACCCAGCCACACGACATCATGATCTCTGAGGAACAATTCTGGAGTGCTCTAGAAAAAAGAACATGAATATTTCATTCTGAGTCTTTTTAAAAGCCTGTAAAATGGGAGATATAATAGGAGGTTAGGCTTGAACTTGGCCAACTCAGGTTTGATCCCCAGCAACACATGTCCCTCCAGTACTTTCAGGTAAGCCCTGAGCACCACTGGTTGTGACCTGTTCAAAAAACCCAAAAAATTAAAAGTCTCTTAAGTACATGAGTATTGTAAAGGATAAAAAGTATGGAACTAATTTTTATCAAGATGTTTCTTAGTCACTTTTCCAATGTTCTTTACAAAATATTGTCAAGAACCAAGTACAACATATGTGCTTGTTCATACAGTAAGTCAGCTCTTAGCCAAAAGAAACAACTTGAAATTTCTCAGCGTTTCCCAAAAGCCTAATCAAGCGAGACAAAAAACTAATGCTCACACATCATAACGTACTTGCTTGACTGCCCAACAATCTAATGGTTCTTTTCATCTTCCATCACAATTTCTTTTCCTCCTACAAATAGTATGACTTTAGTCATTCACAGAGATGCTGTTCCAGGAGGACCGTAGAATTCTACAATTAATGATCTAAATATCTTCTTTTTATCCTCAGTGTTTTCCCCAAATACTGGAGATAAGAACAGAGACTTATATTTTTAATACCAATTAAATATTTGGAAAATAAAATGTACATTTTTAATCAGACTAGACAATTCACACAGGAATTTCTTGGGAAACAACAGCCTTTACATCTTTTATTTCTCCACATTAATAATTAAAAGAGAGCCAATGATGTGTTTCAATGGCAAAGTGCATGACTTGCATGCTTAAGACCTGGGCTTGATCCTTGGAACCACCCAAAATTAAATTAATAAATAATTAAAACTTTAGCCTTAGATCTACTAACAAATGTAAAAGCAACTAAAAAAAAAAAAACAGAGATGTGGGGCTGGAGAGATAATATAGCAGGTAAGGTGTTTGCCTTCACACCACCAATCTGGGCTCAATCCTATCCCCAGCATCCGAGTAGGTCACCAGGAATAATTCCTGAGCACAGAGCAAGGAACAAACCTGGAGAACAGCTGGTTGTGGCCTCAAAACAGCAATAATAATAATGATAATAAAAAATTTAAAAAGCATTAAATACCTCCTAGAAACTTCTTAGTAAACATTGAAGAGAAGTCCAGTGATGACTATGGCAAGTGATAATTATGGCAAGTCAGTAAAAGGTTCCAACTTTCATAATGCCCAAAAGTGGAGAGAGCGTATGGGGGAAATTGTCTGCCATGGAGGCAGAGGGAGGGTGGGAAAGGGGGGGTATACTGGGGAGATTGGTGGTGGGGAATGTGCACTGGTGGCGGGATGGGTGTTTGATCATTGTATGATTGTAACTCAAACATGAAAGCTTGTAACTCTATCTCATAGCACAGCGGTAGGGCGTTTGCCTTGCACGCAGCCAACATGCCCGACCCGAGTTCGATTCCTCCGCCTCTCTTGGAGAGCCTGGCAAGCTACCGAGAGTATCCCGCCCGCACGGCAGAGCCTGGCAAGCTCCCCGTGACGTATTCGATATGCCAGACACAGTAACAATAAGTCTCACGATGGAGATGTTACTGGGCCCGCTCGAGCAAATCGATGATCAACGGGAGGGCCTTTACTTACTTACTATCTCACCATAATTCAATAAAATAAAATAAATTTGGGGCCGGAGCAATAGTACAGTGGGCACGGTGTTTGCCTTGAATGCGGCCGAACTGGGTTCAATGCCTGGCATCCCATATGGTCCACCAAGTGCCGTCTGGTGTAATTCCTGAGTGTAGAGCCAGGAGTAACCCTTGAGCATTGCTGGGTATGACCCAAAAAGCAAACAAATAAATAAATAAAATTAATTAAATTAAAAAACAAAATAAAATTTTAAAAAAGATTGCAACTTTAAAAACAAAGAGTTGCTATTAGTTTTTATCAGCTCTATACCTTTGTTTTGAAAAATCTCTAATTTGGTAATTTAAATGAGAGCAAAGATTGTTCAATCAGGCTCAGAGACTTCAAAGATGTATTAAAATTTAATCATAGGATAGTGCAAACTGCTACTCAGAATGAGTCCTTGAAAATATAAAGCAACTCTAGAAAATTAGTGCATACTCTCAAATATGACATTTTAACCAAAGATGATGGTATTACTGAGCTACCATTCTGGTAAAAAAAAAAAAGATGTAAAAACTTTCCTTCAGATTACTATCCAATATTATTTCTATTTGAAAGTTTTTGTTTTAACTTTATTGTGGTATGAAAAGGCCGGAGCGATAGCACAGCGGGTATGGCGTTTGCCTTGCACGCAGCCAACATGGCGGACCCGAGTTCGATTCCTCTGCCCCTCTCAGAGAGCCCTGCAAGCTACCGAGAGTATCTCGCCCGCACTGCAGAGCCTGGCAAGCTACCCGTGACGTATTCGATATGCCAAACACAGTAACAACAAAGTCTCACAATGGAGAGGTTACTGGGCCCGCTCGAGCAAATCAATGAACAACTGGAGGACCATGACCTGACCGTGACTTTATTTAGTATTTGGACTGGAACACAGCGAGTAGGGTATTTGCCTTGCAGGCCGCCAACCCCAGTTCGATTACTCCACTCCTCTTGGAGAGACTGGCAAGCTACCAAGAGTATCCCGCCCACACAGCAAAGCCTGGCAAGCTACCTGTGACATATTCGATATGCCAAACACAGTAACAAGTCTTACAATGGGGACGTTACTGGTTCCCGCTCAAGCAAATCAATGAACAATGGGAAGACAGAGCTACTTTATTTTGCCTTTATTGTGTTTTGTTAGTCTAACATATTGTCATTTGCCAAATATCTGATGTGCAAATATTTTCTCTCATTAAGCAGATGTCTATATGTTTAATGATAATTTCTTTCCCAGTGCAGATGCTAGATACTTATTAGTGTCGTGTATTCCCATTTAGTTTTTACTTTTGTTTCCCTTACTAATGAACTCCAATCATTGACGACACAGCCATAGACAATACCATGATGTGTTTCTCTTATGCATTCTTCAATATATTTCATTGACCTGTTTCTTGAATTCATTAGAGTTAACATCGAGAGAGAGAGAGATACTTGGGGTCACTCCTGGTAACAATTAGCTCAGACTTGCAGGAGTGACAGTGTAGAGCCCAGCGCCAGGAAGGAGTCAAAACAAGCCCTGAGCACCACTAGCTGCGCCCCCTCTCATCACCCTTCAAAAGAAGGTTAATACTATAGAGCTTCCTGACAATGTCATAATACAGATGCAGAGAATTTTTAAAAATCTGATTGTTGGAGGTAGGGTTAAATTGGTGAGGATTGCTAGATATTATACTGCTTTTATTGAGAGTAGTACTTATACTACAGTCTCCTGCCCCCACGCCTGGCTGTCCTCACCGGGGCCCCTTGGAGGGGGGCGGGTTGAGTTTCCCTCCCCCCACCCCGAGCAGAGCCCCAGCAGCTGAGGACCTTCGGAGCCAGCCACAGCCATGCTGGGACCACTCTCCACAGTCCGGACAAGCCTCATGCATGAAAGAACTGGCAGAGGAACCCAGGCATGTGGGTCCCGGGGCTGAGATCTCCAAGCCTGCTCAGATTGGGACTGGGCTTTCTCCACCCAGACCCCCCACCTTCCAGTAGGTAGGCATCATACCCACCAGCTGCTGCCAGCGCCAGGTTGGTCCCATCAATGGCCAAGACGCAGAGACTATAAAACCCAGCTCCCGGAAGCATGCAGCCGCATTTGTAGCCGCGCGACATCTTATTATCTCATTTTTCCTTTGGAGAACCTGGCAGGCTACCAAAAGTATTCTGCCCGCACGTCAGAATCTGGCAAACTTCCCGTGTCATACTCAATGTTCCAAATACTAGTAACAATGATGGGTCTCATTCTCCTAACCCTGAAAGAGCATTGAAATGGCTCTTTTAAAATCTCAGGGCTAAGAAGAAGGAGACGTTACTGGTGCCTGCTTGAGGCAATCGATGAACAACAGGATGATCGTGATCGTGATTGAGTGCTTATAATCTTTCATTAAAATTATAGTTTTACTGTGAGTTTCTATCTCATTTGAGTTTGCTATAAAAATACTATTCATGGAGCTGGAGCCATAGCACAGTGGGTTAGAGCGTTTGCCTTGCATGCGGCTGACCCGGGTTCAATTCCCAGCATCCCATATGGTCCCCTGAGCACCGCCAGGAGTAATTCCTGAGTGAAGAGCCAGGAGTAACCCCTGTGCATTGCCGGGTGTGATCCAAAAAGAAAAAAAATACTATTCATGACACATTGTTATGCTATAGTTTCATATAACTCAATTTCATTTGGGTAAGGGTAGCTACAATTACTAGTACTCACAGTTTTTTATTTGTTTGAATATCTATAGGAGATTATTAGGTCACATAAGCAACATCTGGGATTTGCTGACAGACAACTCCATGAGGCTGACGGGCTCTTTCCATACTTTTTGGACCTTTTCATCCCATAATGGTTCTCATCATTCCATTTTTAATTAGATCCATGAGATGCAACTCATATTCATGAGACTACAATGGGCTTGCCCCATCCCTAGGATCATTTTGGGGTGATAATTTGCAACACAGCTCATATGCAGCCTTGAAATTTTGACAAGACAGTTCCTCTTATCTTATTCAGTTCAGACCACAGCTGAACTTTCCTGGGTGGTCTTGAGGCAAAGTGGTGACCAATTGGTGGGAAAACACACAATTGGAATTGAAGGCACATGTCACATGAAACCCCACTTCCTCCCTATCTCACAGATCCAGCCATGCCCCTGACCCTGATCTTCAGAAGTCCCAACTACAGCCATCATCCTATGAATAAAATGTCTACATAATTAAATAAATGAGTGAGAATTTGCACATAACTGGCACTTCATAAGTATTGGTAGAGCAGAAATGAGAAGAACAGAGTTATTTTGTACCTCTAAGTCATAATACCAGATTGTGATGGAATCAATCACTCTTATAGACTGCATCAGAATGGACGATTCATCTGGCTCTCATACTACTGAGCAGAGGAAATAAAGGTTTATTTGGCACAGTCAGATGTTACCTCCAGGCTGGAATGCCTTCTAAAGCTCTATACCCCGGAGAGGCAAAAAAGTATAGTGGAAGCAACATCTGCATTTGTCTGTTCATTGCAACACTGTTTACAATAGCTACAATATGGAAAAAACCTGAGTGCCTGAGAACAGATGACTGGTTAAAGAAACTTTGGTACATCTACACAATGGAGTGCTACATAGCTGTTAGAAAGGATGAAGTCATGAAATTTACATACAAGTGGTACTACATGGAAAGTATCATGCTAAGCGAAATGAGTCAGAAAGAGAGGGACAGACATAGAAAGATTGCATTCATCTGGGGAACATAAAGTAACAAAATAGGAGACTAACACCAAAGAATAGTCAAAATTAGTACCAGGAAGTTTACTCCATGGCTTGGAGGCCAGCCACACACTCTAGGGGTAAAGGCAGCTCAGATAGAGAAGGGAGCACCAAATAAAGGGTGTTGGGAGGATCCTCCCAGGATGGGAGAAGCATACTGAAAGTAGACTCTAGACTGAACATGACTGTGACTCAATGCCTCTTTTGCAAACCACAGCACCCAAAAGGAGAGAGAGAGAACAAAAGGGAGTGCCCTGCCACAGAAGCAGGGTGGGTGGGAGGGATACTGGGATTAATGGTGGTGGAGAATGGGCACTGGTGAAGGGATGGGTACTCAATCGTTATACAACTGAAACCCAGGCACAAAAATTTGTAAGTCTACAACTGTACCTCATGGTGTTTCACTAAAATAAATAAATAAATAAAAATAAAGCTCTAAGGATGCCTTGCCTAAGAGAGAAAGGCAAAACAAAGGCTGGAGGCCAAGGAAACACCTTGTCTGTGATAAGGGATATCCTACATATTGCTGTTATTTGAGCAGGAACTCTCCTGTTTCTCTAGGCCAAACTTGAAGTAAGAGAAATAATTCTGAGTTTTTGCTAAGAACTCTCATTTGGTCCCAAAAAAACCTGCATGCTTGCCTCCACTAAAAGTAAGTTCTTGGGGCTGGAGTGATAGCACAGTGGGTAGAGTGCTTACCTTGCACATAGCCGACCCAGGTTCAATTCCCAGCATCCCATATGGTCCCCCAAGCACCGCCAGGAGTAATTCCTGAGTGCAGGAGCCAGGAGTAATCCCTGTGCATTGCCAGGTGTGACCTCCCCCCCCCCCCCAAAAAAAAGCATCATCTTCAGCTTCATTCCCCAGAGAGATATGCCAGAAACATCCATATCATCCTAGTAATAGAAGACATCTGACAGAACAAAACTTTTAATTCATTCCTTGTTATAAATGCTTTCAAACGTTGTTCTTTCCTCCTCTGCTGGGTATGAATGAATCACATCCTCAGGAAATACAGCCAGTTGAGTAAATCAGAATTCTGGAACATCTTAGGAAATGAAGCTAGTTCAGTTGACTCACTGGATTGAGGCAGCCCTCACCAAACACAGGAAACCTTGAAACAGGCTTGAGAGTGCCTTAAACATGTTCTGTTCCTGACTCAAAATGAGCTACGCTGATTTCAAAGTGTTTGCCTAGGCAAAAGGCAGATGGGTTTAATTTAGATCCCTTAATCAGTGAAGTTATTTGTCAACCTAAATAAATAAATAAAATGAAAGCTGTCTGGAAACCCGGCTTTATTTTATTTTATTTTCATTTTGGGTTTCAGAGTCACAGTCAGTGGCACTCAGGGCTTACACTTGGCTCTGCACAAAGGGATCACTTCTGGCAGGACTCAGAGGACCATAAGGGGTACACGTGCAAGGCAAGCACCTTACCTGTATGCTATCTCTCCAGTCCCCAGCTTTAGTACGAACATGGCCAACATCGCCCTCAGCCTCTTTCCTTTCCTTTCATAAGGACAATATTAGCAGTTACTAAAGAGAGCCTTTACTGTATTTAGATTATCATTTATCAAGGTACCAAAAAAAATTAAAAGATTTAGGATGGATTCCATGGAGTATTCTGAAAATATGAACAAAATAATTCTTTCAGTCACACAATTTCCCTGTGTTTTAGCTTTAGTGGAATAATTGGATATTGCTGGGGGAGGTGAGTCAAGTTGGCCATGGTTCAGGAAATCGGGTGACGCTTTTCCATGCTATGCAAATAAATAAAATTCCCACATGCAGGCGAGGTTCTCATTTATTTTTCAAAATGGAAATGAACTCCTAGACCTGAAAAATGATGGACAGTGAATCATCTGAGGCAGATGACTTAACTCTTGTTACCTCCATTTTTCTTCACAACAGTCTTGCAAACTTACCTTTTGAGCCACAAGCGTGGGTGAAGATATCTTAAGCACTAGAAGACAGATGATATCTACGTGGTGGCCATGTTGATTAGTGGGAGTCCAGATGTGAGTCTTGCTGGGCAAAGAACATGCTCACACCAAGTTACAAGAGAAAGTTTCATTTTTCTCCAGCTAAAACAATACATCCTTCCTTCCAGACCACATCCCTCAAGTGTCTTTCCAATTCGTGTTCTTTCCACCAAATGCAAACTGTGACTAGGAATTCAAAACAAACAGTGCTCATTCTAAAAGCCATAAAACTATGCACACAAAGTCAGTTGATGCTAAGGTAAACACATCTTCATACCAAAAGAAAGGTGGGGCACAAAGTCTAGTGGTTTAAAATGTAAGATGTTCTTCTTTTAAGGGCAAGGTTTGTCTTAATTACTGAGGCCTGATAAGCCTAAACAAAGTCCAGAGTAAAAGGCTGCCTCAGCTCTAACAGGGTCAATCTCATCCCCTTAGAGATAGCCTAGACATCTTTTCTGCTTTCTGGCCTATTTCCCTTCAACCCTCTGTCGGGACTTTATTCCTAAGAGTCTTCAGTGGGCTATTTAGATAGCTAAGAGTAGCCTTGACCAGACCAAATACTCCCAATCAGTCCTTTCTGGGTAAAGTTCTAAGAAAAGTTAATGTCATCATCACTCCTCCATGCATTCCTGTCAGCAAACACTTAGTAACAGAATAATCTGATGACATCATCCTACTTACTGTACATGTCAAGAAAACTATACTGTACACCATCAAAACAATTTCATCAGAGTAAGTCACTCAAACAAGTTCAAACAGCAAACAACTCTTCAAAACAAGTTATCAAGACATGAATTTGAATCAAAACAAGTTAGCACATAGCAATTCGCCCTGTGGTTTAAAATAACTTACATTTAATTTACATACATATACCCTGAGCTGGAGTGATAGCACAGTGGGTAGGGCATTTGCCTTGCACACAGCCGACCCAGCTGACCCAGGTTCAATTCCTCTCCCTCTCTCAGAGAGCCCAGCAAGCTACCGAGAGTATCCCGCCCGCACGGCAAAGTCTGGCAAGCTACCCGTGACGTATTTGATATGCCAAACACAGTAACAACAAGTCTCATACTGGAGACGTCACTAGGCCCGCTCCAGCAAATCAATGAACAACGGGAGGATGTGACAGTGACAGTGACATACACCCTATGGACCTAAACAAACTTGGTGTCCTCACCTGATATTATCAAGATTCTTGAAAACTGCAAGTTTAAGCCAAAGGATGTGTAACTTAAGCAGAGCCTAAGTAATATCCTATCACTCAGTGTTGGTGGAGATTTTTTTTCTCATCAATATTATAGCAAAACAAGGTTGAGTACACAGAGATTGTCAAGCAGGTTAGGCGCTTGTTTTGCAAACAGTGGACCCGGGTTCCATCCCTAATACCACATCCCTAGCACACTGAGTAGTGTCAGGAGTGATTTCTGAGCACAGAGTCAATAGCAAGTCCTAAGCACAAAATAAAAACCAAAACAAACAAAATGACATTGTTTGAAACCTTCACATATTTTATACCACCCTTTGATACTGAGTATCTTGGATACTAGCATTTTACCTGATATACTACGTGCAAATATTTTCTCCCATTAAATAGAGTATCTTTTTAGCCTGAGCTTCTTTTACCATGCAAAAACATTTAGTTTCATGTACTTATACTTTCAACAGAAGCAATCATCGAAAACAACTCTGAAGTCCATTTCCTTGAGAGCACTACATATGTTTTCCTCAACATAGTTTATGGATGCTGGTCTAATATTAAGCATTTTAGTCTACTTTGAATTAGCATTTGTGTATAATATTAGAAATGGATCTACTTTCCATTTTTGCAGGGACGCTTTAGTATTCCCAACACAGCATGCTGAAGAGGCATTCTTTGCTCTATGTTATAGATCAGCTCCTTTGTCGTATGCCCGAGGTTTTATCTATGGACTCTCGATTCTAACCATTGGTGATAGAGTATGTGTTCATTCTAGTACCACACCGTTTTTTTTTTATTAAAAAAATTTTTAATAGTGAGACATCATGAGGTACAGTTGCAGACTTACACATTTTTGTGCTTGGGTTTCAATTATACAATGATCAAATACCCATCCCTCCACCGGTGCCCATTTCCCACCACCACGAATCCCAGTATCCCTCCCATCCCCCATCCCCCCATCCCACCCTGCCTCTGTGGCAGGGCATTCCCTTTTGTTCTCTCTCTCTTATTTGGTGTTTTGGTTTGCAAAAGAGGCAATGGGTGACAATCATGTTTAGTCTATAGTCTACTTTCCGCATGCTTCTCCCATACTGGGAGAATCCTCCCAACACCTTCATTTGGTGTTCCCTTCTTTATCTGAGCTCCCTTTTCCCCTAGTAGGTGTGGTTGGCTTCCAAGCCATGGAGTAAAATTCCTGGTACTAATCTCGGCCATTCTTGGGTGTTAGTCTCCTATTTTGTTACTTTATGTTCCCCAGATGAATGCAATCTTTCTATGTCTATCCCTTTCTTTCTGAGTCATTTCGCTTAACATGATACTTTCCATGTAGTACCACTTGTATGTAAATTTCGTGACTTCCTCTTTTCTAACAGCTACATAGTACTCCATTGTGTAAATGTACCAAAGTTTCTTTAACCAGTCATCTGTTCTCGGGCACTCAGGTTTTTTCCAGATTCTGTCTATTGTAAAGAGTGCTGCAATAAACAGACAATTGCAGATGCCACTTCGACTATACTTTTTTGTCTCTCTGGGATATATTCCCAGGAGTGGTATTGCTGGGTCAAATGGGAGCTCAATTTCTAATTTTTTGAGAATCATCCATACTGTTTTCCAAAAGGACTGAACCAGTCGGCATTCCCACCAACAGTGAAGGAGTGTCCCTTTCTCACCACATCCGCGCCAGCACCGGTTGCTTTTGTTCTTGTAGACATGGGTCAGTCTCTGTGGTGTGAAGTGATATCTCATTGTGGTTTTGATCTGCATCTCCCTGATGATTAATGATGAGTACCACACCGTTTTTATTATATCAAAATTCATAAGAGGACAGGCTAATCCTGTAATTCAAAGTTACATTTGAAGTCAAAAAAATGGGGGGTATTTAACAAAGCACTACATCCCGTTTATGTTAGAAACTCCAGCAATAAAGGGAAACTTCCTCGACTTGATAAAGAATATTACCCCTTCTAAAATAAATAAACAAATAAATAAATAAAAGCTAAAGCTGACATCATGCTCTGTGCATATGGTTCCCTGAACACTACCAGAAGTAATTCCCTAACCACAGAGCCAAGTGCAAGCCCAAACAACAGTGAATCCTCAGTCCTTTATGCTGAACCCATGACCCAGTGAGTTGTCCAAGAATCAGCAGTGGGGTTTCTGGACTCCTGAGCACCAATTGGGAGCTCCTCAAAAATAGATAAAATAAAAACGCATTCACTCCATTTTTACACTAGCTCCTCTGAGAATGAGATAGATATAAATCTAACATTATATGCATATGATTTATAACAAAAATGAAAAATTGATGAAGGAAATCAAAGAACAATACAAGAGATAGAATTGTATGCTCTGAATAGAAAAACATCGTCCAGATGCTAGTTCTTCTCCAACTTGGTATATAGATTGAACGCAATTCAATAAAATCCCAAGTAATTTTGTAGATATTGATAAAGTAATTTCTAGAGTCTGTCAATATGGAGAGACAGTAGTCAACAGAATGTTGAAAGATAAGCAGAAATTCAGAGAATTAACATTACCTGACTTCAAAATTTATTATAATGTTATGATAATCAAGATAGGATGATATTAGCAGAAGCACACATACAAGACCAATGGATCAAAACAGACAGACTTCCGTACAGAAAGAGAGCCACATACAAGGGACCTCAAAATGGCTCTACAGAGAATCAGAGTCCTAGCAGATGATTCCAAGAGGAACAATATTAGAATCATGGAACTACCAGAACCTCAGGGAAACAATCCCAACGAAAAAAACACCGTCAAACAAATCATTGCTGAAAACTTCCCAGAGCTGCACAATGCAGCCATTCAGGTTCAAGGAGCCCGATGGGTGCCAGCTAAAAGAGACCCCAACAAAAACACTCCAAGACATATCATAGTTAGAATGATCGATACTACCAATAGAGACACAATACTGCAAGCAGCAAGAGCAAAGGAAATCACATACAAAGGAGCATCCCTTAGATTCACAGCAGACCTATCAGAGGAAACCCTACAAGCCCGAAGGCAGTGGCGAGATATAGTCAAAAAACTAACGGAAATGAATGCTTCCCCAAGAATACTCTATCCGGCTAAACTCTCCCTCAAAATTGAAGGAACGGTACACTATTTTATAGATAAACAGCAGCTCAGGAACTTCATAGACTCAAAACCAAACCTAAAGCAAGGCCTAAAGGGGGTACTATAAGAAAAGACAAACCCTACAACCACAACACACCCGCACAGAAAGATGACACAAAACCCCATAACCATTCTCTCTCTCAATGTCAACGGTCTAAATTCACCAGTTAAGAGACACAGAGTGGCAAAATGGATACAGAGACAGAACCCAACATTCTGCTGCCTACAAGAAACTCACCTCAACAGCCAGAGCAAACACAGACTCAAAGTCAAAGGATGGAAAACAATCCTGCAAGCACACAACTCCCTCAAAAAAGCTGGGGTGGCCATACTAGTATCCAACAACATTAATTTCACCTTGAAAAAGATTAGAAGGGACAGTGAAGGCTATTTTCTCTTCATCAAGGGATACGTACAACAGGAAGAAATCACACTCTTAAATGTATACGCACCTAATGAGGGAACAGCTAAATATTTAAAACAACTGCTAACAGATTTTAAGGAGGACATCACTACCAACACAATAGTACTTGGAGACTTCAACATCGCCTTATCACCTCTGGATAGATCAACAAGAACAAAACCCAGCAAGGAATTATTGGCTTTGAAAGAAGTAATAGAAGAGAAAGGGCTTAAGGACTTATACAGGGCTTTACACCCCAAAAAAGAAAGAATACACATTCTTCTCCAGCGCGCATGGAACATTTTCCAAAATAGACCATGTGCTAGGACACAAAACATACCTCAACAGAATCAAGAAGATAGAAATAGTATCAGCCATCTTTTCAGACCATGATGCACTGAGGATAGAAGTGAATCACACAAAGACACGGAGAACCAAATCAAACACCTGGAAATTAAACAACTCAATGCTGAACAATGAGTGGGTCAAGAATGAAGTCAAGGATGAAATCAAAAGATACCTGGAAACAAATGAGAATGAAGACACAAACTACCAGAACTTATGGGATGCAACGAAAGCTGTATTAAGGGGAAAATTTATAGCTCTGCAAGCATATCTTAAGTCAATAGAAACGATGCACATAAACAATTTGACCTCACAGCTCAAGACCTTAGAAAAGGATCAACAGAAAGAGCCTAAATCAGGCAGAAGGAAAGAGATCATAAAACTTAGAGCAGAAATCAACGACATGGAAAACAAAGAAACAATCCGAAAGATCAATGAAACCAAGAGCTGGTTCTTCGAGAAAATAAATAAGATAGATAAACCACTAGCAACACTCACAAAGAAACAGAGAGAGAGAACCCTAATAAATCGAATCAGAAATAAGAATGGGGATATCACAACAGAAACTAAAGAAATTCAAGAGATCATCAGAGACTACTTTGAAAGTCTCTATGCCACAAAACACGAGAACCTGGAAGAAATGGATAAATTCCTGGATTTCTACCATCTCCCAAAGCTGAATCAAGAAGATATAGAGTACCTGAATAGACCTATTTACATCAAGGAAATTGAAACTGTAATCAAAAGTCTTCCCAAAAACAAAAGCCCAGGCCCAGACGGATTTACTAGCGAATTTTTCCAAACATTTAAAGAGGACCTATTGCCAATTCTTCTCAAGCTTTTCCAGGAAATTGAAAAAACAGAAACTCTCCCAAACAGCTTCTATGAAGCCCATATCTCTCTAATACCAAAAGGAAACAAAGACACCGCAAGAAAAGAAAACTACAGGCCAATATCCCTGATGAACACGGATGCGAAGATTCTCAACAAAATACTAGCCAATAGAATACAACAGCTCATCAAAAAGATCATACATCATGACCAAGTGGGATTCATCCCAGGGATGCAAGGATGGTTCAACATTCGGAAATCAATCAACATAATCCATCATATCAACAAAAGAAAAGATAAAAATCATATGATCATATCAATAGACGCAGAGAAAGCTTTTGACAAGATCCAGCACCCATTCATGATGAAAACCCTTGCCAAAATGGGGATCGAGGGAACTTTCCTCAATATAGTTAAAGCCATCTACCACAAACCTACAGCAAACAGTATCCTCAATGGGGAAAAACTGAGACCCTTCCCCCTAAGGTCAGGGACGAGACAAGGATGCCCACTCTCTCCACTACTGTTCAATATAGTACTGGAAGTACTTGCAATAGCGATTAGGCAAGAAAAAGATATTAAGGGCATCCAGATAGGGAAAGAAGAAATTAAGCTCTCACTATTCTCAGATGACATGATACTATACTTAGAGAACCCTAAAACCTCTACCAAGAAACTCCTAGAAACAATAGGCTTGTATAGTAAAGTGGCAGGCTATAAAATCAATACCCAAAAATCCATGGCATTCCTATATGCAAATAGTGAAAGAGAAGAAAGTGACATCAAGAAAACAATCCCATTCACAATTGTGCCCCAGAAAATCAAGTATCTAGGAATCAGCTTAACTAAGGAAGTAAAGGACCTGTACAAAGAAAACTACAAAACGCTACTTCAGGAAATAAAAGAGGACACGAGGAAATGGAAAAATATCCCCTGTTCATGGATGGGGAGAATCAACATCATCAAAATGGCAATACTTCCCAAAGCACTGTACAAATTCAATGCAATCCCTATAAGGATACCCATGACATTCTTCAAAGAAATGGAGCAAACACTCCTGAAATTTATATGGAACAATAAGCCCCCACGAATAGCTAAAGCAATTCTTGGGAAAAAGAAATTGGGAGGAATCAACCTCCCTAACTTCAAACTCTACTACAAGGCAGTAATAATTAAAACAGCATGGTACTGGAACAAAAGCAGAGCTGCAGACCAATGGAACAGAGTTGAATATACTGACATTTCCTCCCAAACATATAATCATCTAATTTTTGATAAGGGGGCAAGAAAAGTGAAATGGAGCAGGGAAAGCCTCTTCAATAAACTGTGCTGGCAAAATTGGACGGCTACATGCAAAAAATTGGGCTCAGATCTCTGCCTAACACCATGCACAAAAGTAAGATCAAAATGGATTTATGACCTCAACATCAGACCAGAATTCATAATGTTTATTGAAGACAAAGTCGGCAAAACTCTCCATGATATTGAAGCTAATGGTATCTTCAAAGATGTCACGCCACTGGCCAAGCAAGTGAAAACAGAGCTAGACAAATGGGGCTATCTTAAACTAAGAAGCTTCTGCACCTCAAAAGAAACAGTGACCAAAATACAAAGACAGCCTACAGAATGGGAAAGAATATTCACCAAGTACACATCTGACAAGGGGTTGATATCAAGGATATACAAGGTATTGGTTAAACTCCACAAGAAGAAATCACCCAACCCCATCAAAAAATGGGGTGAGGAAATGAACAGAAACTTTCGCAAAGAAGAAATTCGAATGGCAAAAAGGCACATGAGAAAATGCTCTACATCGCTAATCATCAGAGAGATGCAGATCAAAACCACAATGAGATATCATTTCACACCACAGAGACTGGCCCACATCCACAAGAACAAAAGCAACCGGTGCTGGCGCGGATGTGGCGAGAAAGGGACTCTCCTTCACTGCTGGTGGGAATGCCGTCTGGTCCAACCCTTTTGGAAAACAGTATGGACGACTCTCAAAAAATTAGAATTTGATCTGCCATTTGACCCAGCTATAGCACTCCTGGGAATATATCCCAGAGAGGCAAAAAGGTATAGTCGAAGTGACATCTGCAATTGTTTGTTCATTGCAGCACTCTTTACAATAGCCAGAATCTGGAAAAAACCTGAGTGCCCAAGAACAGATGACTGGTTAAAGAAACTTTTGTACATTTACACAATGGAGCACTATGTAGCTGTTAGAAAAGATGAAGTTATGAAATTTACATACAAGTGGTACTATATGGAAAGTATCATGTTAAGTGAAATGAGTCAGAAAGAGCGGGATAGACACAGAAAGATTGCATTCATCTGGGGAACATAAAGCAACAAAAAGGGAGATTAACACCCAGGAATGGCTGAGATTAGTACCAGGAATTTTGCTCCATGAATGGAAGGCCAGCCACACGTTCTAGGTGAAAAGAAGCTCAGATAGAGAAGAGAGCACCAAATGAAGGGTGTTGTGAGGACCCTCCCAGGGTGGGAGAAGCATGCTAAAAGTAGTCTATAGACCAAACATGATTGCCACTCAAAGCCTCTCTTGCAAAACACAGTACCCAAAAGAAGAGAGAGAGAACAAGGGGGAATACCCTGCCACAGAGGCAGGATGGGACGGGGAGATGGGGAGTGGGGGGATGCTGGGACCCGTGGTGATGGATGACGGGCACTGGTGGAGGGATGGGCACTTGATCATTGTATAACTGAAACCCAAGCACAAAATTTGTAAGCCTATAACTGTACCTCATGGTGTTTCACTAATAAAAAAAGAAAAAAAAAAGAAAGAGAGCCACATAAATAATCAACTAAGAGAGTTAGCAAAGACACAAAGGCACAGACCAGAATGATACTATGGTGGGTGGGTGTTTGCCTTGCATCCCATATGGTCCCCCAACCACTGCCAGGAGTAGTTCCCGAGTGTAGAGCCAGGAGTAACACCTGAACATTGCCAGGTGTGGCCCAAAAAATGAAACAAACAGAAAGCAAAGGTGAACCTAATCAAATATAAATATATTTGACATACAAAAAAAAATAAAACCACAGCAGCATTCGAAGCTGTGGTTAAAAAAAAAAAAAAAGCTTCTATTTTAAGAACAAAGACCATAGTCTTAAATTTGATATATAATTGAAACTTCTGAAAACTTCCTTTGTAATAGACAGGTGAAGACAGACACTTGGTAATTGCAAAGGGTATTTATATGCCTGCGGCGGAGGAGGGATTTTTGGAAAGTTGCTTTGGAAGAAAAATGCATGTTTGGGGGGAGAAAAGATATATCCCCAAAGTGATTCTGTTCACAATTTGAAAAGCAATGTATTGTGAAAACTTAAGAAACATTACTTACCTATACACACACACACACACACACACACACACACACACACTCTGAAAGCCAAATATTATGTTTTTGATAACCTAAAAGGAAAGTTTTCAAGAGGCAACATGCTCTGTCATTTCAGAGAAAATATCTCATTTGCAATGTTTCAGGATTCAAGGTCGGCTTGAGAAACACTCTGCTCTGATTGTAACTGTGAGAGTCATTCTTGCCTTCTGAATTAATCATGTTCTTTTCCTCCCCACTGATGGTCAATCCAAAACTGTTTACTCAAGCATCTAAACACAAAAATCTAATCATTCAAACATGATGAATAATAGACAAATCCTGGAACTGGAATTAAGAGACAGGTTTTGAGCCCAGGTCTGTCAACCAGTGAACAGGGTGGCATTGTGTGAATCGTTTTAGTTCTCCTTCATCCTCACTGCCAAATAATTCTCTCTCTCTCTCTCTCTCTCTCTCTCTCTCTCTCTCTCTCTCTCTCTCTCTCCATGATTACAGAATTCCTCTGCAAATGAGAGGTGTTGTATAAATGCAGGAGTGACTTAAGGCAGTAACGGTTCACTTTTCTGTCCACTTACCCAAACATTTCACAACTCAAAGTCTCAGCACAATTTACAGTCTTACATTGTCATTCCGTCCAGGCAAACTGGAGGGGAAGATTTCTTTGCAAATGCCCAAGACAAAAATAACGTTCCTCTTCTAGTCCATACCGAACCACATTTTTGGCTTGTATTTCAGAAAATATCCCAGAGGTCATGGTGTAGCAAATATGACTGATTTTTTAGTAAACATAGGTGAAGGTGGTAGCATGTTAGGATCAAGTGAACTTGGAAGGGCTAGGCCGGAGGCTGTGGCAGTACCCACCTTATATGTGTGAGACCCTAAATTCAATCTCTCTGTTACATAAAAATATATATATGTCACTTATCACTTAACTTCCCGTTAGTCGTCGATTTGCTCGAGCGGGCGCCAGTAACGTCTCCATTTGTCCCTGTCGCGTGCTAGTGTAGCCCAATGGCATCTGTTCGCTCCGGGAACATGAAGGGCCTCAAACCGATAGTTCATGATCTTGACGAAGAAGTCTGACCATCTGGAAGGTGGGCGGCCACGCGGTCTTTTGACATCCCATGGAATCCAGTCGGTAACAGCTCTAGTCCAGCGGTCGTCTTTAAATCTCATTACGTGACCAGCCCATCTGATTTTCGACACCTTGGCAAATGAGACAGCGTCCCTGATTCTTGATCATAGACGGATGTCAGAACTCCGGATTCTTTCTCTCATTTGAGTGAAACGTGATATTCCAAGCATAGCTCTTTCTATTCTTCTTTGGGAGACCTGAATAGCGTTCTCATCTTGTTTGCGTAGGGCCCAGGTCTCTGAGGCATATGTTAATGCAGGAAGAACAGTGGAATCAAAGAGATGTGCCCGGAGCCGGAGGTTCTTCGTCCTCTTAGCTATTTCTTCGACGTTCTTGAAGGCGTTCCAAGCCGCTCTCTTCCTCCTGCACAGCTCGGGTGCCAGGTCATTTGTCATGTTGACCTCTCGACCTAGGTACACATAGCTGTTGCATTCGAAGATGGTCGTTCCATTGAGAGCGAATGGGGTGTCAGGAACAAGGCTGTTTCTCATAAACATTGTCTTCGTAAGATTCAGCTGTAGTCCTACCTTTCCACACTCACGGTCAAAGTCGGCCAGCATTTGTGCCGCTTGGCTGATGTTTGGTGTTATTAAAACAATGTCATCAGCAAAGCGGAGGTGGTGCAGTTGCCGACCATCTATCTTCACTCCCATTCCTTCCCATTCCAGTCGTCACATGATGTTCTCGAGGGTGGCACTGAAGAGTTTCGGTGAAATGGTATCACCCTGCCGCACCCCTCTCTTGACATCAACGATCATTTCTTTGTAGAATGGTGAGATCCTGGTAGTGAATCCGCAATACAGCTCACGGAGGATCCTGATGTATTGGGCTTGAATGCCCTGATTGGCTAGGGCTTCAATGACCGCTTCCGTCTCAACAGAATCAAAGACCTTCTTTAAATCAATGAACGTTAAACAGAGCGGCATCTTGAACTCCCGAGAAACCTCAATGAGCTTGGTTATTGTGTGGATATGGTCGATGGTGCTGAATCCTTTGCGGAACCCTGCTTGCTCGCATGGTTGTCCTTCATCTAGTGTTCTGCCAATCCTATTTAGGATGACTCAAGTGAACAACTTGTAGATGACAGACAATAGGCAGATCGGGCGATAGTTGCCAATGTCATGGATGTCTCCCTTCTTGAACAGTAGTACGGTCCTGCTGGTTTTCCATTGGGACGGAACCTTGCATTCAGACAGGTAGCGAGTGAAGAGCCGAGCCAGTGTATTGATGAGTACTGACGGCAGGTTCTTCAGGTGTTCAGGTCTGACCTTGTCTGGGCCGGGTGCTGTTTGTTTCTTTACCGACAAAATGGCGTGTCGGATTTCGGAAGGGAGAACGTTGGGAACGACATATCCATCCTGTGGAATTTGGTATGTCGGCAAGTGGACATGGCTATCGAAGAGATTTGAGTAGAAGTCATGGATAATCTTCTCCATTGCCGTTCTGGAGGATGTGATGGATCCATCAGGACGTCGGAGGGCAGTCATCTTGGTCTTATAGTTGGCGAAGGACAGGCAGGCGTTACGAATACTTTTCCCGGCTTCTGCCACATCTACCAGTACTTCTGCTCTTCTCTCTTTGAGGTCTTCCTTGATCGCATCTCTGCACTGCTTTGTGAGCTCGGACGTTAGCTTGCGGTTGCCTGAGGCATGCGCCAAACCACACTGGCGAATTAACTCAAGAGTTTTCGAAGATAGGCGATTTTCTGTGGCTATCTCTCTCTTGGCGTTCCTCGCACATTCATGGAGGTACTGAACCAGTCGATCGTATTCCTCATCAATGTTGTCAACAATGGCATCTTCCCATGTTGCCGCAATAGTACCAAAGAGTTCCCAGTTGGTGGTCATTCTGGGAGTTCTCTTTTTGAACTTTGCAGCCCTTTCTCCCTGCTCTGTGAAGTAGAATTTTGCACGAAGGAGATGGTGGTCCGATCCTGTTCGAAATTTTGGGACAACAGCGACATCAGTCAGGCAAAACCGTCGATTGAATATGATGTGGTCTATTTCGTTGTGGAATCGTCCACCGGGAGACTCCCACGTCCATCATTTAGATTCTGCCTTCTGGAACTGTGAGTTATCGTGAATGGTCTTGGTCGACATGATGA
This sequence comes from Sorex fumeus, assembly GCF_029834395.1. Taxonomy (NCBI): domain Eukaryota; kingdom Metazoa; phylum Chordata; class Mammalia; order Eulipotyphla; family Soricidae; genus Sorex; species Sorex fumeus. Next base: position 461,499 of record NW_026606065.1, on the reverse strand, counting down.
ACTCAGACAGTCTCTCACCCTGTTTGTTCCATTCTAGGCCATGGGTCCCGATGTGAAGTTCTTCAGCTGATCTTCTCGGTCCTATCTTGGCATTAAAATCACCCACAATGATCTTGTAAAAGGTGTGGTCTTTTTTATAGAACTTCTCTAGCTCCATGTAGAACTTCTCGATTTCTCTTTCATCATAATGAGATGTTGGTGCGTAGACAACGAAGATAGAAACTGCAGGCAGTGAGTCACATCTATTCAAATGTAAACGTCCGATTCGGGTTGTTAGGCATTCGAATGAATCAATGCTCTTGGCCAAGTTTGTGTTGACAAGGACACCGACGCCTCCAACACCTCTTTTATCGCATGTTCCGAGGAACAATTCTTCTCCAGTGTCGAAAACGGCATGGTGAGATTCGTGCCTTCTTGTCTCGGTCAGACCAATGATGTCGTACTTGATCATTCGCGCTTGTACCATCAGGTCCTTGATGGATGCATCTGATGCTAGCGTACGTGCATTGAAAGTACAGACCATCATTTTTGTCTTCCTTCGTTGTGGCAGCCTAGGTCGGCCTTGAGATTTTGTCGGCCTCTCCTTTCTCATCCTTCTCAGTGCTGCCATGTCGGTGAAGCCTTCAGGGTCAGGTGAATGAGACCAGTTGTAGTTACTGGTTTTGGCATATTGACACTACTTCCACTACCCAGCCGTCGCCACACTCCAGGATGCTTTCCGGACCCGCGTGGCAGCTCCGGCCGAGACCCACGCACGACTGAAGACCCACAGAACAAGATAAGCGGAACTCTCTGAGACCTTGGACTCCAGGCTCGGCGGACCCAGGGACAGAGCTTCTCTGCTTGCTCCAACCACCACAGGTGACAAAGGGATTCTAATCAGGAGCCCCACCCTACCCTGCCCTGTCTGCTTCCATCAACTACCCAGGGATCGAATTGTGCACAGGAGACCCACCCTACCCAGATAAATACCCCACTGGCAGACTTCCACTCTCGACACTACTTCCACTACCCAGCCGTCGCCACACTCCAGGACGCTTTCTGGACCCGCGGGGCTGCAAGCGGCCGCGCGACCCATCATAAGACACTAAATACCCATCTTCCAGAATTGTTGTACCATATTTGATAGGGTTCAAATATGGTAACACCTACAAGGGTGATTAGAGGTCGCCCCAAAAGCCTCTATCCCTCTCGGAAAGACTGGCAAGCTACCGAGAGTATTCCGCCCGCACGGAAGAGCCTGGCAAGCTATCCGCTGTGTATTCGATATATGTAACTAAAACAAATTAATAAATCTGGAATATTTTATTGGCACATTAATGGAGTTATACCTTCAAATGAATATAAACATTTACTCTCAGTTTTCTAAGTACCTATTACCAAACATCTAGAAGTTCCTCAATCTATAGCATAGAAGCTGACATTAAGATTCTCAAGACTAGGGAGAAAGAGCTGCTCCAGAAACACAACCCAACAAGGAAGGTGACAGAAACCCACAGAATGCTTTAAAAGACCTCTGGATCAGATGCTTTTAAGATTTCATGAGAAAGAAAAATGGAAGAAAGAAAGTCCTGAACTTTTACTCTATGTTCTACTGAAGAAGCATAGCAGGAAATCAAAGACTTAATTGTGACATTGCAGAAACAATATAGGAAAACTAATTATTGGCATTATTTATGTGTTAACTATATGCTTGATATACATATATACATATGTGTAAATGTGTCTTTTTTATTTTAGAAAACTCAGCAGTTCTCAAGTCTTAGTCCTGGCTCTGCCCTCAGGGTTCACTCTGGAGGTTTCAGGGGACCATATGGGGTGCAGGTATTGAAATCAGATTGACTGGGTCAAGACAAATGCCCTTCTAGCTATTGCTGTAACCCTGTCTTGTATATTTTTAAATTAATGCCTCCTTAGTTATAAAAATTATATTTTTGTATATTTACAATTGTAATATTTAATAGAAAATGAAATTTCTTTCTTTGTTCATGGCAAATGTATCATTATTATGCTTCATGTTGCCTTCATGCTACTCTTAGTTGGCTTACAAACAAAAAATCTGGGATGTGTGCATGTTTATGAAGATACTAATAGTTGGTAAATTTAGGAGAATAGGATGTGGGCATTAATGTTTCTGTTGTTTCTATTTTCCTGACATTTTAAACTTTTTTTTCTTTCTTTGTTTTTTGTTTGTTTATTTGTTTGTTTGGGGATTTTTTTTTTTTTGCTTTTTGGGTCACACCCGGCAATGCTCAGGGGTTACTCCTGACTCTGCACTCAGGAATCACTCCTGGCAGTGCTCGGGGATGCTGGGAATCAAACCCCGGGTCGGCCGCATGCAAGGCAAACAAACACCCTACCCACTGTGCTATTGCTCCAGCCCCTTTTTTTGACATTTTAAGAGGGAGCTTTCCCAGAAGTGCTCGGGACCTGGAGGCCACACTCTGAGATACCTGATCTGTCACCCTTTTTTTTAAATGGTTTGCATTTAAAAAACTTTACAGATTTTGTCCAGAGAGCATTTAGGGCCCAGGGTTCTGGTAGCTGCAGGCCTCTCCAATGCTACCATTTCCCAGGACCCATTTTGCCCCCTGGGCTCCCACAGAACTCATAAATGACACTTGCTGCTATAAACCACATAACTTTTAATTGCTAAGCAAAGGTTCAGAATCTCTGTTATATTCTCTTTTTCGCAGAAGAGGAAGCTGAAGTACATTCAAGTTAGCTAAGTTGCAAGAAATTGCTACAGAAACCACAGAAATTCCACCTGGACACCAGAATCCCTAAACAGTCCTGTGTGCCCAGCTCATTCTCTGTCCTTCTCACTGCCAACACCTCTCACCTGCAAACTCCACCCAAGGACTCACCTCAGGCTAGAGGAGCTACGTCATTCACATTCCAAATTCTGAAGAAAGGACCACTACCCTTGGCCTTATCAGTTTTTGGAATTCTTTCTACGCCAGTTATATCCCAGAGAAATGATCCTCCCTTCATAAAAATTATTGTTTTTATAAAACTCAGCTGTTTGTTCCCCAAATGCAACCACTTCCTGCCAAACTCCCTTCTATCTCACATTCTTGTCCTTTCATCCCTTGGTTGCCATAGTGAGTAGAGCTTCAGGAAAAAGTCCCATAATTACAGATTACTCAATATTCATTTGAAATTTGCAGCCACCACAAGTCTAAATCCATAACAGGAAAACAGAGGCCTAGCTTCTGTGTAATGTCATGCAGGAATTCACTTTGTGGAAGAATTTGCAATGGTGTAACTTTTTAAGTATAATTTGTTTGGAAGCCCCCTGATAGGTTATTTAAATGTTTCTAGAATCAGGAAACTCATGTTTCAACAAGATATCTGGGTCTGCACTGTGGCCATGAAGGTGTCAGGAGGTTACTCCTAATGAGGAAAGTATGTGGTCATTAATTCCTAAACTTTGTAGAATCTATTCTCTTTGTGTAGGATAACACTGTTTTGTCCTTCCTCAGGTAGTTTTCATTTATCGGGTCACACCCATCCCAGGGCACTGAACTTGTGTTATAAGATAATATTGCCTTTCTCTTCTCCTTATGTCTTTTGAATAGTTTACCTTAAAGCAATGTCCTTTCTGTATGGACACAGGAAGACAGTTAATATTATGCTTTGTAACTTGGGAGCTGATTGACTCCAAATAATATTTACTCCTGGGCATCTGCTTTCTTGACTCAATTGCCCTTAGTTCCTAGCACCCCAAAAGCAGGGTCCCGACAAGGGACTGAATGGACCCAGGGCAAGCTGTGAGCTACCCTGGCATCGAAATGGGCCAGGTCAAAGTGCCACAATACTCAACTATAAGTTGAGGACATGATCATGGACAGATGCTGTCATAATCCAAAAGTAACGACTAGGACCCAGCTGGAGCTAGGAAAATTAACCTGGCCTGAGGACTGCGGAATGTATAGTGAGATGTTCTCAGGAAGAACCAAACTAAGTTTATATCTCTTATTGTGCCCATACAGAATGACATTGCTAGAAATATTAGAAGTAGATTTATTTAAGTAGATTACTAACTGAGGGAAGAACACACCCTTGTTAGGATCCCACCCTTGAGCGAATCTCCTTGTAATCTAGAGTAATCTCTTTAGATGAGATTTTATCCTTGAGTTAATCTCCTGGAGGAGTGGTCTTCCCTCTCTTTGTTGATTTGTTAATGTTGAACCCACCTGTGTGTCACCGCCTTACGTGATTGCTATATAAACTAAGACTGTAGGCCCAGGTGAGGGAGATCGGAGAGTCAAGCAAGATGGTTCGGGCTCCAGAGGTCCAGAGTCAGAGCCAGAAGGAGAAAGATTCCAGATTGGGGCCCAGGAGAGAAGGAGGCAGAGGAGAGACAGGAGTGAAGAGGATTGGAATAAACTACTATTGATATCAACCAGCCTGGCCCTCATTTCTTCTTCCATCTGCCCTTGGCCAACAGCCGTCCCGATCCAGGACACACACCGGCTCAAGAGCACCGAACGCGGGCGGTGAGATAGTGCCATCCAGTGAGCCTGCGAACACACAACCTTCAGTGTGTTAAGATTTTACACTTTGTTCAGTTCTTGTACTTCCTTTACAAATATTGACTGAATTCCAAAATTAATATGAGGAGCCACATACTTAACTAACGGGGGTAGCACTGTAGTACTGTCCTCCCGTTGTTCATTGATTTCCTCAAATGGGCATCAGTAACATCTCCATTGTGAGAGTTGTTACTGTTTTTGGCATATTCGAATATGTCATGGGTAGCTTGCCAGGCTTTGCTATGGAGGCGGGATACTCTTGGTAGCTTGCCAGGCTCTCTGAGAGGGGCAGAGGAATCGAACCCAGGTCGGCCACATGCAAGGCAAATGCCCTACCCACTGTGCTATCGGTCCAGCCCAACTGAGGTAAGTACTGCTATTTTCAAGTGGTAGCACTGCAGCACTGTCCTCCCGTTGTTCATCGATTTGCTCGAGCGGCCCCAGTAACATCTCCATTTTGAGACTTGTTGTTACTGTGTCTGGCATATCGAATACATCACGGGTAGCTTGCCAGGCCTTGCCGTGCAGGCAAGATACTCTCAGTAGCTTGCCGGGCTCTCCGAGAGGGGCGGAGGAACCGTTTCAAGTGGTGATGATGGAAATTTGTAATAAATGGTATGACACAGACATATGCAGAATGTTTCGGGAAAGAGAGTACACAAAGCAGGAGACCCCCTAAAAGTGCCAGATATGAACCTTCTGAAAACTGAATTGTAGGGAAATCGAGAGAGTTCCTTTGGCCTTGAGAAACACTCAGGTAGAGGTTGTTATCACCTATAGAAGCATCTCCAAGTTTGGCAGTCACAGTCACTGCTGTGGATCACCTGACCATCAGTTCTGGTTGAGTTTTAATGGCAAAAATAACAGAATAACAAACATGTTTTGAAACCACGTTAAAGGGAAAGGGTAAAAATGAAATAATGAATGAATAAAAGAAAACAAAGACTATACCCATCAACACAGATTTTTCTCTCTCTCTGTCTCTCTCCCTCTCTGTCTCCATTTCTGTTTCTGTCTGTCTGTCTGTCTGTCTCTCTCTCTCTCTCTCTCTCTCTCTCTCTCTCTCTCTCTATCACACACACACACACACATACATACACACAAAAGAAAAGTGAAGTTCCACCACATTTATAGCAACAAGAATTTTTCATCAGTCGTCTCAACTTTAAAACATCATTCCTCTTTCATGTTATGTTATAAGGACTTTTATTAAAAAGACTATTTTGGTATTTTCTGCTGCTGAGATTTCTGACCAGTAAGTTGACCTCAGAAAGATGTGAAACTCATGCTAGGGGAAAAGGGAGCTCAGATAGAGAAGGGAGCACCAAATAAGGGGTGTTCGGAGGATCCTCCCAGGATGGGAGAAGCATGCTGAAAGTAGACTCTAGACCAAACATGATTGCCACTCAATGCCTCTTTTGCAAACCACAACACCCAAAAGGAGGAAGAGAACAAAAGGGAATGCCCTGCCACAGAGGCAGGGTGGGATGGGGGGATGGGGGTGGGAGGGACACTGGGATCTGTGGTGGTGGGAAATGGGCACTGGTGGAGGGATGGATATTTGATCATTGTATAATTGAAACCCAGGCACAAAAATTTGTAAGTCTACAACTGTACCTCATGGTGTTTCACTAATAAAAATTAAAAAATAAATTAAAAAAAAAGAAAATACGTGAAATACCTGTAAGGGATTAAAAAAGAAAAACAGAAAGATGTGAAACTTTATTCAGCCTCAGGGAGGAAAACGTTGAAGAAGGGAGGAGAGCACTAAGGATAATAATATCAGTCAGGAGAATTCACAAGGAGAAAAGACACACTGGGCCAGATAAGAAATAAAAAAAGAGACCAAGAAGAACAGGGATTTTCCCCTCAAGACCATCTATAGAATTTTCCAAGTCCTTGGACGCTAAAATTATTCTTGTTCAGCAGAGTCCTCAATGACCAACTATAATACTTTGCCCATTAGCTAGTAACTATCATGAGCAAAGAAGCATCAAGAAACCATAAAGGAAAAAAACACTGACTTTGGGAGACAAATTTAAACATGTTTTTCATTTAGAATGAATTAGGAAATGTATTTGTCTCTTAGCCATGAGCAATTTGAAATCCACCTAGGGAAAGGAGGTGGATACACTGGTGATGGGTGTGGTGTTGGAGGTTTGCAGACAGGAAACCATCATTAACAATATCATAAATAACAGAATCTTGACCATTTTTTTAAAAAAATAAATTAATAGATCTACCTAAAGTGAAGGTAAGGTTAAACAAAAATGGTCTGTCTGTCCTCAGAGTAAAAAAGTGCTGCAAACTCTAAGTGGAGATGTTTCATTACCTGGTCCACATAGAATGCAAACCCACACAAGAGAAAATGTGGACGCTGGAGAGATAATATAGCTTAGAGAGCATTTGTCTTGCACTCAGTCTACCAGGGCTCAATTCTGGCACCACATACAGTCCCCAAGTCCCAAGAGGAGTGATCCTTGAGTACAGAGCAAGAAGCAACTTGGAGCATTGAAGGGTGTGGCCCAAAAACCAAAAGACAAAACAATAAGTAAACAAAAACTGTACATGAGTGACAAGGCCACTCTCTGCTTTGGTATTTCCATCACACTATTCATCTGTATGGATATAAGCTTTATCTCAAATAAAACTTATCACCAAAAAAAATTTCCTGGTTTAATTATAATGTTAACATAATATGAAAAATAAAATTTTATATTAAAAAATTTTAGTGCCCTTAAAGACAAAATACAAAAGTAATATCAAGTGCAGATATTAAAGTGTGAGTTAGAGTAACTGTATTAATAAATACTAATTTAAACCAATTCAGCTACATTCATAGTTCATGTCTGTTAATAACGAGACAACCTAAAATGGACAAGTATAGGAAAAATGACTATAAGGTTCCAGCCTTCTAATCTTCCACTCAGGAAAGTAAAAAGAGACCTGGAGTGGGGGAGGCATGGAGGGGGGTGGAATCGATTGTCAGAGAGGAAGTCACAAAAGCCAGTGTCAAAAGAAGAAAGGATAAAGAAAGAAGGACTTTCAGACTGGATTCCAGCATCGAAGACACAAGGGCTATGCCCAGACTTACTCAGAAAGGCAAAGTTGATGATTCACTTCTTGGAAAACTCTTCACAGCCCAACTGATACTGAGATCATTGACCTTTCACTGAAACCTATCTTGTTCCAGGGCCATAGTGAGGCAGGTAGACAATTGCCTTGTAACGTGACAACCCAGGTATGATCCCCAGTACCATATATATGGTCCACCAAGCCCACCAGGAGTAATCCCTGAACATAGAGCCAAAAGTTAGCCCTGAGCACTGCCAGATATAACCAAAAAAAACAAAAATGGAAAGTTCTTAAAGAACATAACTTCTGACTTGACACTAAGTCCTAGACACTAAGTCCCAGCTATGCTAACACATAGTCATTTCTAATATTTCAAATTAATCTTTTTTTAAGTAAACCACTGTGAGATAAACAGTTACAAAGTTATCCATGATTGGGTTTCAGTCATGCAATGTTTCAACACCTGTCCTTTCACCGGTATACATTTCCCACCACCAAGATCCCCATTTTCTCTCCTGCCACCCTTCTTGAAGCCTGTCAGGCACTTTCCTTCTCTCTCTCTCTCTCTCTCTCTCTCTCTCTCTCTCTCTCTCTCTCTCTCTCTCTCTCTCTCCCCTCTCTCTTTCTTTCTTTTTGGTTTGCAGTACAGTACTGTAAGGTTATCATGCATATCTCTTTACCCACTTTCAGTGCTCAAGTCTTGTCCAAAGGGATGGTTTCCCTCTGTCCTAACTGCCCTCTTCCCCTTCTACCCACTTGTGACAAGCTTCTAACCATGGGCCAGCTCTCCTTACCCTCATTTCTACTGATACCATGGATAATAGTCTCAACTGTTTTTATATGCCACAAAATAGTGCAATCATTCTATGTCTGTCTTTCTTCCTCTGACTCATTTCACTCAGCATGATACTCTCCATGTCTATGCAGTTATAAGCAAATTTTATGATTTTATTTTCCTAACAGCTGCATTGTATTCTATTATGTGTATGTACCAAAGTTTCTTTTTCCAGTCATCTGTTCTTGGGCACAGAATCTGGCTATTGTGAATAGTGTTACAATGAACATAGAAGTTCAGATTGTGTTTCTGCTGTGTGTTTTTGTGCCCCCAGGGTATATTCCCAGAAGTGGTATTGCTGGATTATACACACATTTCTAGTATTTTGAAGAATGCCCATATTGCTTTCCAAAAAGGCTGGACCAGTCAGCAGTCCCATCAACAATGAATAAGAGTTCCTTTCTCCCCACATCCATACCAGCACTGGTTGTTCTTGTTCTTTTTGATGTGTGCCAGATCCTGTGGTGTGAGATAGTACCTCATTGTTCTTTGGATTTGATTATTTCTGATGATTAGCGAATCTTAATTTAATATAGCCAAGTACTCACACTTTTAATACATTTAGTTTAGGTAAAAGAGAAGCCCACAATGAGACAACGTAGAATGGACAAGTATAGGAAAAATGACTATAATGTTCTAGCCTTCTAATCTTCCACTCAGGAAAGTAAAAACTCCCTTGGGCTTCAGGAAAAATGCTTCCTGCATAAGCAAATAATGCAAAGGTGAAATGAATGATGAATAAGTGTTTGGAACTCTAACTTGATTGTTGTGGGGGCACATTCAATGGTGCACAAGCACCACCATAGTGATACCCAACAGTGCTGGGGTCAGGACAGGTAGCAGGCAATTGGTGGCAGGCATCGATCCAGAGTCTTGCACATCCAAATTATGTACTCTACCACTCAAGCCACATCCCTGGCCCTTGTGAACTTAAGTTTAAATACTTAATGTGATCCTAGGGATGACACTAGAATTGTGACAGAGTGGCTTATATACATATATGGTGGTGTCAAGCTGGACTTTCAAAATGTATGCAATATTGTTCATCAGTGAGAAATAAACAAATCCTTTATTTTATAGGTAAACTACAAATACATAATAGTAGTTTCAAAAAACTACAGATACTATATTGAAAAAAACTCTAAGCATAACATTTCCTAAAAATCCAATATTTGGGCAGGAAAGAAGAGGTCAGGTTCAAGTAGAACTTGTCCTGGCCTTATCATTCCTTTGTTTCTCTTCAGGAAACATCTCAGAGCCAGGGAAATGGCTCAAATGACTGGAGCATAAGATTTACATATAGGAGGTCTTGGTTGAATTGCCAGGACTGTGTGCTGTGCGCTACCCCCAACTACTGCTGGGAGCAACCCTTAAGCACTGAGCCAGGATCAGTCCCTGGGCACTGTTAGTGTGAACCCAAAACAAAAACAAACAAAATGAGCATCTTAAACATCATGTGTGTTTAATTTATTATAGATGCAATAGTTACAACAATTTTATGTAATAACCATAATATATAAGGCATATATTATGGTTAGGGCTGGAGGGATAGCATATGCGTTTGCCTTGTGCGCAGCCAGCCCGGCCAGGCCAGGTTCAATTCTTCAATTCTTACACCCCTCTCGGAGAGCCTGGCAAGCGACCAAGAGTATCTCGCCCGCATGGCAAAGCCTGGCAAGCTACCCATGATGTATTCAATATGCCAAACACAGTAACAAGAAGTCTCACAATGGAGACGTTACTGGGCCTGCTCAAGCAAATCGATGAACAATGGGAGGACAGTTTGTTTGTTTTTATATTATGGTTATTACATAAAATAATTGTATAATCATGGATGTTTAAATTATTCCTTAACCAAAAACAACTGCATCCTAATTACTCTTCAAGAGCCACCTGTCCTGGAAAATATTTTCTCTGTCACCAGGGAATGGTCATCTCCACCTGTCCTAAATTTCTATTGTACTTATATTTGTAGCATAGTATCTTATATACTATGTGAGATCATCTTTAGGCTTAAATATGATTTTTTTTCTCTTGCTAAGGTATCAGTTCCTCAAGGACTAATACCTGATATGTTCATTTTTGCTTCCCCCACAATGGTGGGCAACAAGAATCATTCTTATCAATGAGATAAGAAATTAAAAGAATTAAATTAGTGCCTATTGTCAGAGCTTTTCAGAAGTCTGGGAACAAGGTACTACAAATTCCTTAAACACATACCAATTGAAAGATTGTTTTCATGCCATATTTTATCAACTAGAGAATTCTAATTCATTAAGACTATTGATTAAACCAAGAATCAGCACTTCATTTTTCTTAAGTGAGCAAGAGTTTTGGCTTTGCTGCAATGCTCCGGCTCCTTACCATGATTAAGGTCCTTGCTTAGGTAACTCAGTAGGCCTTGCAAGAGAATGGACTACCATGATTCATCCACCCTTCTCAGTTCAATCTTCATCCCTGCCAAAGACAGTGCATGGCTATTCATAATACTAAATGTTAGAGCCCAGGAAAAATGGAACATTTGCCATGCTCTTTGACAAAGATAATTCCCCGAAGAAAAATCCTTGTGACTTGCCATAATATGGAAGAAATAAATTCTGATTAATCACATATGAGACGCCCTAATTCCTTAGATATCTAGTACGGCTGACTTCGGTTGTATCCAATTCTAACCCTTTAAGCTCCTCGGTGGCAGCACTAGAATTCTGGTCTTTCTTGGCCACCAGAACTCTGGTCTTTCGTGGCCCTCTACTTCTAAGCCTCCCAGGGAATATCAAGTAAAGGGTGTTGTGAGGGTCCTCCAGGATGGGAGATGCATGCTGAAAGTAGACTATAGACCAAACATGATTGCCACTCAGTGCCTCTTTTGCAAACCTCAGCAACCAAAGGGAAAGAGAGAACAAAAGGGATTGGTTGGGGGAAATGGGGGGGGTGGGGGGTGGGGAGGGCTACTGGGATCATTGGGGGTGGAGAATGGGCATTGGTGGAGGGACGGGTACTCGATTATCGTATAACTGAAACCCAAGCACACAAACTTGTAATGTCCACAACTGTACTTCATGGTGTTTCACTAAAAAAACTTTTTAAAATAAATAAATAAATACTTCTCAGCCTCCCTAGAATTGCTGGATTGCAAGAAGTAAATAATGCATTACTTTTTTCTTTCAGTTGCTGTCGGCATGAGGTCTGGCCCCACAGCCTGATGTCCTGAATGCAAGCCTGAGACTCACAGGAAATCATAGCAATAGGAAAAAAGTACTATTACACTTGATTTTGCAGTCAACTGGGGGTGTGACCAGGTCCCCCAGAGTCTTCAAAAACAACACTCTAGGTCTAGTCTGTTCCAAGAGTAGCTGGAGGGAGGAAGAGGAAGAGGGATATGGAAGAAAGAATGACAGCACAGCGTGGAATGAGCCAGTCCCAGCTCTAATTACATCCTTACAAGAATGATGGCAATTTAACACTGTAGTCAGTCTTATAAACATATTTTTGTTAGATTTTAATAAATGATTCCATTTATTTCAAATAAATAACATACGGTTTGGAGAGTAAAAACTTTTTATTTAGAGGTTTTTAGGAAGGGGAAGGAGGGAGAGAAATTGAGAGGGAGTAACACACTCAAAGAGAACCCGGGTTTCTCCAAGGGCAGAGAGACCCCCTACACACATTCCAGCATTAGAGAGGAAAGTTCACACCTCAAAAGGGGAGAGGTGGGTGACATGTGTTCAGGCACCACATGTGCTCAGCCATGTGGGCACAAGCAGCTCGGGCAGCAAACGTGCCTGGAGAACATTTCTAATTAAATTTGATGTCATGGTTTCAAGAGCTAAAATTGCTAGAATTTGAATCTGCATGTTAATGACCAGTGGATCTTTTTAGAAACACATGCTGGGACTGAAGGACTCATCTAAAGGGTTAGAGAACATACTTCCAATGCTGGAAACCTGGGTTCAATCCCCAGCATCATATGATCCTTTTAACACTGGTGGGAGTCACCCCAAAGTACTGCACTAGCCTAGACTCTGAATACCACCAAATTTAGTCTCCAATCCACCCATTCCCCCAAAAATCATCAACACTGCAATAACAACAACACTGGAAATAACAGCAACAACAACACTGATTCAGTGTCTGGAGTTGTGAAATTTTTCATTTTTGAAAAATTCCCAGGAACTGCTGATCTTGGGACCACATTTTTAAGCAAGGCCCTAGACTTCATTGGTTAAACATAAATTGAACTTGTAAAACTATGGTCTTCTCATAAAAAACAAATAAAATAAAAAATAACTGAATGTTGTATTAAACATCAAAAAAAAATTGATCTTCTGCCAAAAGCACTTAGCTAATAGACTGTGAAGAAATAAAGAAAAGAATTTAAATGACTTGCCCTTCAGGGTTTATAAATTGCTCTTTAGGTTTATAAATATTTCCAATTTATAAGCATCAGTCTTCTATTGGTCACAGGTAAAAGCCTAGTAGATTCCAAGAATACAAACAGTAGAGAGATTCGAAGCTAATCTCGGAACATATGCAAACCAAGCCACTGAAACTCACAGGTACACGTGTCTTCCAAGTGAAAACTCTGGGATGCCTTTGGATTGGGGGTGTGCCATGTCTCCACCATGACAAAGCTCTGGAGGCAGCACCCATACCCCACAGCCACTACCATGCCAATGGCCCAACTTCGCTGCTACATAACTCATCTCTATGGAGACACCAAGCTAATGAGAATTTCAGATACACAGGTTTTCAGGTTGAAAACTCTGGGATCTTCTCAGAGTGGGGCAAGAAGCCTCTCCCCGTGTCCCCCAGTACTTCCAGAATCCCCAGAAGCCACACCCACATCTCACAGCTGCCCTGTGTAAACTCATCTGCCCAGTTCTACAGATCCTGGAGATCCTGGAATGCCAAATTTCTGGACACCTCCAAATTCCACAATACTGACATCTCAGTAGGAGCACACCAAATTAATGGGGACGTAATATAAAACCCAATTAAGCTCAATAAACAAAAACAATAACACAGAAGGCTGAATCAGCAACAAACTCGGCTTAGGCAAGGACTTAACGACCCCTTGGTGAGATATAACAACTTTCATAAATTTTCTTTTACTGAAGTATCTTTTGATAATTCCATGAACCATTCAGTTTTAACAAGAGATATAAAATAAATTACTTTCTGCCTGCTAATTACTTTCTGACATGCTTGCTGTTTAAGCCTGATAGCTACGCAGGCTTTGTGGGTGGGTGGAAAACTGGGAACAATGGTGGAGGGAAAGTCACATTGTTCATGGGATTGGTGTTAGAACATTAAATGCCCAAGGCAACTGTTATGAACAACTTTGTAAACTACAGAGATTTAATAAAATTTTTAAAAAGAACAGAAACATTACTGATCGCATTCTGTAAAATTATCGAAATAAAATGATAAATTGAAGTTCAAATACACATATCTAAAAACAAAAAGAAGCAAATAAGTCCTTTTGGGGTGGGAGAGGGTTTCAGTCACACCTAGTGTACACGAAGGCTACTCCTGGCTCTGTGCTCAGAGGTCGCTTTTGCAGAGACCATATGCCGGTACCAAGGATCAAATCCAGATCAACCACATGTAAGGCAAGCACTTCAACCCCTGCATTCTACAGTCCCAGTGTAAATTAAATTTACTAATTTGGAAAATCCAGAAGTGCAATGGCTTAGAGTGCCTGTCTGGCAATCATAAATTCAAATCCCAGAGCCAGCACAATAGCACAGCAGGTAACGTGTTTGCCTTGTCTGTGGCTGACCTTGGTTTGATTCCCCCTCACCCCACATAGTGTGCCCACTCTGTGCCCGCAGAGCCCTGAGTGCAGAGCCAGGTTTAAGCTCTGAACACTGCTGGGTGTAGCCCAAAAACAAACAAACAAAAAGTGCCCCACATGCAGGTGTTCTGACATGCTTGCTGTTTTAGCCTGATAGCTACGCTGTTTGTGATCCCTGGTGCTGCAAGCAAATTCTGACCACACCACAGTAGGGAGTGTGTGAGCTCCACAAAAAGGGGTGCAATCAAGGAGCAAGAATGGGTCTAAAAAAATAAGAAGATACGCAAATGCTACAGCCGGCATGCATGACTTTTCAAAAACACTTGTGTGAGCAGCGCAAAAATCCCCATCAAGCACCACAACCACTTTTTGCAGTCCGCAATGAAACGTGCTCACCAAAGCAAAACCACAACTCAAGGAGTGCAAATCTCAGTGAGCACCACAGCCAAATATGCAAAGCACTGCACCCTGAGAAGCAATCTCCAGCAAGCATCACAACTAAAGTGTGCAAACACTATTGTCAGATGCGTTTCTGACTCCATGGCCAACACCACCATATCAGCAACAACAGCAGAGGAGGAGGGGACGGGGGAGATTAATCCACTATTTTACTTCCTGGGTTTGGACCACACCCAACTGTGCTCAGAGCTTACTCCTGCCTCTGCACTCAGGGACCACATTCCGGAGGGAGGGGGGTGAGGAGGTGGGGGGAAGCGATATGTGGTGCTAGGGAGCAGACCCAGGTCGGTCATGTGCAAGGTAAGTACCCTACCCACGGTACTATTGCACAAGTTTGCCCTATCCACGGTACTATTGCACCATCAATTTGTTATTGTAAATCCAGATAAAATTGATTCTTCTGGAGCCGAATTCCAGATGGTATCAAATGACTAAAGAGGAGCTAGAACAATAGTACAGGAGAGAGGCGCTTGCTTTGCCTGTGGCTGACTTGGGTTTGATCACCGAAACACTGTATGGTCACCCAAGTCCAGTCAGCAGTGATCCCAGAGTGCAGAACCAAGAGTAAGCCCTGAGCACTGCTAGGTCTAAATAGTATTTTGTAGATTTTTTAAAAATAATACCTTTAATTTTTATGTTTTATTTATTTATTTATTGCTTTTTTTGGTCACACCCAGCGATGCCCAGGGGTTACTCCTGGCTCTGCACCCAGGAATCACTCCAGGCGGTGCTTGGGGGACCATATGGGATTCTGGGAATTGAACCTGGGTCAGCCGTGTGCAAGGCAATCGCCCTACCCGCTGTGCTATCGCTCCAGCCCCTAGGACTAAATAGTTTTACAGAAAGTCTTTTCCATTTTCAAGGAATAAGCATTCAAAGGGAAAATTTTTTATTTTTTTAAATTTTTTCAAATAAAAACAAAGGAAAAATTAAAAATTTTATTTTCAAAGGAAAAATAAAAACTTTTCTAACTATTTGCACAAAACCATGTAACACAGATTCCAAAATGTTACAGAAAACTATCACGATCACGACGATCACGACCATCCTGTTATTCATCGATTGCCTCGAGCAGGCCCCAGTAACGTCTCCTTCATCCTAGCCTTGAGATTTTTTAAAAAGTGCCATATTCAAAAAAAGTGCCAAATGTAACCTGCCCACACAGCAGTCTGGCAAACTCCCCGTGGCGTACCCAATATGCCAAATACCAGTAACAGAAAACTATATCTCAATTCAATTCATAACCACTTATACCAGAATCCTTAAGAAAATTAAAGCAAGCAATATTTTTTCTACCCTTTGCTTTAATACACATTCAAATTTTATTTTTATTTATTTTTTTAAAATTTTATTAGTGAAACATCATGAGGTACAGTTGTAGACTTACAAATTTTTGTGCTTGGGTTTCAGTTATACAATGATCAAGTACCCATCCCTCCAACAGTGCCCATTCTCCACCACCACTGATCCCAGTATCCCTCCCACCCCCCATCCCCCACATCACCCCCTGCCTCTGTGGCAGGGCATTTCCTTTTGTTCTCTCTCTTCTTTTGGGTGCTGTAGTTTGCAAAAGAGGCATTGAGTGGCAATCATGTTTGGTCTATAGTCTACTTTCAGCATGTATCGCCCATCCTGGGAGGATCCTCCCAAGACCCTTTATTTGGTGCTCCCTTCTCTATCTGAACTGCCTTTTCCCCTAGCATGTGCGGCTGGCCTCCAAGCCATGGAGAAAACCTGCTGGTACATTTCTCAAAAGCAAGCAATATTTTAAAAGACAACAATTCATAATTAAGGGAAGTTCAGTCTGGAAGAACAACATTGGCTTGGCATCAGTAAAAGCCCCTGGATAATACAAATTTAGTTTAGTTTGGCTTAGTTTAGTTTAGTTTAGACAATGAGGGCCATAAAGTGAGCCCAGTCCGGACTGGAATACAATGCCAAATATTAAAGTTGTTTGTTCGTTGCCTATCACACTATGGTCACATCCATGCAAATATCCCAGCCTTTGCTCTCAATGTACCTGCTAATTCTTCTTAATGTATCTAATAATGGAAACATGCAAACAATGACTCACTTGTCAAGGTCCAACAGCCAGGGTAGGGAAGCAAAATCTGTGCTCAATAAATGGTGAGTCTATTTCTTTGGTCAGAGCTGTCTGAGGCTATCTTGCAACCTGGAAAGTCAAAGTGTATGTCTGTCACATTCCTAGCAACTAACCCTGCTGGACAATGGTCAAATGTTCCAATCTGATTGGTGTAATTGTGGGAAATCACCAGATGCCAATACGATTTTCAGTACATGATCAGAAATATAGCCAAAGGGTTGATGCATTTGCATTGCATGTGATGAATCCTGATTCAATCCCTAGGATCCAGGACCACTAAGGGGATCCCCTGAGCACAGAGTAGGAGTAGCTTCCAAGTACCATTGGTGTGACCCAAAAACTGCCAGTACAAAATTAATATACAAAATAGCTTGCAAACTGACCAAAAATATAATGAAGACCCACCTAGAGAGCTAAGTATAAAAATTAAAAATTCCTTCAAATAACAATCTACCCCACACATGTATGAAATTTTGAAGGGCAAATGAAATTATTGACAGGCATATCACAAATAAACCCAGAATTCATTACACAAAGAGGCCAAGTGATAGTACAGTGGGTAGAGCATTTGCTTTGCATGTGGTCAGCCCTGGGTTCAATCCCCATCATCCCATTTGATTCCCTGAGCAATGCCAGGAGTAATTCCTGAGTGCAGAAACAGGAAGTAACTCCTGAGCATTGCCAGGTGTGGCCCCCCAAAACGAACAAACAAACAGTAAAGGATTCATTACAAGGAGCCCCTCTTTGGAGTAGTTAACCTAGACAGAGTGTTAAATTGAAGTCTGCAGAGCGTTTTGTAGGACTTCCCATCGGAATGGGGTAAATCTCAATGCGCTTCTTTTCTATTGCCTCAGAATAACTGGATTAAAGAAGTCCTACTTCTTGCTAGGAAAGTCATTTCATTTCTCATTAATTCCCAATTCTTCTACTTAATGTACTAAGAATTTCAAGTAGAGCATATTGAAATAGACTCCACTTGTTTTTGCTATGTTTGGAATCATTTAATTCTCTCTCTCTTTTTTCAAAATGTTATTGAATCACCGTGAGATAGTTACAAGCTTTCATGTTTGGGTTACAATCACACAATGATCAAACACCCATCCCTCCACCAGTGCACATTCGTCACCACCAATATCCCCGATATACCCCCCCTTTTCCCACCACTCCCCCTGCCTCCATGGCAGACATGATTCCCCAGAATCTCTCTCCACATTTTTTGGACAGTCAGGTTTGGGCCCTCAGTGATGAGACATGCGGGGCTCACAGGATGGGGGTGGAGCAGGCCCTTTCCCTCACGCCCCAACGAGGCCCCAAGTCATCGCTAAAGAACGGCCTCTCTGGCTCCTGATCAAGCCATTTAATGGCCATGATCCCATAGACTCAGAAACAAATCTTGAAACCCAGCAGCTTTTGGTATAAATGCATCCAGTTCCTACAGTAGGTTAACAGTGCTGGGCCACCCCAGGTGGGAATAGGTTTTGTGCCTTGACCTGTTCCCCCTGGCGGCTCAGTGGCCACCACCCTCCAGAGGCCACTGGACACTCAGGTTTGGGCCCGCAGTAACGAGACAAGCAGGGCCTCATGGAATGGGGATGAAGCCGGCCCTTTCAATCGCGGGGTCACTGTCAACGAATGGCCTCTCTGGCTCCTGATCAAGCTGCTTAACGGCTATGATCCCAGAGACTCAGGAACAAATCTCGAAACCCAGCACGTTATGGCAGAAATACCTCCAGATTTAATTGTTAAAATTTCGGAATTTCAAAATTGCACGGCCACCACTGCAGCCATGAAACACCATATGTTATTCATAACCAGCAATAGAAAACAAATTTTTTACTGTTGCCTTGTCAGTAGATCTGAGTGTTGGGGTAAAATCCAAAACAATATGGTGGGTCTGGTGTCAAAATATTGAATGCAATCAAAGTAAAGAGAGAGTAATGTGGAAATCATCTGCCCCACAGATAGGGGGAGGGTGTGGGATGGGGTTATACTGGGGTTTGTGGTGGTGGAGAATGGGCACTGGTGAAGGTACGGGTGTTTCATTGTATGACCGAGACTTAAACCCAGAAGTTTTGTAACTGCTCTCATGGTGATCCAATAAATAAAGTTATAAAAAAAAATGGGGAAAAAAAAGTAAGGTGGAGTTTATTCCCAATTCAATCAGCTAAACAGTGGCTAAATAAATAACAGTACTCCTACATTTAAAAAAAATCAACACATAAAAGAACTTTGGGTGTTAATACCTCCACACATCTAAAAAAATTTTCCTCTTTGCACTTGGGAATACAACTTAATAGGTAAGGCCTGAAAAAAGAGAAGGTTAGTAAATATTATTATAAAATTGTTGCCTTTGACTCTTGTAGAATATATAGAATATGCTCTTTAATTAACAAATATTTTTAAATTGAAGGACTTATTGTAGCTAAAACAGCAGATTGAAATTTTTATAATTTTTATACTTATCTGAAGTAATGTATCTTTACTATCTTATTTTTCTTGGAAGTTTATTTCCTTTCTCTTTCCAACTCCTTTTTTTTAAAAAATATGATTTTCTGCTAATTAATTAAGAATTTATTAATTAATAAAATTAATATTTTACATGCCTTTTGGACTACGCAGCTTAATGCTTAAATACTCTATCATTTGTTTTGCTGTGTAATTGGTAAAATGATGATGGCATTAATATTACTTCAGTCATATGTTTATACTGTTGGATATGTATGGTTATAGTTCTGGGGTAAAAATAATTTGTTAATTTTCACCAGCTTGTACAAATACCGTGAGAGATCTTAAACATCTAAATAAATATTAAGATATAAATATTTATACCACCCTTGATACAGCCAAAGAGAAGGGCCACATGGAGGGCGGGGATCCACAGCTCCCGAAGGAAAAAAAAAAAAACAGGTTCCAAAAAGAGCCGAGATCATCGGGAAGTCCCAGATGGGGTAGGTACCGCATCCCGCCTCCCCCAGATGGAACCCCGGTGACCAGAAGCCTCTACAAGCACAGCTCGAGTATGCGGGAACTAGGACTTTTCCTCAAATCTGCCGGGACTACAACTCCCAGGTAACCTCAGATTCCAGAAGTCACGCCCACAGCCCGCCCCCCAGCGCCATCTTTACAGCATTCAGCCGAAGAGAAGGACTACATGGAGGGCGGGATCCACAGATCCTGGAGGAAAAAAAAAAAAACAGGTTCCAAAATGAGCCGAGATCATCGGGAAGTCCCAGATGGGGTAGGTACCACATCCCACCTCCCCCAGATGGAACCCCGGTGACCAGAAGCCTCTACAAGCACAGCTCGAGTATGCGGGAACTAGGACTTTTCCTCCAAATTGCGCGGCCCCTTATGCGGCCGCGCGACATCTCTCTATATACAAAGTGATCCATGGGAAGTAAACCACCCAACGTTTCTCCCTGAAAATCAGAGGTAAGTTTGGAGCACGGCCATAGCCCCAGAAACACAAGGACTTAATGCAGAACCCAGCAGCTTGGAGCAGAAAAGTGAACGGACTATACATTGATCCAGGCCATCATGTCTGCCCGGAGGGGAAAGGGTGTTGCCCCATTCGCCCTCTCTTCTCTGGAAAGAAGGATGGTGGCCGCATGGGAGCCTTGTGGACAGCAGGTATGAGCCGGGGATGTGGGGGCGACTAAAACCTCATGGGAAGGGGGGCGTTCCGGTCCGTCCTTCACGCCCTACTGAGGTCACCAGTTGCCCCCCACGAGCGGCTCTCCAGCACAGCCACGGCCCCAGAAGCACAAGGACTTAATGCAGAACCCAGCAGCTTGGAGCAGAAAAGTGAACGAACTATGCGTTAATCCAGGCCATCATGTCTGTCCGGAGGGGAAAGGGTGTTGCCCCAGTCGCCTTCTCCTCTCTGGAAAGAAAGATGGTGGCCACATGGGAGCCTTGTGGACAGCAGGCATGAGCCGGGGGTGTGGGGGCAACTAAAACCTCATGGGAAGGGGGGCGTTCCGGTCCGTCCTTCACGCCCTACCGAGGTCACGAGTTGCCCCCCACGAGCAGCTCTCCAGCACGGCCACGGCCCCAGAAGCACAAGGACTTAATGCAGAACCCAGCAGCTTGGAGCAGAAAAGTGAACAGACTATGCGTTAATCCAGGCCATCATGTCTGTCCAGAGGGGAAAGGGTGTTGCCCCAGTCGCCCTCTCCTCTCTGGAAAGAAAGATGGCGGCCGCATGGGAGCCTCGTGGACAATAGGTATGAGCCGGGGGTGTGGGGGCGACTAAAACCTCATGGGAAGGGGGGCGTTTCGGTCCGCCCTTCACGCCCTACCGAGGCCACCAGTTGCCCCCCACTAGCGGCTCTCCAGCACGGCCACGACTCCAGAGCACAGAAACTAATTTCTTAACTATCTGACTTTCAGTAGAAATACTTCCAGGATCAATAAGTAAAATAGCAGAAATCCAAAACCAACATTTAATTCTTGAACCCAGCTGTAGAAAGCAAATCACTTCACAATGCTTTTTCAGCATGTCTGATTTGGGGGGGGGGTGGTAAACTCTAAATAATAGTGGTGAATCTTTTATTGAAACAATGAACCTATTCAAAGCAGATAGAGTGTTAACTAGAATTCATCTGCCTCACAGGGACTGGGAGGGATGGGGGGTGGGGTTTTATTGGGGTTCTTCATGGTAAAAAATAAGTATTGGTAAAGGGAAATGTGTTTGATATTTGCATGACTGAGACCTAAACCTGAAAGCTTTGTAACCTTTGCCAGTGATTCAATAAATAAATAAATAATTTTTTAAAAAAATAAATAAATAAATATTTATACCACCCTTATATTTTTAAACTATAAAAATGTACTAGATTGATCATCAGCACCACCTGTGGTCCCCCAGGAGTGACCCCTAAGCATAGGGCCAGGTATAGCCCCTGAGCACCACTAGTATGGCCCCCAAACCCACACACACAAAAGAAGAAATCTTAATGCGGGGGGAGGCCATGGAGAGATGGTACAGAGGCTGAGGTGCTTGCTTTGCATGCATCTGACTAGTGTTTGATTGTTGGCACCCTACCAGGAGTGAACAGTTGCCAAGTCAACCCAGATAGGAGAAGGTGTCGTCCCTCCACTCCCTGGGAAGCCAAGTGGCCACCATCTTCCAGAGCTCATTGGAAAATCCAGGCATGGGCCAGCAGTGACAACACATGCCAGGCCTCATGGGATAGGGGAGGAGCCGGTCCTTCTCCTCTCCCTCCCCAACTGGACCCTGAGATGCCACCCACGAATGGCCCCTCCAGCTACTTATTAATCTCTGTAATGGTCATGATCCCAGAGACACACAACGAATCTTGGAACTAAGAGGCTCGGCAGAAATCTCTCTGAACCTAATTATTAAAATTTTAGAATTCCAGGATTGTGCAGCCACTCTTGTGGCCAGGCAACATCATATGCTATTCATAACCAGCAATAGAAAGCAGATGTGCCCAGGAAAGAAGAGAACGAAACAATTTAGGTTCCTTTAGATGAAGAGGGCAACATAGGCAAAAATAAAGTAAGAAAATGCCATAACTTTATACTTTAATGCTTCCTGTTGGTTTCTTATGTGAAATATCCCAGCCTCTGCCATCAATTTTATTTATTTGGTGGGGATGGGGCGTGGGCAATACCTGGCAATGCTCAGGAGTTACGCTTAGCGCTGCACTCATGAATGATTCCTGAAGGACTCAAGAGACCGTCTGAGATGTCAGGGATCTAACCAGGGTCTAGTGAGTGCAAGGCAAACGCCCTACCTGCTGTACTGTTTCTCCCCAGCCCCATGTACTGACTAAATTTTGATGTGCTTACTAATTGTTCTTAATATCTCTGTCAACTTGAACAATAACTCCCATGTTGGGAGTCTTGGTGAGAGAGTAATATTGTATTGATTAAAAGGACAGCCTGTGAACTACTCAGGCTGCCCAAGCAACTTTAAAGCTTGGACAGTCTTTGTGTGTTTATTTGTTTATCTCAATCTCTGTGATCAAGCCTGTTGGAGCTGTAGAACCAGTTTGACAATGGGATGCAGTGAAAATTGTACTAAGAAAATCATTCAAGCAATACAGGCCTACATTGAGGAACAATAAAAAAAAATCTTAAGTAAACACTCTAGCCTTAAAACCGAAGGAATGTCACTGTTACTGTCCTTCCATTTTTCATTGATTTGCTCAAGCGGCACCAGTACCGTCTCCATTGTGAAACTTCTTGTTATTGTGTTTGGCATATCTAATATGCCACAGGGAGCTTGCCAGGCTCTACCCTGCAGGCGGGATACTCTCAGTAGCTTGCTGGGCTCTCCGAGAAGGACAGAGGAATCGAACCCAGGTTGGCCTCGTGCAAGGCAAATGCCTTACCTTTTGCTTACCAACTATTCAATCTTTCATCACTCCAGTACAGCAGGATGTAAGAAAGAAGAATAAAACTTTTAGATAAAAGAAAAATAGAAATGGAAAAAAGTGGATTAGAAATAAAAATACCGAAAAAGATTAGTGAAATTAAAAATTCACAAACATTTAGTAAGTCCCACTAAGAAAAAAAGATAAAACTGCAATAAATAAATTCATAACTAAGAGAGGCACCTTAAGCCCTGCCAGGAGATTATGATCCTTTAGTAGGGACTGGAGTGATAGCACAGCGGTAGGGCGTTTGCCTTGCGCGCAGCCAGCTCGGCCGAGCCAGGTTCGATTCCTCCGCCCCTCTCGGAGAGCCTGGCAAGCTACCGAGAGTATTCAATATGCCAAACACAGTAACAAGAAGTCTCACAATGGAGACGTTACTGGGCCCGCTCGAGCAAAGCGATGAACAACGGGAGGACAGTGCAGAGTAAGGGGAAAGTCCTGAACATCTCCAGAAGTGGCCCCAAAACCAAATAAATAAATAATTTAAATAAATTAAATGAAAGATTGAATAGTTGGTAAGCAATGGTATGCACATTAGAAATATCAACTGGCCACACTTGAAGATCTATTAATTATCCTGCAGAGGGAAGGGGAAATTCAGGCACATTATAATAAATATGTTAATACTCATTAGACTGGTACCCCCTAATGGGAGTCCAAGGGGGTCAATCCCCACAGAAATGTCCTTTGAACTCCAAATTACTACGTTTTCCACCAGTGTTTTGTTTGTTTGTTTGTTTTATAGTTTTTGTTTTTGTTTTTGCTTTTTTGGGTGACACTCGGCAATGCTCAGGAGTTATTCATGGCTCTGCACTTAGGAATTACTCCTGGCGGTGCTTGGGGGACCATATAGGATGCCGGGGATTGAAGCTGGGCCAGCTGCTTACAAGGCAAACACCCTATCTGCTTACTATCGCTCCAGCCCCACCAGTGGTTCTTGAGTAGGGGTATCAGCCCTACTGTTCTTCAGGGAGACTGTTTCCACAACTGTCTCCTCCACCACCTACTCACCAAAGGGACATCTTTTAGGAACCTGCTTTTCCAGTTTGGGAAAATAGATTATTGCATCATTTCTTCTTGTGTGAAATGAAAAGCTACACCACGAGGGACCAGCAGTCCTTCCCAAGGTCTCAGATAATGTGCTCTTTCCTATCCATGCTGCCTCCCATTCAAAAGAGATAAAAAATATGTCCAATTCTGAGTCAACAAGCTTAGATTAGCAGGCAAATCTGGCTCTCCTGAGCTAGCCAGTGCTTGCTCTCTCTGTGCCTTATTGTTCTGAACTCTGAAAAGTTTAGTGTGAGAAAGAAATACAATAAAGATAAGGTGTCAAATACAGTGTTTGCAACATAGAAAGCTCTCCTTCAATCCTTATCTCCCCTCTCATTTTTTTACATTTCAAAACTGTCGCCATCACTGTCCTCCCGTTGTTCATCGATTTGATCAAGCGGGCCCAGTAACATTGTGAGACTTGATAAAAAAAAATGTAAATATGTATTATTGGAAAATTTTTCTTTAAGATATAACTGTAACTCTAGCTAGGTTTTTCCTATAGTTCTACTCATTCTATTTCCTTTTTTCCTGCCTCTTACATCCAAGTGTTTTACTGCAGAGCTATAACCCTGGCCCCTCTTCCACTTTTGATGGAAAAAGGCAGCACTGAAAGTATAATGTGACATTATTTAGAAATATAAATTCGTGAGAGGGAAACTAAAGACTTTGGAAATGTGCACTAGTGAAGGGGTAGGTGTTGGAACATTGTATGACTGAAACCCAGTCACTGACAACTTTGTATCTGTGTACCCCACATGATTCAATTAAAACAAAAAGAATTTTTTAAAAAGAAATTACTTTTATATGTTGGGATATTAAAACATATTAACATAGCAGTTATAGAGGGAAAAACAGAGACTTTGTGAACAACCTTTAGACTGGTGAAAGTCCTCAAAAAAAGTCATCCTTGTGTGATCCAAACCATACCCTCCCTCCCCCCAGGATAAAAAAAAAAAACTCATTCTTGTAAAAAACAAGGGAGTAGCCAACATCAGTGAGCAATAGTGGAGGAATGCAAAGGCAAAGTAGCAAGTGCTGTTCTGGGGGTCCCTGCCCCCAACAACAGAGGGTCTATTCTTGGTGCTCATCACCAGAGCAGGTGACGCCCTCAGGGAACAGCTTTGGGGAAACATGACCTGTGAGCTTCTTTCTCTCTTACTTTATTTTACTGAGGTAACATGATGAATTAACAGTCATTGAGGTAACAGGATCAGTTAACAGTGTTAATGTTTATGCTTTCGGTGAACACATTTACTGCTCCTCCAGTACCACGTTTTAGAAAAAAATGTTTAAAGCACAGAAGAGGACATGGAAGGATGACAACAGGGGTTGGAAATGTTGACTGGTGCAGTCATCATGGAAAGCACTGTGAAAATAAAATTAAAATTCTGTAGGATCCAACAGTTCCACTTTTGGATACTCATCTAAAAACAAAACGCAAAAACTAGTTAAAATGGAGATATCTACACTCTATTTATTGCAGCATTAGTTACAGCAGCCAAGAACTAGAAACAACAACGTAATTTCTATCAACTGAGGAATGGAGATACAACTGAGGACATGATATTCATACACGCACAGTGGAACAATTCAGCTATAAACAAAAAATCCTGCCATTTGCTACTCTAAGGAGGGACCCAGAGATTGGCTAAGTGAAATAAGCCAGACAGAAAAAAAAAATACCATAAAACGTCACTCAGATGTGGTGCAGAGAGAACAACATGTGAGCTAAACTTAAAAATATTAGTAATAAATTCTTGGACTAGAAAATCAATTCATAGTTATTAGAAGAGCAAGAGAGGTGCAGGTGATAAACCAGAACAAAGGGGACACATCTGTTGGCTGTCAATGACACAGTGAAGTCTTTTAGAATGTTAGAGTGCAAAATGAGTTCAATTTTCATTCTAGTTTCCCACAGAGTCAGGGATGGGTGACCTACCCCAATCTCCCTGTTCCTCCCAGAGCCCAAGAACTGCCTCGGGGATCGAATAAGCTCGTTAACCCGCCATGAACCAAAGACTCATAAATAAATCTCAAAAGAAATCGGTGAGCTACAGAGATGCTTCCAGACTCCAAAATCAGCATCTTGTTAAAAATTTAACCCCACCTGTATCACCCCATCAAAATTTTAGAATGCCTGGATCACGCAGCAACAACTCTTACTCTGCGTCACTGATATAACAGGAGCAGCACACCACATTGGATGGGCTGTTAAGCAGAAGGCAACCAATCTCAACTAAGAAAATATTAACACACAAGGCTTAACCTGTAATAACAGGTTAGTAATCTATTATACAAGAGCTTAGTGGCTCCAGGGTGAGATACAAAATCTTCAAACACTTTCTTCTAAGGAAATCTTTTTTGATCATTTTTAGCTAAGTAATCATGACAAGCAATACAAAATAAATCATTTTGGGCCTGCTATTGGGGCACGCTTGGGTGGTGGTTGGGAAGGTAAAGGTAAAGGTAAAGGCGAGAGTATTTGATATGCCATGGTGGTTGGGAAAACAGGAAATAATGGTAGTGGGAAAGTGTAATGGTGGTGGGATTTGTGTTGAAATATTGAATGTAATAAATCACTGTGAACAAGGTTATGAAAATAAAATTAATTTTTTTAAAAGTGATTTTGGGCTGGAGTGATAGTACAGCGGTAGGGTGTTTGCCTTGCAAGCGACCAACATGGCCGACCCAAGTTCGATTTCTCTGCCCCTCTCGGAGAGCCCAGCAAGCTACCGAGAGTATCCCGCCCGCACAGCAAAGCCTGGCAAGCTACCCCTGATGTATTTGATATACCAAACACAGCAACAACAAGTCTCACGACGGAGACGTTACTGGGCCCGCTCGAGCAAATTGAATGAACAATGGGAGGACCTTGACCGTGACCCTGAGAAAAGCGAGTTCAATTTTCAAAAGTAATATGAGTGACTACAGAGACAATACAGTGGTTAAGGCACTTGTGCATGCTGGCAAGGCTATTCTAACTCTGGCACTGACAATGGTTCCCCGAGCACTGCCAGGAGTCGCCCTGATAAAGATACATTAAAAACCCTATAGAGAAGCAGGAGAGATAGCTCCGAAGGTAAAGCACTTTTACACATGGCCAACTAAGGTTTGATCCCCAGCACCCCATAACATTCTCTGAGCACTGCCAGGAGTGATCCCTGAGCTCAAAGCTAGTCCTGAGACAGTCAGATGTAGCCCAAGATCAAAAATTAAAATTATTCCTAGAAATTGGGTGAAAATGATTGCTATATTTCACTCTAGTTTCTTTTGTAAGCTGTCACTGTCACTGTCCTCCTGTTGTTCATCGATTTTCTCGAGCGGGCCCAGTAATGTCTCCATTGTGACACTTGTTACTGTGTTTGGCATATCGAATACGTCACGGGGAGCTTGCCAGGTTTTGCCGTGTTTTGTATGCTAATTTATTTTATTTATATGTGAAGCATTATTCCTATTCCTAAAAGAATCTATAGAATCACCCAAACTGACAGAATATTTATTACCACAGAAAAGCAGTGAGCTGGAAAGGATGTGTTACTGCCTCCTTAAATATGTACATTTTAAAATTTGATTGTTGTAGCTTGGGTCCCTTTCTAACAGTATTGGTAGCTCTATGGTTTAGTTATATATATATATATATATATATAATATATATATATATACCATATCTCTACACAAGGGCCCCTGACCCTTATCCCTAATACCTCCCATACAATTCTTCTTACTGTTCCCCTCTGTTTTTCTGCTTCCCTAGACTTTTTATTTCTATAATATAGGGCAAAAATTTATCCCTCCTTTGATGCCTTGCATTCCTCTGTTCTATTACTCATCACTTAATCACTTAAGTGATTAAGTGATGAGTAATCACTTAATCCCCGTTATTCATCGATTTATTCGAGCGGGTGCCAGTAACGTCTCCATTCATCCCGGTTGCGTGCTAGCGTAGCCCAATGGTATCTGTTCGTTTTAGGAACATGTAGAGCCTCAAACTGATCATTTAGGATCTTGACGAAGAAGTCTGACCATCTTATAGGTGGGCGTCCACGTGATCTTTTGATGTCTCATGGAATCCAATCAGTAATGGCTCTAGTCCAGCGGTTGTCTGTAAACCTCATTACATGTCCAGCCCATCTGATTTTTGATGTCTTGGCAAATGAGACAGCGTCTCTGATTCTTGAGCGTTGACGAAGATCAGAACTCCGGATTCTATCTCTCATTTGAGTGAATCGTGATATTCCAAGCATAGTTCTTTCGATTCCTCTTTGAGAGATCCGAATAGTGTTCTCATCCTGTTTTCGTAGGGTCCAGGTCTCTGAGGCATATGTTAATGCAGGAAGAATAGTGGAATCAAAGAGATGTGCTCGTAGTTGGAGGTTCTTTGTCCTTTTAGTTATTTCTTCAATGCTCTTGAAGGCATTCCAAGCTACTCTCTTCCTCCTGCGTAACTCAGGTGCCAGGTCATTCATCATGTTGATTTCTCGACCTAAGTATATATAACTGTTGCATTCGGAGATGGTGGTTCCGTTGAGAGCGAATGGAGCGTCAGGAACAAGGCTGTTTCTCATAAACATTGTCTTCGTAAGATTCAGCTGTACAGTTGCCCCCCGCGAGCGGCTCTCCAGCACGGCCACGGCCCCAGAAGCACAAGGACTTAATGCAGAACCCAGCAGCTTGGAGCAGAAAAGTGAACGGACTCTGCATTGATCCAGGCCATCAAGTCTGCCGGAGGGGAAAGGGTGTTGCCCCATTCGCCCTCTCCTCTTTGGAAAGAAAGATGGCGGCCACATGGGAGCCTTGTGGACAGCAGGTATGATCCGGGAGTGTGGGGGCGACTAAAACCTCATGGGAAGGGGGGCGTTTCGGTCCGCCCTTCACGCCCTACCGAGGCCACCGGTTGCCCCCCGCGAGCGGCTCTCCAGCACGGCCAGGACTCCAGAACACAGAAACCAATTTCTTAACTATCTGACTTTCAGTAGAAATACTTCCAGGGTCAATAGGTAAAAGAGCAGAAATCCAAAACCAACATTTAATTCTTGAACCCAGCCGTAGAAAGCAAATCACTTCACAATGCTTTTTCAGCATGTCTGATTTGGGGGGGGGGGGGGTAAACTCTAAATAATAGTGGTGAATCTTTTATTGAAACAATGAATCTAATCAAAGCAGATAGAGTGTTAACTAGAATTCATCTGCTTCACAGGGACGAGGAGGGGTGGGGGGTGGGGTTTTATTGGGGTTTTTCATGGTAAAAAATAAGTATTGGTAAAGGGAAATGTGTTTGATATTTGCATGACTGAGACATAAACCTGAAAGCTTTGTAACCTTTCCCACAGTGATTCAATAAATAAATAAAAATAAAAAAAAAAAAAAAAAGATTCAGCTGTAGTCCTACCTTTCCACACTCACGGTCAAAGTCCGCAAGCATTTGTGCCGCTTGGCTGATGTTTGGTGTTATTAGAACGATGTCATCAGCAAAGCGGAGGTGGTGTAGTTGCCGACCATCTATCTTCACTCCCATGTTTTCCCATTCTAGTCGTCGCATGATGTTCTCGAGGGTGGCACTGAAGAGTTTTGGTGAAATGGTATCACCCTGCCGAACCCCTCTCTTGATATGGATGATTACTTCTTTGTAGAATGGTGAGATCTTGGTAGTGAATCCGCAATAGAGCTCACGAAGGATCCTGATGTATTGAGTTTGTACGCCCTGATTGGCTAGGGCTTCCATGACCGCTTCCGTCTCAACAGAATCAAAGGCCTTCTTTAAATCAATGAACGTTAGACAGAGCGGCATCTTGAACTCCCGAGATACCTCAATGAGCTTGGTTATTGTGTGGATATGGTCGATGGTACTGAATCCTTTTCGGAATCCAGCTTGTTCACATGGTTGTCCTTCATCTAGTGTTCTGCTAATCCTATTCAGGATGACTCGAGTGAATAGTTTGTAGATGACAGACAATAGGCAGATTGGGCGATAGTTGCCAATGTCGTGGATGTCTCCTTTCTTGTATAGTAGTACAGTCTTGCTGGTTTTCCATTGGGATGGAACCTTGCATTCAGACAGGTAGCGTGTGAAGAGTCGAGCTAATGTATTGATGAGTACTGATGGTAAGTTCTTCAGGTGTTCAGGTCTGATCTTGTCTGGGCCAGGTGCTTTTTGTTTCTTTACCGACGAGATGGCATGTTGGATTTCGGAAGGGAGAACATTGGGAACGACATATCCATCATGTGGTATGTGGTATGTGGGCAAGTGGATGTGGCTATTAAAGAGATCTGAGTAGAATTCATGAATAATCTTCTCCATTGCCCTTCTGGAAGATGTGATAGATCCATCATGATGTCGGAGGGCAGTCATCTTGGTTTTGTAGTTGGTGAAGGACAGGCGGGCATTACGAATGTTTTTCCCAGCTTCTGCTGCATCTACCAGTACTGCTGCTCTCCTGTTTTTGAGGTCATCCTTGATGGCTTTTCTGCACTGTTTTGCCAGTTCGGACGTTTGCTTGTGGTTGCCTGAGGCACGTGCCACGCCACGTTGGCGAATAAGTTCAAGAGTGTTCGAAGAAAGACGGTTTTTTGTGGTTATCTCTCTCTTGGCATTCCTTGCACAATCATGGAGGTGCTGAATCATTCGATCGTATTCCTCATCAATGTTGTCAATGACGGCATCTTCCCATGTTGCTGCAACAGAGCCAAAGAGTTCCCAGTTGGTGGTTGTTCTGGGAGTCTTCTTCTTAAACCTTGCATTCTTTTCTCCTCGTTCTGTGAGGTAGAATTTTGCACGAAGAAGACGGTGGTCTGATCCCGTTTGGAATTTTGGGACAACAGCAACATCGGTTAGGCAAAACCGTCGATTGAATATGATGTGGTCTATTTCATTGTGGAACCGTCCATCGGGAGACTCCCATGTCCAACGTTTAGATTCAGCCTTTTGGAATTGTGAGTTACCATGGAAGGTTTTGGTTGACATGATGAACTCAGACAGTCTGTCACCTTGTTCGTTCCATTCCAGGCCATGGGTTCCGATGTGGAGTTCATCGACTGATCTTCTTGGTCCTATCTTGGCATTAAAATCACCGACAATGATCTTGTAGAAGGTGTGATCTTCTTTATAGAATTTCTCCAGCTCCATGTAGAATTTCTCAGTTTCTTTTTCACCATAACTGGATGTTGGTGCGTAGACAACAAAGATAGAAACTGCCGGTAGTGAGCCACATTTATTCAAGTGTAATCGTCCGATTCGGGTTGTTAAGCATTCAAATGAATCAATGCTTGTGACTAAGTTTGTGTTGACAAGGATACCGACACCACCGACGCCTCTTTTATCACATGTTCCAAGGAACAGTTCTTCTCCAGTGTCGAAAACAGCATGATGGGATTGATGTCTTCTCGTTTCGGTCAGACCAATGATGTCGTACTTGATCTTTCGTGCTTGTACCATAAGGTCTTCAATGGATGCAGCAGATGCCAGCGTACGAGCATTAAAAGTACAGACAATCATTTTTGTTTTTCTGCGTTTTGGCAGCCCATGTCTGCCTTGGTGTTTTATCAGCTTCTCCTTCCATATCCTTCTCGACTCTGCATAATCAGGGTTAGGGAAATGAGATCCATTTATTACTGGATTTGGCATATCAATTTGGTCTATTTGGCATAGATCACGGATAGCTTGCCAGGCTCTGCCGTGTGGGTTGGATATTTAAGGATATTTAAGGTATCCTGAAAATTATTAAATAAATAGTCGCGCGGCCGCAAATGCGGCCGTGCGCTCCCGGGAGCTTGTTGTGATAATCTTTGGATCCTGGCCTTTGTTGGGGTTACACGGCAGTTGGAGGGTGTAACTGTCTAGCTACTGACAGGTCCAGTCCCAAACCGTGCAGGCTTAGAGATCTCAGTCCCGGGTCCCACACACCTGGGTTCCTCTGCCAGTTCGGTTATGTCTGAGGCTTATCCAAGTGTGTGGAGAGTGGCCCCAGTAAGGCCTTGGTTGGGGCCTGGAAGTCTTCAGCTGTTGGGCCCTGGCGAGGATAGTCAGACACAGGGTAGGAGACTCTGCCTTGTGCTCTCCTGGGAGCTTGTGATAATCTTTGGATCCTGGCCTTTGTTGGGGTTACACGGCAGTTGGAGGGTGTAACTGTCTAGCTACTGACAGGTCCAGTCCCAAACCGTGCAGGCTTAGAGATCTCAGTCCCGGGTCCCACACACCTGGGTTCCTCTGCCAGTTCGGTTATGTCTGAGGCTTATCCAAGTGTGTGGAGAGTGGCTCCAGTAAGGCCTTGGTTGGGGCCTGGAAGTCTTCAGCTGTTGGGCCCTGGCGAGGATAGTCAGACACAGGGTAGGAGACTCTGCATTGTGCTCTCCCGGGAGCTTGTGATAATCTTTGGATCCTGGCCTTTGTTGGGGTTACACGGCAGTTGGAGGGTGTAACTGTCTAGCTACTGACAGGTCCAGTCCCAAACCGTGCAGGCTTAGAGATCTCAGTCCCGGGTCCCACACACCTGGGTTCCTCTGCCAGTTCGGTTATGTCTGAGGCTTATCCAAGTGTGTGGAGAGTGGCTCCAGTAAGGCCTTGGTTGGGGCCTGGAAGTCTTCAGCTGTTGGGCCCTGGCGAGGATAGTCAGACACAGGGTAGGAGACTCTGCCTGAGTCTGCCTGAGCAGAAAAACAGAGGGGAACAGTAAGAAGAATTGTATGGGAGGTATTAGGGATAAGGGTCAGGGGCCCTTGTGTAGAGATATGGTATATATATATATATATTATATATATATATAATATATATATATATATAACTAAACCATAGAGCTACCAATACTGTTAGAAAGGGACCCAAGCTACAAAGTTACAAAGGGACAGAATCAAGCTCCCGGGAGAGCACAAGGCAGAGTCTCCTACCCTGTGTCTGACTATCCTCGCCAGGGCCCAACAGCTGAAGACTTCCAGGCCCCAACCAAGGCCTTACTGGGGCCACTCTCCACACACTTGGATAAGCCTCAGACATAACCGAACTGGCAGAGGAACCCAGGTGTGTGGGACCCGGGACTGAGATCTCTAAGCCTGCACGGTTTGGGACTGGACCTGTCAGTAGCTAGACAGTTACACCCTCCAACTGCCGTGTAACCCCAACAAAGGCCAGGATCCAAAGATTATCACAAGCTCCCGGGAGAGCACAAGGCAGAGTCTCCTATTACTCATATACCTCAAAAATTGAGATTACTTGGTATTTGTTCTTCTTGTGACTTACTTAATATGATATCCTAGTTCCATTCAAGTTTCAGTAAATTTACTGAATGATTTCATCATTCCTTGCAGTCACATAGTATTCATTGTGTGTATAAACCACACCTTCATTACCCACTTGTCTGTTACTGCACACCTGGGTTGATTCCATGCCCTGCTACTGTACTAAGTGCTGTCACTGTCACTGTCACTGTCCTCCCGTTGTTCATCGATTTGCTTGAGCAGGCCCAGTAACATCTCCACTGTGACACTTGTTACTGTGTTTGGCATATCGAATATGTCACGGGGAGCTTGCCAGGCTTCACTGTGCGGGTGAGATACTCTAGGTAGCTTGCCAGGCTCTCCGAGAGGGGCAGAGGAATCGAACTTGGGTTGGCCATGTTGGCTGCATGCAAGGCAAATGCCCTACTGCTGTGCTATCGCTCCAGCCCATACTAAGCACTACAGTAAACAATAGTGTGCACATATATTTTTGAATTCATATTTTTGTTTCTTGGGTAGATACCAAGCAGTGGAATTGTTGGGTCAATAGGGACTCCTATTCTTATTATTTTAAAAAGAAACCTCCACTGTGTTTTCCACAGGGTTTGTACCAGACAACATTTCTTACATGATTCCCATCAAAATAAAATGATTCTAGTTTCCATTATTTGATTTCTAGTAATATTATAATCATTGCATTCAGCTACATATCTACATATTTTTAACTTTATTAAATCTTGACCTCATCTTCAATTTTTGGGGGGGAGGGTGCTTTGGGGCAACACCTGATGGTACTCAGGGCTTACTCCTGTCTCTGCTTTCAGGGGTCACTCTTGGCAAGCACAGGGGAACAGATGAGGTGCTGGGGACAGAATCCAGGTCAGCAGTGTGCAAAGTAAGTGCCCTACCTACTGAATTATATCTCCAGTCACCCCAATTATTTAAGATTTTTTGCAAGCACTTAATTTCTAAAGCTCTAGTCATATTTTTTCCTTTTTGGGTCACACCCAGCAACACACAGGGGTTACTCCTGGCTCTGCACTCAGGAATTACCCCTTGTGGTGCTCAAAGGACCATATGTGATGCTGGAAATAGAACCCAGGTCGGCCACATGCAGGGCAAATGCCCTATCCATTGTGCTATTGCTCCAGCCCCTCACTTTAAATGTGATTAACTTCTTATAAAATCCAAGTGTAAAAGACTTTTGTTCTAAAATTTGCAGCATATATATTCAAATGATTCTCCTGATGTTGTTTTGTCAATACCAATCAAATTTTCATTTAGGAAGATTATGAAGGTGCCAATATATAATTCTACTAATTAGGAAAGAAATAATACAGTCAATAAAGACTTTTGAAGTATTTTTGACATCTGGTGAAATTCAGATTATTAAAATTTCACATTAATTACAAATAAACATAGTAGAGAATTAAAAATTCTCAAAAGTCATCAATAAATATGCATTCCTTGCCCTGCCACAGAGGCAGGGTGGGACAGGGAAATGGAGGGTGGGAGGGATACTGGAATCCGTAGTGGTGGGAAATGGGCACTGGTGGAGGGATGGGTGTTTGATCATTGTATAATTGAAGCCCAAGCACAAAAATTTATAAGTCTACAACTGTACCTCATGATGTCTCACTAATAAAAATAAATAAGTAAATAAAAAAAAAGAAATGTGGGATGCACTTACTTGATAGATAAAATTTTAAAATCTTTGTTTCTAATTGTAATTATTCAGGTCAAATTTGTGCTATACTGCACAATATAATACACTGTAATTCTCTGTAACTGGATTGTTGGTTTCTATTAAAATAGGTGAAATTTTTAGAAAAAAATATGCATTCCTTTCATTTTACTATTATAGAAATATAAATTCTAACAAGCCCATCTAAACTACTATAATATATAATTAGCACATATCCAAGAAAACGTACAACCTGAAAAATGAATCTGACCCACAATGTTTAAGGAAATTTTTATTATAAAAAAATTTATAGCATAGGCAATTTTTGAAATTTTACTAACATATTGTAGTAAGACCCTTTGCATTCACTGCAATCTAATTACAAAACTATAACATGATCAACTGGGAAAAGTTGCTTAATCACTTAATCATTTAACTTCCCGTTAGTCTTCGATTTGCTTGAGCAGGCGTCAGTAACGTCTCCATTTGTCCCTGTCGCATGCTAGTGTAGCCCAATGGCATCTGTTCACTCTGGGAACATGAAGAGCCTCAAACCGATCGTTCATGATCTTGATGAAGAAGTCTGACCATCTGGTAGGTTGGCGGCCACGCAGTCTTTTGACATCCCGTGGAATCCAGTCGGTAACAGCTCTAGTCCAGAGGTCGTCTTTAAATCTCATTACGTGACCAGCCCAAGTTGCATGCTATAAAAATAGTAAAAGCATGCAAGGAAGATAAATCAACTTAGAGTAAATGTACTTTCAACGTATTTGTAGATATACTTAGTAACCATATTATCACACTTCACCTGCTTTTTTTTCTTCTATACTTTTTTAGTCTTTTTTTAGTCTGATTTACCATTATTTTTAAATATTCTGGGGCTGGAGCGATAGCACAGTGGGTAGGGTGTTAGCCTTGCATGTAGCCAACCCAGGTTCAATTCCCAGCATCCCATGTGGTCCCCCAGCACCACCAGGAGTGATTCCTGAGTACAGAGAGGAGTAACCCCTGAACATCACCGGGTGTAACCCAAAAAGCAAAATAATAATAACAATAATAATAATAAATAAATATTTTAAAATTTGATCTGGAAAGATAATACAGTGGGTAGGGTTACTCACCCTACCCACTGAGTGGGTAGGGTTACTCACCCTACCCACTGAGCAACCTGGGTTCACATTCACCCCATGTGATTCCCTGAGAACTGCCAGGAGTGATCCCTGAACACAGAGTCAGGAGTAAGCCCTGAGCATGGCCAAGTGTGACCCCCAAACCAAAATAACAGAAATAAGACCAAAAATATTATGACATTTAAGAAGCTCACTTTGCAAAAATAAAATGCAAGTTTCACCAATGAAAGGAAGCTAACTTTGCACATCTACATGGATATAAATTCACAATACCCACTGCTCAAGTTCTTGGCACCATCTCACCACTAAAATTAAAGGTAAAGGTAAAGGCCCTCCCGTTGTTCGTCGATTTGCTCGAGCGGGCCCAGTAACGTCTCCATTGGAGACTTTGTTGTTACTGTGTCTGGCATATCGAATACGTCAAGGGGAGCTTGCCAGGCTCTGCCTGCCGGGCAAAGCTTGCCGGGCAAAGTAAGTGCCCTGCTTGCCGGGCTCTCCGAGAGGGGCGGAGGAATCGAACTCGGGTCGGCCATGTCGGCTGCGTGCAAGGCAAACGCCCTACCGCTGTGCAATCGCTCCAGCCTCACTAAAATTACTAAGATAAATATTTTTATAATCTATAATTTCAGGTTAGGACGGGTCTCATTCCCCTAACCCTGAAAGAGCCTCCAATGTAGCACTTGCTAAAATCTCAGGGCTGGGACGAATGGAGATGTTACCGGTGCCTACTTGAGGAAATCGATGAACAACGGGATGACAGTGATACAGTGACAGTGAATTTCAGGTTAACTGAATTCTGCTAGAATTGCTTCCTAAATCATATCATTTTACTCGTTATAATACATTTTATTAAAGTTCCATGCTCTCTGACAATGGTATAAACTTTGTCTATTTTGGTTTAATGCAGAAGCCCAAATTCTTCCCAGGCCCCAAATTGCCTATATAGAACTTGAGAACAGACTCACAGAGGCCATAAAGATGGGAAGGAAAATAGAGGTGGACAAGGGTGAGCTTCTGCTCCGTGTGGATACTCACCCTGCCAGTTCTGGGATACAGGTGGCCATCAGGCCACACACATGTTTGTTTAATCTGCTTAGCCTGGGAATTAATCCTGGCCACTAAGAATCTCAGAGGAGCTGTGAAATTTAGATGTATGATGAGATTTAATAATTTGGGGTTCAGAAAAAGATGTGACACTGTGTGTTCCAAAAATGAATACAAAGCCACGGTGCTCTCTCACCGCCTGCATTCAGTGGTCTCAGGCTGCTTCCCACACCCTGGATGGCCGATGGCAAGAAGCTGATGAAGGAGGAAACGAGGGCCAGGACGGTTGGTGATCAGTTGCTCTTTGTTCCAATCTCATCTCCCTATCCTTCCTGCCAGTCTCACCCACTCCCACATTCTTCCTCTATCCCCCTCGATTCTCCTCCTCCTCCTCCTCCTCCTGGCCTCTCTTACAGTCTTCATTATAACCCCAGATCATGAGGGGTTAGGGTAGCAATTACACAGTTATGGTCACACAATCAACAGATGTAAAGTCCTTCCCTCAGGGAAGCTTCTTCTTTTTTTTTTTTTTTTTTTTTTTTTTTTTTTCCCTTTATTTTATTTTATTTTTTTTAAAGTTGTAGATTTACAATTTTTTGTGCTTTGGTTTCAATTATACAATGATCAGATACCCATCCCTCCACCAGTGCCCATTTTCCACCACCATGGATAATATCCCTCCCACCCCCATCCCCCCATCCCCCCGTCTCTGTGGCAGGGCAATCCCCTGTGTTCTCTCTCTCCTTTTGGGTGTTGTGGTCTGCAAAAGAGGCATTGAGTGGCAAACATGTTCAGTCCATAGTCTACTTTCGACATGCATCTCCCCTCCTGGGAGGATCCTCCAAACATCCTTTATTTGGTGCTCCCTTCTCTATCTGAATAGCCCTTTCCTCTAGGATACCCGGCTGGCCTCTAAGTTATGGAGTAATCCTCCTGGTGCTGATCTCAGCTATTCTTGGGTATTAATCTCATACTTTGTTACTTTATATCCCCCAGATGAATGCAATCTTTCTATGTCTATCCCTCTCTTTCTGACTCATTTCGCTTAGCATGATACTTTCCATATTGTACCACTTGTATGTAAATTTCATGACTTCATCTTTTCTAAGAGCTACATAGTACTCCATTGTGTAGATGTACCAAAGTTTCTTTAACCAGTCATCTGTTCTTGGGCATTCAGGTTTCTTCCAGTTTCTGGCTATTGTAAAGAGGGCTGCAATGAACAAACAAGTGCAGATGTCACTTCGACTATACATTTTTGCCTCTCTGGGATATATTCCCAGGAGTGGTATTGCTGGGTCAAATGGGAGCTCAATTTCTAATTTTTTGAGAATCGTCCATACTGTTTTCCAGAAGGGCTGAACCAGTGGACATTCCCACCAACAGTGAAGGAGTGTCCCTTTCTCGCCACATCCACGCCAGCATCGGTTGCTTTTGTTCTTTTGAATGTGGGCCAGTCTCTGAGGTGTGAGATGGTATCTCATTGTGGTTTTGATCTGCATCTCCCTGATGATTAATGATGTAGAACATTTTCTCATGTGCTTTTTTGCCATTCGGATTTCTTCTTTGAGAAAGTTTCTGTTCATTTCATTGCCCCATTTTTGGATGGGGTTGGATGTTTTCTTCTTGTGGAGTTTAACCAGTATTTTGTATATCCTGGATATCAACCCCTTGTCAGATGTGTATTCGGTGAATATCCTTTCCCATTCTGTAGACTGTCTTTGTATTTTGGTCACTGTTTCTTTGGAAGTGCAGAAGCTTCTTAGTTTAAGATAGTCCCATTTATCTATCTCTGTTTTCACTTGCTCGGCCAGTGGCGTGGCATCTTTGAAGATACCATTAGCTTCAATGTCATGGAGGGTTTTGCCAACTTTGTCTTCAATGTACCTTATGGTTTCTGGTCTGATGTTGAGGTCTTTAATCCATTTTGATCTTACTTTTGTACATGGTGTTAGGCAGAGTTCTGAGCCTATTTTTTTGCATGTAGCCGTCCAGTGATGCCAACACAATTTATTAAAGAGGCTTTCCTTACTCCACTAGGGAAGCTTCTTCTAGGACAAATTCTCAACCAGCAAGAGGATGCGCAAAATACCATCTAAGGGTGCGTTTCTCCTTTCCTTAGTCCAAAACCATTTAAACATTCGCCTTAATTCTACGTCTTAATAATATTAGTAATTTTGTATGGACATAGTAAGAGATACATTAAGTTTATAGGGTGGCTCTCCTGGGCACATCTTGCTATAGATCTCAGACTACAGTGCTCAGGCCAGATGAGCCCTTCCTAACCCTAAGCAGGGTCCTTGTCCAGTTGTTTCTTTTTGGATCAGGACAGAATTTGTCCATGACCCTGCTCTTAACTTAGTAAAGTATTATGACCCTTGGCCTGGCCCATTTTGATGCCAGGGTAACTCACAGCTCGCCCTGGTTCCATCCAGTCCCTTCGTCGGGACCTGCTTTTGAGGTGCTAGGAACTAAGGGCAACTGTGGCTTAAGTCGAGAAAATCTGAGAGATGCCCAGGAGTAAATATTATTTGGAGTCAATTAACTCCCAAGTTACGAAAGCATCGCATTAATAGTCTTCCTGTGTCTATATAAAAAGGACACTGCTCTACGTAACTATGCAAGGATAGAAGGAGAAGAGAAAAGGAATCTTTCAGTTACAATACAAATCCAGAGTCGTTCTTAGAAGGATCTGACCTTACAAGTCAACCGAGTCTGATTTGGGAATAAAGGTGATTGACCAGTTGGAAAAGCAGAGCACAGAAGAATGTGTTTAAAGATAAACACAGAGGAATGGGAGTGCCTCGAGAGCACTGTGATGGATGTAACCCAATAAACCTAAGCTCCCTGTGGCCAAGGAGAAAGTATAAACCAAGGTTCTACTACATGGCACTGCTGCTGAAAGCCAGTCAGAGAAAGAATTCAAGGATAGGAACATGGAGATAATAGCAATATTTCTTTTTTGTGTGTTTGTTTTTTGTTTTTTGTTTTTTTTTCAGTGTGTAGGACACTTGCCTTGCATGTGGTCATCTAGGTTCAATCCCTGGCACCCAGTATGGTTTCTGGAACACTACCAGGAGTGATCCCTGAGTGCAAAACAGGCCCTGAGCATCATTGGGTGTGGCCCCCAAACAATAAGAAAACAAGTATTTTAAAAAGGAAAATTAAAGAGAAGTAAAATAAAAATGTAATTCCACCATGTGGAGACTACCACTTAATAGCAATATTTCTTAAAGTGATGAGACACATCCAAATTGTAGGTATGGGGGGGGGTCTCCAGGGGACAGTCCCACACTGGGTTTTGGGGCAAGGGAGTTTTAGGAAGTGAGCCAGCTCAAGATATGCATATAGAAATGGGTATGTAGAGCTTGACGGGAGTGTGGCTCAAGTTGCATATGGAGCAATAGTACAGTGGGTGGAGCATTTGTCTTGCACCCTGTTGACCCAGGTTCAATCCTTGGCACATCATAAGGCCTCTGATCCCCTCCAGGAGTGATCCCTGAGCAACCGAGCCAGGAGCAAGTCAGGACAAAGTCAGGAGCACTGCCAGGTATGGCCCCAAAATGCAAAAATAAATAAGCATTAAAATAAAGAAGTGGTATATGCCTGTAAGGACTGAATACTTTTTCATACCTTGAATGTATCATCAGCATCTACTTATGTAGCTAGGAGGCATTTAAATTTTTATGTATTTTGGAATTACTAAGAAAAAAAGTGAAATAGAGTCAGTGTTCAATTCCCTGGGCAAGCTCCAGTAACTGGCTGGAACTGCTTTGCTAAAGTCCTCTCTTTATCCAGAAACTGGGAACCACAACTGTCTGGCTTGGTGTCTCAAGGCACCCTTAGTTTTCTTTAGTTACACAAGGTTTTTGTTACTTTTAGTAGTTTTCCACACTGTCTTTCCTATCACAAACAATAATAAATTCATGTATCCATGCAAGATGAGCACAAAATTACATTCTTTAAGATCAGATAAATCCAGAGTTTCTAGTTTTTTTTTAACATATTTTTTTACAGAATTTTATGTAAATTTTTAAGACTTGCCTTTGGAGACTTAAAAGCTAATACAAACTAGCCAAAGTTGGGGGAAAAGTTTTGGACAGAAAAAGAAAATTCATTACAAAATGGGGATGTTACGAAAGAAAAGATTAATTCACTCCGCGTCCCTGTTCAGAATCTAGGCTTTTTGCCTTAGGAGATTATAAAGACTTGACTTGCAGCCAAGCTTCTTATCTATGTCTCCAGATGCTTCTTAAACACCTAAATATAATTTTTTTTAAATTTCTGGTGTGAGGAGGGAGAGGTTTCCTGGAAATTCACATGCTTAATTCATATAATTCTTTTTTTTAATTAATTTTTATTAGTGAAACAACATGAGGTACAATTGTAGACTTACAAATTTTTGTGCTTGGGTTTCAATTATACAATGATCAAATACCCATTCTTCCACCAGTGCCCATTTCCCACCACCACGGATCCCAGTATCCCTCCCACCCCCCATTCTCCCATCCCACCCTGCCTGTGTGGCAGGGCATTCCCTTTTGTTCCCTCTCTCCTTTTGGGTGTTGTGGTCTGCAAAAGAGGAATTGAGTGGCAATCATGTTCGGTCCATAGTCTACTTTCAACATGCATCTGCCATCCTGGGAGGATCTCAAAACACCCTTTATTTGGTGCTCCCTTCTCTATCTGAGCTGCCATTTCCCCTAGAATGCCCGGCTGGCCTCTAAGCCATGGAGTAATTCTCCTGGTACTGATCTTAGCTATTCTTGGGTATTAATCTCATATTTTGTTACTTTATGTCCCCCAGATGAATGCAATCTTTCTTTGTCTATCCCTCTCTTTCTGACTCATTTCGCTTAACATGATTCCATGTAGTACCACTTGTATGTAAATTTCATTACTTCATCTTTTCTAACAGCTACATAGTACTCCACTGTGTAGATATACCAAAGATTCTTTAACCAGTCCTCTGTTCTTGGGCACTCAGGTTTTTTCCAGATTCTGGCTATTGTAAAGAGTGCTGCAATGAACAAACAAGTGCAGATGTCACTTCGACTATACATTTTTGCCTCTCTGGGATATATTCCCAGGAGTGGTATTGCTGGGTCAAATGGGAGCTCAATTTCTAATTTTTTGAGAATCGTCCATACTGTTTTCCACAAGGGCTGAACCAGTCGGCATTCCCACCATCAGTGAAGGAGTGTCCCTTTCTTCACTGCTTTCTTCACTGCCCTTCCCCACATCTGTGCCAGCATCGGTTGCTTTTGTTCTTTTGGATGTGGGCCAGGCTCTGAGGTGTGAGATGGTATCTCATTGTGGTTTTGATCTGCATCTCCCTGATGATTAATGATGTGCAGCATTTTCTCATGTGACTTTTTGCCTTTCAGATTTCTTCTTTGAGAAGTTTTCTGTTCATTTCATCACCCCATTTTTTTATGGGGTTGGATGTTTTCTTCTTGTGGAGTTCAGCCAGTATTTTATATATCCTTGATATCAACCCCTTGTCAGACGTGTATTCGGCGAATATCCTTTCCCATTCTGTAGAATGTCTTTGTATTTTGGTCACTGTTTCTTTTGAGATAATTCTTAATTCGTATAATCCTTATAATTTCATTCACAAGTATTCTGAATAGAAATCAGCAAGTACATGAAATAGAAGTGTCCTCATGAAAGGAAAGAAGGAGAGAGAGAGAGAAAGAGAAAGAGAGAGAGAGAGAGAGAGAGAGAGAGAGAGAGAGAGAGAGAGAGAGAAAGGCCTGCAATAGAGGTGGGGGGGGGAATTGGGGACATTGGTGGGGGAGGGGCGAAGGGTTTGGAACATTATATGAGTAAAACCCAACTTTGTAACTGTGATTCAATTTAAAATAAATA
The DNA here is from genome assembly GCF_029834395.1 of Sorex fumeus. NCBI lineage: Eukaryota > Metazoa > Chordata > Mammalia > Eulipotyphla > Soricidae > Sorex > Sorex fumeus. The sequence continues at coordinate 418,295 of NW_026606065.1, read as the reverse complement.
AATAAAACAGCAATGCACCATCTGGAACCACACAAATGAGAGGAAGGTACCTTTCTCCTTATTGTGCCTCAGCCGCTGAAGACCATGGTACTTATTTCATTTCAGAGCAGTTTCCAGTTGTGTAAAGTCCTTATCCTATTCTCTCAGAAGACCAAAAAAAAAAGAGTTGGTCAGGGGAGAAATAAATTATTTTCTATTCATTTAAAAAAAATCACTTAAAAAATTAGCTTCCTGTGCCGTCTGCCAGCTATACTAAGCCGCTTGTCTTCCGATGTCTTCCCTCGAATGGCAAATCTAAATTTCCTACACTGGCCCACAAGGACCATGTTCTGAGGCAGTTGCTTGCCCTTATTACTTCACATATGTTACCCATTGTTAATGGTTTTGTGATTGCTTCATTTGCCTTCAGGTATTTCTGAAGCATATCATAACAAACCACCACAGGCAGGGTGGCCTAAAAGAAATTAGTTTCCTTGTGGTTCTGGAGTCTCAATGTCTGAGATCAAAGTATCCACCATAGAGTAGCTCCTTTGGAGGGCTGCCTTGAAGAGGGTCTATACCAGATCTCCACCCTCACTTGGGTCGTTTTTCTGGAGATCTTGATCATTCCTTGGCTTAGAGATGCGTCACCCTCTTACTTTCAAGTTTAGCTGGAATTCTCCCTGTGTCCTCTTCATTCTATGTGTGTCAGTCCCTGTGTTCAAATGCTCTTTTATGAGAGCATGGGTCATATTGGATTAGGACCCACCCTAGTAGCCTGACTTTACCTCTCTTTCCTACTTTCGAATAAGATCCTACTTCCAAAGATGATCATATTCTGAAGTGCAGTGGATTGGGCTTTGCATCAACACATCTTGTGGGTGGGACATAGTTCAATGCAAAACATTTTGACCTTCTCTTAATGTTAAGAACTTTAAAAATAGGTCTGTCCTATTTCTATTTTAGCATCAAAACCTTACAGAATGCCTGTCACATGGAAAATCAAATAATGCCTTTGGGCACTGGAAATATTACTGAGGCCAGAAGTCAACAAAGCCATGAGCTGTGAAGATTCTGGGTCACTGACTAATAGACTTCACTTATCAGATCCACCGTGAGGGGAGGGTGTGTGTGTGAAGAGACAGTAAAGAAGGTTAAAGCACTGGCCTTGAATACAGACAAACTTTCCCAACCCCACTAAAAGTGGCCCCTCAGCACAGAGCCACAGAGAGTCCCTGATTATCACTCGAAGTGACCATCCAAAAATCCACATCTGAATATCCCTGGATGCCCAAAACTAAACAACAGAAACACCATCTGCACTTCTATGTTCACTGCAGCACTACTCACAATTGCTAGAATCTGGAAACAACCGAAGTGCCTGAGAACAGATGATTGGATAAATAAACCATGGTACATCTACACAATGGAATACTATGCAGCTGTTAGGAAGAATGGATATGGAGAGTATCAGGGACAGGAATAGAATGACTACTCATTTGTGGGATATAATATATTTATTGTCAATATTATTCAATATTAATAATTGGTGTTTATTATTAATTTTAATTATTAATAAACCAATTAATAATATATATCCTGAAAGAATGACTGATCAGTGGTTGGAAGCTTGCCACCATGAGCGGCAAAGGGCAGTAAGGGTAGAGAAGGGACAGGAACTGAATGTTGAGAGTAGGTCAAGGGATATACCCGATTACCTTTCATTATTTGCATTGCAAACCATAAGGCACAATGACAGGTGGTAAGGGAGGAGGGTCAGGGGAAAGGAGGCCGGGAGGGAAACTGGGACAACTGGTGTTAGGGACAGGTATTGGAACACTATATGACTGAAATCCAATAATGAAGCACTTTGTAAATGTGTATCTCACTGTGATCATTCATTTTCATTTCATTTCATCATCCTGTTATTCGTCGATCGCCTCAAGCAGGCCCCAGTAACGTCTCTTTCATTCTAGCCCTGAGATTATATTCAAGGCTCTTTAGGAGAATGAGACCCATCATTGTTGCTGGTATTTGGCGTATTGGGTACGCCACGGGGAGTTTGCCAGACTCTGCCCTGTGGGCGGGCTACATTCGATAGCTTGCAAGTTTGTCCAAAGTAGGAATGAGATAATAAGATGTCATAAAAAGATGTCCTGATAAGATGTTGCATTCGCGGCTGCACAGTTCCGGGAGCTGGATTATATAGTCTCTGAGTCTTAGCCGCTGATGGGATTACACGGCGCCAGGGGGCCAGGTGGTGGGTGTGACCCCCGCCTACTGGAATTTGGAGGATCTGAGTGGAGGATGCTCGACTCCAATCCGAGAAGGCTTGGAGATCTCGGCCCCGGAACCCGCGTGGCTTTGTCCCTCTGCCAGTACCTTCATGTGTGCGGAGAGTGGTCTCAGCATGGTGGTGGCTGGTCCTGGAGGTCTTTGGCTGCCAGAGCCCTGGTCGGGGTTGTGATCAGTTAAAAAAAAAATTTTTAATCCACATCCACTCTGCACCAGGTCATATGTGCTGTAAGGAAAACCACCAGTGTCACGAGACGAACTAACTGTTAGGTACCTTGATTCTCAACTCTCTCACACACAAATTAGAAATGGCCACCAAGCCTGTGAATTCCTTAAGGTATATAGTATGATTTTCCACTCCTCGTCTTTAACCAAAGATATTAGAAAATAGATAAATGCTTATTTTGTAGAACTGCTAATGCATCTTTCTCATAGATAGCCTATTTGACACAAGCTGTATAATTAAAACCAAACTTAAGCCAGTGTTCCCACCCCCACCCCTCACCAGGTGACTTTTGTGAGGTGGACAAGAGACAGACAGCCACTTTTTCCCTATCCACCCCAAGGATCCATCAACCCAAGACCAGCTGGGAAAACTAGGACTGATAAAGTCTGCAATGAGACCCTGCAAAACATGGACCTGAGTCCTGCCAGCACCACTAGGTAGTCTTCAGGCCACACCTGACATCCACTTATTCTCCTCCACCAGATTTCTCTGGGAGCCATGGACTCAGGCTGGAGCGAGTAATTGCTCTTTGCAGGAGCACAAAGCCAGTCCTAGGCCTTATCCAGGCCACAGGGGTCCTTGTCTTCTCACAGAAAAGAATTTCAGCAGGAGGCGAGCAGTGAAGTAAAAACAGGTTTTATTTGGAAGTTTCTTCTCCAAAGGCAGAGAGGGCCCCAGCATACATCCCAGCCTTAGACATAAAAGTGCACATCTTAAGAGGGAAGATGCTGGTGACACACGTGGTTGGGCCCCACATGTGCTTGGCCACAAGTAGCAGATGGGGCTGGGCAACATATGCACACACGTCTTTTATTCAAGGTGGCTTTTATAGGGTTTTCCCTCAAGCTACCCCACGTAAGCCTTTCTACCTAGGTAAGAGTCTGTTGCTAGGGTGGTTGCCAAGAGGGTAGAGTTGGGATTGGTCTTCTTTGAAAATCGTTTCTTGAGCTTTATTCTTCCTGGAGCTTCTCTCAGAGTGGGGGTCCAGCCTTCTCGGCTCTGTGCTGGAGCCAGGTCAAGGTGCCCAGAAAAGGTCTTATTAGGCCTTAGTTCCTGTGTCCTCAAGGTGAGTCCTGATAGCCTTAGGGCTAGTTGATTTTATACTTCACCAGAATTCCATTGCCTAGGGGCCCTTCCTTATCTGCCTACCTGTCTAAAACTTCTAAAGTGAGGAACTCCCAAGGAATCTAGAGGCCACCTCCTGAATCTAAATTCTGTCTACTCTGAATAATTTTTTGTTCTTTTGTTCATTTGGTGGGCCAGAGCAATAGCATAGCTAGTAGGGCATATGCCTTGCACTCAGCCGACCCGGGTTCGATTTTTTTGCTCCTCTCAGAGAGCCTGGCAAGCTATCGAGAGTATCCCACCTGCACCGCAGAGCCCGGAAAGCTACCCATGACGTATTCAATATGCCAAACACAGTAACAAGTCTCAATGGAGACGTTACTGGTGCTTGCTCGAGAAAATCGATGAACAAGGGGAGGACGGTGCTACAGTGCTGCAGTTCATTTTGTGTTTTTCTGCTGTTGCTGTTATTTTATTTATTTATTTATTTATTTATTATTTATTTGAATTCCATCTGATGGTGCACAGGGCTTACTGTTGGCTCTGTGTTTAGGGGCCATTCATAGCAGTGCTAGTGCGGTCATAAGCAGTGTTGAGGATCAAACAGGGGTTGCCCACACGCAAGACTTAATCCCTGTGCTGTCTCTCCATCTCTGACTAACCATTTTAACAAACTTCTTTCTAAATTACTTCAGTTGAATCAATAGCAATTTAATTTCTAAATAAATATTTATAAATAAATAAATTCACTGTATTAGCTGTTAATGGCAAGTGTTCAATTAATACTTGTTGAATAAATAAGTAATTGAAAATTGTAGATGCCATGCACTCATTGGCGCTCAGAGAATCCTTTCATTTACTTTTGCTAAACTTTTTACACAGAACCGTAGCTCCAATTCAACTGTGATTTGACAAATAGGAGTTATAGCTCAATTAGTGCTATTAAATCTGATACACTATCTAAATAACTTCTTACCATACTACAAACTATTCTCATTAAATTAAAATTAAGCTTCAGGACTGGTGTAATAAATAGTACAACTGGGAAGTCACTTTCCTGGCCAACCCGGATTCGGTCCCCAGCATTACATATGATCTCACTGAATCCCACCAGGAGTGATCTCTGAGAGCAGAGCCAGAGCACCTCCCTGGGCACTGTTGGGTGTGACCCAAAGAGCAAACAGACAAAAAAGTCTTAGCTTCAGAACTACATTTTCTTGCCAATAACATGAGCGAGCTCTTTATTGAATCAGAGAGTTTCAAATACTGAAAGTGTGAGAAAACCCCAATAAAAACTCCAACGTTGGAATAATTCCCTGGATAAAAGAAGTTTAGCTTAATATTTTTTTTCCTTGTTGGGTCACAACCTGGCGTTGCATAGGGGTTACTCCTGGCTGCGCTCAGGGGACCATATGGGATGCTGGGAATCAAACCCGGGTCAACCGCATGCAAGGCAAATGCCTTACCCACTGTGCTATTGTTCCAGCCCCAAGTTTAGCTTAATTTATATAATGAAGGCTGCAAACACGGGCTCAGGCAAGAAACGCACTAGAATAGAATAGATTGCCATTACATTAAAGATACCTGATGATTGTGTATCACCTTATGACCACAGCTGTGCAAACATTCCACCTTTGCTCTCACTGAACCCGATTTTCATTTTTTTCATTTCATCATCCTGTTATTCGTCGATTGCCTCAAGCAGGCCCCAGTAACGTCTCTTTCATCCTAGCCCTGAGATTATATTCAAGGCTCACTGAACCCAATAACTCTTCTTAATGTGCCTGTTGATGTAAACAGCAGCATGCCTGGGAGTCAGGGTGGGGCAGCAGTGAATTGCAAATTGTAACTCACCAGCCTATCCCGTTATTTGGGGCTGCCAAGGCTAGCGTGCCACACTTTTCATCTCATTCTTTACCACCTACACTGCTGGCCAGGGCCAAAGGTCCGATCAGATTGGCTTTATTGTGACAAATCGATGTCTGTGGACCTCACGGGTGGCTCACGTGAGTCAGGAGGAAAGACAATCACCTTCTCCCACTTCGCCTCTGCCACCCGGGACCACTGAGAAGATTAGGAACAATAAAGTCTTCCATGAGATGAACCCCTGCTTGGCACGGGCCTGAGCTCTGCCAGCCCCACAAGGTGGCTGTGAGGCCACACCCAAAGTTCACTTGGTCCCCGTCACCTAATTTCCTGGGGAACCATACACTCAGGCTGGAGTGAGGACTTGCAATTTGCAGGAAAGGAGAAACCAGTCCCAGGCCTTACTCAGGGTTTTGGGGGTTCTTGTCTCACTTGCAGAAAAGAATTTCAGGAGTAGACAAGTAGTTAAGCAAAACAGATTTTATTTGGAGGGTTTTTTGAAGGGAAGGAGGAAGAGAAAGTGGGAGAGAGTGGAGAGTAAGAGTGCTCAAGAGTGACGAGGATGGGGAGAGCCTTGAATGGGCTCTTGGGTTTTATAGGACTGAATCACTGAAGTTAATTGGATTAAAGGAGAGGTCGAGGATTTTCAAGGAGAGGAACTTCACAGGGAGAGGTCTAATCTCCTCTGAGTCTTCTGAAGGTCTTTGTTTTCCCGAATCCACAGAGTGGATCAGTCTTAAAATTTTCCTTCCCAGAAGCTTTGTTGACCTAAGTTTCATTGCCAAGGGCCTTTCCCTGTCTACCTGCTTACATCAAAATCACCAGATGGAAGAATATTTCTCAGATTTCTGAGATTCCCAACTTTATGACTACTGACAGATTCTATGTACTTTAAAATTTGTTCTGCATTATTAATAATGTATCTATTATTTTTATAATAACATCCTCCACCCAGATCCTCCATATTCCAGTAGGCAGGGGTCACACCCACCATCTGGCCCCCTGGTGCCGTGTAATCCCATCAACGGCCAAAACCCAGAGACTATGAAACCCAGCTCCTGGAAGCTCTTATTATCTCATTCTTACTTTGGACAAACTGGCAGGCTACCGAATGTAACCTGCCCACACGGCAGAGTCTGGCAAACTCCCCGTGGCATACCCAATATGCCAAATACCAGTAATAATGATGGGTCTCATTCTCCTAACCCTGAAAGAGGCTTGAATATGGCACTTTTTAAAAAAATCTCAGAGCTAGGACGAAGGAGACGTTACTGGGGCCTGCTTGAGGCAATCGACAAACAACAGGATGGTCGTGATCGTGATCGTGATATTTTTATAAGCCTAATCAGACCACAGAGCAATATCTTGGGTCCTGATTTGCATGTTGAGAACTTTCCTGATAGTAAAAAGTCATTATATCTATCTTTTCTTTTCATTGATATGGGACATCTTCTATGAGCCTAAACCTTCTGCAGTTTTGTCACACAGCATCTCTAAAGCAAACCCTAGGTGTGTGCTACTATTGAAACGGCTGTTCTGTTTCTAGCACTTGGAGAGAAGACAAAACACACATTGATCACCTGAGGTAAAGGGGGGGAAAAAACTTGATAGTATTATTATATGATAGGAATTTAGAGAAGAGAATGTTCTCTATTGTTTAGTTTCCCAACAATGGACACCACTATCCTGCCCTCGGTGGTTGTTGGAACCATCTACGAGCCAGCCAAACAACTGGGAACATTTTTTTCTTTGCTTAAAAAGGTAAAAGTCTTAGATAGGAGAGAGAGTACAGAGAGTCGAGTGTTAGCCTTTGCCTTGCACTTGGCCTACCCAGGTTGAATCCCTGGCATCCCAGATGGTCCCCTAGCTCTCCAGGAATGATCAATGAATGCACAGCCAGGAAGAAGTCCTGAGCAACACAAGGTATGACACAAAAAACAAAAGACAAACAACTCTCCTCCCTCCCCCAAAAAGTAGATTTCCAGGGAAATGCTGAGTGATTTTTTTAAAGGGGACTGTGGGCCAGATACATTTAGAAACATCTGATCTGTCATATTCAAAGAGATTTCATGGGGGCTTAAACTGAAATATAAAAAAATATTAGGACTTGAAATAGAGAACAGGCCGAGAATGTTGGCTTGACAGAAAGGGAAAATGAAGCATTAATGTGTGAGGGGCAGTAGAAAATAAAGTTGTCTACAGAGAGTGATTACTTTAAAAACGTCTAACTACAGGGCCTGAGAGAGAGAGTAAGTACAGAAAGTGTTTGCCTTGCATGAGTCTGACCAGGATCACTCCTTGTCACCACAGATTGTCCTCTGGAGCCACTAGGAGTGATCCCTGGGCTCAGAGCCAAGAATAAGCCCTGAACACAGGCAGGTGTGGTCCAAAAGTAAATAAATTTTTTAAATAAAAAGGTCAATCTGCAAAGTTTGAATTTGATCCGATAAATAATCAGCAGCCACTTTAGATCTATACCAAATTAACGACAGAGTAGTGAATGTGAAGAAGTCTGGTTGCATGCCCAGAACAGGAATTTTGGAGGCCTGGCTTTAAAACCTAGCAAGCCCTAAGTTATCATTTCCCCAAAGGTTAGAGAAAAGTTACAAGGACATATTCCCAGAGAGATGGGATGAAAAGGAATCTCACCTCTGTAGTATTCTTCCCTCAAAACATATAACCTCTGGCTTTTCCTTTGATCCAAGAATTTTTATTGAGATAGTATGATTTAAAATAATAGTAGTATTTATGGTTTATGCTTACAATGCCACTAAACTACACCCACCACAGAGTTACCAAGATTCTACCACCCCTTGTCCCTAAGTCCCTTTTTGTCTCCCAGCCCCCTACTCCAATCCCTATCTCCACCCCCATCACTGTCCTTTCCCTTATTTCATTTCTTTATAACCTGCATATGAGAGAGAGTCTGGTATTTGTCTTTCTTTCTGATTCACTTCCGCTAGTAGGATACCTTTCAGTTTCATCGAAGTTGTAGAAGTAGGATTTCATGTTTTTGAGCAGAGGAGTATTTCATTGTATATCTGCACCACAGTTTCTTTATCAAGTCAACTGTTCTTAGATACTTACAGATCTTGACACTGTAGCTAGCACTGGAGCAAACATAGGTGTGCAGGTAGCTTTTTGGATTAATAGTTATGTGTTATTGAGATGGATGCCAATAAGTGAAATTGCTGGATCATATGGGATTTCTGTTTTTAATAAGTCTTCATACTATTGTCCATTCAGGCTGGACCAGATAACAGTTCCACAAGCAGTGAATTGGTATTTCTTTTTCAAAGATCTTCACCAGCATTTGGTTGTTTCTGGACTTTTTTTTATATAAGCCATTCTCACTGCTGTGAAATGTCTTTTCATTTGATTTGCATCTCCCTGCTAATCAGTGATAATAAACATTTCCTGTTGGATGAACACTATGCCTCTTGGCCATCCATATTACTTCTGTGAAGAAGACTATTAACCTCCTCTCTCCACTTATTGATGAAATTGTTTGGGTTTTGTTGTTGTTGAGTTTTGTGAGTGCTTTATATAATTTGGATATTAGTTTTTGTCAGATGTTTGCTGGATAAACTTTTTTCCTTAGTTTAAAATGCCCCAGTTAAGTGACAGTGAATAAAAGGCAGTGCTCTTCAAAAGTGTCAAGATCACAAAGGACAAAAAAAAAAAAAAACTGAGACACTCTCAGAGACTAGAGAAGACAGATGCACATCAACTAAACTCCATGTGGTGTCCTGAACTCAATCTAGGAGCAGAACACTTATATCTGTTAAATAGCTGATAAAATCCAAGTGAATTCAGTAGCACAGTGAGTGGTTTTGAACCCATGGTGATAGACTAATTGTAATGGTTATATAGCTACCAACACTAGGAAAAGACAGGTGAAGAGTAAGTGGGAACTCTCAGTGCCACTGTTGCAGTTCTTCTGTAGATCTAATACATTTTTTAAGTTTAAAATAAGCAAAAACCCTAGCTGTTCTTTTACTTCCTTCAAGCAATGTGCTGAAAGGAGGGTAAGACAAAGCTTCACAAAGCATGAACTAGAAATGTATCAGGAGTCGTGTGCACTCCTAAATTCTGCTGATCCCAACCCATTTGATCTTTCCTGGGCGAAGAGGGGTGAGTTCCACGGTCTATGATGGTTAATTTTACATGTCAATTTGACTGAGTCGCAGGATATTCAGGGAGCCAATGGAACAGTGTAGAATAGCATTGGTTTGTCCTTTCTTCCTTGCCACAGGGAGCTTCGGTTTATCAGGTTACACCCATCACAGTGCTCCCGAATCACTCTCATTCCTCTGTGTTTATCTGTAAACTCTTCTCTGTGCTCTCCTCCCAAACCAGTTAATCACCTTTCTCTCTAATCAGATTCTGTTAACTTGTAAAGTCAAATCCTTCTAAGGACACTGAACTTGTATTTTTAAGTTAAATATCGCTTTTTCCCATCTTTTGCATAGTTTACTTTAAAGCAATGTCCTTTCTGTATGGACACAGGAGGACAGTTAATACTATGCTTTTATAACTTGGGAGTTAATTGACTCCAAACAATACTCACTCCAGGACATCTGACTTAAACCTCAGTTGCCCTTAGTTCCTAGCACCCCAAAAGCAGGATCCCAACGAGGGACTGAATGGATCCAGGGCAAGCTGTGAGCTACCCTGGCATCAAAATGGGCCAGGTCAAAGCACTACATCTATAAGTCTAGAGCATGGTCGTGGACAAACTCCATCATGACACAAAAGAGGTAACTGAATAAGGACTCTGCTGGGGTTAGGAAGACTAACCTGGCCTGAGGACTGTGGTCTAGAATATACAGTGAGATGTCCTCAGGAAGAACCAAACTTTAAGCTTGATAACTCTTACTGTGCTCATACAAAATGACATTGCTAGAAATATTAGAAGTAAATTTACTACAACTATTTAAGTGGATTTCTGGCTGGGGAGAGAAGAAAGCAACATACCCTGAATGGAATCCTACCCTTGAGTGGATCTCCTAGTAATCTGAGTAATCTCGTTAAGATTTTGTCTTTGAGTTAATCTCCTGGAGGAGTGGCTTTACCTCTCTTTGTTGATTTGTTAATGTTCAACTCCACCTTTGTATCCCTTCCCTACATGATTTCTATATAAACTAGGCTGTAAGAGTGGGCTGAGGGAGCAAGAAGGAAAATGAAGGGGGATCCAGAGAGAGAAGCAGAAGGGGAATCAGAGGAGAATGGAGAGGAGATTGGAATAAACTGCAATTGATAACGACCAGCCTGACCCTCGTTCCTTCCTTCCCCTGCCCATCGCTATCAGCCTCCCCGGGGTGGGGGAAGCAGAAACCACTGAACACTGGCGGCCAGCGAGAGAGAGAGAGAGAGAGAGAGAGAGAGAGAGAGAGAGAGAGAGAGAGTGTGCCACTGCCCTTTAGTAAATGCACAGAACAGTATTTCTGGTTGTGCCTGTGGGTATCTGGAAGAAAGCAGCTTTTGGACTTGTGAACTGAGTATAGAAGAGGTCCTCCCTAAATTGGGCCAGCACCCTACAATCCACTCAGCTTTTGAATATAACAAAAACAAGGCCAAAAAAATAAGGCTTTGCTGTGTGCCTGGGTGTCTGAGCTGTGACACTGAGCTCCTCCAAACTCTAGTTCTCAGGCTACATCTGCTCTCTGGCTGTCAGACCTTTGAACCACACTAGCAGTTCCTGGATCTCTCGTTTGCACTTTGCAGATTGGGGGATTTCATGACCAGCAAAACATGAGAGCCAGGGCCTTACAATAAATCTCTTTTCAGGTTTATGTGGAAATATTTCTTATTCATAGTTATAAATATGCACATATATGTGTATATAACTGCTCCTGATTCTTGGCAAAATCCTGTACTAGGATTCTATTAAGACACGGAATTTTAAGTTCTATGTCTTAAAAACAGAACTACTAAGAATAGTCTTTCCAACAAATGGTTTTGAGAAAATTGACTAGTGCAAAAGAATGAGTTTGCATGTTTGCCTTATATTCTGTACAAAAGTTAATGCTTTGGTCCAAACACCTAACAAGAGCTAAAGATGTAAGAATCTAAGAAACCATTGGAGAAAATCTTCTTGACATCAGATTTATCAGTGACTTCTTGGATTTGACACTAAGAACACAGATTGTAAAATTAAAATAGATCAGTTTGATCTTATCAAATTGAAAATTACTTGTGTATTCAAAGGACACTATCAACATAGCAAATGGTAATCCATGGATGGTAGAATAGATTTTCAAGTCACATATCTAATAATAGGCTAATGTCTTAAATATATTAATATTCCCACAAATCAACAACAAAAGTAAATAATTCTACAAAAACATGGGTAAAACAATTAGACATTTCTCCAAGAAAGATAGACAAATGGCTAATAAGTACACAAAAGGACATTTAACATTTTTAATAACCAGGGAAATATACAAATCAAGTCACAAAAAGACACAACTTTGTTTATTTATTTGGGGGTTTGAGCCACACCCAGCTATGCTCAGGACTTACTTCTAGTTCTGTGCTCAGGGATCACTTCTGGCAGGGCTCATGGGACCATATGTGATGCTGGGGCTTGAACTGGGTCAGCGACATGCAAGGCAAGTGTCTTAACCTCTGAACTTCTGAACTATCTCTGGGGCTGAAGAATTTTTGCTTTGGTATATTTGGGACCACACTGGATGGCGATGAGGGATTACTCCTGACTCTGCTCAGGGATCACTCCTGGTAGTTCTTAGGGGACCACAAGTGGTGCCAGGGATTGAACCCTTGTCAACTGTGGGTAAGACCAGTGCCTTACCTACTGTCCTCTGTGGCCCAAGAAGATAATATTTCAAACTTATTGGGATGACTATTATTAAAAACCAGAAAATAACAGCTAACAAGGATGTAGAGAAATTGGAATCTTTGTGAAACGCTTGGTGGGGGAGGTACAGCATGGCTTCAAAGAAGTACCGTAATACTCAAGTCTTCCACTTCTGGTTCTATACCAAATAGACTTGAAAGCAGAGCCTTGGCCAGATAATTATACAGTCTGTCCAATAGCATCATTATTCTCAATAGCATAGGAAGAAGTAACAAAATTTCCATTAAAGGATGAATAAACAAAATGTGATCTCTGTAATATTCACATACACAACTGACTCCATTTTAAGAGGAGGGAAATGCTCACACCCACGAAAACATGGACAAACCTTGAAAATATTCTAAACGAAATTAGTCATCGGCAAATATTTTACCATCTATTCATCTGATACGCGGAGGGCCCCAAATTAATGAAACAGAAAGTGGAACGGCAGTTGCCAAGGACTGAGGGAACCTGGGGGCGGAGAGTTACTGCTTAATGGCCACAAGCTCTGGTTTGAGAAAATCTCTGGAGGTGGATGACGGTGACAGTTGCACAATATCATGTGCTTTCGCATAGACCATGGACAAGATCCCTAGCGCGGTACCCAGCTGATTCTCTTCCCAAAGAGGCAGGATTTCAGGAATCAGTCCCGTACAGAGGGCAGCATTGTAAACTCGAACCTACTGACATTTGTCATGCGCACTCCTCTTGCGCTTTTCTTTGCCAAAAACTGACTTGAACACACTCTCGGCGCGGGCGCACACACACACGCACACGCGCGCACTTGCAGGCACACGCACATGCACGCGCGCGCGCGCACAACGGCACAAGCCGAAAATAAGGCAGAAAGGGGGGAAATGCTTAGAAAAGTCGAGGGCGGCTTCGGTTTCCTCGTCGCTCAGGTGGGACCCTTCCAGGACCCGTTTCCTTGCCTCCAGCTGGTGGACAGGTCGCTTTCGATTGCGAATAACCTAGGGGCAGATGCCGGTGATTTCCTCCGCTGGGTGGACCGTGCGCCCTAGCGGAACGAGAACGGTCACATCGGGAACTGTTTGTGGGCACACTGTGCCCAGAGATCCAGCGAGCACGGCGCCCCTGTCTCCCCTCCCGGGTCGTCCTCCCCACGCCTTTCCCCCCACTCTCCGCTCCTAGCGACCCGGATCAAAGGACACCCCGAATTGCTCCTCGGAACCGGGAGTGCGTCCACGGAGAGTTGGCGCGCACGGCCCCGCGTGGGCCGGGCTCTCCTCGGACGCCGGGAGCGAGGTCTGCGCGCCGCGGGGCCGCTGGCCCAGGCTCGGGGACAGTCTCCGCAGCGCGCTGGCGCCGGGGACGGACGGGGTCGGGCCGGGCGAGCTGGCCGGGCGGACCGGAGGCGGCGACCGCCGCTCAGGCCCCGCCTGGGCCGAGCCCGGACTCCGCCCCGCGGGTCCCGACGCCTCCCGCCGGCCCCAGGGCGCTCGCAGCCACTCTCCCCGCTCGCCGACCCGGCGCCGCAACATGCGTCCCCGCTCGTGGGCACGGGCGCCCGCCGGCTGGCTCCTCGCCTTGGGCGCCCTGCTGGGCCCCGCCGCCCGCGCCTGGGAGCTCACCATCCTGCACACCAACGACGTGCACAGCCGCCTGGAGCAGACCAGTCTGGACTCCAGCAAGTGCGTCAACGCCAGCCTGTGTGTGGGTGGCGTGGCGCGCCTCTTCACCAAGGTGCAGCAGATCCGCAAATCCGACCCGCACGTGCTGCTGCTGGACGCCGGCGACCAGTACCAGGGCACCATCTGGTTCACCGTGTACAAGGGCAATGAGGTGGCACACTTCATGAACGCCCTCGGCTACGATGCTATGGTAAGGGGGCGCCGGCCCGGGCGCCGGGGGTGCGCTGCGAGCTGGACAGCTCGGGGATGCTCCGTCCGCCAGGAAGCGGTCCCTCTCGGGGCTCGTGTGCGGGCTGGGGAGCTCGGGCGTCTCGAGGGGCCTCAGCGGAGCCGGAGGGGAGCCTGGACAGTTGTCCTGCGTCGGACACTGCCGCTGGCGTTCCCTGGCTCCCTTCTGCGTGTCCCCAGACGCTCCGTGTGGGTTGTATGCGGAACTAACGGTGAGGCAGCCCTAGGACCTGCTCAGGAAAGTTCTTACAAGAGGAACTGCAGGACCAGGTCACCTGTTTCTAAAGTGACATCAAAAGGACGCCAGAGCCCTGTGATCCCGCGGCATGGGGGCTGCGATCTCAGCCTAGGGGTTCTCTGCGCAGATAGGGTGTGTGCCAAATCACTTACTTTCTGTGTGCCTCAGTTCCATCCTCTATACAATGGTGTTAATCATTGGATCTTTCTCGGACCTGATCAGTTACTCTCTCTGCCTGGCACATCTTCTTGAGTACATTCTGTCCATCTCCTACAAAACGGGGATGATAATTGTATCCACCTCAGAGAGCTTGCCTGGCACGTATGTGGCTCCTAAAATATGCTGGTTATTATAATTATCAGATATCACTCCCTCCACCTTAGGCTTTACTCCTGGCAGTGCTCAGTGGTCACTCCTGGGGAAGGGGGACTCAGGGGATCATATTGAGCACAGGGATAGAACCTGGGTCAGCTGCGTGCAAGGCAAAAGCCCTTCCCGCTGTACTACCTCTCCAGTCATATAGTTTGGGGGATTTAGGGGGACCACACCCAATGGTGCTCAGGGCTTTCAGATCCCTGGCTCTGCACTTAGGGATCATTCCTGGCAGCATTTAGGGGACCCTATGTAGTGTCAGAAATGGAACCCAAGTTGCCATAGAGGGCATGTGCCCTACCAGCTCCAGCCCCATACTACACACACGCACACACACACACACACACACACACACACACACACACACACATAAAGCTTCTAGAGAGGACCAAAATGCTGAAACACTATCAAAGAATTTCAGTAAAATCAATTTGGCAACACAGATTTAGGAGTCATCCAAGTGGTGAATTGCTTTTAAAATCTTTAAAAGCAAGAGTTTAGTCCCAGCCTTAAATGCCCTGCTAAAGGCTATGTTGTGATTGTTGGATTGGCTCTAGGAAGAAGCAGAGAGGGAAGAGAGGGAATTACACACTAATAAATAAATAAGCCCAAAGAGTATATGGTTTTTCTTTTTCTTTTCTTTTATTTTTTCAACCAAGTCACCACCTAGCATTTTGCGTTAAAAATTCTGAAAAAATTCAGCAAGATTGTGAGTGCACAGGAGACAAAAGTCTCTGGTGCTCTTGCGAAGGAAGGGCAGAGCAAGGACCCACAGGGTCTGTGAAGTGCACGTGTGGCGGAGGGAGCAAGGCTGAACTAAAGGGCTAAAGAGCACTGAGTTCAGGGGGCCCAATCGATAGCACAGCGGGTAGGCCATTTGCCTTGCACGTGGCAGACCCGGGTTCGATCCCCGGCATCCCATAGGGTCCCCTGAGCACTGCCAGGAGTAATTCCTGAGTGCAAAGCCAGGAGTAACCCCTGAGCATTGCTGGGTGTGACCCAGAAAGAAAAAATTTTTTAAAAAAGCACTGAGTTTAGTAGCACGCAGCACTGCATCAGATCCTTTGGAAGGACAGGAAAAGATGTTGAGAGGGCAAGTTGTTTGGTTTTTGCCCCCAACAACAAAGTTCATTTTAAGACCAGAGACGTAGTACAGTGTAGGATAACACTCTTTTGTCCTTCCTCAGGTAGCTTAGGTTTGTCAGGTCACATCCATCTAAGGACACTGAACTTGTATTGTAAACAATGTCCTTTCTGTCTGGACACAGGAAGACAGTTAATATTATGCTTTGTAACTTGGGAGTTGATTGACTCCAAATAATATTTACTCCTGGGCATCTGCTTTCTTGACTCAGTTGCCCTTAGTTTCTAGCACCCCAAAAGCAGGGTCCCGACGAGGGACTGAATGGACCCAGGGCAAGCAGTGAGCTACCCTGGCATCGAAATGGGCCAGGCCAAAGAGCCACGATACTCAACTGTAAGTTGAGGGCATGATCATGGACAAATGCTGTCATGATCCAAAAGTAAGTAATGACGAGACTAGGACCCTGCTGGAGCTAGGAAGATTAACCTGGCCTGAGGAAACTTGACATGAGAAGGGCGCAAGATCAAGTCAACAAAATATTGACACATAGTAGGGGAATTGGTCATTCCCTGGGGTAGAACAGTCCATTGATATCTGCGCATAGGTGCGCGATTATTAAGAGAAGGGACAGAGAACGAAAAACGCTTACGATTATCTGGGTATATGGGAATGTTGTAAAAACAATCTTTTAAATCAATGACAATCGGTGGCCAATCCTTAGGAATGGCAGCAGGGGAAGGAAGGCCTGGCTGAAGAGCCCCCTTGGGAACCATGGTGGAGTTAACATTCCGCAGATCAATCAACAGGCACCACTTTCCTGACTTCTTTCGGATAACAAAGACAGGGGAATTCCATTCCGAAAATGAAGTTTCAATATGTCCCAACTTCAGTTGTTCTTCTACCAAGGATTCTAACACCCTTAGTTTTTCATTATTAAGGGGCCACTGGGAGGACCACACGAGATCGTGGGATTTCCACTGAATACGGAGGGGTGCTGGGCGTGAAGCTACAGCAGCTCCAATTAGAAGAGGGGAGGCCTCAGAATCAAAGTTCACAGTGGAATGTGGAAGTGGAATGGGAATCCTAATCTCCGCTTGCCATTGCTCAAGTAAATCTCGTCCCCATAAGTTCAGAGGTATGGGTGCTACATAGGGCTGGAAAGTGGCTGTAATGCCCTCTGGGCCAATACACCTTAACCATCTGGCACTCTGCCGGACAGAGGAGGAAGGCATCATGCCTACTCCGTGCAAACTGTAAGGTATTGCCTGCACAGCCCAGTTACGGGGCCAGTATTGGGTGGAAATGATAGAGGCATCAGCTCCCGTGTCAATCATTCCCTTAAATTTCTTCCCATGAATCTCAAGAGTTAGAAGTGGGCGGTTGCCTTCCCTCAGACGGGCAACATAGGCAATCATAGGATTAGTGCCTTCAAAACCTCCCTCACTAGGACGAATGGATAGACCTGGCACAACAAAAGGAAGTAAGAGAAGCTGAGCGATGTGCTCTCCCTTATCAAATGTCCAAACAGCAGGCACTGTGATAACGATTGTTATTTCATCAGTATAATCAGGATCGATGACCCCAGTATGAATAGTAATTCCCTTAAGAGAGGAACTATTTCTTCCTAAGAGTAAGCCTATGGTACCTTGTGGAATTGGTCCCTTCACACCAGAATTTAATCTGTAGGGACACTGGGCGGGGGTTATAGTAATCGTATTAGGGCAGGAAATATCCAAGGCTGCGCTTCCCACCATCACTGGCTGCAGTGAGTCTACTGATCGGAGCTCTGAGACTCCACACTGGGGAGAGGGGCTGGAACTGGGACGCCAGCTGTAAAATCTTATCACACCGAAGGTTGTATGTTCACGGGCTCACTGGACGGCACTGTTTCACCGCCTGCGTTCAGTGCTCTTGAGCCACTGTGTGTGGCCTGGATCAGAACGGCTGTTGGCCAAGGGCAGACGGAAGAAAAAACGGGGGCCAGGCCGGTCTATATCAATAGTAGTTTATTCCAGTTTATTCCAATCCTCTTCACTCCTGTCTTTCTCTGCCTCCTTCTCTCCTGGGCCCCAGTCTTGGAAGCTCTCTCCTTCTGGCTCTGACTCTGGATCTTTGGAGCCCGAGCTCTCTCACTTCTGACCCCTTTTCTGAGCTTACGTCTTAGTTTATATAGCAGTCACATAAGGCGGTGACATAAAGGTGGGTTGAATACTGACGAATCAACAAAGAGAGGTAAGACCACTCCTCCAGGAGATTAACTCAAGATAAAATCTCATCTACAGAGATTACTTCAGATTACTAGGAGATCCACCCAAGGGTGGGATCCCAACAAGGGTGTGTTCTTCCTTCAGTTAGTAATCTACTTAAATAGTTGTAATAAATCTACTTCTAATATTTCTAGCAATGTCATTCTGTATGAGCACAGTAAGAGATATAAATTTAGTTTGGTTCTTCCTGAGAACATCTCACTATACATTTTGCAGTCCTCAGGCCAGGTTAATCTTCCTAGCTCCAGCAGGGTCCTAGTCTCGTCATTACTTACTTTTGGATCATGACAGCATTTGTCCATGATCATGCCCTCAACTTATAGTTGAGTATCGTGGCTCTTTGGCCTGGCCCATTTCGATGCCAGGGTAGCTCACTGCTTGCCCTGGGTCCATTCAGTCCCTCGTTGGGACCCTTCTTTTGGGGTGCTAGGAACTAAGGGCAACTGAGTCAAGAAATCAGATGCCCAGGAGTAAATATTATTCGGAGTCAATCAACTCCCAAGTTACAAAGCATAATATTAACTGTCTTCCTGTGTCCACACAGAAAGGACATTGTTTACAATACAAGTTCAGTGTCCTTAGATGGATGTGACCTGACAAACCTAAGCTACCTGAGGAAGGACAAAAGAGTGTTATCCTACAGTATAGGGCAGGGGTTAAGGCACCTGACTTGCATGTCACCAATCTAGTTCAATCACCTTCAGGAATGTCCCTAGATCACCACCTGGAGTGACTCAGACACTCCACCACCAACTCCACGACCAAAAAAGAATAATAATAATATAATAAGAAAGAGAGAGAGGAAGGGAAGGGAAGGGAAGGGAAGGGAAGGGAAGGGAAGGGAAGGGAAGGAAGGAAGGAAGGAAGGAAGGAAGGAAGGAAGGAAGGAAGGAAGTTCTAAAGAGATGAGAGAAAAACAGAAAGATTCTCTCTATTCTGAGTGCTGAGATTATTAGGGTGCTCAAAGCAGCAGCAATTCAAATGGATCCCCAAACCCCAGAGTTCACCCATTGGGATGGGGGGGTTGGGTACCAGCATCAGGACACCACAGGAGAATCTAGGTTAGATGGAACCCTGTGTGTCCTCTTAGCTTTCCTGTCTCTCCAGCCCAAACTGCCTGATGCCTTGCACAAATTAATGACAGAATAAATATTTATTGAATTGAGCCCTTACCAGCCTCTTTCCATTTCCTTCCAGAAAGCTAAGATAAACCTTGCATGAGTCTGTTTCCATTTCACATGTAAACGACAATTCTGTAAAATTTTCTTTGGTGACATGCTATTCTCCACAATTGAATGCACTCCTTTTTGTGGAAAACAAATGGTGAAGTCTGAGTTTTCCCTAATAATTACCTTTTCATCTTAAAGAAGCTCATGGCGTTAATCACCATATCAGGTGTCTCTGAGGCGATGTCTGCCTGGGTGCGGCTAGCACAGTCTGCTGCAAGTTACAGCCCATCAGCACCAGGAATATTTAGAATACTTTTCGTTAGACAAAATTGCTTTCTTTTAAATTTCATTCAAAAGCATTGGACTGAAACCTGAGGAAAAATAGATTGCTAGAGAAAAATAGACTGCTTGAATCTTTTTGGCATGGGGTAAAGAGCTGGAAGAGATGAAAGATGGTGAGGCTGGTGACCATGTCCCAGTTTGGGGGGTGTCGAACATGATTTGACCTGAATAAAACCCAAGTCCTGTCTTTGTGATGCTTGTGTTACAGCTCTGACATTTTCTTGCTTAAGAGGAATTTTTTCACTATTTTTTTTTATAGTATACAATTTCCCAAAAGTTTATTACAGGATAACATTCGCCACCCTTGAATCCCAGGAAACTAGAGATTTAGATAAGGATGGGAAAGATCTGTGGACAGGCACTCCCAGTTCCCTAAAAACTGGACCTGATTAGAGAAGTCAAGCTAATAATTCAAAGGTCAAGTGGGTAAAGGAGAAGCTGCTAGTACCTCATTTGATCTAGAGGCTCCTTTGAACTAGGCCTCACAAAGCTATAGATCTTCCTGACCCAATGAGATTAGCCAAAGCAATTTTGATGGTTCTGATAGGGCCAGAACAGGCACCTGGATCAGTTCCTGAGCAGAAATCTTTCTGAGGATGTCAAATGCCCCAAGACGGTGTTAACTTCTCCCAGAAACGCCTAACAAGGAAGACATCATGGATGTTCTCAGTGTGAACTTGACTGGGTTACCTTCTTCGACCTCTTATTCCTGGCTGTAAGGAGGGGTAACCTCCAGCCCACTGTAATGATTTTTGGGAGTAACACATGAGATAATAAACATAAAAATTCCTAGCTCCCCTGCTGACTTACAGCTCAGCAAAGATTAGTCTGTTCTGCCAACAAAGAAGTAAGAAATCATTTTGAGGAAGGAAAGATTGAGGTTTGCTGCTCTGATAATCTGATTCTGACAGTCTGACACAGGGAACACTGCATCCTCCCCCACCGTCATCTTCTAAAGTTCTAGGAGACTTTCTAAACCCCGTGATCTAAACTATTCTTAATACTTGCTCCTTCTGACTGCACTCATTTGTGGACTCTAAAACAACATAACGTGAGGCTGACTCCCAAGGACAGTAGATACAAGGGCCAGGAAGACTGCTCCATAGCTAGCAGCCTGCCTCATGAGCAGAGGGGAGAAGGCAGCTGGAATAGAGAAGGGATCACTACGAAAATGATGGCTGGAGGAACCAGTAGGGCTGGGAGATGTGTGCTGAAAGTAGATAATGGACCAAACACGATAACCTCTCAGTATCTAAATTGCAATCCATAATGCCCAAAAGTAGAGAGTATGGGGAATATTGTCTGCCATGGAGGCAGTGGGAGGGTGGGAAGTGGGGGGTATGCCGGGGATATTGGTGGTGGGGAATGTTCATATTTGGGTTACAATCACACAATGATCAAACACCCATCTCTCAAATTAATCAAAAACAAAAGGAATGGGTGTTTGATCACTGCGTGATTATAACCCAAACATGAAAGCGTGTAACTATCTCATGTTGATTCAATAAAATTTTTTAAAAAATTGTATGTATATATATATAAATAAATAAATATCACAAATCACAAATCATCCTGTTATTCGTTGATTGCCTCAAGCAGGCCCCAGTAATGTCTCTTTCATCCTAGCCCTGAGATTATATTCAAGGCTCTTTAGGAGAATGAGACCCATCATTGTTACTGGTATTTCGCATATTTGGTACGCCACGGGGAGTCTGCCAGACTCTGCCCTGTGGGCAGGCTACATTCGATAGCCTGCAAGTTTGTCCAAAGTAGGAATGAGACAATAAGATGTCATAAAAAAAAAAAGTTCTGATAAGATGTCGCGTGGCCGCTTTTGCGGCCGCGCGGTTCCAAGATCTGGATTTTATAGTCTCTGAGTCTTGGCCGCTGATGGGATTACACGGCGCCAGGGGGCCAGGTGGTGGGTGTGACCCCCGCCTACTGGAATTTGGAGGATCTGGGTGGAAGATGCTCGACTCCAATTCGAGTAGGCTTGGAGGTCTCAGCCCCGTAACCCGCGTGGCTTTGTCCCTCTGCCAGTACCTTCATGTGTGCGGAGAGTGGTCTCAGCATGGTGGTGGCTGGTCCTGGAGGTCTTCGGCTGCTGGAGCCCTGGTCGGGGCGGGGAGGAAAGCTCAACCCACTCCCCTCCAAGGGGCCCCGGCGAGGACAGCCAGGCGCGGGGGCAGGAGACTGCACTGTTCTCTTCTGGGAGCTGATATATATATATATATATATATATATATATATATATATATATATATATATCACTGTAGCACTGTCCTCCTCTTGTTCATCGATTTGCTTGAGCGGGCACCAGTAACATCTCACAACAAATTGTGAGACTTGTTGTTACTGTTTTTGGTATATTGAATACAGCACCATGCGGGCGAGATATTCTTGGTAGCTTGCCGGGCTCTTGGATAGGGGCGAAGGAATCAAACCCAGGTCGGCCTGCAAGGCAAATGCCCTACCCACTGTGCTATATATATATATATGACCAATCTCCTTTCTCAGATTGGTCAAATCCCCACAAAGCACAAATTCAGAAGGATTCACCTCCAGGGATGGGATTCTGGCCTTTGGTGGGCTGTGAAGGGCGTCAGTTTGAAGAAGACAGACTCCTCTCACTAAGGGCCCATATCTTTCCTCCCACACCTGGTGCAGCTAGGAGGCTCCTCAGGATCTTCCTGTGTGAGAGCAGCAAGATCATAACTCAGATTAATATTAAACTCGGGATTTCAAACTGTCCCAAGGCACTTTAGATCACCAAGCCCTCTTCCAGCACTCTTCCTGGGGAGTTGGCTTGGCGAGTGGGGGGAGGTTATCTTAGGCGCTTGGGGCTAACCTGTTGGCCTGTGCTGCAGGGTTTGAACTCATTCAAGTGTTGGGCAGCACTTCCAGCTGCTGATCCATCTTCTGGGTCATCCGGAGCCCAGTTTCTGATCAGAATGCATCCTCTGCCTCAGCAAATACTCCCAGATGCCTGCAGAAATAGCTAGGGTGGGGTTTGTAACTCCTACCTTTAACTCACCCAGGATACCATTCGACAGGTTCCCTTTCATTTTCTTGCCCAATCTCCCAGGTAGACAGTGCACTGGGTCTACTTCCTGGCTCCATGCACAACTCCTGGAACACTTGGGGTGTCAGGTAGTGCTGAGGATTAAAACTTGGGCTCCTCTTGGACCTGGAGAGAGAGTACAGCAGGTAGCAATAAGCTGGATTTTATTCCCAGCACCGTAGATGTGCTCCTCCCCCCCCCCCAGCACCTCCAGGAATGATCCTGAGCACAGAACAAAGATTAAGTCCTCAGCACTGCTGGGTACAACCCAAAAACTAAAAAAGTTTTTAAAAAGTAGGGCTCCTGTGTCAGCCCATTGATATATCTCTTCAGTCTGTCTACTTGTAATTTAAAATTATGCAACCTATCCTGTTACTCAGCTCATTCGCCTTTTTGTTGGGGTGGGAGAGAGAGAAGAGACCACAAGGAGGCCGCTGAGTGGTGCTCAGGAAGCCTGGGGCCGCTCCCTGCATTGTGCAGCCAACTGAAGACTGTGGTTTCATGCAAGGGCCCCACAGTGTCAGAGATCACCTTGGCCACCTGATAATGCTTGGGTGGGGGGGCTCACCACACAGTGCTCAGGAGAACATGCAGTGCCAGGAGTCAAAACTAGGTTAGCTGCAGGCAAGGCACTGCTCTTTATTTAACCCCCGTTCTAGGTCTCTGGCCCTTTTCCTGTGTCTTCAGGGCAACTTGGTCCCAGACTGTTTCCTGTTTTCTGGTTGTTTATTTTTTAGGAGTCACCGTGTTACTCTGTGTCTGGTTTATGTATGTACGCTGTCTCTCCCGAGGTCCTGCCTTCTGCTTCCTTGGGGGTGGGTTCGGAGATGGCACCCAGACTGTGCTGCAGTTCCACAAATAGGTTTTCCCCAGGGTGCCTCCAGCCAGCCACACCCGCACAGATTTCCTAAAGGCAGAGCTGCGGGTCACGGACTTGTCTAACCACTTAACCAAGGACTCAGAGTGCTGGCCCCTCTGCAACCTCACCCCTCTCCGTGGCAATTCTTGGCCAACTTTCCACCAAGACTGCAGGGCCACTGTGCTTCTCTAAGTGACTGTTTTTCTCTGGTAGCAAATAGATTTGATTTGTTAACTCTCAGGTTTTCTTTTGCCATTTTGTTCAAATTTTAGACATGACAAATTCTTCCTGATTTCTATTAAATTTGACCCTGGAGCAGGAGTCTTTCATTCAGTATAATCGAGGGAGTTCTATTTTTCCCTCCTTCCCTTGTGGCTTAGGCCTTTGAAAGTTTATAGGAAAGTTGGTTCATTTGAAGTTTTTCATCCCTGGGACTCTTACCAGAAATTCAGAGATGAGTAATATCTCTCTGCCTCCTGAGAAATAATAAATCTATAATCTGGGCTTGGTGTCTACCTCTCTGAGTTTCCAAATCCCGTGTCTATAAAATAAGAGGTTTGCTCCAGTTCTTCTCAGGTTCCTCACATCTGTAAACAAATGACCTCCTAAGGAATGCTTTGATTCCATGTGGATTTAGTGGACTATTTCAAGTCAGTAATAGGACAACCAGGTGGGGCAGAGGTGCGGAGAGAGACCGGAATGGATGGCTAGCCTGAACCCAAGAGAGAAGGCAGTGGTCATGGCTGGACAGCTTAAAGGACATCTGAAAAATTCGGAATTTTCGGGGCTGGAGCTATAGTACAGTGGATAGGGCGTTTGCGTTGCACGCAGCCAACCGGGGTTCAATTCCCAGCATCCCATATGGTCCCCTGAGCACCACCAGGAGTAATTCCTGAGTGCAGAGCCAGGAGTAACCCCTGTGCATGGTTGGGTGTGACCCAAAAAGAAAAAAAAAGTTCAGAATTTTCTCAGTTGTCCTGGGAATGCAACAGCTATGTGTACCTAGGTCGAGAGGTCAACATGACAAATGACCTGGCACCCAAGCTGTGCAGGAGGAAGAGAGCGGCTTGGAACACCTTCAAGAACGTCGAAGAAATAGCTAAGAGGACGAAGAACCTCCGGCTCCGGGCACATCTCTTTGATTCCACGGTTCTTCCTGCATTAACATATGCCTCAGAGACCTGGGCCCTACGCAAACAAGATGAGAATGCTATTCAGGTCTCCCAAAAAAGAATAGAAAGAGCTATGCTTGGAATATCACGTTTCACTCAAATGAGAGAAAGAATTCGGAGTTCTGACATCCGTCGATGATCAAGAATCATGGACGCTGTCTCATTTGCCAAGGTGTCGAAAATCAGATGGGCTGGTCACGTAATGAGATTTAAAGATGACCGCTGGACTAGAGCTGTTACCGACTGGATTCCACGGGATGTCAAAAGACCGCGTGGCCGCCCACCTTCCAGATGGTCAGACTTCTTCGTCAAGATCATGAACGATCGGTTTGAGGCCCTTCATGTTCCCGGAGCGAACAGATGCCATTGGGCTACACTAGCACGCGACAGGGACAAATGGAGACGTTACTGGCGCCCGCTCGAGCAAATCGCCGACTAACGGGAAGTTAAGTGATTAAGTGATTAAGTCCTGGGAAGCCACTGAAGGTGTTCAAGTAGATAATCACAGGTAATGAAAAACCAATAACTGGTCTTTGACCCCAACCCCTCACACTCAGCTCCAAAGGAAAAGAAGAAGAAAAAAATAACAATAGAATTTTCAGAATAATAAGTTTTTCGTGTAAGCTAATGAGATGGCTGGTAGTTGCACAGTCCTCCATAGTTTTGAATGGGACCAGGCACAAAACAGACCCAGCCGTGATAACAAGATTGGGCCTTCTAGACTTCTCTGGGTCTCCTGGGAGCGGGGAAGGACCAAAGGTCAAACTCATCAGCAATGGTTTAATGAAATCACATCTGTGAAATAAAACTGCCATGAAAGCTCCTAAATGAGGGGATTTGGAGAGCTTTGGGGGGTGGTGATCAGCTTCTGGGGCAAATTGTTCTCCGAAGCTCTGTGTCATTAACCCACCCTCCTATTTTGCCCTGTATATGTCTCCCATACTGGCACCCGCTTGAGTAAATTGATGAATAATGGGATGACAGCGACAGTGATGTCTCCCACACATGCGCTGCATCCTTCATAATAAATAGGTCGCCATCTTGAGTTCTGTGACTCATTCTTTCAAACGCTCAACCCTGAGAAGGGGTCGTGGGAATACCAGATTTATAGCCGGTCACAAGCTCAGGCAGTGCAAGTCTTGTAACTGGTGTTTCAAGTGTGGCCTGTGTGCTCTGATGCCCTTTATTGGTCAGGACTATCCACCGGATCTCTGCAGAGAACTGGAGACTTGTTGACATGAGGAAAGACTTCTCAGAGTCCTGGGCAAATCAGAGTTTTGGCATTGGAGCAGTTAGCAGTGGGAGGGGAGGACAACAGAGAAGAGGAAGCAGTGACATAATATCAAATGCCCAGGACTGAGCTGGGGAGACACTGAAATCAGAGGAGACACTTTCGGTGGAGGCGGTACAGCATAGGACTAAGACGGTCAGACTAAGGTGGCTGAGTCTGCTGGGACCGGGTCTTCTCTGCCGCTTAGAACAAGGCAGCTAATCTCATCATACTTCCATGAGCAGGCACACGTGATGCTCAGGATGGTGGTCTTCTCCCATCCATTACTGCAGTGGTCAGAGGCCATGGAGAGGGCTGAGGAGTGCTTTGTGTGGTCCCTGCCCTGAGAAGTGGTTGGTAAGTGCTGGTGATGCTGTTGCTAGAAATCTGACCACCCCAGAAGACCAAAATGGTTCAACACAGGGCACAGAATCAGCAAGTTTTGAAGGCGCTACAGCAGAGTGCAGATGCTTCTTCCTTGTTTACCCCTGACAGCTGAAACCTGTTATTTCCTGCACAGAAATGACATTTAAAGGCCTTTCTTGGGTGTGCTGGACATGGTGTCATCGAAAGATGACTAAAAGAGTTCAATCCAGGGACATCAGGAGGGACAGCGGGTTCTTACACTGCTATGCAGGGGTGCAGATTCTTCTGCCTGTGCTTACCTGATAGCTGACACCCTCTGCCAGTACAGAAATGGCCTCTCAAGCTCTCTCCAGGGCATACTGCACATGACAGCAGTATGGGCCTGGGAAGAGATTTAGATGGGTTGTAAAGACCTCAGCTTCCCTTCTTAGCCCTTCCCACTCACTAGTTGTGTGGGTTTGGATGATAGGTTTAATTTCCTTGGCTCTGATGATGCACAGGCCTGAGTGTATGCAGCTACCTAAGCTCAGTTCCCATATTTGCCGCAGGGTGTCAAGGAACACACCAGGTCAGATGTTTACAGTAGCAAGAAGAAGGAAAACTCCCTAATAAGAGGGACAGCAGTCAGAGTGTGGTTCCTATGAAGTATTCAGTTTTCTTTTCCTTTTTTTCCCCTTTAAATCGAATCACCGTGAGATACAGTTACAAAGCTTTCATGTTTGAGTTTCAGTCAGACAGTGGTTGAACAACCATCCCTCCACCAGTGCACATTCTCCACCACCAATGTCCCAGTATTTCCCCCCACCACCACCCCGTCCCAACCCTCCCCCTGCCTCTATGGCAGACAATTTCTCCCATACTCTCTCTCTACTTTTGGGCTTTATGGCTTGCAATACAGATACTGAGAGACTATCATACTTACCACATTTGGTCCTTTATCTACTTTTGTGTCAGCAGTTTTCAACAGGGAAAAGACACCTGCTCCTGGAAGGCTTGCTTTGCCTTGCATACATCTGACCCAAGTCCGATTCCCGGTATCCCAAACCTGCTAGGAATGACCCCTGTGCACAGAGCCTGGAAAAATACACAAAGCAGCCACTCCTAGTACAGTCATGCTGTGAACATATCCCACTTATCTTAGTGCTGAGATTAGGGTTTTCTGACTTGTTACTGCTGCCCGGTATCAATGGATTCTGCTATCTCACCATTCAGCACAGGACATAATCACCCATCTGTCTTGCTGCTTCCGTCTTGGAAGGAACTCTTGAGAAAATGCAGAATAAACAAGACTTTGAGTGGAGGTGTTTAAGATGGGGTCTCTCCTGACAGCTGACAACGGTCACCTGAGGGTTTTTCTCTCAGTGACGGAGGAGTGATCTTCTTCGTGAAGATCATGAATGATTGGTTTGAGGCTCTTCATGTTCCCAGAGCGAACAGATGCCATTGGGCTACACTAGCACGTGACAGGGACAAATGGAGACATTACTGGCACCCGCTCGAGCAAATCGACGACTAACGGGAAGTTAAGTGATTAAGTGATTAAGTCACAGAGGAGTGCAAGAGGGTCAGATGCTGTGTGTCCTTTGCAGACCCTCAGCTCCTGCCTGGCCTTGTCTCCTCATCTGCCAGCTTTACTGAAGTTGTCCCTGACTTGATTTTGCACACATCTAAATTTGCTTCTCTCTCTCCTTTTTTTTAAAAAAATTTGATTTTGGTTTGGGGCTACACCCAGAGCTGCTTGCGGGTGGTTCCTGGCTGGCTCCTGTTAGTGCTGAGGGGAATGCACAGTGCCAGGGATCAGACCTTTCCCTCTGTAAAGCAAGGACTCAACCCCTTGAGCAGCCTCTCTGGCCCCAAATTTGCTCCTCCTAATTCTCTCTCACTGCTCTTTGCTTGTGGAGAGTTGGGTCTTCTTCAGGTAGCTCCGATTGCCCACTGTTTCCAGTAGGAGTGGTTAGGAGGACTTTTGATGACGCACTGCTTTTAGTCATAGACAATGGGATGATGATAAGCCTGATTATTTCCTGCCCGCCTTGCAGGCTCATTTACGCATTCCGTCCACGCAGACCTGCCTGGCATTTCCAGGAACCACAGCTCTGAGGGCAGTGTGAGACCTGCTGAGGTAGTACTCCTCCCTGTATGGGGGTGAACCTTGCACATTTGAGCCCTTTTAACCATCTTGAGAATTTGGGTAAGAGCTGTGAAGCAGGGATCATGGAGATAAGCAAAAGGAAACTGACTCACTGCTGACTTCTGTGCAGGAGAATTCTAATGCTGGAGCTTTCCTCTGCAGAAGACAGGACATCAAGTTCTCTTATGTGCCAGATATGGCCAAGTCAATCGCTCACCTTCTTCCTCTCTCCCAAAAGAACTAAGCCGTGACAATAACCTGAGAGTCATGAGCTTCCAAAGTCTCTCATATTGATGAAACTCTGAGAGATATTTTATTTGCAGTTACAATGTCTTGTTGATCAATACAGACTATTCATGCTAGCTTCAGAAATTTGAAAGAGGTAGCCCGGTGGCAGTGGTAGCACTGTAGCACTGTCCTCCCTTGTTCATCGATTTGCTCTAGCGGGCCCAGTAACGTCTTCATTGTGAAACATTTT
The DNA here is from genome assembly GCF_029834395.1 of Sorex fumeus. Classification (NCBI taxonomy): domain Eukaryota; kingdom Metazoa; phylum Chordata; class Mammalia; order Eulipotyphla; family Soricidae; genus Sorex; species Sorex fumeus. Next base: position 389,313 of record NW_026606065.1, on the reverse strand, counting down.
GTTACTTTGTTTTGGCATATCAAATATGTCACAGGTAGCTTGCCAGGCTTTGCCATGCGGGCAAGATACTCTTGGTAGCTTGCTGGGCTCTCCGAGAGGGGCGGAGGAATCGGACCCCGGTCGCCCAGGTTGGCTGCGTGCAAGGCAAACACTCTACCTGCTGTGCTATCGCTCCAGCCCACAGCAGTGGTAAAGTTTGTTTTTTGTTTGTTTGTTTTTTGATACGGGAGGCCTTCTGGGACTCAAACCCAGGGACCTACATTCTTGGTCCCAGCCATGGTATTTCAAGGGCAGCCCCCTACCCCAACTCAGCAGTGCTTAGGGAACGAACCAGGGGCTACTCCCGGCAAGAGTGCAGGGCCAGCAGGGGTGCAGGGAGAGAATGTGGTGCTGAGGATCAAACTTGAAGCCTCAGATGTGCAAGCCATGCACTTTCAGCCAGCTGAGACATCCCCAGACCCAACAATGTTTAGGGGATTTTTCCCCCAAGGGAGGGAAAGTTGTTCATTATCCCCAGAATTCAACCGTCAGAATTTCTCAATGTCTGGGACTCCACAGGCCTCTCTTTCTGATGCATAGTCTCCACCCCACAACACGCTTCCCTCCTCTTTTCCTGTCTGAGGCCCACACCCAATCCAAGATGCAAGCAGAGGAAAAAGGAAACAAAAGCAGCCCGAGTGTATCTTTCTTGTCCAGCATTTGTGTTTTCTTTATTTTTTTAATTTAATTTTTATTAGTGAAACACCATGAGGTACAGTTGTAGACTTACAAATTTTGTGCTTGGGTTTCAATTATACAATGATCAAATACCCATCCCTCCACCAGCATTTGTGTTTTCTTAACTGCAAACTGGAAAGAATGAAACAACGATTTGTGGACTTGGCAGCTTTCTATACTCACAAATACATTCCAATGCCCTGTAAAAATTGTATCTCTTTTCTTCCCCTTTATAAGCACACACTTTAAAAAATTCTTTTGGTACTTCTTGAATAAGTGGTTCTGCATGTAATCCAAATAGTTTTTGAAGCCCTACTTCCTTAAAGATATAACTAAACTTGTCTAGATGAACAAGTTCTGTACGCAGCTTTGATGTATGCGCCTTTCATATATGAGAGCCTGTGTGGTCATTAGTCTGAAAAGGAAAATGTGGACTGCTTTGTGTTTCAGTACTTGTTCATTCATTTATTCACTCAACAGATATTAAAGTGCAGATGTTCTGAGTTGAACCCTGGGTGCTTTGCTGCCGTTCAACCCCACGACCCAGATGAGGGGGTGCTGTGGGACGAAGCACAACCCAATTTCAGTCGAGGTTCCCAGAGACAGAAATAACTTCAGTCAAACTAAACACAGTGTGTGACGTTCTCCTCTTGTGGTTGTTGTTGAGTTTGCTTGAGTGATGAGTAACTAAGGTCACAGAATAGAGGCTCTCCCCTTGGCCCTTAGGTGATAGTCACACAGGGTGAGTTGGCTATAAATGGATAAGTACATTGGTTGCAGATTTCTGGCAGGATAAAGATTTCTGTAGGGTAGCACCCAAGAGAGTCTTCAACAAATCGAGCACGTGTGTTGCATGTGTGAGACCTGAAATTTGATCTTCAGCATGGCCCCCTTTTCGTGCCAAGTTGAAAGGCAAACATAGCACATCACAGCACAAACCAGGGTTTGTGTACAAACCGAGTACAGGACTGCGTTAGTATTCACTAACGAACATGCCACTTCACGGAGCAGCTGGGGCTAGACAGTGGCCCCATGCCTGACTCCGGAAGAAAGAAACACAGATGTGTAGGAACTGGAGCAATAGCACAGAGGGTAGGGCGTTTGGATTCCCAGCATCCCATATGGTCCCCTGAGCACTGCTAGGAGTGATTCCTGAGTGCAGAGATAGGAGTAACCCCTTGCATTGCCACGTGTGACCCAAAATGAGAAAAAAAAAAAAAGAACAATCCTCATGCATGAGTGAACAATATTCTTGGACACATCATAAGACACTCCCTACCCATTTTCCATACTTACCATGCCATATTTGATGGGGTTCTGGGGTTCAGACAGTAGGCAACAAATCATAGAGGAAAATATATATATATATGCATATATGCATATTTTCAGACATATATACCAAAGCTCACATCACCCAAACTTTAACAACATGTTAGTGATATCCTATAGAATGTCCTAATGGCTCCTGACAAAATAGAACAGTCTTCATACTGTTTTCTATATGAACATTTTTTTGTAAGCATGTTCAGCAGTTCTCCATAACAGACAATACAAAATATATTTTTTCGTTTGTGTATCGGGACAGGGACTGGGGCTTGGGATGGAAACATCCCAATTTGGTGGTGGAAAGGTGTAATGGTGGTGGGATTGGTGTTCGAATATTAAATGTAATCAAATATTGTGAAGTAACAAATTAAAAAATAAAACACAGATGTGTGAGGTGGCAGCCAGCCCAAGGACAGTGCTGACAAACATGTGTGCTGGCCTATGGGATCTCCTCAGCCAGGTATGGCCAACAGGGGAGGTGGGGGATACTTCTTGGCAAGTCACACCAGAGTTTCATCTCTGAAAGTTCATTGCCTGTAGGGGGATCAGTGTTCTGGGAACTGTGGGCACCTGAGGCTTGCCAGGAAAGTGAAGCATCTCTGAGAGGTTGCCTGGAGGTGTCCTCAGTCAAACCAAAGTTGCCGTGGGTGGTGGGAAGCCTGAAAGCCCCACCAGGGTGGAAAGCAGCCAGGTGGGTGCAGAAGGGAGCTGTAACCTTGGGGTATGCTCTGAGTGGGTGGAAAAGGGGACGCCTTACTGCTTGATCTCTACAAGAAGAAAACATTCAGCCCCATCAGAAAATGGGGCGATGAAATGAACAGAAACGTTCTCAAAGAAGAAATCCAAATGGCCAAAAGGCATGTGAAAAAAACGCTCTTCATCACTAATCATCAGGGAGATGCAGATCAAAACCACAATGAGATATCATCTCACACCACAGAGACTGGCTCACATCCAAAAGAACAAAAGCAACCAGTGTTGGCGTGGATGTGGGAAGAAAGGGACTCTCCTTCACTGCTGGTGGAAATGCCAACTGGTTCAACCCTTTCAGAAAACAGCATGGATGCATCTCAAAAAACTAGAAGTTGAGCTTCCTTTTGACCCAGCAATACCACTTCTGGGAATATATCCCAGAGAAGCAAAAAAGTATAGTAGAAATGACATCTGCACTTGTATGTTCATTGAAGCAGTGTTTACAATAGCCAAAATCTGGAAAAAACCCAAGTGCCTGCCCGAGAACAGATGACTGGTTAAAGAAACTCTGCTACATCTACACAATGGAATATACGCTGTTAGAAAGGATGAAGTCATGAAGTTTGCATATAAGTGGATAAAGATGGAGACTATCATGTTAAGTGAAATGAGTCAGGAAGAGAGGGACATAAAGACAGAAAGAGATAGAAAGATTGCACTCATTTGTGGAATATAAAGTAACAGAATGGGAGACTTACACCCAAGAATAGTAGAGATGAGTACCAGGAGGATTGCTCCACGGCTTGGAAGCTGGCCTCACATGCTGGGAGAAAAAGAAGCTCAGATAGAGAAGGGACCATCAAGTAAAGGGTGCTGGGAAGGCCCGTTCGGGTTAAGAGATACATGCGGAAAGTAGACTATAGACCCAGTGATGGCCACTCAATACCTCCACTGCAAACCACAACACCCAAAAGGAGAGAGAGAGAGCGAGCAGAAGGGAATCCCCTGCCACAGAAGCGGGTTGGGGTGGGGAGGAAGGGGTGGGGAGGAAGGGGTGGGAGTGGTGGGAGGGATACTGGGATCATTGGTGGTGGAGTGTGGGCACCGGTGAAGGCATGGGTACTCCATCATTGTATGACTGAAACGTAGGCACACAAGTTTGCAAGTCTGTACCTGTACCTCATGGTGATTCATTCCAAATAAATAATGAAATTAAATTAAAAGATGAAAAAAAAGGGTGGAGGGCACTTTGTGGCCAGAGGACTGGCGAGAAGTTTGCTGGAAAGTCCAGAAGAGGCAGAGCAGGAAACAGTGTGAAAGAGGGCAGGAAGCAGGGAAGCGGGGGAGCAGGACTTGATCGTTGATGAGCACAAGGGAGGCTGGGGGAATGGGCGGGGGGAAGCAGAAAGAGGGACTCCCTATTGCCTGGCTCCTCGGGGTCTTTCCCAACACCCGGAACCACACACATCCTCACCCACACCTGGCCTCTTTCTCAAGTTTCTGGGGCATAAGTGTCCTCAGGTCATCCCTGAGGAGAATCACTGGCCAGCAAACAGGAGTGGTGGGGAGGAGGGAGGGAGGGAGGAAGGGAGGGAGGGAGGGAGGGAGGGAGGGAGGGAGGGAGGTCTGAGCACCAGAGCCCTCCAGGATGTTCCTGTGAAAGAAACTGCACAGGCCTTGCGGGCCTCCTCAGCTGCTCCCTCTCAACGGACACTTTTTTTTTTTGCATTGTGGGAGATCAAACCTAGGGCTACACAAATGGAAGGCAAGAGCTCCGCTGTGAGCTGACACACGAGCTCTCGAAGTCTGTCACCCACTAAGCCTGGGTTCATGCTGAGCAGGCCTGAAATGAAAGGGAAGGGATCTTTGCAAAACTCAGGAGGAAAAAAAAATCCACATGTTCTGGTAACTGTTTGAATAAAAATTCTGCGGCAGATTGAGGCCAGTTATCGCAGGATGTAGTAGGAAGAAGGGGATCCCTGTGAGTTCATGGCCCATGTGACTCCAGGGTCCGTTCCCCAGCTGTCAAAGCAGGTGGGCCTGCAGCCAGGCCTCATGGGTTCTTGACCTGCGAGGCTGCAACTTGCAGGACTTAGCAACTTGATTGCCAGTTGTGACCCAGTTTCCTGCTAAAATTATCTCTGTAGCTGCTATGTTCATTCATCAGAGGTTTTGGAAAGAGAATGTACCAGGTTGCAACCTAAGGCTAGGGAGACTGTCTTGGAACCTTTTCTTCCCATTCCGGCACACAGACATGATAGCGCTTGTACAGAACTCTAGCTTCTCAAAAGGCTGTGCGCTGCTTTTCCCCAGGGCTGACTGGCAGGAACTCTAGCCAGGGGAATTAATTCTGTCTGTTTCCTCCCTTCCAATTATTCTTTGATGTGTTCATTCATTTCAGAGAGATTTCCCAAGTGTCTTCCCTGTGGTAGGTGCATTTTAAATAGATTCAGGAAAGATGACTTTGATCACTTGAACGGTAACTGAAAAAAAAAATCAGAACATGGAAGATTTCACTATAAGAACAAAATAGTCCAGAATTGAGTCCTTCCTCCTAAGAAGGCTTCCGGGTGACTGCTGACTTTTGTGTTCTTCCTGTCAACTGTTGAGTAAGTTCCCGTACCAAGGCTCAGCCTCATGCTTTCTCCTGCGTGCCACGGAGCAGAGGCACTCTCCCACGGAAGGCCTTCTCTCACACTCACTCCGAGAATAATTTCCTCTATTCATCCATTCACAATGGGGTTTATCGGCGAATAAATAAATGGATAAATGCGTGCCCTCCCAGAGGTTGGAGTGGGTGGGGGCTGGAAGTTGACTTGGAGGAAAAAACAAAAACCAAAACCCTGGAAGTTGACTTGTGGTCTCAGAAGACAGTGGTAAGGAGGCCAGATGGCTGCTGGTTTCCGTGGCAGATTCCATTCACAGTATTCCTGGAACTAACGTGGCAAGAGAAAAAGAGTCTGGAAGGATTCTTACCTCTCTGCTTGGAGAGTATTGCTTTCAGCGTTTGTTCCTCACTGGAGACATTTTACTGTTGTTAAAAGTCAACAGATAGAATCCAAAATTACAGTTGTCTCAGTGCCAGCAAGAAAACGCTCTGACATCTCTACTGTCATCTCTAACTTATTGATAGTAACTTCCTCTGAGGCCCCAATAAGACAGATTCTGAGGCTTATACAAATTCACTGCGACAGACTTGATCGATTCATTACTATAAGTTATTAACAAGAGGAATATTACGGGAGTGATGCTGTGACATCATGTGTTTGCACTTAATTTGGGTGGATACTAGAGATTGTCCATTTATCTTGGTATCCAAGACATGAGAACTGAATGTTCTCATAGAGTCCACTGGAAATAAATAAATGGATAGAGAAATCCTGATAACTACCTGAAATTTTGTCTAAGAAAGGAAATTGCTTATCTTCAATAGGAAGTTAGACTGGTCTCGCTACTGAATTTTGGAACTTATGAGACTTAGAATTTAAAGTTTAGATAGCTTTGCTGTCTAACTTCAGAGAGTTTTTAAATAACCTAAGCAAGAAATTTGGAGTCAGAAGTCTTAGAATATCTCCAGTTTTTCATTGCTGATATAACTTGAAAATCTTCCAGGCCATGTTCTTGGTCAACCAAATTTCTCCAAAGCAACTTGACTTACACAGACAACCCATGTCAAATGTAAATATTAATAAAGAACTACAGAAGATGTTAGAAAACATAACGCTCTATTTCTGAGTTCCTTTAATGACATCTTATTTTGTCCTTACATTTTTATCTTTTTAGCCTTTATTGGCAGGGAGCATTCCAGATGTTTGAGTGATTCAAAATACTGACCCGAATAGAGTTAGAGAATTTAACTTGGGCTCTAGAGATAGTACGGCAGGTAAGGCACTTGCCTTGTACACAGATGACCCTGGTTCAATCCCAAAGATAGTGAGGTCATACAAAGCTGCAAAAATTCAGGGTTTTTCATGATAACCTCTTAGTGTCGGTATAGCAAACCATAATGCCCAAAAGTAGAGAGCGATTATGGGGAATCAATGTCTGCCATGGAGGCAGGGGGAGGGTGGGAAAGGGGAGGTATACCGGGGATATTGGTCGTGGGGAATGTGCACTGCTGGAGGGATGGGTGTTTGATCATTGTATGATTGTAACCCAAACATGAAATCTTGTAACTATCTCAAGGTGATTCAATAAAATTTAAAAAAGAAGAAATAATAGAAATAATATAGCGATATAAAAAATTAAAAATATTTAAAAAAAGAATTTAGGGTTTTTATTTGAATGTTCACTGTGTACTAGCATTATTCAAAGCCCTTTTTATCCAAGCATGTGTTGTATAGTTGTTAAGCTTAGAGTCCAAGAGAAATGATTTCTAGTCCCAGCTGTACTCTTTCCTAGTCATATGAGCTTGAATAATCCACTTAACTTCTGCAGACCTCAGTTTTCCTCATTTATAAATTGAGGGTAGCAGCAGTACCAACCGCAAAGCACAAAACAGGATTTTCCATAGCACTGTCATCCTGCTGTTCATTGTTTTGCTCGAGCGGGCACCAGTAACGTTTCCATTCATCCCTGTTGCATGCTAGTGTAGCCCAATGGCATCTGCTCGCTCCAGGAACATGAAGTGAGAGTTGTTGTTACTGTTTTTGGCATATTGAATATGCCACAGGGAGCTTGCCAGGCTCTGCTGTGAGGGCAGGATACTCTCCGTAGCTTGCCGGGCTCTCCAAGAGGGGCAATGGAATCAAACCCAGGTCGGCTGTGTGCAAGGCAAATACCTTACCCACTATGCTATCGCTCCAGCCCAAGATTTTCTATACCAGTTTATTTTGTATGTGTGGGAAGTGCTCAGTAAATGCTGAAATTCTGGCTAACTCTCACCATTCATTTGCTCCCCTTCCAGAGGAAGCCACAGTTTAGAGATGTTCCCCAGGTCACATCATTCAAGTCACACATGTAACTTGTGTTAGAAATTAAGCTAGTGGGGGGAAATCAGGCCAGATCTCAGGGACTTGTGATTGAAGGGCTCAAGATTGTCGATTTTCATCACAAAGGCAGTGCAGAGGCCCTAGAAGACCTCACTGTCAAGAGTGGGTAGATCATATCTGCATTTGGGAAGATTATGCTACTGGCGGTTTGGAGCGACAGCACAGTGGGTAGGGCATTTGCCTTTCACGTGGCTGACCCGGTCGACCCGAGTTCAATTTCTCTGCCCCTCTCGGAGAGCTCGGCAAGCTACTGAGAGTATCTCACCCGCACAGCAAAGCCTGGCGAGTTCCCGTGACGTATTCGATATGCCCAACACAGTAACAACACGTCTCACCGTGTTACTGGGCCCCCTTGCGCAAATTGATGGACAATGGGAGGACAGTGACAGTGACAGATGCTACTGGCATTATGGCAGTTCAGAGCAGCAAGATGACTAGGGCAGAGCATTTAGGAAAAGAGAGGGAATGTTGTGGGAGTGAGGAGGAAAAGGAGGGCTTGAAGAGATTCAGCGACCCCAGGGCTTTGGCTTTTTGACTGGGTAGGGGGCTACCAAGCCTGTGGCAGGATGGGAGGTGGGGGCACCCAGGGGATGAGATGTGAGCAGTTTGCTAGGAGCGCTTGGAGACATTGGGAGGAACTGTTGATCAGGTGGTTGAATGTACAGATTTAGAGGTCAGGAGAGAAATCACAGCTGTTGTGTGTGGAGTTGAAAGCGGGTGTGAATGAGGCCATTCAGTCAGACCACACAGCACTCTGTGCGCGCAGATTTCCTGCCCACAAGGATGGAGAAAGTCAGCCAAAGTCAACACACTTGGGGGCTCTACTTGAGTGGAGGAAGGAGATGACAAACAAGTAATAAATGAAAAATAAAATGTCAACCATTACCAAGTTCCAGTAATGTAAAGTAGCGAATAGTGAGGTGGCTAACAACTGACTAACCCTTTATGAAGAACCAGAGGACTATTAGCAAGAGAGACGTTGCGATCCCATCAGAGAGACTCGTGTGACCCTAAGAAGAACCACGTGATCAGGAAAAGGAAAGACTTCACAGAAGAGGGAGAAACTTGAAGACGATCTCAGGCTTGAAAAGGGACGTTAGATAAGAGGAAGGGGCGGAAATGAGTAGATTCTCAGAGATGAGGGAAAGGAAGCATTCTAAATCCTGAGTTTAATGGAGGAGTTTAAGCATGTGGAGTGTGCAAACATTGTGTTGTTCTCTCTGTATAAAGGCAGGCACAGGGCACAAGGACCCTAATTAACATTCTCCTTTGAGCAGCACCTACTCATTCAGTGCCTGCAGGCCGATGACAGGCTGCAGAGGCCAGAGCACTGGGGTGGGAGGACTCCATGGCTTCAGGAGCTCTCAGCATGGTGGGGTTCCAGGAACATGGAAGGAAGGAGAATGCAAGGGGAATAGAGGGTGGTTCTATAAGAGATTATTGGGATGGAGGTACTGAAGCAATAGTACAGTGGGTAAGGTAATTGCCTCACCTGAGACCAACCCAGGCCAAATTCCCGGCACTTAGTATGGTCCCCTGAACTCATCAAGAGTGATCCCTGAATGCAGAGCCAAGAATAAGACCTGAGCATAGCCAGGTGTGTGCCCCCCTCAAGAAAAGAGAGAAACTGTGGGGCTCTAGTTTAGACTGAAGGGGCATCAGCCAGCACTTCCAGGTCTGCTCCAGATTTAACCCACAATGTAAAGCAAAATTATGTGGTGCTAAGAACACTGGATACATACTGGTGTAAGCCGTGACCACAAGAGGGCAAGGTCCATGGGAGATGGGTTTATTCCAGGACCCCAAAGAAAAAGAGTGGGAGGTTTTTCAGGGTGATGATGGTGTGCTGTTTTGTCAAAATTTCTTAACAAGGAGCTTCCTGGTGTCCCATCCTTGTGTTGCAGTGGGCAGGTTCTCTGTCCCCAAATCCTGAAGATTGGAAGCAGGAGACTCGATAGAGTTGACAGGGCCCAAGCAGTTATGTTTTAAAGGGAACAGAAATTGGAAAGTAGCCCCCAAAGCAGAGAGGCCTCAGGGAGATTTGCCCTCTAAGAGGGGTTGCTTTTCCATACTGTATAACCTGGGGGTGAGTGGGCCTATTTTCATTTTACTGTGAAGCTCAGGCCTAGTTTTGAAATCCCAGTCACACCTAGACACACTTTTTTTTTAAATTTCAGTTAATCACTGCTCATAAGTAGGACCAAATTTTTATCCAAGATCTGACTTCTATTTCTTTTCTTTTCTTTTCTTTTCTTTATTAAATCACCATGAGATACAAAGTGTTCATGTTTGAGAATCAGTCATACAATGATCGAACACTTATCCCTCCAGCCTTGCACATTTTTCACCACCAATGTCCCCAGTAAACCCCCTCCTCCATCATACCCCTCTCCCTGCCTCTATGGCAGACAATTTCCCCAGACTATCTCTACTTTTGTACATTATGGTTTGCAATACAGATATTGAGAGGCTATCAAGTGTGGTCCTTTATCTATTTTCAGCACACATCTCTCATCCCAAATGATCTCTCCAATCATCATTGACTTAGTGATCCCTTCTCTATTCCAGCTGCCTTCTCCCCCAGCTCATGACACAGGCTTCCAACCATGGATTAATATTCCTGGTCCTTGTGTCTACTGTCCTCGGGTGTTAGTCTCATATCATGTTATTTTATATTCCACAAATGAGTGGAGTCATTCTATGTCTGTCCCTCTCTTTCTGATTCATTTCACTTAACATGATACTCTCCATGACCATCTACTAATAAGCACTTTGCAGCTGACTTCATCTTTCCTAACCACTTAATCACTTAACTTCCCGTTAGTCGTCGATTTGCTCGAGCGGGCGCCAGTAACATCTCCATTTGTCCCTGTCACGTGCTAGTGTAGCCCAACGGCATCTGTTCTCTCTGGGAACATGAAGAGCCTCAAACTGATCGTTCATGATCTTGATGAAGAAGTCTGACCATCTGGTAGGTGGGCGGCCACGCGGTCTTTTGACATCCCGTGGAATCCAGTCGGTAACAGCTCTAGTCCAGCGGTCGTCTTTAAATCTCATTACGTGACCAGCCCATCTGATTTTTGACACCTTGGCAAATGAGACAGCGTCCCTGATTCTTGATCGTCGACGGATGTCAGAACTCCGAATTCTTTCTCTCATTTGAGTGAAATGTGATATTCCAAGCATAGCTCTTTCTTTCTTTTTTTTTATATTTATTTATTTTTTAATAGTGAGGCACCATGAGGTACAGTTGTAGACTTACACATTTTTGTGCTTGGGTTTCGATTATACAATGATCAAACACCCATCCCTCCACCAGTGCGCATTTCCCACCACCTCGGATCCCAGCATCCCCTCCCCCCCAGTCCCTATCCCACCCTGCCTCTGTGGCAGGGCATTTCCCTCTCTCTCCTTTTGGGTGCCATGGTCGGCAAAAGAGGCATTGAGTGGCAACCATGCTTGGTCGACAGTCTACCCTCAGCATGCTCTCCCATCATGGGCGGATCCTCCGAACACCCTTCACCTGGTGTTCCCTTCTCTTTCTGAGCTCCCCCTTCCCCTAACATGTGTGGGTGTCCTCTGGGTCATTGAGTAAAATTCCTGGTACTAATCTCTGCCATACTTGGGTGGGGTGTTAGTTTCCTATTTTGTTACTTTATGTTCCCCAGATGAATGCAATCTTTCTATGTCTATCCCTTTCTTTCTGAGTCATTTCGCTTAACATGATACTTTCCATGTAGTACCACTTGTATGTAAACTTCATGACTTCGTCTTTTCTAACAGCTACATAGTACCCCATTGTGTAAATGTGCCAGAGTTTCTTCAACCAGTCATCTGTTCTCAGGCACTCAGGTTTTTTCCAGATTCTGGCTATTGTAAAGAGTGCTGCAATGAACAAACAAGTGCAGATGTCACTTCGACTATACATTTTTGCCTCTCTGGGATATATTCCCAGGAGTGGTGTTGCTGGGTCAAATGGGAGCTCAATTTCTAGTTTTTTGAGAATCATCCATACTGTTTTCCAGAAGGGCTGAACCAGTCGGCATTCCCACCAACAGTGAAGGAGTGTCCCTTTCTTACCACATCCGCTCCAGCACCGGTTGCTTTTGTTCTTGTGGATATGGGCCAGTCTCTGTGGTGTGAGGTGATACCTCATTGTGGTTTTGATCTGCATCTCCCTGATGATTAATGATGTGGAACATTTTCTCATGTGTCTTTTAGCCATTCGGATTTCTTCTTTGTCAAAGTTTCTATTCATTTCATCTCCCCATTTTTTGATGGGGTTGAATGTTTTCTTTTTGTGGAGTTGAACCAGTATTTTGTATATCCTTGAAATTAACCCCTTATCAGATGTGTAGTTGGCGAATATCCTTTCCCATTCAGTTGACTGTCTTTGTATTTTGGTCACTGTTTCTTTTGAGGTGCAGAAGCTTCTTAGTTTAAGATAGTCCCATTTATCTATCTCTGTTTTCACTTGCTTGGCCAGCAGTGTGACATCTTTGAAGTCACTATTAGCTTCTATGTCATGAAGGGTTTTGCCAACATTTTCCTCAATGTATCTTATAGATTCCGGTCTGATGTTGAGGTCTTTAATCCACGTAGATCTTACTTTTGTACATGGAGTTAGGCAGAGATCTGAGCCCATTTTTTTGCATATAGCCGTCCAGTTTTGCCAGCATAATTTGTTAAAGAGGCTTTCCCTGCTCCACTTCACTTTTCTTGCCCCCTTATCGAAGATTAGATGCTCGTATACTTGGGGGGGGGGGGGGAACGTCAGTATATTCAACCCTGTTCCATTGGTCTACAGCTCTGCCTTTGTTCCAGTACCAAAGCATAGCTCTTTCAATTCCTCTTTGAGAGACCTGAATAGCGTTCTCATCCTGTTTGCGTAGGGCCCAAGTCTCTGAGGCATGTGTTAATGCAGGAAGAACAGTGGAATCAAAGAGATGTGCCCGGAGCCGGAGGTTCTTCGTCCTCTTAGCTATTTCTTCGATGTTCTTGAAGGCGTTCCAAGCCGCTCTCTTCCTCCTGCACAGCTCGGGTGCCAGGTCATTTGTCATGTTGACTTCTTGACCTAAGTACACAGAGCTGTTGCATTCGGAGATGGTCGTTCTGTCGAGAGCGAATGGGGCATCAGGAATGAGGCTGTTTCTCATAAACATTGTCTTCGTAAGATTCAGCTGTAGTTCTACCTTTCCACACTCATGGTCAAAGTCGGCCAGCATTTGTGCCTCTTGGCTGATGTTTGGTGTTATTAAAACAATGTCATCAGCAAAGCGAAGGTGGTGTAGTTGCCGACCATCTATCTTCACTCCCATTCCTTCCCATTCCAGTCGTCACATGATGTTCTCAAGGGTGGCACTGAAGAGTTTCGGTGAAATGGTACCACCCTGCCGAACCCCTCTCTTGACATAGATGATCACTTCTTTGTAGAATGGTGAGATCCTGGTAGTGAATCCGCAATACAGCTCACAAAGGATCTTGATGTATTGGGCTTGAATGCCCTGATTGGCTAGGGCTTCAATGACCGCTTCCATCTCACCAGAATCAAAGGCCTTCTTTAAATCAATGAACATTAAACAGAGCGGCATCTTGAACTCCCGAGAAACCTCAATGAGCTTGGTTATCATATGGATATGGTCGATGGTGCTGAATCCTTTGCGGAACCCGACTTACTCACATGGTTGTCCTTCATCTAGTGTTCTTCCAATCCTATTTAGGATGACTCGAGTGAACAACTTGTAGATGACAGACAATAGGCAGATCGGGTGATAGTTGCCAATGTTGTGGATGTCTCCCTTCTTGTACAGTAGTACGGTCCTGCTGGCTTTCCAGTGGGACGGAACCTTGCATTCAGACAGGTAGCATGTGAAGAGCTGAGCCAGTGTATTGATGAGTACTGACGGCAGGTTCTTCAGGTGTTCAGGTCTGACCTTGTCTTTCCTAATAGCTGCATAGTATTCTATTGTGTAGATGTACCAAAGTTTCTTTAACCAGTTGTTTGTTCTCAGCACTGAACTTGTTTCTAGATTCTGGCTATTTGGACACATCTTTTTAAGCCCTGGGCATATTTTTTCCCTTGTTGTTGAGCCTGTAGTCTGCTGGGTGTGAAAAGGCCTGCAGGATATTCAACTGAGCAAGGCAGGATGGATATTCAAGACAGCCCCTCAACATTCCATTCATCCTTACTTTCAGGGCCAAACCTCTCTAATTTTCCCTTGCCTTGCTATTCCTGTATCACATGTAACTCAGGGCTGATCCAGCTCCCACCCCACCCCCAGTCCCTACTCACCTCACCCCATTCTAGAGTTCATACCCTGTCGGGTGCTTCCTCTCCTGGAGTGCTGCTGGGGATGAAATGGTTCTGAAGGAAGAGGCTGTTACCACCCCACAAACAAGGTCATTGTTCCTTGCTCACCTTTCTGGGTCCTTGGTGTCTGCAGAAGAATGAGAGGATCCCAGTTCTTCAGGAAGAAAGGGCTCTGAAACATAGAAAGTCATGATTGAGGAAATGTGAGGAAGACAGGTCTGGGTTTCTAGCCTCCGCTTGCTCCAGTTTTAGTGGTTCTCTCTGGCCAGTGGTTGGAACAATTGAACTAGAGGCTGAAATGAGGCGTGCTGAGAGAAAACAGTCTGTGGCACGGCTGAGCACATTTAACCCTTCCTTAGACTTGGAGCTGTCAGGACAATGAAAGTCTGACAAGCTCTTCAGGGGACCTTTGGGTACATTCAAGCCCCCTTCTGGAAATGATCTGGGAACTGGGAACGTTTCTCAAACCAGTCTGGTTATCTGAAGTTCCCTGGACATGGACTGTGTCCTCCTAGAATCCAGCCAGATTTTGGAGCCTCTAGGCAAATACAATGTTCTTTAAAGCTTGCTTTCTAATGGATGTTCCAGAATACCTAATTCTTTTTTTTTTTCCTTTTTCTCCCTTTCTACTAGGCACTGGGAAACCATGAATTCGATAATGGCGTAGAAGGACTGATTGATCCACTCCTCAAAAAGGTCAAATTTCCAATTTTGAGTGCAAACATTAAAGCAAAGGAACCACTAGCATCTCAAATATCAGCACTTTATTTGCCACATAAAATTGTTTCCGTTGGTGATCAAGTTGTGGGAATTGTTGGATATACTTCAAAAGAAACTCCTTTTCTCTCAAATCCAGGTATTTATTACTTCTGTAGCACTTGTTGCTTAAAAGTAGAACCATTGAATCAGGATCTGGGGTTATTGTCAAGGACTGTGGGTATAAGGAGAAAGCATCCATGGCATTGGGCAGGCTCTGTCTTTAGGATGGCATTGACAAAACCAGTCTGATAACTTCCCTGTTGTTCTAAGTTAATTCATAGACATTTTCTCTTGTGCCCAGTGAACTTCTTTGTTGACATAGCAGTATCTTTGCATAATTCAGAGCATTCGGATATGGATGTGGAGGCTAATTATGTCTGGAGCTAGATAGTAGAGTCATTTACGCCAAATTTAGGGCCACATACATCATCATCATCCTTCCCATGCAATCCCAGAGCCAGGCCTGTACCTCACTATGCCTTCTCTCTCCTTATCTAGTATGGATTATTAAATATCTAGTGAACTCTCATTTTACTCTTTTCATATTTATCTCTTCTAGTATTAATGGGAGTTGTATCTGATTTTCTGGGAAATACAAACCTATGTTCTTGAATGGTTTCTGAGATATATAACTGCAATGGCTATTATATGTTGATAATATTAAGAATATTAAAGAAACATTTAGAGTCACTTTTCTGGGAATATTTTCACTGTGACACTTTTGACAGTGAACACAACAATTACATCTTCTTCAAGTGACCCAAATCCTTGCCTTGCATGCAGACAATTCTGGTTCAATCCTCTGAGCACCACCAGGAGGGATGCCTAGTGCAGAGCCAGGAGTAAGCCCCAGCACCCTCAGGCATGGTCCAATCCCTACCTCCCCCTCCCCACCAAAAAATAAAGCATTAGCAGATATAGTACACATTATTCAAACTTTGGAAATTAATCTTGTTGCTGCTAAGGTCAATCCAGGCCTTTCAAAACAAGAACAAAGAGGTTACGTGATGTTACTTTTTCTCCAGGAGGGAGGGGCTCTTCTCCCCTTGGAGGAGAGAGGACGTTGGCAGGCCCTGCAAGGGGTGCCACTGTCCTTAGGGGCCGTCCCTGTGCCCACAGGTGATAGCAGTTGTTGGTGAGGACAGAGTGGTGCTGCTGAGGGAGCCCCACTCTCTGGCTAAGTGAAGGTTGCCACCAAAGACTGCGGGCTTCTGCCCTGAGGAGAGGGCAAAGCTTATAGGATTAGGGGGCCACCTCACAGCCAAGAAAGCAGCTGCCAGCATGGTGGGGCGGGGAGCTGGGGCAGCTGCTGACCCACTAGCCACTGACACAGACCTGCTCTAGGCTGCAGTGCCCATTGAAGACTCTTCCCTTTTCCCTGATTGTCCGCACTGATACATGTACACACAGACACAAACATATACAAGGAGACACACACATGCAGAGACACACACAGAGAGAAACTCACAGGCATACACATACACACATACACACATACACACAGAGACACACACACCCACAGACACACACAGACACACACACCGAGACAGAGACACACCAAGATACACACACTTACAGGTACAAACACAGAAGCACATAAACACACACATACACAGAAACATCCATACAATGAGACACACATAGACACACAGGCACACACAGACACACAGACACTCACACACCAAGACACACAGATACACCCAGAGACATGCACACATTCCAAGTCATCCACACTCAGACATATAGACACACTCAGAAACACAGAAACACATACAATACACAGAGGCATACCAAGACACACACAGAGATACATACACACAGACCCACTAATGCACACACCCAGACACACACATGCACAAACACATGCATATACAGACACACGAACATTCACAGAGACACAGACCTGTATATAGACACACACAGACACAGGCACACACACCATCACCATACTTGCCCTTTCTGGCCGAGTCATGGGACACCAGCACCTGGCCTCCTGTAGGTGACACCCGTGACCTTTGAGAGGTCGGTAACTCAAGGAATGATCCCCCACACAGGTACTGATCCAGGAGTCGTCTCTGGCACTATAGGGTATGGCTCCCAAACCAACAAGTAAATGAGTGAACTCATAGGTGAAAGGGACACTCAAGGGGCTGGAGAGAGAGATAGTACACTGAGTAGGGCACCTGCCTTGTATGCAGCTGACCTGGGTTCAATCCCCATCATTCCGTATGGTTCCGAGCCTCCCAGGAACGATTCCTAAGTGCAGAGCCAGGAGTAAGCCCTGAGCATCACCATGTATGGCCCCAAACCCAAAATATTAAAAAAAAAAAAATAAAGGGACATTTTTGTAAATAAATAAAAGGGATACTTTTTAATAAAAGAAGAGATTCCCAGAGGAGGTGACAATACTGAGGGCTGACCGGGAGCCCAGGGACCTTGCAGCGACCAGGCAGAGTAGGTTCTGGTTGACCTTCACAAGGTAGGTCATGTTGTGACTTGGTAAAGCTGCTGATTTTGCAAATGGGCCTGTGAGTTTCTGCCAGCAGACTGTCCACCCCAGCCCATCTGCGGCTGTCATTTCCAGGCCGTCCCCCGAACTCCCTGGCTCAGCCATCAGCCTGGCTGTCATTAACAGTGCAATGCTGCACATATTGAGTTGATTTGTGTGAAGACTCAGGTGTTCTGCTCTGGAGCCCAAGGACGTCCACTCCTAAGCCTCACCCAGCTCAATAATCTTGGAACTTCTGGGAGCTGGTACTATTTTTCAAACCAGAAATGGCAGACACCTGGATTTTGAAAGTTCTTTATCAGGTTTTTGGGATTTTTTTTTTTTTGCTTCCTAGGTGACACCCAGTGATACTTAGGGGTTATTCCTGGCTCTGCATTCAGGAATTACTCTGCAGGTGGTTGGGGGACCATATGGGACACCAGGGATCGAACCCAGTTCAGCTGCGAGCAAGGCAAATGTCCTACCCGCTGGACTATGGCTCCGGCCCCTCTTTATGAGTTGCTGTGGCGATTGGACGTTTTTCATTTTGGTGATGCCTGTTAGAAACTGAGCCCAAAGGAGGCACGAATGCTGGAAGGCTCCTTGGTCACAAGATCCTTGTGACATGGCAGGCAGCTTATCTGTGTTTGCAGTTGTCCCTGTGATAACAGAAGTTCTAGGACTAACCATCACCCACCCTGCCAGCATGTTGCCAGTAAAGTCCTTTCTCTTAGAAAAACAAAATAGAATAAAAACCCTAAAACATCAAAGCTGACTGAGGGTTGTCAGTAGAGGCAGAGAGAGGCACCGTGGTGTCACCTCAGTGGGCAGCGTAGAAGGCAGCATCGAGAGGGCACCGCAGTGGGATCAGACACACAGCACTGGCCTGTTTGGGGAAGAGACCTTGCATGGCCTCTCTGCAGGAAAGGACTGGGAGCTGGTGAAGAGCAGCAGTGCCTTGACAGACTCCTCTCTGCTGTCAGATGCCCTAGTATCACCTTCCCACCGAGCGAACGAGACTCCCTTGTCCAGGGGCATGCTCCGTGGCAAGCAAGGTCTAGCCGCTGATAAGTGAAGATCAGCTATCCTGAACTTGCAAAGTCTTGGAGTTACTGATTTGGTGGGGGGAGGGCTTTCGGGTTTTCTTAAGCTGTAACTGACATACAGCACCATCTGAGTTTCAGGTGTCTCTCGGCATGCATAGAGCATGTGATGCTATGTGTTTGGGCGTTTTCTGCATTGGCACGCATGATAGTTGTCTAAAGATAAACAGAGAGGGCTGGAGAGATAATACAGGGTTGAAGGTGCTTGCTTTGCAGGTAGCCCATCCAGTTTGATCCCCAATACTGCATATGGTTCCCTGAACACCATGAGCACAGGACCAGGAGTAATCCCTGAGCACCACTGCGTATAACCCCAAACTCCCCCAAAATATAAAGATAGATTTCAAAACTAGGCTTCCATATCTGAACTGTACTCTTAATTTAAATTTGCACAACCCGATCTCATCCACGTCCATAAAGTAATACAACATGAAGTGACTGTAACAGAATATTTATGTAATTTTTAATGCTTTGTTGGGATTTTATGTTTGATTTATGCATCTTTTTGGTCTCAATAATTTGAGTGCCAGTAGACTGAAGATTGGCATGTTGGCATGTGTATAATAAAACAATGTAACGAAAATAATTGTAAATACCCATTTTATTTATCTTGCTCCTTAGGACAGAATTTAGTGTTTGAAGATGAAGTCAGTGCATTGCAAATAGAAGTAGATAAACTGAAAATGCTAAACGTGAACAAAATTATTGCCCTTGGACACTCTGGTTTTGAAATGGATAAACTCATCGCTCAGAAAGTGAAGGGTGTGGATGTGGTGGTTGGAGGACATTCCAACACCTTTCTTTACACAGGTAACTTACTTTGTCTTTTTTGGCTTTGTAACGGTCTGTTTGTACAGCTATTTACAGTATATGTTACATGTACACTATGCTACTCTATGTCATACAGATTTAATGGTGACATAGATAATATTCAAAGATCATTTACTAAGAACAAGGTGTGTTTTATGCTGTGTCAGTTTCATTTACTTAGTTTATGCTTTTTTTTTTTTAGTGAAACACCATGAGGTACAGTTGTAGACTTACAAATTTTTGTGCTTGGGTTTTGGTTATACAATGATCAAATACCCATCCCTCTACCAGTGCCCATTTTCCACCACCATGGATCCCTGTATCCCTCCCACCCCCATTCCCCCCATCCCACCCTGCCTCTGTGGCAGGGCATTCCCTTTTGTTCTCTCTCTCTCATTGGGTGTTGTGGTTTGCAAAAGAGGCAATGGGTGACAATCATGTTTGGTCCATAGTCTACTTTCAGCATGCATCTCCCATCCTGGGAGGATCCTCCAAACACTCTTTACTTGGTGCTCCCTTCTCTATCTGAGCTGCCCTTCCCCCTAGAATGCCTGGCTGGCCTCTAAGCCATGGAGTAATACTCCTGGTACTGATCTCGGCTATTCTTGGTTATTAATCTCCTATTTTGTTACTTTATGTTCCTCAGATGAATGCAATCTTTCTTTGTCTGACCCTCTCTTTCTGACTCATTTCGCTTAGCATGATATTTTCCATGTAGTACCACTTGTATGTAAATTTCATGACTTCATCTTTTCTAATAGCTACATAGTACTCCATTGTGTAGATGTACCAAAGTTTCTTTAACCAGTCATCTGTTCTTGGGCACTCAGGTTTTTTCCAGATTCTGGCTATTATAAAGAGTGAACTTAGTTTATACTTACACACACATACACATATAATAACATGAGGACATAAAACAAAATGATCTCCAAGCAAGAGATAAGTTAACATCAAAAAGTACTCTGTGTAGGGTCTGGAGCGATAGCACGGCGAGTAGGGCGTTTGCCTTGCACGCGGTCGACCAGGGTTTGATTCCCAGCATCCCATATGGTCCCCCGAGCACCGCCACGAGTAATTCCTGAGTGCATGAGCCAGGAATAATCCCTGTGCATTGCCGGATATGACCAAAAAAGGGGGGGAAAAGTGTTCTGTGTAATTAAACATTCTCAAACACAAATAAGAGTGTGAATGAAATCTTTGTAGCCGAGTGAAAGGATTTGGTTTGTAGCCCATAAGTGACAGAAGCTGGGTCTTTGGACCCAGGTCCTGAGGCTGCTTTATACTTAGACTGTAAGTGCCCATGAGATCATGTGGCTGTGTCCTACCTGCCTTGTTCTCGCTTCCACCACTTTCCCTGGCTTCCTCCCTTTCTCCATCTTTTCCTCCTTCGCATTTAAAACCTTTTTCCCATTTGAGCTTATTATGTCCCAGAATTTTTGAGTCTGGTTCAATGCGTCTTTTTCCACTGTCCCTCCCACCATAATTGTGATACGGGAGTGACAATGGTCAGTCTTTGTGTTAGTTCACAGTTAGTTCCCATATTCTTCATTATTTTCAAGAATAATTATTGAAAATAATGATTAATAAAGATGTTCAGACTCAGAGTTGGAAAAAGAAAAGTTTATTGAAAATGAAACTCAGCAACTGGGAAGGAACTTAGTACAGGACTAAGTATGGCTTCTTTTTTTCTTTTTGTAGTGTGGTTTTGTTTTGTTTTAGTTTGGTTTTGGGGTTTTTTTGGTTTGTTTTTTGTTTGTTTGTGGGCCACCTTGGCAGTGCTCAAAGCTTACTCCTGGCTCTATGCTCACTGGCTCTATCACTCCTAGCAGGACTCAGGGAACCACACAGGGTATGGGGAATTGAGCCCTGGTTGGCTGCATGCAAGGCAAATGTCTTGTGGGGGTCTCTCCAGTCCCTGGCTTATTTTGTGTGTGTGTTCTTATAGGAAAACTGGGGTTTTGTGTTTCTTATCAAATGGTAAGATTGTTACAAAGAATGCAAGGGTTCTTATTTGTTTACAGAGGGTCTGGCTAGTTTAGGGTCCCTTAGGTTGTATATTTGACCAGGTGCCTAGGAATTGCTCATTTTCTTAGTTGCTGTGTGTCTAAGATCTGGGACAAAATCTATGATCTTGGGAAATTGTTGACTTTCCATTATCAAGAGAGAACCCATGGATATGCAGGAATGTTTAAAATGTGGAATGGAGACAGCCAAAATGAAACTGCTGAGATTTCTCTTTTCAGTTGCATGGAGGTAAAGCCTGTAATGTACAAGCCCAGTATTTTGTTTTGTTTGGGGGGCACACCCTGTGATGTTCAGGGAGCTACTCCTGAGCCAGGGGGACCGTGTGTTGCCAGGGTTCTCTCAGAGCACCCAGGGAACTCTGGGTATGTACCTCCAAGCCCTCAGCCTTTGGAGTGGTGGCTTCAAACTTATTATGATAAAGAAAGACATTGTACAAGAGGACCCACAATACTCCTGTGTATGCATCCAGGCACACAC
This sequence comes from Sorex fumeus, assembly GCF_029834395.1. Taxonomy (NCBI): domain Eukaryota; kingdom Metazoa; phylum Chordata; class Mammalia; order Eulipotyphla; family Soricidae; genus Sorex; species Sorex fumeus. The sequence continues at coordinate 367,614 of NW_026606065.1, read as the reverse complement.
ACAAAGTTAGATTTTATCCCCAAATATCTAGAAGGTCCCTTGATATTTTCTGCTTTACTGTTTCATCTTTTTTCATGAGTGCTGTTACCACCCAGTAAATTTCCTCCTATTGTAGCTAACCCAAAATAAGAAAAGCTCAGATCAATGAGACATGACCAAAACAGTACATGAACATCAAAGGCGTCAAACCTCTCTATTTAAATGCTAAAGTCACTCCAGGTTCCTCAGGTCTTGTCTTTACACCATTTTCATCTCTGCCACTATTTGGATGCAAAAGAAAATCATCCTATAACTCTCTGGGTGCTTCAGAGGCCAGATAAATGATTCTTAAAATCATCAAATTGATAAAAGATAAATAGAAATGTATTTATAACATGTGAGCTTCCTCTGTACATAGGAAAGACCCAGCAAAGCCGAGGAATTTACCAGTGTTCTTAGATTTAGACTCCAGAGCTTACCAAAGTCCATGGTATATTATGACCTTTCAGAGGAACGGAAATTGATTACAAAATCACTCCCCAAAAGGCACAGGAAGACAAAGGCAGGCAGAACTGTGCTGCCTTCTCCCTTGATTGAAACTCCAAAGGCACCTTTAAGGAAGAGAGAGGTTTACCTGTAAATATCTGCTTCAAAGGCAATCTAGTTCCTACCTTAGGGCCCTGCAACATGAAATTGACCTTTTGCCAAAGACATGTTGGAGGATTTTTGCTCCCCTGTGCCATCTTTCAAAGCCAGCTTGTCACCCACTGTCTTTGTGAGTGGTCATCATCTTTTGCCTCAAAACCGTGGTGGGCCTGAAGTTTGGTGACAATGTCTGTCAATTCTACAGCTTGTCCTTTTGTTTCTGTCACTTTTGCTCCAGTCAGTACAGTCCTACAGAACAATATGACCCTTTTAAATGAATTCTGTTAGTGATTAATGATTAGAAAGATTAAGGGATAAAAAACCTTCCTAATTTTTTTTTATATTTTTAGATTTTAGACTTTTTTTTTAGGGAAAGGCATAAATCTCAAAGTAAATAATTACATTCTCTGAGAAGACTGTCTTAAGAGTCTCAGTCATTTATTTCACAGTTCATGATTGCTCACCAAGACAAAACTTGTTCTCAGGGCAGTGCCCTATTTTGGTACTCATCTTTTTGAGGAATGAACTAAACAATTAAAATTAATGCAAGAGAGAGCTGGAGCGATAGCACAGTGGGTAGGGCATTTGTCTTACATGCAGCCGACCCGGGTTCAATTCCCAGCATCCCATATGGTTCCCTGAGCACCACCACGAGTAATTTCTGAGTGCATGAGCCAGGAGTAACCCCTGTGCATTGCCGGATGTGACCCAAAAAGAAAAAAGAAAAAAAAAACTAATTCAAGAGCACAGTAGGGGTGAGGCATATTTGCTATCTGAATAACTTTTCTTAACCTTTCAAAAGAAACATACCATTGAATTGATTTTGAAATTAGCATAAGTTTAAATATAATGAGTTAATAAAAATATAGCCAAAATATTATATAATTATGTAATTATTATATGGCTTGGAATTTTAAATCTTGTTGAGAACCATTTCAACACACAGATACACTCACACACAATTTGATGAAATAAAACATGCTCTTGGTAGACATTTCATATCATCAAATTTTGGATAGTAAGCAATCAGGCTCTTTCTGTGAATGACTTACAACAGAAAGTTGTAAAATTGCAGGGGTAATAGACTTCTTACTTAAGTGTACTCCTAACCTCAAAGAAACGTCTACACTCACCAAAAACCACAGGTAGCCAGACTGACTTGCATAATCCAAAGGCAGTTAAAATATTCAGAGACCTAATTGGCAACATTTACGAAATCCTCTTGCCTTCCTAGATGGCATGCCAGATCTGGTATACCTGCTGTGGCCGGTGGATCATGAGCTTCATCAGAAGTTCTAGGTGATGTCTCAGTCTCAGCTTGTGGCCCCAGAAGTGAAGTAGGCAGAATGGAGTGGAGGGGAAAGGCCTAAATTAAAAGGATCAGGAGCCTCTGAGCCTTGGCTGCTACATAACCCGTTTCTCATCAGCCACTCTGCCAGAGTGAAAGCAGGAGTTGGCCTGGAGAGAAAGATCAAAACTTAGGTGCTAGCTCTACAATGTGAAGGAGATACATGGAGGTAATTAAGCGAACATGGTAAAAAAAAAAAAAAAAAAGAAAGAGGAGGAGGAGGAGGAGGAGGAGGAGGAGGAGGAGGAGAGGTGGAGGAGGAGAAGAGGGCAGGATTCTCAACTCTCTCCCTCTCTCTGTCTCTCCCTCACCTGATTGCCAGAAAACATGCCTGTAAAGAAATGAGAAGTATGGTTATGTTCCCTACAGTGGCCACGGAAACAATGTGGTGTTCTAGAACCTCACTATCAGCCCCTCAGGCCCCCTTAATGCTGCCTTACCTTTTATTTTATTTATTTATTCATTTATTGCTTTTTTGGGTCACACCCGGCGATGCACAGGGGCTACTCCTGGCTCTGCATTCAGGAATTACTCCTGGCGGTGCTTGGAGGACCATATGGGATGCTGGAATCGAACCCAGGTTGGCCGCATACAAGGCAGACGCCCTCCCCGCTGTGCTATCTCTCCAGCCCCACCTCTTATTTCTTTTAGAACTAAATCTCAGTCTTACTGAACTCTCCGTCTCTTGAATTCTTTTTCCCTCCCAGTCCACTGGCTGCTTCACTACCCTCAGTTCAAACAGCCTGGAAGCATCTGTTAGAGACTCTTGCCTGTGTTCGTGGCCGACCTGTGAAAGGCAGATGCCAAGGATTGTAGAACAAACATTAATAGATGCAAATCCTTTAAAAAGATTTAATGGGGCTGGAGCAATAGGACAGTGGGGAGGGTGTTTGCTTTGCACGTGGCTGACCTGAGTTCAATCCCCGGCATCCCATATGGTTCTCTGAGCACTGCCAGGAGTAATTCCTGAGTGCAGAGCTAGAAATAACTCCTGTGCCTAGCTGGTGTGACCCAAAAAGCCTAAATAAATGAAAACAAAATAAAATAAAAATATTTAATCAGCGTTTTTTACCATTTTAATTAAAATATCAAGATTTACACCACTGTTAATTATACTTTTCGTGCACACATCATTTCCACACCATACCCTCACTTCGTCTTTCTTAGTCATGTAGAGGGCAACCATATATGCCACTGAGTGAATACCAAATTCAGTGGCAAATGCTGAAAGTTTGTCTTGTCTTTTAAAGGAGTTCCTCCCTCCACCACTATCCCAAGGACCCCTCCCGGCCACCCTTCATCTCATGAAAGTTCAATTCTGGGTACTTTGGACATTTGTTGTTTAAACAATGTTTCTTTATATCGCACATATGAGAGAAATCATTTTTGTTTTTGTTTTGCTTTTGGGCCACACCCCACAGTGCTCAGGGCTTATTCCTCTCTCTGCATTGAGGGATCTCTCCTGGCAGTACTCAGGGGACCACATGGGATGCCAAGGATCAAACTAGGGTCAACTGCATGTAAAGCAAGCACCCTGCCAACTATACTATTGCTCTGGCCCTTTTCTTCTTTTATTTTTTTTTTATTATAGTGCGATGATTCATCAAGTTGTTCATAATACAGTTATTTTAGGCATTAAATATTCCAATACTAAAGTGTGTCTAATCTTTTAGAGACTTTTTTTAAAAGAAAATTTATTATAGAGGTGCGGACACCTACACACATGTAGATGATTAAAGCTGATGTTCTGAAATTCTATAAAATTGTAAGTCAGTGACACGTTGAAAAAATTCGTTTCAAAAACTGCATCTTTCTATTTTTGTCAGTATATACATATTTTAAATTAATAGTGTAGATAATTCTATGCTGGGCTGGAGTGATAGCACAGCGGGTAGGGCCTTTGCCTTGCATGCAGCCAAACCGACCAGCCCGAGCTCCATTCCTCCGCCCCCCTCTGAGAGCCCAGCAAGCTACCCAGAGTATCTCACCTGCATGGCAACGCCTGGAAAGCTACCTGTGATGTATTCAATCCGCCAAACACAGTAACAACAAGTCTCACAATGTTACTGGGCCCGCTCGAGCAAATCGATGAACAACAGGAGGATAATGCTATAGTGCTACAATTCTATGCTAATACATTTTTAAATTATCATGAAGCATATAAGTCCTACAAATAAAAATAAAATAAGGAGACAAAAAAATTTTAAGGGAAAATCTGACTAGACCTATAAAAGTATAAAAGTGTATTTTCTCCTAAAAGGGAATAAAGACTTTACGTTAAAAAAATATTATAAACAACGTTTAAGTATCTGAATTAATAAGTAAAGTTCTGAAATAAAAATCTATAAAAGGCAAAAAAAATCACCTGAGTAGAAATAAAGCATTACATATAAATAAAACATTAATTCACTATTGAAAAAATATAAAGTCCCCTAGCAGACTCAGAATAAACAGATTTTTCTTAGTGATGTAGAGGGCAATCATACATGCCATTGAGCGAATACCAAATTCAGTGAAAAAGTGCTGAAAAATTTGTCTTATATTTTAAAGAAACTCCTTTAGTGCTTCTTGCAAAACTGATTTCAGGGTTATGAATTCCCTAAGTTGTTGCCTACCCTTGAAGTCCTGTATCATTCCTTCAAATCTGAATGATAATCTTAGCTGAATAGAGTATCCTTAGTGAGGTGTTCATTGAGTTTTTTTCACTATATCCCTTTATTCTGGCTTACAGAGTCTCATTTGGTTTTCCTTTGTATGTAAGTTCCTCTTTTGACCTTGTTGCTTTCAATCTTTTGTTTCATTCATTGACTTTTTTCATTCAGATTATAATATCCTATCTTATAATTTTTTTAAATGTGGGTCAGTTTTTGCTGGGACCCTTCTGGTCTCTTTGATCTCAGTTCCTACACTTTTCAGCTCTAGGAAATTCTTTCCTATTTTCTTTAACTAATAGTTCTTTATAGAATTTATCTTCCATTTGAGTTCAATATGAGAATCAATATGATGATTGTACTTGAACTCGTCCCATAATTTTCTGGTGTGCTATTCATTTCTTTTCAGGTCTTTTTACATCTTCTGCTTTTTGTTTTTTTTTCTTCATCTCCTCTTAGAGCTCCTCAATCTTCTCCCCAGCTGCTGTTGTTCTGCCACTCAAACTCTCTACTACAGTTTTCATATCACCATATTAATCATTTCTGAAACGTCTGAATGTAATATTCTCATTTCCACTATATTTTCTTATGCTTTGCTTCTTTGAGCTCATTAAGTATCCTCAAAATGGTGTCACTGAAGCCATTCTCTGAGAGTTTCTAGTGAGGGTTGGTACTGAGAAGCTTTTGTGTTTGGGAACTCATTGAACTTGGTGGGGTTCTACACATATTCCACACTGGGTTTGCTGTGTTCCTGCTGTGCTGAGGGTGAATCTTTGTAGTTAGCTCCCCCGTAGCTGTTGCAGCTGTGCTGTTCGGATGTGTGTAGAGGTAGCCAGCAGAGAAGACGATGAAGGGAATCAGGCCCGCGGAAGCTGCCAAGACTTAGCTGGAAAGGCTTGATCAGCCTTTTTTAAGTAACTGACTTTCATGTTATAGCTTTAAGCACACATTTGTTAAAATAAAATTCAAACCTTTTTGTTATATAGAATACATAAGTGATTTTAGTGACATGGAGTTTACATTCTAAAACTAATGAAATTTGCAATGCAACTCTAAAGAAGAGACTTAAAAGCCTAACACTTGCTCCTCATGCTGAGTCAGTGTGAGAGATAATCACAGGCTGCTTAGTTGGAGGGAGGGAGAGACAGAAAAGACAGCTGTTGGCTATTCATCACTCCATGGGTTTTCACCCTTGTAGTCTAGATAATCTGGCCTTTTAAGATGAGAAAAATGGTGTGATTATTTACCACTTCCACAGGATAGGGCTACGCCCTCAAAAAAAGAACTATTTGCTTTGAAATTAGAAGAACCGCTGACATCTGTGGTTCAGTACAAGAGTTCAGATAATCAGTCAAAGGGAGGAAGTATGGCCAATATTGGCAGAAGGACTTAACTTATTCCAGTGGTCCCTCACTTGGAAACTTTTGGTCAATTCTTAGCAATATCCCAAGGTTGGCACCAGCAAAACCAGACTCACACATGGTGCTTTTAGTAACCATACAACACAGATCAGTTTTAGCTACATCTTATGAAACTGACTTTCAAGATGAAGTGGGACTATCCAAAACCAAAAACCTAAAAAAGGATGACTATGAAGCATCATCCAGGTCATTTGACAGAGCTAAGCAATAAGGAAAACTGATCACCAACTTTCATGAAAACCTAAGTCAGCCACTATGTACAAATTGTCAGGAACTGCATGCCATGTGGCCTTAATTTTGCTCCAAAGAAGCCTCTCGAGGATGGAGAGGGGACAGCGGGCAAAGCACTTGCCTTGCTCATGGCCAGCCTAGGTTGGATCCCTGGCAGCCTGTACTGTTCCCTGAGCTCTGCCAGGAGTGATCCCTGAGCACAGAGCCAAGATTAAGCCCTGAGCACCATCAGGTATTGCTCAAAGAAACAAATAAATATAAAAATAAACCAAGAAGAATCGCATTTCCTCAACCTCACTATGAAACAGCACGGGGTTGTAGAAAGGGCACTGGAGCCAGAGAGCTCTTGTTTCTTCCCGAGGTCACAGACAGCAAAGCCACCAGCACCAGGCTTGGTGGGAGTCATCAGGGATGGAACTTATGACCTCACGCTTACAAGGCAGGAACCTTGTGCCTCTGAGCCTTCCTTCAGTCCCCTCCCACTGTTTTCAGGCAGTACATAAATCATCTCTGCTCCTTTCCCCACTCCCTGCCCCCTAGGCCAGATGTAGCCCCCAGAGCCAGATGTAGCTGTAGGACCCTTGTCTTAACCCCACATGAGAGGAACAGAGACTCTAACCAGAATCAAGGTGATGTGCTGTTCATACCGCTTTGGTGGACACATGTCTTCTCTATTAACTACGTAGAATGATGATATCTCCCTAAAATACATTTTGCTGCCAACTTGCCCTCCCAACCATTTTTTTTATTTCACAGAAACCATATTGGTCCTTGACATAGGTGATACATAGATATCTCCCCCACCCCCCACCCTTTGTCAAACATTCTGTAATACTAGTTTCACTTTTTAAGTTATATTTAACAACTAATATTTTATTCTCACAGAATTCTGTTAACTATTTATCCAAGTAAAAAGAATATTTTCATCAGATTATTAGCTGATCTAGTTAGTACATTTTCCCTTCAGTGATCAGAGATTGAACTGCATCCTATCTAGCAGATAGAAAGATCTCTGAAATGCCATATAAGGCAAAAGATATTTCTAGATCAGTGTAGGCAGGGATGAAGAAGTGACTGTGGATGTTTGCTGATCGGTTCAGGCTGGGTTATTTCAGTCTGTGGAACCCGGGAAAGCCTGGTCAGATACCAGGTGTCGAGAAGCAGGTGCTGATTGGCTAACCTAGGCCATCTTTGTCTGGGATAGCTGAACATAGAAATATAGTTAGAGTTTGGTTGCTGATATGGGCCTTAACATCGGAAATTCATCATGAGCTCAGTCTGGCTACTATAGCAACTTAAACTGTTATAATATTTTAATTAATTTTTTATAAAGAATATTACTGCTCAATTGAAGATCTGTGCCAAACTCACAGATGCAATCTTTTCTTATACCCCTGACTCTTGAGGATGGAACTCAGTGGTAGAGTACTTGCCTTGCATGTGTGAGGCTCTGGGTTTGATCCCCAGTACAAGAAGAAGGGCGAGGGACCAGGAATGCAGTAATTTATAATCTGTGTCTCAGTCCCTTCTCATGTCATCTGTTTATAAACCTCTCCCAGACATATATGGGGCGTGAATTTGTGACAGTCTATAAGAAAATTTTTAAAGCCTGTCATCCTCTAGATTAGAATTTTAGTCTCTATGTTAAATGATCACCAGGTTCTCTTAAATAACCTTATTTAAATTGTGCCCCATACTCTGCTGCTGAGTAGTATAACAGAAGGGAATACTTGAGCAAGAGAGATAGTGCAGTGATTAGGATACTTGCCTTGCACATAGCTGACCTAGGTTCATCCCTAATACTATATATAGTTCCCTAAGCAAGGCCAGGAGTGATCCCTAAAGTACAGGGCCAAGAGTAAGCCCTGAGTACTGCTAGTGTGGCCCAAAAGCAAGAAAAAGAAAAAGAAACCCTTTAATTAGTACATATGCAACAAATGAAGCAGTATCAATATATGTAAAGCAACTGCTAATAGATCCAAGGGACACATGGACAGCAGCACAATATTAAAGAGGAGATTTTAGCACTCACTCTCGTTATTGAACAGCATATCAAACACACTGAACAACAGTAAAGAAATAAAAAGCTTAAATGGGGAATTAGAAGAACCGGGACAAAGTAAGGATGTTCACTTCCTCCACTATTAATTCAATACATCTTTGGCATTCCTTGCCACACAGTAATTAGTAAGAAGAAGAAACTAAAGTCATCCAAACTAGAAAAGAAGCAAACTCTCCCCATTTGATAATATAATATGATAATATGCATAGATGACTCTAAAATTCTACTAAGAAACTCTTAGAAGGATCCAGAGCTATAGTTAGGGATCAAGACATTTTCTTTCTGGCTTGCTTTTCAAGCCCATGCTCTCCCATGAACACATATCTTGTTTACTTGTCTCTATGTCTTTGTTTTTTCCCACCATGAAGAAGCCTGAACACAGACTTCCTCTCTTTATTTCCCCACACACCATTCTAAGTAATATTAAGTAAAATCTATCTTGCTTAAAAAAAGAGAGACACTTGTCTTGCCAACTTCAATTCACTCTTCAGTATAGAATGTTTCCCCCAAGTACCAACCAGAGAAATATTTAAACACAGAGCACCACCAACGTGCCCCACTCCAAAACAGAACTTTAAAACAGTAAACCAGTCAGCAAAATAGGAGTCTACAAAATCAGTACACAAAAATTTCTTGCATTTCTATATGCAAATGACAAATTAGAAGAAAAAAATTAAAACAGACAACCTGATTTAAAATAGTGCCAAATACCTAAGCATCAACAAAGATGTGAAACAGTTATACTTTGAAAATTATAAATCACTATTGAAATAACTGGAAGAGGACAACCAGGTAAATGGAAAAATATTTTATATTCATGGATTGGAAGAATTAACATTGTTAAAATAACCATCCTACTAAGAGCATCACTCAGATTCAGTGAAATTCTCAACAAAATTCCAAAGACATTCTTCAAGAACTTGGAACAAACTATACTAAAATTTGTATAGAAATTAAAGCTTCCTGAATGGCCAAAGAAATGCTGAGAGAAAAAGAAAATGGGATACTTTCCATTTCCTGACTCTTAAGTCATGCTATACACTATAGTAATTAAAACTGTGGGGCACTAGAATAAAAGCAGATTCTCAAACCAATAGGATAGAATTGAAACCCAAAGACAGATCATTTGACTTGTGGGCTGTTCATTCATGATGAAAAAGCTAGATGCATGAAGTGGAGCATGGAAAACCACTTTAGCAGGTGATGTTAAGAAAACTGGATACAGGGTTGGAGAAATACTTCAGTGGGTAGGGATTGTGCCATGCAAGGCCAACCTGGGTTCTATCCCCAGCATCTGATATGGTCTTCTGAGCACTTCCAGTAGTAATTCCTAACTGCAGGATGTGGAGCAAAAAGAAAGATAGAAAAAAAAAGGAGGAGGAAGAGGAGGAGGAAGAGGAGGAGTGGGAGGAGGAGGAGGAGAAGAAGAAGGAGGAAGAGGAAGGAGAAGGAGGAGGAAGAGGAAGGAGAAGAAGGAGGAGGAGAAGGAGAGGAGAAGGAGAAGGAGAAGGAATAGGAGGAGGAGGAGGGGAGGAAGAGGAGGAAGAGGAGGAAGAAGAAGTGGAGGAGGTGGAGGAGGAGGAGGAGGAGGAGGAGGAGGAGGAGGAGGAGAAGGAGAAGAAGAAGAAGAAGAAGAAGAAGAAGAAGAAGAAGAAGAAGAAGAAGAAGAAGAAGATGATGATGATGATGATGATAGAAAATAGAAAAGAAAAGAAAACTGGATAGTCACATGCAAAAAATGAAGAATAAAATACAGTGAATCCATATCTCATACCATACACAGAAATTAATTAAAAGTTTATTAAAGAGCAGAGGTTAGAAAGGATCCATAAAATACATTAAGAAAAATAGGGGAACCCCTCCACTGAGATGTACCTCAAACATATCTTCAATGGTTTGACTTTTGTGGCAAAGATAACAAAAACAAAGATGAACAAATGGACTATATGAAACTTAAAATGTTTTGCACGGCCACAGCAATAGTACAGTGGTTAGGGCACTAGCCTTGCACATGGCCAATATGGGTTCAACCCACAGCACCCCACCAGTAGTGATCTGAGTACAGAGCCAGGAGTAAGTCCTGAGCAAAACCCCCCATAAAAATAATAAAAATTAAAAGGTTTTGCATAACAGAAGAAATTCAGACTAATGTAAAATATTTGCTCAACATACAAAATATAGAGTACTAATATCAAGATATATAAAGCATTCAAGGCTCAATAACACAAAGAACAACCAATAACTCCATTAAAAATGAGGAGAGGAAATGAACAGACAAGATAATTCCACAAAGAGGGTCTATGGACAGACAGTGGGCATACTGGAAAAGTTTTCAGTCACTTGTTATCAGGGAAATGAAAATCAAAACTACACTAAGATATTATCTCACACCAGTGAGAATGACATACATAAAAAAGACTGACAAGTGTTGGCAAGGGCGTAGTGAAAAGGAACACTTACTATCAGTTAGAATGTCATCTGATCCAGTCTTTATGGGAAAAGTATGAAGATTCTTTTTTAAAAAAGTAAGACTACAACACCCATATGACTCAAAGATTCCACTGCTTATTGTCTACCTACAAAATACAAAAACATTAATTCTAGGGGCTGGAGTGATAGCACAGCAAGGGCTTTCATGCGGCCGACCCAGGTTCTATCCCTAGCATCCCATATGGTCCCCTGAGCACCGCCAGGAGTAATTCCTGAGTGCAGAGTCAGGAGTAACCCCTGTGCATCGCCAGGTGTGACCCAAAAAGCAAAATCAAACAAACAAACAAAAATTAATTCTAAAAGATGTCACCTATGTTCATTGCAGCACTCAGTATAAAAAGGATCTGGAAGAGCCTAAATGTCCAGTGACAGATAAATGGATAAAGAAGTTTCATGCAGTAAAAAATATATTATTTAGGTCCTGCTTTGGGGCAGGCTTTTGAGGGGGGTTGGTAAAATTCAAAATATGCTGGCGGGAAGATGTAATGGTGGTGGGATTAGTGTTGGAACACTGAATGTAATAAATTACTATGAACAACTTTATAAAAAAAAATGTTGCATGCACGTGACCTGGGTTCTGTCCTCGGCACAATATATGGTCCTCTGAACACCACAAGGAGCGATTTCTGAGCACAGAGCCAGGAGTAAGCCCTGAGTGTGCCCCCACAAAAAGAAAATCCTATGCAGCTATACGATGAAAATTAGCAATTATTTGCAAGTTGGTGGAACTGGAGGGTATCATGTTAAGTAAGAGGAAGAAAGACAAATAGCAGCTGATGTCACTCCTCCATGATATAGAGACAAAAATAAGAGAACATTGAACAAAGATAAACCCTTGGTCTTGAATTACAAATCTCAGATTACCAAACCATGGCAGAGGTGGGCAGGAGGGAGGTGGGTGGATGAAAAGGTGGGCGGGAGGTGGGACAGTGGTGGAGGCTCTTGGGCATTGTGGTGCAAAGTTGGTGTGGTAACTTTGTACCCCTACAGCATATAAACACTTGTGCTTACATAAACCACTGTTACCTTTATACTATATAAATTCAGGAAAAAAGTATTCAGTCAGTAAATGTATTGCGTTTGAAAAGAACATCATTAGTAAATGGAACCACTAGGGCATATTAAGATGAGAATCAGTCTCCAACCCTTTTCTTTTCTTTTTTCTTTTTAATTTTTATTAGTGAAACACCATGAGGTACAGTTGTAGACTTACAAATTTTTGCGCTTGGGTTTCAGTTATACAATGATCGAATACCCATCCCTCCACCGGTGCGCATTCTCCACCACCAATGATCCCAGTATCCCTCCCACCCCCCATCCCACCCTGCCTCTGTGGCAGGGCATTCCCTTTTGTTCTCTCCTTTTGGGTGCAGTGGTTTGCAAAAGAGGCATTGAGTGGCAACCATGTTTGGTCTATAGTCTACTTTCAGCATGCTTCTCCCATCCTGGGAGTATCCTCCCAACACCCTTTACTTGGTGCTCTCCAGCCCTTTTCTTTGGACTCATTCGTGGTTGTGTTGAGGGACTCCCCCCGCCCCACTAACTTGACACTCTGGAATGTCAGTGGGAAGTCTGGAGTCTGGCAGGACACCATCAGAATGACAAGATCATGCGTGAGTATAGTGGCAGCAGCAGTTCTGGTGTTACCTGGCCCCCAACTGTCACGGATGAGCAGCCAGGTCTGCTTGACAGAGGCTGCAGGGGAGCACCGAGGGCAGGCACTTATTGGAGACAGGGAGTCCTCCCCAGCCCTCATCTGCATTGCATTTCCCACGGGTCTCGTGTCCCACTCTTCTACCCCTCACAGATGTGTCTTCTCTCTCAGACGTCCCACATGCCACTGAGCGCCTCAGAGCCTGTGATCTGTAAACTCAAGCAGGTGCAGAACAGAAGTACTTTGTGGATTGTGGAAAATATTCTGTGGCTCCTGAATTCTCTGAAGGAGACATGACAGCTTGTGGGCTATAATACGGCAGAGAAATGATAAAGTGGACCGTGACTCACATTTCTGTCATGCACACTTTGGGACTGGGCCAAAAAACTTGAGAGGACCTCTGTCCTGGCCCTAAGATGCCTCTCTCCAGCCAGCCTCACCAGCCAGTCCCGACAAGGCCCAGGAGCCTAATGCCAGGCTAGCCAAGCCATCTGCTTTATGGCTCCGACTGCCACCAGAATTTTTCACATGCAAAAGATGCTTACAGCCCCAAACGGAAAGTTAATTTATGTTTAAACCAGTATTTCTCAACCTTTCTCCAACCCTGGCCCTTTCCAATCTTGTTTCCTTCCTGTGACACCCCTCCATCCCACTGGTTGGCCCCATGGTCTCATAATTCCCCTCCTCCCCTTTACACAGTTTCACCTGTAACCCCCCTTAGAATGTCCTGAGAGTGCAAAGGATACTGTGAGTTGCCTGGTTGAGAAATGTTGGTTCAAACCACTAATCAAATCTCTTATAAACTTAATAAATGTTGGTGCCAGATACTACATATCTCTCCCCAGGACAAACCAGATAGAAACTGAGCCAACAAAGAAATCCATTGATTTGACTCCCAGCTCAGCGTCTTTCACAGACTAGGTAGTGGAGGACTTGAGGGCATTTCGAGAGAGGAGTCGGCACACAAACACTGCTCGGCTCTCCTGGTGGAGTTTGGCACAGGAAAGACATCAACTTGTCCTATCTACAGAAAAGGGTGGATCAAAGTGTGTAAGACTTGCTATTCAAGGAGCACTTATTCATGTGCTATGTGCAAGTCCAGAAGATATAGCAGCCCATGCACTTGAAGAATTTATGATTTCAAAGGGAACGCTGCTAAAGAAAATGCATTGGCGAGAGTTTTAAGGAGTGATATTGTCATTACTAATGAGGAAAGTCCATCCGATTATATGCAGTTTCCAAGAATGCGGTGAAAGGATACAAGGTACTTAAAAAGCAGGGATCAGAGGGCCTGTTAACATCCAAGGCGTTCCAGAGACTTTTCCTGAGGAACTAACACTTGGTCAGTGTAGGATAATATACGTTTGTCCTTTCTCCCTTGCCACAGAGAGCTTAGGTTTATCAGGCTACACCCATCACAGTGCTCCCAAGTCACTCCCATTCCTCTGTGTTTATCTGTATACGCTTCTCTGTGCTCTCCTCCCCAACCATTTAATCACCTTTTTCCTTAATCAGACTCTGTAAAATCAGATCCTCTTAAGACACTGAACTTGTAAGTTAAATATTTCTTTTCTCCATCTTTTGCATAGTTTACGTTAAAGCAATGTCCTTTCTGTATGGACTCAGGAAGACAGTTAACATTATGCTTTGTAACTTGGGAGTTGATTGACTTCAAATAATATTTACTCCTAGGCATCTGCTTTCTTGACTCAGTTGCCCTTAGTTCCTAGCACCTGAAAAGCAGGGTCCCAACGAGGGACTGAATGGGCCCAGGGCAAGCTGTAAGCTACCCTGGCATCGAAATGGGTTGGGTCAAAGCGCCACAATACTCAACTATAAGTTGAGGGCATGATCATGGACAAATGTTGTCATTATCCAAAAGTAATGAGGGACTAGGACCCTGCTGGGGTTAGGAAGACTAACCTGGCTTGAGGACTGTGGTCTGGAATATATAGTGAGATGTCCTCAGGAAGAACCAAACTTGAAGTTTGATCTATCTTTTACTGTGCTCATACAGAATGACATTGCTAGAAATATTAGAAGTAGATTTACTGCAACTATTTGAGTAGATTACTAGCTGAGGAAAAAAAGAAAGCGATATACCCTGGATGGCATCCCGTCCTTGAGCGGCTCTCCTAGTAATCTGGAGTAATCTCTTTAGATGAGATTTTATCCTTGAGTTAACCTCCGGGAGGAGTGGTCTTAATGTCCAACCCACCTTTGTGTCACCACCCTACGTGATTTCTATATAAAATAAGACTGTAGGATCGAAGGGGGCTCAGGCTTGAGAGAGAGAGAAGCAGAAGGGGAGTGGAGATTGGAATAAACTACAATTGATACCGACCAGCATGGCCCTCGTTCTTTCCTTCACCTACCTATCACCATCAGCCTCCCCGGGGTCGGGGAAGTGGCTCAAGACCACGGAACGCAGGTGGCATGAGAGATGCATGCTGCCGCCCTCAGGAAGCACACAGGACCAGTAGGATGACCAGAAGTTCACCTCATAGCTGGCCATTACTATTTTTTATTTAGCACAGTTGTATTCAGTTGCACTCACAGTCCATTTGCTGTACTAACTTCTTTAATCCTTCCAGTAATCCCATAAGGAAGGCATTATTTTTTCCATACTATCAATGAATATACTAAAGCAAAAAAGATGCAACTTGGGCTTGGAGAGATAGTACAATGGGCACAACTGCACTTGCCTTGCACACAGCAGACCCAGATTCGATCCTAAGCACCATCAGGAGTAATTTCTGAGTGCAGAGCCAGGAGTAATCCCCAGCTTAAACAAAAACAAAAGAAAAGTTTAAAATAAATTAAACAGATTGTTTAACATTTTTTAAAGAACAAGTTAAAATTACTGCAGGGCCAAACATGCAGATGGTCTGAACCTTTGCTGTTTTGTTTCGTTGGAAGTCTTCCCTAAGCATTGAACGCTGAATACCCAGGTGTGTCCCCAAAACAAAACCAAAATGTTCTTTCTCTTCCTAAATCCAATAGGAACTTGTTTAAACTGGCACATGATCACATTTCTGTTCTAGGGAGAGCTATAAGGAGACTGGATTAGAAAGAGGACAAGAGGAGATAGAGGCCATTTAGGCAGCTGTGGCAACTAATCCAGGTACAGATAAACATGGCCAAGACTGTGGCTTGTCATGGGTTGAACTGCAGAGTCTCATACTAATTGAAGTCACCCAGAAGGAAAGGGATGGACACAGAATGATCTCTCTCATAAGTGAGACTTAAGATCCACAGTGAGGTAGCAACAAAGGAACAAGGACAACACAATGGGACAGTTGATCCGTACAACTGAGTTGGGGGGTGGCATTAAAAGGAAGGAAAATGGGTTCTTGGGAGGGAAGTGGGTACATGGTGAGGAGTGGGATCTTGTAATTGTGGGATTGTATTATAATGTATTACATTATTATGATTATGTTATGATTATTATGATTATATTATTACAATACCATCATTAACAGTACTGTAAATCACAGAACCTCAATCAACTTTAAAAGCGTCTTGCTGAGGATAGCCAAGTGGACAGAGAAAAACAATGTCTGGCAAGAGTCAACCTTTCCGATTAATTTAAGAGAGATTCAAGCCAATAGAAGTGATAATGTGAACTATGCTATCAATTCTTTTGATCTCATCATTTTATAGAGTTTGAAAGTTCTTTTCTCTACTGTTGCTTGCTCTGTTACAGGAATCTCACCAAGACACAGGCGGCACTCGAGAAGTGTGAGGGAGACAACCCAGTTTTATCGCACATGTGGTCTTGACCTGGCTATTGCCACACAAATAGGTTGCACGTTGGACACAGTTCACCGAACTTTTAGAGCCTAGATACAGAGACAATTTCTAGGGAAAAATTTTTCATCTAACACTAAGATGATTGCTAACAGGATTGCTAACAGATGCATAGTTGGTACAATCAGTGATTCATACAATTTGTTTTAAATTCCATAGATATGTACACTAAATGTTTCTGTGACTCTGTTGCATTCCCACCGAAGCCACCTGATGGTCCCTTTATGCTTTAGAGCTAGCTAATCTTTGCCCAGCTCCTAGGGAAGGTCACTGAGAGTTTCCGCCTCAAGATTCCCACTTCTGCCTCTAAGATTCCTGAATCCATTTTTCATTATTTATTTCTTCATGATTTACAGTACTGCTTATGATCGGGCTTGTCTGAGGCTTTGTGATTTACAGTGCTGCTTATGATCGGGCTTCATGCATGCAGTGTTCCCACACCACATCCTCTACCAGGGCATCCGCTTCTCTCCACTTCTGTCTCGGGGTCTCCTCTCGTTCACTCCCCCATCCCTGGTCTTGGTAAGCTCAGTTCTGTAGACCAGTTCGCAGACTCTGTTGCCTTTGGCCATTTGTTATGCTCTTACTATGTCTCTTTCTATCCTACATATGAGAGATTTTTCCACATTAGACCCTCTCCTCTGGCTGACCTCACTCAGCATGATACTCTCCAGATAGATCCACAGAGCAGCAAACTGTATGTATCTTTTCTTAAATCTGAGTAATATTCTGTTGTGTATAAATACCAGTTTCTTTTTTTTTTTCTTTTTGAGTTTCCCTAGGTAAAAGGTAAAGGTAAAGGCCCTCCTGTTGATCGTCGATTTGCTCGAGCAGGCCCAGTAACGTCTCCATTGGAGACTTTGTTGTTACTGTGTCTGGCATATCGAATACTCTCGGTAGCTTGCCGGGCTCTCCGAGAGGGGCGGAGGAATCAAACTTGGGTCGGCCATGTTGGCCGCTTGTAAGGCGAACGCCCTACCCGTTGTGCTATCGCTCCAGCCCTTATTCTTTTATAAAAGTTTTGTATTTTTTAAAATGAAATTGCCACGAGAGAAAAAAAATTACCATGAGATCTATCACTATCACTATCCTCCCGTTGTTCTTCGATTTGCTCGAGCAGGCCCAGTAACATTGTGAACCTTGTTACTGTGTTTGGCACATCGAATACGTCACAGAGAGCTTGCCAGGCTTTGCCATGTGGGCGAGATACTCTCGGTAGCTTGCCGAACTCTCCAAGAGGGACAGAGGAATCGAACTCGAGTCGGCCATGTTGCCTGTGTGCAAGGCAAATGTCCTACCCACTGTGCTATTGCTCCAGCCCTACCATGAGATATAGTGACCAAGTTGTTCATGATTAGGTTTCAACACCATATACCACCATTTCTTTATCTAGTCACTTGCTTTTAGAGACTTGGCTGTTTCCAGCTTTTGGCTGCTGTGAATAGTATTGCACCAAACTGTATCGCTGTATCACTGTCATCCTGTTCATCGATTGCCTCGAGCAGGCCCCAGTAACGTCTCCTTCATCCTAGCCCTGAGATTTTAAAAAGTGCCATATTAAGGAGTCAGGAGAATGAGACCCATCATTGTTACTGGTTTTTGGCATATTGAATACACCACAGGGAGTTTGCTAGCCTCTGCTGTGCAGGCAGGATACTTTTGGTAGCCTACCAGGTTCTCCAGACTAAGAACTAAATAATAAGATGTCGTGTGGCCGTGAATGTGGCCGTGCACTTCCGAGAGCAGGGTTTTATAGTCTCTGGGTCTTGGCCGTTGATGGGATTACATGGCGCCAGGGGCAGTTGGTGGGTGTAATGCCTACATACTGGAAGATGAGGGGGGGGATCTGGGTGGAGGAGGCCCCAGTCCCAATTAGAGCAGACTCGGAGATCTACACCCCGGGTCCCGCACACCTGGGTTCCTCTGCTGGTTCCTTCATGCGTTGAGGCTCATCCAAACATGGGGAGAGTGGTCTTAAGCATGGCTGTGGCTGGAACCGGAGGTCTTCAGCTGCCGGGGCTCTGCTCGGGGTGGGGAGGGAAACTCAACCCACCCTCCTCCAAGGGGCCCTGGTGAGGACGGCCAGGCACGGAGGCAGGAGACTCTGCACCCACCGAACATAGGAGCGCAAATGTCTTTTCAAAATAGTGTTTCTAGGTCTGTGCGGGTAGCTACTGAGAAGTGGAATTGCTGGGTCACATGGAAGCTCAATCCCTAGTGTTTTGAGAATTGTCCATATTGTTTTCCCATGAGGTTGAGCCAGCCAGAATTCCCACCAGCAGTGTATGAAGGGTCCTTGTAAACCCTAAAACTAGTGTCCATGTGCCTTACACTGCTAGAGTGAACTGCCTTCCACCTATAAATCATTCAACCAGCTGAGAGCCATGTTGAAAGTTACCACCTGATGAGTCCTGTGGGCCCCTCTATGCCCTGAAGGATAATCAGCCAGGCCCAGACCTGAGCTACTCGAAGTCCTGAAATGCTGCTCTCGGTGGTCCCCTGCCCGGTGCTGGACATGCCTCTGCTCACCAGCTTGCCAACTTAGCCCACAGCTCTGTGGTTTCTCAGGTTTAGTTCCTCAATGATTTATTTGCTCGATTTCTGGAATCATCACTAGTGGATAATTTCCCTCCTGCCAAGATGGCAAGCCAGGTTTCCAAAGACAGATGTGTGGCTTTGTATAGGAAGCATCTATTTTGGGCAGGAGCATCTTTGGCTGGATAGCTTTGAATGATGTGGAAAACTGTAGTCCCAGGCTGCTTTCTCTGCCAGAGGTTTTCTGGAATTGCTGAGTTAAAGGGAAGCAGACAAGATTCAGCTGCAGAGGAAGCAGAGAGCAGCCAAAGATGCCCATCCCAATTTTTCAGCCACACAGAAGTTGTCCTTCTTTTTCATGATTAAGACTGTTCACAACAGAGATGACATGTCTTTTGTTCTAACTAAAGATCTTTCTGGATCTTGGCTTGGTTTTGGTTTAGTTTGGGGTCCACACCCAATCATTCTCAGGGCTCACTCCTGGCTCTGTGCTCAGGGATCACTCCTGGTAACACTCAGGAGTACCATATGAGGTGCCAGGGATTGAACCAGCATCAGCTGCATGTAAGGTATGTGACTTCCCCACTTTTTATCTTTCTGGTTCCCCTCAAGGCCTTTCTGAACTGGAGAATATCCCATAACAAGCAACAGAATGTGTGCTCATCGAAAGAGGCATTTTACTGAACTATCAGCCTTTATATTCTATTTAGGGGTCAGAGAGATAGTACAGTAGGTTGGATGTTTGCTTTGCACATGGCCAACCAGGTTCAATCCCAGGCACCCCATATGGTCCTCCAAGTCAACCAGGAATGATCCTTGAGTGCAGAGGAAGGCCCTGAGCACCGCCAGGTGTAGCTAAAAAAAAAAAAAAAAAGGAGTGATTTCTTTGGAGGCTGGAGCAGTAGTACAGTGGGTAGGCATTTGCCTTCACAGAGCCGTGTTACTGGACCCGCTCGAG
The DNA here is from genome assembly GCF_029834395.1 of Sorex fumeus. NCBI lineage: Eukaryota > Metazoa > Chordata > Mammalia > Eulipotyphla > Soricidae > Sorex > Sorex fumeus. The sequence goes on along the minus strand of NW_026606065.1, from coordinate 347,830 downwards.
CAAATTGATGAATAACGGGAGGACAGTGCTACAGTGCTACATATATATATATATATGTATATATATATACGAAATACATATATATTGTTTTAGTTTGGATATGTCTGTGAAAGGCAGCAAAACGAATGAAAGCTGAAAGTCAGGCTCATAATTTTTCAGATTAGTGTGTTCTTGTTCTTTATATAACTACCCAGAAGTAGAATTGCTAGATCATAAATCATACAGCATTTTTAAAAATTTTGTTGTTCTTGTTTTTTCTTGGGCCAGAGCGATAGCATAAGCGGGTAGGGCGTTTGCCTTGCATGCGGCCGAGCCTAGTTTGATTCCTCCGACCCTCTCAGAGAACCAGGCAAGCTACGGAGCATCTGTCCGCTCGGCAGAGCCTGGCAAAGCACCCATGGCATATTCGATATGCCAAAAACAGTAACAACAAGTCTCACAATGGAGACATTACTGGTGGCCGCTGGAGAAAATCAATGAACAACGGGAGGACAGTGACAGTGGACAGTGTTTTTTCTTGGTTGGGGGTGAGTGGGTAGTTGTTTGTTTGTTTGTGGGGCGGAGGGTGGGCGGGGGGCAGGAAGAGATGCACACAGGCACCAGTTTGTGGTTCCCGGGATGGAACCAAACACCTTACCCGCTGTACTACCTCTCCACCTTCGGTATTTTTACTTTTTAATTGTTTCCTGGCCGTAGACCATTTACATCCCACCCACTGTCTTGCCCTGCCCCCTCCTTGCACCCACCAGGCCGCCTATCCCGGATATTTTCATGAAGCTCTCTGTGCTTTTGGAGGAAATGTCTATTCAGCAACAGTTTTAAAGAAAAAAAAAAGAAGCAGGGAAAGACGTGCTCTTTTGGAGGTTCCCAGGAAACTTTCAGTTCCTAAATCTTAGTCTTTTCTTCAGGAGGGGGGGTTTCGCGCCACCTGGTGGAACTGTTGCAAACTGCACCTTTGCTGACCTCTCTGGACTCGAAACCCCTTCCCCAGCCCCGCCCAGCTTGAGAAGGTGGGTGCGCGTTGCCCCAGCCCGAGCCCATGAGTACTAGCACAGAAGAGGAGGAGGAGAGCAAGCAGGTGAGCCTCCCTGCCACTCTGGGATGCATCGGCCAACGTTGCCCATCACACGCAGCCCACAACGGATCTCGAGTCAGCGACTTTTAAGCTAAAATAAGGATAAAGGATTTATTTATTTATTTATTTATTTGCCCCCCCCAGAGGGAGCAAAAGTCAAGCTGGGTTCAGCTCTTTCCAGCTTGTGAAATGCCTGAGTTTGAATTTGCAGCATCTTTGCTCTGTGATTACAGACCTGGAAGAAGCCTGCTTTCGGCACAAGCCTGTACAGAGGAGTGGGGACATTTATAGAATTTACCCCCGTTGGTCTGATGCAAAAGAGAAAACCCAGGAAATTCTTTTTTTCTTAATTATTGAATCACTGTGGGATACAGCTACAAAGCTTTCATGACTGAGTTTCAGTCATACAGGGATCGAACACCCATCCCTCCACCAGTGTCCATTTTCCACCACCAGTGTCCCCAGTATCCTTCCCGCCACCCCCGCCCTACCCCACACCCCCTGCCTCTGTGGCAGATAATCTCCTTCTTTCTCTCTACTCTTGGGCATTATGGTTTCCAATACAGACACCGAGAGGCCATCATATTGGGTCCTTTGTCTACTTTCCATTCGCATTTCCAATCCTGAGAGACCGCTCCGACCATCATCGCCTTAGTGATCCCTTCTCTACTCCAGCTGCCTTCTCCCCCAGCTCATGAGGCAGGCTTCCATCCACAGAGCAATCTTCCTGGCCCCTGTCTCTACTGTAGCCCATGAAATTCTTGGGGACCAAAGCACACCCCCGACCTTGCATTTGAGTTGTGAGTGGGCCCTGGCGGCCTGCCGTTGCAGAATGGCACCTGCCTGGCTTTGGGGGATGGCGAGGAAGCTAAAGACTCGGCACAGTGCGACCTGCTTTCCCATCCGCTTCGCCTCATGGCCCACCATGTGGCTTCAGGCCGTTGTCTAGGACAGTCTTTAAACTGTTTGCACCTGCCTTCTGCCGTTTGGTTTCAGCTGTTTGTTCGTTTGGGATCCACACCCAATGATGCTCAGGACTTATTCCTGGCTCTGTGCTAAGGGATCACTCCCAACATTACTCGGGGGATCATATGGGGTGTCTGGGATCAAACGTGGGTCTGCCAAATGCAAGACGAGTGCCGTGCCCACTGTAATCTCTCTCCAACTCCCTTTCCTTGTCTGTTTGGAGTCAGAATCACAGTTTTGCAACGTCCTTCCCATAGACAGTTGGAAGGGTGAAATGGACAGTGCTCCATGCCTGGCAGCTCACCAACTCTCCTACCTGCTCTGCTGCATGGCCAGTATGTGCTGGGGTTGCTGGGCCCCGAGAGTCCCTCGAGGAAGGCCTGGCCTTTGGTGAAGGGACACAGGTGATAAAAATGGCGTGGACCCCTGGGAACACCAGGTGTAGCCCAGAGAGTGGCCTGTGGTCCTGAGCACTGTAGAGCACAAACAGCGCTGCATCCTCAGGCCTCCACATTCCGCCTCTCCTGGTTGGTCAAGAATGGCCAGGATGGAGGACAGCTAGAATAGAATAGAAAAGCGACCACTATGACAATGGTAGTTGGAAATGGTCGCTCTAAATAAGAACTGGTGCTGAAAGTAGGTAAAGGCACAAACACCTAATATTCCAGGACCTGTATTGCAAACCATGGGGGCTGGAGCGATAGCACAGCAGTAAGGCATTTGCCTTGCGTGCAGCCAGCCCGGCCAAGCCGGGTTCGATTCCTCTGCCCCTCTCGGAGAGCCCGGCAAGCTACCGAGAGTATCTCGCCCACATGGCAAAGCCTGGCAAGCTCCCCGTGACGTATTCGAAATGCCAAACACAGTAACAAGAAGTCTCACAATGGAGACGTTACTGGGCCTGCTCGAGCAAAAAATCGATGAACAACGGGAAGACAGTGTATTGCAAACCATAATGCCCAAAAGGAGAGAGAGAGAGAGAGAGAGAGAGAGAGAGAGAGAGAGAGAGAGAGAGAGAGAGAGAGAAGAAAAGTGCCTGCCACAGAGGTAGGCTGAGGGGGGCCAGGAGGGAAACGGGGGACATTGGTGGGAAATGGACACTGGTGAAGGAATGGGTGATGGAACATTGTATGACTGAAACCCAATCATGAACAACTTTGCAACTGTGTATCTCAAGGTGATTCAATTTTTTAAAATGGCCAGGATGACCTCCAGGTACTTGGAGCACTGTTTTGGAGCCCTCCCCACCCCCAAATTAAAACAGAAGTGGGTGAAGAGTGCATGTTCTTGGCTTCGAGGCCAGCTACATACTCTAGGGGTAAAGGCAGCCCAGATAGAGAAGGGAGCACCAAATAAAGGGTGTTGGGAAGATCCGCCCAGGATGGGAGATGCATGCTGAAAGTAGACTATAGACCAAACATGATTGCCACTCAATGCCTCTTTTGCAAACCACAGCACCCAAAAGGAGAGAGAGAACAAAAGGGAGTGCCCTGCCACAGAGGCCGGGTGGGGTGGGGGATGGGGGGTGGGAGGGATACTGGGATTGGTGGGAGTGGAGAATGGGCACTGGTGGTGGGATGGGTACTTGATCATTATATAACTGAAACCCAAGCACAAAAACTTGTAAGTCTACAACTGTACCTCATGGTGTTTCACTAATTAAAAAAATAATAATAACGGCAAGATATATTAGTTTTTACATACTGCTACAAAATAAATCAAAAACATGAATGTTTGAGAGCTATATGGAAAAACTGCTCAAACACTTCTAGCCTTCACTCCACCACCCCCTCATGACCACTCACTCTTCCTATTGAAATCAAAATCACTGGTCAATAAAATAGGAATGCTTAAAAAAAAAAAAAGAGTGCATGTTCTCCAGTCTCTGATTCAAAACAGCTACGCTTTGGCTACTGGGTCCTGTCGAATGGAGCGAGAAAATGCGGGGAACCCAAGAGTGAGGTGTGTCCAGCTCCTAGACTTCATGTGCCCTGGAAGGAGGCTGATGAGAGGCTCTCACGCTCTGCCCAGGGGACTTTGAGTCTGGTGGTAGTAGAGCTCAGCCCCAGGTGGGGTCAGCTGAGTTGGACATCTGCACAGGGGGCAGTTCATAGAGTGAAGGGGCTTTGCTGATGGGCAGAGTTCTGTAACAAACCCTTTGTCATTTCCCATCTTCCTTCCATGAACACTTGAATATCTGGTCTGAGTATCCTCTCTTCTCTATAATGCTATCACCTCATTAGGGAAAGAAATTGACTTTTTGTTTGTTTGGGGGCCACACTTGACCATGTCTGGAGCTACACCCCGCTCTGTGCTAGGAGGTCACTTCCTGGCAGTGCTGGGAACCAAACCTGGGTTGACTGCATGCAGGCAAGCACCATTCCCACTGTGCTCTCTCTTCGGCCTGAGAGATGTCTTTCCCTGAGTGCATGCCTGACAACTGGGAGGGAGTTTCGATCTTTCATTTAGTCCTAGTGTTCCACACTTTACAGGTAAGGAGACTGAGGGACAACCTGACTGGGGAGAATGGAGCCAGATGAGGGTGTGGGTGGGAGTGTCGTCTCTCGGTGACCCCAAAGCACCAGGCAGAGAGCCTCAGACTTGGGAAGGGCTTTGTCAAGCCTGAAGAGTTGAGAATGGAAGGACTCATGGAACAGAAGGGAATCCGGAAACAGGGGCAGATGTCTGGGTGGCGTCTGAGTCTCCGAGAGATCTGCTGTGTGCATTGGCAGCTGGCGTCAGTTAGATGCTCGGTGTCATCTGGCCTGAAGCCAGCTAGGTACAAGGGCTGACTTGATCCATGTGTTCTTTCTTGCAGGTACTCCACCTTCCAAGGAGGTGCCTGCTGGGAACTACCCGTTCATCGTCACCTCCGATGATGGGCGGAAGGTGCCTGTGGTCCAGGCCTACGCGTTTGGCAAATACCTAGGCTACCTGAAGGTGGAGTTTGATGAGAAGGGAGATGTCATCACAACACATGGAAACCCCATTCTTCTCAACAGCAGCATTCCCGAAGGTATATGAAACTCGCTGAGTGTTGAATATTATATCATGTCAACAGGGGAGTGGCTGGACTGTTTTGGGATTGGGTTCCTGTTTTAGGACAAGGTACCAATAAATTTACCTTCTCTCCTAAGTTTCACCCTCTTTATGGACAATGAACCTTGAAACACACCCATGGGTCAAAAATTCCTTATTTCTTTTGCCAAATGGGTTCAGTATCAGACACATATTAGACACTCTGCTTGTTTGGGGGTCACACCCAGCGGTACTCACGACTTATTCCTGGCTCTTTGCTCAGGAATCACTCATAGTGGGGCTCAGGGACCATCTTGTGGTGCCAGGGATGAAATCTGGCTTGGCTATGTACAAAGTAAGTGCCACACCTAATATACTATCTCTCAAACCCCCATTTGTGCCTTTCTACGCAGTTCTCTGCTGTGGAAAAGCAACTCAAAGCTCATGGCCAGAGAGGCATGAATTGCTGAGGCAAAAAGGTTCCAGTTGGGTGGCTCAAAGACAATTTCCCATGATTTGCAGCCTTTCCGTTATCATCTAACTTACACTGTCAAAGCACATTTATGCCAATCATTTACAACCCCACCACCTACCTAAGTTTTCCTCACATGCCGTTTCCTGTTTACCATCATCAGAACAGAGAGGGATGGAGGACAGTGAGGGGTCACAACCTCTATACTATTCAACACTAAACTACCTGATATTTGATTCCTTCCTTTTCCAAAATGTAGGCTGGAACTGAGAGCTTCTTTGTGTGTGTGTGTGTGTGTGTGTGTGTGTGTGTGTGTGTGTGTGTGTGGTGTGATGTGTTTGTTATATTTCTTTCCTTTTTTTTTTAATTTGAGACCTTTAACTGCAGGCTGCTTTCTCCCACCTCCTTTCTTTCTTCTAGATCCAACAATAAAAGCAGACATTAACAAATGGAGGATCAAATTAGATAATTATTCCACCCAGGAATTGGGAAAAACAATTGTCTACCTGGATGGCTCCACTGAATCCTGCCGCTTTAAAGAATGTAACATGGGCAACCTTATTTGTGATGCTATGGTGAGTGGTACCTGGAGAGAGGCGATGGAGACTGGAAGGAGGAAGGATACAGGTAGGAGGAGATGTGAAGGAAATTAATGCCCAGACAAAAGGTTGGCCAGGATGTATCCAGCAGTCCTTGGGAAGGTACCCACCTTGACCCACTGACTTTTAAAAAGTCTTATTTTAAAGGGGGCTGGAGCAATAGCGTAGCGGGTAGGGCATTTGCCTTGCATGCAGCTGACCTGGGTTCGGTTCCTCCACCCCTCTTGGAGAGCCTGGCAAGCTACTGAGAGTATCTCGCCCGCACAGCAAAGCCTGGCAAGCTACCAGTGACATATTCAATATGCCAAAAACAGTAACAAGTCTCACAACGGAGACGTTACTGGTTCCCACTCAAGCAAATCATTGAACAAAGAGAGGACAGTGCTTCAGTGCTACAATTCTATTTTAAGGGACTCATTTTGGTGCTCTGAATTAGGAGTGAGATGACTCTTGAATATACAGATTCTGCTATCTGTAGCCATAGCAGACAAAGTGTGTCTATGTGGTCTATCCTGACCCCCCTGCTTTTTCACTGACCTGTCTACTTGGCTTGAGAGAGTCTGGGTCTGGCGTGGCCACTGATTCCCTCACAAGCAGAGAGTGAGACCATTCACTGTAATGATGACAGTAAGTCTGCCGCTGAGCAAGGCCACTCATGGGAAGACCCACTGTCTGTCCACCTGTGTCCCAGAGCTCTGGCATGACCACCCCAGGGCACCACTGGAGCCTGTTCAGACTCCCGCCCCCGGGGCTCAGCACCCACACACAGGCTCCTATGTTGCATGCTGAGATAGATTCTGGGTGCCCAACATCAGTGTTCAGGAGACAGAAGTGTTAGAGAGAAGCCGTGTACACGATTCAAGAAAGGGCTGGAAGGGAACACCCCAGATGTTCGTACTATTCATGTCTTTGTGAATGAAAAGATACGAACAAGTTTAAGAAAAGTTTTGTTTTGGCACTGTTTTGTTTTCCATCTGAGAAGATTTTTTGTAACCACACATGTATTTTTCAAATGTTCAAAAGAACCTGATTCTCCTTCACTTAGGTAATATATCTGTACCTTCAGAACTGCTGACTTGGGAGTTTCTTGGGGGCCTAATTGTAGAGGTCGGGGTACTTTCCTGAGGTCAAGAGTTGAAAGACTTTTAGGGATCACTTTGGGAGAAAGCTAGACTGAGCTGGAGAGGCTGAGAAGGAGCAGCCGTCTGCAGGGAGGCCTCCCACTGGCCCCCCCACAGCCTATTCAGGTAAGGCTCCTGCCTGGGAGTGACAGGTCTGAGGAGAGGGGCCTCAGAGCTACTGGTTTCTACTTTTTTTTTTTTGCCTTTTTGGGTGACACCCAGTGATGCTCAAGGGTTACTCCTGGCTCTGCACTCAGGAATTAAGGAATTACTCCTGGAAGTGCTTCAGGGACCATATGGGATGCTGGGGATAGAACTAGGGCGGGTTGCATGCAAGGCAAAACCCTCCCCACTGTACTATCACCCCAGGCTTCTAAGAGTCTGGCATAAGACTAGTCACAATATTCTATATTTGCTACTCAGAGCATGAATGTGGTTCTGATCACAGCTGACTCTTGAATAGTGCTAACATTGGAACATGACACCCACCCCAGCCAACAATTCCCTTCCCAGTACCGGGGAGACCACTCAAGGCTCAGGGATGCAGCACTGGCATGCACAAGGATCAGAAATCATTCCCCAGTACCACACGATCTCCCCTGGCCACTGCCAATGCCTGGTGGCCCGGAGCACTGGGCTGTCTTGTCCCAGTCCCTCTGAGCATTACTGTAGGGAATGGGAAGCCATTTTTTTTTTAAGAAAGAAAAGCACACATCTCCCATCCTGAGCGGGCCCCTCCAAGCACCCCATACTGGTTGGTCCCTTCTCTATCTGAGCTGCCTTTTCCCCCCACATATGAGGCCAGCTTCCAAGCCGTGGAGCAATCCTCCTGGTACTCATCGCTACTATTCTTGGGTGTTAGTCTCCCATTCTGTTACTTTATATTCCACAAATGAGTGCAATCTTTCTATGTCTGTCCCTCTCTTTCTGACTATTGCAAACCACAACATCCATAAGGAAAGAGAAAAAGGGAATGCCCTGCCACAGAGGTGGGGTGGGGTGGGGTGGGGGGGAGATGGGGTGGGGGTGGTGGGAGGGATAGTGGGAACACTGGAGGTGGAGAATGGGCACTGGTGGAGGGATGGGTACTCGATCATTGTATGACTGAAATGTCAGCACAAAAGCTTTTAAGTCTGTAACTGTACCTCATGATGATTCATTTAAAAAAGATCTTTATATAATGTGGTACCCTGCAAATTCAGTACTAAAACATGCTATTGCCTAGAAGTCTGTGAACATAAACACATATTCCATACCTTGAATGTATTATATACTGTGTTATATACTGTGTATTTCATATAAATATATATATACATATATATATATATATAGAGAGAGAGAGAGAGAGGAGAGAGAGAGTATACTGTGAGAAAGGAAAATGTTCTCAGGAAACTCCTAAATGGAACATCATAAAGGTCTCCATCCTCTTGTCTTCAGGTTGAGGAGGTGGGAGAGGTTGGAAACATCCACCTATAAATTCTCACCAGCGTTGCTCTGGGGTCAGCTGTAGCCCTGAGGCATCTCGAGATTCCTAGAGCAGCTTCCTTTCCTCCTGATAACTACCCAAGTTCCTAGAATCCCTGATAGAAGTCCATGCTACCGTTGCAGATTAACAACAACCTTAGACACCCGGATGAAGTCTCCTGGAACCACGTGTCCATGTGCATTTTAAATGGAGGCGCCATTCGGTCGCCCATTGATGAGCGGAACAATGGTATGTCTTCACCTGGGGCCTGAGTACTGTGTGTTCTTTCCTGGATGTGCCCACACATGGCGTCAGCTCACCTCTGTGCCAGCCACACATCATGGCAGTCCTTACACGTAGCAGATACACAAGTCAGTGCCCAGCCCCAAGACTCATTTCCACATGTGTGCTCCCTGGGCACTAGCACTCAGAGGCCACAGCTCAGGCTAGTGCCAGCCCAGCTTGATCCAGACTTGTAAGTCACAGGGCTGAATTCTGGTGGGGGCTGGTGTGGGCAGGACATGGACCTCCCTCTTGGTCTCTGGAGAGAGAGACCAAGTGCTCTTGTAGTGTCTTCCAGGGACGCAAGGTTATATCCTAGAGTAAATGAATCCAACTTGACAGATACTGAGGATACTGAGATGCTTGTGTGGTTCCCCCAGATCTATGTCAGAACCAAGGAGTTTCTGTGAACCCCGACTCAGCTCAGACAACAGCAACAGGCAGGCCCTGAGGACTTGTGGGCTCTGTGGATGCTCAGCCCCAAGACAGGCAGTCAAGGGACCTGGGAGTCACAACTTCCAGCCAGGCTGCATCATGCCCAGTGGGGAGGGCGGAGCCAGAGGCCTTCTGAATTATCCCTTCCCTCACCAAGAGTCAGGAACTGCACAACAAGGGCCCTTCCTGCCCTGGGAGCCTGCTCCCGTTCTGGGGCCTCCCTGCCCTCCCCAGCTTCCCTGGGAAGCTGGGGAGAGCTGGTCCTCAAGCTGTTTTCCTTCTTGCCCCATCTCTGACCACCTCAGGCACAATCACCTGGGAGAACCTGGCTGCAGTGTTGCCCTTTGGAGGCACCTATGACCTGATCCAACTAAAAGGCTCCACCCTGAAGAAGGCCTTCGAACACAGCGTGTACCGCTACGGCCAGTCCAGCGGAGAGTTCCTGCAGGTGGGCGGTAAGTCACCAAAGTCGGGGGAGGCTCCTTCCTGCCTAGGACCACTCCCACCCTGCAGGGCCCCGCCTCTGTGTTCTCTCTGCCCCTCCCAGCACCACTGTATGGACTCTCAGTGGTCATGCGCAGCCATGCCATGGGGACTTGGTCATGGTCTGCACTCCAAGGACTCGAATGAGCATTGTTTGCCTGACCTTCAGCAGGAACTGACCCTCTACACTAAACAGATCAGTTACCTGGACATCTAGTTCACATGTAAATTGCTTGAACATTCCATATTCTTATAGATATTCCATATGAAATATCCATATTCCATAAAAGACTGTTCTAGTCCTGATTCCCTCAAACCATGCAGGGAAAAGCTGTGTCCACACTGCCCTAACAAGTGTGGTTTTGGGAGAGGCAAGTTGCTGTGGGGATCCACTGCACATCTCAATCTGCCCTGTGACCTGGGGCAGGGCTTGGGCCTCACTGATCACAGTGGGAGCCCCTGCAGTTCCAGACTCATGAATTGCACTGAAACGAGTGAAAATAAATATCAAAATAAATACTTCCCAAATGACCAAGACCTTGGAAACACTCTTGTCAGCAGGCAACACTATAGTCCTTTGAGTTAATCCTCAACGCAATAATTTTATTTTCTTTGGACATGTGTTTTCGCCTTACTTTTGGACTTTAGATCAAGCCTTTGATTGGCTGGTTGTTTGCCAAGTCTTCCTCTGCATAACACTTCTGGCTGGGGTTGGTAGGCTGGTGCTGCTAGAGGGAACCACCGCTTGTTGTCTCTGGGATAAGCCAGACATTCTGTAATCTTTCTGGGAGCTCTGACAACACAGCAAGATTTTGATGTTTTGATATGGTGCGGGTAACTGTATGTTTTGTCAAAGTTACCCAAATCATTATTACCAGTTGGTAGTCTTCAAAACTGTAACAAAGCATTAGCTTATCTCCTCATTAAACCAATTTTTCACTCATCTTTAAGTTATCAAACCAAGTTGTTAGACCAATTTATTTTAAGACACTTAAGAGATGGGCTTCTGGAGGCCGAGTAATAGCACAGTGGGTAGGGTGCTTGTCTTACACTGGCACCACATATAGTTCCTAGCCCCACAAGCGAGGTGCTAGGAGTGATCCCTAAGTGCAAAGCCAGCTATAAGCCCTGAGCACTGCCAAGTAGGGGCACCAAACAAACAACAACAAATTTGGGAGCCAGGAAATGTGATAAGGGCACATGCCCAGCCTGTGTCCAACCCAGGTTCAATTTCTGGCACCACTTGGTTCCCCCACCATCACTGGGGCAGCCCTAAGGCCCCGCACCACCACTAGGGTGGCCCCAGCATCCCTGAGCTGCACAAAGCCCCAGCAGCACTGCATCCTTGGGCAACTGCGAAGAACCAGTGACCCAGTTACCTGAGAATCACCAGTGGGGCCCCAGGCATTCTGAGCACCACTTGGGAGAATTCAAAATAAATTTGATTAACTACTTTTAAAATGGTGTGGGGTCACAGGACTTGAAACAACAGGCTCCCTGGTGGAGCACATGTCTGGTACCTGGGAGACACTCAGTTCAACCCCCAGCAAAAAAACAAGGGGGGAGAAGAGGAAAAGTTATATAGTTTCCCCAAGTAATGTCAGCCCATCCCCATAGGAGTTCAACCCACCCTCCTCCAAGAGTCCTGCTTCCGTGCCTGGCTGTCCTCACTGGGGCCCCTTGGAGGAGGGTGGGTTGAGTTTCCCTCCTCACCCCAAGCAGAGCCCCGGCAGCTGAAGACCTCCGATTCCAGCCACAGCCATGCTTAAGACCACTCTCCACACGTTCGGACAAGCCTCACGCATGAAAGAACCGGCAGAGAAACCTAAGTGTGCGGTACCCGGGGCCTAGATCTCCAAGCCTGCTCATGAGAGCACCACCCAAGTGAAAACCACATCCAGTGCCCCAACTCCAGACGTTGCCCCAAATTCCTTTCTTAGGAATTGGATCTTTTCCATCTGAATCTGGTGAAAATATATTCATTTCTTTTCTAGGAATTCATGTGGTATATGATCTCTCCCGCAGTCCTGGAGACAGGGTGGTCAGTTTAGATGTTCTTTGTACGCAATGTCGCGTGCCCAGATATGAGCCTCTCAAAGAGGATGGCATCTATAAAGTCGTACTCCCAGACTTTCTTGCCAATGGTGGAGATGGATTCCAGATGCTAAGAGATGACGCACTCAAACATGACTCCGGTAAGCACATGAGCCTTTGCCTCTTCCTGTCCCAAAGGCACATGGGATCAACATGTTTGGTCAAAAGGGAAGGTACGTGCATGTCATAAACCTGCCCCATATTAACTCCCATTCTATTTGTTGGGAAATTGTAGACAGCAAGTGACTATATGCCCTGTCCCTACCCAGCACACACCTATCCTTCCAAACCCACGGAGAAAGCATTCATAATCAAAAGCACCTTGAAGTCTTTTAAGCACGCATACCTGTTCAGCTCTTTAAATAGTGGAATGTTATGCACCTGCTGAAAAACATCACACCTCTGGAACTTCAGGTTGGACTGACACAAAACCATATTAAATTAGTTCAACTTCCTTGAAGCTTTTAGAGTGACTAGGTCAAATAGAGCAACATAAGTTATGACCTTCTTTCTTAAGCAGAGTGAGCTGGTAAAGCAAATGATAGGCAGACTCATACTTGACCTTGGTCGGTATTTTGGCAGCAGAGAGGATGATTATCAGCTTCACATTAAAAACCCATTGAGAACACACAAAGCTCAATCACAGAATACATTGTTTACCTTCCTCTTCCTGGAAACCAGCATGCTTACAGGGCATGCAGCACTTCTCTGTATCCCCAGCAAGGAGCCTGGACAGGATCCTCCTTGGCCTGGGTATCCTGCTATTTTAGCTCCTTGTTTCGAGAAGGTCTAGCTATTCCCCGTAGCTTAGGCACACCATGCTCCTTCTGTTCATTACATGATAGTGGATGGAAGGTCAGGTTTAAAAGGCCATTCTCTGGGACTTAAGGTGTGGCTTGTGTGATAGAGCACAGGCTGTGCATGTGTGAGATCCTGAGAATGAGCCCCGGGACCACATGAACTCTGCCCCCTTCCTGGTAACACTGGGGATAGCCCCCAGCAATGAAGGAGGAGGTTCTTGTGAACCCCATGGGTGACAAATTGATTAATGACTATGTAATACTCAAGCCCAGACTGCTGAGTGTTGGAATACAGAAGACTGAGGATGCCTCAGCCCTGGGTCTTAGCCCCCACTAGACATTAGATGCATTCAGTGGGTGTTTTCAATTGTCAGTGCCTTGGCCCCAACTTCTAGAAACTCTAGTTAAACTGGGTAAGAGTCTTCCAGTGATTATAATGATTACTCTCAGTAGCTTGTGAGAACCACTGCAGACAGAACAAAGAGTCCTTACATTATTATATGTGTGTACATACACACACACAAACACACGTCCTTTTAGGGGCTTCGTGTAGTCTTAAACAATTGAGAGTTCTTCATCACCTCCCTCTTTTTTGGAACTGAATATCTTTATTGTCTCACTATCAATTTTACTGTAATAATAGTTCTTGACCAGACAGCAAAAGAAACTCACTTTTATGTCTCAACTAATTGCTTTTGATCTAGTTTCCTAATATGATTGTCTAGAGTGACTCAAAGTTATGATGACTTCACTTTTGGATCATCCCAGAGCAGACAACTCTGTTCTCCCCACATATCCAGTATCGGGCATAAATGAGCACTTTTCTCATGAGGAGCGAGAAAAATTCAGTTTTCTATACTTATGGTCACCATTGTGTCTTCTCTGCTGTTATTTCAGCTAAAATAGGGGTTCTTTTCCCATATAATTACAAAGAATTTTAAAGAACTGCATTGCCTACCACCCCATTTGCTACCATTCTTAATGTTAAGTGATTTTTTTCCCCCTCTAGTTAAAATAACTTTCGTTTTCCCCTAGGTGACCAAGATATCAGTGTGGTTTCTGAATACATCTCAAAAATGCAAGTAGTTTATCCAGCAGTTGAAGGTCGGATCAAATTTTCTGCAGGAAGTCATTGCCATGGAAGCTTTTCTCTAGTATTTCTTTCATTTTGGGCAGTTGTCTTTATTTTGTACCAATAGTCAAAAGAAACTTCTACTTTAACATCAACATGTGGAACTGAATTTTTCCTCAAGTGATATTTGAGCCCTCCTTTCAGGAACTGGCTTTGTGATGGTACAGACCATTCTCACAGGCTCCTAGAAGCTGACCTAAATGGTTGTAAATGACAACATTGACATCTCCTCTCAGGATCAGCAAATCAGTGATTTGCTGGGAAAGAAAGGAAATGAAATGAAAATGCGACCCTCTGAGAGGAAGGTCAACAACCTTTAGCTTACTTGTGAAATTTTTAAATAAATGTTGTAAACTATTTTAAACCACCCAAATCATTTTCCTCCTTTATAGTCCTTCTAATTTATCAGCTACTTAATGTTTAAGTAGAACCTTATCATTTACAGGGGAGTTTTAAGCACATCTTCCTATTTGGTGCTCCTTGCTTTGATGGGCAGGACAGATGTTACTTTCTCATTTCAAAAACTAGAGAACTCAAGTTCAGAGAGAGTTGACTGGTTCAAAGCCAGATAGCTAAAAGTGACAAATGATGCATCATTATTCTGACCTTGAGTTCTGCACTCTTTTAACAATATCTACTTGCTGCAGATTGGTACCTTATGGCCTCCTCTCTTCATAATTATCAGTGGCCCAAGCTCATGGGTGGTAACTCTGCTCTGCTTCTGGTCTCCATCTTTCCTTTTTTTTTTTTTTCCATTGAGTGAGTCTGAGACAAACCTAGGGTGGCATTCTCTGTTGCACCACCCCAGTGCCTCGGAGAAATAAGGAAACAGAGCAGCAAATAAAGGCCAAAAGTTGGTCAAAGAATAAGGAAGGTAAAGGAAGAACAGGAAATCTCAGACTGATTGATTTTCTGTGAAAGAAAGAACTATGTTAAGTTGGTATTTGCAACGCGTGTACCTATGTAGTGCCTGATGCGTGGAATTTTCTTTTCTTTTCTTTTTTTGTTTGGGGCCACACCCAGCAGTGCTCAGGGCTTCCCCTCGCTCCACCTCAGGAATCACTCCTCGTGGAACTTGGGGGACCATATTGTGGTGCTGGGGATCAAACCTGGATCAGCTGCATAACGGCAAGCACCTACTGTTCTGGCCCTGTTACATTAACTCTTCATAGATTTCGTCAACTCTGCCTCTTTGTGCTTTCCTTCTTTCTAATATGAAGGTACCATGAGAAGAGAATCTCTGTCATTCCAAACTTTCACGTTCCTTCCTAGCCAGATCCCAGGGCTGTATTCAGCCCACACTCCTTGTTCCACCTTCTTAATCACTTAATCACTTAACTTCCCGTTAGTCATCGATTTGCTCGAGCGGGCGCCAGTAACGTCTCCACCTTCTGGTTATGGAAAATCCAGAGGGGGACCCAGGATTGATGTTAAATCATATTATATATAAGATGCCTGAAGTCAGTTCTACCTCCAGATATGAACAATAACTCAGAGTCATTCTCAAATCCAGATACGCCACTCCCTAGGTGGTGCTGAAAATATTCAGACTGATGGAATGATTTATGCCTAAAGAACAAATACTTCAGGTGGTAATGGAAGCTTGGGAGCCTGCTCAGTACCACATAAATAATTCAGCAAGAAATAAGAGCTTTTACCCTTTCAAAAAAAATGCTGAGCTAACAGAAACTAGAGTTTTGTCTGGTTTGGTTTGGGGGCAACACCCAGCAATGCTCACAGTTTCTTCCTGGAGCTCAGGGGATGTGTCATGGGTGTCATGGATCAAACCAGATCAGCAGAATAGAAGGCGAGCACCTTAACCACTGCATTGTAGAGCTCCAGCCCCAGAAGCTAGAGTTCTGGAGAAGAGTATGTTTGTTTACAAATATCTAGCGTGGTAACAAATATTAAGTGTGCTGGCTGCAAAAGACACTTTGCAATTTCATAGCCATTTCAAAGTTCACAGTGAAATAAGGCCCTTGGTTCTCTGCATCTCCAGAATAACTAAATAAAAGGAATATCACTAATATTCTAAGAGGAAAAATAGAGAAAGTTGTCTTTTGGGTATATTCATATAAAATAGGACAACTCTGATTATAGCAAAAACTTTGTAAAATATTCTAAATATGTGTCCACTGACTGTGCAATAGTGTTAAAAAGTGACTTCACACCACTTGCAACTGTAGATTCTAATAAAATTGAAGAAATGCACCTTGATTTTTGATGGTTATTTCTTCTTACACAAATACCCATAATCCAAGACAACTGAAGGAAGATACTATAATAGTTTAGCTCTATGTTAGAAAAGATGAAGTCATGAAATTTATATACAAGTGGTACAACATGGAAAGTATCAAGTTAAGCGAAATGAGTCAAAGAGAGGGATAGACATAGAAAGATTGCATTCATCTGGGGAATATAAAGAAACAAAATATGAGATTAATACCCAAGAATAGCTGAGTCAACACCAGGAGGATTACTCCATAGCTTAGAGGCCAACCAGGCATTCTAGGGGAAAGGGCAGCTCAGTTAGAGAAGGGAGCACCAAATAAAGGGTGTTTGGAGGATCCTCCCAGGAGGGGAGATGCATGTTGAAAGTAGACTATGGACTGAGCATGTTTGCCACTCAAAGCCTCTTTTGCAGACCACAACACTCAAAAGGAGAGAGAGAACACAAGGGATTGCCCTGCCACAGAGGCAGGGTGAGATGGGAGGGATGGGGGTGGGAGGGATATTATCCATGGTGGTGGAAAATGGGCATTGGTGGAGGGATGGGTATTTGATCATTGTATAATCGAAACCCAAGCACAAAAAATTGTAAATCTACAACTGTACCTCATGGTGTTTCACTAAAAATAAAAAATAAATTAAAAAACAATAGTTTAGCTCTAATATTGTTTCCCTTGCTCACAAGTCTCTTGCCATCTTATAAACCTCCCTACTCACCTCTCACCCCAAAAAGACAAGAAAAATGTAAGCAATGTTTAGGTAGGAGAGAAAAGTGAACATAGGATACTTTAACAAGACTAATAAATTTTATCTTATATTTAATGTAAAGAGCTACAGTGGATTCTTAAAACTAAAAATTTCCCTGTTAGGGGCTGGAGCAATGGAACAGCGAGTAGGGCATTTGCCTTGCATGTGGCCGACCTGGGTTCGATTTCCAGCATCCCATATGGTCTCCCAATACCGCCAGGAGTAATTCCTGAGTGCAGAACCAGGAGAAATCCCTAAGCATCACTGGGTGGGACCCAAAAAGCAAAAAACAAAAAATAAAATTAAAAATTGTCCTATTAGACAATGATTTTATCTGATTAGGTGTTCATGTAAGAATATTCCTCAGGCAGAGCTGGAGCGATAGCACAGCAGGTAGGGCATTTGCCTTGCACGGGGTGAACCCGGGTTCGGTTCCCAGCATCCCATATGGTCCCCGAGAATCACCAGGAGTAACCCCTGAGCATCGCTGGGTGTAACCCAAAAAGCCAAAAAAAAAAAAAAACCTTCCTCAGGCATGATAATGAGAGTAGGCTGGCTGATAACCCTTGTTCAATCAAACACATTAAATCCATTTGGAAACAAAGTAGCCTTCAGGAGTTTGCAAGAGTAAGTTGTCATTTTCCTTTTGTTTCTGGTTTGAGGCCACACCTACTGGTGTTCAGGAATTACTCCTGGGCTTGGGGATCCTACAGAGTGCCAGGGATTTAACTGATCTAACGCAGGTCCATTGTGTGAGAGGAATGTGCCTTACCCACTGTACTATCTCTTCAACTTCTAGCTAGCATTCTTAGAAGTAAATTTAGGCTCATAAACTTACTGAATATTAAAGTGTCTGTACTGTACAGTTTAAAGTAGGAAGCTATTAAGGCCATTAAGCTATCCAGGTTCTTTGCTTCCTGTGCACACCACTCGCCTCTCCCCAAATGATTTTCCTATTTCCAGTGATGAAGTCGCTCCTCCTGTCCCTCGTGTACCTTTTCAGAGTGCAATGTCACTCATCCTATCCCTGTTGCCCTGTATTCTTTGGTGTTTTCCAGCTCAAAGGTTGCTGGGACTCTGGGCTTTGCTTCTCAAGGCCTCTAGTCCTGCAGCTCTTTGTCCCTTTGACCTTCCTTTGTTCTCAGGCCATTAGGGTGAACATTGCTCTCTTACTGTTAGCCTGGCACAGGTGAGGGGCCCAAGAGAAAGTTATCTGACTTGTGGTCCCCTTCTAATTGTTACCATCCCAGCCCCTTAGCCATTTTCACTATCTAGCTGCCAGCCATGTTGGTGAGATTTAAAATGACCAGCTATCTTCACTACATTACCCGGAACCCCTTGCCTCTCCCGGTCACTTTCACTTCCACAATAACATTTTTAATAATCAAAAGGAGGAGTTTTGATTTTGGTTTGGTTTTTTTTTTTTTTTTTTGCTTTGCTCAGCAGTGTTCAAGGGGTTACTCCTGGCTTTGCACTCAGGAATTACTCCTGGTGGTGCTCAGGGGACCATATGGAATGTTGGGGTTCGAACTTGTGTCGGAAGCGTGCAAGGCAAACACCTTACCCACTGTGCTATCACTCCAGCCCCAAAAGGAGTTTTGGAGGTCTAAGAGACAGTGCAATGGGTAGGGTGCTTGCCTTGCACGCAGCCAACCCCAGTTCAATCTCCGGCATCCCATATGGTCACCAGAGTCCATAATCCCTGAGAGTAAAGACTGAAGTTACCCCTGTGCATGTGCATCACTGTGTGACCCCAAAACAACAAAAGGTGCTTTAAATTTTTATCACAAATTAGGGGCCTCAACTCTCTAGATAATAGTCGTGAGGCCCTATGAAACTCAATGAAGAGATCAATGAAAAGCATTCAGTTAACTCCCATGCTGGTGAAGGTGCAGAGAAAAGCAGCCCTCATTCTCTGCTGGTGCAGTTGCTGGCTTTTTCAGTTCTGTGGAAAAGAGGAGGTCTGGAAATAACAGGCAAGGGACAGAGACCTCGGGCTTTGCTGTGGTGTAAAGATGAAGTAGGTAGGTAGGTAGGTAGGTAGGTAGGTAGGTAGATAGATAGATAGATAGATAGATAGATAGATAGATAGATAGATAAACCCCCAGACCCCATACTACTGAAAGCATGGGGCTCAGGCCAGTGATAGTACATTTGCCTTGCACATGAATGACCCAGGTTTAATCCCTGGCTTCCTATATGGTCCCCTGAGCACCACCATCCCTGGGCATAGTCAGGAGTAATCCCTGAGCAATGCCAGGCGTGGCCCCCAAACAAAACAAGCAAACAAAGGCATTGGGGCTCAAATTACAATAATTAAAAATGTCAAGGAATCGGGTTTCGGGGGGTGAGAGGGAATTTGGGTTCATTGGTGGAGGGATGATGTCATAGGGTGATGGAATTGGAAGGTGGGAACATTGTATGCTTGAAACCGTATCATGGGGCAGGAGCCATAGTACAGCGGATAAGGCCTTGCACGCAGCTGACCTGGGTTCAATCCCCAGCGTCCCATATGGTCCCCCAAGCACTGCCAGGAGTAATTCCTGAGTGCAGAGCCAGGAGTAACCCCTGAGCATCGCTAGATGTGACCCAAAAAGCCAAAAAAGGAAAGAAACCCTATCATACACAGTTTTGTAAAACATGTCTAAAATAGTGGTTTTAGAAATCAGAAAAAAAAAAGACAGAAAACCTCAATTTTAAAAATCAGACATCTGTGCTCAAGAGACATGGGGTTAAGACACTTGCTTTGCATGTGGCCCATCTGGTTCCACAGTCCGAAGTACCACATATGGATCCCTGAGTGCCACCAGGAATGATCACTGAGCACAGCTAAGAGTGCCCCGAGTACCACCAGGTGCAACCCAATACCCCCTCAGAAAAATGAACCAGAAATTAAAGAGGCAAAGCTACAACTGATAGTGTGAGACACAAGAGATGAAATAAGAACATCTGTATGCAAAGAAACTTAACAACCCAGAACAGAAACATTTTTAGAATTATACCGCCTTCTAAGACTGAACTAGAAAGAAACAAAGAGCTTGAACAGACAAGTACAAAAATAAAAATGGTAATCAAGAATCTCCGTAAGAACAAAAGCCCAGGAGGCCAGGAGCTAGCTCAGTGGGCAAAGCAACTTGTTTTGAGTTAGATATGGGTGGCAAGTTGAACCCCCAGTGGCAAACACACTCCTGGTGGCTGTTACTCACGCCTGGCTGCTGATGTTCAAAGTTCCCAGTGCCGTAGGCAACCTCTAGCTTCACTCTGGCCAGGAGTGGATGAGCGTGGCAGCTCACTTGTGACTCCAGGGAGCATCATAATCAAGTGTTTAGGAACCCCAAGCACTGTGATATAATAATGTCAAGAGGGACGTCCACAGGATAACTCATTGACTTAAAGCACTCACCTGGAAAATGCAAGGTCTGCTAGACCTCACAAAGTGCTGAGTGATTCTGACAGCCCTACCCATCGGGGCTCCAGCAAGGCAGAGTCTAGCAGCTGGCCTGAGCAGCTTCAGCAGCACCAAAGGCAAGTGTGCTGATTCCTGGTACTGCACACGAATCAAGGCGATCCTAACTGTTTCACAGTCTAGGATTACCGCTGATCATGGGGGTGGGGGGGGGCACACACAGGGCCGGGGGTAGACAGACACAGAGATTTGACACAGAAAGGTAACGAGGACAAAATCGGTTCTTTAAAAATTCAGGAGCAAGAGAGACAGCTCGACAATGCTTTGCATACAGCATACCTAGGCTCAATCCTTAGCTCCATATGATGGCCCGAGTGCCACCAAGTGTGACCAAAACAACAAACAAAATGGTCCAGGACTAGGCCTCAGCTGCGATTCTAAAAATCATATCCAACCTACTCAAACTCTTCAAAAAACTGAAGAAGGGAATCTCCTACCTACACTGAGGTGATTATCCCTCATTAATCTCCAATCAGAAAAGGATAGCATGAGCGTACACATGCCAACCCCCGCCCTACCCCCCCAAACAAAGCTACAGACTTGTAGAAACACAGATGTAAAAATTCCCAACGAATCTAATAACACATCAAGAGAATCATACATGAAAAAAAAAATAAAACCCTCCCCCCAAAAGACAGGATTATTATATATGAGCCAGATATGTGGCTCAAATGGCAACTCCTCAGAACTACATGACCTCAAGTATCACTAGTAGCAGCACACCCCTTCTTCTTCAAAATAAGAGAATCATTCTTCATGACAAAAGGGTGTTCATCCCAGACATGCAAGGAATAGTTCAACGCATGCAGACTAATTACAGCTGTTGCTGGGGTAGGTAGGAGACACCAACAAGGAGTGTTTAGAAAGTAACCAGAACAACATGTGATTTAAAGAAGTTGCCTAATCACTAGTCCTAAAGCAGCCCAGAAGTAGGAAGGCCAGAACCCCTTTAAGACCCATGTTGAGACTCTTTAGATACAGAAACTGACCTACCATCCAGAAAATGGTCTCCCCCCCATCCCTGCCCCCAAGAAAAGAAGAAGTTTGAAGAGAAAAAAGACTGTAATAAGAATATCAAGAGGAACCAGAGAAATAGTACAATGGACAGTATGCTTGTCTTGTGCACAGCCCACCTGGGTCAATCCCTGGCACGACAAAGTCCCCGAGCTCTACCAGGACTGAGTCCTGATCACAGAGCCAGGAGTGATCCCTGAGGAGCTCCAGATATGACCCCAAAGCTAAAAGAAAACATCAGGAGAATATCAAGAGTTCAGGGCTCTTCCCCTTGATATACACTTAAAACAGACTCTTACCTTTATAGAATGTCCCAGGTTGGAGAATTAGGGAAAAACGTTCTGTAAAACTAACTTTGTACAGGAAAGCAGGAGTGTATTCCCATTCTGGGTTCACTTGTATATAAAAGGAATCTAGGCCAGGGAGACAGACAACAGGCTAGAGCACATGATTTGTATGTGGGAGGCCCAGGTTCAATTAATTCCCAACAACCATGGGTCATCCCAGCACTGTTAGGAGTGACCCAAAGCCCTGAGCTGGAATAGTCTCTGAACACCACTGGATATTGTTTCCTCCCCCTGCTTAATTTGGATATGAAAGGAAATCCAAATTAGAAAATAAGTAAAACTGGAGAGATAGTACAGAGACTAAGAGACTTGCCTTGAACATCACCAAACCTAACTTGATCCTCGATGCTGCTAACACTGTTTACCTTAGAGGAAAGGCAGTGGGTAGGGGGGTGAGGGGGGACAGAAAGGGGAGAAAGAAAGGAGCCAAGTCCAATTAATAGAGAAAAGAAAGTCTCTTCAACACACGGTGTTGGTAAAACTGTACTGTCATGTGTAAAAGAAAATGAACTAGATCACTACTTAATAATACACACAAAAGAAAACACAGGTGGTAGTTGTTGACAGGACCTGAAATTATAATACGTATATGTTATATACACATACATGTAATATTGATTTATAGTCTGCTAAGAACAGTGGCAAACCACTTGTTCATATTTCTATTGCAAAAGTTAATGTTTTCAGCAAATAAATGATCATTTAAGAGCTCGCTTTCAATCTTTTATCAGATTCTGCTGAAAATGTAAAGTATTAAACACAATCTTGCAATATCCTTTATAAATTTCAATGTTTTATCTTCTAATTTCACTCTACAACCAGAGATACTTGTCACTGTTTCTCTGCATACATGACAAAATGTGAATTTCATGCAGTAGTGGTAGACGCAAAAACAGAAAGGGCTGTACAAGTATTTGAAACGCAGGGAAATTTTCATGTTAATGGGGGGAGGGGTTGTGATTTGGGCCACAACTAGCATTTCTTGAGAGATACTCCCAGTTCTGTGCTTGGGTTAGATGTTGCTCCCTATGGGGCTCTGGGGACCACGTAGCCCCAGGAATTGAACCAGGGTTGGCCACATGCCAGGCAAGCATCTTAACCCCTGTCCTATCACTTCCACCTAAAAACTTCTGAAAGAGATACTGAGGGTGGCTCAGAACACCTGCTTTGCAGGTTTAAAGCTGAGCTTAGACCCTGGTGCTGCTGTCTACACCAAACATCACTGAAGTGGTTCTGGTGTTTGAACCAGGGAGCTCTGCCGTTGAGTCATTTTTGGCCACACATGAACCTTTGTGTGAGAGCACCACAACTAGAGAAATGAGCCCCAACAGCTAGTGTGTGATCACTATGGCCAGCTTGACTCCTGGGGAGCACGTGGATGCACATGACTACAGAAAGCACAACACTCACAGAGCATGCAGCTGGGATGGAACACTGCAGCCTGGTGTGTGACCTTCAGGTACAAACAAGTCAAAGAGCAAGCACCAGAACCAGGGGTGGGGCTGGAGCAATAGTACAACGGTTAGGGCGTTCGCCTTGCAAGCAGCCGACCCAGGTTCGGTTCCCAGCATCACATATGGTCCCCTGAGCACCGCCAGGAGTAATTCCTGAGTACAGAGCCAGGAGTAACCCCTGAGCATCGCTGGGTGTGATGTACCTCATGGTGTTTCACTAACAAAAATTTAAAAAAAGAATGTAAATGATGGAGAATGGGCACTGGTGGAGGGATGGATACTGGATCATTGTATAACTGAAACCCAAGCACAAAAATTTGTAAGTCTACAACTGTACCTCATGGTGTTTCACTAATAAAAATTTAAAAAAATAAAAGAGCCAGGTGCATGTGTCATACCAGTCACAACAACACTATTAAAGGGGAAGAAACGAGGGAAAGCTCATACACAGAGAAAAAATGAATTCTTTTGCAACTGAAATCTCCTTCTGTAATAAGGAACTTTAAAGGATGGAAGCTGTTCAAAGGAACCCAGGCCCATTGGCTCTGAGGGGTGGCGTGGTGAATTACCAGAAAAGCGGATGATTTGAGGCAAGAACAAAGTAAGTTTACTGAGAGTGCACTGGCCAGACTCCACAGTGGGGGCCTCCAGAGAGACCCACTTAGCAGCATTAGGGAGTCTTTTATTGTGTTTCTGGGCTGCTTAAGTTTCTGCTTCTTACAGATTAGCTCATTCTGGGAGGTAGGTGAGCAGGAGACCGGCAGCCAGTTCTGGGAAAGGAGTTAGTTGTATACCACATGCTCAGAGCCAATCACAGGAATAAAGAGATATGCATACAAAATAATTCAAATTTATACTCGGGAGTAGTGGGATCAATTCTGGGAATTAAACAGCAGAACTGATCTACAGTGGGGTCTCTACAGTGTTCTGGACACTTATGCGAGCAGCGCCAGCATAGCTGATGGTCCTGGGAGGAACAGTCTCAGCCTGTCAGGCATTTTCTATATGAAACTTAAACTAGGCATCATTTTAGGAGGTTTATGTTAGACCACTTTAATATGGGAAAAAAATTACAGAGTGATCTAAGTTTAAATTGTATCCAACTCTTATACTTCCATCTGGAAAGTAATACTACCTCACAATCTATGATTGATAAAAATCTATGGTTATGTCTGACCAATTCTATTGCATCTAGCACCCAGCTCCTTTTCCTTCCATAATGTGGAAGGCTTACTTGGGGAGGGGAGGAGAGACAGACATGGGGAATGCTCAGGGCTTATCCTGGCTCTTCACTCTGGTATCATCCCTGGCAGGGCTCAGGGGACTGTATCGGTGTGCTGGGATCAAACTCAGTTGGCAGTGTGCAAGCACCCTACTTATTGCATTACTGTTCCCGCCCCAAGATTACTTTTCACTGTAAAGGTAAAGGTAAAAGGTAAAGGCCCTCCCCTTGTTCGTCGATTTGCTCGAGCGGGCCCAGTAATGTCTCCATTGGAGACTTTGTTGTTACTGTGTCTGGCATATCGAATACGTCACAGGGAGCTTGCCAGGCTCTGCCGTGCGGGCGAGATACTCTCGGTAGCTTGCCGGGCTCTCCGAGAGGGGCGGAGGAATCGAACTCGGGTTGGCCATGTTGGCTGCGTGCAAGGCAAACGCCCTACCACTGTGCTAGAACTGTTATTTTATCATGTTTTCTTTAAATGAAGTCAAAACTCTACTATGGATTGTACTGTTGTCCTAAAATTCATGATATGAATCTCTAATCCTCAGGGGGATTACACTGGGAGATAACTACTTTAGAAGGCATTTAAAATTAAATGGGGGGGAGGGGAGAATGATAGTACAGCAGGTAGGGAGCTTACTTTGCATACCTTGATCCCCAGCAATGCATATGGCCCCCCCATCCCTGCCAGGAGTGATCCCCAACCTCTCACCATGACTCCCAGGAACTTTCAGAGCAAAACCTCATCCTTGCCCAAGGCCACAGCTCTCCACAAACTCGCATAATGTATCTTCTTCACAGTTAACTATGTAGTTAACAGTTAACCACATAGAGAAATAAATCTAATAAAACATATTAGCCCTAAATAGAAAAGTAAATCAGATCTTACTCCTGTTTCTCCACAATGAACACAGTTATTTTCGAAGTGACACAATGTAAGAGCTATAGGTCCTACCTACCTGTTTGCACCAGAGATTTATGAACTCTTTTAAAAATCTAGCAATCCTGGGGCCAGAGTGACAGTACAGAGGGTAGGGAATCTCAGTCTCCACCATCCCATACGGACCCTTGTGCACCACCAGGAGTTACTCTCCTGAGCATTGCCAGGTACGGCACAAAACCAAAAACAACCAACTGGCAGTCCTTTCTGCCTCTGCCGCTTCGTCTCTCTTTTTCTTCCAAATGAATTTGATAGCTTGTACTCATCTACAATTCTATTTTGCTCTTTTCTTTACACTTGTGCATGCTCACAAACTTTAAGTGACTGCTCAGCTGAGGTCAGGGGTCATTTAAATTGTATCCAACACCTGCACTATCTTGTACGAATAAATCTTTTTTTTTTTTACAGAATAATCCTGTTTTCTTTATAAAAAAGAATTATTTTTCCTTATAATATCAATGGGATACAATTAAGAGAATAATATTTTATATACAAATGTCTGTCTTGGAAATCATTCAAAATTAAAGAAAATAATAACTACAATAATATTTTCACATTATTAAAAGAATCACTAACCCCCAAGTACAAAAGCAGTGCATTGAAATTGCCATGTTGTACAATTTTTAGAGGTATTAGTCACGTTATAATATGGCAACTAGGTAAAAGTTATGGTAGGCAATATTTATAGTAATATACAAGATACATAGCACTGTAGCACTGTCCTCCCATTGTTCATTGTACGAATAAATCTTTAATTTCCCCTTCATGGCTCTTCTGTAAGCTCTCCCAGAACAGAAAGTACCATAGCAAGGAATGCTGGTTTCACTGGAGTTCTGCTCTTGAAAAGACAAGGCTGAAGGCAGCTCCTGGGACATCACCAATGTAAGGGCAGACCTAAACTTACGGAAAGAGGATGGGCCAGCAGGCTAAGTGCAGCTCCTTGACAGCCTGACCAGCCCCCACTGCTTGCATTACGCTTTGAATCACTTCTAGTGTTTCAACAATAGCAAAGTGTGCCATTACAGGTGAACTAGCAAACCAAACAGAGGATTTGGGCTCTAATCCCCTTCTAATTGTCAGTGTTAAAATACTTTTGGGGGTGGGGGCGGAGTACACAAGCTTGGGTGCTTGCCTTGCACACAACCAACCCAGGTTTGAACCCCAACATCCTATATGGTCCCCAGACAACTCTTGGAGTAATTCTTGAGTGCAGAGCCAGGAGTTACCCCTGAGCATCACTAGGTATGGTCCCCCAAAATGTAAAATAAACACAAAAAACAACTTTTGGCATTAAGGGAGGAAAAAGGCAATATGGCCAGAGAGATTTAGTAACAAAACACTTGCCCTGCATTCCTGCAAGTGTGAGGCCTTTGGTTTAAATCCCTGCACAGAAAAAAATAAGAATAAAAGACATTTTCTACATCAATGTGGGTAACAAGTGTAAATGAAAGACCATGATACTTAAGTACTCTTAATCATTATTTTTGTTAGTCTTTATTAAAACAAAATCAAAATTTCAGACACCAAATTTCATGATATATACAAGAATATACAAAAGTAAAAGAAAAAAGTACATATCCACCACACTAGGAAAGCAGAAATTTCAACCGGTTATTCTATTCCAAATCCAAACTCTTACATCCAGGATGTCACAGAGGTCACGTCTTTTTGTATCTAAAGTAAACATAAATCTATTTAATAAAAGGCAATAACATAGATTCATTTGTGAATTGCCTAACAGTTCATTAATATTCCAAAACACAATTAAATCTGCATTACAAAAGAAACTAGTACATGCCACAGATACTTTTTTAGAGATAAAAAATGATAAGGTATTATTATAGACTTTATAGTGTTAAGCAGAGTTTAAGTTTCCTGGTACATTTTTTTTTAAGTTTTTGGGCCATACCCAGCAATGCTTAGGTCTTTCTTCTGGCTCTGTGCTCAGGAATTACTCCTGGCAGTGCTCGGGGAACCATATGGGATGCGGGAGATCAAACCCAGGTCAGCCCCATGCTAGACAAGCACCCTAACCTACCTACCCACTGTACTATCTCTCTGTCCCATCCTGGTACTTATTTTTAGATAATTTAAACATATACCTGTAAGTGCCACCTGTTTTAATATGCATATTATAACTGAAAAGCTTTTCACAGGTTAAGTAGTCCAAATTCACTTCCTCTTCTCTATAAAATCAACATTTCACTGTTAAAGCACATCCCACATGTAAATTTACTTCAGCTCAGCAAAAGGATTAGTCCAAAAATAAAAAAGCAAAAAATAATAAAGCTCTGCTAAAAATTCAAATTCACAAGACTCAGTCTACCATCCTCTAACTCTAGTTCATCTTCTGTTCGTGGATTCACTGAATTTAACTGCTTTACAAATATTCAAGGCTGTTAGTGAGGGATGTAGCTCAGCAGTAGAGACAATACCTGGCATTGGTATTGGTCCAGTTCAATCCCTGGCCTAGCTGAAAGAAAAGAAAGAAAATAGCCCCAGTCTGACTTGAAAACCTAAAGAGCTGATCCTATTCCAGTGCCAGAATTTAAACTCACAACTTTGGCTATCTTAGGGCAAGCAATCAGGGCAGAAGCTATTCAGTACTGACCCCCAAAATCCATTCTATGTTTGAGCATGTTGTACAAATAAAGCATCAAGATCCATTTGCTAAGTATCAGAGTCACAAGGTTTCCCTGTAATGGATCTAATTAAAACAAATTTGAAAACTAAAATAAAATTGGTGCTTCTCACTTACCTTATTGAGCTCTGGAAACAGTTCTTGTATCACAATGTCCAATAAAACATAAGTTAGCTAAAGTGACACACACAAAAAATTGGTTACAGACAAATCAATAAAATGGTAAAACAGAAAACTCAGGAGTGCAGAAATTTAGGAAGGAAGTGTATATAACAAGCATAAAATGACAGTGGAGAGATATGCAGTGGATAGGGTGCCTGCCTTCCCTTCCATGCAGGCAACTAGGGTTTGATCCCCACCATCCCATATGGTCCCCCAAGCCTATCAGCAGTGATCACTGAGCATTCAGCCATGAGTTAAGTCCTAAGCACCACTGGGTGTACCCCCACAAATAAATAAATAAAACAAGCATAAAGTTGCTTCAATAGAAACAAGGTTTTGTTCTTAAGATGAGAGTTGAGGGGCTGGAGGGATAACAGAGTGAGTAAGGTGTTTATCCTGCACATGGCTAACTGAGGATCAACCTCGGCATCCCACATGGAATCCTAAGCTCTGCCAGGAGTAATTCCTGAGCGGAAAACCAGGAGTAACCTTTGAGTAGTACTGCCTGGTATGGCCCCCAAACAAAACAAAACAAAAAAAAGAGATGGAGTTGAGTGCACATATTCACATGTGGACGACATCCTATGATGCCTATAACCTGAAGTTACGATCTCAATAAACTATGTATAAACATGAAAACGTTACATGTGGTTATTCTGTATAACTCAATAACTAAACCCTATGTTTTATAGTTTTACAAATTCCATGGGCTGGAGTGATAGCACAGCGGGTAGGGCATCTGCCTTGCATGCAGCCAACATGGCTGACCTGAGTTCGATTCCTCCGCCCCTCTCGGAGAGCCTGGCAAGCTACCGGAGTATCTCGCCCGCACAGCAAAGCCTGGCAAGCTACCCCTGACGTATTTGATATGCCAAACATAGTAACAACAAAGTCTCACACTGGAGACGTTACTGGGCCCGCTCGAGAAAAATCGATGAACAACAGGAGGACAGTGACATATTCCATAAATTTTCTATAAATTCCAAATACGAAGATTATTATCTATTTTAAACAAAAATGAGTCATGTTATAAAGAAAAGGTAATCAGCAAAAAGTAAGATATAAACTACAGGAGACCAGAGCATACATAGTAGTACAGCAGTTAATGGTGTACTGACTGTACAGTCATTTGACTTGCACACGGCCGACCCTTGTTCAACCCCAGTTCGACCCCCAGCATCCTGTATGTTTCCCTGAGCATTCACCACGAGTAACTCCTGAGTTCAAAGCCAAGATTAACCCCTGAACATCACCAGGTATAGTCCAAAAACAAAAACAAAAAAAAAGAAAAAGTCAAATAAATTTTACTTTTTATTTTTGGGTCACATCCCACTGTGCTCAGGCCTTACTCTTGGCTCTGTGATTCACAGATCACTCCTGGCAAGACCCAAGGGGATCATAGGGATCAAACCCAGATTGGCCACGTGAAAGGCAAGCACCCTACTCACTGTACTATCTCTCTAGCCCCAACTTTTTCTATTTGAACAGAGTATTTTGGGGGGATAGGGCTGGAGGGTTACGGGGACAGTGTGCTCACGGCTTACTAAAATAGTGCTCAGGGGACCCATATGCATTGCTGGGACTCTAAGTAGGTAGTAGGCTGTATGCAAAGTATGTGCCTTACCCCTAGATTAATTACTCCAGTCCTCTGGGGTTTTTTTTTTGGGGGGGGGGTTGTTTTGTTTTTTTGCTTTTGCTTTTTGGGTCACACCCGGCGATGCACAGGGGTTACTCCTGGTTCATGCACTCAGGAATCACTCCGGGCAGTACTCGGGGGACCATATGGGATGCTGGGAATCGAACCTGGGTCGGCCACGTGCAAGGCAAACGCCCTACTCGCTGTACTATCGCTCCAGCCCCTCCAGTACTCTATTTGAATGTTCAAGAGTTGCACTGCTTCAATTTAGAACAGTGTCACTCCACTTCAGAGTTATCTATATACCAAATATCCTATTTTTCTGTTCATGAAACTAAATCAAGGCTAGTCAACCCACTTAATGAATTTACCTGCTTATTGAGAACTGGCTGCTGTAAGCCATCGAAAAGAATTCTGATGCCTTTATACTTAGCTTCTTCACCAATACACTTGACAATCAAATCTAAACAAGAAAGTGACAAGTAAAGCAATTTATATTAAGTGACTAACCATTATCTAGATGGCAAAGCAAAAATCTCTACCCTGTTTTATAGCTATTATGCAGAAACTATAAATCAGTACTCCTAAAGCAATATTCTGAAAAGATAATACCTAAAGCAAAGGGTTTTATGTCAAGTTGATAAATGCAGTATTGTAGTCTTTTATTGTGCACAAAGCATAGTGTATGATGAGAACGTTGCAATAAATAAATATGCTTACAGTATTAAGCAATAAACAGAGAGCTGGAAAATCATACATATGGTGGGTTTGAGAGCTACAGCTTAAAGACTAGAGTACTTGCTTTCCATGTCGAAGACCCAGGTTGAATCTCTAATGCTGCCTGGCCCCTAAAGCCACCACCAGAAGTGACTCCAAGCACTGTTGGTATGGCCCCAAAATAAATTAACAATAATTATGTATTGTATGAGCCCATTTGGGGTCAAACAAAATCTTGAAAATGAACATTTCATCAGTATACAAGTAGAGAAATGGAGAGAAAAGTACACTCAACTGAAATGCTATTTCTGCACAGTATGGAGATGATAGCTTCTACTTTTTATTCTACATATTTCTCCTTATAATGCTTTAACATCTTAACAACAAAAGCTAATTTTAACATCTACTTTATTCAGTGAATCTGACTTCACTTCTATGCCTTTTGTTTTGTTTGGTTTGGGGTCATACCCATTGGTGCTCAGGGGCTACTCCTGGCTCTGCATTCAGGGATTACTCTTGGCAATGCTCAGGGGATCATATGGGATTTCAAGGATTGAACCCAGGTTGGGACATGAAAGACAAATGCCATTACCAATGTGCTATCACTCCAGTTCCATGTCTACTTTTTTACTAATAACTTTTCACCATCTGAACGATCAACACTTTAGGAAAATTTAAAACACTAACTTGGGATCTAAAAACTTCATATTTTTGATAGACTGTACAGCTGTTATATATCAGTTCGTTACAGAAAGAGTGAATTCTTTAAAAAAATTTATTGAAGAGACATGATTTATAGTTACTGATAGCTGTGTTTTAGGCATACAATAAAAAATTCAACACCGAAATTCCCCCACCAGTGTCAGTTTCCCTCCGCCAGGGTTCCCAGTTTCCCTCCCCACTCCAACTCTCACTCAACGCCCCCCTGTAAACTTGACAGGCACATTGCAGGGTTGCAGCGGTTGCTGCTTAGATCTCAGGTTTTCAATCCGGCTGAATCTGCGTTTTGAACATACTCGTATCACTGGTATAACTGAGGCCCTGATACCTTACTCCTCCTTCCAAAAGAGCAAACTCTTATTAAAATTGCTACTTGATGTTTCCCCTAAGCAGGAAAACTATTCTTTTTGTTTGCTTGGGGCCACTCCCAAATGGCCACTCCAGATCACTTCCCACAACACTTGGGGACCACACGCTACAGGGGATCAAACAATCAAACCCAGGCCTCCCACAGGCAAAGCCTGTGCTCCAACCCACTGAGCTCTCCCTCTGGTTCAAGAAAATTACTCTTAGCAAGGTACTAAAATATTTATGTTTCCCCTGCCCCCCAATCAAACTGATATTCTTAATGCTATTCATGAATGCTCACATTTTTGAGAAGTGGTTTAGTTGGTTTTATGAGATAAGTCTAAGTGGCAAAGTCCAAATTCGATTTACAATAGCCCAGAATAGAGTCTTTGTATTTTTAAGATATGTGGACTAATGTTGATCTTTGTGACTCCTCTAATTCACCGATACCACACAGAATTTCCCAAATAAAATGTGTAAAGCGTGATAGATAAAAATAAGTGATCTTTGAAGATCCTTTAGAAGTGACTAAACAAGACATGAGAAGAAAGGGCAACAGAAAGGCATGCTAAGCTTTCTCACTAGCTAAATGTTTCCTTCCCAAATGAAAGTCTTGATGTATATGGGATTCAAACTTGTGCATCAGTAAAATAACAAATTATTTAATGCCTTTCCCTGTTGTTTCTAAGAGTTCCTGAATCAAAACTAAGACTAGCAAAGCCATGAATGCCAAGTATTGCTGTAATATAAAACAAATTATCTCATCATTTAACCACCAAAAAACCTACTGAAAAATAGGTTTTGTTTACCTTTAAATTCAGACCAGGAATTTAACTTATCTTCCTAACAGAAACAGGATTATTCTGAAACTAGCTTTCTTCCTATTTTTAACTTAAAAGGCAAATTCCATCCTTTTTTTAATAGCCAAATACTATACATTTTTATCCATAGTTCTTAGAGTTTTCATTGAGCTATCTAAATAACGCAATAAAAACTGAGGTGCATTTAACTCTTCAAGTTAAATTATTTCCGTCGTAAAATAGAAATCCAAAGTGAAACTGCTTTGGTATGATTACTTCAGTTTTTCAGGACACTGCATACTGGCTTCTAAAATGAGTGCTCTAATTTTCATTCCTACCAACATTGTCTGTAGTTTCTTGTTCTACATTCTCACCAATCTATCCTTGCTATTAACCTCTTTGATGTAAACCTACCTCACAGATAGAGATAACAGTCATCTTGGCTTTTTATTTTGTTTTCTGAGGCTTTGGGGCCAAATCATGCAGAGCACAGAGCTCACGATCCACACAAGGGATCATGTGGTGCCAGAGACTGAACCTGAGCTCCTGCATGCAAAGCACCTACTCTCGTCCTCTGAGTCACCTCACGGGTCTGCTCACTGTTGTTCTGATTTACATTTCCGTGATAAGTGATCTGCCTTTTCTCTTCGGCTGTTGGTCATCTTTATGTTCTCTCGAGTGTCTATTTAGATATTCTGCCTATTTTTATATGGCGTTATTTGTTTTTGCTGTTGCTGAGTTGATAAGTTCTTCATAAACCTTGGATACAAAACTTCTTGGGTGCATAGTATAGTACCTTTAGTTCCATGCTAATTTCTCTTACCATGCAGAAGCCTTTTAATTTCTCTAATCATTAAGGTGAAGTCCCCAACGGCATCATGGAATATGTGATTTTATAGAATACCTAACCTATGGTTTTTCCTAATGTATTTTATAGTTTTGGGTCTTATATATCCAGGTTCTTAATCCATATTGAATTACTTCTGTATAAAGAATTAAAGAATCACGCAATTTATTCTTCTGAGAGTGGCTCTTCCATTTTTCCAACACCTATATGATCTTGGGTACTTTTGTCAGAGTTTGTCAATATGAATGTGGGTAAATTTTGGAGATCCTAATTCCATTCCTGATTTTTATTCTACTACCAATTATATCACTCTGCAATACAATTTGAGTAACATGATGGTTCCAAATTATTTTTCCAAAGTTGCTTGAGCTACTTGGGGTCTTTTAATAAATTTTAAATTATTTCTTTAAAAATTATGAGAATTCTCTAAGGTATGATTTTTCTTTTTTTCCTGTTTCTGGACCACAACCAGAGATGCTCAAGCTTTATTCCTGACTTTGCACTCAGAGATCACTTCAGACCATCTGGGGTGCCAGGGATCAAACTTGGGTTGGCCACATGCAAGGCAAGTGCCCTATGAACTACTATCACTCCGGACCCTCTAAGGTACAATTTCTGAAGTACTCTATTTAATTAGCACACTATGTTTCTTCACAAATGTCACTGTTCACTAACCCATGACCCCTATAACTCTGTCCTATACATCACTGTTTTGCTAATTTTCAAACTTCAGTATCTAAATGTTTACTACATTTCCAACTATCTATCCACTTGCATGATCCATTACAAATTACTGTTTAAAGAATTTGGCTTTGGGAGCTGGAGCAATAGGACAGCGGGTAGGGCACTCGCCTTGCATGCAGTCAACCTGGGTTCAATCCCCGGCATCCCACATAGTCCCCTGAACACCACCAGGAGCAATTCCTGAATGTAGAGCCAAGTGTAACCCTTGAGTGCAGACAGGTATGGCCAAAAAATAGAGAATCTGGCTTTTGAAGGTAGAAATAGCCTTGCCAACAACTTTCAAGTACAAACATCATAAAAAACAATTTTTATTTAACTGAGTTCAATTTCTAAAATTTAAGAAAGTAGTCACTGTCACTGTCCTCCCATTGTTCATCGATTTGCTCGAGTGGGCCCAGTAACAACTCCTTTGTGACACCTGTTACTCTGCCCCTCTCAGAGAGGCTGGTAAGATACCAAGAGCATCTCGCCCGCATGGCAAAGCCTGGCAAGCTACCTGTGACGTATTTGTTATGCCAAACACAGTAACAAGAAAGTAGTAAAAAGTTAGCCTCAATAATTATTATACACTATGACCTCAAAGGAATGTTAATATATGTTAAACAACTTCTTAAATATCATACCTGGCATATAATTCATCATTTTTTCAAAAGTCTGTTTTGCTCGTTTTTGCTTATCTTGAAGAGTACGAGGTTCAGTGTTCTCACAGAATATAGCATCTAAAGAGAGAGGAAAACACTGAGATTCTACCCATTATACACAAAAGTAATTATTCAGAGTAGATATCGAATAAAACTGAATAAAAACAAGATTTTATTTTTTTCAGATCTTATTAAAATCATCTAGTACACAAAACATGAGACTATACAAACCTCTGAGAATTGTTATGAGTGAAACCAAACGGTTCTCCTGAAATAGCTGTTCTAGCTTATGCTGAAGGAGGTAATCAGTATACATTTCCAGAGTATTTTTAAAGAGGATTCGAGTTCCCATTAAGAGATGATGAAGCCAGTCAGGAACTTGAAAAACCACTCGACCTGCAAAGAATCACATAGTTATGATAAATATTCTGAACATTTTCTAAAAATATCAATGATATATATTTTATTTGTAAATACTAGTAACCATGTTTGGGACAGACACATTAAAATGTTATTTATGACAGAATAATACTCAAAACCATCAATTATGTATGACATATGGTAAGTTAAAAGTAAGTTGTAACAAATAAGCAATCAGATCTTACCGAGGTACATCAGGTAATCATAGACTCCTTCTACAGTCATTTCCTTCATAAAATAATTCTGATTTTGCTTTCTCTCTGTATTCTCAGCACGATTTGCATTATTCTTAAACAGATCATTGAAAAGCTGAAATAAAAGTTCAAATGTCAGAGATACATAGTTAGCTAACCCTGCTATTAATCTCATTTAAAGTAAAAAGCAGCAAAGGCATTCAAACTCTAACCAATCAAAACTATTGGTTAAACCAATCAGAATTATTAGATAAATTAATACCTGCTTCAAGAATATCACATTTTAGTTTTTGGCTCTTTTGGTGCCAAGAATTAGAGCCAGAGCCCAATATACGCAAAACATGTACTCTATCACCAGGACACATCTATAGGGATTGTCACTTTTTATCGATGAAAGGATCATTACGATGACTAATATGCATATACAGTCATTATATACACTAAAAGAAATATCATCAAAATACATAATGTAGTTTAAGAGACTTGCAGAACTACAGAGATAGTAGCACAAAAGTGGTAGAAGACTTCAACTCTTACGGAGTTGAAGACTTCAACTCAATGGATACATAACCTGTACACATCAGTGAGAAATTTAACTAGATGAGTGTAATTGACATCCACAGATACGCTACCCAAAGTCAAGTACACATTCTTCTCAAGCACATGAACATTCTTAAGAACAGACCACATATTGGGTCACAAACCAAGTTTGGTACATTCACAGAAACTGAAATAATAGCAGGGATCTTTTTTGTTCACAGAGCTATAAAACTAGAAATCAACCAGGAAAGAAAAACTGGACAAATTTCAAATATATGTAAGAAAATACACAACACACTACTGAGAAACAACTGGACCAATAAGAAATTCAAAGTATAAATTTGAAAATACCAGAAACTTGTAAGAGGTTCATAAACGAATACTAGGTACAGATGCGTGCTAATAAATTTTATTTATATAGAAAAAAGGGGAAAAATTTAAACATTTTTATTGAATCACTGTGAGATAGACCATTACAAAGCTGTTCATGATTGGATTTCAGTCATACAGTATTCCAATTTTAATTTTAAAAATCTAGAAGAAATAGATATTCTTAGAATCACATTACCTTCCAAAATGAATCTGCAAGACACACAAATCTAAACAGACTATTACAAGCAAAGAAATTGGGACGACAATTAAAAATCTCAAAAAGCAAAGCCCATGGCTGGAGTACAGTGAGTAGGGCGCTTGCCCTGCATGTGGCCAACCCAGGTTTGGTCCCCAGCACCCCATCTGGTATCCGCAAGCCAGCCAGGAAAGACACCTAGTCAGAGAGCTAGGAGTATGCCCTCAGCACCACCAGGTGTGGCCCTAAAAAAACTAAAACAACAACAGCAACAACAAAATCCACAAGTCTGGCGAGATTACTGAATAGATCAACAAACTGTATTTCTGTTTACCAACAATAGTGGAAAAATATTATTAAAGTACTGTCCATATATAAATCAAAAATTAAGTTGGTTTTTGTTTTGTTTGGGGGCAGGAGGAGGAGTCATGTCCAGTGGTGCTCAGGGCTTACTTCTGCACTCTGTGCTCAGGGATCACTCCTGGAGGTTCTGGGGATCTAAGCTAGGTTGGTTGTGTGGCAAGACAAATGCCATATCTACTGTACTAGCACTCTGTTCCCAAAAACAAAGCTTTTTTTTAAAGTGGAGGGAGAGGGCTCTCTTTTGTGCCCCACAGCTAACTGTAGCTAAGTACAACTCTGGCACTAAACTGGGTTTCTAAAGAACAGGGAAGGTAGATGATATAGTTCAGGAGAACTTGCTTTGCATATGTGAGACCCTGAAGGAAGAGAGCTAAAGAGGAAGGGGGAGAATGAAAGGAGAGAAAATTTATCTCTATAGTTCCATGCCTAGCTCTTAATAGCTGGCATACAGAAAAATAGTTGCTTTATGAATGGATGAAGTATTTTCAGTAACATTAAACTGAGGCAATACTATTAAATAACAAATATATTACTGGGATACTCTATTATCGGAAGTTTGTGATTTACAATGTCTAAAGAAAACAATTTTTTAAAGAAATTTTCCAAATGCAGGAAGGGTAGATGTTGTAAATAAAACAGCACAAAGAACATTTACTACATTAAAGCAAAACTACATACTACTCACCTAAAATTATATAACATAATACCCAAAGAAAAGAAAAGTTCAATCTATTTTCATTAACATAAGATACTCCATTAATTAAAGAAGATTCCCCATAAAATGAAAAAGTCATTTCAAGTAAGGCAACTTCAAACTTAATGATACTTTAAGGCCAACTGCAGTACCTTCTTATTATTTTCTGAAGTAGGGCTGAGAATGGTCAGTTCTGGTTTACTTGGTTTAGGCTTTGGAGATTCACAAGAATTAATGAAATTCATGATGAAAGGTTCCAAATGCTGACCTTTCTACAATAATACAGAGATCATGGAATGAAAATTTTAAAACAACAATGTTCATTTTTAGTATCATAATCCATTAAAACTAACATATACTTAAATATACTTAGAAATATCAAGTTCTAGAATATATATAAATCAATTACTCACCTCTTTAATTAGTTTTCCAGGAACAGACTTTATAATTTTTCCTGAAATTAGAAATGTCAAGTTTATAAAGTTAAAACTTACTTCATAATTACTTATATCAAAACTACTCTGGACAATTTTATATTAAACCACCAACTAAAATATATGTGCAACTGATCATTTCACACTTAATAGAAAAAAAATTTTTTTTGGGGGGTCACACCTGGCGATACACAGGAGTTACTCCTGGCTATGCACTCAGGAATTACTCCTGGCGGTCCTCAGGTGACCATTTGGGATGCTGGGAGTCAAACCTGGGTCGGCTGAGTGCAAGACAAACATCCTACCCACTGTGTTATGACTCCAGTCTCCACTGGAAATTTATAATACAACATTCTTAACTATACACACATTTGGAATTTACATTAAAATAATTCACTGGAAAAAAAATTGGGGTAGGGAATGAAATAAACCAAGTGTTGATAACTATTGAAACAATAAAGGTAGAGTCAGAGATATAGTTCAGTGAGCTAGAGCACAAGCTTTACAAGTATAAAATAAAAACAGAAGTAGAGATTGTTCAACAACAAGCAAATCATCTAATCCTCCTACCAGGCCACTTCCCTAATAATCTCATAAACCAGTCTTCCTTCCTTCCTTAGAATGTCTCAAGTCTCTTCAACTGAATTTTCCAAACTCGGTAAGTTAGAAAAGCTCTAAATTTATTCCCGACCTTGCAATTAATGCATTTATTCTGATGTTTAAATAAAAACCTCAGTCATCCTTAAGCATTTCTTTTCCACAGTCAACATTGTCTATAATCAGATCCAATTCCATTTCCTAAACACCACATAAATGTAACCAAAACATGAAATGCCCTTACATTTTACCCCTTGATATAAAGAATCAACACACCAGATATTTTTGCTCAAATAAATGTATTAATTTAAATGTATTAATTTAAAATTACAAATGAAAGTCATATCCTACTAGTAATACTTAATATATTCATTTGTGTTATGTATACTTTTTAAACTGTCAAAAAGTGATTTCTAAATGTAGAAATATGATATTTATGATATTTAATATGATATTTATATAAATATGATAAATATGATATATTTATAAATGTAGAAATTCTCAAATATTGATTTGAGAATTCAAATTTTCCCAGATTTGTTTTGAACTTATACAAATAGAATCATGCTTGTATACATCTTTAATGCTTTCTTCCATTCAAACTATAGCTTTCAAGTAAAACATTATACAAATAACTGCTTAATGTCTACAAGTAGTTACATGCTATAGGTATTGCCAGCTATAGGTATTGATTTTATTATTTCATCACAGTTAACCTGACGTTACTGTTCACAAATACTTTCTAATTTAAGCTATTATAAACAGTGTGGCTGTAACAGTTCTAAAATATAGATTCAAGATTCTCCAGAGCACATATGTCTTATAAAGATGTTTATGTAAACCATCCCACTTTATACCATTTTTCAAATGGTTTTTCAATTTGTATTACTACTAACAGCTGGAGCGATAGCACAGCGGGTAGGGCGTTTGCCTTGCACGAGGACGACCCGGGTTTGATTCTTCCGTCCCTCTCGGAGAGCCTAGCAAGCTATCAAGAGTATCCCACCCACGTGGCAGAGCCTGGCAAGCTCCCGGTGGCATATTCTATATGCCAAAAATAGTAACAAGTCTCACAATGGAAAAGTTACTGTTACCCGCTCCAGCAAATAGATGAACAATGAGAGGACAGTGCTACAGTGCTACTGCCACTAACAGTGTGTAAGAGATAGTCTCACAGATGGCTTCAATTAAAAAAAAATTTTTTTTTCTAAATTTATGTGAAATACTGGTTCTTTTCCAGTTTATGTTTTTATATAATTCTCTATATAGACTTACCAAGATTTACATCTGGAAGTATCTTATCAAGAAATTGTGTTTCCCCCCCATTGGGAGAGAGAAAATCTGCCAGAAGTTGACTATTACTCAGTTCTGGATGCTGCGAAAGTTTCTTAAATGAAGAAAAAAAAGAAAAAAAAGGTTTGAAAATCTAGAAGGGTAATCAAAAATATATAAATGATTTTTTAACAAGAAAACAATTTCAAATTCTCCAAAGCTAAATTTATATTCAGAATAATTTTTTTCAATTTCATTTATATAAAGAGAATGAAAATATAACATAGCATAGCAGGTAAGACCTCATGCTCCAAAGGCATAAATGAATTTGAATTCTAGCACTTCCATATGTTAGCTTGATATCCCCAGGAAAAGTCTTAAATTGTCCGCCAGTCTACTACTTCATGTATTATGTGAAATTACCTACTTTGTAAATGTAACAAAAGGCATTTTGTGCTCTACCTGATACAAAGATAGAACATTAATATTATCTCTCAATTTCTAACTACCAAACAAGTACTATAATACTGCCAATTAGATAGTTCAACAGACTGGAAGCATGCTTGGAATGCAAAAAATCCAGATTTGTTCCCCAGCACCAAAAACGGTGTCTCCAGCACTGCTGGGAGTACTCCTTAAGCACAGAGCTAAGAATTGCCCCTGAGCACCACCATGTGCAGATTTAACTTTGTAAGCCTCCCTGCTATTAAAAACGTAAAATAAATGAAGCTGGTATAAAGCATTTTATATAAAATTAAATGGGTACCAAAAAAATGTGAAATAACCTGGAAAAATTTGTTGTCTTTTATTGCAATACAATTTTCGTACAAGATAAAATGCCCTTTGGGGCTGGAGCAATAGCAAAGCGGGTAGGGCGTTTGCCTTGCATGCGGCCTACCCGGGTCCCATATGGTCCCCCTGAGCACTGCCAGGAGTAATTCCTGAGTGCAGAGCCAGGAGTAAACCCTGTGCAATGCCGGGTGTGACCCAAAAAGCAAAAAAAAAAAAAAAAAAAAAAAAAAAAGAAAGAAAGAAAGAAAAAGAAAAAAAGATAAAATGCCTCAAAAGCCAAAATTAATCCAGTTGTTACCTGATATTCAGTTTTGCAACTATGGAACAGTTGCAAAACTTTATAAGCAAAAATCTATATAACTAAAATACCAGTACTCTAACCTTTATATCATGTTATCACAAAATATTACTTCTAGAATATGATACTTTTGCTTAGGGTCACACATAGCTATGCTCAAAACTTACTCCTACCTCTGCACTCAGAGTCACTCCTGGAGGGCTCAGGGGACCATATGTGGTGACAGGGATCAAACCTAGGTTGGGCAAGTGCAAGGCAAGTACCCATGGCACTATGTCTATAGATCCACGAATAAGATACTTTTGTTCTCAGAATTAATCAGTCGAAAGGGCTGGAGAGATAGCACAACAGGTAGGGCATTTGTCTTGCACACCATCAACCCTCAACCAGGGTTTGATCCCCAGCATCCTTACCAAGAGTGATTCCTAGAGCCAGAAGTAACCCCTGAGCATCGCTCGGGGTACCTCCCCACTCCCCGCCCCAAACAGAGAATTAATCATTTCAAATAACAGGCTGGGTGTATCAAAAAAGGTAGACTGAGAACTAACATATGCTGTATTCAAATAACCTTATGGTACTTAATACTCATATTCTAATCTCTCTACCAGCAAAAACTCATTTCAGTTCAAGAACTTAACAGTTCAAATACAGGAACTACAGCATTATTATACTGTAAAATACATTTCTTTTTGTGTTTTTGAGTACTCCCAGGTCTGCATTTAGGGGTCATTCTTGGGGGTATGCAGGGAACATATGCTGCCAGGGATCTAACCTGAGGCTCCCAGGTGTAAAGCATGTGCTGAACTCTTCAAGTTGCATCTCTGACCCCAATAGAGTATTTTTAATTAAAAAGATCCTTATAGAGGATGAAGCAATGTACAGTATATAGGGCGCCTGCACCAACCTGGGTTCAATCCCTAGCACCACATATGGTCTCCTGAGTACCACCAGGAATGACTCCTGAACAAAGAGCCAGGAGTAAGCCCTGGGCACACCATCACCCACTTCCCCTGCAGAAAAACAAAACAAGACAAAAAAAAAAAAACACTCTACAACTTTTTTTTTTTCTCTACAACTTTAGAGGCTAGGAGGCACTCAAATTTAAGTAAATTAACACTTGGAAAAATACTAAATTCAACCAAGTATAAGGGACCTGCTATCTGCTAGGGGACCATACCTGGCAGTTCAAAGGGGTTACTCCCAGCTCTATGTTCTGTTTTGGGTTGGGTTGCTGTTGTTTGGGGGCCACATCACAACAGTTGTTACTCCTGGCTTACTCGGGAGTTGTTCAGAACTTAGTCCTGGCTCTGTACTCAAGGATCACTTCTGGCAGTGCTCAGGGGGCCATATGGAAAGTCAGGAATAAAACCCAGGTTGGATCAAGTGCAAGACAAGAACCTTTCCATCTGTACTATCTCTCCAGCCCCCAGCTCTGTGCTCTGGACCTCCCACGTGCAGAGCATGACGTCAGCTCAATGAGTTATACCTTATGTACCAAAGACCACTTTTAAATACATCGAATGAAAATATCTATTCTTTGATCTTAAAGATTTGAGTGAAAAAAGATTAAGATCTCCAATTTTAGGAGTCTCAAATTGGTAACTTAAAATCCACTGAATGTCAATGAAAATCAGATACCAACTATACTGTTCACATGATAAAATGCTCAGACCCAAAGAAAATTAAAATTCAACCGGTAGCAGTAAATGATAAAGAACAATGAGATAGCAACATAAATGGAAAACACCTATAAACTGCAAATGAAAATAGAGAAAAAAAAAACAGCAGAGAAAAATCAAGAGTTCAGAAAGATACTAATATAAAATTAAACAAAATACAAAACAAAAATAGGAAAACTATCCAATATCTGAGATTACATTTTGTCTTCTACACCAAGGTTTTCTTTCTTGCTACCCACACACCACCCATCATCCCTCATTTACTCTGGGGGACGGGGAAGAAGGGAAGGATGGAGTTTTGAGTCTGGCTCTGCTCAAATGACCAGATGTGGTGCCCAGGATCAACTGGGGTCAGTACCTGCTAGGCAAGCACCTTACTTCTTATACTATCTTTTTGACACACATATAAAAAAGAAAAATTAAAATAAGCTCTTTATAATCCCACTGAATATTCATCTTATATTCTAAAAAGTCTAAGTAAAAATATTTTAAACCCACTTTATAAGTTATTTTTAAAGTGGCGTATATGTACAATAGAAAAGGACAAATAAGAGAATACTACAATTAGCAATGCTTTAAATTAAAATTGGTACAATACCTGCAAATATTCCTGAAATTCTTCTCTCTTTGACTTCAAGAATTCATAATTTTTGGGGCCAATGATTCTCTTGGAGGGAAGCTGAGCATCAGGAAATGTGCCTGAAATTAGTGTATACAGAAGCAATTATCATATTCTATTGTTTTTTAAACCTAGACTATAATCTAATATGAAAAATTCAGATTATAATGCTGCCTTGTGGCATTTAAAAGCATCTTGATAAATCAGAAAACTTCCAGAAGTCCAGACCAAAGATTAACATTGATAATCAAAATAATCACTTTCACTCATCAACTACTTGACATGGAAAAAATTTTTGACTTTCTAAACTAGATGAAACAGCTTCAAAAATATGACATTATTTTGGAAAAGGAATTCTCTTAGGCAAAAATGTTACTAAGAGATAGCCCCTCTGGTAGCATCCTGCTAATGCTAATATATGCTTTGAAATAATAAGGATACTTTATCAGGTAGGGTTGAAAGGAAAATTTCGGACCGAAAAAGGAAAGCTATTACTGGGAATTCAACCCAGCTTTGGTTAATTCAGTATATTAAAAGTGTGGAGATAAATGATCTTCTCTCCACTCTATGTCAGATGGAAAAGTTCTCGGAAAAGGGAAAAAAAAAATCACGGCATTATATTAGTTTGTGGTGGAAACAAAGAGAAAGCCATTTAAACACAAGCACAAGGCAGAGATAGTTCAAAGGACTGCTGCACAGGCTCTGCATTTAGGAAACTCAGTTTGATCCCAGGGCCGAGTTCCCTAGAGCACTGCCAGGAGTGGCCACAGATATGTAAAGGGAGTAGTCAAAAGGCACCACTAGTTGTGGCCCCCAAAACAAGATAAAAAACAATAAAGTCTTGTTTATTGGAAAATTCAAAATCTAATAAAAAAAAAA
The DNA here is from genome assembly GCF_029834395.1 of Sorex fumeus. NCBI lineage: Eukaryota > Metazoa > Chordata > Mammalia > Eulipotyphla > Soricidae > Sorex > Sorex fumeus. The sequence goes on along the minus strand of NW_026606065.1, from coordinate 303,867 downwards.
CAATTGACCTTGTATTCTTTATCTTCCTATAATAGTCATATCATAGGTTTTGCTGTCAGTGAAGAATAAAAAAGATTTTCTGTCCTTTTCAGTTCACAGTCAATCTCATTTTGGATCAGGGACACTTCCACAGGGCTTTACTAAAATAAAAAGATTCAGAACATACAAATAAGACTCACCAATTTGGGGCCAGAGAAATAGTTCGGTGGGTAAGGTGCTTGCCTTGCAAGCAGCCAACCCAGACCTGATCCCCAACATCCCATTTGATCCCTGGAGTCCCACCAGGAGCAATTACTAAGCAGAGTCAGGAGTAACCCCTGAGCACTGCCGGGTGTGGGCCCAAACCCTGTCCCCATCAAGAAAATAAAAATAAAAATCACCAATTTTTTTAAATGACTTCAAAAATTACTTCCTAATCATATTCCTGAAAGTAACATATATATGTGAGAATGAACTAAACAGATAAATTCTTTTCCTGTCTGGCTGCCCTGAATAGAAACATTTAGCTAGCTTTGCCTCCTTATTTAATTCTAAGAGCTAAATCAAACTATTTGCCCTGATGTTTGGCAAGGAAGATAAGAGTAAAGAACAAGTCACCCTGAAATATCTGGTTTAATCTTTGCCACATCAATATCAAAATTAAATCAGAAAAAGAAACTTTTCTAACATATAAAACAACTATTTAAAAGTTTTGGGTATAATTTATAAAATGTTGCATTATAAAAACCTTTGAGATATAAAATAAGCAAAAAAGGACAAAACCAGTACATCATTATTAATTGGATTGTGACATTTGACAATATATTTTAAAATTAAATTTTTAATCTGGTTCAGCAATTTTTAAGAAGGCTAAATGTAAAATGCAATGTTTATACAAAAAGGAAACAAACCATGAAATTCTGTTAGTTTTGATTCAAGTACATAGAATTCAAGGTATCTTCTATAGACAGACCAATGTTCAGGCTCATGTCCAACTGTAAATGGAATGAATAACAAATAATTTTATGAACAACTACTAGCAGTATTTAAAACAGCATACAAAAATAAAAAGCCTCCCATTCTTAACAAAATATATTCTTACTGTCATTTACAGAAACACTGTAAATGTAATTTGAAGAAATGAATGTCATCTATAATGGAATTATTTCAATATAATTTTCCCACATCAAAACCTAGCAGAAAAATTCAAGTTATGCAACTGTGATAGGCTTCAAATGTTAACTCAAAAAATATATAGCATAAATATTTGTAATCAATTTTAAGTCTCTCAAATATCTACCATTGTCCTGATTTAATAATACAGTATAGAATAGTACTAATAGGATTTTTTGCAATTACAAAAATGTTCTACACTACCTAAACCAATACAGTATTAGCCACATGTTGCTACTGATCATTTAAAATGTAACTAGCATTAAGCCAAAATTTGATATATTTAATTACCAAATATGGTTCAATTATAAAGAACCAAGTAATAGTTTAAAAAATTAAAATAGGTCTGCTTATTTTAATTCCAGGTCCCGCTTTATTATATGACTTCAAAAAAATAACACCTCTATACCTCACTTTGCCTACAGAATGATTTTTTTCTATGACATAAAATAATCCACAAAAAGAACTTCTGTGTAGTGCACAACACACAGTAAATACCCCAAAAATGTTACTGCTATTATTAGTATCTCATGAACAGATGTAAAATGCAATGCATCTAGTCAACTAAAATAAAAAAACACCTGTGGGAGGCCAGAGAGATAGTAGGTAGGGTGCTTGCCTTGCACACATCAGACCCACGTTCAAGTCCTGGTGTCTCATACAGTCTCCTGAGCCTGCCAGGAGATTCCTAAGTGCAGAGCCAGGAGTAACCCCTAAACCGGGTGTGGGGATCCCCAAATAAAAACAAAAACAAACCTAAATTCAAAAACAAACAAACAAAGCCAATCTGTTGATTACAAGTTATAAAGCAAATACTACCTCCCTTTCTCAACACTGGTCTTAAAAGATCTTTTTTGTATTTAACTTCTGTTTTTAAAATACTGAATTCCTGGGGCTGGAGAGATAGCACAGCGGGTAGGGCATTTGCCTTGCATGCGGCCAACCCGGGTTCAATTCCCAGAATCCCATATGGTCCCCTGAGCACCGCCAGGAGTAACTCCTGAGTGCAGAGCCAGGAGGAACCCCTGTGCATCGCCGGGTGTGACCCAAAAAGAAAAAAAAATACTGAATTCCTGTTTCACTATACATAATAAAATTAATGTAGTACGTAATAAAATTTTTCATTCCTCTGCACAGATCATGACTTCCCAAGAGTGTACTATATTAACAAAAGTCTACAGCACTACAAACTAAACTTATTTTTAGAATGTAAGTTTTAAACTATTTTTGTTTTGATTTCATAGTTAACTTATTAAGTCGACATTTTAAAAACAAAGTACAAACATTAGGGGCCGGGGAGATAGCATAGGAGTTAAGGCTCCATGCAGTCAACTCTGGTTCAAACCCCTGTCACCACAAATTGTTCCCTAAGCGTGGCAAGGCATCACTCCTGAGCATAGAACCAGGAATAGCCCAGGAGTATAATAGCTGAGATATTGTGCTCTAAAATAAAACAAAACAACCAGAGTACAAACATTAAAGATAGCTGTCCCAAATGCAAAAACAAAGTGTTCCCAAAGTATTTAAGTGTTTATCAGATGTAAATATTTTGAAAGGAAGTAAAAGTTACATAAATTAAGTTATACCTTCATAGTAAATAAATTTCAGATCAATAAATTAGTTAAGTGGTAACAGAAATGGCCTCCAAAACAACAGGGATGTAGTCATAATCAAGAGCTAGACTTGGCAATTTTTTTTTATTTTTTTAACAAATATCTGTGCATTAAAGGTTTGTCCTGTTGCAAGGTTTGTTCTGCTTTTAGCAGAACCTGGGATTGAACCCAGGACATCATGTATGTAAGGCAAGTGGCTCTACTATAGAACCACACACCATCAACCTGAAAAATTCCGAAAAAGATAAATGAGCACCTTTTGGCCAAGTTACTCATGAGTTCTCCTACCTGCTCTTCGATCATTTCTTTCAACATCAATACAAAACACAGGGATTCTCTCCTTTTTCTCCTTCCTTTCAGAAGAGGGATCTTCAAAAAAGTCTACATATGGAATACTAATTTTCCAGGCAGCAAGGTTTCGGGGAGTAGAAGGTGTGCTCACAGCTTCAACTGGTGAATCATCTTCCATTACAACAATACCTTCTTCAATCTAAACATAATTATGAAGACAACTTTAATATATCAAGGACTTTAGACCACAGCAAAGGGGAATTAACTCTGCACCCAGGTTTCCAACACTCAGTTCAGTTTTTGTTATCTACTCAGTAGAGAGCCCAGCAAGCTACCGAGAGTATTCGATATGCCAAACACAGTAACAACAAAGTCTCCAATGGAGACGTTACTGGGCCTGCTCGAGCAAATCGACGATCAACGGGAGGGCCTTTACCTTTACCTTTACCTTTACTCAGTAGAGAAGCAAATGATTGCAAATGAAAGTTCGAATCAAAGCATCAAAGGTTTGTCCTGTTGCCAGTGGTTTTTGACTGGGGACTACCACTATTGTGGCAACCACCACCCATTCTAGCCAGAACACACTCAGGACTAACAGGCACTTGTTTAGTCAAGCCAACAAATTCTGCTCCATCCAGCCCCTCTATTGGCAGCTAGCAAGTAGGTCATACCTTCCAAAGCATTCTCATAAGGTACAGATATTCAAATCCTGAGCAAGTATGGTGATGGAGGTACCAGTTGCCTATTAAGTTCAAAACACCACACAAAATCTATTTGCATGCAGATCTGTGCAAAGACAGGGTTCTGGAGACACAGAAACAGTATATGGAAGGAGCTGAGAAGTATGATGTTGAGCAAAGAAGTATTATGCTGAGCGAAGTCAGGAGGAAAAAGAAAAATACAGAATGACCTCGCTTATGCACAGGATATAAAGAAGGGAACAACCAAAGGCCAAATGCAACAGAGCCTGAGAACCAGTCTACAGAACTGAGCTTAACTGATGAGGAAACAGCAGTGCCAAAGGAAGGGGAGGTGGAGGGAACTCAGACCCTGAGACCGTGGTGGATGGAAGAGTTGGAATGCTGTGTGCATGAAACCCTAACGCGAACAGACTGTAAATCATGGTGACTAAAATTAAAAAAAAAATAGTCATGTGTCAGCATGGATGAGCACTGGCAAGCACTGCAAATAAGAGTGCAAAACTCTCGGGGCTGGAGCAATAGCACAGCGGTAGGGCGTTTGCCTTGCACGCAGCCAACATGGCCAACACAGGTTCGATTCCCAGCTATCCCTATGGTCCCCGACCACCGCCAGGAGTAATTCCTGAGTGCATGAGCCAGGAGTAAGCCCTGAGCATCGCCGGGTGTGACCCAAAAAGCAAAAAAAAAAAAGAGTGCAAAACTCTCTAAACACTGTGACCAAGTGTGTGACATATGATCACCAGTGAGCATCAGAGCTAAGTATGTGTATAACCTGATGTCATTACAATGACAACAACAAAGTGAAGTGAGTGGAGGAATAAAGAAATTAAAATAAAGTGAGAACTTCCAAATAAATAAAGGCAAGAGAGATAGAACAGGGGTTAGGGTATTTATTTGCCTTGCACGTGGCCAATCCTGATCTGATTCTCAGCATCACATATGGTCCCCTAAGCACAGAGCCAAGAATATCCTCTGAGCACTGCCATGTATAGCCCCCCAAAATAAAAAATAAAATTAAGGGGGCTGGAGCAATAGCACAGCGGGTAAGGCATTTGCCTTGCATGCAGCCGACCTAGGTTCGATTCCCAGCATCCCATATGGTCCCCCGAGCACCTGTGCATTGCCGGGTGTGACCCAAAAAGAAAAAAAAAAAATTAAAATTAAAACTCCCTATACATGGATCATATGGTTGCAAAGGTAGCATTACGATACAAGTAAAATCCATAACAAAAGATGGTAAATACTTACCATCTTTAATAAGATACTTATTAAAGTATCTCAGTTTAACAGAAATTAATTCTGCCTTATTAAGAGAAATTAATAAATAACAACTTAATGTTCAAAAACTTTAAAATTTAGATTAGTACCAAGAAATGGTAATATCTAATGAAAACAATGGAGAATACAAAGGAAGTATGAAGATAAAGGAGCAAAAAAGTTATGAGTAAGCAATAAATACATTTAATTAAAAAAGTTTTACTTACAAAGTCATCTTCACCTTCAGCTAAACCATAATTGGGCAACATAGCTCCCTCCATTGTAGTGCTCTTGAATACTCCTTTTATTTTGCTACCTATTCTGCTGATTCCAAATGATTCTCCTCTTTTAGTCGTGCTCCTAAATATTAAGCAAAAATGTATAAAATGCCTGACAAATTATCATAAGTCTAAGTTTTACTTTAAATAAACAGTGGTAAAAAAGTCACAAACCAAAGGTATAGTTAACATAACTTCTGCAATTCTCAGCCATATATCCTCAACACCTAGAGGCCGAAAGTGCCAGAGCATTTATATTTTAAGCTCAGGAGACAAATAAGACAATATTTATTAGTAAATATTAACTGAACAAAAAAAAGTTTTAAAAATGAGGGCCACCTAGTGGCATATAGATCAAACTGCCAAAAAAATTAAAATAACATAAAGACGTGTTAAGCATGATGTTCAATACAGAATTTGAAGCTAGGATTGCTGTTCAGTGGCAGAGCACAAAGATTCACATGTGGAGTCCCTGGATTTGATCCCTAGTGTGTGCACATGCGCTGGCACACACACACACACACACACACACACACACACCCCTTAAGAACTGTATTGCTGAAATAACTGTGTTGCAAAAAGTATGTATTAAACTATGACCTTCTCAGTACTTCATCTTTCATATGAGTATCAGGAAAAATATGGCCCCTATTATTTATGCGTTCATACAAAATTAAATTTTCCCATATATTAAGACCTCAATAAACTAAGAAAGCTGTATTTTACTTAACTTCAAAGTAATAAAGATTAGGGAGCCAGAGCGATAGTACAGCAGGTAGGGCATTTGCCTTGCACGCAGCCAACCCGGGTTCAATCCCCAGCAACCCATATGGTACCCCAAGCACCACCAAGAGTAACTCAGGAGTGCGGAGCCAGGAGTAACTCCTAAACATCACTGGGTGAAACCCAAAAAGAAAAAAAAAAAGTAATAAAGATTCAATGTGACAAAAAGGGTTAGTAATAATCATAAAAATAAAAGCAAATGTACACGAAAGGAGCAGCCTCTGCCATGTATAACATATGCTCGATCACGTTTTAAAGATGATGTGCAATTTTTAAGTGAATTTCTAAAAGTACAAGATACCTGAAAATCACTAACAAAAAGTTGAAAATCATAAAAAAAATCTCCATTAAACCATACTACTTTACTACCCCATTTCAGTAAATAAAATTTTTAGCCAAGTTTTAATTCATGTTCACTGTTACAGTCCTCTTATAATAGATAACCAAATAAAAATTACCATTTTATTTTTTGAGAGGGGGATAGGGGTTAGTGGCCACACCTTGCATTACTCTGGGCTCAGGAGTGATCCCTGGTGGTGCTTGAGGAACAGTGTGGAGCTAGGGACCAAACAGCCACATGCAAAGCACCTGACCTCCTGTCCTAGCTCTCGGACTCAAAGCTTACTACTTTAAAATCTGAGGATGCTTATTATTGTTCCTATCTTAAAAACTTAATTACAATTACTGAAATAAAAATAAATTGATAAAGCATCAAATACACCAGGTATTTTACAATGTCTAGAGAGCAAATAAAAAAATTGTTTGGGGGGCCACACCTGGCAATACTCAGGGGTTACTCCAGGTCTATGCTCAGAAGTTACTCCTGGCAGGCTCAGGGAACCAGATGGGATGCCAGGGATCAAACCTGGGTTGCCCATGTGCACGGTAAGTTTCCTACCAGCTGTGCCATTATAGCAGTCCCCCGGAACAAAAATTTTTCATCAGTGCTGGGAATTGAACCCAGGCCCTCCCACATACACAGTATATGCTCTGCTGCTGACACAACAACCCTGGTCCACAAATTAACTTTACTTTAAAAATGGGAAAAAAATATAATAATTAGTAAATAAAGTTATAAAACAAAATATTATTTTACTTAAATAAGCATGCAGTTAGTTTTCTTTAAAAATTCAGAAGTAACACAACTACAATAGAAAAAGCTTCCAAGTCAACTATTAAAATGAAAACACTTGAACTCTTTAATATATTTTCAAATATCTGAGTTGTGAATATGCCTAGAGTTACAGAAAGGTTCTCTGAAAAAATATTAGTTACAAAAATAATCTTAAAAATTTTTATACTAGAAACTTTTACTTTATGAAAAAATGTTATCATGTGATTTCAAAAAGAAGAGTCTAGAACTAGAGGTTAATTTTAAACAAGTATCCCGAAAGTACCAGGAGGTTCACTCCATGGCTTGGAGGCCAGCCGCATATGCTAGGGGAAAAGGCAGCTCAGATAGAGAAGGGAACACCAAATAAAGGGTGTTGGAGGATCCTCCCAGTATGAGAGATGCATGATGAAAGTAGACTATAGACGGAATTTGATTGCCACTCAATGCCTCTTTTGCAAACCACAGCACCCACAAGAAGAGAGAAAACAAACGGGAATGCCCTGCCACAGGGGTGGGATGGGATGGGGAGATGGGGGTACAGGAGGGGTACTGGGAGCACTGGAGTTGGAGAATGGGCACTGGTGGAGGGATGGGTACTCGATCATCGTATAAGTGAAATCCAAGCACAAAAAAATTTTAAGTCTACAACTGTACCTCATGGTATTTCACTAATAAAAATTTAAAAAATAAATAAACAAGTATCCCAATTAATATACAAACAGAATCACAATGTCTTTTTTTTCTCTCTTAGCAATACTTCAGTTTCTTTAGGTGTATTTTCTGGACTTAAATAATTTATTTCAAAAATAAAAAAAAAAATCACATGCTGTCTCAAGACTTACCGGAAATCATCCAAACTTAGGCTACCTCTGCAATAACAGATAGGTGAATTATAGAAGAAAAGGAGAAAGCCCAGATATTAACAAGTAGCACTTTAAAATATAAAACAAAATTTTTTAAAATTTTAAAGCTATACAAATAGCATGCATTTCTGCACAGGAAAAAATTCTTATAAATAACATGATAAAAGAAAAGGCACAATGGCTTTTTTGGAGAGTTAAAGGTATGAATTCTAGATTATTTATTTACTAGTCTTCAGTTTGTGGGCACAGCTGGTTATGTTTTGGTGCTGCTCCTGGCTCAGTGCTTGAGGGTTCTTTCTGACCATATCAGGAATCAAACCCAGGCTCTAACATTTGCAAGGCAAGTTCTCTGCCACTGAGCCACATCCCTAGTCCCTAATTCTAAATCATTTCTTAAAAGTTCTTAAAAACTCAAAAATTTTTCATTGTTAATTTATATGCATTTAGACCCATGTTTGATCCCATGGAAAGGAAAGAGAGACGAAATAACCAAAATCCTGGGACAAAGCACGTACATTGTCCCACAGGAATTCTGTGTTTGTAGTATAGGTAAAATTATTCATGCGTCACACCTTTTCTATCTGCGCATTATCAAAAATGTTTTAATCTAAAAAAGATTCCTAAATAATGTTTAAAGCTATGCTTTGAGAGCAACAAAATAATACACATTTAAAATTACCCTATTTTAAAATGCAATTCAAAAAAATTATAAAATACATAAACAATTTAAGTCATTTAATGGCAAATTAGTGAAACTACTCTAAATTTTCAATGATATAGCATCTAACTTAACTCTAAAGTTAAACTAATCAAGCATCTAAGAAACAGATTCCTAACAGCACTGATATTAAAGTCAGGCCAATACAAAGAAAAGTTATCCCTTTAATTTGTACCTGAATGAAAAGAAACTATCACCTTTTGTTTCATATTTTAAACCCAACATAATTAGTGACAGCATTTTGAAGACAACCAGATGTCTTCTTTTTTCAAGTATTCTTTTAAGTACATAGCTTTTTTTAAGTATTCTTTTAAGTACATAGCTGCCAATTATAAAGAATCAAATATATATTTTATATTTTGATTATATTTATATAATCAAATTTATAAAATCAAATATATATTTTATATAGTTGATTATATTTTATTTTGATTATATTTTGATTATAAAGAATTTATATTTTGATTATAAAGAATCAAAGATATATTTTACCTTTTATAGATTATTACATATTTACTAATAAGCCATTCATCATGTATAAAGTATTATCCTGTATATCTTAACAATATGCCAACTCTACTTCAAAATTATTCAACAGTCAAAAATTTCTAATCAATTTCAATAGTTCCTGGTTATATAAAAAAAGGCAATATATTTTCCCCATTGTTAAGGTTTTCACATTTTACCTTCTACTTGCTCTAAAAACAACTCTAGGAGCCAGGAAGATAGCTCAAAGGGCTAGAGAACATGCCTGAAATGCCAAGCTCACTCTCCAGCAATTATGGGGCATGGAGTGTGACTTCAGTGTTCCCAAGTGTGGTCCTGGTGGCTCCCAACCACTGAACCTAGGCCAAATAGCCAGGAGTGACAAGCCCCTGGACACTGCTTTGAAGGCCCACAAATAAATAACAATTCCATTTTCTGGCCTATCTAGTTCTTTGTATCATATCTCCAACTTCTAATATACTTTTTATTATATTTATTAAGTACCTGCTTATACAAACAAGAAAATGTTGAAAGCAATGTGAATATTCTATAGATGCACAAATGTGATTCCTGCATCAATTTTGGATACAGGACTAATCAAGATATTAATCACCCAGTTTATAAATGGATAGAGTTTTTTCCTTCTTTCTTCTGTTTATCATTAACTGCGTATTTCCAGATGCAGAAGCAAAAAAAGAAAATTATCCATTTTTATAATCAGTAATTAACAAAAGGCATTCTCTGAAAAAAGAAAAATGCTATTATCTAAAAGTGAGTTGTCTGTGAATTTCATACATGAAAGCAGTTCATATTCTCCAATAAAACAGCTACCAAGTATTAATATGAATTATGAGATAAATAAGATAAATAAGATACATTAGTAAGATACATTACTAATGTATCTTAGTAATTTCTCTACAAAACATCTCAGATTATTATAGGTAGTATTATAATTTATTAGTAAATCCCATATGTTATATAGCAGTGAAAATACAGATTCAGAGAAAACTAACAATAAAGTCAATGATGGCATCACAGAATGGTTAGCATCAACAAATACAAACACAAAGCATACATATGAATGACTACACCTACCTGTTAAATTTTGAATTGCGTGTTGGTGATTCTGCACCTCTTAGAAGCTGTCGAAAATACTTTAAAAAATATGATTTGTTAAACTAACATTTGGTATTGGAACATAATGTTTTACTACTCTGTTTAAAAAAAATTATTTCAATCAAGTGAGTAAAACCAGTTAAAAGGAGTAAGGATTAAAATATTACAAATAGATAGGACCGGAACAATAATAGTACAGCAGGTAGGGTGCTTGTCTTGCATGTGACCAACCTGGGTTCAATTACTCCATACCCCACATGGTCCTATGAGCTCCACCAGGAGTGATCCCTGAGCACAGAGCCAGGAGTAAGTCCTGAGCATAGTTGGGTATACTGCCCCTCAAAAAAAAAAAAAAGCCCAAAAAACAAACAGAAGTACATAAGTCATTTGATTCCCACAAGTATATATAAAAAAGTATACATCAGAAAAGGGAAAGTTCTGCATCAGCAAAATACTACAAAATCACTTACATCAGGCTGAAACACTGGATCACAATACACTACATGACATATATACCAAATGAAAGTTTTAGAATTGAGAATTGCTTTTATGATTAACTTCTAATCTTCATTAAACTACATGGTAGAAATGAGCACTCGGTTCCCCTCTCCCCCCACCACCTCAGTATGTGGACCGGACCAGGGCTGCTCAGAGCTTACCAGGTTCTGCACTCAGAGATGACTCCTGGCAGGGCTTAGGGGACCATATGGGATATTGAGGATCAAAGCCAGATTGGCCCCTGCAATCCAAGGCACCCTACCCCTTTACTAATCTCTCCAATCCCAAGTACTCACCTCTTAATCAATGCTTAACTTTGCTGTTTACTTTGTTATTAAATCAACTGTCTCACAATATCAAAACCTATTGAATTTTGGAGGAAAATCCTCAAATTAGATTAATACCTAACTTACCTCATCACTGTGGCAGAACATAGGGGTAAACACATTCTCCAACAGCGAAAGAACATGTTCATATGCTTCAAAAAGACATCTCATAGTCTGAAGTTTCACAACATCTATGTAAGGGCCTTCTGCAACTATTTTAAAAAGATTATAGTGTTAAATAATTATAAACAGTCACATAATTACAGTGTTATAATTGCACGTGAATAGTATAAATACAATATATGCCATGACACTGAGAGAACATACAAATAACTTGTCTGATTATGTTTTGCAGAAACTTCACTTTCACACTAGAATCAAAAAGAAGACCCACCAAGCTTCAACTTGGGCATGTTATTAGTTATATGAATTATAAATAAGTTTCTTCATCAAAATTTTTATTTTATTAGTACAAGAGAATAATGGCTGACCATGTATTTCAATAAAAAAAGAACACATGGAAAAAGTAAGGGCTGGAGCAATAGTACAGTGGGTAGGGCGTTTGCCTTGCATGCGGCTGACCCGGGTTCATTCCCCAGCATCCCATATGGTCCCCTGAGCACTGTCAGGAGTAATTCCTGAGTGCAGAGCAAGGAGTGACCCCTGTGCATTGCCGGGTGTTAACCAAAAAACAAAAACAAAAACAAAAAAGTAAAAGAGTCATAAAATTCATTCCCATGTGACTTACTTTTTTTAATCTCTTCTACAATGAAGGAATCAAATCGAATTTTATCAATACTTTCATCTAAGCAATATGTTTTATAAATCTTCTGCAATTCCTCATGAAGAGACACCATTTCTTCAACTGATAACTCCGGTCGCAAAATTCTATCATTGAATTCCTCTAGTAAATCAGGAAAGAATTATTTTAATATAAAACCATCTGTGAGAACTTCATGTTCCCAAATTACAATAACAGCATCATCAAAAATTGCAACTATAATTATCTATCAACTTAAGCATTTCAAAAAAGATTTCTGGACTTGGACAGACAGCTCAATGGGCTGAGCACACGCTTCACATGCAGGAAGCCGGGGTTTGATTCCCAGCACAGCATCGTATGCTGAGCACTTTTGGGAGTTTTGGGAGTGACCTCTGAAAACAGAGCAAAGTTGCCACTGAGTACTAGTGCTGAATAGGCAAAAAAAAATTATCAATTTTTTAAATAAACTGAAGTGTTTAATTGGGAGTAAAACAACTGCTTATGCTAACTCCTGGTTCTGTGCTCAGAGGTCACTTACAGTGGTGCTACAGGACTATATACAGTGCCAGGGTTCAAACCAGGGTCAGTAGCATACAAGAAGAGTGCTTTACACACTGTTACTATCTTATCTCTCCAGCCTACTTCAAATATTAAATTCTAGCATATAAACACCTGTCTAAATTTTCTTTAAGTAACACATTGGATGAATTTCTTTTACCAAAGATCTGCTATCTTAAAATTAGATTCATCTGAGGCTAGAGAGACAAGGTAAGGCTCTTGCCTTGTACGTGGCTGACCCAGGTTCAATGCTTAGTACCCCAGAGTGTGCCCTTGTACCCAGGTGATCCCTGAGTGCAGTGTCAGGTATAAGCCCTGAGCACTGCCGGGTATGGTTCAAAAACCAAACAAAAATAAGTAAATCAATTAAATCAGATTCATTTAAATAACTGAAAAAAATTGGACAACTTTTGGGCTCCAATTAAGTTTTTAAATAATATTTCTTGCCATTGTGAAACTATTAGAGATAGAACTAAGAATCTGAACAAATAAGCCATTTTTTTCTAAAAATAACACAGTAGCATTAGGATATCCAAACACTAATTTGTGGTTAAGTGGGCAGTGTCTTCTGGGCCACACCCTGAAGTGCTCAGGGCTTACTTCTAGTGGTGCTCAGGGAACCTACACAGTAACTGGTAATTAAACCATAGTCATATGCATGCAAGGTAAGCATCTTAAGCCTTGGACTCCCTTTCCAATGGCCAATACAAAAATTTTTATAAGAGGCATTATTAACACAAAATTAGCAACTTGATTCTCAATTACTTAAACTGAAACACAGAGAAACGATGGACTTTAACAACAACAAAAACTGAAACAGGACCTAAAGGAGCTGCAGAATGATAGCAGATTCACATAACTGGAACTATCAAAAAGGAAGCAAAAATAAGAAAGAATATCTGATGAGGAGTTGGAGCGATAGCACAGTGGGTAGGGCATTTGCCTTGCACGCAGCCAACCCGGGTTTGATTCCCAGCATCCCTTATGGTCCCCTGAGCACCGACAGGAGTAATTCCTGAGTGCAGAGCCAGGAGAAACCCCTGTGCATCACCAGGTGTGACCCAAAAGGCAAAAAAAAAGAAAAAAAGAATATCTGGTGAGTGAACACCCAAGAATTTTCAAAAATGATGAAATATACATGTATCCAAGAATCTTAGTAAAATCCAGGCAGAATAGAAAGAAAACTATGTATTATAGTTGAATTGCTAAGTGCCCAAAATAAAAAGGTAATTATAAAACCAGTCATGAAAAAAGGAGATATTATAGATGAGGCAACGGACAAGAATGGAAGCTGATTTCTCATAAGTAATGGCACTGTCGAAATAAAAGAATATCTTTAAGGAACTGAAGGAAAAAAAATTTTCAACCTAAAATTCTGTATTCACTAAAAATATTCTTCAACACAGTCAAGTAAATAACTTCAGGCAAACAAAAGCAATTTACACCAAGCAGACTGACACTAAAGAATGACACTAAAGAAAGTGTGAAAGAGTTCAACAGAGGGGCTGGAGTGATAGTACAGCATTCAATCTCCGGCATCCCATGTGGTCCCCCATGCATCCAGGAGTAACTCCTGAGTGCAGAGCCAGAAATAACCCCTGAGCATTGCTGGGTGTGACCCAACTTGCAGGGGAAAAAAAAAAAAACCTTGAACAGAAGGGTGCTACAGAATGGAATAGAGCATCAGAAAGATAAATACGCCAATAAAGTGTCAAAACGTGCAACTAGATAAAAAGTACAGATTACCAAAAGATAAATAAGCATATTCATGCAAAAGACTACTTATTGGCAAGGAAAAAACAGCAAACTATTGAGCACTACAGTAACACAGAATCCTGAAAAGCAATATCCTTAACGAATAAAGCTTAGAATAGCATCCTATATGGTTCCCTTAGCACTGACAGGAGTAATTCCTGAGTGCAGAGCCAGTAATCCCTAAGAATCACTGGGTGCGAAAGGAAGGAGGGGAGGGGGGGGAGGGAGGGAGAGAAGGAGGAAGGGAGGAAGGAAGGAAGGGAGGAAGGAAGGAAGGAAGGAACAGACCAATGATTGCTTTGGCATGAGTGAGAACTGAACTGATCATTTAAGAAGAGCTCTAAAGGAACTTTCTGGGTGAATGAAATGTACCATCTCAACAAAGGTGTAGTTTACGTGAACATACACATTTTGCCAAAACTGATCAAACTGTATACGTAAGTTCAATTAGTTTTACTATGTATATTACAACTTGCTTTCTAAAAATTTACAATTTCTTTCTCAAAAGAAATTAGAGCTGGAGGGTTTAAAGTGGATGCCTTGCGTGAGTCCAGTCCCATTAAATCCCTGGAACTACTTTTATGGTCCCCTGAGCAATGCCAGGAGTGGACACTGAGCACTGGCTGGTGTAGACCCCAAAAAATTACCTGCATTTAAAATATTAATCAAATAGAGTGACCCTTGAGCAAAAAGTAGCCCTTAAGCACCTCCATGTGTGGCTCTCATGAAAGTCTTAATAATATTCCAGGAAGGTAACTCAAAAGGCATTCCACTCTGGTCACCTTATCCCAGTTTATGATGTAATTTCTCACCCTTCACAATGGAGCAACTACTCACACCCTTCTTTAGAGTGAAAATTTTTACTGCTCTTGGGAATTCCTCCCATCTCCTCTCAGTTCCCCTCTTCTCTTGCAAGAAAATCAGTATGTGAGTCTAGCAATAGAAACAAATTTATTTTCAATTTTTTTTAAAGGTCAGGATGGGGGGACCCCGGAGGAATGGTGCACAGGCTCAGAGTGACAGCTTTGCAAACCTGGACACCAAATCATCAGGCCACACAAATGGGTCAAATACTATGAGGAATCATCCCAGGTCCCTGAGCACTACTTGGGAAGAAACTCTCTAAAAAAATATTTTATAAACAGCCCACAAAGTTTTAAATTATTCTCATTCTCATAGAGCAAGATTTTATGGTTTATAATCAAACTATGTATTTAATTACTCGAATCAAAATAATCCAAAATATGAGGCTGGAAAGGCAGAACAGTGGGTAGGGCAGTTGCCTTGCACACAGTCAACCCAGGTTTGATCCCCAGCACCCTAAACAGTCCAAGCACCGCAGGAGTAACTTCTGAGTACAGTCAGGAGTAACCCCTGAACATCACTGGGTGTGGCCCAAAGAGAAAAAGAAAACAAAAATCCAAGACAAAAATTAATTGAAATGAGTAACTTGGATCTTTATTTTTGTTTGAGGGTCACACCTGTCATTACTCCTGGCACAGTGCTTGAGGGACTATGTAGTGTCAGGGATCCATAATGACCAAGTCCCTAGTATATTTTTCATTATACTGAGTTTTCAGGTTTTTTTTTTTTTTTTGCTAATAGGATTTGGCTAAAGTTAGTTATAGATTATGTCCCAATCTGGAAAAGAAATAGGCACTCAAGAGAAACAGAGTTCTGATAAACTTATAGAATATATAGCAAATAAAATTCAAACAATAATAATCACAATAACAATAATGAATCTGACCTATATATTCAACTACATGAAATATTTTTAAATGACTTGGTAAAGTACATAGATAAACCTCACCCACAGTCAGACATATCTGCAACACGTGCACTGCTCCTTCTTGTTTCAAAAAGTTCATAAAACGAAATAAGAGATCTTGTTGCTCTCGGATTTGCTTCAATTCTAATTTCAGCACCTTGATACAATATGGAAGAGTAAGATAATGCTATAAAAATAGGACAAAACTATACATAACAATCAACTTAAATTATTGCTGAAAATACTTACAGATGGCTTTTTATTTCTTGGTTCTGCAAATTTTTGCAAAAATGGAATCAATGATGAAGGTGGTTCAGTTGCTTTTTCAAGCTTTGAAGAAAGAGAATAAATTTTTAAAATAATATTTCACTTGACCGATAGTAATCAAAAATTCAATGCAATGTGGTCCAAGCATTTAAATTAAAGTTCAATACTCACTGGACTGTCATCTATAAAGATGATTAGCAAATGATTCACAGTATCCTGGTTGGAAAATAATAAGCACAGATCAGGTCAAAATAATTCAATTACTAAAATTGAATTATTTACCTAAAATTCTCAAAGTTTTTATCATATTCTGAAATTACATTAAAAAAATCAAAATAGGGACTGGAGCAATAGTATAGCGGATAGGGCATTTGCCTTGCATGCAGCTGACCCGGGTTCAATTCCCAGCATCCCATAAGGTCCCCTGAGCACCGCCAGGGGTAATTCCTGAGTGCAGAGCCAGGAGTAACTCCTGTGCATCGCCGGGTGTGACACAAAAAGCAAAAATTAAAAAAAAAAATCTAAATAAATGAAGCAGTGGGAAAACAGCTACACATGTATGTTTGGTTTTTTTTGGGGTGGTGGGAGTTAGGCACACCTGGTAGCACAAAGGCTCTAGTCCTGACTTGGCAATTAAGGGTTGGTCCCAGTGACGCTTGGAGAACCATGCAGTACTAGTTCTCTGACTGTGAAATTTAAAATGTTACTAAGGGCCAGAGCCCAGAAGATAGCTCAAGTGACTAAAATGCATGGCTTGTATGTAGGGGGTCCTGGATTCAATCCTCCATGTCACATGGTTCCCCAAGCACCACTGGGAGCAACCCTCAAACACCAAGTCAGAAGCAGACTCTGGGCCCCGCCAGGTGTGCTCCAAAGCAGTAATAATAATCTAATAGATTATTTGTGCTTCTTTAACATCTTACTGGACCAATAGTAAAAACTACTCAAATATTCATCTATGGATGATTGGATAAGCAAAACATGGTATATATCTACAATAGAATATTCTTTAGCCTTGAAAAGAAATTTCAATATATGCTATAATATGGAATAACCTTTGAGGACACGACCCTGACCAAAATAAGCCAGTCACAGAAAAAAAAAGGTATCTAATTTCAATTATATGAGGTACCTAAAGTAGGTCAAATGCAGGCAGGTAGTATAGGAGTGATTGCCAGGGCTAGGAGGAAGGAGAATTGGAAGAATTTTTTTTTTGCTGTTTTTTGAGTCAACGTGATTTACAGTATGTTAATATCAGGGCTTCATGCATATAATGTTCCAATACCACACTCCCCACCAGAGTGTTTTCCCTCATCCCACCCCCACCATGATAATCTGAGTTCTGTAAACCAGTTCTCAAGTTCTATTGTCTTTAGCATTTGTTAGGTAATTACAATTTAATAGGTATAGTTTCAAAAGACTTACAGATTTACAAGATGAAAATAGTTCTTGAAATGGGTAGTAGTGACTGCTACAAAACATCAACAGATTACTACTACTGATCTGTATGTGTAAAATACTTCAGATGGTAAATTTTGTGTATTTTACCACAAGTAGGGGAAAATTTTAAATAAGAATCTTACTGGATCAGCTAGGAAATCCAAAGACGGAAGAAATAATGAACCAGAGAGTATCTCTCTTAAGAGCAAAGTCAGAGATCTGGAAAAAAAAATAATAATTGCATACATTAACTATTAGTGATATACATCAATTCTTACCTGGGGATCTTAATAAATGCATGCTATAATTCGGTAGGTCTGGAGTATGTCCTAAGATTCTGCATTTCTAACAAGCTGCCAAGCAATGCTTATGCTACTGGTTCATAGATCACCATTTTTAGTTTTTAATGGACTAAAGAAAAATACTATGTAAGAGGAGAAAAAGCACTTCCTGAGCAAAAAGAATATGAGAGCACAAGAAAATATATCCTGCCTCGAGATATCTTAAAGGTTTAATATATATTTTTAAAACAATACTTACAATTATATCAAATAGCATAATTACTTAAGTACATTTAATTGAAATATTTAATATATAGGGCTGGGTAGACAGTACTGAGGTTAGGAACTCAGTTCATCCCCTAGTACAACATGGTCCCTGGAGTACTGTACCAAGCATGGCCCTGGAGATCCCTGAGCATCTCTGGATTATGTCCATCTATCCCTGAGCACTGTGGAGCCCAAAAACTACAGCAGCACTAGGCCGTAGTACTAAACTGTCTAGCCCACTTAACTAAGAATCTCCAGGAGTGGTCCCCAAAGTCCCTAAGTCCACTTGGTAGCCCCCTAAATTAAAATATTAAAAACTTAAAAGTAGGGCCTGAGTGATAGTACAATGGGTAGGGCGTTTGCCTTGCACGCAACCAACCCAGGTTCGATCCCCAGCATTCCATATGGTCCCCTGAGCACCGCCAGGAGTGATTCCTGAGTGCAGAGCCAGGAGTAACCCCTGAGCACTGCTGGGTGTGACCCAAAAAGCAAATGAAAATTTAAAAAACCTAAAGTAAAATCGAATAAATATTTAATAAGTACGTCACTGAAAATAAGCCAGCTAAGGAGAATACTAGGTGTTCTCATTACTATTCCCATCTGGATACCTTAACATCCAAACTTTGGGCTTAAAAGGGTACAGGGATTAAGATGCAAGCACTTAAGCTTGCTCTTGCACTCAGCCACCCACATTCGATCCCTGGCACCACCACTTATGATTCCCCAAGCCTCACCAGGAATGATCCCTGATCACAGAGCCAGGAGTAAGTCCTGAGCACAGCCTGGTAAATGCGGCAAAAAAAAAAAAAAAAAAAACAGTCTGTCTGTATAATTTGTTCAAAGTGTTTCTGTCAGTGAGTCATAATGCAAAATTCTCTAGAATACTAATACCATATACTAAGGAAGCATCAAATACTAATACTAAAGACTAAGGAAGTAACAAAGTATCACTGTCACTGTCCTCCGCTGTTCATCGATTTGCTGCCCCAGTAAAGTCTCCATTTTGAGACATGTTGTTACTCTGTTTGGCATATTGAATACCTCATGGGAAGCTTGCCAGGCTTTGCTGTGCAGGCGAGATACTCTCGGTAGCTTGCCAGGCTGTCCAAGAGGGGCAGAGGAATCGAACCTGGCTCAGCCAGGCTGGCTGCTCATAAGGCAAACGCCCTACCGCTGTGCTTTCGCTCCAGCCCAACAAAGTATAAAAATCTAAAAACAATTTAATTCACATTTATCTTTGATTTCCTAAGATCACTCCAAGAAAAAAGTCTAAGCAGTAAAATACATCATAAATAGTGTGATATCTAAGATGACATTTAAGACCTAAAAAAATACCTTTTCTAATTAAAAATTATTCATATCATAAACTAATCTCAAGTTTTAGGGTACTCCTATTATGATTAAAAATAGCAATTCACATATGGCATAATATGCAGATACTGTTATGACATTTCTAATCTATTTATACCTGCAGTCTGTTGCTTTAGGAGGCAAGATATAAGGAAAAAGTAGTTCAGTAAGTTTTCTTAAATAGTGTAATTCATCTCTTCGACTCCTCAAAGCCACATGAAGATCTGGACCATATTCTTCCAAAGCTGCTTGCTGTAAAAATGCTGTATTTTCTACTATAAATAGATTTTAAAAAATTAATATTAAAGAACAATATATATCTTCACCTAATTCCCCTAACCTAGAAAAATCACTAGTCATTCCTTTCCAGACCTTTTTTCATTCCAATAAGTATTTCATTGAGAAACTGTTTTAAAATAGAATAGAAATTATTTTTGCTCATTAATATAAGTCAGGCTTTTTTGGTGTTGGTTAATTGTGTATTTTTTTGTTATGAGAAATCAAGAGATGAATGAGTGGTTTATTTCTCTTCCTTTGGTTGTCATTAGTATTGCTGTGATGACAAGGGATCACAGCTTGCCATGGTGTTCATACACTGGACTGTGGTTCTCACACACTTTAGCTGCAGTGTTCAGCATAATAATGTTAGTTGTGGTGTTCACAAAGTTCTAAACATCTAAAGTTCATTTAAAATTTTTCTAACTTTTAAATGAATTGATAATTTTTCCTGTGGGAAACCAGATTTTATACTTATATCACTCTTTTAAAGATTAAATTTATAAAAGTAAAATTTTTTTAAAGGTGGGGGAAGAAACCATTCACATAAAGCACCAAATGTCTTACCTTGTTCATCCTCTACAAAAACAAATTATCTATCCTAAAACTAAACTGTGTTTTTATGCTACAGCTACACACACAGCTGGCTGTGATACAGGGGTTGCACACACTGTTGTGATGTCAAAAGTCCCAAACAGCAGAGTTCCCAACATGTGGGAATGCCCATATGAGGATGACACCAAGGATCAAACTCATGGTCTCATAGCTGCATGTTTCTAAACACAAATGAGTTTGAGAAGTGCTGAGTTAATATTTAAGCAATTTCTTTGCCACAGAACTACTCATGAATTTTTGGCATGTCAGTCCTTATTGGTAAATAACTGGGAGAATACAATATATAGTAAACACAGACGATGTCGAGCGGGGCCAGAGAGATACCTTGCTTTGTTTTTGGTCAACCCAAGTTCAATCCTTTGCACCCTATATGGACTCCAGAACTGCCAGAAGGAACCCCGAGTACAGAATCGCGTGAAAGTCTTGAGCACTACCAAGTGTGGCATATCCTACACCTGCCCCAAATAAATAAGCAAATAAATCATGCCATCTATTCTACATGGCCTTCTACACAGTCTTAAGTATTCTCCAGAATAGGGACTGGAGTGATAGTACAGTGAGCAGGGTGTTTGCCTTGCATACAACCAACCTGGGTTCAATCACCAACATCACATATGGTCCTCCAAACCCTCAAGGAGTAATCTGAGCAAAGATCCAGGAGCAAGGCCTGAACAAGACTGGCCTTACAAACGACAAAATAAAAAAGTATTCTCCAGAACATCCTTAGGGCACTCCACTGACAGATAGAGATTATTTATTTTGCAAAACAGGTATGAAGCACAGAAGCACTTTTGTTTAAAGGGAAAACATTTGGGACTGGAGTGACAGCACAGTGGTAGGGTGTTTGTCTTGCACGTGGCTGACCCGGGTTCAATTCCCAGCATACCATATGGTCCCCCAAGCACCACCAGGAATAATTCCTGAGTGCATGAGCCAGGAGTAACCCCTGTGCATCGCCGGGTGTGACCCCCCGCAAAAATTTAAAAAATAAAGGGAAGACATTTTAGCTTAACCTAACATCAAATGCCAAGTCAAGATTTCACTCATTCAATCAGAAAACATTTACTGGAGCTAGAGAGATAGTACAGCGGGTAGGGTGTTTGCCTTGCATGCAGCTGACCCAGGTTCAATTCCCAGCATCCCATATGGTCCCCTGAGCACCGTCAGGAGTAACTCCTGAGTGTAGTGCCAGGTGTAACCCTTGTGCGTCGCCAAGTGTGACCCAAAAAGCACAAAAAAAAAAATTACTGAACATATGCTGCATCTTATCAGAACTTTTTTTTATGACATCTTATTGTCTCATTACTACTTTGGAAAAACTTGCAGGCTATCGAATGTAGCCTGCCCACAGGGCAGAGTCTGGCAAACTCCCCGTGGCGTACCAAATATGCCAGATACCAGTAACAATGAAGGGTCTCTTTCTCCTAAATAGCCTTGAATATAATCTCAGGGCTAGGATGAAAGAGACGTTACTGGGGCCTGCTCGAGGCAATCGACGAATAACAGGATGATGAAATGAAAATGAAAAAATGCTGCATAAAAATTATGACAATAAAAATGCCATGACACACATGAGAAACAGTAGGCAGGTAATTATACTAAGCTAAAATTTAATGTACAGATATAAACAGTGTATTAAAATTTTGGACAAGGGTTTAAATATATAGTTTAGGCTCTAGAGAAGTCCTGAAATATTTCTTAGAAGAAGGGAGCTAACATAAGAATAGTGGTATTGTAAAATTAACAGGGTAGCAATACACAGAATGAATCAGAACAAGTTAAAACTGAAATTATACAAAATAAAAGGGTAAGAGATATGAAAGATATCTCAAAGGAGATAATGAAGGTTACAGACTATCACTCAGGAAGAAAGATGAAAGCCATCAATAACATAAAAGTTAACTACATTTTAATTTTAACGTGTTCTTGAGCTTTCACAATCACTTGCAAGACTAACAAACTACTGAGGCCAGGGACAAGAGTTAGTGGTAGGGTGCCTGCCCTATAACCAAGAGGCCTCAAGTTTGGTACCAACCCACAAGGTCTAAAACCCCTCTCAGCTTAAGAAGTTTTTTCCATGACCCCAGGTATATAAAATACATACACAATTCAAACATTTACTGATAATGAGTCATACATTTTTGTCATTTGCTTGTTTTGGGTTTTGGACATCTGCAGTACTCAGAAATTACCCCCAGCTCTGCCTTGGTAGTGCTCAGGAAAGCAGCTGGTGCAGACAATGGAACCTGTATCTCCCACATGAACAGCACGGACTTAGCTGGTTGCGATACTACTCCAGCCCATAGATTTATTTTAAGACAAAATTTTCCCAACTTCCATCCCACACATACAGTTACATGAACCCATGTAGGGTCATGACCACAATTAAAGCACCAAGAATTAGGGCTAGGAAGATAGTACAGAGGTCAAGTGACTTGACTTGAAACCAACCACAATTAAATCCCCAGGACTGCATGTGGCCCCCAACCACCTCCAGGAACAATACCTGAGCAACAGCTGTGTGGCCCATAAAAATGGCCTGGCTTCCAGTTGCACTGTCACTGGAATCCTCTGTGCCCCATCGACTCTGGCACATCGGAACCAAGTGTGCAACTCCCAGGCTTCATACCAAAAGTGAAGCGAAGGGTAAGAAGTAAATAAAATATGAATATTAACATTTTAAAGTTTATACTAAAAGTGACTTTATTCTAAAAATTAAAACACTCTTACCTTTCTGAGTGGCTTTAACTATCACTTCTATATGCTTCATTGCTGCTTTCAACAGTTTCTTGGTTATAATAGATGGAATATCCACCTAGAAAAAAAAATCATCAACATCAAAATAGAACTTTAGAAACTATTATACCTGTTACAATGGAACACTGCACATAAAATACCAGAACATAAAATCTTAAAAAAACAGATACATAGGCCAGAAAAGATCATAAAAGGCTAAGTTGCTTGCCTTGCAAACTGTCAATCCCAGTTTGATCCCCTGTACTACATATGGTTCCCCCAAGCCACACCAAGTGATCTGAGCAGAGTCAGGAGTACTAAGCACAGCCAATTGTGGCCCAAACCACTGTCCCACCCTCCAAATGAGATACGACTTTTCAAAATTAGTTTAAGGACCAGAAAGAGAGCTCAGAAGTCTTAACTCATACCTATATGCAAGAGGCTGGAATTCAATCCCAAGCACTTCATGATTCCCGACCCCCTAGTACCAATGGGAGCAATCGAAAAGCATAGAGTCATGAGTAGTTCCTGAGCACTGTTGGGTGTGAACAAAATTATACATACACACACACACACACACACATACACAGAGTTTTATGGGGGTGGGGGGTTATTTTTTGGGGGTGTCATAATCAGCAGTTCTCAGGGCCTACTCCTGGCTCTGTGCTCAGGTATCACTCCCAGCCACGCTCAGGGGAACATATGGGGTGCCAGGGATTGTACCAGGGTCGGCTGAATACAAGACAAATACCCTATCCACTGTACTATCTCTCCTGCTCCTATATATAGATCTTATCTATAGATATCTCCAAATCCCCACATTTCATATTAAAATATGTACTTTATGGATCTTTCACATTTATACATATGTATGCATATGTGTATATATACGCATATATATATAACTATAGTTTTAAAGCACTAAAGCACTGTATTCTTGAACCATACTAACAAGACAGTTTTCATAACTGTCTTAAAAGACTGTACAGTGTAACAATCAAGACATTTATTACTGTTTTTTTCTTTCCTACTTTGAAATACAGAGTTGAAAACATAACAAAAACAAAAAGCTGACACACTTAAATTTAACTTTCTTATCATGGAATTTTCTCATGCCTCTGATAAAGGCAAAGTATGTCATGTAGAGTATTGTGCCTTCGAGGTACAGCCTTTTGGCAATTTATTTTAGGTTTCTGTTGTCTTTTGCTGATATGTACATGTAAGTCTTCAATCCATCCTCACTAACCTACATAATCACTACAGCTTCCAACCTTTACATATCTGGGGGGACTGGAGCGATAGTACACAGGGTAGGGCATATTTGCCTTGCACGTGGCCAACCCGGCTGACCCAGGTTCGATTTCTCTGCCACTCTCGGAGAGCTCGGCAAACTACCAAGAATATCTCGCCCACACGGCAAAGTCTGGCAAGCTACTCGTGAGGTATTCGATATGCCAAACACAGTAACAAGTGTTACAATGGAGACGTTACTGGGTCCACTCGAGCAAATCGATGAAAAACGGGAGGACAGTGACAGTGACATATCTGTGGAGAATGATGTAATTTAGTATTATCCCAAAACAGAGTACCTTCAGGCACTTGAAAAACAGGATTCATCTTGTCTGGGCTGTTTTTTAGTTCTGTTTTTCTTTTTTCCCCAGAGGGTAGTATTAGCATACCCAGCAGTGCTCAGGGCTTACTCTTAGCTCTGCACTCAGGGATCACTCTTGCTGGGGCTAAGGGTTCCACATGCAGTGTCAAAATCAACTTGGGTTGGTCACGTGTAAGACAAAACCCTCCCCACTATAGTATCTCTCTGGTCCCAAGAGGATTCAACTTGTATGCTAAGTTAAAAGTTCATTTTCACATAATTTTAGCAAATACAAATTTATAGTTTCAAGGTAATGATAAGTTAGTGGCTTTTAGCGGATATTTTTCTTTAATGTATTTTAAAAACCAACATAAAGAAATGTCAAGAATAAAGCTACTGGAGCGGGTAGGACATCTGCCTTGCATGCGGCTGATTTGAGTCTGATCCTTGGCATACTGTATGTCCCCCAAGCACCGCCAGGAGTAATTCCTGAGTGAAGAGCCAGGAGTAACCCCTGAGCATCGCCGGGTGTGACCCAAAAACCAAAAAAAAAAAAAAAAAAAGAACAAGCTATCAGGGTCAGAGACATAGTACAGGGATAAGGTTTAGCCTTGCAAAAGCTATCAACCCATTTCAATCAGAACCAACATATATGGTTCTTCAAGCAGGCCAGGAGTGACCCCTGTGTACAGAACTAGAGGTATGCCTTGAGCACAGCTGGGTGTGGCAAAAAAAAAAATGGTACTATGAATAAGATGACCCTCACCTAATCTTTGCTCTTTAACTCCTGTGAAACTTAAAAAAATTAAGCAACTTTCTAGAAATCAGTATAGTATAAACCCATTTATCTCTCAATATAGTGATGCAAAGACAGACTTTCAAAAATATTTTTAGCAATGATAAAGCCCAAATCCCCACATTTCATATTAAAATATGTACCTTATGGATCCTTCGTATTAAGACAGATGCAAAAAACCTTAATGTGATTCTCAGTTCATCAACAAAGGACTCATCATCTGTTACATCCCTTCAATTGAGGAGAAAAGCGAACATTGTAAGTTAAAGGAAATACACTTGCTTTACTTCTAGAGACCAAGGAAAGGCAAAATCTAAACTTCCCTTGTACCGTTAACTTACTTTTAATATACAAATAATGCATCACATTATGAAAGATAAAAGTGCATATCCTGAACTAGTAGATGACCCCTTGCACAAGAGAGCTTTGTCAACCAGACTTCCTACTATTACCTCAAGAGAAGAGGCTATTACAGCAGCAATAGCTATACTAAAGAGAAAATACATATTTTAACATTTACACATAGATTTCCTGTCTGAAAGTGATAAAAGTGAGCTGCAAGGGGCAATAAACCAGGATTCATTTTATAAAATTCCTCACCATCAGCTTTACTCAAATGGCAAATGGCCATATTTAAGACAGAATTAAAAAATTCATGGGGCCAGACAGTACAGTGAGGTGCTTGCCTTCCATGTGGCCCAATCCCCAGCATCCCACTAACATCCCCTGAGCCCACCAGGAGTGATTCCTAAGAGCAGAGTCAGGAATAACCTGTGCCCCCACTCAAAAAAAAAAAAATTCACATGGTTTTTAAAAATACTAGATATTTACATTTTAAAAATTAAAAAAATTCAAATATACTGTATCAATACAGAATTGTGATAAAATTTCTTTCAGACTTAGAGTGTTTTCTAGAACCTGAAAAGCTTAGGATATTTTGGAGTATTTCATTTGGGGAAGAGAGTTCTTAGTTTAGGGGGAGCCACACCCAGCAGCACTCAAAATTACTCCTGGCTTTGTGCTCAAAGATCACTCCTGGAATGAGCTTGGGGGACCATATAGGGTGCCAGAGGTTTAATCCAGGGTGGATGCATGCAAAGCAACACACCCACTATACTGTTTCTCCAGCCCTGGCTTAGGCTATTTGTATATCTATCACAAATAAGCAAAAACAAGTTACTTTGTAAAACTAAGTAATTTAACTTCCAGGAAAAATACTATTGAAATTGTCTTTCAATATAATAAAGTAATGTGTGTGTGTGTGTGTGTGTGTGTGTGTGTGTGTGTCTGTGCACTATAGGAATGAAGGGAAATTTCACCTTACTTTCTTTCGAAAGAGTTTTCAAGATCAAGTAGATAGCTCAAAGGGATAGAGGTGTGGGGGGCCAGCAACACCTAGTCCCCCAAACATTGCTGGTTGTGACCCAAGCACTGAGCCTGCAAGAGATCTCCTGAGAACTGCCCAGAGTAGCCCAAGAGACTAAAAAAAGATGGAAGGGGAAGTGGGTAAGAAGTCTGAAAGTTGTTTTCACTTTGCTATTACTAAACTTATGGGCTGGAGCGATAGCACAGCGGTAGGGCGTTTGCCTTGCACGCAGCCAACATGGCCGACCCGAGTTCGATTCCTCCGCCCCTCTCGGAGAGCCCAGCAAGCTACCGTGAGTATCTCGCCCGCACGGCAGAGCCTGGCAAGCTCTCCGTGACGTATTCCATATGCCAAACACGGTAACAACAAAATCTCCAATGGAGACGTTACTGGGCCCGTTCGAGCAAATCGACGAACAATGGGAGGGCCTTTACCTTTACCTTATTTACTTAATCACTTAATCACTTAATCCCCGTTATTCATCCATTTACTCGAGCGGGTGCCAGTAACATCTCCATTCATCCCGGTTGCGTGCTAGCGTAGCCCAATGGTATCTGTTTGTTCTAGGAACATGCAGAGCCTCAAACCGATCATTCAGGGTCTTGACGAAGAAGTCTGACCATCTTGTAAGTGGGCGTCCACGTGATCTTTTGATGTCCCGTGGAATCCAATCAGTAATGGCTCTAGTCCAGCGGTTGTCTGTAAACCTCATTACGTGTCCAGCGCATTTGATTTTTGATGTCTTGGCAAATGAGACAGGGTCCCTGATTCTTGAGCGCTGACGAAGATCAGAACTCCGGATTCTATCTCTCATTTGAGTGAATCGTGATATTCCAAGCATAGCTCTTTCGATTCCTCTTTGAGAGATCCGAATAGCGTTCTCATCCTGTTTTCGTAGGGTCCAGGTCTCTGAGGCATATGTTAATGCAGGAAGAACAGTGGAATCAAAGAGATGTGCTCGTAGCTGGAGGTTCTTTGTCCTTTTAGTTATTTCTTCAACATTCTTGAAGGCATTCCAAGCCGCTCTCTTCCTCCTGCGCAACTCAGGTGCCAGGTCATTCATCATGTTGATTTCTCGACCTAGGTATATATAACTGTTGCATTCGGAGATGGTGGTTCCGTTGAGAGCGAATGGAGCATCAGGAACAAGGCTGTTTCTCATAAACATTGTCTTCATAAGATTCAGCTGTAGTCCGACCTTTCTACATTCACGGTTAAAGTCGTTCAGCATTTGTGCCGCTTGGCTGATGTTTGGTGTTATTAGAACGATGTCATCAGCAAAGCGGAGGTGGTGTTGTTGCCGACCATCTATCTTCACTCCCATGCTTTCCCATTCCAGTCGTCGCCTGATGTTCTCGAGGGTGGCACTGAAGAGTTTTGGTGAAATGGTATCACCCTGCCGAACCCCTCTCTTGATATGGATGATTACTTCTTTGTAGAATGGTGAGATCTTGGTAGTGAATCCACAATAAAGCTCACGAAGGATCCTGATGTATTGAGTTTGTATGCCCTAATTGGCTAGGGCTTCCATGACCACTTCCGTCTCAACAGAATCAAAGGCCTTCTTTAAATCAATGAACGTTAGACAGAGCGGCATTTTGAACTCCCGAGAAACCTCAATGAGCTTAGTAATCGTGTGGATATGGTCGATGGTACTGAATCCTTTTCAGAATCCAGCTTGTTCACATGGTTGTCCTTCATCTAGTGATCTGCTAATCCTATTCAGGATGACTCGAGTGAACAGTTTGTAGATGACAGACAATAGGCAGATTGGGCGATAGTTGCCAATGTCGTGGATGTCTCCCTTCTTGTATAGTAATACAGTCCTGCTGGTTTTCCATTGGGATGGAACCTTGCATTCAGACAGGTAGCATGTGAAGAGCCGAGCCAATGTATTGATGAGTACTGGTGGTAAGTTCTTCAGGTGTTCAGGTCTGATCTTGTCTGGGCCAGGTGCTTTTTGTTTCTTTACCGACGAAATGGCATGTTGGATTTCGGAAGGGAGAACATTGGGAACGACATATCCATCATGTGGTATGTGGTATGTGGGCAAGTCGATGTGGCTATTAAACAGATCTGAGTAGAAGTCATGAATAATCTTCTCCATTGCCCTTCTGGAAGATGTCATAGATCCATCATGATGTCGGAGGGCAGTCATCTTGGTTTTGTAGTTGGTGAAGGACAGGCGGGCTTTACGAATGCTTTTCCCAGCTTCTGCCGCATCTACCAGTACTGCTGCTCTCCTGTTTTTGAGGTTATCCTTGATGGCTTCTCTGTACTGTTTTGCCAGTTCGGATGTTCGCTTGTGGTTGCCTGAGGCATGTGCCAAGCCACGTTGGCGAATAAGTTCAAGAGTGTTCGAAGAAAGGCGGTTTTTTGTGGTTATCTCTCTCTTGGCATTCCTCGCACAATCATGGAGGTGTTGAATCATTCGATCGTATTCCTCATCAATGTTGTCAATGACGACATCTTCCCATGTTGCCACAACAGAGCCAAAGAGCTCCCAGTTGGTGGTCATTCTGGGAGTCCTCTTCTTAAACCTTGCATTCTTTTCTCCTCGTTCTGTGAGGTAGAATTTTGCACCAAGAAGACGGTGGTCTGATCCCGTTTGGAATTTTGGGACAACAGCAACATCGGTTAGGCAAAACCGCCAATTGAATATGATGTGGTCTATTTCATTGTGGAACCGTCCATCGGGAGACTCCCATGTCCAACGTTTAGATTCAGCCTTTTGGAACTGTGAGTTACCATGGAAGGTTTTGGTTGACATGATGAACTCAGACAGTCTGTCACCCTGTTCGTTCCATTCTAGGCCATGGGTCCCGATGTGGAGTTCATCAACTGATCTTCTTGGTCCTATCTTGGCATTAAAATCACCGACAATGATCTTGTAGAAGGTGTGATCTTCTTTATAGAACTTCTCCAGCTCCATGTAGAACTTCTCAGTTTCTCTTTTACCATAACTGGATGTTGATGCATAGACAACAAAGATAGAAACTGCCGGTAGTGAGCCACATCTATGCAAGTGTAATCGTCCGATTCGGGTTGTTAGGCATTCGAATGAATCAATGCTCGTGGCTAAGTTTGTGTTGACAAGGATACCGAAACCACCGACGCCTCTTTCATCACATGTTCCAACAGTTCTTCTCCAGTGTCGAAAACGGCATGATGTGATTGATGTCTTCTCGTTTCGGTCAGACCAATGATGTCGTACTTGATCTTTCGCGCTTGTACTATAAGGTCGTCAATGGATGCAGTAGATGCCAGCGTACGAGCATTAAAAGTACAGACAATCATTTTTGTTTTTCTTTGTTTTGGCAGCCTATTTCTGCCTTGGTATTTTATCAGCCTTTCCTTCCATATCCTTCTCGACTCTGCCATATTCAGGGTTAGGGGAATGAGATCCATTTATTACTGGATTTGGCATATCAATTTGGTCTATTTGGCATAGACCACGGATAGCTTGCCAGGCTCTGCCGTGCGGGTGGGATATTGAAAGGTACCCTGAAAACTTAGAGAAAAGTAAATAAATACTCCCGGGAGCTTGTTGTGATAATCTCTGGATCCTGGCAGTTGTTGGGGTTACACGGCAGTTAGAGGGTGTAACTGTCTAGCTACTGACAGGTCCAGTCCCAAACCGTGCAGGCTTGGAGATCTCAGCCCCGGGTCCCACACACCTGGGTTCCTCTGCCAGTTCTGTTATGCCTGAGGCTTATCCAAGTGTGTGGAGAGTGGCCTCAGTATGGCCTTGGCTGGGGCCTGGAGGTCTTCAGCTGTTTGGGCCCTGGCGAGGATATTTAGGCAGAGGGACTGGCAGTTACAACCAAGGTGGTAGATGAGTGGTTTTTAACCCTTTCTATGCCTGCAAATCAAAATCAGTCCGTGGACTAGTCAAGAAACACCACTGGTCTATAGAGTGGCTCTTAACTAAGAACAATCTGACTACATTTTCTCTAAGAAGGGAACTATTAGCTACTGAATATCCTATAAAGTATAAAATAACCCACTATATTAAATAATTACTTGGCCTAAAATGTCAATGGTTCCAAAATTAAGACAGCCTCCTAATTTTTAACAAGCTATGACAATATACATTATTGGTTCACTGTACTTAAGAGAAAGAGCATACCTGTACCATGGATAGACAAAGTTTTCCAACACTAATTCAAGAACCTGCATAAAAATTATTTTTAAAAAAATAAAATTATTCAAACAATTCTGGGAAAATCAAATATACCACTAAATACATTATTGTCAAAAATAATTTTATGACACCAAATACTGACATTCAATATTATGTTTTGACATAACAATCGTGTGGATGTCAATCTTACATAGTCATTGTGATGATGAGAGAGAATGTGTTCAGAAAATAAAAAAAAAAAAACACCAAGAATGACTTATTGCTCCTTGATATTTTGGCTGATATCAAGTACAAAATGATATACACATTTCTAAATATTACCGCAAGAATAAAAAAATTAAATAACTTGTTTCTGACTCTGAAGTCCTGCTGGGGACAAAAGTGCTGTAGAAAAAAGAAAAATAGTAACAGCCTAGTCCTTTGTATTTCTAACTTTCTCTGTAAGTCAAATAGTTCCAAAACAAAATGAAAGAAAAAGTAGCTAGAAATTATTTTAAGGGACTGGAGCTACAATGCAGTAGGCAGGGCATGTGTCTTGCACACAGCCAACCCAGGTTCTGTCCCTGGCATCCCATATGGTGCTCCAGGACCCACCAGGAATGATTCCCAAGCACAGAACCAGGGGAGTAATCCCTGAGCACCACCAGGTGTAGCCCAAAAGCCAAGTAAAAAAATTTATTTTAAAAGGAGTCTAAATTAGGTGCCAGTGTTTACCTTTGAATGGAGAATAGTGACCAGAAGGGAACTTCTGAGGTGCTGATAATATTCCACTACTCTTTTGTGGGAAGGACTTGGTAGGGAGATTCACAAGGGCAGTACTTGGGAGACCATGCAGTGCTGGGAATGAACAAGGAGCTGCATGCAAAGCAGGCATTTCAGTCCTTTGAGCCATCTCCCAGGCCACAATACTTTGTTTCTTTATATGGAGTTAGTGACTTAAACATGTAAGTTTTGTAAAAATGTTAACTGTACGCTTAAAACCAGTATTAAGTTCTGTGTGAAAAAAAGAAAAAAAGAAACTCTCGTTAAACTTTCAAATGTTTGAGTTTAGGTATAGAAACATGTTTTAATTTTTTAAATGACTGGTGAAAGGCTAAAAAAATTACAGCAGGTAGGGCACTCGTTTTGTATGCATCTGACCCAGGTTCAATCCCTGGCATCTCATATGGCCCGAGTATCTCCAGGAGTATTTCCTGAGTGTAGAGCCAGGAATAACTCCCGAGCATCATCAGATGTTACTTTAAAAAAAGCAAGAACAAAACAAAACAACAGTAGGCAGTTAAGTTTTAAAAACAGTAGAAATGGTTGGGAAAATAGTCGAGCAGCAGATCATTATGTCAAGAACATGCATGGTACCACTGAGAGTAACCCCTGAGCACAGATGCATGAACAGTCCCTAAGCACCACAAGGTGTGACCCAGAAAAAAAAAATTCTGTCTTTCTCCTGTCTTATAAGAATTACTATTAGGGCACCTGCCTTGCAAGCAGCTGATCCAGGTTCAAGCCCCAGCACCCCAAACGGTCCCCTGAGCCTACCAGGAATGGTTCCTAAATACAGAGCCAGGAGAAAGTCCTGAGCACTGCTGGGTATGGCCCCCCCAAAAAACAAAACAAAATATAAATAACTAGGTGGGGCTAGAGAAATAATACAAAGGTTAAAGCACTTCGCTAGCAGGCAGCCACAGCTCTAGTTCAAATCCCAGCACTACATAGCATCCCCAAGCAATACTAGGTGTGGCCCCACCAAATATAAAACAAAAACAAAAAAACAAAAAATGAAAATATTGGCTAAAAATCCATGTAAAGAGAATATCCAAAAACATTTTTTTAACTTATCAGTTGTTACATTTGTGTGCTTCTGTGATGTGAGGAATTGTTTTGGCTCTTGGATAACACCTGGTACTGGCTACAGTTACTCCAAGGTCTGTGCAACATTGCAGGAGACACTCTTCGCAGTATTTTGGGAAACAAAATGTGGATTTCCTAATCAACTAACCACCAAGAACTAATTAGACAACTTAATAAGATGTTCCATGATGGGGCTGGAGAGACAGCACAGCGGGTAGGGCATTTGCCTTGCACTCGGCCGACCCGGGTTCAATTCCCAGCATCCCATATGGTCCCCTGAGTACTGACAGGAGTAATTCCTGAGTGCAGAGCCAGGAGGAACCCCTGTGCATCGCCGGGTGTGACCCAAAAAGCAAAAAATAAAAAAAATTTAAAAAAAGATGTTCCATGATGGACCGAGTACAGGAGTCAAGGCACATGTCTTGCATGTGGCAGAACCCTTACTTGATCCTTGGAGAACCAAAGAGATAAGAGCTCCTGAGCACCAACAGGTGTGGCCCCCCAAAAACAAAACAAAATAAAAATGTTTCATGGACCAGAGCGACAGTACTAGTATGGAGCGATAGTAGTAGTAGTAGCAGTACCACACTTGTACTATCATACTATCATACAGAGTATGACATTTGCCTCGCACACGACCTATGGGTTCAATCCACAGCATCCCATATGGTCCCCCAAGTACTGCCAGGAGTAATTCCTGAGCGCAGAGCCAGAAATAAGCCCTGAACGTTGATGGGTGTGACCTCTCAAAAAAAATTTTACAGAAAAGTTTCATGATTAAATTTACACAGATACTTAACATTTTACATTTGAATGTATAGGGCATATTAAATCTATTACCTCTGAAAGGGATGCATCCACCTTAGATGAAATTTTCAAGTCTAGCCATGGCTGGTAGTTTTCAAGTAACAAGGCAGGCCTAAAGAAAATCAGACAATTAAATCTTTTGAACCTAAAATATAATTGGGAAGATTAACAAATAAAAATGCTCATTTAAGTTACCTGTGTCGTTTACATTTCACTTTACCACAAACAGCACAGCTACGACCTTGAGGAAATAATTCTTGAACTCCTAATTGCTAAAAAAGGAAAATTTGGGGGAAAAAAAAGTTTATCTTTATATATCAACTGTATTAACAAGAATAAACCTTTAAAGAACTCAAAAATGCTTAAGTTCAGGACATTTTTTATTCCTATCTGTTTAGATACTGAAATAATACTTTGTAATACATAACAGTTGCAAACTAAACTATCAACTGACAAAAAAATGCCTAATGAAATGTTTGAAATGTTTGATGATAAGTAAGACAAATTTCTAAGTTTAGAATTAAGGTGAATTGGGGCCAGAGCTATAGTACAACAGGCAGGGCATTTGATCCCTGGCATCTCATATGGTCCCTGAGTGAACCCTGAGTGCAGAACCAGAAGCAACCCGTGAGCACTGGCAGATGTTCCCACCCCCCCAAAAAAAACAATTTTTTAATTAAAAATAAAATTTGAATTGTTGTGGTTGTATACCTTTGAGTGTCAATCTCAATTTTAAAGTAATATTCTAGTGTAAAGAAAGGCAAAAGAAAAAATATTTTCTATTTCTCCCAAACCTCAACTTTACTGTGAAAGAAGATAAGTGATAAGCTATTAAAGTGCCAGACTGAAAATAGGCAACACCTTCAGCTAAATTTCCTCTGAGTGAAAATGCCATCAAATCTGAAGTAGTACTTTGGATAATTATCAAAGACTTCAAATCCTCATCTATTAACTATGGCCTTTACCTACTAGAGAAACATTCAATATCCCACCCCTTTACCAAATTTCAGAAATACAAATTGCTTTGACTAAGCAAACTATACAGTATTTCTATGGAGCAAATGGATTAAAAGCGTTAGGTAATTTAACTCAGATTCCCTAATTGCATCTGTGCCTGAAAAAGGCTTGGAAAACTTTTAATTAAAGTATTGATTACAAGGTTTAATTGTAATCATTAAAATTTTTAATTTAACAAATGTTGTTACAAGGTCCTGACCCAAAATTATTTAATCAAAATCTCCTATTTCCCTGCCGCCATGGAATTGCGCAGTGGACGAGGCTTGGGTGCATTCAAGATTCCACTGTACCTGTAATCCACCAAGGCCAAAAAAGGAACCGTTGCTAGAGGTGTAATGGACAAGAGTGTTGCTTTACAAGAGGTGCTGAAGACTGCTCTCATTCACAATGATATCACACAAGGAATCCCCGTGAAACTGCCAAAGCCTTAAGCAAACACCAGTCCATCTTTGTGTGCATGCACTCAACTTTGTGTGAGGAGTCTATGTATATCAAGTTGTGAAGACCCTTTGTGCTGAACACCAGATCAACCCTACTAAGATAGATGGTAACAAGAAACTAGGGGAATGGATCAGACTCTGTAAAATTGAAAGAAGGAAAACCCTGTAAAGTGGGTGGCTGCAGTTGGGTTATAGTTAGAGACTCTGGCAAAAAAAAAAAAAAAAACCACACAGGCCAAGATGTCATTGAGGAATACTTCAAATGCAATAAATGAATAAATAAAAATTTGGGTTCTTTAAAAAAAAAATCTGACAACAGGGTCTAGAAAACTACTTTTTGTAAAGATTCCACTGGCAATTCTATCACATAACCAGCTTCAGGAACCTATGTTTTTATTTACTGCCTGCAAGTTACTATGTAGATAGATCACACTTTAAATTATGAAATTCAACTTTCTGATAATTCTGGATTTTGTTTTATAGATCCTCCCAGGAGAACTACATAATGACATGTAAAATTCATTCTGAGTGTTTTCTAATGTCCTCCATTATTAAATAGATCTTTAAAATCACTTCTTTAACACGCTTTCAACTCACTTAAAAAAATATAAAATTTACCTTGGGTTTGTGTTTTATTGTGAAGAATATGTTTGGTAAAAGAGAATCAGGTCCTAATGAGCAGTAGAATGTGACAACTCCAGCAACAAATGACCAGAAGATCATTAAAACGTGAAGATACCTTAAGAATAATGAAAACAGTAATCAGAATTTTAAAAAAAAAAAACTAACACCTTTTTCCTACATTGCGTTCATAAGCATTTAAGCAACTACCCTATCAGACTGAAGCAATTTCTGTAACCAGGATTTTCTACATTTATTAACCTTAAGAACCACTGTGAATGCTATCAAGATTTTCATCAAGTATAGATAAGTGTTAGTTCTCAATACAATTTGGTACCTATTTTGTTATATATATAAACTACCTATACTTCTACATTCTAATAATAATATAATCACTGTGACTGGTTAAAGAAACTCTGGTACATCTACACAATGGAGTACTACGTAGCTCTTAGAAAAGATGAAGTCATGAAATTTACATACAAGTGGTACAATATGGAAAGTATCATGCTAAGCGAAATGAGTCAGAAAGAGAGGGATAGACATAGAAAAATTGCATTCATCTGGGGGATATAAAGCAACAAAATATGAGATCAATACCTAAGAATAGCTGAGATCAACACCAGGAGGATTACTCCATAACTTAGAGGCCAGCCGGATATTCTAGGGGAAAGGGCAGTTCAGATAGAGAAGGGAACACCAAATAAAGGGTGTTTGGAGGATCCTCCCAGGAGGGGAAATGCATGTTGAAAGTAGACTATGGACTGAACATGATTGCCACTCAATGCCTCTTTTGCAGACCACAACACCCAAAAGGAGAGAGAAAACAAAGGGGAATGCCCTGCCACAGAGGCAGGGTGGGAGGGGGGGTGGGGGGAAATGGGCACTGGTGGAGGGATGGGTATTTGATCATTGTATGACCGAAACTCAGGCACAAAGATTTGTAAATCTACAACTGTACCTCATGGTGCTTCACTAATAAAATAATAATAATAATAATAATAATATAATCACTGGAATTATTTCTCATGAGAGAAATTTTAGGCATTTTACCAAGTGCCTACTTTTTACCACACAGTGCTTAGCAATGAAGATAAGAGAGAAAAAGAGCATGACCAGTGTTTCTATTTGCATGGAAAATACTAATAGGTATAACCAGTAAACAAATAAAGTACTATGCAATGTGATTGTATGTTCTATAATGGCAAAGAAAGAATTTATGATATGAGAACACCATAGGCAGAATACACAACCCTATCTGAAAGGACAGAAAGCTTTTCCCCCACCTTAGAAAGTAGTGTTTAAGGAAAAAACTAAAAATTAAATGAGACAAAAGAAGACAGGCTAGTAAACTGGAGCAGAGAAGGGAAATTCAAACATCAGCATGTTACTGAAAGAGCTGAGCACAGTTCCAAGAAAGAAGTGGCTTCAAGATTATGCTGACAGCAAACACCAAACATAAGCCAGATGATATAAATCATGTTAAAACGTCTCTGCACATGGGTAGCCCTCACATTCTACTATTCTGATAATACACAAAGTTCAGTTAACAATATTTTGTGAAATATCAGCTCCCCAACAACACAATTCAAATTCCAATCACCACATTACGCAGTGAGATGAGAATCAAGAGACAATCTACAAAGGAGGTGGTAATGAAAATACCGGCTTTATTTCAAATCTTGGTTCTATGTCTCTCTGAGACCCAGTTAACGCTCCAGTGTTTTCTGCACTTACATAACCCTCACAAAGAATCCCCATGTTGCTGAATCTATTGTAATCTGAATTTCTGTCAGCTACCATAAAAAATCCTAAGCAAATCCTGTGAGACAGTGAAGTTTTAAAATTTTTTTAAATTAAGTTTTATGGAGGGGACAGGAGATGCCTCAAAGGATGGCACATATGCCTTGCATGTGGCTAACCCTGATTCAACCACCTGCACCATGTATGGTACCCCAAGCACTGAGAGAGTGATCCCTGATGACAGAGCCAAGAGTAAGCCCAAGTCCTGCTGGGTGAGGAAAGAATGGTAAGTGAAAATCAAATTTTGCAACCTATGATGAAGTGATTCACAGTGTAAATCAATAGTAAAATAAAAACAGTCTGTCAGGCAAAATACCAGCAATCACTACCAGAGTCCACAAAAAGTGAGTTAACTCTATGTGGAGTTGTCCTCTGTGTGATAGAACAAACAAAACCCTACTAAAGTATTCCTGCAACAATAAACAAAATTTGATTTTAAATCCAACTGAAGACTGGAGAAATAATATAGCAGTTAGGGCACCTGACTAGCATGTAGCACTTGACCTGCATTTGGTCACCTACAGCACCTCAGCACCACACATGGTTACCTGAGCCCTGCTAGGAGTGATCCATGAGCAGAGTTCTAAGCACCACTGGGTGTAGCCCCAAACCCAAAAATAAAGAAAACTAACTGCGCATAAACTAATCCCTGCCTACAAAAATATTGAGATGAGCTAACAAAAATTAAAAAAAAAAAAACTGAGGTGAGAATTAAAAAAAAAAAAAAGAATGCCAGTAGCCAACAGTACATGGGCTTAAAGAACCAGCCTCACACAAAGTTTTTTGTCAAAAGAGTTCAAATTGTCAGTATTCCACATGCCTCAAGAGCAGTCCTGACAGTTCTGCTGTTGGAGACACCCAGAGGAAAAAACTTCCAGCCACATCACAGTCAGTGTGCACAAGCACCACAACAGCAGGAGAGACCAGTGAGCACTGCCACTACAAAGATGTGCAAGTACAACGGACAAGCCCTGGCGAGCAGTACAACCATATCTGTGTGCTTCCACAAGCCAGGGTGAGCACAGATGGATGCACTACAACTAAGAGAAGAGTAAACCTCATGCATATCACAGTGGGGTG
The DNA here is from genome assembly GCF_029834395.1 of Sorex fumeus. NCBI lineage: Eukaryota > Metazoa > Chordata > Mammalia > Eulipotyphla > Soricidae > Sorex > Sorex fumeus. The sequence goes on along the minus strand of NW_026606065.1, from coordinate 265,079 downwards.
TGCAAGCACCACATATAAAAAATGTGTTAGCACCAGAATCAGCCAAGGAGCACTCCCTAGTCCCTGCTTTATCAAAAGGGAAATACAAGGGGGAGAGGAAATTTTTAAAAATCACCATGATGAAACCATCAGTAAAATTCAGAATGTGAGCATGACTCAGTTTCTAAAAGAAGTTGATGAAGAGACGCAAGTGTGGAGGCATGTTTTGAATCAAGGTTGGAAATGCCTCCTTTATAAGTCAAGTACGAGCTGCTTTTGTATGCCCTCAAGCTAAGGAAACATTTACATGTTCAAAGGTTTGGTTTTTTTTTTTAAAGGAAGCAGGTCTCTGGGACAAATATTATGGGGGACAAGGCACTGGCCTTGCATGCCATGGACTCTGATTCATCCCCACCAGTTACCCCAAGCACTTCCAGGAGTGACCACCAAGCAAAGAGCTAGAAGTAGCCCATAAGCAATGTCTAACATGGTACAAACCCCAACCAAAAATACACCAAAAGGACCAGAGATATAGTAGAAAAGATAAGGTGTCTGCCTTGCATGCAGCTGACCAAGGTATGATCCCCTGCACTGTATATGGTTCTCCCAGCCACCAGGAAGTGATCCTTGAGCACAGGGCCAGAGGTAAGTAAGTCCTTAGCAAGGCTGGTGTGGCCCAAAATCAAAACAAACAAAATACTTTGCAAACCCTTGTTCTAGATTATAAGAGATATGTAAAAGCAGCTGACAAAATGAGTAGGCCTTATTTAGTTTCTGATTAAAGCAAAAGTGCAAATTTATAGACTTAGGAAACATTATTATAGTAGTTATTTGATATTAAATAATTGCTGTTAACTTAATAAGATTGTTATTTTCAGGTTTTCTATAGAAATTATTTTTCAAAAGGAGGAAAGTTCAAAGTTTTAAAAATATGCAATATATGGTTGATGACTGAGCTGGGTGATTAGTGCTTAGAAGGTCCTTGTAATTTTATAGCTTGGGAATTTTCTAAACTATCTGATCATCTTAAAACAATTTTGAAGACATTTAATTATCAGAGCTTGAGGTGAGGGGTGGTTCAGTAACAGAATACCTGGATGACAGGCCTAAAGTTACAAAATTCAATCCCCAGCATCGTTCTGATGCAACTGCTGCCTCAGCAGGCTGGTGCCTTAGCAGTGTAAAATCACTGGAGTGGAGGAGAGGAAGGAAGGGAAAAGGAACCTGATAATTAGATGAAAGAGGAAGAAATAAAGGATAAAATTATAAAGGCCATGAAGGTCTAAAATAATAACGAGAGATAAGAAAATAAGGAAATCGTGTCCTAAAAAAGGCAGGGTGCTTGGGATCTAGAGCCTAACCAGAAGAGACTGTAATGAAAAGAGAGAGACAGGTTTACCCTTGAAGCCTATGTTCTTTCTCCACTGAACACATATCACTTGCTTGTCTCTATGTCTCTTTGCTTGTTTTTTTCCATTCTAGAGGAGCCCAATGTTCTTTTGAATATTTACTTCCTCTTCTTCTCTCTTCATGTCTTCCTATGAAAATTCTGCTCAAAAAAAGCTATCATGTTCACTCCCCCCAAAAAATATATAGTTAATAAAAAAGGGAGAGACCAATCAAACAAAATATCAAAGAGAAAGAATAGATATATGGGGCCAGAGAAGTAGAGAGGGTAGGGTGTTTGCCCTGCACAGGGCCAACCCACGTTCAATCTCTGACATCTCATATGATTTACCAAGCACCACCAGTGAGTGCAGAGTCAGGAGTAACCCCTGAGCATTACCAAGTGTAACCCAAAAGGCCCCCGCCCCCCCCCCAAAAAATAGATATATATGAATGGATAAGAATGTAAGGGGAGGACACACGAGGGGGGCTGGAAAGATAAGTACAACAGGTAGGGTACTTGCCTTTCACATGGATGACCCAGGTTTGATGCCCAGCACCCCATATAGTCCCCCAGTCTCAAGGAGTGATTCCTGAGAGCCGACCCTAAGCAGCACTGCTGAGAATTTCCCAAAATCAAACAGAAAAAAGCAATGGAGAGGGGGCTGGAGCAACAGCACAGAGGGTAGAGTGTTTGCCTTGCACGCAGTCGACCTAGGTTCGATTCCCAGCATCCCATATGGTCCCCCGAGCACCGCCAGGAGTTAATTCCTGAGTGCATGAACCAGGAGCAACTCCTGTGCATCGCCGGGTGTGACCCAAAAAGAAAAAAAAAAAAAAGCAATGGAGAGAGTTGGGAAGGGGTAGAGAGACAGTGCAGGCCCTTGTTTATGACTGATAATCAATTGTATTCACAGCATCACATAGTTCCAAAGACAGCCAGAAGGAATCCCTAGGCATCCCTTCACACCACAAAAAAAAAAAAAAAGAATGTGTTTAAGGAACAGGGGAGATAGCTCAAAAGTCTAGAGCACATCTGGCTGCGTAGGCACCTGCTTCCATGGCTAGCACAGTATGGTTTTCCAAGTACCACTTGACCATCTAGTATAGTGGTCCCCTGCTCTACTGGGGAGATTCTCCATTTCCATTCCACTTAAAAAAAAATTAAGAAAAACGAGAAACTGGGGAGATAATACAGTGGGTAGGGTGCTTGCCTTGCACACAGAGGACAAATATCTATTATTTTTGGGGGGCGGGGGCTTTTTGGGTTACACTACACAAGGCAAGGTAGGGTGCTTGCCTTGCACACTGAGGACAAACCCCTAAGCCACACAAAGAGTGATCCCTGAGCACAGAGCTAGGAGTAAGTACCACCACATGTGGCCCAAAAACAAAAATGTAAAATAAGGTTAATACTGGTACCAATCTTTATAGTGTTTTAAGAATAAGAGACAAAACAATTTCAAATATTTAATGAGAACATTCTATGAGCTGAGCACATCCTTGTATTAACCAATTCCACAGTCCACGGTCCTCCTGTGGTTCATCGATTTGCTCGAGCGTGCCCAGTAACATCTCCATCGTGAGACTTGTTCTTACTGTGTTTGGCATATTGAATATGTCAGGGGTAGCTTGCCAGGCTTTGCCGTGAGGGCAAGATACTCTCGGTACCTTGCCGGGCTCTCCGAGAGGGGCGGAGGAATCGAACCCAGCTCGGGCTGGCTGCACATTAAGGTAAACGCCCTATTGCTGTGCTATCGCTCCAGCCCAAGTAATCATCAAATATTCAGATCTTGCTATTTTAGATGAGGAAATGTGACAGATGGAAGTCAGACCACTTTCCCAGAGCCTGGATAAGAGGTAAATGATTAAGTGGTAAATGGGGGAGGTAGAATCAAATTTTTATAGCAAAATTTTCCAATTTAAAACGTTCAACTACTGCTTGGCTTGCTCTTCAAGCACCTGTTCTCCCTTGAAATGTTATCTCGTTTGCTTGCCTCTTCATCTCTTTGCTTGCTTTTTCCACTCTGGAGAAACCATGTTCTCTCTTAAACACATACTTCCTGTTTCCCCTCACATTCAAAGTATGTTTCAATAAAAACTATCTTACTTCACATAAAGAGGGAAAAAAAGTTCAACTACAACAATAAAACTGTCTCAATGGTAAATGAAAACCCTTTTGGTTTGTTCCACAATCCTGCCTACCCGGTTACGCTCAGGGCTTACTCCTTGCTCAGTGTTCAGAAATAACTGCTGCTGGTGGTGCTCTGGGGACCGTATGTGGTGCCAGAGATTGAATCCCTTTCATCCCAGTGCAAGGTAAGCACCGAACTGTACTATCTTTGAAACCTACATGAAACTTTTAATAATATACTAGGCATAAAGTTACAAAGTGTTTGTTATTACTGGTACAATTCATTACTAGTACATGAGTTCATCATGTCAACTAGCACCATTATTGAAATTAATTTAATACTCAACATTTAAATGGTCAAATATACAAGTTTATAGAATTTTTCTAGAATTTCTTTCATACTTCTAGTTTATCCTAAAATATTGGAAAGGTGAGAGCAGTACAGAATTTATATAAGATATGCTTTTATGTTTTTTCATTTTTTTAAGGCTTCCGGGCCACCCCCAGAGGTGTGCAGAGGCTTTACTTCCAACTCCATCCTCATTCCTAGGTGTGTTCAGGGGACCATGTAGTACTGGGGATTGAACACAGGCATCCGGAATGCAAAGCATATTTATCTCCCTGGTTCAGTTCTCTTTCACAAATCATTTACAATGGTCAAAAGGTCATATTCATTTCTCTTTTCACAAAATCCATAGTCAATTTATATGAAAGAAAAATGTGTATACTAGGAGCCAGATAAGACAATACAGCATGCAGGTCAACCTGGGATCGATCCCTGGCTTCCCACAAGGTCCCCCAAGCCCTGCCAAGAATAATCCAAGAACACAGAGCCAGGAGCTAAGCCCTGAGTACCAATGGGTATAGCCATTGTATAAACAACAAAAGTAAAACAAATGTATACATTAAATAATACTTAAAAAAAAGATCCTTATGTATATGAGTGCAGGACTATTAAAAAAACTTCAAAATGTTATTATAAGTAAGCACTGTCCTCCCGTTGTTCGTCGGTTTGCTCGAGCGAGCCCAGTAACGTCTCCATCGTGAGACTTGTTGTTACTGTGTTTGGCATATCGGTAGCTTGCCAGGCTTTGCCGTGCGGGCGAGATACTCTCGGTACCAGCTATAGAAACGTCTGACCTATTTATTGATCGGAGTACTTGCACACTGCCAACCTTACCGACCGACCCAGATTCGATTGCTCCGCCTCTCTCAGAGAGCTCGGCAAGCTACCGAGAGTATTATAAGTATAGCGAGGAAAACTTCAAATCTCTGCATTAACCAGTGAAAATTTTAAACAAGATTTCTAACATTTCTAAAATTTTACTGGTTTTTCAAATATACCTGTGCAGTACTGAGTGTAATACCTGTGTAGAAATCATTTACTAGTAATAAGTATAAAGTGTATCTGCACATTCTTCTCATGCCTTGGGCCACACCAAGGTCTGTGCTCAGAGGTTGTTCTGAGGGGTGCTCAGGAACTCATGGTGACGGGAATGAAAATGGAGAGAGCCACATGCAACGGAAGTGCGAAGGGAGAGACAGGGGAGAAAAAGGTAAGGGGGAAGAGAGATTGATTTCTGAGATGTTCCCAGTGTGTGTGATGGAAAAAATCAGTCACTTGCAATGAAAGCACTATAGGGGAGTGTGCGCGCGTGTGTGCGTAATTTCTGAGATGTTCTGTAGTGTGTGTTGCTGTAGGCTCAAGCACGTTACCCGCCCACACTGTATTTCTGGTTGTGTGTATATGTGCATGTATGTATGTGCAAGTGCTTTATCTCTCTGGCCATGTGTGTAATAGCTAAGATGTACCCAGCATTTTACACTCCCAAGAGAAAAGACATTTTCTTGTATGATAACCTTCCAGAAATAAAACATGTCTGTGTGCGCACATGTGACCACAGATACATTTTAAAGCAAAGCATGCAGGGCCAAAGAGGTAACACAGCGGTTTGGGCATTTGCGTTGCACTCGGCTGACCAGGGCCCAATTCCCGGCATACCATACGGTCCCGAGCAATACCAGGAGTAATTTCAGAGTGCAGAGCAAGGAGTAACCCCTGAGTATCTCTGGGTGTGACCCAAAATGCTAAAAAACTTAAATAAAGAAAATCATGCATACAACATTCACTGGTCTATACCTTCCAAAGGCTTTTAGGGTACACCTAACCATTCTTTTATTCAAGGCAGTTCCATGATTTTTTTTTTTTTTAGAAACTTCCAATTTTGGCCAATACGAACGACAGAACAAGCCTGAGAACATGCTTTGTACACTGGAGACCAAGTTCCATCCCCTGCATACCACTGTGCCCCCAGAGTACAAGTCAGGAGTGCTGCCTGAGCACTTAAATGCCCCAAAATCAAACTTAAAAATCAAATAGTATTTATCTTTAGCTTGATCATGCCATTCCTTCGTAGCGTTTCCTAGGACAGTATCCCAGGGTTTAGTAATGCACTCCACCTCTCAATTACATCCTTGGGCACATCTCTACCGTTTAAAGTCACTTTTGCAAATAACACACAAACAGAAGTATGTCACATACTAAAACAATTTCACTCATAAGCCACACCACCGCGGACGACATATTTTCTCTATGCATGGTAAAAAAGTAAAAGGGGCCCGAGTGATAGTACAACAGGTAGCGCATTTGCCTTACACACGTGCCAGTCTTGGTCCTCCACATCCCTCAAGGTTCCCCTAGCACCACCCAGAGTAATTCCTGAGTGCAGAGCCAGGAGTAACCCCTGAGCACCACCGGGTACGACCCCAAAAGACCAAAAACTAAACAAAAATGAAAATAAAATCGAGTGCAAAGATCACACACTGTGATCAAGCAGGCGAGCTCAGAGAGCTGGTTCAACCTGTTCCTTCACGGCCGGCCCACGCCACAGATGGAAGCAGTGAACCCGAGCGGCGGGCAGGGCGCTTACCTTGCACGCGGCTGACCCAGGTTCGATTCCTGGCGTTCGATGCGGTCCCGCAAGCACCAGCAGGAGTGACCACCTGAGCACAGGGTCAGGCGTAGACCCTGAGCGCCGCCGCCCCGCCCCCGCGTGTGGCCCCGAAAGCAAAGATCAAGGGCCCCTGGTCGCGACAAGAACCGTGTAAGAGTCCACGGACACTTCGCAGGCGGCAGGCAGCAGAAACCCTCCCGCCTGTGTCAAGGGTCCTTCCCACTCTCTCGCCTCCGACCCCTCGGGATCAAACCTCCGGACGTCCCGGGCCAAGCCCATTTCCCAGCCAAGACGGAATCCCACTCCCATCTCGAAGGAGCTCCGCCCCTAAAACCAACAAGCGAGCCGGAAGGCCACTGCTCCGACCTTCGCGCCCAGTCCCGGGCAGTGGCGACTTGACTAATAATGCGGATAATAATAACAATAATCAACCGTCAACCACGTTACTCCACTTCCAGGAGGGCCTCAGAACGGGCACGAGGGCTGGGAAGGGGAACTCGGCGACGTGCGCGGGTGACGAGGGGCGCGACGGTGACGGGAACGGCGACGAGAAGCCCCGCGCAGGAGCCCGCGCCGACAGCCCCGGGGTCTCGCGCGTCCCCTCGGCGCGGCAACTCCCCCCGGCGAAGGGCGCAAGGAAGGGACCTCGGGGTCCCCAGGGAAGGGCCTCGGAAGCGGGCTCCCGTCGCGGCAGGAGCGGCCACCGCCCCCGGAACGCGCAGCGTCCCCCGCCGGCCCCCGGCCCCCGGCCCGGCCCCGCGCGCCCCGGCCCCGGACCCCGCTCGCCGGCCGCCCGGAAACCCGCGACTACCGAGGCGGCGGCCCTCGGAAACAGCTGGGCGCGGAGGAGGAAGGAGCGGACGCCGGGAGGCGCGGCGACGACGCGGCGGGAGGCGAAAACAAGACGGGCCGGCGGCTGCGGGGAGCCCTGCGCCTCCCGGCCGCATTTCCGGGCCCCGCGGCGCCCCCGAAGGCCCGGCCGCCGCCCTGCCCCCGGCCGGCCCCGCGCGGCCGCCGGTACCTGTTGAGGAGCAGCGAGGCGGCGCTGAGGAACAGCAGCAGGCAGCAGAGGCAGCAGAAGAGCGGGTACTGGCGGCAGAGCTCGCGTCCCGCGTCCAGCCGGAGCCGCTGCTTCAGCTTCCCCGCCGTCGCCCGCACCCAGGGCACCATCGTGGCCGGCGTCTACGGCCAGAGCGCGCTAGCTTGCGAGGCCCAAGGCGGAAGGGCCCCGCATCCCTCGGCGGCCCGAGCTCCGCCGCCGCGGCGGACGGACCCACGCAACCACCGACCGGCGGACCGTCCGCCGGCGACAGTCTCCGGAGGCCCCGCCCCTGCCCCGTCGCGCATGCGCGCCAGCGTAGCTCCGCCCCGCGGCGGCGGGTGGGCGGTGCTGGCGCAAGATGGCCGCCCGCTGCGACCGAGGTCATCACCCCGCCCGCCGCGCCCTCGCGCCCCGCAGCTCCGCCCTCTTCGCTCAGCGCCGCGCGCGGACCGTCCCCAGAGTTTTCGGCACTTCCAGCCCCGCGACCGTCCCTGTTCGGGAGTCCGAGCGGGCAGTTCTAGTCCTGCAGTCTCCAAGAACTCCCTGACTCGCGGAGCGGGGCAGGCTCTACGCCTGCATGGGGGGAAAAGCCGTAAAGACGGCCGACACCCGGGGCGCGCGGGGCTGCCTTCTTAGTGACCGCTCCGCGGCCGCTCGGGGTGTGGACGGGGCCCGTGCAGAGCCCCTGCGAAGGAGTCGGAACCTTCCGGCCGCCCCCTGACCCTGCGAGCCCGCGGCCGAGCGAGGCAGAGCTGATTCACACCAGATTCCGAGTCCGAGCGCACACTGGACTCCACGAGGAATCCCACAGGGCCGCCTTGCTCCTAGCCAAGTCCCCACGGGGATGCGTTCGAATGTCCGGGTTCGCAGCTACTCGGGAAAAGTAGGGAGATGCGCCCGTAATAAAAAGTGCTTCGGGAATGGAGTGCTTACCTGGCACACGGCTAAACCGGGTTCAATCTCCGACACCCTCACGGACCCCCAAACCGCGCCAGGAGTGATCCCTAAGTGCAGAGCCCAGAGTAAGCTCTGAGCACCTCCAGGGGTGGCCCCCAATTTGTTTTTTAAAGCTTAGGCCCGAGCTCCTGCAGATCTCCCATTCAGTGACCTGAATCATTCCTCCGAGCTGAATGTGCAGCAAAGCCAAACCCTCCGTAGAAGCCACAGTTCAGATCTGGTGCCTGAGCTTGAGATCACTGCTCTACACCTGAATCTTGACCTCCAAGGTGCAAGGGCAGAATTGCTTTTTAAAAATCCCAAACAGGGCAGGGACCGGAACATGGTTCAGCAGGCAAGACTTTTTGCCTTGGACAGGGCCCACCAGGGTTCAGTCCTGGCATCCCATATGGTCCCCCTGAGCATTCCTGAGTGCACAACCAGGAGTAAAGCTGAGCACTGCTAGGTGTGCCTCCCCCCCACCCCCCCAAAATAAAGCTCTAAGCTCTATTTATGACAGGGAAGATAACTGTAGCACTGCACTGTCTTCCGTTGTTCATCTATTTGCTGGAGCGGGCACCAGTAACGTCTCACAACGGTGAGATATGTTGTTACTCTTTTTGGCATATGGAGTATGTCACAGTAGCTTTGCCGTGCAGGGGAAATATTCTAGGTAGCTTGCCAGGCTCTCTGAGAGAGGCGGAGGAATTGAACCTGGGTCAGCAGCATGCAAGGCAAACACCCTACCCGCTGTGCTATAGCTCCAGCCCAGAGAAGATAATTACCACAATAAAACCCAAGTACAAAATAGTTTTATGCAATGTATTTTAAATGCCAAAATTGGAAATTCAGTGCATTTAGAGGAATAATACAGTGGGTAGGGAGTAACCCCTGAGCATCACCAGGTGTGGCCCAGAAACAAAAACAAACATAAAGCCCAACACTTGCCTGGAAGTCGGCAGATCCTGGTTGGACTACCTGAGCGCAGAGGTATTAGAAAAAGCCCTGAATACCGCCATAGGTGGCCCCAAAATAATATATATATTTAATAACACAAATTACCAACATGTTGTGTATTTCACGAGTATTTTTCCTTTGTTTTTATTCCGACTCCTGGATCATCCTTATAAACAAAAGGTGTATGTTGAATTTTTGTATATCAGGAATGACTGCAGATGCATACATTTTTGAAACTGGGGGCGGGCTGCTGTGCAAAGTGCCAGTGATCAGTCCAGGTCCTCATACATATATTCCTCCACTGTCCACTGTCCATGACTGTCCACTCTCACTGTCCTCCCGTTATTCATCAATTTGCTCGAGCAGGCCCAGTAACGTCTCCATCATGAGACTTGTTGTTACTGTGTTTGGCATATTGAATACATCACGGGTAGCTTGCCAGGCTTTGCCGTGCAGGCAAGATACTCGGTAGCTTGCCGGGCTCTCCGGGAGGGGCGGAGGAATTGAACTTGCGTCTGCCATGTTGGCTGCATGCAAGGCAAAGGCCCTCCCCGCTGTGCTATTGCTCCAGCCCACATATATTCATAATATGTATATTATACATGCAAAGTATATCTGTTCTACCACTGAGTTACATATGCTCTATATCCCAGCCTGAAATAAAAGACATTTCTCTAACAACAGCTCAAGAGCTCTTTAGGTTCTACTTAAACTTTCTTAGAGCCCAAAAAAATTTCTAGACTTGCGGAGCTGAAGAGATAGGGCGTTTGCTTGCACGCAGCCACCGGGTTCAATTCCCAGCATCCCATATGATCCCCTGAGCACCGCCAGGAGTAACTCCTGAGTGCAGAGCCAGGAGTAACCCCTTGCATCGCCAGGTGTGACCCAAAAAGGAAAAAAAAAATTTCTAGACTTGCAACTCCTTAACAGTTATAAGTACTATTAATCTTGGTTCTGAAACCAGTCCCATCTTCTGTAAATATTTTTTTGTGCAAGATTAACTTGATCAATCACACTGCTGCACTCTCAATTCCAGAACAGTAATGTTCCACGTTTATGTTTGAGAGTAAACTGCGTGAAAAGGGGATTACTAAACGTCTATGGACTGCACTTACTCGGTTTATTTGACTTTGGAACCACACCAGTCAGTGCTCAGGACTTACTCAGAGATCACTCCTAGAGGCTGGAAGTAGTTGTTGTTGGGGGACGGTATGTGGTGTGGGTGTAAGAAACGCAAGCAAGGCAAGTGCCCTCCCGCCTCTGGCTACAGTCAGTTTTGACAGAGTACAGGGCAGACACTTGCCTTGCACACAACCACCCATATTCAATCCCGGTTCACCCCTTATGGTACTCCACGCCAGCCAGGAGTTATCTTTGAGCACAGAGCTAGGAGTTAGCAATGAGTACTGCTGAGTGTGGCCCAACTCCCCCCAACGCCCACAGAAAAAGAAAACGTTCTAATACGGGATGCGACCAAAACGGGCCAAACCAATTAGCTTAAGCAAAAATTACACAGAGCCAAAGCTGGAAGATGCCTCTCATAAGAAAATTAAGTCAGGGCTGGAGCAATAGCACAGAGGGTAGGGCAAACTTGTACGCGGCAGACTCGGGTTCAATTCCTAGCATCCCACATGGTCCCCCAAGCACAGCCAGGAGTAATTCCTGAGTGCATGAGCCAGGAGTAACCCCTGTGCATTGCCAGGTGTGACACAAAAAAAAGCAAAAAAAAAAAAAAATCCAAGATGAAATTATTCCTATATTGATAGTCCTATAACATAGGCCACTAAGCACTCAACATGCAATATTTCAATAAAATTATGTTTTTGAAGACAGCCTGGATATATTATTCAACTAAAACTATGTTACATGTTAAATAATTTGGAATGGGTTAAGGATATTTGTTTTTACTGTAACAATACATATAGACCGAATGATGGCCATTCAATACCTCTATTGCAAACCTCAACACCAATAAGGAGAGAGAGAGCAAAAGGGAATGCCCTGCCACAGAGGTGGGGTGGGGTGCGGGGGATGGAGTGGTGGGAGGAATACTGGGATCATTGGTGGTGGAAAATGGGGCACTGGTGAAGAGATGGGTACTCGATCATTGTATTACTGAAACGTAAGCACGGAAGCTTGTAAGTCTGCAACTGGACCTCATGGTGATTAACAAAAAAATAAAAACCATGACTAGCAGAAAATTTTTGTTTTGGTGGCCACACTCAGTGGTGCTCAAGCACTAACTCCTAATGGTTGCTCAGGGGTACTCTGGGCAGTGCTCAGGAGACCGTGAGTGCAGTGCAGAGGATTGAACCTGGGCCTCTGCACAACTCCCTAGTCCCTAAACATGTTTAGATATGTAACAGCTTGCATTATATTTCTACTACTTCCAGACTGTTTTCTGTGAATTGAATGTATACAACGTACAGTTTTTTTTTTTTTTTTGCTTTTTAGGTCACACCTGGCAATGCTCAGGGGTTACTCCTGGTTCATGCACTCAGGAACTACTACTGGCCGTGCTCACGGGACCATATGGGATGGTAGGGATCGAACCCGGGTCGGTCCGCATGCAAGGCAAATGCCTACGCGCTGTGCTATCACTCCAGCCCCACAATGTACAGATTTTTATAAATGACAGTGTTATCATGTTAGACATACATTTTGAAACCATGAAAAGCAAAATAGGGCTGGAGCGATAGCACAGTGGTTGCAGCCAACATGACTGACTCGAGTTCGATTCTTCCGCCCCTCTCGGAGAGCCCGGCAAGCTACCGAGAGTATCTCGCCCGCCCGGCAGAGGCTGGCAAGGTACCCGTGACGTACTTGATATGCCAAACACGGTAACAACAAGTCTCATGATGGAGACATTACTGGGCCCGCTCGAGCAAATGATGAACAATGGGAGAACCGTGATACCATGAAAAGCAAAATATAGTGAATGCATTAACTGAAGGGTTGACAAACATCAAGCTACATCTCAACGTTTTAATATTTAATTTACTGAATGGCTGGAGCGATAGCACAGCGGGTAGGGCGTTCGCCTTACAAGCGGCCAACATGGCCGACCCGAGTTCGATTCCTCCGCCCCTCTCGGAGAGCCCGGCAAGCTACCGAGAGTATTGGATATGCCAGACACAGTAACAACAAAGTCTCCAATGGAGACGTTACTGGGCCCGCTCGAGCAAATCGTCGATCAATGGGAGGGCCTTTACCTTTTACCTTTACCTTTACTGAATGGCAATTAAATGTAAGGCACTGTACTAGATGTGATGGTAATGATTTAGCACCATTTTCTTTTAAAGAACAGGTTTCTGAAAGTTCTGAGGAAGGAAAGAAAGTAGCCCACAGAAGAGAACAAGGACTTCTCTAGAGTAGAGAGAGCCCCAGAACACAACCAGAGTTAAAGTTCATATCTCAGGAGGGGAGATATGGTCGATATGAGCTGATAGCCGGGGCAGGACACAAACTCTCATGCTTGGCCAGCACATGTGCTCTTACTATTTTTCTGACCTCCAAAGGTTTATAATCTGACCTCCAAAGCCTTCACACATCGGAGTAATCCCTGAGCAGTGCCAAGTGTGCCCCCCCAAAAAAAAACAAAAATAAAAGTAACATCTAACACAGGGCATATTTATAAATAAGGTCCTTTTAATTATAATTGTCACACTGTACTCCCATTGGTTATTTATTTGTTCGAGCTGGCCCAGTAACGTCTCCACCATGAGACTTGTTACTGTGTTTGGTATATCGAATACATCACAGGTAGCTTGGAGGCTTTGACGTGCAGGCGAGATGCTCTCAGGAGCTTACCGGGCTCTCCAAGAGGGGCAGAGGAATCAAACCAGGGTGGCCATGGTTGGTCATATGCAAGGTAAACGCCCTACTGCTGTGCTATCGCTCCAGGCCAGTTATAATTATCAAAGTAATTTTAAATTCTATGTGAAAAGCTATTTTCAGCTACTGAGAACTTCTGGGAAGCCTTCTGAGAAGACAATAATTTTAGAGAGTCTAGAACTTACTGCTTCATATTTCTGAATTTTCAGAAGTCATTCAGCACTAGGCAAGCTTTGTTGGAAAGGAAACCCTATGGTGCTCAGGGTTTACTCCTAGCTCTTCTACAATCAGGAACCCACTCTGGGCAGGGCTTGGGGGGACCACACGGAGTTGCTGGGGATTGAAGCCAGGCCAGCTACTTCCAAGGCACCTTACTAGTATACTATCTTGCAGGCAGGCAGTGTGTTTAAAAATTGGTACTTAACCCTGATTTCCCTCCACTTCACTATAAAACTATACAAAGTATTTTTCAAGGTAGTACAATTAGAAAAGATGGTGCTGAATACTTCACTGATGACCCTGAATATAAACCAAATTTTAACATGTTGAGGGTCTTCTTTGTATATGACACTAGTCTAAGAGAATGTTCTTTTGTTATTTGTCTTATCTCTCCCTGCCCCATCACTTCAGTGCTTCTCAAAGTATCCCTCTAGAATTTGAAACAGGCTCTATCACAAAAAATGGCATCTCCAAGTTTTTTTCCATCTCAAGTCCCTGGAAAGATTGCTCAAAAGGCAGAGCGTGAACAATGAACCATCTGGCTAACTTGAAACAGTACCACTAGGAGTGGCATTAGATCTCTTAAGAATTTATGGGAACCCAGTACCATGTGAACTTTACTTAAGCTAAATCTAGCTATAAAATAAGCAAGGTAGCAACAAAGGTCCAAAGGCAACGTAAAGGAGAACTGATCCACACAACTGAGTTGAAGGAAAGGGGATTGGAAGATGGATGTGTTGAGGTCTTTGAGGGAAGGCAATGGGTACATTGTTGATGAGTCTGGTGCTCAAATTATGAATATGGGAAACAATTTCTAACAGTATTATAAACCAGATACCCAATTAGAAGTTTTATAAATTTTAGAATAAAAATAAAATTAGCCCAACATACTACAGTCAAGCAGAAACCCTTAATCATTTGAGAATCTTGGCAATTATAGTAAAAAACGAATGAAAAACTTCCTTTACACTGAGTTACTATTTAAATTTAGTTTCTTCAACTCAGATGAGCATGGCACATATTATTCAATAAACAGTTGGAAGATATATCCTCATGTACTCAATGTAATTAAAAACTACCCCAGAAGTTCACGGTAGGTCTATCCAACTTAGTTTTATAAAACTCCAGATAGTAGCACTAATTTACTATCAGATTTTTTTTAATTGAATAACTGTGAATTACAAAATTACAAGGATACTGATTGAGTTTCAGGTGTATAGTTTTAACACCAATACTTTCACCAGTTCACATTTTTATTTCTTGAGGTTATTATGAAAGCAATAAAAATGCTATACATTTCACATAATATTCATAAAATTCTTTAACAATATCTATAATAGATATTGACAAGACAGAATTAACTTTTGTAAGGTTTCATTGTTGAGACCAATTACAAATAGCTCAAAGTAATTGTCCCCTTTTAAGAACTAGGTTTTTTAAATATTCTTAAAATGGCTTATATACATATTCAACCTCTTCAAGTTTCATAACTATTTTTCACCACTATATGAAGCAATTATTTCGGGGGGGAGTGGGGAAGAGTAGCACCCAGTAATGCTCAGGGGTTATTCCTGGCTCGGCACTCAGTAATCACTCCTGGTGGTCCTCTGGGGACCATATGGGAACCAGGGATCAAACCCTGGTTGGTTATACGTAAGGCATGTACCCTACCTGCTGTACTATCACAATCCAGCCCCGTATGAAGCAATTACTGATAATAATGGAGAGAGGGAAATTAGTAATCGCCTTATAAACACTGGAAAAAATAAATAATATTAGCAGTAGTAGAGAAAATGTAAATGACTTGGAGTCTTCTTGCAATTAAAAGCAGTTCTCATATTTTCAAATATTTTTAATGGGTATTTAAAAGCCATCGTCTTCCCTCTACATATGCCTTTAAGCAGGGGTTGATAAATCTGACTTCAAAATATAAGTCATGTTACAAATGTATAGTACAATTGAGAAAAAAATTAACTTATTTAACCATAGAAAGCCGTAACAAGACTTTTATATCAGGAATATTGTTGATCATCTTCATCTACCTAAGGCAAAAACTTAATTTTCACTAAAGATTTTTGTTACTTGAAATGGAATATAAATACTAAGTCACAATAAAATGTAGTCAAAGACAAGGGAAGTAGCTATTTATACACAGCTATCACTGGAAGGCTTGGACGAACTAGAATCAAATTATTAAATCTTAAATCAGAGATCAGAGCACCAGTATAGCGGGTAAGGTGTTTGCCCTGCAAGCAGCCAATACGGATACAATATCCAACATCCTATATAGTCCCCTGAGCCCTACCTGGAGTGATCCCTGAGTGGAGTCAAGAGCAAGTCCTAAGCACCACCAAGTGTGACCACCCCCTAAAGACAACTGAATTTTAAAGCACAAAATGGCTTTTACTTATTTTTATTTATAGTGCTATTATATATTCTACAGATATGCAGTATCAATTGTGTCCCTTATAAATTTGGTGATATATATATACATATAATATGAAGTTCATTGTATTAACTTTCCAAAAGACGTTTAGAACTTGGACAAAAAGGCCACTTCAGATCTATTCATAAGTAAATGTTCAAATGTAGCTGCATGCAATGAAAAATGAACAGGACTTTATCACTTACAATACGCTGTGACGTAAGAAAGCAAGAGTTGACATGCAGACCTGCAAGTGCAGAGCAATCAAGTGCTGACTCAAACAGAGGTCCAAGAATAGGGTGATGGCTCGAAAAGGGTGAACAATTGTTTTGCATGCAAGAGTCCTGGGGTCAAGTCCTGACACCACATGGAGCCAGAAGCACTGAGACAGGAGTATCTACCTTGAAAACTGCCAATTGTATGTCCAAAACAGGAGTCCAAATAGATGTGCTAAAAACTTGTGGATATATACTGAGGAGGGGAAAAGGTGGGGAACATATGAATAAGAACAGTAAAGAATGAGGTCAGATTAGAAAATTAGCTATGTGCCAGTAAGACTAGAGTGATAAATATAACAAAGGTCTAAATCAAAGTTCCTTTGGGTCTGGAGGGCTGGAGGGATAGCACAGCAGGTAGGGCATTTGCCTTGCATGCAGCTGACCCGGGTTCGATTCCCAGCATCCCATTATTGTCTCCTGAGCATTTCCAGGACTAATTCTTTAGTGTGTGAGCCAAGAGTAACCCCTGTGCAACTCCAGGTGTGACTCAAAAAGCAAAAGTAAATAAATTCCTTAATACGTTTTCATACTAGACAAGACTAAATTCTGTCAACAGCTCTTCAAAATAAACTTTAAAAAAGGTTATCATCCCAGAGAAACTGCACATGAGCTAAGATACTTGCCTTGCACTCAGCAGACTCCCAATTCAATTCCTGCCACTACATGATTCCCCACATCCAGTGCCTGTGTCCCAAAAATAAAACAAAATTATCATTTCCTTGAATCAGTAGTGCAAAGCTAAAGGTGATTGCTTAGCATGTGGCTGTAGCAGTGACCCTGTTTCAAATTCCTGCACCTCCCAAGGTCCACAAAAGCACAGTCCTTGAGCAAAGATCTTAGGTGTGGCCCAAACAAATAATAAGGCATAAGGCCCTCCCGTTGATCGTCGATTTGCTCGAGCGGGCCCAGTAACGTCTCCATTGGAGACTTTGTTGTTACTGTGTCTGGCATATCGAATACTCTCGGTAGCTTGCCGGGCTCTCCGAGAGGGGCGGAGGAATCGAACTCGGGTCGGCCATGTTGGCCGCTTGTAAGGCGAACGCCCTACCGCTGTGCTAAAAAGAAAAAAAATATTAACATTCCCAAAGTTCCAATCTCAACTATCTAGGAAAGAAAATAGTAAAACAAAAATGTTCTAATGATTGCCACTCAATGCCTCTTTTGCAAACCACAGCACCCAAAAGGAGAGAACAAAAGGCAATGCCCTGCCACAAAGGCAGGGTGGAATGGGGGGTATGGGGGTGGGAGGGATACTGGGATCTGTGGTGGTAGAAAATGGCACTGGTGGAGGGATGGGTACTTAATCATTGTATAGTTGAAACCCAAGCACAAAAATCTGTAAGTCTACAACTATACCTCTTGGTTTGTCACTAATAAAAATTAAAAAATAAAAAATTTAAAAAAAAAATAAAATGTTCTTGTCTATGAAATACCTGAAGTTACCACCAAAGATGGTTCACTAGGGTCAGGGGTTTGATAATGAACACTAATGCTGTATTGGCTCATATACGATTTCTGTAATATTTTTAGAAAACATTCGCATTAATAGGGAAGCAAACTTTTTAACTATAAAAAGAGGGCTGGAGCGATAGTACAGCGGGTAGGGCATTTGCCTTGCATGCAGTCAACCCGAGTTCAATTCCCAGCATCCCACTGTGGTTCCTTGAGCACCACCAGGAGTAATTTCTGAGTACAGAGCCAGGAGTAACCCCTGTGCATTGCCGGGTATAACCCCCCAGCACAGTGGTAGGGCGTTCGCCTTACAAGCGGCCAACATGGCCGACCCAAGTTCAATTCCTCTGCCCCTCTCAGAGAGCCCGGCAAGCTACCCAGAGTATCTCGCCCGCACGGCAGAGCCTGCCAAGCTCCCCGTGACGTATTCAATATGCCAGACACAGTAACAACAAAGTCTCCAATGGAGACGTTACTGGGCCCGCTCGAGCAAATCGACGATCAACGGGAGGGCCTTTACCTTTACCTATAAAAATAAAAATCCCTATATGATTAGACTATTATTTATTCCTGGCTGAATTCATTAATGTAGTCACATATTTAGTGAGTTATACCTAGAACTTCAGAGTTGATACTTAAGCACTAATTTCAAAGATTAAATCACTAAGATAAACTACTAACAAAAATAAACCCATGCCGCTTATTTAGGGTCGCAAGCAGTATAAAAAGCAATTTAGGAAATTAGGGAATAATTTGACTATGAACTATCTTCAAGTTTTTCCCCTCAGAACACATAAGTCCTGAAACCAGAGATAGTGCAAGAGTTAGTTGTCCTCCAATGTGGTCTACTCCAACCCCCAATATGGCATATGGTTCCCTAAGTAGAATCAGAAGTAAACCTTGAGCACCACCAGCTGTATCCAAGCGACACCCCCCCCCACCCCCCGCCGCCAAAAAGGGAAAAAACCACTTCCCAACGAAAAAGGAAAAAACAGGTCCCAATATTTACAACAGTGAGAAATGTCTTATTCATGCCTCCATAGAGTAAGGATCACAAGAACATAGCAAGGCTGAGGCCATAGCCATAGTGTAATGGGTAGGGTATTTGCCATGCATATGGCCAACCTGAGTTCAATCCCTGGCATCCCATATGGTCCCCCAAGAACCGCTAGGATTCCTGTGTCCAAAGCCAGGAGTAACCCGAGTTATCACTGTGTGCAGTCCCAATCCAAAAAACAAAACAAAAAAAAAAAAATGTAGCAGGAACCAGGAAAGATAAGTCAAAGATCTGGAAGACATTTGCATATGGAAGTCTTGGGTATGTTCCTTGGAACTACATGGTCTCTTAGCAATGCTCAAAGCAACCCCTAAGCACTAAAACAGTCCCTACTCCCCAAGCCCTGTCAATGTAAGAGGACAAAAAATTGTAATGCCACAGGAAATGTCCTATCCACACATAGAAGTTATTGAGATAAAAGGTGTTTTTACGTAACATTTCCTGTATTTTATGAAACTAAACCTTCACAACAAAGTACAAATCAGATAAAGCAAATCTTTGAAGATTGCCAAAATTAAAGCTGTAATTCACAGAATGTTGAAATCCAGAAATATACTAAAACATAATCTTTAATAGGCAAGGAAATTCAGGAAACCAAGAAATTATTTGCGTGTAGTATCTTAAATGCATCAATGACCAAAAAAAGCTTCATCCACCTATTGGGGAAATTAAAGTCAGAGAAGTCAGACTGCATTAAAACACAGAGCATTTTGCCTTCACTGCCTACCATAAACTTATGTGAAAAAGTTATGTCAGATTTCTAAATGGGCTGGAGCAATGGTACAGCGGCTGGGGCATTTGCCTTGCACACAGCCGACCCAGGTTCGATTCCCAGCATCCCATATGGTCCTCCAAGCATTGCCAGTAATTTTTGAGTGCAAAGCTAGGAGTAATCCCTGTGCTGCACCGGATGTGATCCAAAAAGAAAATTTAAAAAATTAAAGAATGTAAATAGTCGACTAAAAAAGCATGCCTATGTCCAATTGACTGTGTCCGAGACATACTAACAATCTTAATCTTGTATTTCCTGGCATGTATATCCAAAAAGTACTGACATTAAAAAATTACCAAGAGGTGAGTAGGAGATGGAACAAGGGTTTACAAAGTCACTTGCTTTGTACCCTCACCAAATGGGAGTTCAAATCCCCAGAAACACATATGGTCCTTCACACATCACTTGTGGGTTACTCCCAAGCACCGAGGCCTGAACAGCCCGAGTACCACTTGGTATATCAATCACCCTCCCTTCAAAAAAACTAGTCGGGGGGCTAAAGAAAAAAACACTACATGCTTTGCAGGAGGCTCTGAGCTCTGATTCAATTCCCAGCACAGAGCAGAGTATCTCCTGAAAATGCACACAGCCCAAGAACCAAAAACATAAAACCCCAAATTCAAGAGTGAACAAAAGTGCATCATAAGACTACTCTGTTAAGTTATATAACTTCAGAAAGTTATTTTCTATAAATATATAAAAAGCTTCATTGATAACATGGAAAACTAAAGCCTAAAACAATCAACTCTATCCAACTATTTTAATCCAAGTTTCAAAATGTGTATGTACCCTTCCTTCCTGAAAATACTACCTCAAAATATAGTGAGGAAACTAAGAAACCTTAGTGAAATCCAGTACAGATTATTTTGAAAAAATAAACGTTGGATGACAGAAATACAAAGAACCCAAAAAATATCAGGGAGATTAGAAACTTTTTCAAAAATTTACATCTTGTCAATACAGGATTTGTCTATGAACTGTGTCAATTAAAAACACATTTTACTCATCTAAAAAAGGAAACTGCATCATATACGTAGGCCTTAGCATTAAAATGCTGGCCTGGTTCATCAAAAGTTGCCAGAAGTGGTTGCCAGTTTCCTTAGTAGCACTTGGGAGTCCCCCACAACAAAAACAATCTGAGTAAAGATTAAAATTGTAAGTGCTCCTTCTTCATATAAACCAATTATCTTTGTTGTCACTAAATGTTCATCGATTTGCTCAAGCGGGCCCAGTAACATTGTGAGACTCGTTACCGTGTTTGGCATATTGAATACATCACGGGTAGCTTGCCAGGCTTTGTCGTGCAGGCAAGATACTCTCGGTAGCTTGCCGGGCTTTCTGAGGGGCAGAAGAATCGAACCTGGGCCGATCGGGTCAGCTGCATGCAAGGCAAATGCCTTACCCGCTGTGCTATCTCGCTCCAGCCCTTCATTAAATAACTACTTTTTACCTTCTTACATTATTTTTAGGCTGTCATACTTTTATTATAATAAAATGTATTGGCTACACTAAATTAAAAAATTTTTTAAAAAACCCTACATTTTAGGAGCTTAAGTGATAGAAGA
The DNA here is from genome assembly GCF_029834395.1 of Sorex fumeus. Taxonomy (NCBI): domain Eukaryota; kingdom Metazoa; phylum Chordata; class Mammalia; order Eulipotyphla; family Soricidae; genus Sorex; species Sorex fumeus. Next base: position 244,089 of record NW_026606065.1, on the reverse strand, counting down.
TAGGATGCTTGCCTTGCATTAGAGCCAATCCAGAGCTTATCCCTGGTAGGCATATATTTCCCCCTAGTTCAGCCAGGAGTGATCCTTCAACTCAGAGCCAGGAGTAAACCCTGAGTACAGTCAGGCATGCCCCCCCCCCAAAAAAAAAGGGAAAAAAAATTCAGCAGCACCTGTACTACTTCATAGTTTAACAGGAGACATAAGAAAATCACTTATAAAGTATCATATACAGCAGAAAACAATTTAAAGAGATGTGGTGAAACCTTTTATAGTTAAAAAACAGCAAAATTACCAGTAGATTTGTGTACTTTTTAATAATAAAATTAAAAAAATTTTAACTGACTAAAATAAGTTAAATTCATATGGGCAAAATAACAATGAATTTACGCCAAAAACTTCGTGTAACTCTTATCACTACTCCCATCAGGATACAGATAAATTTAGTCTCTCCAAGTGATTTAACTTCAATCTACCAACAGGAAGGTAAATGACTTCATGTGATGCCATCATTATTTTGTTATCTTGAAACGTGAAGTATGAATTACTTTTAGAAAGCTTTGGAGCCTGGGAAATAGTTCAAAAGACCGAAGCATATACTCTGCTGTGACTCTGGGGGGCTTAATCCCCAACACATGGTCGGTCTCCTGAACACTACAGGAAGTGATGATCGCTGAGCAAGGCATAGCACCTAAGCACCAATTAAGAAGCACCACTAAAAAAAAGAAACAGCTTTTTTCAAGAATATGGCTATATATCCTTCTTGGTTTTTTTCAGGCTTTATTACTTATCCTCTACTATGATCTGCAAAGAGAACATTATTAATACTTTATGGACTCAACACCAAGCAATTGAGCATTCAATCTTGAAACATTCTTTCCAAAGAAATGCACACAGATGAGCCCTACTATGTAAGGTCCATAATTTTTCAGTATCTTGAAATTAAGCTGAACTTCAGCAGTAAAGGAAATTATGGAGTCTGGTAGTCTTAAGTATCACAAACAGAAAAAAGGTCTATAAATCACAAAGCCAATTGTTTCCTTCAATTTTGTCAAATAATCAGCCTTAATCTACTTTAAAATATTAGCATTTCGTGCTAATGTTGAAAAGCCTGCCACGTTGTAAATTAAAGTGGTGGAAATTTTATTCCTTTATGTTAACTTATCACAATTAAGCCTAAATGTGCAAATGTCCAAACTATTTTTAAATAGTTGCCTAGAGGACCACTAGACTTCCCTGCCCTCAAGGAGCTTCCATTCTAAAACTGACACAGTAAAAATTTTTAGACCGGGGGGGGGGGGGGGGGGGGGTGTTTGGACAATACCAAGAGGTGCTCAGGGGATCATTTTATTTCTGGCACAGTTTGGAGAACCAGATGGGGTCCCAGTTTAGCCATGTGTATGGGAAGTGACCTACCCACTGTATATTTCAAAAAGTTTACTGGCACAGGTACATCTTCAGTACCTGTGCCAGTAAACTTTTGATCCAAATTAATGAACCTTTATCATTCTACAATGTCTTTTAAAATAACTTTAAGTTAGGCAGTGTGAGTAAAAGTCATGTTTTTAATATTTAAGTATTCCTTTATGATTTCTACAAATTCATGTTTTTTAACACAGGATGTAATTCTGACAAATGTCATCACCAATGCTTGCAGATACAGGGAGCTGAATACACTACATTTTTACAAATGACTATTGTAAATACATGTTTGTTTCATCTTAAGTAGCCTGAAATGTATTACTATGCTAAAATTGGGAAGTTAAAGTAGTTTTAGAAGCACAATAGGCCCTTTAATACGATCCCAGTGGCCAGGGACAGAAAGAGTAGAGCAGGTAAAGTGCTTGCACGTGGCGGACCCAGGTTTGATCCTAGCATTCAAGCACCAGAAATGATTCAGAGTGCAGAGGCAGGAGTAATCCTGAGCTCCTATGGCCGTGGTCCCCCAAGGGTAGTGTGCGTGCCTAAGACCCGGATCCAAAGTCTAGAATATATTGCTGGGTAAGGCAATTACCTTTCATGGGGCTGACTGAGGTTGTATCCCCAGCACCATATGGGTCCCGAATCACTGCCGATAGTAATTCCTGAGCAAAGAGTCAGGAATAAGCCCTTAGCAGAACCAGGCATAGCCCGAAAATTCAAAGGCCCAAATTCAATCCCTAGTACATGATCCCTCAACATTGTCTGCCAGGAGAAACCCCGAGTATTCATCAGAGTAGTGCCTGAAAACTGCTAGGTGTGACCTAGTATCAAACAAAAAACCACTAAAGTTTTTACTTCTGACCTAAAGTACATGTACCTACTTTTTAAAAGTAATTTTGTGTTCAAATGTGACAAGACTAGCATCTTCTAATTCCCATTAAAAATAAATCAGGACACTAAGTTACAGACACAAGAACAAGACACTAAGTTCCAAGACACAAAATTTTAACACAAATGTAATTTTTCAGGAGGCCAGAGCTCAGTGGACAGGTTCTCCATCGGATCCCCAGCACATGCTCCCCACAGTAATGCAGGGTGTGGTCCACAAACAAAAGCAAGTTCTTTATTTGGTTTCATCTCATATCAAACACTGAAATATCCACGATGTTAAGCAATTCTTCTGGTAAATTCTACATTTCTATACTTAAGATCACCTGGCTTTTTATAATAGCTTATCCACATAAGTCATCTTCTTTGAAAAAGTAGACATTAATTTATAAATTATGGGTTCCAATCCTAGAATTTTCTCCGAAACAAGTTGTGCCAAAAGTCTTTCCCCCTAAAATTGAAATCTTTAAAAAAAAAAAGGAAAACCTTTCAAGCATAAGATAGCCTCTTAACTCCTGCAAATTAGAACTTTTAAACCAATTTACAGAAAATTTAAGAATAAAATGGGTCATTGTAATATAACCTAATCTTGAAACTAAAAAATGAATTACATTTAAGTTGGAAACATGTATCCTTTTTTAAAATTTTCCTCACCCAGTCTTTTTCTGTGATGATTATTTCAAGCCAAATAGGCAACATAAATGATTTTCAAGGTGTCCCATTTTGCTGCCTCGCACATGACTGACCCCACCAGCACTAGCACTATGCTCCGTTGTTCAATTTCCTTGAGCGGGCCCAGTAACGTCTCCATTTTGAGACTTGTTGTTACTGTGTTTGGCGTATCGAATATGTCACGGGTAGCCTGCCAGGCTTTGCCGTGCGGGCGAGATCCTCTCGGCAGCTTGCTGGGCTCTCCGAGAGGGGCGGAGGAATGAAACTAGGGTCAGCCAGATCGGCCGCGTGCAAGGCAAACGCCTGACCCGCTGTGCTATCACTCCAGCCCAATCCCCACCAGACTATTATAAAATGATAAAAACTTGTTTAGTATAAATTTTGACAAATACAAACTCTAAATGCCCTAATAAATTTCCCAAAATTACATCGTTCCTAGGCCCCACAAAATCCTAGAGCTGAGACAAGTCCTGCTCACAGAATATATTTACAACCCTCCCCCATTCTTTTAACATAGTTTAAGCTACCTAACTTAATCTACAGTCAAAGTGCAACATTATAATAGTTACATTTGCTCACTCCCCTCTCAATTACTTGGAATTCTCCATTTGTATCTTCAGAGAAATACACTGAGAGTGGAACAACACTGCATGATGTGGCATGTCAGAAAAGCAGTCCGCTGGTATGTGACATATTTTATTCATCAAATAAAAGTGAAGAGTGCACTATTTATTCTATACATCTCCCCATTATGTGTTGAATTAGGGACATGGGGCAATCTGGTTTTGACCATTGACTACTTTGAATGTATGGATAACCAAAAGGTGAAAGAGCTCTCAAGACTCGTGTCTATTTAAAAAGCTGTTAAATGAAAAGCAAGATGGAGGACACCCACAATAATTCTTGGACTCCTGGAGATCCTAAGACATGCTACAAAAATAGGTCTTTATTCTTAGGAAAATATAGTCAGAGCTAGCTTCCTTATGCTATACATAAAATCTTAACATCAGAGGCAGTACAGATAGTACAGATAGTTTTTGAACTGATCTCCAAACAAGCACAAACCCACTACGTTGAAAAGAACAAGTAATTTGAGGTTTTTGGCAAAAGACAGTACTTCACATCTAATCCAAATCAAAGAGCCTGCAGACAATTTTCAGTGAGATGAAAGGAATGAAATAAATATAAATTCTATGGATAAATACAAATGTAAGACAATTTAAATCGTCTAAAAGAATATTTTAAATAAAATACTAATCAGGTACAAGCTTTTGTTTCTCAATGCCAGACTTCTAAATGTTTATCAGACTACTGTTAATATCATTAAAAACCTATTGAACCAGAGCATTAATTACAATACTGATTTTCATTTATAAAAAGTTTTACCCCCCAACGGAGTGCATCTGGTCCTGAAAAACATTATAGGTATATTACTGAAGGCAGACTGTGGTACTAACGTATTTTATATCCTAAGTACTCTTTAATTTTAAAAAGTGACAGACCAAAAAGTCCATCTACTATTTGCCCACAGTTAAAAATATCCTTGAATGTTGGTTCGTAATTAGCATCTTAAGAAAAGTAGTGGCATGCCCTATTGAGTGGTATGATTACTGATTATTTAACACTATACTTTAAAACACCCCCAAATCTGTTGTATTTTATGCACTGTTAATGGAATTCTTCATTTCATTATACCCACCACTGAATTCCTGTGGTAGAAAAAAATTTGTGGCATATATCATTAGGGAGAAAAAGGTCATGGTAGAGTGTTCTTTTACAAATCTAAACAATCATTTACTCCAGGGCCAGCCTCCTTCCCTTAAATGCATTATTTCCTGCTGCTAATTTCTCCCCTTAAAATAGAGACTACATGTCAGGCTCTGTAATAAGGTGATCGTTGTTTCTAATCCGTGACTTTTGGCTTGGAAGTCAAAAAACAATCCTGAAGGTGACAATTTTTTCTCTCTAGCATGATATTCAGTCTATTAAATAAGTCTTCAAACATATACACATGAATACTAGAGATCACCCCATCAGTTCATCTCTATGTTGCTCCTATTTTATCATGAGAAAATATTTCTATTTTGTTAGATGAGACTTGCTGTAATTTCTCATGGTGCTAAAAACACCATAATGTGTGCAACACTTTCTGTGCTCAATTCCTTCTCAATTTCTAATATCTGATCCTGTTGCACTGGCTAAAAATCTTCCCTCAACAAAAACCAAGTTTGAGAGAATACAGTTAAACATTGTTTTCTCACAAAGCAATATTGTGAAATTCAGTTAACTAAATTGATGATCACTTTTGATTGCCAAGTAGTCTGCAGAAACAAAATCTTGCGTCTGTTTTGGTTAGGTAACTCAAGTTTCCTTTTTGAACAATCAAAATATTCTAATACATTTTCCACCCCAAGGAAGGGACCTGACTAGTGGATTTAAGACCCATTCCTTGAAAATATATACAAAATTTCTTTAACTTGTCATCTGTCCAATCTTTGAAGCTGTCAAAGCCAAGAACCCATAAACAAATCACAAATATCAATAACCTACATTAGTTAACATTCCCCTTTTAACAAGTTGACATTTTTACTAAATTAGTTATTTTTGCATTTCCATTTCTCATATCCCATGACATTCCATATAAATTGCATTATTGCTTTATAGGCCACACAACATTCAAAGTATGTTTATATGCATTGCCTGTTTTCCTTGATCTCTGGTAAGAGTTTGATGCTGATTTACTACAGAAATTTTAAAGTTTGAAAATATCAGTTAGTATTTCTTCTCAGAACTTAATTTTTCACATCACTAATCACTACATGCATATTTAGCTCTGATTATATTGCTCAAAAACTGCACCCATTATCAGAACAGTGCAAATGATATTTAATTTTAAAAGTAATTATAATGGCTTGAATTCAAAGTTATTCAACGAACACTGTCAAGTAATTTCACTTGGATGTGTATATTTCATCACCTCTGTTTACATTCCCATCAATTCTTCACATTTCCTTCATCAGATTTCCCTCCCATATATACCCAAACTAATGCCAAATAATCTCAAACCCCACAACTCTGTATTTTAATGTTTTTAAGAACACATTTGTGAACTCACAAAAATGTTCATCTTTCGACTTTGATAATGCAGTTCTTATGTCAAGCAAACTCACCCTAAAATTCCAACAAATAATTCTGAGAATTAACTTAAACACCTTGACAGTGTCCCTTTAAAAAGGGTATGACAGTAAAGTGCCAATAGGCATGGCAATGACCTCTTTGATGGGATCATTTAACTCCTTGGAACTAGAAAATGCCAGCACCAAGGATTACACTGAGATTCAATTTTACTGAAGGCTACATTTAGTTCACCCACTTTGCACAACCTATTATACTTATGTCAGAATGAAATGTAAATGTCTGTGTAGCCCTCAAACTTACACTAAAATTGAGATGTACTTTAAAAAAGCACGGGGTAATATATAAAATCAGTGGCAGAAAGTTTCATTAAGCACCAGGAACTAATTTTTGTCACCCCATACTCATTTTGTAGGTAAGTTTCAATAACCGGCAAGGCACATTTACATATATTCCAATGAATACTTATTGACAAATTTTAAATTACACTCTATGTCCCAGCTATCCCAGTAACTGACATACAACATACTAAAATGGTTTATTAAGATAACAAAAAAAAATCAATTAATGTGAAACATACAGGCTATTGGCAACCACTACTCTAGAATTATGTAAGTACAAATAAACATACTGAAATGTGTGCAATTCTAAGTTTTAAACCAGAATATTTCTACACTAACACACATTTATATTAATGACACATAAAAAAAATAAAAACTTTATTACAAAAATAAGTTACACTCGCCTCCAGCTTACAGTATAAAACAATTTTATTTGCAGGAATGCAAAATGATTGTTTGCCATGAGTATTTTGAACATATGACATGTCTAATTTCTTGTTAAATTTTCATTTACTGGGGGAACTGGTGTGTATAAAACCTTAATTAAGTATAATAAGCTCTGATCATTGTGGTGCCTATTGGATATGATATTAACTGCAGTATCCCTTTGGGGAAGGGGAAAAGGGATTCCTTTACACCAAGTCCAAATTAAACTATAATTCCACTTTTAACTTTAAGCTATCAATTTAGGACTTGGCAAAAAATTTTTTGAGGTTGATTTGATAGAGGATGCTTCACCACTGAACACTCACTGTCATCAAGGTGCTTTAGAAAATTAAAAACAGCACAAATGATTGTACTCTAATCTACAAGTTATCATGACCTGCATAAGAAATGGAAAGCTGATTCACATTTTTGCAGTGATCAGCAATAAGAAATGCACTAATGAAACATACCTTTTACCTAAAAAGCTAAACTACAGCCATATACTAATTTCTATGATTTATGAAAAAACTTCAAAATATCCAAATGTCAGGCTTCGCTGTACAATTGTCAGTTTTAGTCTGACTTTTTATAAAGGGACACTGCAGTATTTAGTACAAGTTCGGATGCACTTTTTTTGAACATCTGATGTCTTACAAAAGTAACATCTTGCTAAACTATTATACATCCAAATAACTACAATATCTGAAGAAGCAAGGCTGCTTTTTCAGCCACAAAATACGACAAAAGCAAGGCCTGTTATGATGGTCATGAGGAAGTCTTACAAGCCTCTGAAACTAAAGGCAACTAAGAATGTTACATTTGGTATATTAAATCTTACCCTCATATCATTTAACAAGCCTTGCTTTTATCTACAAAGATTTTTCTATGTACAGTACAGACAGGGTATAGTTCAATCCTCTGCTACTGAGGTAGTTAACCAACCCTTTAAAAAAGGTTCTGAAAAGAACCACTATCTGGAATGCCTGACTAACCAGCTCTGATGATTACACCTGAAACTGCATATCTGAACACAATTCAAAAGTGATTACTATAAAAAAAAGATAAAGACAATCATGATTAACCTTGGTGAGCAGAAATAAAATTTAAGGATACCAACAGTGGCAATCATCTATACCACCGCAATAAAATTTAAATGCACAAATTCAAGAGAATATTTCAGAAAACCACTGCTGGGATCCTTAATTTAAAAAAACAGGGGAAAAATCTACTTAGAGCAGATTTTTTAAAGAGAAGAACTTTATTCTTTATTAAGATATCATGCTAGAAGTTATGAAGGAATTCTGGTGGAACACATTTGGAAAATAGAATAGCTTTAGTTTAATAACTTGCACTGCAGAGAAAATTGTTAAAGAAATTCATATCAAAGTCCAAGTATTAGTTCAATGTCCTGTATTTGATTCCATGATCTTCATAGGAAGGTCTTCTGCAATAGAATATGCTCCTATACAGCCGAGATATTTAAGGTTGCTTGATTTCCTTACCATTACTCCACTGCAAGCTTCTGGTGTAATCCCACATAGCAAGTCAGTCTTCATTGTAACAGGTCAGGACCGGCCTCGACCCCTTTTCCCTGCTAGCCAGGTAACAAAAGGAATCAGTTAGATAAATCACTTCAAATTAATAATGTGTACATACATAATGATAACATTAAAAAATAAAAGCTTTAACACAGCAATTCTTAATATAAAGGCTAACCAAAAAGTTCTATTGGCTTTTTGTTTTAAATTGAGGTTTTGGGTTACTTCCTTTTTATGCCCCTCTATGATGGTAGAAAAACTGAACTGAGGTTGGAAAACCTCATGTACTTACAAACTGATTTTAGTTTAAAAAAAAAAAAAAGAAGAAAGTAAAGGTAAAGGAAAATCTAACCAAAGTTACACCTTACGGCATTTGCTTTTTCAAGAAAATCCAGTTTGAAGCACGAATCATAAAATAAGCAGAAAACAAACATTGATTTGTACCTTGACATTTGAATTTCATTTATCAACATTTTTTTAAAGCACTCTTTCGTGTATTTTTCACATGTTGCTTTACTGTCAAGTGAATTGTTTAAATTTAGCAAGGGATGGAAGTTCAGAAGTGGAAAATGTTGTCAAACGTTGTCCTTGTTAACTAGAATCTACACCCCTGAAATTCTCTTGTCTTCCCATTTTTCTACATATAGACCAAATGGTCAAAGTCAGACTA